>NC_080442.1:1350623-2701246 GCF_028018845.1 Melospiza georgiana | reverse complement strand
ATCCTGATGTCAAATTTTTAATGAACCTGAAAATCAGCATCTCCTCCTCAGACAGGAGTTAAAGCAGAAAAGGGGAATGTTTTAGCTGGGATGGGGTAGGGGCTGAGCAATAGATGTGGAGTGAAAGGTTTGGCTCAGAAGCCAAGGGGAGGATTTAATCTGGCTGGGGGTTCTGGAGGCCATTGAGCCACACTCTTCTTGTTCTTTGCCTGATTCCCTCCCTGCAAATCTCTCCCTAATTCAGCCCTTGACCAGGGGAGGCCTCTTCTTCCTCCCAGGTCATTGCAAGGAGATCCTGGTCTGTCTCCACTGTGGTTCTCCTCAGTTTATTTCAGCTTGGGAAGTTGGAGAGCAGAGCTGAGGAGAATAATTTTGGGGTGATGATTGATGAGAAGCTCATTGAGATGTGCACTGGGGACCCAGAAACCTCCCCTGCCCTGGGCTGATCCTCAGCATGGGCAGCAGGAAAAGGGGGATTCTGCCCCTCTGCCCCCTCAGGTGAGACCCCACCTGCAGAGCTGCCCCAGCACAGGGAGGACACAGAGCTGCTGGAGAGAGCCCAGAGGGGGCCATGGAGATGCTCTGAGGGTGCAGCCCCTCTGCTCTGGAGCCAGGCTGGCAGAGCTGGGGGTGCTCACCTGGACAGGAGAAGGATCCAGGGAAACCTCAGAGCCCCTGGCAGGGCCTGAAGGGGCTCCAGGAGAGCTGGAGAGGGACTGGAAATGGGGGAATGGTTTCCCACTGCCAGAGGGAAAGTGGAATATCCCTAGATGGGATATTGGGAAGGAATTCTTGGCTGTGAGGTTGGTGATAGCCCATCCCTGGAAATGTCCAACGCCACATGGGATGGGGCTTGAAGCAGCCTGGGACAATGGAAGGTGTCCCTGTCCATGGCAGGGATGGAACCACCTAAACCCAACTTTCTCTGTGGCTTCAGATAATTTCCATGGCACCAGATCATCACCAAGGAGCTGTAAATGGGCAGGGCTTTGTTAACTCCTCTTTTTGTCCAGGTGAACTGAGTCAGTTGGAAAAATGAGGAGTAGAAGCAGCATTTCAGGGGCTGTGTAATTTCTGCAGCTGGCTAAGAGACCTCTTGCTGGGACTTTGTTGTTAATTTAGGGAATTGCTTTTAAATTTTTTTTGCTTTCTATTTTTCCAGCAGAACAGTATCACACAAAGAGCTGCCATTAATTTTTCAGTGAGCTTGGGTACTCCATGTCCTTTCCCACTGGTTTTGCATCCCACATCAAACCTGATGCACTTTTCCCCCTTATTTAATTCTGCTGCACAGTTCTCTTACAAGGATAAACCTCATTTTTGTAATACCTCCTGGGTGTAACAAGAATCCAACAAATACCTTAACTATGTATTATCTTGGCATGATGTACCTGCACTGTGGTTGTGGCCTCTATTTTTATTTGGCAGAGATATGTAAATAACATTATATTCCTGTATTTTAGTTCATAAAATAGGAGGAGTTTTCTTTGCTTTTAAAAAAAATTAGCTTTCTTGGTCTTTGGTTGCACAGTGTGATGTGACTGTACTGTGCTATGAGCTTTCAGTGCTCCCCCAGTGAAAAGAAAAGATACTGAAAGAAAAATATATGCATTTCAAAAACAAAATATATGTGGCATGTAAGCCTCTGTTTTTTCCTGTGCAAGAAGATTTTTGTAAAAATTTAGCCTCTACTTTTTTAGCACAACCCAATCCAATTATCACCCTGTGTTCTGCAGATCAGTAGCTTTGGTAATGGAATTATAAATTGCAGCCCCTAATAAGAGATTTCCTCTCTTCAGAGGTTGAAAATAGCAGTTGAATATTTGCTTGCAGCCCCTCTGAGTATAATCACCCAAAACCTGACAAGGTGGAACAGGCAGGAGGCTGAGCAGGACCCAAGCCCACCCTGTAGGATGAAGTCTTGGATGGTTTCTCAGACTGATGGAACAGGAGCTGTGCTGCAGTTCAGGGCATTCCCAGGGGCTTTCCTGAATTTTGGATGTGCTAATCCATGATAAGCCAGGCCTAGAGGAAGGTCTTTGCAACCTGCTCAGTCCCCATGAGATGATCAAAAGCCCTGACACCTGACAGGAGCCATGAAATGGCAGAAGAGCCAGCTCGGAGGGGTTTAAATCAAAGCCCTGTGAAATGCAGACTCTCTGTGCTTAAATCAGTGTTTTACACAAGGTCATTCCCTTACAGCTCCTTTTCTTTGCTCTTAAAGGTCAAACTGACACAGCTGACAATGGTAAATAAAAAGAAATTTGGAGATAGCAACTTTTTAAGACATAAGCTGGTTTTCCTACTCACTATCAAGAGGGGACAGATGTTGTTCTTGGGACATGGATTCATTGTGACCTTTGCACTCAGCAAGGGAGCATTTTACCAAAATAGCATTGTTATTGCATCTATTGAAAATTAAAATAAAATATAAAATTTAAAATATGGAAACTTTCTAAAATAAATTTTAAAAGTAAAAATAAAAATGTAAAATAAATAAATAAATGAAATTAGTGGTTGGGACCAGATGACCTCCACAATACCTTTCCAATCTAAACTATTGCCTAAGAATGATTTTTGGGGTGGTTTATAATAAAAGCAGGAATGATTGGGGTGGGAGGAATGCCAAGGACATGGCCATGGTGCAGGTTATTGTACAGGAGTGTCTGAGCCATTATCCTGTGGGATCTCATCAGTGGCATCTGGGATCTCTCATTCAGGTGTTCCCTGACCCTGCCATGAATTCATGGCTTGGGAAGGAAAAATTGGGTTCAGGCTAGAAAAGGAACATAAAAACCCCATCAACCTGTGGGTGAGGAATATCCATAGACTGTTCCCAGCTTCCTCCCAGGGAATAAAGAAGAATACAGCTTTGCTGTCTGTCTTCCTTTACTCCTCCTGTCCAGCAAGATCATCCATGGGGAGCTGGATTTGCCACTTCCAGAGTTGCCATAAGAATTTTCACAAAACCTCTGCAGCATGTCCAAATGATTTCTAGTTTAGTTTTTATGGAAGGAAGGGAGAAAGTTGTGCTGGAGGTAATAATTAGATCTGGCTTTCCTATCTGTGGTGGAGGAAAGCCCCTCCTTGTCCCACCATGCTGAGGTTTGTAGGATTTCCCAATTCCTCCATAGCTCCACGTCACTGGGCGCATCTGTCACCAGCAAAGCACAGCTCCACCATCCAAACTGCCACCTAGAACTCCAGCTTCTAAATCTCTGTCATTACTGGTTAGGTTTGTTTGGAAGAAAAAAAAACAAACCTGTGGAAGCTTTGTTTAACTTGACAAACCTGAAAAAAGTATTTAATATGTAGATTGAACGTGTTTGTTGTGGAGGCTCTTAGGAGAAAATGTAAACTGCAATGAGGAACTTTTGCAATTGTTTATTTTTTTTGACTGGAGCCAGAAGTTAATAACCCAAATTTTTGGTGAGAAGTGGCTCTTCTGGAAGAGGGAATGGGGATTTGGGGATTGATTCTGCAGCTAAATGGCTTCTTGCACACTTGTGCTCACAGATGTATTTCCATGTGCATGGCTCCTGGGCTGCAGGCAATGGGATTTTGCTGGCTTTGGATGAAATAGGGATCCCAGCTCCTTCCTTGCAGACAACATTTCTCTTGCCCATAGGCTGAGGCATCTGAGATCATGTTTTTCAGATCCAAGTTAGTTTTGGCTTGCTATCAAACCAAAAAAACCTCAAAAGCCAAACATAATATTGGGCTTGTTCTGCTGAGGAAGAAATTTATACAACTAAGTGAAACAAGGCTGAAACTTCTTTGTGTGGATAGCAAGGCTGAAGGCCCTGGTAAAGCTGTGTTCATTGAAGCTGAGTATCATCAGGTTAGTGAATAATGCTTTGATTTTTTTCCTTTGCAGAGCTTATGTTGAAAAATACCTCCTGGAGAAGTCCCGGCTGGTCTATCAGGAGCACAACGAGCGGTGGGTGCCTCTGTTTTGCCCAAGGCTTGGGTTTAACTCCTCTTTGTGGCACAGATAACTTAAATCCCTGGTGGAGCTGGCACAGGGGATCAGGATTTTCATGCTCTTAACCCCTGTGCTGCAGAGATTAATGATGCATTTTATATTTGAATGTTTTGTTGTTTAGGGAGAAATGTGCTAATGGAGGGAATAAACTCCATTTTTTTATCAAAATCTTTGACTTGCCATAGAATCATAGAATATGCTGTATTTGGAAAGGGACCCTTAAAGATTATCTTGTTCCAACCCCTGCCATGAGCAGGGGGCCTCCCACTACAATATTTTATTGCATTTCATTTTATTTTCTTTATGGCAGATAGATTATTATGTACCACTTCATTCTTGTACAACTTATGAACTGTTTAATATGTCATTTTAGGAGAAAAACATGGTATTTTAATTCTTCTTTGCAGTTCACTGAGGCCTTCAGAGGGCCCTCAAGAAAAAGCCAAAATTATATAGAGAATGAACTTATGTGAAGTGTGTTCTTTCCTAATTTGATGCATATTCTTTGTTGCATATTCCTCTCCTCACTCAGTAATTATTATTCCACTTTTAAATAATTTTGCTGCCTTTAGTTGCCTTTCAACTCTTGGCACTTCTGGCTGTGTTTCCCTTTGGAGACAGATGTGTGAGTTTTCTGGAATGCTCCAGGGCTGTTCCTGGAGTTAAAGAGCATCTACAGCCTTGACAAACGTCCTCTTGGGTGTTGCAAGATGATTAAACTTGGATCCTCTTGGAAAACATCCAACATAAAAGCACAGCTTTAATTTTAGAAAGAAATGGTGTTAATCCGTCTGGAAGCAGAACAGATGAGTGTCCCTTGGGGTGGGTTTAGCATTAGTGATATTCAGGTATTTTGAATATTTGAGTTTTTGAATACTTGAAGATTTTTCAGTCATGTGTCATGGAATTGCAACTGCAAAGTCACTGCCTTTTTAATGGTAATAAGATAGGAAAAGTCATAATTTCTGCATTGCAAGGAAATATGTTGTGATTCTAATAAAAGAGGTCAGGCTGTAATAGAGGAGCTGGGGACAGTCAGGAAACAAGGAAGAGGACAAGGGGAAACAGCCTCAAACTGTGCCAGGGGAGGCTCAGGAGGAATTTCTCCATGGAAAGGGTTGTCAGGCATTGGAAGGGGCTGCCCAGGGAGGTTTGGAGTCCCCATCCCTGGAGATGTCCAAGGAATTCCTGGAGGTGCACTCAGTGCTCTGGGCTGGGAACCAGGTGGGGTTTGGGCACAGGGTGCACTCAGGGGTCTGGGAGCTCTTTTCTCACCTAAATGATGATGGGATTCTGTGAAATATGTGGGCATTGCACATGGCTCTGAAGGAAAACCTGAGCATCCCAGCTAGAAATCCTTCCAGTAGATTCTAGGGCAGTGGCTGTCCTTGGATGGAGAAGGGGGATCTCATTCTCCATGACATAATTAAATCTGTTCCATCCCTGCACAGCAGGTACAGACCAGCTCTAAACGGTGTCAGGCCTGAGCTTGGGAGCTGGAAAATCAGGTTGGGAGGTTTCAGTGTGCCTCTGCTCAGTGCTGCTGCTCATTTTCAAGGCTAACAGCTTTTGTTTTTCATTTGTCACCAGGAACTACCATGTATTTTATTACCTCCTGGCAGGAGCAAGTGAGGAGGAGAGATCAGCATTTCACCTGAAGCAGCCAGAGGAATATCATTACCTGAACCAGGTGGGAGTTCTATACAGAAATGCAATCCTTGGTCTTGCCTTTTCTTCTGCTGATATTTAATGCTAATAAAGAAGAGGTGTGGAGTAGTAAAAGTGGGGGTTTTTAAAGGTGTGGAGTAGTAAAAGTTGGTTTTAATGGTTTAGAGGAAGTCTTCCGTCATTGGAATAATTGTGCATGAGCAATCTGAACACCTGGTAGTGTTTCAGGGAAAAAATAATCAGTGTTTTCTGTACCTGGGATATGTTAAATGTATTGAGTTTTTGATTGCTGGAGGGAGAAACAGTCAGAATTTCCTGCTCTCTGTGTGAATGCCATTTACTCATTAATATCTGCCTCCTGAGCAGGAGAAGAGGGGAAGATGTGGCATACTGGGCTATAACATCTTGCATGAGGAAATCCTAATTCTGTAGCTTCTGGCTGGCTTTTAGCACAACCCTCTGACTTTAACAATAGAACAAGTCTAATATAACTAAAACCACAGCAGCCATTGAAAACCTGGGAATGAATGATGGATGAGGTGTTACCAACAGCCAAATAAACTCAGTTTACTTGATGATAATTTTATAATAAACTGATTTACTTGAGGTATTTAGGCAGTTATCCAGTGACTCTTGCAAGCAGGAACTTCAAATGGACCAAAGAGAGGAGGAATATGTAGAAGAGGAGTTAAGTTACATGTTGATTTTAACTAATTTCAATTTTCTTGGTGCTGAAACATGAGGAGCAATAAAGAGTGATTTAACCCCTAAACTGGAAAGAAACTTGGAACCACAGCCCAACCCAAACAGCCTTTAGTCTTTATAGAAATATAACTTCATTCAGGAATAGCTCTCAATTACCAGGGACTTTTTAAGAATGTTTTTAAAGCAGGCAATCATCACCAAAATCCATTGTATGTTAATGACTCCCACACACCCCTGGCAGGGTTGGGAAATATTCCCAAGTGAGGAACACTCAGGGCTGGGGGCTCTGTGCCTCAGGCGTTGGTTGGAGAACATGCTGTGATCTCCAGCACCATCTGTGCCATGGTTTTGCAGTGGGAAGATGCCAAGATGGAATGTTTTGTTGGATTCCCAGGTTTTGTTGGTCCATCCAGTCACTTTCAGTTAGTTGAAAACATTGCTTTTAATTACAGTCCTTTTACATAGCAGTTAAGGAGCATTTATATTGAAAAGAAAATTAGAAATCTAACAGCATGTAATGGGAGGAACACATGATTCCAGTAGGAATATTATAATTTAGGGTGAAATATTCCTATTCTAGTAGAAATATTATAATTTAGGGTGAAATGTTTATTTTAATCTAAATTAAGGTGCTGTGGGGCAAGTAAGCTGGAGAAAACTGCTAAGATCAGTCCAGTGGATCAGGGAAGCAGTCTCTGGACTTCCCTGAACACAGTGTTTGGACAGCAGTGGCACTCTGAGTTTTTGGGAGGTTTTTAAATAACTTTTAGTACTTAGGATTAGAGTTAACACTGGCAACTGTGGAAAAACAGCACCTTCAGATGTGGTCTGGGCATGGTTTCACATGAAGACCAGCTGACAGTGCAGTAGCAGCTTTTCCCTGCCCTGCAGGAGAAAAGAAAAGGAAAATAAGGAGAAAAAAGAGATAGTGGAGAAATGAAAAAAGAAACTTGGGAAACATTTAAGAGAAATATTACAAAATGACCCTTGAACATTTGCGGTCTCTTCTTAAGTGTGTCCTGGAGGAGACCCTGCCTTTTTAAAAGGAAAAAGAACCAGCTCGGACATGAACTGTTTTACTGAGAATTAAATATTCATCTAGAGAAGCCATAAAATATTGAACCAGGCCCCTGAAGTGAAGGAGTGACTCAGTCCTGAGTCAGGCTTTGCTTTCCTCCTCCCAGTTTCCTCTGCTCTTGTTGGGTTATGTAAAGCAAAAGGGGAGTTTGCTTTGCAGATGAGAAATAATCTATTAAGATACATAACCAAAATCTGCTCTGTAAATGCAGGGAGCAGATTGAAAAGAAAGATTTCAATTTATTTTTAAATGCAAATTTACTCAAAGTATCCCCTGAGTGTGGAGGACTTTTCCATTCCTCCCACACCAGTGGCAGGTGTACCTACCCCTGCACACCCTGCAGCTCACTGAATATTTTCTGTGCTGGTTGCTAACTTTTATCCATTTTGAAAACAGCCATTTGCAGGTTTAGATCTTTATTTTCAGCTCCTCAGGAGCTCCAGTGCCATCTCTCTCCCTCTTGGGAATGGTAATGTTTTGACTTCTCTCAACTCCATCTCTGTCTGATTGGAAAAGACACAAATTCCTAAAAAAGCTTTGGAGTATTGCTTGGAAGAATCTCACTTTTGCTGCACTTGTGTTTGTCTGGAGCAGAGGCTGAGAGTAGGAACAAACCAAATTTGTTCTTCAGTGAGATTTTGGCATTGGTGGCTCTTCAGTTCCAGATAAACCAAGGGTTTCCTCAGCCCTGTAAGAGAAGAGATTTTAGTATATCCATTAGGATTATTGATGAGAGGGCCTCGCTGGATGAGGTGCCCAGTGAGCAGGAACCAGCACCAGGAATGCAAAAGCATCATGAATCTTCCCTGAAAACAAATAAAACCAGGCAATGACTCTGCAGAATAACAATTTTCCTGCTTAGGGAGCAGGTGGTGGGGGTGGTTTGGGGTGGGAACAGCACTTAACCCGCTCTGCCTTGCTTTCAGATGACAAAGAAACCCCTCAGACAGAGCTGGGATGATTATTGCTATGACTCGGAGCCGGTCAGTACAAGAACCCACCTCTCCCATCTTGCTGGTGCAGGGCTGCTCTCACTTGAGTGTTTTAGGGACACAAAGAAAGCCAAATCCAATGAAGTTTAACCCATTAACCACCCTTTGCCCTGCAGTGGTGTTGCTTGACAGTGCAGATTTTTATTTTTTTCCCCTTTCCCTTTTATGGTTCCTTCCATTTGGAAAGCTTCTTCAGCAGTTGGAGATGGTCAGCTCTCTGCAGTCTTCTCAGTTTTGGAAAACTGAGGGGGTTTTCATTCCTTCCTGATGGAATACGTGATGATATATGGAAATTGTGATGTGACAGCAATGTGAAAATTGAAATTCCATTCCAATAAACCAGCAAATCACTGTCTTGAAGCCCCAAGAGATGCATCAGTTCATGCTGGTTGAAGTGGTGTATCTGCTCTCCAGCTTCCAGGAAAAAACAGACAAACCCAAAAACATCCCCCCAGCCATCTGTGAGAAAATCAAATCCTGATATTGTTCAGAGTGCAAAAACAATTCCTTCTCCTAAAATACTTCTGCTGACATGATCATCCTTTCCAAATGGATCGCCCCAAAAAAGGGAATGGTGAAGCTTCTCCCCCTTCCCTGGCTCCTCCTGCACCGCCATCATTCTCTGGGTGTCTGTGTGTCCCGTGGTGCTCCCTGTCTGTGTGTCCTGCATGTGGAAGCATGTTTGGCATCAGCTGCTTGTCCTTCCTGCCTGTTTTACCGTGTGCTTGATGATTGCCAAGTCCTGCTGATGCGTCTGCAAGAGTAAGAGGTGATGTGGGAAGGAGCTGGGATTCACTCGGGTAAACAAGTGTCTTAACAGCAACATTTCCCTGCAAATCCTTAGGAGGGGAGGAGGGAATTTCCCTCACAAGGTTAAAAATATTGAATATTGGATTGGCATCCCTAATCCATCAGCTTCCTCAGGGGCCCTGCAGGAGCAGGGAGTGATGAGCAGATGCTGTTCTAGACCTTAATACCCTTTATCAGTTGGAAAGCCCTTAATTGCTTTAGGAATGGGATGGGACAATTTGCTGAAGGAATTAAAATTAAAACAACCCCAAAATTTGGTGCCTTCTCCTTTGGTACATGACCAAGAACACCCTGCCAGCCTGGGGGCTGCCATGTCTATGTTCTTATTCTGTGCAACAAAACCACATGTTGTTACCATTTGGCTGTTTATTTGTTAATTTATTTAGGATAATTTTATTTGGGATAATTTTCTGTGGCAGTCCTGGTTGCTTGATTCACTCTTTAACCTATCCCGGTCTTCTCCCCATACCCATGGACTCAACCTGCTGCAGACACCAAGTTTCTAAAGAAACTCTGTTTTATCCTCTGTAAATTTTCCATGGAAATCCATGGATCACTTCAATGTGACTGTAGGAAGCAGGGAACTCACTTTTGCTGGGAAACTAATTGCTCTGGCAGGATATTAGGTCTGTGGGGATGGACTTTGTGATGCTTGTCTGCTCTAATATCAAGGACACTCCTCTATTTTATAATTATCCTTCATTTATCATCCATTAGGAAGCGGTTCCGTGCTGGAACACTGCAGAGAGCATCCGCTTTTAAGCAGGGAATTTGCTAAAAGTCTTTCCATGCGGATTAATGAGTTGGGCAATTGTTATGTAAATCGTTAATTAAATTGCCTTGGGCGTAGATTGTGCTGCTTCAGAGTCGGCCGGGCCGGGGGTATTTTGCTGTTGACTCGTGACTTCATTTTGGAGGAATGATGCCAGAAAATGAAAATGTCTCCTGGAATGTGGAGTGCCACTAAAAAGCACCACTTGGTGTCTTTAAAAAAAAAAGCTCTAAAGCTGCCTAATTTGCAGGATTTGTGGGTGTGTTGTTGTCCTGCCAAGTGCAGGAGGGTGGGAAGTTCTGCTGGGTTCTCAGTGGAAGGGCAGAGGCTGAGGAAGCCAAGGTTGGAGCTTAGGAGGGACAAGGTCTTGCCCTGATGTTTTATGGGGTGAATAATCAGTGCTGGTGCCTCTGGTGTCCCTGCTCTTGGTGGTGTCATTGTTGTGTCCCTTTGGGTGGCTTTAGGGTTGTTTCCCATTAGCTCCTATTGGAAGGTGAAAATGCCCTTTTCTAATGACTGTTCTCTAAAAGACGCTGATATTTTCTCCTGGAATTTCAGTCCCTGCCTTCATCGATGCTCTGCGTGGTTTTAAATGGTTTTACTGTTCAACAGCTCCAAATTCACTTTGCCCATGGAGCATTAACTTGTCCCTGAGGACAATTGATAAAAAAATTTCGATTTTCTTGTCCAATTGCACTTCTCTGGCTTTTAGTGCAGTTGTGTGGGTGCCTCCTATGTTGCAATAAGTATTTTAAACATGTAAACAATAAAATAATAATATCAACATTTTAATATATAAATAATATAAATAATATAAATAAATATCTTAAATAAGGGTTTTCCACTCTAATTATAACTATAGCTGTAATGATGAAGAACTTCTTTGATATGGTTGTGAGGCTTTAAATGCTGTAAAACACAAAGCAGAAAAGCTGATATAGAATAACTTCATTCTGTGTATTCTGTATTTGTGCTTAATCTTCTGTACTATCAGTGAGTACAAGTGGCTTTTCAATGATTTACATAACCCTATTTAATGCAGACTTTCCCAATTATTTGTGCAAAATTTTTTGCACATTTGCTTGTGTGATAAATATGATGTTGAGGAAATTATTGAAATAAACTATGTGCATTCAGCTGCTTAATTAATTCCAACTGCAGCTACAACATTTATTTGTATTATTTTAATAAACTTATAATAGAATTTTATATAATTTTTATTTGTATTTACTTACACTCGGATTAACTTGTTGAAAGTCTCTAATTACTTGTAGAAAGCCTTGATTTAAGTGTTAATAAAATGGTCTGAGGTTTAAAAAAGCGCAATATTGTGTGATACACAATAAACTAAATTTGATTTATAGATGGGTAGTTTTTATTGGCAGCAATGGGTAGAATATTAAATATAGGCTAGGAAGGCAGAGAGAAGAATAAATAATCCATGGGAAGCCTACAGTGAGCCAAGGCAGAAGATATTTGGCATTAGTGCTCCATATATTAATTTAAAGAGCATTTCTGTTTCCTAAATATTGGTGCAGGACAGCTTTGGTTGGATCTGGAATGTCACTGGATTTTTCCAAACATGTCAGTGACTGATATCAAGGAAAAACTAAACTGTTCAGGCAAGTGAGCCTCCAAGAAGTATAAAATATCCTGGATTTCAGATTCTCCCAGTTTTGAAATAACTTCTTGGTGGTTCAAATAAAGTTTCTGAGAAATATTTTTAAAGCTTTGTCATTCCCACACAGGATTTAATGCACTGATCATTTACATGAAGTTATCTGAATTCTACTTAAAAACTGAATTTCCCTCCTTAGGTAGAGGACTGAATGTGGAATAAACTGCCTGTAAATGTGAAACAGATTTCATCTTGTTGTTATTTCCCATCCTTTTTGTGTAGGGTCACGCTGACCAACTCTCACCATCCTGTTGGAATGGGGTGGCTCACCTTTTTCCTTAGAGGTTAAACCTGGGAAACAGGGATGTGTCTCCAGAAAATATTCGCCAGAAATGTTGTATTTCCAGTGCCAGGCTGGAAATGTTGCTGATGACAGACCTGGAGATCACCCAGTGGTGTCTATGAAGTGCTGATTTGGCCATGTGGAGCTGATGTGGTGTTGGTGGTGTCAGTGCTTCCTCTGTGTGTTTGATCCACAGGATTGTTTCTCCGTGGAAGGGGAGGACCTGAAGCACGACTTTGAGCGGCTGCAGCTGGCCATGGAGATGGTGGGCTTCCTGCCCAAGACACGCAGACAGTGAGTTTATTTTCATCTTAACAGCTTGGAGATTGTCCTGCTTAATGCCACCTCCACTGGCAGGACATTGCAGAGAGGCTGCCCCGTCCCTGGAGGTGTCCCAGGCCAGCCTGCTCTAGTGGAAGGTGTCCTACCCATGGCAGGATGGAGCCACATGAGTTTAAGGTCCCTTCCAAGCCAAAGCATTCTGTGGTTCCATGATCATTGCTGTGCTGAACAATTCTCTTCATGCAAATGGAGCGTTGGCAGGAGTTGACATCTTGAAGTGTTTCTCAAGTGTTCATGAATAATCACGCCTCACTCTGCATGTCATGAATCCAGAGCTTGGTTTAATCAGAAGTTCTCATTATCCCTCATCAAACTTAACCCTTTGTGTGCAATTCTAAGTCTGTAGACTCATTTCCAACTGGCCTTTTTTGCTAATTCACTGGACATGCTGGTTTGAAAACTGGACTTTAGCTGGCTTGCAACACCACTGACACCATGGAATTAGACAGTTCTTAAGAGTCACCACCAACCAAACCTTCAAAATAATCCCTCCCGTGTTGATTTTTGGCTTGAAAAGCTTGAGTAGGTTGGGAAGAACTCGACATAAAAAATTATCTCAAAGATATTTTCACACAACTGAGAAATTTTGGAAGCTCGTTCTTTATCCCTTACTTGTAACAAATCAATTATGAAATTAAAACTGCTTTTTCTCTATCTTCCCCACACACATGGATAAACCCAAGGATCCAGACTTGTGTGAATATGTTCTGTCTCAGAGGCTGCTTTATCAGGATGAGGTTTGTCTAAAGCCTGTTGAGGGCTTTAATTGCCTGAGCAAAGCAATCAGGAAGTGTCAGGACTGAGCAGAGTCGGGTGATGCAGTAAATTCTCACTTCTGATTTACTGTGCAATGATTTTTCTTGGCACACAAGTTGCTCCTGGTGAATTTTGTGTGTCAGAAATGAAGTGCATTCTTCACTACACGAGCAGGTTTATTTTGCTTGGCATTATACAACTGCAGCACAAATAAGGAATTACCTTCAGCTGAGACATAGGGAGTATGTTTTAAATACTACCATACTTTTAAAAGTAATTTCTTTGTAGCAAAACATGGGGTATCACCTTTGTAGAAACAGAGAAGAGGAACTTTTATAAAATTGCATCCTGAAATTCACAACAAGGAGTCGGTATCCCTGTTTTGGAGATAAGGGAGGACTTGGAGAGGTGAAGATGTCCAGACAAGCTGGTGGCATAGCTCGGAATCACATTTGGGTTTATTCATTTTTAGCTCCCAAGTGAGTGTAGAAATAGGGACAAGCAGGATTTGTAGATGAAGTCAGCCATGGCTCAGGAGCTGGGCTTGATGAACCTTGTGGATCCCTTCCAACTCAGGATATTCTTTGAGTGTCTGATCCTATTTTTTTTTGGAAGGGAGATAACTTAAAAATGACCAAATTCCCTCCAAAACAGAAAAATTGGTTCGATAAACTTACTTGAAGTGTAACATCTTTTCTTTGCCTCAGTTACTTAGATATGATAAAAGCATTTATGCTGTTTTGTACAGTCTTTTGTTCCTGGCTGGGTCTACATCCAAAAAGGTGACAAAAAGATGTGTCCCAGGGGACTTGGAAATACAAGTACAGTCTTTTGTTCCTGGCTGGGTCTACATCCAAAAAGGTGACAAAAAGATGTGTCCCAGGGGACCTGCATGTCCATGCCCACTCTACCCCTTAATTTAGACAATTGCATGATAAATATTTAATCTGCATATCAAGATTATTGGAGGATTTCTATTTTTTTTACAACATGGACTGTAATTTTGTAACTGTGGGTTTGATGTGTTAAAGAATTTTCAAGGAAACTTTTCAGATGCAAGTTTGGTACTTGGCTAAATAAAAAAACTTCTTGACATGAGGCAAAGTGGATTCTTTGGGTTGAAAATTAGAAGAATGAGTCAAAGAGGGGCATGGCCCTTGGGGGTAGGGTCAAATTTACTTCTTCATTCACTTTATGAAAAACAGAGTGAAAATGAATTGTCTCTGTTTAGGATTTTCTCTCTGCTGTCGGCCATCCTGCACCTGGGGAACATCCGGTACAAAAAGAAAACCTACAGGGATGACTCCATCGATATCTGCAACCCTGAAATCCTTCCTGTGGTGTCAGAGCTGCTGGAGGTAAGGCTCTGCTTTCCCTCCTGGAACTTCACACCAAACAAGCCACCTCTGATTTAGCACACAAAACGTGCACAATTTATTTCCAGTTTCACCCAAGAGTAAGGTTTTGTGTGTTTCCATTCTTATGGGCTGTTCATGTTTGCCAGGGAGAAGGTACAGTAACTTTTTTAGGAGGTTTTTCATGGAGGGTTTTTGCCCCTACTATTCAGCTTCAGGTTTCATTGACTGAAAATCCTGTTTCTGTGATGAAATGTGAAAAGTTGCAGGGTGTGTATGCAAAGCAATCCTGCTGTCCAACACAGCAGTGTCTTCAATTGCCAGCCTTCAGCTGGTGCTCCTCGAATCTGTTCCAAAGTCTGTCTGAGGAACTTGAGCAGTTGTGCAACCATAACCCCATGTTTTTCTTCTGTGCTGGCTGAAGGAGATGCTGAGCTCTCTCACTGTGTTTTTTGTCTGTTATTACCTGCCAGATTCCACAAGAGAACCTGTAGGCCCATCTCACCCCCTCTAGTCCCTATTTATGGGCCTGTTATGGAGTTTTTTTGGTGCATCTATTGATTATCTGCTGTTTAGGACCTGATTCCTTGGCTTCTGTGAGCCACTGCTGTGCTGGTGTCCCTTGGAAGGGTTTGTAGGACTCCACCTGGCTGGCCCAGGCCACGTCCAGTAAATCAATGCAAAAGCATTAAATTAGTTCTCAGGAGATCTGCTCTGTCAGCCCAAGCAGGTTATGAAGCTGTGGTACTTCTTTTCATGAGAAAAGTCTTGAATGAGCCACCTTGTCCTGCTGGCCTTCAGGAGCTGAGCTCAAAAACCTCCTGACATGGATTGAGGTTACCAGAATCTCCCCTTGCTGTCTCACTTCACTTGAAATGCTCTAAATCTCTTGAAACTGAACTGTTTTTCATCTAGTTGATTATAGCAGCAATTATCTTTACCCTTTTGTTCTCCCTGGATGGTCTGGAAGGTGAATTTGTGCTGATTTTATGCTGGAATCAGAAGGCAACTTGTCCTTTTGTGTTACACATGATGCTCTTCCCGTTCATTCCATTAAATAACTGTTGTGTTATCTCCCTACCTACAGAACTTGGGAATTGGCTCTCTGGGATTTTCACAGCACTTCATTAATACTTTGAATTTAGGGAGGGGAAAGCTTCTGTGAAATATGGTTTGAGCAGCTGGATGCTCTTTGCATCTTGGCCTTGGAGATTGCAGAAATAAACAGAAGGAAAATATAAGTGGGGAGGAGAATGTTGTTGATTTTACCCTGTTAAATGTGGCCAATCAGTTAAGTAATTGTTTTTTAAAAAAGTTTTGAGTAAGAGAGTGACTTAGAGAGCGGAAAAAGTTCCAGGCTTTGGGTCTTTGCCTTTGCAAACAAACCCTTTTGCAACATCTGCATGTGGGGAGGTCGTGGGGTGGTTTTTACACATGATTATGTGAAATGAGGCATTGGCTGAGCCACGTCAATCCAACAGGGCCTTAATGCCATGGGCTGGAACAGCACCCCCAGGTAGTGTCAACAAGATGTAAAAATCAATAAATATATTTCTTTTTCACCATTTGAAAAAGAAAAACCAACTAACCTAACCACTAAGATCTGAAATATCTGAGCAAATTGATAGATTTCTGTTCATTGTGGTAATTCTTTTTGCAAATTAAATGACCATCTAGAACATAAAAAGCTTGTTAATTAGATTGGGACAATGCTTGCTGCATTGAGGTAGGATCTGATGAAATGCATCACTGAGTTTGGTAAGTGGTGTTGTTTGTCCCTTAAGTTGCATTTAGGTGACAATTGATCCATGGAACTGGAAGCATTTGCTGCCTCCAAGTGTAAACCTTTCAACAGACCCACTGAAATCAGCTGAAATAAAGCCAATAATCTCATTTTCAGACTTGATTTATCTCCATGAAATGCCACATTTCTGTTTGCAGACCTCAACAGATGTTGTTGCTTATTCAGGTTTGACCCAAAGGAAGAACCAAAGGGTTCAAACGGATGAAGCATCATTACAAAGAGCAGCCACAACTCCTTATTCATTACAGCTGTCCACATTAAATGCAATGAGTTTTATTCAACCAGAGATTTAAAATACTGGTTAAAATATTTGACACTTTGTATTTGTCTCATTTGGGTAATTATTTTTATTACATTCTTCTTTTTTTGTGGTCACTGAACAGTTTTGCTTTTCCCATTGTTGCTGAAATTATGAATTGGCTTGAAAAAGTTGTTAATCCCTTCTCCAGATCTTGGCATTAGACATTAAAAAGTGAAAAATCATCTCGGAATAAAAGTAATAGGAGTTGACAGAGAGTTGAGCTTCCTTTCCTGTGGTCACTGGCTGCTTGGTGGGACCATGCAGAGCACAGCAAAGGGATGGAAGAAACTGTGATCTGATACTTCCTTATCTTGGGGGGACTTCTGGGTTGATCTTTGTACTCAAATGACTCATTGGATTTGTCCAGTCAAGGATTTGACACAGAAAAGAGAAGGAAAAGTGCAACTGGAGCTGGGTTGGCCATCTCTGAGAGCAGCCAAGAGGAGATGCAGAGGTGCTCCAGCATGGCCTCCATGGGGATGTAGCCTCCAAGGGCAGGAGGGGAACCACCAGCCTGGCTGAAATTAAAAATTTAGGCAAAATTAGGGTCTGCTCCTACTGCAAAGGGGAATCTGGCCCAAATTCTCATGAGCTGGTTGGTTTGTGTTGGGACCTCTAATGACAACTGGGGGAATTTCCCTCCCTGCTGCACCAGTTAATGCAACACCACTGCACAGCTACCCTCCCTCTGTGTCATGAGATTTGTGTCCCTAGAAAATGAAGCTAATACTGAGATTTTTTTGAAGGAATCTGGGAGGAGATAATGATCTGCAATGGATTTGCTTTTTCTTAGATATCAACAACCCCATCCAATATGTTTTTGCTTTATTAAACCATCCAGAGCAGCATTTGTTGAAACTGCAATATAGGATTTTGGCCAGACTCTGCAGATCATTGTTTCATTTACAGTAAAATCCCTGATTCCATTTTTTTTTTTTTTTTTAGGAATAGACATAGTGTGTGGATTATGTGATGCTTTTGGCAGATTTTTCAGGGCCTTTGTTTAAACTCTGCTGAAATGCTGTGCTGGGGAGTGATGTCAAGGCTGCCTGATGGATCAAGCAGACGTGGAGTCCTGTGCAAGCACTGCAAATATCCCAGGGCCTGAGCAGAAATCACAGAGGGTTGTGTAAAACTGGGTAAAACCTTTGTGTTTCTGGGGGGAAAGTTTGGAAAAGCTAATTTGTGGGCTTATTAATAAAAATAATATATTAGAGATTATCTAGTTGACCTTAAAAGAGACTTTTTGTTTTCCATTGGAACAGTAGGAACATTTTAATTATGTGTGCTTACTAAAATGGGAAATTATTTCCACGGATAAAGCATTGAAGAAAGAGATAAATTCTGTCTTTGCTCAGTGGAGCAGTTTTGTATTCAGTTTTTAGGTTTAGGTAACCAATTCAATACCTATTCTCAATGCAAGTAAAGGTAAATACAAGTTATCAAGTGACCTAAATAAGTTTTGCCAGATCTCCCAGTGCACATTTTTCTTAAGAGCTAAAGTTGGCCTCTCCAGGAGATTTATGTGCTCAAGTTCTTCTTCCACTAGAAAATGGCCTTCAGCTTCCCAGAGGGATCCCACAGGCACTGGGGCTCCTCCTGTGATAAATGTCTTGGAAATTAATTGAGGAGGGGGTGAGGATTATGGAGCAGACAGTGCTTGCTTCCAGCTTTTTCTTCTGAATTTGTTTTTCAGATGATGTTTTGTAGAATCACAGAATGATTGGGGTTGGAAGTGGCCTCCAAAGTTCATCTGCTCCAACATCCCTGCAATGGGTAGGGATATCATCATTAGATGTAAAATTTTGAGCCAGAATTAGAGTCAGAAAACTTCAGAGAATCACAGGATATGCTGAGTTGGAAGGGATCCACAAATACCATTGAGTGTAACTTTACAGACAGAGGCCCTGCCCAGACACCCCAACAATCCCACCTTGTGCCTGAGAAATTTTCCAAACACTCCCTGAGCTGTCTCAGCCTTGGAACTCTGACCATTCCCTGGGAGCCTGTTCAGTGCCCCACCACCCTCTGGGGGAAGAGCCTAAACCTCCCTAACACAGCTCCAGCCATTCCCTCTGTCCTTTCTAACTCTCTGGTTATTTGAAGGAAAGTCTGAGGAACAGGTTCAGCTCTTTTCCAAGAGGAACTGATAGAAATCTGAATTTATTTTCCCTTACTCCACATGAGGCATCTTTAGAGCGAGCACTCAGCACTGGAATCCCTTTCTCAAATATGAAAGGAGAGACAAAACCTGATGTTTTCTTGTTCTCCAGCTGGAAATGGTTCCTTTTTCTTCAGCTGCTCTAACATAATTCCCCAGAATTACTGGAGGAGCAGTGTCTGCCTGCCTGGCTCCAGCCCAGCCCTTGCTGGCTCCGTGCTCTCTCCCCACATTCCCAGCTGTGGCACTGCTGGGCACCCCTCACTGCTCATGGAGCTTGAGCCTTCCAGCCCTCTCTGGGCCCACTTGTGGCAACAAAGTCTTAAATCTGCATTTTGTCCCTGTAATTAAGATCTAAACTCCTGCAGGCCGTGTTTAAGAGGGGGAGCAGGCTGTGCCCTTTAGCACCAGGAAGCAAAAATCCTTGAAATGTGACCCAAGAGTGAAACTCCTAGGGCACAAAGTAAAGGAGTAAGTGGTGTTCTCCTCTTTGCTACTCTGCACCAATGGGTGTTCCTATTTCAGTGCTTCACACTTACTGGAGGAGGAGGTGTAGGATGTGGGGAAGCTGTGAGTGCCTCCGTGTCCTTAGTCATCAGCACGTGCTGAGTTTTTATTTAGGAAGCCCCAGTGGCTCCTCCTTGGCATCAGGAATCAGCTACTTTCATGCTGTGACCTTGAATGCAGATCAGGATGATTTGGTTGCCCCCGTGGTGCTCATCAGAGGTGATGAAGGAATTGAGATCAAGCTCCACTGGGAGGTAATTGCAGAGAGAGGCCTGGGGAGATGCAGGGATTCCCATCCTTGCCAAGAGTGATTTTAATGGGATCTCCACGGGTCAGGAGAAGAAGGATGCACATCCACAGGTTCCCTTAATCCAGAGAGCAGGGAGAGAAAGAACCAGAGTGACCATGAGCTGGGGATGGTGAGGGAGGGCGTGGGTAGTTGTTTAAATTGCTTAAAATCCCTGTGTTTGCTGACAAATCTGGGACTTGGAAGTGTTTATGTTGTTGAGGAATATTTCTTTGGACTGTTTTGATTAGGAACCATCTGACACCCCTCTGCCTTGTTGCCTTGGATAATTAAAAAAAGCCAGCATGCTGGCTGTGGGTTTGCAGCATCCTGAAGGGGGATAATGGATGGTGTGAAACTCACTTTTGTTCCAAGTTGTGCAGTTGAGGGAGAGCAGCTGATGGTCCCACAGTCAAGAGCTGCTGGAAGATTGTCCACAGAGCTGAAAATTACAAAATCACATATTTTGGTGAATGTAGAGGAATAGAAACCAAATGTGGAATCTTGCTGTGGATCTCTGGATGAACCAGAAGATTATTTTTTTCCCTGCTTGATTTTGAAAGGTAAAATTGGATTGTAGGAACTGGGGGCTCCTGAGTGGTGCTGAGCACTAAAGAAATGAACCTTGAAGTGTCATTTCCAGTGACAGAGACCTTGCTGGCAGGTGACATCATATACAGGTGACCTGATGTGTTCTGATTTCCCCAGCAACAAGTTCTTGTTGCAGGAAGAATCAGTTATATAAAAACTCCCTGGGTTTTATCAGGGAGACTCCCATAATAGTAGTTTTGGCAGAAGGAGACTTTTGTACAGAAGGGCATCATTATTGCTATGGTTTGTGAGATTCCTGACCTTTCACTGTCTTGTTTGCATTTCCTCTTCATACTGATTCCTGCACGAAGCCCTTAAGTCAAAGTACATACATAGAATTGTTTTGGTTGGAAAAGACCTCTAAGATCATTGAGTTCAATTGATAAACCTCTATGTTTCCCATTTTCCTTGTCAAATCATAAATGGTTTCCCTGTGATAAAAATATGGCCTTGGATGGCTTCAGGAATGTGGATTTTGAACAGTCAGAGATGTCCAGAGGAGGTCTGGTGCCTGCATGGAGTCCTTCAGGTAGGAGAAGCAGTTTGTAGAGACTTCAATCCACATCCATCAATTCTGGGATCAAAGATTCTCACCCAGCCTCATGATGTCTTTTTTGACTTGGAAATTTAGTGAGGATCAGTCAATGACTCAAAGTCTTTAGGTGTAACTCATTTATTCTGGGAGAGAGGACACCTTCTGAATTCCTCAAAGTAAGAGGGTCTTGAAGCTGATTGGGAAAGTGGCTTTTCCCCAACAGCTGGAATTTCTCAGCGCAGTTTTTCTCTTTGCTGAAGTGTTTGTGTTGACACAACTGAGTTTTGTTCTGCAGACCTGTGAGGGCTGATTAGAGACTGTCACCTCGCCAGGAACTGGGGCTTTATGGAGTAAACATCCCGTGCCAATAGCAGAGTAAATATCAGGTGCTTTTCCAAGGGTTTCTTCCTCCTTCTGACTCCTCCCCACCCTTAAAAGCACAAAAAAAACCCCCTCCTTCACTTGGATATCTCTGAAACTGATGACACTGCTTGGCTTATTCTAGAGTAATTTGTATGATTTCATCTTGACAAATCTGGAAAGTTGAATTATTTTGCCAAGAGAAAGTTTGGGAGGGAGGAGCTGTACCAGGAATAAGGAAACTAGTGGGAAATTGCTACAACTGGGATGCCTGAATGTAGAAAATCAGGTTCCTTTGAATACCCTGGTGTTAGGTTTCTGATGCTGGATTTATGTGCTGAGTTGGCTCCTCCCAATGGCATATTTTTACCCATTGAACTTAACTCTGCAAGGGCTGGCAAAACTGTTGGTGGGTTTTTTTTTAATTAAATTTTGATATTTGAATGTGTTTACACTGAAATTTATTTTCAGTTTTGCATCTTTTAAACTTGATTTAAAATTTAAAAAGATCACTAGAATAATCATTAACATCTGTACTTTTGTTTTAGGTGAAAGAAGAGATGCTGTTTGAGGCCCTGGTGACCAGAAAGACAGTGACAGTGGGAGAGAAGCTGATCTTACCATACAAATTGGCAGAGGTCAGTACATGATGTTTGTTATTAAAAAGCAACTCTTGGAATGGTTTTCAATGCTTTGAGATGCACTCTCAGAGTTTCTTTCAGTTTTTATTTATGTCAAAATAATGTAAGAGAATCTATTGGGTGTCCTAATCTAGGAAATTATTGACTTTTCTTCTATTCCATTCCTGGAAGGCAGGTTTGTACTTTATTCTGATGGTTTGTAAGTGCTTTAATGACTTGTGGTTGTGTGAGAGTTGTCCAAAGCAGAGCTGTGCATTGCTGGGTGTGTGTGTGGGTGCAGGTGTTCATCTCCAGATGTCATTCCTTAAGCTGGAGAACTGATTCCACAGCAGAGTGCTGATGCAAGACTCCAGGAAATTTTTACATTTTTACTGCCTTCTTCTACTACCACTGCTTGTGGTAGTGTGGTTCTTGTATGGCAGGAGGTGCAGATCTCCAAAGGAGATTCCCAGTAGTTTTTCCTCAGACCCCTCAAAACCTGGGCCCTTGTGTGATGCTTTGGAGCAGCACAAATCCATCAGCTTCTCTCAGACTCCAGTGTAGTTATATGGGATTTTCAGGAATTCTGAATTCTATTCTGTGGCTGGTAAAGCGAAACAATTTTTTCCTCTTATATTCTTCAAAATACATAAATTCTGTTCTGCTGAACTGCTTGTTTTGGCTATTTCTGCCTCTAATCTTCTTGTATCCCCCAGATTAGGAACACTGAGCATCACACCACACTTGGTCCCTCCATCCCCTCTTGTTGTAGGGTTGTGTGAGAATTTACAGCACCTTGAAGAGCATCTCAAGCAGCTGTTTTGTCACAAATAACTAAACACATCATGTTGTCAATGGGGGTCTGCTGGAGATAGTTTGACTCCTTTTTCCAGGGGAAAAAATTTTTTTCTCCCACTTTGAGGGTGTGTTTAAACTCAGTAACTGTAACTGAGCTTTAATCTTTAGAAATGAAGTGTTGCCTTTGTGCAAAAGTGAAGTGTGCCCTAACAAAGGGCACACAAGGGCTCTCTGGCTCTTTGTGATGGACTTTTAATCAATATGGTGTTTCTACTTTTTTCCTTTATCTTGGGCACAGACGTTAAAAAATGGCCAGAAAAGTTTAGAACTGAGCTCTAAGGACCCTCTACCCTCCTGCTGGAGGGTCCTTAGAATATCATAGAGTGGGCTGGGTTGGAAGGAACCCTAAAGATGGTCTTGTTCCAATCTCCTGCCATGGGCAGGGACACCTACCACTGGACCAGGTTGCTCCAAGCCCCATCCAGCCTGGCCTGGGACACTTCCAGGGATGGGGCAGCCACATCTTCTCTGATCAACCTGTGCCAGGGCCTCACCACCCTCACAGGGAAGTGTTTCTTCCTATGATCCCATCTCTGTCAGTTTGAAGCCTTTCCCTCTTGTCTAATCCCTCCAGGCCCTTGTCCCAAGTCCCTCTCCAGCTCTCCTGGAGCTCCTTTAGATACTGGAGCCTTCTCTTCTCCAGGCTGAACAACCTCAGTTCTCTCAGCCTTTCCTCACACCAGAGCTGCTCCATCAGACCAGTGCTCTGATCACTCTGGTGCCTCCTCTGGACTCTCTCCAGCAGCTCCTGTGCTGGGCTCCAGGGCTGGGGTCTCACCTGAGCAGGGCAGGGGGCCAAAATTCCTTCCCCTCCCTTGCCCTGCTGCCCACCATCTGCAGTGTGTTGACACAGCTGGGAACAGTCCTACCTCCTGTTGAGTTGGAAGACACCTCTTTAGAACTAGAGTGGCTCAGCATGAGTTTCTCCAGTGCTTTCCCAAATGTTTGTATTGATATGGCTGCTCCCAAATCCCAGGTGTCCCCTTAGAGAGGTTTATCACCAACATCAGTAGAAGAAAGGAAAGATCAGGGTGTGGTGGCTGTGGGGGAAGACGAAGGAGCCAGGCTGCTTTGGGAATGGTTGATGTGATCTCCATGACCAAATCATTTTGGGAGAAGCTGTGAATTGTGTTAAGATGGGCACCTCCTGTGCTTTTTGTTTACCTCCTTACATCATCAGCATCCTGACCTCCAAATTTTATCCAGCAGTGACCTCTCTCTGAGAGCAGGTTCACTGCTCACAGAGCAGAATTTGAGATGCTCCAACTTGAACCTCCCCATGGTTAGAGGCCTTCTCCTGGTCATTCTCTGCCTCAGGGAGTAGGAGGAGTGACTTAAATTCAGATCTGTCTGATTCAGGAGGGAAGAATGGGATTCATTTGACATTTGGGACTTCACAAAGACTGCTGATGTCTGATAATCCCCACTCATGACTCACTGGGCTCTTGGGAATCAACGGGCTGGTTATTCCTGTGTATTTAACAAAGGAGCATTATAGCTGGCTCCAAGGGATGGAGCCATTGAGGGTTTGAGGATTTGCAGACATGGGTCTCCCACCACGACCTCTGTAGCTCATGGGCAGCTGCCTTTCCTGATGGATACAGCAGCTATTTTATTCTTCAGATGCCTGTGGGTTTTTCCATAGCTTGGTACACTGAAATTTTCTGTGGGGTTTGTCTGGAAAAGACTCTGCTCCACAGGTTCTCACAGAAAGGATTGCATAATGTCATTTTGGCATGTCCTTGCTTCTTTACACCATCAAGAAGAGCAGGTGGGATCTACCAGTCTTCAGGTTGCAAGAGAGGTGGTAGATGCTACATCCCTGGAAATGTCCAAGGCCAGGTTGGATGGGTTTGCCCAAGGTATGGGATGGATTGAGATCAGTTTAAGGTCCCTTCCAGCCCAAACTGACTGGGATTCCACATTAAAAGTTTGAGATTTAGGTTTGGGATGGGTTTTGAGGTTTGATGAGGTTCCCATGTGCATCTACTCCATTCTGGAATGTTTCACTTTCTGTGCTCGGCACAGGGGCCAACATTTGCCCATCCCTTTCATGCTTTTCATGGAAAGTGAGTGTGATCATTCCATGATCCCAGCCTGGCTCCTGACAGATTTGTGCCCTTAGGGTCCTGCTGTGACAACTGTCACCCCCTTAATAGTCTTGAATGGGCAGAGTTGGCCTGAAGGGATCCTTCCCTTTGGTATTTTGGAGGTTTCAGAGCTGAGACTGGAGTTTTATTTTCCAAGCCAAGCCTTTTCTCTTCCCCTTCCCTGAGCTGCAGCCCCAGAGCACATGGAGAAGCTGACTTAGTTGGTTTTGCAGTGATGTCACATTCCTGGCTGGCTGCACGCTCCTGCCTTCTTGTGTGCTGATTGCAAACACAGTCCTGTGGTTTGGGGCTTTGTTTTTTTAGAAACAGTGGTTTGGACACATGGCAGCTTGCTTGAACCATTCTCTTTCAGTTATGAATTGATACCAGACTGACTACTCCTGGTTCTGTTCATCTCTGCAGTAATTTGGGTAAAACCACATCTTTTATTCTGGCCTGGTTTGGGTAGGAGGTACTGCAAAGTGGGGACAACTTGTGGATGGACATCATGGAATCACAGATGGGTTTGAGTTAAAGGGACCTTAAAGCTCATCTCATTCCACTCCCTGCCATGGGCAGGGATCCCTTCCACCATCCCAGCTTGCTCCAAGCACTGTCCAGCCTGGCCTTGGGCACTTGCAGGGATGGGGCAGCCACAGCTGCTCTGGGCACCCTGTGCCAGGGCCTCTCCAGCCTCACAGGGAGGAATTCCTTCCCAATGTCCCATCCATCCCTGCCCTCTGGCAGTGGGAGCCATTCCCTGTGTCCTGTCCCTCCATCCCTTGTCCCCAGGTCCCTCTCCAGCTCTCCTGGAGCCCCTTTAGGCCCTGGAAGGAGCTCTTGAGGTCTCCCTGGAACCTTCTCTTGTTCCAGCAGTTGGGAGCCTGCAGTGCTGAAGGAGAAGCTGCAAGTGGGAACCACCAGTAAATAAACCTCTGTTTATTCATATTGTGCTTCCTCTCTTAGGACTTCTTCTTGATGGTTTTGCCCCAGGAGTTGAGTTGGGCTTTTCCCTCAGGAATAATGTGCCATTTTAAAATTAGGCAGAAGTATTGATTTTGTCAACTCTGTGTTTTATTTAATAAATTCAAGACTTTCTGATTCTTGCCCACATATAATTATTCTGCTGGATGATCTTGGAGGATCCAAGGACTGGATTTCGGTACCTAAAGGGGAAGGCTCCAGAGTGAGTTTTTACAAGGGCCTGGAGTAACAGGACAAAGGGAAATTGCTTCAAATTGAAAGAGGGCAGGGTTAGATGGGATATTGGGAAGGAATTCTTCTCTGTGAGGGTGGTGAGGGCCTGGCACAGGTTGCCCAGAGAAGCTGTGGCTGTCCCAATTCTGGAAGGGTCCAAGGCCAGACTGGAAGTGCTTGGAACAACCTCACCTAGTGGGAGGTGTTGCTGCCCATGGCAGGGGATGGAATGGGATGGTCCTTAAGGTCCCTCCCAACTCAAAGAGTCTGTCAGTCTTTGATCTAGGTCAGGTATGAGGTTAAATGTAACACTGGAGTCCAGTGAGGAGGTGGGATTCCAGCAATTAAAATCATGGTCTCCTGTGCGCCAGCAGTTGCTGGTCCCATTGTCTTCAGCTGAGCAAGTTCTTCCCAGCAGAGAGGAGATTTCATTTTACTTTATTCTACCCAGGAGCATTCAAGGTGTGTGGCAACAGCACCTGCACGAGCAGGGCCACGGGTAGGAGCAAATAAATAGTTGTGAGCCAAACACCAGGGTGGGATTCCAGTTGTCCCAGTGCCCATTCTTGGGATGTTACAGGGTTTGGTTTATGGGATGAGCATGTGGTTTTTCAGGAAGACCCCACAGAGCATAATGTGCTTTTCTCATCGTTCAGCAACTCACGGTTTATTGTTTAGACGTTGTGTCTGACCATGGTATTAACACTCAAGTACACCCCCATGTCTCTCTGGAGCTACAGCTCTTTCTGAAATTAAGGAGAGGGCAGTCAAGGGGAGATCTGGTTTTACAGGGAAAAATGAAGACTATTTTGTTTGGCCTCTCATGGCTGTGGCACTGTGCTTGATTTGGGACCTGCAGGGGAGCTGCCATCCTCTCTGGCTGCACCTCTGGCAGTCAACAACACCACATTCATAAATAATGCTTACACTCATCTCTGGCAGCTGCCTCTTATCTCCTCAGCCACAGTGCCATGGAGCTGCCTCCTGGAACCATCCATTTTCCCTTTTATAGCACTGGATGGTGTTTTAATGCAGTGTTTGAAACAACTGCACAGTCTGGGAGAGTGTAAAGGTTTATAAGCTTTAGGCCATAGATAAACTTAGGGAAAAGGCTGCACAGACATGAAAGGCTGCACTTGTGTGCTGAGGTCTTGGGCTGTTGTCCAAAACAGCTGCCAAAGACTTTATCAGAAGTGAGATGGTGCATTAATGGAGCCAGCAGCACTTCATGGGCTTGCAGAGAAATCACAGTGCAGCAAGTGGTAACAGTGAGCTGGAAAATTCCACTTATCATTTAGCAATGGGGAGGACCCTTGGAAAAGGTCATGGGTGCAATAGTGCCATCAGTAGTAGTAGTGGTGATTGGACTGTTTTGATTCAGATCTGTCTTGAGCATTGGGCATCTCTGCAGCCCCAGCCATCTTCTCCTTGATAAGGCAAAATATAGCAGGCATGTAGCTGAAAGAGGGAAAAATGGGATTTTAATGGCAGCAAAGTAACGTGCTGTGGGTTGCTGTTGTCCCTCTCAAAGTGCCCCTCAACTCCAGACTCTGGGCTCTTTTTTCATATATTATTATGTGCATTTTTGCAGTTATACTGAGGTAGGAAAGTTTCACAAGGCACAGTTCAGGTATTCAAAAGAAACAATAAGATGCTCTAAATATCAAGTGATTTGACTGATATTTGGTGGGAGACATGGGAGCAGAGCACTTCAGTCACATCTTTGTGGAGAACTTGGGGGTTGTTAAAAATCTTTCTCTTGATCCTGTTTGTAATCTGAGTATCATCTTAATCCATACAAGGAACTGCCCTCCTGGGCCACATCTGTCTTCCTGTTCTATCTAAATAATCCAAGGAATTCAGGTTTTTTCCATCTCTGCTCAGTGCAGGTCTCCAAGGCCGTTAGAACATGCCTTGACTCATGCACTCAGTTAACTCTCTCAAATCCATCTTGGTTGGTGATTCCATCTCTTTCCATCATGCTGGAGACAATCCTGAGCTCCACAAGCATCCCTGCCTGGTTTCCATCCCATCTGTTCTGTTTATCAGGCTGGTGTCCAGCACCTGCTTGTCTGTTTTTCACCAGTCTCTGCATTTTTTCCCTGTTTTTCATCCAATGAGACAAAACTCATTATCAAAGTAAATACATCTGTTAGCAAGCCCTGTTTTACATTCCTCCAGAAAAAAAAAATCCATGATGTTTTCAACTCATTAGCTTCATTTAACCAGTACAGTTGGTATTTCTTAAGCAATTGACTTTGCTAATAGACATTATTTTAACAGATCTTTATAATTTTAAGCCATTTGTGATCAAGGACATTTTACCCTAAGGGTTAGAAAACATTAATTCACACTTTTGAGAGAAATCTGATGTGAAATTATGCAACAGAAGGGAAATAAAAGATGTAACACAACTTCTTGGTCAACAACTGACCTGATTCTTGCCTTCCTTTAATTCTGGAGAGCTGGTGGGAGCTGGTTGTTTGTTGTGATGGATGTCACTGTAAGCATGCCCTGTGTTTAACTGAATGTGTGTTCAGAATTGTAAGTGGAAATGGGTGTCTGAAAACTCAGAGGAACAGAAAGGGGCTGAGTTGTGCCTCCAGCAAGGCAGTGCAAGCAGCTCTTGGGGAGCAGATGTTGGGCCAGGAGCCCCAAACTCCACCAGAACCTGGGCAGCAGGGACAGGGGGGATTCTTCCTCTGAGCTGCTTCAGCCCTGGGGTCCCCAGCATCAGAAGGATGTGGAGATGCTGGAGAGAGTCCAGAGGGGGGCATGGAGAAGCTCCAAGGGCTGGAGCCAGGCTGGCAGAGCTGGGGGTGCTCACCTGGACAAGAGAAGGCTCCAGGGAGAGCTCAGAGCCCCTGGCAGGGCCTGCAGGGGCTCCAGGAGAGCTGGAGAGGGACTGGGGACAAGGGATGGAGGGATAGGATGAGGGGGAACAGCTTCTCACTGCCTTGGGGCAGGGTTAGATGGGATATTGGGAAGGAATTAGTGGTCATGAGGGTGGGGAGGCCCTGGCAGAGGGTGCCCAGAGCAGCTGTGGCTGCCTCTGCATCCCTGGCAGTGCCCAAGGTGAGGTTGGACAGGGCTTGGAACAAGCTGGGCTGGTGGAAGGTGTCCCTCTCCATGGCAGGGAGTGGAACTGGATGACCTTGAAGGTCCTTTCCAATCCAAACCTGTCTGGCATTCCATGATCATGTCATTGTTCAAATGGCCAGGTGCTCCATGCTGTTGTTACATGGCCATGGAAGGTCACCATGGAACTGTTCAGTGACTGTGTCCAGAGCACCCAAATTACAATTAAATCTGTGATATGCTTTTTATTCTGCACAAATAGGTGCAGCTGTAAGTGCATGTGAAATCAGCTCATGATTAGTTGGAAAAGCAGTGATGCAGTTTTGGTGAGATTTACAAACCAAAATATTCAGGCTCTTGACAATCTGAGATGTGCAGGATTAGACAGGTGGTGACAAGCACTGAACCTTGTGTTTTGGGTGACAGCAAAGCAGGAGAGGAAAGTCCAGGTGTTGTGGAAACATTTGCTGAGGGCTCCACAGCTTTACTTTCATTGTCCTTTCATCCTCTCACGTTCATTGTCTCTGGGTCTGTGCTGGCTCAGCAGAGCCAGAGAGATTTCTTGGAGTGGGAGGACAGTTGGATTTGTGTCCTTTGGGAGAAGGGGAGAGGAGAGAACCTTTGCCCAGGAGTGGTGGGCCAGACACATCCTTCTCTTCTGGTGCCATAAAATCATGAGATTTTATTTTTTCACATCACCAAGTGTCATTTTACCTGGCCCTTCTTCACCTGGGATGAATTTTTGCTGAGGAATACAAGATGTTTGGAATGACCAGGATGGTTGTTTGGGATTATAAACTCTGCTGTGTTAGGGACTTTAAATCAGGGAGAGCATCTCATTTTCAGCACAAACACTTAATTTTCAGCCCCATAACACTTAATTGGTAGAGACACAAGGTAGAGAAGCCTTGTGGAGTGAACTGTAATGAGTTGAAAAAGTATTTAATTACAGTAAAGAACTGAGTGATGTTTCATTCTCTATATCCTTGTAGTGGGACTGGCTGATGCCTTTTTCAGCCCATTAAAAGGGAGAAGAAATTGAGTTCCAGGCCCAAATGGCAGAACATTACCTAAGATATTAAAAAACCCCAAAAAAACAACAAAGGAAATGATCATAGTTGCAATTTGCAATTAATCACAAGCCTGAAAATATTCAGGGAGAGAAAGTGGGAAGGAGACAAAATAATTAACAGCATGAAGAAATGAAAATTCTCAGTCCTGAGGTATGAGGATAGGGACACTTAATGGAACAGAAAGGAGCAGAACTGCTGGAAGCACCTACTTATCCCAAAACCCATTAGCTGAGGAGACTCATTGTCACCACGGGTTATTAACGTGAGGAGCTCAGCAGGAGCCCTTTGAAGAGCTGCTGTGTTGATGAGTGGATTCAGAATTCACAGAAAAAATATTAATGGAACAAAATTGAAACCCCACAAAGCTTTTAAGAGCCAAGCAAGTGTCTCTGCTTCAGGACATGAGGGCAACCTGGGAAGGTGGAACTTCAAAAGAAACCTATTTGTGGGATGAGGTTTCTCACTTTTCCCTTGGAAATGCACATCCTCATGTGCAAAAGCTGCTCCATGCCACCATGGAAATTCCTGTGTGCTAACTGTGTTCCTGCTATTTATTTGGCACTGATGTCTGGGAAAACAAGGAAGACATTGGGATTCCAAAATTCCTGAACAAAGTCCAGGATCAGGACTTCAGGAAGGGACAAGCTGACTTTCCATGGATTGCTCTGCTTATATCCCCCTCCAGCTGCCCTTTCAAAGCAAATCCATTCTCAGCTCTTTAAAGGATTCTTTTAATTAAGTCTGATTACTCAAAAGATGCTTTATTGTCATAGAGTTCCTTTAGTTACTTAAATTTCTACTAAAACCATGTGAAAAGTTTTCAAGGAATGCAGACAAGCCATTCCTGGGTTAGTTAGCCATCTCTTTCCACAAGGGATGTAGTTTTGGTACATTTGCTTGGAATATGGGGTTTTCATGTGTAATCCCAATCTGAATAAATTCAGGTTGATTTTTTTCCTCAGCCCAGGGCTGTTGCGCAGTGGGTGAAGGAGGAGGAGGTGTGGAAGTTCTGTGGCTGGATAGGGTCTGTTGCACAAACTTTGCCTCTACAGGGGTAACAGCTGAGGTGTGATGAGAAACAAGTTCTCTTTGGGAAACCTTGCCCAAAAAAATGGTAAAAATAACCTGAAATGATGATGATGGTGCACTAGCAGAACGAGTTTGTCTACACTTCTGCTTGGGAAGGACCAATCTCAAGGCAGGATTTGGCTTTTCAAGGCTTGAGGGCTGGTTTTGGTGATTGATGGACTCCTTGGTGAGGATCCCAGTACTTTGTGCCTGTAAGTGCTGAGCAAATTTCCCTAAATGTGTCCTCCTCACATGAGGTCACACAACTTCCTCCTGTGGCACAAAGTAATTTATTAATTGGTTTTTGTACTGGTTTTGCTGTGAAAACGTGGGTGGAACGGGAGCTCAGTTTGTGCTGTTGGCAGAGCAGACTCTGGGTGCTCCAAGGTGGAGGAAAACACATTTTGTCATCAGTGGACCTTTCAAACTTGGCTGCCTGGTGGCTCTGTTCTCCTGTAGCTCTGTGTGAGCATCTGTCCCTGAGGGATGTTCCACATGTCTCCTTTCATCATCTTCTCCACAGGAGAAGCAAGACCTGCAGCCTTGTTTTCTGGAAGGGTTTAATTTCATGAAGAGACAGTGGGGTTTTTTTCCTTTTTTTTTCCAGTTTTGATTTGTTCCAGATGACACTTTCTAACCACAGTGCCCAAATCCAAAGGCTCTGAGTGAAATCTTTTTAGGAAGATGATGCTTGTAACTGCCTGGCTCCGCAGTTGGCGCTCAGAGAAAATCTCTAACAAGATTTGTGTTGGTTTCCTTTGCTCCTGGCTCTGCTCTGGGGGCTGTTTCTGAAAAGCATAACCACAACGTGTTCCAGTCATCAGCTGCAAAGTGACAATATCAGAGACAAGACTTGAAATCAACATTAAAAATAAACAAGCAGGCTCTGGCCTGGGATGGGGATGGGAATGGGAGTGGTTGGTCTCCCACCTGTCCTTTCCCAAACCTGCCTGCCACCAGTGGGGACACAATAGCTAGATCTTTGCACAGCCAAAAAAGATTTTCTTATTGTTTTTATTTGAGGTTTTCCACATCATTTTCTGTGTTTGCATCCATCTAATGACAGGAAGGATGAGTAAGGAGGGGGCAGTTGCAGGAGCACTCTGATGCTTTCTGTGCTACTCAGAAGTCACAGGAATTGACAGAAGCACACAAACCATTTCAGTGGGAATGTATGTGAGATGGTGTGAGGATCACAGAATCACAGGGTGGTGTGGGTTTAAAGGACCTTAAGGATCATCTGATTTCACCCCCTGCCATGGGCAGGGACACCTTCACCAACCCAGGCTACTCCAAGCCCTGTCCAGCCTGGTCTTCAACATTTCCAGGAATGGGGCTTGGAGCTTCTCTGGACAACCTGTGCCGGGGCCTCTCCAACCTCACAGCCAAGAATTCCTTCCCAATATCTCATCTAACTCTGCCCCATGGCAGTGGGAGCCATTCCCTGTGTGCTGTCCCTCCATCCCTTGTCCCCAGTCCTTCTCCAGCTCTCCTGGAGCCCCTTCAGGCCCTGCCAGGGGCTCTGAGGTTTCCCTGGAGCCTTCTCCTGTCCAGGTGAGCACCCCCAGCTCTCCCAGCCTGGCTCCAGAGCAGAGGGGCTCCACCCTCAGAGCATCTCCATGGCCTCCTCTGGGCTCTCTCCAGCAGCTCCACATCCTCCTGATGTTGGCCCCAGAGCTGGAGGCAGCTCTGCAGGTGGGGTCTCAGGAGAGCAGGGCAGAGGGGTGGAATCCTCCTTTCCTGCTGCCCAGGGCATGGGAGAATTTGGGGCTCCCACAGCACAGGAATACCTCACATTGAGCTTTTAATGACCCAGAACTGATTTACCACTACATTCAGCCCCTTGAGTGAGTCTCAGTTACCCCTCTGTGTGTGGAGAATTGTGGTTTCCTGCTGCTCTGCTCCCTTCCCTGTTGTGACCCAACATATTTGGTTTCCATCCCCATCCATGTTCTGTGTCTGGGATGAACCAAGCAGCCTTTGAGGTTCCCCCTTGGCTCACAGGGCATGGGCTGAGGCAAGCAGGATTAGGTTTTTTTGAAAACAGAGGCTTAACACCCAGAGGAAAGTACTCTTGCAGGATATCAGACTCAAGCCTAATCCCTGACTTGGCATGCAGGAGTGTTGTATCATGCTTGGGCGGGAGAAGTATGATGTCATTTTCCACACTCATATTTTATCTGAACATCTTATTAAAACCCTGTCATTCTCCTGGGTCATTTCCCTAAGAGAACTCAGATCATCAATGCACCACTCTGGCTTCAGCCCTCAAGAAAGGTTTTTTAGTGATTTTTATGTGCAATTTAGGAGGAGGAAAAATATCTTTAAAGGCATCATTGAAAGAAAAGGAGTGAAAAATGCTTTTTGAAATTTTTGATTAGAACAAAAAAGAGGAAAAGCTGGCTTAAAAGTAGTTTGAGCATTCTATAAAGGTTCATTTTTATGCTTTAATTCTATAAATGTACCTGCAAAGGAAGTACTTTGAAAAACAACAACAAAGCACAGAAACCTTGTGCTATCTCTGGCTCCCGCCCTCTGGGCTGGCTGCCACATCCTGGCAGAAACCTTCCACTATCACCCTGGAGCTGGGAGGCAGCAGGTTGTCCTGCCAATGGATTTTATCCAAGGGATGCAAGTGTCAATGATGTTTTCCAGAACTTAGGGGTGGATTTTCCAATGAGAAAAAATAGCCTGTAATGTCATTCCCATGCAATGCTGCGTGGTGCCCCAACATAACTGAAACACAAAGGCACTTCAGGATTTTGTCACTAAATCAGGTGTAAAAGTTCTCACATTCAGGAGGGGGTTTAGGTATTTGTTTCAAATTTTATGTTACACCTTTTTTCTAATTCTTCTTGTGCTCTCCCTCCTCTTGTACCAGTTTGTCAGTACTTTTCACCTTGGGCCAATTGGTGCCTTCACCATCACCCTCCTTGGACAAAGGTCCTTCTCCAACCTGCCAGTCTGCATCAGTCAGAGGCATTTTAAGGGGATTTCCCAAACCATACTAACATCCTTCCTAAAAATCCTGATGGGACAAGTCAGTTCAACAAGTTTAGCCAGAGAGACAATTTTCCAATGTCAGCATATCATCAGGTTGACAAGGAAGTCCTTCAAAGCTATTTGCTTACTGGCAGCTCTAGGAAATGATAAACCACTAGTAATTCATTAAAAAAATAATTATTTCTAAAAAGTAATTAAAATTATTTTAATATCACAATGTTCTCATCCTGGATTAGTGTGTTCATCCTGCTGGCCATGGATGGAGTAGGACACACAGCATGAGGGGATTCTTCCCCTCCACTCTGCCCTGACCTGCAGAGCTGCCTCCAGCTCTGGAGTCCCCAGCATCAGAAGGATGTGGAGTTGCTGGAGCAAGTCCAGAAGAGGCTACAGAGATGCTCTGAGGGCTGGAGCCAGGCTGGGAGAGCTGGGGGTGCTCACCTGGACCAGAGGAGGCTCCAGGGAGAGCTCAGAGCCCCTGGCAGGGCCTGAAGGGGCTCCAGGAGAGCTGGAGAGGGACTGGGGACAAGGGATGGAGGGACAGGACACAGGGAATGGCTTCTCAGTGCCATAGAGCAGGATTAGATGGGATACTGGGAAGAAATTCTTGGCTGTGAGAGCGGTGAGGCCCTGGCACAGGGCACCCAGGACAGCTGTGGCTGCCCCTGCATCCCTGGCAGTGCCCAAGGCCAGGCTGGATGGCACTGGAGCAACCTGGCCTGGCAGGAGGTGTCCCTGCCTGTAGGTGCACAGTTTGTGGTGATTGGGAGTGGGGCTGCAGCTCATCCCCAGTGGGCACAACTGTGAGCAGCACTGCCAGCAGTGAGCCAGGGAGTGCCCAGGGGCACTGACAGCCACCACAGGGAGCAGAGGGCACACAGGGGCAGTGCACAAATACAAGGGGTATAAAAGGTTGGGCTGAAGAGCAAGAAGGGCAGATGTTTGAGGCTTTCTGAAGTGACATGCTGTTTCTCTGTATGGGCACATCCTGAAGCCTTCTGATGAGATCTGGTGTTACTCTGGATGGGTTGAAGCTTCCTGAAATTGTGTGATGATGCTCTGTGTATCTGACTGTGATATATGCTGCAACACCTGCCCATGGCAGGGGGTGGAACTGAGGGATCCTTAAGGTTTTTTCCAACCCAAGCCTTGCTGGGATTCTATAAATGAGGTACTAAAACATGCATTTGGACCAGGAGAGGAATTTAGTCCTTGTCTGATTCCAGCAGCTGAGAGATTTCTTGTCTGCTTCCTTCAAACCCAGAAATGTTCCCCCAGTTTTGGTGATGAGCCATTGATGCTCCAGCAGGTTCTGTGTGTGATGCTGCTCTCCTTCCTCACCACCCTCCTCCCTTTCTGCTCTTTCCCTGATTTAGCTCTCACAGCTATGTCTCTCCCTTCCTTTGCTGTTACTCTATCTCAGCACAGGAGTGTCAAACCCAGCAATCCTCCCTCGGCAGTTCTGTCCCTGCAGCCACAAACCCAAGCTGCAGCCACTTTCCATGTGGGCTTTTTCAGCCCTTGTGGAGCAGTTACAGTGTCAGAGATTAAAACTGGATTTTTATAGTGTTTTAGTACATGTGGTCTCTACTCCTCTGACATGAGCGCTGTGAGTAAAGTAGTATATGGCACTCCTAAGCTCTCTTCAAATAAAAGTGTATTTTCAGTTTGATTTTTTTAATCTCTTAATTAGTGATTGCTGTAGATCATCATCTCTGAGATGCCCACATGGGCTGTTTTCAATTGTCTGCACACCCAAGGCTCACTGAGAGTGGGGGGTTGACTTCTGTTCCTGGTCATTAGATCTCTTCAGGTGATCCAAATCAAGTGCATTAGGAGAGCTTGAATTCCTCCTGCTTTTGCTTTTCTAATCTTGGATAAATTCTATCCCTCTTCACAGTGGGATTATTAACTCTTGTCAATATATTTTTTTTAAAAAAGCAAGCACAGTTTTTATTTTTTTAATAAAACTGATTTCTTTAATAATTTACTTGCATGCAGCATGATTTTGTTGAATACTTGGAAGCAAATAAGAAAACTCATACACTCTTTTCCTGATTTTTTTTCCCCTACTTGGAAATTAAATATGTCATTTAAACCCACAGAAGTGATGGAAGGAGGGAGATTTTCATCTGAAAAGCCTAGGTAAATACCATGGGTAAAATTCACTAGATAGTAAAATGTAATTTTTTTCCTCTGAGCCATATTGGAGTGAGACATTTGTGTTACAGTAAGTACCAGTGTAATTACGAAGCCAGATTTCACCTTAGAGAATAAATGGGGGAAAAAATGGGAATAGTTGATAAGGATTTCAAGCCAGACATCAAATGATAGTGAAAATCTAATCCTGTTTATGATAATAGCTCACTAAATAATTTCTGTGGTAAGATATCAACAGATTTCTGAGATTTAATGCCAAACCCTATGAGCAGAAACAGCAGTTGATTAATCAGAGAATGTGCTGAAAACTTATTCCACCTATTAACATAAAAGCAAACAAATGAAGCTCCCACAGAGCCACTAAAACCACATTTCCAGATTTGATTTTTTGAGGGATTTCCTGAAGAGGAAGAATTCTACTGCTATATTTTTTTCCCAAACATTTCATTGGAAGCACCTTTCATCCTTGTATAGAAATTATAGGAAGCCCATCAAAGGCCCTAAGGGAAAAGGGGATATTTCCTCTCTTCCTGTGTTCAGATCTGATTTCCTGAAGAGAAGAGGAATCTCTGTTTCTTCTCTCCAGCAAAAGAAAATGTGTTTTGTGGTGCTCAACTTTACTTAAGTAATTGAACACCTATTCTTTATGTCTTACACCAAGTCCTGCAAACTTCACACCTGAAAAGAAACATTTCTTGTCACCTTGGAATTACTGTAATTGTTCAGTATTTGTTGATAAGAGGCTGAAAGGGGAATGTGCTGCTTGTTTTCCTCCTGGAGGGCAGGAAACAGCTGCACATGTTCCGGAAGAGCTGGGGGGTCACCAGGAGAGAATTAATCCATAGGTAGCTCCTGTGGCTCTATCAACATCATTCCTATTTTAACAAATTAAATTTTGGAGCTATTTGAAGTTTTCGGGAAAATTAAAAGGAGTGTTGCTTGTAAAGCCATATTTTTATGGGATGGGTTCTGCACTGGTAGGGAATGCTGGTGCTGGCAATTGTTTGTCCAGTGTGAACAAATAATGTCAATGTCCATAATGGGATGCACACACACAGTCTCCTGGGAAAATGCTGGAAAACTGGAGGTGAAAAGGACCATGACCGACTATGGAGCGAATCTTGTGATCTGTACAGCAAAGCACTAAGTTGCCTTTGAGGCTAACAAGTCAGGCTGCCTTCTAATAAATCTTTTCTTCTAGATCTAAGGAATTTTCCAGAGCTGTGCTTGAAAAATGGCATTTAAATACCAACTTTTCAAGATCTCCTAGCTTGTAGAAAGTCTGGAGTGGGTGCACTGACCTTGCCCCCATGTCTGTGATATCCCCAGTGAAAAACTGGGATTTAACAATGTTACGTTGATCAGGATTGTTGAAGGTGCAATAATGTTGTGTTGACCAGCTGAGTCTGTCAGCACACCTTTATGGATGCTGCCTAGATTTGCATAATGCTGAGAGATGGGATAAGTGTTGTCACAGTTAATAAACTCCATGGGTGTTTAATCCTCATTAGGGCTTTAAGTGGTTTTGGTGCTCGCACTCACTTTCCAGTTGTGTTTAAATCCACTTCTCATTAACTGAGGCTGTGCTCAAGGACTGGAGTCTGAGCACTGTGACCTTCCTGAGGTGCATTTTTCCTAGCAGTGGCCCAAAACAGATAGTGCTGTCCAATGTGTGTGTGCAAAAAGGGCATCTTTTCTATGAAAAATGGGTTTGGGATTTTTTATCTTGCATTTATTGAGAGCAGCATGTGGTGCTGGCTGCACTCTGGGAGTTTCAGTGATGGAGTGAGGCTCAGAAACCCTCCTAGGCAAACTCAGATATCTACATGGCTGTGCAAATATAACATTAAGTTGTGTTTTGATGCTCATAAAAGCTGCCCAAACCCAAGTATCCTTCCACCACCTTTCTCCTCTGTCCTGGATCAGTCCATGCTGTCCTCCACATCAGTTATGAGGGAAGATGGACAAACCTCTCAATGAGCTGAGATGCTTGAGGTCTTTAGAGACCTGTAGCTATCTCATAAATACCACTTTGGAATGATTCTTACTCAGAATGGCTTAGTGCACCAATACCCTGCTCTTCCTAAGTGATGAAAAAGTGATGAGCTTTGCTTTGGTTTGGTCTTCTAATTTTCTGATTTTGTGTCAAGCAATGCCCTGAACAGAAACAGTTTTTCATTTTAGTCTGGCTCTTTGAAACACAATGTTAGAGGAAGTATTTATTAGTTACAAAAGCCCTTCATCCATGGATTTGTTTGGGTCAAAAATGCTTAAAGCTGAACACCAGAGGTCACTTTCTGTTCCAGATACTCTCCATGGTTGGGTTGGTTTGATGGAGTCATTGAGAAGAGGATCTGTCTCTTGTATTTCAGTCCCACTCTGGATCTGGGGCCCACACTCCAGAAAATGTTCCTCTTGGCTGTGAAGGGTGTGGCTAAACCCACAGAGCTTCCAGCAGCATCTTGATGGCTTTGTCCTCAGAGAAGATCCTGAGTTGAAGGAGGCCCACAAGGATCATCAAGTCCAACTCAGTGGGATCTCTTTGCTTTCTGCTCCCTGGCACATGCAGGCACTGAGATATTGCTGCAATTTTTGCTCTTTGCCTTTCAAGGTCCTTCAGCACTTGTTTCCACCCACCCTCTGTTCTCTGGGCTTTGTTTATTCCCCTTAGTCTGAAAAATGTAAAATATTTGAGGTTTTGTTGTTCCGATTGAGCTGTTGCCGCTCTTGCTCGTGTGTTAGGTCAGTCAGCAGTAAAAACACTGAATCTAATAAGGATCATGGGGGGAATTTACAACAAAATCATGTGAAAATGTCTGTAAAAGGTTAGCTGAGCATCATGGAATACCCTGCTCTGTCACTGACCAATGTCCCCAAGTGCTGTAATCCACACAGTTTTTCAATCCCTGCAGGGATGGAGTCTTCACCATTTCCCTGAGCATCCTGTGCCAGTGCCTGACCAACCTTTCCACCAACCTGAGCCTCCCCTGACACAGATTGAGGCCATTCCTTCTTGTCCTGTCCCTCATTCCCTGGGATCAGAGCCAGAAGGTCCCTCCTGAGCCTCCTTTTCTCCAGGCTGAGCCTCCTCAGCTGCTCCTGGTGCTCCAGACCCTTCCCCAGCTCTGTTTCCATTTCTGGCTCCAGCCCCACAATGTCTTTTTTGTAGTTTTCAATGTATAAGTTTGGTGGGGATTTTAATTCACCTGCTTTCCCTGGATTTTCTGGGTGCCAGCAAATATTTTGAATAATTCCAGCTTGAAATTTCAGCCCTCAGCTGAGTGCAGAAGGGCAGGAGTGAGGGATCCTGCCTGGAGCAGGGGGTGCTGTGGGATGGCAGCAGATTTGTTTAAATATATTTAGTGACTTTGTAATCTCAGTTCTTAAGAATCTCCTGTGTGTGTACAAATGTGTTTTACAGAGGCTTTTAATTTGAGCAAATTTGGGTTCCTGAGATTACATCTTTTCCAGCCTCTAAAACACAGGCTGCTGCTGCTGGAACTGTAAGTCCTTGTTCCAAAGCACTTCAAAAGCAGATTTTAATTCTTAAGCCTGTCATCCCCTTGTTCCTTTTAACAGAAGATGTTTCCAGAAGTTTATCTATTTTTAAGGTGGCCTGAATCTGATGCTGATCATAACAACTTTCAGTACAGTTAATTTGGCTATGAAATCTCACAAAGAACTCAAATATATTTTATCAGGATCTTAACAAAAGCAATTGGCCAACCCAACAAGTGGAGTTTCTGGCATATAATAAATAATATATAGATCCTTTCTAGCTTGATAAGCAGGAAAATATTGATTAAAACCTTGTCTGTAGCTTATTTCCTGATCTTCTGAGTCAAAGCACGTTTGATCTGTCTCGGTTTGGAATCAGCAATATTTTTGTGTGGGTGCAACATATCCTGCTCCCTTTGATCCCCAGAGATTTATTTTGGCATTGCAGCAGCTATTTTTATTTTGCTTTGTGAGGGAAATAAAAATGGTTTGATGAGCATCACCATGTTCCAGATCTGCCTAAATGTCACATAAGGGGACTTGTGGAAGAGACCAGAAGCTGTAGGTGTTGACCTGAAGACAAACTGTATGTGATGTATAGGATATAGTTCAGGGACTAGAATTAATTGAAGATATGTAGGATAATACAGAAATAAATTATTTGTCATTAAATAAAGCATAAAATCTTATTTTAAATGCTCTGCTGCAGCTCCTGAATTTGAAAAGAAATAATATTCCCTGATGGTCTCGAGATTGGGTAGTTTTGGAATCTGTTTAGGATAGTGAGGGGCTATATTTAGAATGTGTGATCAGTGAAGATCTATTGATAAAGTAAATATTTTACTGAAATGAAATAAAAAATTCAAATAAAAAAAGCCTCCCCTAAACCCTGAGTCATTTAAAATAGGTTCATTTCAGTGCAGGTATTTTTTAAATGGATGAAGGCAATGTGCTCCATCCACTCTGTATTCTCAATATGTTGCTTTGCCAGGAATTTCCTACCAGCTCTTAGGATTAAACCATTGCTTCTAAAAGTGGCTGTTGAACACTTTGGTGTTGTATTTGTGGGAACACTTTGGTGTATTTGTATTTGTGCAGGAAGGAAATGATGACTCTGACTCCATGTTCTTAGAAGGCTAATTTATTATTTTATGATACTAGAATATATTAAAGAATACTAAACTAAATTATACTAAAGAATACAGAAAGGATACAGACAGAAGGTTAAAAGATAATAATGAAAATTTGTAACTGCTTCCAGAGTCCTGGCACAGCCTGACCATGATTGGTGATTAAATCAAAAACAATTCACATGAAACCAATCAAACATTCACCTGTTGGTAAACAATGCCCAAACACATTCCAAAGCAGCAAAACACAGGAGAAGCAATCAGATAATTATTGTTTTCATTTTTCTCTGAGGCTTCCCAGGAGAAAAATCCTGGGCAAAGAGATTTTCAGAAAATGTGATGACGACACTTTGGGATCTGGGCCACTGGTTGTGGGACCCAAACATAGCAAGGAAATCACCTTTCCATGGCTTCCCAGCTTTCCATGTAGCTGAGACCAGTTTGGGAATAAGAGCAGTGGCTCATCCCCCAGCCTGCACATTCTGGAGGAAAATGGGCAGTGCTGGTGCCAGGGAAACTTCCCAGTCTGACCGTTCAGGAGACTCGTGGCAGTCACACTCCCAGCATTCCTCAGCACTGCAGTGGTGCAGGCTTAATGATATCCTAGTTTATTTTGGAAAAAAAACCAGCAGGGACATTCAGGGGTGAAGTCCTGCACATCCCTGTAGCCTCTAATAAAAGATAATGAAAAGTATTGTGACATAAACCCATATATGATGCTGTAGGAGAAACAACTGTGTTCTTTTTGGCTTTAAATAGAGATGGAGTTTGTTTTTAATTGCACGTTAGAGCAATTAATTGGGCTGGTTTATGCCAGGACAAAGCATTAGGGCAGTGAGAGGCATTCCTGGATCTTGGCCTTAGGTCTTTCCCCAGAGACTGATTTTTCTGTGGCACTGATTGTCTTCCAGCTCAATGAAAAAAGTGTAGATGGAGCCTTGAATTTTCTATTAATTGCTGAGATATTCTCTCACATTTGAGTAAATTAAAATAAAAAAATAGATAGCAACCTCCCCCACCCAAACAACCCATGTTGTTTTTAATAAAAACAGCCAAAAAACCCACCCCAAACCTTTTTCATCAGTAAAGAAAAGAAAAAGCAGTTAGTGAGAACTGGAGCTCTTTGTGTTTGAAATGCAGGCTGCTTTCCAGCCCTTGTTGGAGAACTCCAGCATTTCAAGAGCTCACTCTTTAAAATTGCTGTATTGGTCTGAGCTGCACCAAAATCCTCTCGGTGCTGTTGCTCACCTATTTGCATCACATGCTTGTTTTCAGTTGTTTTTTGGGTGAGGAATTCCTTGCTAATTATGGCCATATTTTGTAGTTACCTTGTGATGTCACTTTTTATTGCCACCACTTTATGGTTAGCAGCATACAGAGGCTGTGAGCATCCTCAGCCACAGAACCATGGAATTGTTCAGGTGGGAAAAGCCCTCTGAGCTCATCCTTCCCAACCATCCCCCAGCAGTGCTAAGGCCACCACTAACCCATGTCCCCCCCATCCACACCTCTGTTAAATCCCTCCAGGAATGGGGACTCCACCCCTGCCATGAGCAGCTGTTCCAATGCCTGACAGCCCTTTCCATGAATAAATTTTTCCTAATATCCAACCCAAATCTCTCCTGGCGTGGACTGTGTTAATCCCTTCTCCTATTCCAGCTGAACAGAGAGGAAGTGAGACCATGTGCTTAATAGCAAAACATTGGCAGAACGGCTCGTGGTCACACTAAATGCTGCTATCTCTGAAAATCTAGGAAAAAAGAGGTGGGAGGGAGCTGATTGAAGATAAATGATGCTACATGAGCTTTAATCCTTCCCTTGGGGTCAAGTGACATGAGGCCACTCAGATGATGTTCCTCGAAGGGAGCGTTGGTGAGAAGGATTTCAAGGCAATGTGTGACAAGCCACTGATTTGTTACAGTTCAGGGTTTAATTGAAATAATTACATGGCAATCTTCTAGTTCCTTTTTTATTCTTCTGCAGTGGCTAAAATGAACCAGAGTGTAGCAGTCATGGCTGGTGCCGTAAGTTTTTGGGTCATTAATATGTACCAAAGCTCTACTTGTGGTGATAATTGAAACCAAGGAAGAATCTCAAGCAGCAAGAACAAAGATAACCTTTAAATAGAAATTCCTGCTTTCTGGGTCTCTATGTAGGTGCCTGTCCAAAAACCCAGGGATCTTCCTTTGATCTCAGCTTTCATCCCATCAAGCAGAATCTCTTTGATCCTGGCCATGGTGGGGATGACCCTTTCTCAGCTCTGTTATTCCTCTCTCTGGGAGAGCTGCTGGAGGAGTGCTGAACCTGCCTGCCATGATTTGTAGCTCCCACTGGTGGTACCTGGAAAACTTCAAGTTTTCAGGAACCCTCAGATTTACCAGAGGGGGTTTTAACCTCCCTTTTTGTAGCCCTTCTGCTGGTGCCAGGCACTGCCTGTCCTGGCCTGTGCTTTCACATCTCTTGCTGTCACTCCTGTGCAAAATCCACCCTTCTCTTTCCTTCTCCCCCAGGAAACTTTTCAAGGATCTTGGTGAATTTATTATATTTAATGTGTGTATTTATTTCCTTTCCTTTTGCCACCAATGATGGGATTTGGGGTGGGATCTTGTGTATCATCCACTCGAATGCATGAAAGAAACCAAGCCAAGGTCAGGGGCACATCCACAGCCCTGGGATTACACCCAATTCCCTGTGCTGTTATGACCATTGACATACATGGCCTAAATTAAAATAGCAGACAGAAGCTTTGGCAAGGGAGAAATACGAACATTGGAAGTGGGAGCTTGAGAAGCAAAAGCCATTTTAGTGCAGAGCAGGAATCATTTCCAATCACCTTTTTTCTTTTCTGTTCCAGGCCGTGACCGTGCGGAATTCCATGGCCAAGTCGCTGTACAGTGCCCTGTTTGACTGGATCGTGTTCAGGATCAACCACGCCCTCCTCAACTCCAAGGACATGGAGGAAAGCACCAAGGTAACACCTCAGCAGCTCTCATGGCTCCTCTCTTGGGTTTTAAAATAGATAACTGAGTGATAAAACATTACCCAGGCGTGTTGCTTAACATGAAGTTAATTTTTCCTCGGATCATAGCTGAGTGCATCATTATTCTAAGTGGTGCTTGCTGAGCTGAGAAGGATGAAGCACCTGAAGAACTGTCAGCTCAAAGCAACCAGGGAAGAGATTTTGTTGTAGCCACAAAAGCCAGTTCTCCCACCCACTCCAGGAACAATGGCAAATATTTTCCTCCTTATGTGTAAAACTAAAGGGCCATGTATAATTCACAGGGGAAAAAAGGGAATGCTTGCTGCTGCATTTTGGTGAAGTTGCTCCCTGATGAGATTATGAATGAGGTGGGTGTCTGTAGGTACTGAGGTAGTACAGTAGAAAAATGAATTTAAAGAAAAGAAGCCATGAAGCTGGTGGGATGCTGTACCATCTTCCCAAAGAATTGATGGAAGGAGTGACATGAAGTTTCCTGCAATAGCAGGGCCTGCATGCTGTGACCCAGCACATCCTCCCTAACCCTCTCATGTACTCATCCACAATCCTCAGGCTGGGGAATACTGACCCCAAAATCTGTGTCCCTGCACACAGGCACTGCCAGCTCTCCAGCTACCCTTGCCTTGGGAATCTGGGACATGGTCCAGCAGCATGTGGGGCTTTTTGGGGGGTCGTGCATACAAACTAAAGTCTCAGCTGCCAAAAGGAGGATTTTTGCTGAGCACTGACATTTGGATTGTGCCATAGGACTGAAGTTGCAGAGACTCTCAGTGTAATCACTCCTTTATTTAATTCCAAAAAAGGGTTGTGGAGCGTAATTGTGGACTGGAAATAAAAACATGCCTCTGAAATCTGGTTAATGTGTTTTCCTGACAAAGAAGGGTTGTTACAGTGATAACATGCAGCGAGCCTTCTGACTGCACATGCTGCCTCTCCCTCTGTTTAATATTTTACCAGAAATGTTGTGTTCTTTCCTGATTTTTTTACCAAGTAATCAAAAGTTTTGTCTGGGCTGTCAGGAAAAAACAAACCACACTGTTTACATATTTGAAGCAGAAAACTGGATTTGTTTTGACAAGGAAATGCATCTCAAATGCTAATTATTTTTTATTTATGACCCAATGATTCTTTAAAATTATTATCTGTTCTGTAATATTTAAATACAAATCAGTCTAGGACACTCTTGTATGCTTAGTCAGCATGGCTGTGAAAGTGAGGCACCACAGTAGCTGTTTATGGGCAATTAAACTTTTGATCCCAACCTCAAATCTCAGCAGGTAAGAGCCAGAACAGCCCAAATTCCTGCTTTTCTCCAACATTGCTGCTGCACATTAACTCTCTGCTTTCTCCAGCCAAGACTCCCATGGAGTGTGACCATCTTCCCCCTTGCCCACCTCTGTGTGTCATCTCATGAATTCACAATTCACAGGTTTCTGACCCTTTTTTTTCACCCCAAATCGTAATGGTAATATCCAGGTCAGGCAGCAGGAGCTGGGAGTGGTGTTGCCCCTGTGCCAGAGCAGATCCACCCATGCTGGCAAATGCCCAGGACCTGGAGCTGCAGAATGTGCTCATACCCAGACCCAGGGAGGCAATCCTGGGCTGTACGTGGGCCAGAGTTCCTGAAGCAGAAAAGCAGTGCACAGAATACCAGGAAATATCTGCTGCTCTAGGCACAAGCATAGTTCAGTTTATCTTCAGAGTCCTCTATTAATTGGATTGATTCCCACAAATCCCCCAGAAATCATGAAAATGCACAAATCCTCCCCATTTTAGGGGTGGAGACGGGGTGGAAGAAGAGATTTATGTGCATTTCAGAGCAGCTTTGTTAAACATTGACAGCCAATTTTCCCTTGAGTGGTTCTACCCCGTCACCTCCTCAGCCCTATTTTTAGCCCCCAACTTGGGTAGTTCCAGCACAGAGAAAGGAGAAATGTCTCCCTGGACTGGGCAGGGCTGGGAATAGCTGCTCCTTTGCCCTTGAGGAATAAAAAACATTGCTGCCAACAAGGGTCTGAGGGCATCCTGGGCCCTGCAGCTGCCATGGAGGCACCAACCAAGAGTCACCACCATGGAGAAACGGAGCCAACAACTGATCTGGTTTTTCCTCCCACTTCCCAATCCTCCTGAATTCCTTTTCGGCTCATTCTTGGAGAAACCCCAGATGAGAATGCAGGTTCTCCTTAGCTTCCCATGTGTTGTTTTGAGGTTGGGCAACACCGGTTGGGTGATTGGGAGGTGGACTGGGAGCAGTGGCATCTCCAAACCCTCCTTGTTGCAAGGCAAGACCTTGGCACATGGGTGGCATCTCCTTGCTGCCAACCAAAAAAGTCTCTTAAACACATCAAATCTCTGATTTATGAGAGCAAAATAGAGCCTTGCTCCTCAGAAACTCCTGAGTGTGCAATGGATGAATAATATGTGACTCACCCTGCAGTAAAAGTCCCAGATTAATCCCAGCCCATGCTTGACACTGATACTCCTCTGACTTTTAAGATGCATTCTGAAAGAATCCTGCAGGTTTGGAAGGTTCAGAAAGTGTCAGATGATGGATTTGGGGCACAGAGCTTTCTTTTATAATAATCACATTATGCAGAGGTAAAACAAGACTCCAAACCATCTTTAGAGTGTGTGTGGGAGAAGTTGAGGAGAAAAATTAATACAGAAGTTTCTCTCTTCATCAGTGTAGATTTGATTTTAGTGGGACAATGGGAACCAAGATCATTTTCAGATCCCAATATGTGTTTATTTGATATCAGCAGTAAGGAGAAGATCAAAAGATGAAGCTGGGCAAAGAAAAATAAACACTCGGCCGTTGTTCTTCCATATTGTCCAGCAAATATTTGGAAGATGTAAATCAGACCTTTGATATCCAAATTTAGTTAAATGTGCAGTGAAATATTTTGGGAAAACACAGTGGGATTTGGCTTATCATGCTTGGTGACAGGATTTCTAGCATATTATTTCTGACCCGAGTTGTGAATGTGTTATTTGATACCTCCTGGTTTATGGTAATGGCAGAGCTGCCATGGGTCGGATTTGCTCTGACTCCCTTTTCCTTCATCTTCTCTCAACTCCTTTCAGTTCCTTTTATGGACTCATGATTGCCTACAAGCTGTCTGAAATTTGACCTTTATTAATGAGGCCAGAGACTTTTCTTTCTCTTGAGAACAAGATTACTAAACCTCCCAGAGCCTCTTATTGAATTCTCCTTCCATAAATCAGGTTAGGAATTGCTAGAAGTCCATCTCACCTCTTAAAAATATAGAGTAGAGATCATGGTGGATCAAAAGGCATTTCTGAGGGTGCTTTTAATCTTTCCCCATTTGGTTCTTGTGAAGTGCCTTAATTTCTTCCCAAATCACCCTGCTGCCATGCTTGGATGATGTGCTGCATTCATGGGGATGATGGTGAACTCATGGCTGTGAAGAAAATTAAAATTAATGGCCATGAAGAAAAATTCATGGTTGAACACATGAATTCATGGCCATGAAGAAAATTCATTTAAATTCAACCAACCAGTTAATTCTTGGCTTTTTGACCTGAAGCAGAGGAAGAATTGCTGAACATGCAGTGTGTTTATTGTGCATCAGTTCATTAATTTTAGGTCCCAACTTCCAAGTTTGTAGCAAATCACTGTGTTTCACTTTACATATAGGTCATCTTGTATATTGGGATGATGTAGGTTGGAGTGGTCCTGTTGGATGAAGTGGTGATGGATTTTGGGGTTTTGGGGAGGGATTTTTTGCAGTATTGGCTTTGGAATATTATAAATGAAAAGAAATTACTAAAATGACACGATGTACAAAATTTTAAAATGGCAACAAACAAGATTTTCCCCCTGAATTTTTAGGCAAACCTATTTGTGATTGCCAAAATGTACCTCCATGGTGGAATTACATCACCAGTGTGTATTTGGGGCAACATAAATCAGCTCCAGTGATCCCTATTTATTGGTATTTTGGGAACTGGAGAGCACGGAGCTTCAAGGTCATCATTTGCCAAAAGCCCTTAAAGCTCATGCTCTGTGTTTAAATGTCATGGCTGAGACATTTTAAGAAAAGCATGAGGTCATTTTTCATCATCTCAAGCAGCAAGTGCTCACTGACCCAGGGTTCACCCAAATTTTAAAAATCCTCACAGACATGCACTTTTAATCACAGGAATTTTGAAATGCTAATTAATGCAGTCACACTTTTTAATTTTATATGTTAGCTTTGATAAAGAAACAGCATTAACACACAGACTAGACTTGGCAAGTCAAGCTCTAAGTTATCTGTGTGATTTCCTCATGGCACCTATTCAAACGACAGATTTGGAGCTGAAGACTTAAAAGATTTGTAAATTTTAAACTCCCTTGATTATTTTTTTAAATATTGGGCTGCAAAATTCATTCTAAACCAATTACACACTTTTTACGAACAGTTTAGCAAAATTAATTTCTGTATATGTAAATGGAAATGGTGTTTTTTCACCTTGCTACAAGAATTGACTTTGTACTAGTACATTTGTGCTGCTTTGTCAGGGACAGAGAGTAAAAAAACAGCCATAAATTCAAAATTTCTCAGGTTTTAAGGTTTTCCCAAGTGGCATCCATTGGCCCCATTCTTTTGGGAGCAAAGGACAAATGACTGTTTCACTGCAGAGCTCTGCCTGGATTTCTCTGGCATGAAACTCTGCAAAAAACCACACAGTTTATAATCTGTATTCTGGAGGAGTTTGGTAGTTACAAACACAGAGATGTGAGAAAAATGCTGGTTTACTCTGTATAACAACCATGGCAGAATTAACCATCCTCCTCCTGGATGCGTGGTTTGATACCTGCAGTGGTTTTGTGAAATGCAGATTATCTTTATAATAACATTTTTATCATGTTAATTCTGTGTGTGTTTAATTTTAGGTGTCAGCAAAAAAAAAATACAGCTTTAAAATATAATATTTCTTTTATAACTGACAGGGCTATTTTTTGCTGTATATGACTCTTCTGTTTTGCTTTATAAGTGTATTTCCACACCCACATTGAAATATATTTGGTAGCAGTTTCAATGCAGTAAATGAACCAGGATTTGAAAAAAGGGAGAGGGTTTTTGTGCTCAGTTGTTTCATATTAAATTAAGTTTGTGAGAGCTTTAAGACTTTGTTCAGATTGAAGTCTTCACTCATGGCAGGGGCTTAACTATTTCCACAGGGCATCAACACGATGCTTTTGAAAGTGGTGTCAGTAAATTCATTAATAGTCTGGAAGTGTGAGCATTTTATCTTCCAAGTCTTGTTTGTATATGGTGGAATAGAGACTTTTAAGTAGGGGAATTTTTTGCAACTCTTGTGTATTGTGATGATAAGCTTGAACAGCAGTGAGGTGGTTGGGGTTGGGATTTGCAAAGGAGATGAGAAGAGTCACTTTGTCCTGTTTCCATCATCAATTTTTCCATGGATAATATAGATAAGATATGATCCAATAATCATACAGAGAGTTTAAGAAGAATTCCTCCTGAGATGTATTTAAAAAATGATGAGGCAGATTTCTGCCTGGTGAGCAGGATTGCCACATCCATTGGGACAAGCAGGAGAAGATGCTGGACCTCAGGAAGCAGAGGGTGAGAGTGAATCCCTCTGCCAGGCTGTCCTTGGTCCACTGGTTCCCAATTTCCATCTTCTGGTCAAAGAGCTGTTTCTCATGGGTGTTTTGTCAAGTGATGCAAACTTCTGGGAAAGTGGCCAAGGGCCCTCATCCCTGTCATGGTATCAGGGAGGTAGAGACTGACCGGCCCTGGAATAGGGAGAAAAGCCTGGACAAAAGATGAAGTAGTCAATGAGCTCTTGGAAAATGGTTTAAAGACTTATCTTTGTGCTTAAATGCTTTGTTTGTTGTGTTTGTGCTTGTCCCAGTGGCCAGAGTCCAGGTCAGACAAAGCTCCAACTCAGGGCCCAGCGGCCGCTCTGCCCACGGCAGCCGTGCCTGCTGCAGCCGTAGGTGGTTCCCTGCTCAGCAGTCAGGCACTGAGGGAATATTTTCCTCCCACATTGTGTGACGTGTTGAAAATGGACAAAAGGCAGTGTGGAGAGGCCTGTGGACAGTCTGGTTTGTGTTCCTGGCAGTGGAATTGGTGTTAGAAAATCCAAAGTGCAGGTAATACCATAGAACTAAAACCAGCTCATGTGGCAGCTCTCAGGTTTGTTGAAGTGGAAAGGAGGGAATATTTCTCCTCCCTACTTAAGGCTTGGCTCATTTGACCAGTGCTGATGTTTTTACCTCTCTTATTAATTATTTAATTAATTGTAATGGGTGAAAGGAGTATTTGTATGAGGTGGCTTTGGTTGGATCCCAGAACAAGGTGCTCTAACAAGCTGTGTTGGTGGAGCTCTCCCCAAATGTGTCCTTCAGGCTCTTCACTCCTTTTCTGATGACAGCAGCCTTTCTGGGTGGGCACAGTATGAGTTTTATTTATAACACTAATTATGGATTAGGTGTTTAACACGACAGTGATGTACAGGCATGGAAGCTGCAGCAGAAACTGTATCTTGAGCTTGTTTTTCACCCCAGCTCCCTCTGTGATGAGGTTTATTTGCTGACACATCCCATGTCCCTCTTCTTCCGGGTTTCCCAAATCCACCTGACAGGCAGAAGGCTCAAGTTTTATGAAACCCAGTACCTACACAAAGGAGAAAGTTCCACATTTCTGCTCCCATCAAGGGTAGGAAGCACAGTCTGAGCCAGGAGGTGATGGGTTGGTTGCACTCACCTGTGGGCCAACATACACCTGGCCAGAGGTCAGCTGCCTCTCCTTGCCTGGCTGGTGTGGGGAGAGGAAGGGGCCAGGAGGATGCAAAGCAAGCAGGGATTTCACTGCAGCACTGAGCTCTCTTTACCAATATAGGAAACCTTGGTGCACCCACATCTTGATGGGCTTCTCAAGAGGTAATTGTAGATTAGAGACCAAACAGGCATTGGCTCTTCAATTTGGGGAAAAGCCTGGAGTGAGATATGGCTGAGGTTAACAAAATCATCAAAGTGATGGGGGAAAAAAGGCTCTTTAGATTTGTTACTAGCCAAATCCTGCAATTTATATTATGGGTTATGGATTTAATAAAAGTAAAACTTCCCTATTGTGAACTTATGGAAGTTTGTTAGAGAGAATGTAGGGCTCATAGTACCAGTGGGTTCCAAAAAAAATGGGATGGTCCCTCTTTACACCTCTCTTGCCCATGAACTAAAGGAGCCCAGAGATGTCCCTCTGTATCCCTCATCCCAAACTGGCAGGAGCTGGTGGAAAAAGGTGCCAGAACACAGAAGAGCCATGTGGACACAGCCAGGTGTCACAGGGGCAGGGCTGGGCCAGCACTTAGGGCTGAGTGTTAGTCAGGGCTTTGAGCTCCCTTTTTCAGCAGCATTATTATTATTTTTGTGTTAATTCCCCCCTTTCAGGGAGGCAGGAGTGACTCAATGCCCCCAAACACCAGTCCATTGTCTGATCCATCTGACAGACAAGGTGGATGCTTTATTTGTGACACTATTTCAGTTTTCACAAGGAGAACTAAAGATTATTTTAGGGAATAAATAAATTTTTGGGAAGCTCTGATGCATTGGAGTTTCTTTTTGAGGTTTGCAGCTGGAGTGGGTTTGCTTGGACACTGCTTTCACCTTGGAGGTGTGTTTCCATGGATTGTCTTCACCATGCAAGCTTTTGTTTTCCCATTTTTCCCTTCTGAAGAGCAATACTTTTAAATCCAATAGAATAACTTGGAAGAGGCTTCAAGTTTCTTCAAAGATGGCCATTTGTTTGTAAATAAGGAAAAAAAAATCACCATTTGAAGGGCTTTTCTCTTAGAACAAGCCCTTTTGTCCAGATATCTAAAGTTACACGTTGTCTCTTTGATTTGGAGGAGTCTGCCAAATGGCACAATATCAACCATTCTAGTAAAATTCTTACTATTAAGTATATTTAATTCTGTCTGTGTGCTTTTGATTATATACTGTGTACAAATAATCCACTTAATGTGATTTTATTCTAATCCTCACTCTTACTTTTCTTGCAGACTTTATCCATTGGAGTGCTTGATATTTTTGGGTTTGAAGACTATGAAAACAATAGTTTTGAACAATTCTGCATTAACTTTGCCAACGAGCGCTTGCAGCACTACTTTAACCAACACATCTTTAAACTGGAACAGGTAAGTCCAAAAATATTTACTCTCTAATGCCAGTGAATATTGACATGACTTTGTGGCCCTGATAAAGTTCTGAAATTGTCCCTTTCATTCTGTTTTGTTAAGGAGCGTACTCTGAATCTTTCCTATTTAACTTCTAATTGACCGTATGACAAACTTCCACCTGTAAAATAAAACCCAGCCAGGCATTTGCTGGTTTAAAATAAACATTTTGTCTTCCAAAAACATCATGAAGACCTTAACCACTGTTCTGTTGTCTCCTTGATACGTGCTCAGAGGTCTTATCAAGGAATGAGCAATTCCTTCCTTGCCTTTGCCTGGACATGCTGCTGTGCCATTTGATACCACATAAAAGTTATTTTTCAGTATCTAGTTAAAAAGCCTTCCCAATCTTGCAGTGGTTTTTTGCCTTCCAGTGTTGATTTTTGGGGAGGGAGGGGAAATGTTACTCTCATGTGTTCTCAGAGGTCAGACTTGAGATCTTAGCTCAGCTTATGATCTTCAATAGCCCTGGCAGATTGGGAAAGGCTGAACTTTAAGCTTTGCTTTATGTATGTTAGGACAGGGTGTTGCTTTCCAGCCTCAAATTAATGCACTCTAAGAGAGACACCAAAAACACAGGCTGCAATCCAGCCGGTGACACACACAGGATGGTTTAGAGTGATGGGAGGAGGCTTCTCCATTTGTTATCCAGCAACAAGCAGGACAAGAAAACTGAAAGTTTCTTTCAACATCCATGTGTTGTTTCATGGATGGACAACTATTATTGGGCTGTACAACACAGGAAATGTGTTAAAGACCTTCAAAATGCCTTTTATTTTTTACTTGCCAGTCTGCATGTCCTCTCTCCAGGTGAAATCCTTCTTGGGGGAGGCCAAGGGGAACCCTCCTTATCATCATTACAGAATTAACCCAACCCTTCCCAAAAACCCTGATGGTTTTGTTTTGGGCTTCTCCAGTGTTCTCAGAGTTTGGAAAATGCAGAAGAAAAAGTTGCCTTGAATATGAGGATGTTCAAAAAACAAGTGGGTCACTTACGGAGTATTTGTTCATGAGTTTGATGGTTTCTGTTTATCTCTTTGGTTTTGGTTAATAAGGTAGAGCAGAGCTGCTCAAAGCCATTTAATTTCAGTTTTTTAAGTGGCCTTTGTATGTAGGTGTGCCCTACTCAATAGATGCTCTAATAGTGGGATAACCTGTCTATTTCTAGAGACAGGTTTATTTTCCCATTGTCCACCATAAAAATGCAAATTTTGATGCTGTCACAAAGCCAAACCAGCTGGTTTTTTTATAAATGTTGCCATACCCTCCCTAGAAGAGATTCAAGGAGGGAGGATCGTTCCTGAAAGCTGGAGAGAGATGATTCCTCCATGAGGTGGGGTTTCAGCAGCCTCCTCCAAGATGCCATCAGCCATGAGGGAATTCCTGTTATTGGGCTGGGATTTCTTAGTGGATCAGTGCTCCCCCCCAAGCCTGGGGGATACACAGAGGTCCTGAGTGCAGAAATCCCTAATTCTTCTTGGAGCAGCTTCAGAGCTCATTAGCTTTCCTTTCTCCTGGAAATCTGTCAGGCATGTGAAGTCACTGGAGTCAGTGTTTGCTGTGTGGATGTGAGGAGCAGTTGTGGAGCCATCAAACTGCAAAGGGCCCATTCCAACTCCTAATGCCTGAGCACGTCATCCTCCTGGATCCTGCCTGGAGCTCTGTGAGCTCTGCTGCTGGAAAATTCAGACATCTTGGCATAGATTGAGTCTATAAATACATGTAATCTGTGCAGCTGCACAAGCACTGATCCTTGGGTGAATGATTTGGATGGTTTAACCATTTACTTTCCCTGGAATTCCAGCTGCATGTGGAGGAGTGGATTAGAAGGAAAGAAAACTTAAGGACTCATGTTCAGATCTTGGGTCTTCAGAATGTTCTTCGTTCCTCACTAGCCCAAAGGTTTTTTAATGATAGTCATGAGTCTACAAATGAAGACCAGGGAGTTAATATTGTGTTTCTAGGGAGCAAAATAGTTCTGTTACTTCAAAATGTGAATTTATCTGAGGTATTTGTATCTTTATAAGGGTTTCTTTTGTGTCTTGGTGGTAGGGACCTGAAATGGATAGATCCTTCTCTGAATCCTCAGCTCTCCAAAGCTTGCAGGAGGCTGAAGAGAAATTGCTGAGATACCCAGACACCTCTGCCAAAAAAATAAGTGGCAAAATTAAATAGTCACTGAGGATTTTTCTTGAAATCCTAATAGAATTTGTCTGCCAGAGCTGCATTTAGTCATGATGGAATTGTTGCCATGACATGCTGTTGATGTTATGGAAACCAAAATACCCACCACTGTCCTCTGGGAGGGGGATTATCTTAAATTTTATTCTCTTTTTTTTCTACGGTGAAATCTAATACAATGTGTCTGGTGAATCTTTTTTTAAACCTGCTGTCTGAAGATGGCACTATTTCCAGTGGTTTGCAAACAACCACCAAGGCATCCCTGATCTTCAGGCTGGTATCTCCCAAAAATACAGCAGCTCTTCAGTTTGGGGCTTTTTAGGGCATTGTGCTAAATAATTGCTGCAGATGAAGTTTGGAGGTTTAGTTTGGAGGTCACCAGTACCACACCACTATGATATGAGTTTCCTCCTAGTTTCCAGGTCCTTGGCATTTTAAGGGCCAGGAGTACAAGTTTTTATTTCTTTATGTATCCCATTCTCCAGACTTTGTCATCTTTGTCCTCGCTGATCTTCCCCCATCCCTGCCGAGGCTCATCTGGTTCTCTCCACCTCACCCACCTTTCCCTGTTTCAGCTGATGCTTTGCAAAGGTTGAGGACTCATCCTGTAGCTTTCCATCCCACAGGTCTTGCTATTAAAGTTCTTTTCTACTTCTTTTTCCAGCTTTTGCTTACCCACCAAACTTCAGTTTCAAGGGCATGTTTTTATTGTTTAAAAAAATCCATAAATAACCAAGGTAGAGGCTGAAAAAATTACAGAATTTGGAGTACAATCAATTGGCAGGAGCTCAGGTGTTCAGTGAAGTCTATTTTCTGGTGGAGTCCCAGGTGAGCTTGGTGTCCCAGCCAGTAAATCTCAGCCTGAAAAATTGAATTTCATCATGATAAAGCATCCTATGGAATGTTTCCTCAGCCATCCAAAACTCTGTGAATATTGAGGGAGGTCTGTAGAGTTTACTGGTCCTGTGCAATAGGTGGAGAAATCCAGTAGTCTGGATTAAGTCATGGTGGTGTTTGGTTGGAGGAGTGATTTGATGTTCTTGGAGGTCTCCAACCACCTCTGAATCCACCTCATGATTCTGAGGAGCAACAGCCCCCAGGAACATAATACTCTAAAATCAGTTTAGATATTTTACCTAAATATTACATTTAGAATTTAATGTGGGAGTGAATTAATTTTAAAAAGCATCAATCTCAAATATTTAAATTCAAAATAAATGATGAAAAAGGTCTCTCTCCTACTGCTTGGAACACTCTTCCTCTCCTTCCAGCGAGGGATTTTTCTGTATCTCATCACTGCTTAGGCGTTAACGCCTCTTTATTGCCTCTGAAGACAAAAGCCAACCATCAGAAGTCAAGCATTGAGTCCTGGGAGGCTCAGTTCAAATTTGTTTTCCTTGGAGATGGGAAAGTGGCTGCCCTCTGAGAAATGTTGGCCAGCTGTGGGCCACATGACCCGTGGAGAAAGAACAAGCTGCACAAGTTATTGATTTATTATTTGGCAGAACTCCATCGAGTGCAGCTCATGTTTGGGAGAAGGGGATGATGCTTAGAGCACATAAATTATACTAATAAAAATCAGGATGCTGAGAGCTGTTTAAATGGTATCTGCAGGGCAGGAAGATTTCAAAGCACATTAGTGAAATGAAGGACAGCTCTGATCTGTGCCAGGGTGGGTTGGGGCTGGGCATCAGGAGGAAGTTCTTCATGGAAAGGGTGGTCAGGCACTGGAGCTGCCCAGGAGGTGGTGGAACCCCCATCCCTGGAGGGGTACAAGGCACTCCTGGATATGTCACTCAGTGCTCTGGTGACGAGGTGGGGATCAGGCACAAGTTGAACTCAGTGGTCTGGGAGGTCTTTTCCAAGCTCAGTGATTCTGGGATCAGACCCCCAGAGCTTTGTCTTCTGTCCTTCCAGCATCCTTGAGTCCATGGATGTTGCATGGCTGGGACTGGGGGGCTTCATTTGCCACCCACTTGTGTCTGGCTTTCTCCAAATGGTGAGCAGTAAATATATAAACATAATATATAATGTGTGACCTGTAATAGGATATATCCTAATCTCTTATATTATTTATATATCCTCTCATACCATAAAGTAGATTGAGTTGGAAGGGATCTTAAAGATCATTCAGCTACTCATATGGAATTTCTTAACTTTTAATTTATCCCTGATGCAGAGAAGTGCTGCATCGGGCAAGCCCACCCCTCATCCCATGCTCCTTGCAGTAACTCTCCAGTTCACAGGTGCTTGCTCCCAGTGCCCTTGTCCCTCTCCCAGGCCACCATGATCCTTGAGCTTTTTTCCTCTCCTCTGAGCTCTTTTTCCAGGTAGATGATGTTTTCTGCTGATTGTGGTTCCTACTCAGATGTATTGGCTAAATAAATGCACAGACTGTGCCAGGGATAAAAGTTTTTATTTATTAGTGGTACAAGAAGGGTTTGGAGTGCCAGGACGAGGGGGAATGGCTTCCTACTGCCAGAGGGCAGGGTCAGATGGAATATTGGGAACTGTGAGGGTGCTGAGGCCCTAGCAGGGGTTACCCAGAGCAGCTGTGGCTGCCCCATCCCTGGAAGTGTTCAAGGCCAGGCTGGACAGGGCTTGGAGCACCCTGGAACAGTGGAAGGTGTCCACAAGATCTTGGAAACAGAAGATCTCTAAAGTCTCTTCCAGCCCAACCATTCTGTGTTTCTGTTGGTGGATTTTCATAGGACACAGCTGTGCAATGTGACCTCTCCTCTTAAGCAAGAAGATGAGCAGGAAATCTTTAAAAGCCTCTAAAATACTTCAGCCAACCTAAGAATGGTCTTATTGTGGCAGGACTGGAATCAAGAGTGTGTTAATTGACACAGGTGTGGAGTGGGACTGAAAGGGGGAGGAGATGTTCAGCCTCAAAGATCAGTCTGGTCCTCACCATGACCACTGTGGAGGTTCCTTCTCTGAGTTCCTAACTCTGATCCATCTTTCAAGGTGCTGACAGTGCAGATACAGATATTTCTTTTCCTCTTTTATTTTGATCACAAGAAATTAAATTGTTGTGTGATCCCCAGCAGATCACACAACAATGTTAAGCTTGTGCTTTTCCTGGCTGTGTAAGGGCAGCTTGGGAAAAAGATGTTTCTGCAGAGGGAGCCCATGGGATCATGGCAGTGTGTGTGCTGCCAGCTGAACCCTGCAAACCCAATTCTGCCCATTTTGAGAGCAAAATATAATTTATGATTGAAACTCTGTTGCCATCGCAGTTCAGGGAGCTGATTTGAGCACAGAGATGGATGGTTTGGAGATGGCACTCCACACATGATTTTCAGGGCTGAGCCTGCTGGTTTAAAACACTTTCATGATGGAGAGTCCAAATTCCAGTAAATTCAAATGTACAGCAGGGGGGAGATTGTCAGTGGGTGAAACATCAGAATAAAACCAAATTCATGTGGCATTTGATGAGGAGCTGCTGAAATAGTCACCTGGAAGGAGAGAGAACTTTGGCTTCAAGGGAAGGCTCCTCAGCTCTCCTGCACTGCCTCATGTTGTCATGGACAGAGGGGACCTTAAAAACCTGTTTATAGCTCATGTACCCATAGAGAATGTGGTTAAGTATTTATAGTTGTTGTGTCTGTAAGCACATGGTTAAAAAACATGTGTGTTATATATTTATATTTACGGCTGTGTCTATAAATTCCTTTTCTACTGAAATTGAGAACAAACATAAAAATCCTCATTCCTAAATGAAACCATCAGCCTCAGCATCTTTTCCTGGAGGGATGTTGGGAACTCAAGGCATCCACCCTGTCTGCAGCACAAGCAGACTGAGCACCAGACATTGGTCTCAATCATTTAGGACCTTTCCACATCCCATGGATTCATCATATCAAACTCATTTTAATAATCAGTTTATGCTGGGATGATTCTGCTGGGCCTGGCTCACAGTGCCCATTTGCTGAATAAACAATTAATCCTCCATGGGATGGGTTCATTCCTGAATGGAGGAATCCTTAGGGGAGAGATTGTCCCACACCTTGTTGCCATTTCCAGCTGGGGACTAATTTTCTCAAGCTCCCCAGGATGGATTCTAGGATGAAAATGTGTCCATACATAGCCAGAAAAGAGCCTTTTTGAAGTTTAGCTCCTTTAATTTTTCATTTAACAGCAACCCTTTTTAACATACTCTACAAAAATATTTGGGGATTATTTTAAACAGAGGATTTGATCTAGGAATGGAGAGAGATGTGGAAGGGGCGTCAATTCCTCGTTTCTCACTTTGCAAAGAAGCTGAAGCTGAAGCAGATGGTGTTCAAGGCAAGAAGAGAGGAATTTCACACCCTTCTGTTTAGTTGGGAATTTTGATGCCAAATATATACATTTAGACATCCCAAAGTAGCTGCCTGTTGATTGTATGGCTCTGGATTTACACGAGTTTTTATGACAGGAGCTCGATGGGAAATGTTCCCACGTGGAGTTACGCTGGGAAAAGGGATTTTTCAGTTGATTTCTCACTTTAATCTGGGAATTTTCATTGTGCAAACAAGGTTTTCCTATGCCTCAGTAGGGAAAGGCTGGAGTAGATAAACTCCTGGATCTGCTCTAGCTCTGCCTGGTGGGAGGAGGTGAATGAGTTGGTGGAGGTTTCTGCTGCTCTTGGGGGTTGTGAATCTTATTTTTGGGGCTGTTTCTCAATTCTCACTGTGACTAATGGCAATATCCCTGTGGGATAAGACATCTGCCTCCAGGGCACTGAAACACTGAGGGATTTTCAGGGCTTTTGGCTTGCAGGATGTGTGGATGGATGCCCAAAGCCCTCCCGAACTCTTTAAATCATGGGAAAAATTGTATCTTTGATATCCCATGATAGGGCAACACACTTCACATATCACAGTAAAACCTTTATCTTTAGGAGAGACTTTTCACTACCTTTTGATTTGAACTTCCTAAACCCTGAGTTTTGTGCTTTTAGACAGATGGGGAATTTATTATGGTTTTAATTTATTTTAATCACATCTCCTGTTTCATTTAATCTGCATTTCCTCTTTGAAGCTTTTCAAGCCCCTTGTGCCTCCCTCCCCATCTCTGAACTTTGCCACATGATTTTGGGGAGCAGCAGCACCCAGGGACCATGTTACTCCAAAGAGAGCTCAGATATTTTATTTAGATATCATATTTATCACAGATACCATGTCTACACAAGTGTGACTTTAAAAATCATGTGTAACTTTTTCTCCCCTAACTGCGCTTTTTATTTTTAGCATTTGGGTTTATTTACTGATGGCTGTGGCTGGATACAGAGTAATTGATGATCATATGTAAAGACATTTTCCAGCATCTCCCAAGATTTTGTTGGGCTTGTGGGTGTTTTATCCCACTCAGGATAAAGAAATCTTTAATTCCACCCTGGATTAGAGTGTTTTGGTTTGGTTTAGCACTGAAATAAAGTCCTGATAACAGAACTGGTCCAATGCTCCTGTAGAGATAACAGGAATTGGTTCCCAACAACTCCAACTATGAAATTACAGGATATTTCTGTTCCTGGCAGGAGGGTTGCCATCAGGCCTTGCAGCCCAGTTGGGAAGGTTTTCCTTATGCTCAGCATGTGTGTTTTAATTTTAAATTCATTATTCTGTGCCATGGGCAGCGTTCATGCTCTAGGTCAGTGTAGGCAGGCAGAGCTTCCCTTTAACAGAGCTTTAAGAGTGCCCCCTTTCCTAGAGTTTCAGTAATTTTCCCACTTTAAAATGTTGTATATTCTGCCCCATTCTGGTTGTTTGGTACCCCAGATTTTACGTGCTGCTTTGCCTCAGCTAACACTATGTGAGAGTAAAGATTTACTCCTATATTCCCTGTGCATTTCAAAGTCTGCGTGCCCATTTTATATATTTTTTTAATATATTTGAACATCATAAACTGTGTTATTCTCAGATCCCTTCAGTGACCCCATGCTGACATAGTGCCAATGTCTCTCTCCATGCCTAGGGCAGCAAAGCTGTTTCTGAATTCTCACTTGGGAAGCAGCAATCCCCTCATGGAGTCCATAGAGGTCACCTGGAGAACAATCTGTGGCATCTCACCCGATAATTAAATGAAAATATGGAGCTGCTGGACTCTAAAAAAAAACCCCAATGTCTTTTTTCAGTTCTTTGCTCCATTTCTTTTGCCAAGTCTGGGAGCTCAGTGCTCTTCTCTCCAGTGAACTTGCATGGCTCCACTTTCCAGCAGACAGGTGTCCAGGGATGGGAGGAGTAAATCTCACATTTTTATTGCAAGTAAGGATGCCAAAAAAGGGGCTCTGTGGACTTCACTGCACGAGAAACTTTTGCATAGTGGTAATGTCAGCAGTTTGGTTCCTGATGTAAAGATGATCTTCCAGAAATAGGATATTTGAATGTGCCCCTAAACATAACTTAGTTTTAAATCAAGGTATAAATTTAAGCTGATTTTTAATTAACCTCCAGCTTGAGGTCTTTCTCTTTGAATGAAAGTGTTTCATGTTGTTTTTGTCTTGTTAAATGAAAGCATCATGTTGTTTGAATGGAATTCCCTAATATTCCAGTGCTCCAAGACCCTGCATCCATCAAAGGATGGCTTTGTGGTCATGCTCAGAGATGAAGGAATATTTTGGAGGTAGCTTTTCAGGATATCTCCTGAATTCTGCAGGAGGATGGTCATTAGAAGACAAATGTAGGAATCACATGGAATATTAACAACTGCAATTTAATTAAGTTTTATAGACAGCAGTGATTTTATTCTATAGCTTCTGTCTTTCTATGAACAATCTGCAGGGTGTTCTGCAGAGGAGCAAATACCCCAGAAATTACAGCAGAGCATCCCAAAGCCATTGTTGTATCTCTTGAGCTCAGATCCTGAAGGCAACCAAACAAGGAACTGGAAAAATGTTAGGAAAAAAGGAATGAGGAGAACTTACTGCCATTTAAGCTTTGGAATAGTTCCTGCTGCCTGTCTTGAAATGAGAGTAAATCTCTGAATTATTGTGGAAAAGGTTGTTTGTTGAGGACTTGAGTCCCTGTTCTCATTTGGCCAGAGCAGGAACAGGTTTGTGTTGGGGATGGGAGGGAGGGAAGAACCCCAGAGCCTGGGAGGGAGGATTTCTGACCCAGCCCAGAGGAAAAAAAGGAGCAGAGGAGGGAGAATGAGCCAAAATCCTGCAGCTGAAGGAAATTATGCCAGGAGGGACCTGACCATCAGATCTATGGAACAGCTGAAAATGAGCCCAGAGAAGTAAAGACCTTGAACTCTGGTAATTTTTGGTCATTTACTAGATTATTTTTTTAAAACTCCATATCTGGCATTGCTGATTAGTGCTTTTGCACTGATGTCAGCAGAATTATAAATTTTTATTGTGGCCAGAGGAGTTTCACAGCACATTTGCTGTGCAGCTGCTGAATGTCCCACATGGAATTATGGATATCTAGAGTCCTTCTAGAACAGAGCAATGGTTTCTCAGCTTAGATGTGTGCAGACATAAAACTCTACATGATTTATGGGTTTTTGGGGGACAAAAAAATGTAAAGCCCCCAACAAGTACTTCAACAAAGAGTGAGGATAATAAATATATAAGTCTGATAACACCCTCCTGTCACCACTGCAATAATGCTGCTCTTGGCTCATCACACCAAGGTTTTATTGCTCTCTGCATGCTCCTGACCAGGCTTGAGCTGGCAAAGCTGGGCCTAATGGACCCTGCACTGCATTAAGGGCTGCTGGAAGCAGGCAGCTGATGGATGGTGCTGACTCCCAGTGACTCTCAGGGAAATCCCTCAGGAGCAGCTCTTGCCTGCTCTGAAATACACAGCCTGTGACTGCTGCATATGAGCTTTTCCCTGCCTTGCAAAATGCCAAGAGTTTCAATCAAATCTGTGATTTTTTTGATTGCCTGTAATTCAGCAGGGCTTTGAGAATGTTGTTGGGAGGTTCTGCTGTGTCCTTCTTGCTCAGCAAGAATTGAAGGTAAAAGATTAAAAAGTAAAAGCAGTAAACAAAATTCATGATACAGAGTCATCCCTTATTTTCAGGAGTTTTTTCCCCAATGGGATGTTGTATATTTTGAATCCCAAAAGCTTTAGGGATATTAAAAACTCCTTCTAAGGCAGCACACATCTGTATTTGTCTGTACAGCTGTTGTAAGATTATACAATGTCTCCAATAGTGAATTCAAGACCTTCTAGGGGTTGTTTTAGCAAAAATTTCCTTGTGAAATGTCTCAAAGCTCTTCAGACTCTTTATTTCTAAGAATATCTGTGGAGTTCATGTTAATTTTGGATGAGGATGTACATACTTTTTTTAAAGTTGTTTGCTCATATTAAAAATAAAAGCAGAGGCAGCAGTAATAATGAATCTGATTATTATTAAAAGATGCATCCTATTAGGATTTTGAAACTTGTTTCCTTTTTATCTTCAATTTTGCCATCAAAATGTCCTGTGATAGAGAAGTAAAAAGGCAGCTGGGTCAGTAGGACTTTGGAGTAAGGTGCATGGTCCAATATCTGTTTAGACAGTGAGTCACAACTCCTCAAACCTATGATGAAAATTATGATTTTTAAACTCTACTTTCATTTTGATGCACTAAAACAATTTCTGCCTAAGACTTCTTGAAGTATTCCAGTCGCAAGTATATCTCAGAGGAGATAACCTTTATAGGAGAGCAAGGGTTAGAACTATTTTGGTGGAAAATAAATAGCTTTTTTGGTCTCAACTTGAATTTTAGGGAAAATCCTCACATTTACTGTAGAGGGTGGTGATTCTGCTGGTGCTGGAGCTATGGCTTTGTATAGCTGGAGGTCTCTTTGTTAGCTCATATAGCACTGGCCATTGATAGTGGGACATTAAAATGGGCATTAAAAAATGGAATAGCAGAGCCCAGGGAGGCAGGAAAGGGAGGTTTGCTGCTTTTTCTGTGTAATTAATGTGTTGTACCACAATTTCTTTCCAGTAACTGAATACTAAATATTAATTGATGCAAACTGTGTGACACTTTGATGGGTGGGATGTTCCACATGCACTGGGAACCCCAAAACCCCCCAGACCCCAAACTGTGGGAAGCAGGAGAATGTGCCCTTCTGCCCCATGCAGGTGAGACCCCACCTGCAGAGCTGCCTCCAGCCATGGCATCCAACATCAGAGAGATGTGGAGCTGCTGGAGAGAGCCCAGAGGAGGCCATGGAGATGCTCTGAGGGTGCAGCCCCTCTGCTCTGGAGCCAGGCTGGGAGAGCTGGGGGTGCTCACCTGGACAGGAGAAGGCTCCAGGGAAACCTCAGAGCCCCTGGCAGGGCCTGAAGGGGCTCCAGGAGAGCTGGAGAGGGACTGGGGACAAGGGATGGAGGGACAGCACACAGGGAATGGCTCCCACTGCCAGAGGGCAGGGATGTATGGGATATTGAGAAGAAATTGATCCCTGTGTGTCACTATAGGAAACAACACAACCTAGACACTCTGCTGTTCTCAAGGTAAAAAGGGAGGTTTATTTTCTGGCTCCAACATTTATAGATTTCCAAAAGTGACAGTGGATTGGAGGGTGAAAGTGCCACCTCACCAATGACACTGGTCAAACCAACAGTCCATCCAATTTCTCTTCCTCCATAAAAGGATGCAAAAACAATAAGTTATTTACAGAAAGTGTGTGAGAAAGTTCATTACAAGAATGTAAACATCAGAAGGCTCAGAAAATCTTAAAAAATCAGAGCAACACCTGTGAGAGTGGTGAGGCCTTGGCACAGGTTGTCCAGGGAAGCTGTGGCTGCCCCATCCCGGGAAGTGTTGAAGGTGAGGTTGGATGAGCATGGAGCAAGCTGGGATAGTGGAAGTTGTTGCTGCCCATGGCAGGGGGTGGAACAAGAAGAGCTTTAAGGTCTCTTCTCTTCCAGCCCAAACTGTGCTGTGATTTAGAAGCAATCCAGGAAAAGGAAAGGGGGAGTCCACACACACTGGATGTCCTTGGCAGGCTTGGACTCCCACACAGCCACCCCATGTCCAAACAAATGTTTGGTGCATCTGAAATTGGGAAATGCTCTGTGGTTCACTTTGTTTCAGGTTGTTCCAGAGGTTCTTTATCATTTTCTTTGGAATCACAGAAAGCACTGATGGAATATTTACAGGAGAGATGTCTGTTTTGGTAAATGGTGCATCAGTTTCCACGAAACTCTTTGGATTTTGTCTTTTATTTTTGCTTGCACCAAATCATCATTATGTCATCTGTGGGTTGTTTTTTTTTTTTTTGTTAGGAGGAATATAGAGCAGAAGGAATTAGCTGGCACCACATTGACTACATCGACAACTCCAGCTGCATCAACCTGATCAGCAAGAAGCCAACAGGGCTGCTCCATCTGCTGGATGAGGAAAGCAAGTGAGTAGGAAAATGCTGGCTTTGGAAATGAGATTTGTTTTTCAGTTAAAATGTGTTTATCCTCCAGTTTTCTGAAAAAAAAAAAAACAAGTTCCCAGAAAGGTGCTAATAGCTCGCTGGGCTGATTGGTGTTTCTAGTGTTGTTTTTGAGGTGGCAGCACACAGAGTGGAGAATCAGCCAGCTGAGCAAAAAGCCTTAAAAAATAATAATTAAAATTTCTTTCAAGAATTTCTTCCATTAAAGGGAAGGGAAAAGGTTTCCTTTGCTTCTCTCTTAATTTCTTTCCCTGTCTCTTGGGGTGAGATGATGTGAAGGTGCTGAACCCAAGTGCATGAGTTAAAGCAGGATGTGTAGGTGCTGTTATTGAGATATAATCTGGATTTATCAATTTTACTGATAAAAATTGAACCAGAGTGAAGTGAGGGAAATTGTCCATAGGGGCTGCATTTCCACAGGGTTTCGTGGGCATCAAGGACTTGGCTCAGATTTTCACCCTTGGTTGCATCCATCTGTCTCAGGAGAAGTTCTTGGGAGAACGTGTGGCTTCTGGGGCTGCCTTGGTGTGGCAACTTGGGAGCAGAACAGTTCTCCCATTGGATGCTTGTGCCAGTTTCCTCCATGTAAAAGGCAGGGAAAGTCCAGATGGTTTTTGCTGTGGTCACCTCAGATCCACATGGCCAGGGGCACGAGGTCTTCTCCCACCATTTGCCTGGCGGGTTTCCCCCCACTTCTTGTCTCATTGACAAGAGACCAGCAGTGATGCTCTCCCAGTGATATTGTACTGGGATAAAACAACTTAAATTGGGTAAAGTTGTGAAATACATCCCCATGCTGCAGATTTCCATGAGGTTTGAGGATGGAGGGTTGGCTTTCTCTTACCAAGAGGCTCTGCTGAAGCAGACACACAAGTGGAAGCTCAGAAGGTCTCTGTTTTCCCTTTCATGGACATGAAAGAAGTGGAAAAGTTTTCCTGTTAGGTTTGCAGCTTCTTCCTTTCAATTCTCTCCCCTCAGTTTTCCTCAAGCCACAAACCAGACGCTGCTGGACAAATTCAAGCGTCAGCACGAAGGGAGCTCCTACATTGAATTCCCAGCAGTGATGGAGCCAGCTTTCATCATCAAACACTACGCGGGCAAAGTCAAGTACGGAGTCAAGGTCTGTCACCCAGCTGCTCCCCAGCAGTTGCTTTCATCTAAATCTGGGATTGGGAAGGAAAGCCCCAGAGGCTCCACAGAGATATTTTGGAGAGGACTTGGCCCAAGAAGATGGGAGGGTCAGGAGGGAAATGGAAAGTAGTAGGGACAGGGTCTTCCTGTTCTCCTTCACGTGGGCATTTTGGGAAGAATTTAGAGGAGTGCAGTGACTTCAGTGCTACACCCCAACAATGAGTTGAAATTGGGTGGCCTTTGTGGGCCTGGTTTGTGTAGAAAACCCAGTGTTTTCCTCATCACTAGCCGCTTGTAATACAGGTTATGTGTGCTTAGGTCTCCGCATCCCACTGCTACATGTACTGTCTGGAATCCCACATGAATTATTCCAAAGTTGACCCCATTTCTATTCATGCCAGTTACAAGCAGAAGGAATTCTGGTGTGAGAAATAGCCTTGAGATTTGCAGCTATAAATCTCTCATTGTGTTTCTGATGCAATAAATGCATGATGAGCATCAGAGATGATGATCATAAACAGGTATCTAATATGGGAGCAAGAGAGAAAAAAGAAACAGGATTCAATAATTGTGCTGGCCCAGAGATACCCTAGAAGATCCTACCTGTAGTATCATGTGGGTATTGTTTATTTTCCTCTTTCCTCCTCCTCCTCCTTGCCTAGGATTTCCGGGAGAAGAACACGGACCACATGCGGCCGGACATCGTGGCGCTGCTGCGGAGCAGCAGGAACGCCTTCATCTGTGGCATGATCGGGATTGATCCCGTGGCTGTGTTCCGCTGGGCCGTCCTGAGGGCCTTCTTCAGGGCCATGGTGGCCTTCAGGGAGGCTGGGAAACGATACGTGGACAAGAAAACTGGTATGTGTGCCCATCACCTGTCCTGGAGCCTGCTTTTCACCAGCAATTTGGGTCTAATGTGTTATTATCCCGTTTTAAGTAGCCTGACTCATTGAACCTGGTTTTGAACCTATTAGAAAATGTATTGAATTAACATTAGATTTTTTTCAGAAGTCACATTTAAAGATACATTTGGATTTTAACGTATAATAAGGAAATATTTTCATTTTACTGCTTTAATTTTTCATTTTTGTAGGATGCATCGATAGAAAAACACAAGTCATTCAAACAGAGACATACAAATTATCCAGCAAAAAGCAAATTATTTTTGTAATAATTCTTGAACTGTTAGTTATATCTGGAAACAAAAAAAGGCAATAAATCTTCCTGTGATTTGCCAAGCTGTTCACCCTTTCAGCTGCAGGAGAGCATGTCTCTTGTCTAGGAAAATTCATGGCTTTGCAGTCATCCAGAACCACGGATCACAGGGGCATTAAATTAAAGGAAAGTGATGGTGCATCATCATGCTGTGGCAGGCAAGACCTGGCTGTGCTTTTAGACCATTTCTCGGCGTAAAGCAATTTCGGAAAGACGGGTACAAGCTATTACTGTTCATTTCTGGGCACAAGAGGGCTTGAAATCCGTGATGGAATTAGAGCCTCAGCAGGGAAAATGTCAGCTGGGTTAAAATTAAAGGCAGAGCTGCACCATGAATTACTTTGTAATCAGTGAGGTTTGCATCATGGAGAGTGAGGGAGCCTGGGACAAGGAGCATAGGGAGGCAACGATCTAGCAGAAAGAATAATTTTTTTGGGAGCAAATCCCAGGAAGAGCAGCAGGCAAAAAATCAACTTTCCGGTCTTGAGGTTCTTCCTCTGACACCTCCTGAATGTGGTGTAAGAGAAGAGCTGATTCTCATGAGCCTGGGTCTGTCTGGCACATCAAGGCAGCATTTTTGGACAGAGTAAGCAAAGAGGGAGATGGCAGAGATGTTTGTCTTTGGGAGAAAGGCCACTCCAAAGAGATGGCTTCCAAAATCCATCTTTGCATTTTCATCTTGCATAAACCCCAGGCTAAACTCAAATGAGATAATACAGAATATTAAAAAAAATCATTCAATCTCAGGAAGTAAGAGCTGATTTCAAGCCCTGCTTCGCTTTCTGTGTCTCTGGCAGCTGGTCCTGCACTCTGCTGTGCTCATCTCCTTGCTCCTGCTTTTCAGGCCAGAGTTTGTAGCAGTAAATGCTTATATCTCTCTTGCTATATATATCTGTATCAATATATAGATATGATTATAGATATAGATATATATGTAACTGGATGAGACCAGGAGGTCTTGAGACAATTCTGAGACTCAATTCTTGTATCATCTTTTCTTTCCATACCAAAATTAACTAATACATGGTGATGGCTGAATTTCTAAACCTTCTCATGGTGCTGCTCCATTATCTGCCCATGTCCTTTAGCCTGTATTCAGATGGGATTGTGCTTTGTTCCCTCTGGGTTTTGAGTCAAAGAAAAAACAAACCACTCAGAAAGCTGGATAAGGCTTATCTTGAACTTACCAACAATCCTCAGATAATTTATACCCTAAATTTTTATGTGCATCAAATTGGGATAAAGTCATGAGAAAGTCTCCATTGTACAGGCAACACTACTAGGAGGTGATTACCTAAATCTAAATTCCCTACTGAGGTACACCTTATCTGTGGGAAAACCTTATCCTACAAGCAGTGGCAGAGCTGGGATCACTGTCCTTGCCCTCTTTGGAGAGCTGCCCACCATGTCCAAGCATGACCATCCAGGCTGGACAGGCCTTGGAGCAACCTGCAGTGTAAGGTGTCCCTGCCCTGGGCAAGGGGTGGGACTGGATGATTTTTAAGGTCCCTTCCAACTCAAAACTGTTCTGGGATTCTGACTTTGCCCAGGTCACACTCAGCAAGGTGAGATCAGTAGCAGGGTTTTTATTGTGTCCTGGTGTGACCTTACACCCATCCCCTGCTCCTCCAAAATCCTGTCACCAGAGCAGGTGGCTGTGGAAGAGGTAGACATGGACAGGAGGCTCAGCCAGTGTCAGGACAGTGTGACAGCCTGGTGTAACATGATGCATCCACTGCCAGGTGCTGCAATTCCCTTCCCTTCTCCAAAACAGTACAGGAAAACCCCAAATTGATGCTTTGCCTCTATGGCAGAAAACATTTATGAGTTATCAAAGTATCACTAAAATTCTCCCATCTTGATAGATAGAAGCAAAGAACCAAAGGCAGCACATGTTTGATGTTTATTTTGTTTTTTATCAAACCTTGATGGCTTTAATTAGCCTGATTTGAGCATCTGCCTGCCCACACATATGGAGCTGCCAACAAAATGATGGTAGAGTAAGAAAAGCCTCTCACACAGTCATCCACGTGCACGCACTTAATATTTGTACAGATACTTTTTCAAGACGTGCTGCCTGTTCTTGGTTTCTGAGGTCCTTTCCCCATCCATCAGGTAGGTGAAGTGAGGGAGCAGGAAAATATCCAAAACTAGCTTATTTTAATTAAAGGCTCTTTGCATTCTTTGTCTGAACCCCAACTGGATCTCTCTTGCTTTTATGCTTGCAATACCCAACAGGGTTTTTCCAGAAAAATCCCTGGCTTGTGTCTAAGCAGCTCTGCAAAATTTTGCTCTGCTTCCTTTCCACATCATCCTTTTGGTTGTCTCCTCCATGCCAAGCAGATGCTTCTGGAAGGATAATCAGCATTTTTTTCTTGCTGGCTTTGGGGACTCTTCTTTTATTGTGCTCCTGATACCTTCCTAGTGCAGCTTTTGGTGATTGTGTGATTGTCCTCTTTAACTTGAAGGTGAAGAGCAGCAAAGTGGTGTCACTGTGAATTTTCTTTGGTACCTTTGTGTTTCTGCCTGAGTGATGCTTCTTAGGGTGCTGCCAACGCTGCTCAAATGAAAGATGCCAGGATCAAGCGAGCTGCACTTAAGCTGAAGGGTGGAACTCTTCAATAATTTGATTTTTAATTCTTTTTATTACTAAGTTTATGAATGAGGACTGAAATGGTCCAATAGAACTGCGTGTTAGAACTGCATTTGTTTGTGAACTTGGATTAAAGGAACACTGTCAAGCTTTTAAGGAGAGAAAATGGGCTGATTGACTTTTTGTGCTGTCATCAATTCACATTTATTATGCAAAATTCGCTAATTCATAGCAAAAACTTAATGGAGAAAATGGTGCTGTTCATACAAAGTTGGTTTTGCTGGACCTAAATCCTTGCTCTGATGAAAGTTTTGTGGTTTTGAGGCTGTGCCTGTCCTTGATGGGCTCTGCAGTTGGATTTAGCCAACAAGGGTTGCTCCTTGGTAATTTCTCCTTAAAAATAATCCCACTGGTTTCTGCAAATTTATTCCTGAAGCTCATCACCAAAAAACCATTGTCCTCAAAATAATTAATGAAAAAGGCTGCATTTGCCAAATAAAGGTGACAGCAACCAAAAGCTTGGTGTTTGAGGTCTCACTGGTGTTAAGGTGAGGAGGACACGTCTTGGCAGTGTTCCTGTGGAAAATTCAGATCGGTGCTTTCCCGTGGTTTGATGTGTTGATATGAAATGCTCCCAGAGATGCTGGCACAAAGTGACTCCATGGTGACCTCCCCACACCTCACTGGGAGTGTGGCACCTCCTGGACGTGGCCAGCCATGACAGAGAGACATCTGTGTGTTGGCACATTGTCACTGGTGTCTCCTCTCCTCCACCCTGCGCTCACAGCTGGGCCATCACACATTGATGGCTTCTTCCAACTCAAACCTATCCTGCCAAACTCCAGACTCTGTGTTCTCTGCCCTCAGGGAATATGGAAATGGTGCTTAATGCAAATAATTCACATTTTTTTCCTTTGAACTGCCAAAATCTGAGCAAAATGTAGCACTGGCATGCACAATGAGAATTCCAGGTGGCTGTGTCATGGAGCAGCTGGACAGAGATTTGCTGGTAACACTGGGCAGAGGCACAGAAGGGATTTTAAAAATAAGTTAATAAAAGTAAAGATTTATCTAATAATCCTCTTTTTGCCCAAATAATTTTGGAGTGATTATTAAGTGTTTATGCTCTGTCTCATGAAGATTCTAATTAGGACTGGGATGTGGTCCAGCCCATTGCTTTCATGCCACAGTGAGGAGGAAACCACAGTTAAATTGTGTCAAGCATAAAAACCTGTGACCCTCGAGCTCCTTTGGGCTTGTTCCTTCCCCTCTCCTGACTTCTGCTTATAAAATCTTTCTCTTCTCTCCATTTTTTTTGTTTGTTTTTATTTTGCTTCCCAAGGGCATGATGATGCAGTGCCATGTGCGGTTTTGAAAAGTGTGGATAGTTTTAGCTTTCTCCACCACCCAGTTCATCAGAGGAGCTTAGAGATCCTGCAGAGGTGCAAGGAGGAGAAGTACAGTAAGGCTCCACCACTCACCCTCCCCTCTGATACCACACTCACACGTCCAGAAATGGAAACCAGGTGCATTCCATGTAGAAAGGATAAAAAACCAACGCCTGAGGAGCCCTCCATGATCAAACCAGGTGCCTCAGAGCAGTTTTGAACCTTTTGGGAAATGATTGGGCACAGTTGGAAGTCACATTAAAAGCAAACCCATATCTCTTGAGATGTTGCAAAAATTGTTTTGTGGGCAATTTTCCCATTTACTCACTGACATTAATAAAGAATATTCCTGATACAAAGCTGGTACAGCTGGAATTCAACTTAATTTGGATTTCATTGGACTTCAAAAATACCTTTAGCTTGTGAAAATATTGTCTCTCAGGGCTTTTTCTTAAAACAGAGGCATTGACAACCTTATTTTATGGAATGATGCACTTGGTCTCCTTTTCTTCGTCTTCACTCCTCTGTCATGTAATAAACTCATCCTGCATGACAACATGGACACTCTTGCCTGCACTACTCTATTTTATTTTTATATTTAAATAGATATTTGGTGCTCTCATGTTTAGATATATTATTTTCCTACCATTATTCTCTTCATTCATGTTGCCTGTTAAAGCTGACAGAAATAGAGCTGCTCTGCAGCCCAACTTGCTTAAACTTACTGAAATTTAGGTGTAAGTGAAAACCACCTTTTTTTCTGTAGATCTGAGCATGGTAAGTACAGTAGATGCATGTTAAATTTTTCATAAATATGGTTTTCCTGTTTCATAAATATGGTTTTCATAATTTTCATAAATATGGTTTTCTGTCAGATATCTCTGCTTCCTGCACCATGGGGGGTTGGGCAAACAGTGGTGGTTTAGGTCTTAATTTAGGCTTTTGTTCTTAATTTAACTACATTATTTCCCCCTGCAAGTTCCCAACACTACTATAAGAAAACATAAAGGGGTGATGCTAAATTTTACTTGATTTTTGATTTTATTAAAAGGTGTTGTGCCAATCTTACTGATACTACTAAGAAACTATTGAAAAGGAAGATAGTTATCAGCAGAGTAATTTTACTTGCAATTAATGAATCAATTGAACTTTAATTTTTAAGTTGGCTCAGCAATATGAGAGATTTTGGGGGGTTTAGTTTGCATTTCCTTAGGTGAGGAAAAAGAAATTCATACAACTCAAGAGATACTTCGAGCTTTAATTTAATGGGAAGCAGGAAGCTGAGCTCACTGTTGAGCTCAACACCTCAAAACCTCACTAATATAGATGAGTCCACACAATTTGGAATCTGTTGGGATAAATCCAACAAGTGGGTCTAAGAGGAACATTGCCAGTTTGTGAATTGGCATCTGACCAGGCAAACAAGTAATTCTTGTTCTGCATTCAGAGATCCTTCCCCTCTCCCCATGGGGTGTGCTCCTGCTTCCCCAGGCTCCCAGCCTTGGCAAGCTGAAGTGGGCTTGGAGAATGTGGAATGTTCTGCTTCAGAATCCATCAGGTTTTGGGCCCCACAGGCAGGCTTGGCCCCAGGGACTTGGCTTTTCCCACATCCACATCATCCTTGAGACAGGAACCGAGGTCATCCCCTTGTTTTGAGCTGTGCAGTTAGCTCTGAACAAAGAGAGAAAACAAATGGGTTTGATGAGTTTATTGAGATTCCCTGTAGGTCCTTTGGTATTCAGCTTCTGGAGCCAACTGGTCTCCCTTCCCTTACCATCCACAGCTTCCCTAATACCACCAGTTCCTCCAGAGCAAGGCACTGGGTTTAGACACCTCTGAATCAACACTGGAGGTCTGCTGGTTGGTATTCATCCATAGGGAGTTGATAGGGCTTATCTAAAACTCTTCTCAACAAGATAAACACCTGTTAGGTCAATCAGTCCATTTTTCCAAAACACTCCTGCTGAAGGAAAGGGAATATGCTTCAAAAATCAGAATAATTTTCTGCCTGAAGTGTAAACCAGACCAGGCTGTGTCTGAGCCTGACAGAAGTGTAGGAAGGCAGATTTTTCTCCAAAAAGAAGGGTAGGCATTAAAAACATCTTGGAAATACCAGTGAAATCCCATTTTTCATGGACTCATTTAAGCAGGAAAAGCCTTCTGGGCCTTAATGGGGGAGTATCCAGGCATATTAAAATATATTAATTTAATCTTTTTAAAAAATAGATCTAGCTAGACATTAGGTGCTTTCTTAGTCTAAAGCTAGCTACACAAAGTGCTAATGCAACATTTTAAGCAGATTCATGATTATTCCCATTTTTCCCTATTTACAATTGGGTTTCTGTGCTCTAAATCAGGACTTTGAACACAGAAATACCAGTCTTGAAAGAGGTACAAGAAATTTAACCCAAAAATGGCTTAAATGGCAAAAAGAGGGATTGAAAAGAGTTTTGAGCTTGGGTATTGTTAAGCACTCAGATGAATTACCTGCCTTGCTTTCCAAAAACTCCAGTGCTGGAGATGCCAAACCTCCTCAGCAGGAGTGATTTGGTTGGTCCTGCCCTTGAGCACAGGCAGGGTTCAAAGATGACCTGGGACAGCACACCCTCAAGTTTTCTTTTCTTGACATTTCCAGAATATTTGATAACCTTTAGATGCAAAAACTTAACCAGGTGGACCATCAGCCTTTTCAGGGATCTCCTGCCCAATTCAAGATGAGCAGATTCTCCTGTTCAGCTCCAAGATGAGCAGTTACCACACCTTAACAGGGCAAGGAGGGTGGTGAATGTCCTGTTAAAGGGATGTCTGTGGTAGGAATTCATCTTCTCCTCAGGAATTCCAGGGTCAGAACAGCAGGACAGGCTCAGGTCTCAGTATATTTGCTTTGTGTTCATCTTTAAGAGTAAAAAAATCACCAGGACACCTTTTAACTCAGCACCTGGGCTGCATGAAATAGTGGAATTATAAATATAGGGAGGAAGGGATATGCCACTGCTTCCTTCTGTCCTGCTACAAACCATAGTTTAGATTTTTTTCTTTTTAGAAAGCTTTTTTCTCCCCTTTTTTTCCCACTGTAGATGTCTCAGGGTAGAATAAAACATTTTTCCCATGCTGAGGTGAGAGCTGTGATTTTTCCTGTCTCACAGCAGTGAATTTGAGACAGTTATAAAATTGCTCAGCTGTTTTCATGTCAAACTCCACATTATCAGATCTTTATGTTTTTGTGGTTTGGTGACTTGAAGTGTTTTGTTGTCTACAATAATTTTCTCCTGTCTTCCTAAGTGCTTGGTTACAAAACATTTCCACTTCAGGGCAGATAACAGCTGCTACAGTAACCGTGTGTGGCAGCTTCCTTGGCTGAATACAAAATAGATACTTTATTTAATATATTGTTTTATTAGTTATATTTTATTACAAATTAATTATTCTAGGTATCAAAGGATATAGGCTCAATAGGCAATCAAGCCTTTATAAAATAGTATAGAAGTGTCTATAATAGTATAAGAAGTGGAAAGGGATAAATGAAATATATTTCATATTCAAAAAGCACATTTACTTCAAAATTGAGGGGGAAAGCACATTTGCTTCAAAATTGATTGATTTTTACAGATTTTATGTATATTTTTAAATCCTTCCTTGACATTTCTGACCATTTAAGCAGCTACTGAATGAAACTCAGGTCTACACTTGAGATACAGATCTGTGCCTCTTCTGCAAAGCCTTCTCCATTCCCATTCCAGAATTAACTTGCTTGTGAAGCCAAAGAAAGTTCATTTCTAAAGCATTCATTTATTCCTTGGACACTTCTTCTCTCCCTCCCTCCCTCCAAATAGATGGACGTGTGCAGCAAGTAGGAAATGCTTTATAGCATTTATAACTTTATAGCATTTCCTACGTTTTATAGCATTTCCTACTTGCTGCACATGTCCATCTATTTGGAGGGAGGGAGAGAAGAAGTGTCTAAGGAATAAATGACCATTTTTCCAAGCATTCTAATCATGTCCAGGTGTTTTGCCAATGCAGCTGGGTTATCCCATACCCATTGGAAAGCTTGGGAATCTCTTGGACATGGAGAACATGAGTGGCTGCTCCCATCATCTCCTCTTTGCTAGGTGGAACAGCATGTCCCCAGAACACCCCCTGTGTGTGTGGGAGAGGAATGGGAGGCTGGAGCAGGCAGTGTCCCTCACGAGGGTGATGACTCTGGCAGGGAGGTGGCACTGGGGAGCGATGGCATCCCTGGCACCCGGCTGTGCCCGGCATGTGCCAGGACACGTCAGCAGAGTCAGGCCTCAGCTATGGCTCTGCTAATTGTCTCTGGGGATGGCTCTGCTAATTGTCTCTTGGGTATGAGCCAGCTGGAAACGTCTTCCTCATGTGCTGCTTCAGGTATCACTCGGAAGAGCCCGCGGACGCCGCTCTCGGACCTGCAGGGAGTCAACACCATCAACGAGAGGAGCCCACGGTAAGGATCCTGCCTTTACCTTGGTCTGGGATGGGAGAGCACTGTCTGTACCTGAAAATGACTGTATTGACATTTTTTCCATCTCATCTATCAATCTTAACTTCTCTTCCTTCTTTCTCTGCCGTGTGATCGGATCTAAACGCCTTTCCTGACTAAACAGCAGCAGGAAAAGCAACTTCCCTGTGTCAAAGGCAGCAGTTGTTGGGGATGGGTGTATGAGGGGATAAGCTTAAAAAAATGAATGAATGTGCCAATATCAAGGAAATAGTCATTCAAGGAAGACAGGTTTGGGTGCAGAACTGCATACAGCATGTGGTGGCTCCATGCACCCTGGAATGTGGAAAACCTGGAAGTGATGGAGTTTGAGATGGTACTTTGCCAAATGCTTGCTTGTTTTCAGGGGGTAAAAAAGCACATTTGCTTCAAAATTGATTGATTTTTACAGATTTCATGTATATTTTTATTTTTAAATCCCTCCTTGAAGTTTCTGATCATTTAAGCAGCTACTGAATGAAACTCAGGTCTACACTTGAGATACAGATCTGCGCCTCTTCTGCAAAGCCTTCTCCATCCCCACTCCAGAATTAACTTGCTTGTGAAGCCTAAGTCTTCACTTCCAGGGCATGTCTGGGCACTGATCCTTTTCCCAGCTACTCTTGTGCTATCCCTCCTCTCATCTTAGGAGGTCTGATTTTCCCAACACCCCTCTAAAGGCAGGCAGTGCCTCTCTGCTTCCCTCTGAGCAGGTGTGTGCTGGGGAAGGGAGTGATGGGAGCACCCTCAGCTCCTACAGCCACTGCTTGGAGCTGCAGATACCCAGGTGTGTCTTTATGGCTGCTCTGAGGTTAATGAGAAGCCCAGAACAAGTCAAGAGGAGTCTAAATCTGTCTCCTGAAATGGGCCCATTAAATCAGTCCTTGCATCTCAGTGCATTTCCCTTCCATACAAAATTAAATATCCCTCAAGGATATTATGAAGGCTCATTTTTAATGGCTTTAATGCCAAATGGCCACAACAAAAATTAGATACACACAGTTCCTTTTTTTTCCTAGGGGAAGAAAAGTGACTTCTTCTGCCTGGTTTTGTTCACCATGTGCTCTCTGAGTGCCATCAAGAATAGAATGTCCTTCTTCTTCTGAATTCCTCCCCTTTGAGAGAGGCACTGGCACCCTACTGAAGGAGAGCTGAATGTTCTCACATCATTACAAGTCCATTTCAGTGGTTAGAGAACATGGAATTTACTTAAAATGGTGGGATTGGATTCATAAATTTGTGCCACTTCTCAAATTTGAGCAGAAATCCAGGTGGTACAAGAATGCCACTCTGTCCTGGGAAGGTGATGCAACCCTGGCTGTCCTCACCTCAGTCTTTGCCACCCTCCTTTCCTTTCTCATAATGCTGCAGCTGCTGCTGGGTTGGGTTGTGATGACAGGCAGTCCTTGTAACACTCAGAGCAGGGAAGGTTGGTGTCTCCAGAGGTGACGTTCGGTTCCCAGCACCTCTGATTGTGCAAGTTTCCCTCAAGATAACGTAACGTGAAACTTTGTCCCTTTGGAGATCTTCCCTTGGAGATAAGAGGATTCCTGCAGTTTCTCTATCCAACCTTTGGCACCTTTGGAGCATCTGTAAACTGGGACAGGGCTTTTTTGGACTGCCCAACTCCAGCTTTGGAGGCACTGTAGTGTGGGAGCTGGGGCTGCCAACATTTTCATAGCCCAAAATATTTTAATTATCTCAGCAAAGAGACATTGTAAAGGCAGGGAAACTCCTCCTGAGCCAGGCAAGGAGGAGGATGTGTTTATTTAGTGTGGAGCTCAGTATGTGGTCAGCTCTGGTTATGTGGCTGAGCCCCTACCAGCACAGCAGATAAATCAGCCTCAACAGCCAGAATTGAGGAACTCTGTTTTTCTTCCTCATGCTCAGCAGCTGTGTCCTACCAGCAGCCTCAATCTGAGGCTTTATTTGCAAAAAAAAAAGTGCTTCTGGAGCCATCCTAACTCCTGTGATGCCTCAGTAATGTGGTCTGTGATCTTCCCTTGGGCATCATCAGTAATGGGTCCCCAAGTGTCACCTTTGCCTCTTCCTTCTGGAAGTACAAAGCACGTGTCTCAAAAGATCCCCAAGGTCCAGCCTGTACTTTCAGAGCAGGCTGATGATTCTGATCCCTTTCATTGGAGCTGCTTTTGATCTGGAGAGTTGTGTCACCCTTGATGAATGTTGGTATTTCAGGTAAATACCAATCTTGCACTTGTTGGGCAAGAGGAACTGAGCACAGGAGTGCAGGTGACACTCTGGAAGAGAGATTGGCATGAGCCGCTTCCCAGCAGATGGACTGGCAGGCCATTTACAGCTCCAAATTAAACAGGAATTGCTTTCAAAGCCATCTCATGATCATGTGGTCGCTGATAAGCCTGGTTGTGCATCCAACCTACAGGATAGCCCGGGGCCTGTTTCTAAAAGCAAGTTTGAGGCATGACATCACTCAGGAAGTCACTGTGGAGGGTTTAGGGAGCCAAGTGCTCTCCTCTGATCTCAGAAAAAAAGTGGATGGGTGGTTTGCACATGCTGGGTGGGAAACCAGGCTTCAGCAGAGCGTTCCAAGTGCCTTCCCCAGCTGCTGAGAAATGAGGGCCAGGCCATGCCTAACCAAAACCACTTGGGCTGGTTGAGATCCTTCTGGTTTGTGCTCACTAGGGACACTTTTATGTGCAGGGCTGTCTGAGCAGGTGTTGGTCTGGAAGCAGCTGGCTGGGCTGGGTGAGGGGATTGACCCCAAAATACCAAAATCCTGCATCTGTTGCCATCTGAATGTATCCATCCTGAAGTGTCCCAGTCATTTTATCTTTTGGGTTTTTCAAAACCATGTGGGAATATCTAGGATTTTCCAGAGAGATTGGCTAGGACTAATGGTGTTGTACATCCCAAAAGTGGCTGTTTAGTTTTAGTGGTTCCCATCAACTGATTTCTTTTCCCACCTGCAAACAGGAGGGTTTTGGTGATGGTACCTGAGATGTAAAGAGAAGAAAGGTGAACAGGAGGGATCACTTGGATATTCCAGCTCCTCACTAACCATCTGTGAGTGGAATGCTTAAGAAAGCAGGTCCTGGAGCACTTAGCCAGGGGTTTTGCTTTGCTGTGGTTGATCCCTCCTTATAATAGTGGTCCATGTCAGAATGCTGATTTAATAGGATCAGGAAGGAATTTGGGAAGTGCTTAGATGAGGCAGCGAGGTGACGTTGCTCTGAGGATCTGGCTCCAGGCTTTGAGCTGGCTGAACACACAGCTTTACTTCCTTTAATTTTTAATTTCCATGTGGCACTTGAGATTTGCCTTTCATCCCAATCAGGACTTTAAGGCAAAGGGCTGCCTTGTTTGTCAGTGCTCAGAAGTGGCCGGCGCCCGAGGCCGCGTTTAAACCACCGTGTCCTTCAGCATCCTCGTGACCTGCTGCAGCCTGGAGTCTCCTCCTGCTCCTTTTCCTCCTGTCTGAGATAACTTGGATTGCTTTTATTTCATATAATGATTTCTGCAAGGCTGATAAAACATTTAGAATTTAAAACCCCAACAAACCACCAAAAACCCGCCAAGCCAAAAGTGTTTTGGTGAGATGCTGCCCATGAGAGACTTCATGTCCCCCAGACACCACTTGAAGGCTCCTCACTTCAGGAAATTGCTTGTCCTGATGTGTAGTTTGGTCAAGTATCAGTTTCCATCCCTCCAAGAGAGGATTTTGGTTCCTCTCCTTGTTTCCTTTAGCCCTTCTGAAGCCAGGTGAGCATTTCTGGAGACCACAGCAGTTATGCTCTGTGGCAGAAGGGACCAAATTGAGTGACTGATTTGTAATTAGGTCCCAGAGAATGATTCTGGGTCAACCCATCATCCAGTTGGGGCTGACATCCACCTTTGTGGCAAATAATGAGTTTATTGCAAATTAGATTTGCTTTTTCTTTTCCCAATGGAATGATTGTGTGAATTTGAGGAGCCAGAGTCAGCACCTGATGTCATGGCCTTGTATCCTTCAGGCCACCAAAGGTATCTAGAGGTAACCAAAGGTATCTAGAGGTATCTGCAGACTCAAGGTTTCTGTCTGGGAGAGCTGGAAGCTGGTTTTGTCCTGCTGTTAATTTGTTCCTTTTGTGAATATTTGATCTTTGAGAGCTGCTTTAGTAGATGATGGCTCCGTGTGCTGTCTGGCACCAGGGACTCATCCCATGGGAGAGAATGAACAATGGAAAGAAAAAAGCAGCAGCTCGTGGGTTGTTTTATGATCTGTTTTTATCATGGAACTGTGTTTTTTATCTCTTCCTATTGGTGTCTGGTGTTGCAGGGATGCCTATGGAGTTGGCTGGAATGGCAGGATGGGGATGAGGCACAACAGGCTCGCCAGCCCTGGCACCTTCCTGGACAAAGATGGGATATTTGTCAACACCACCAACAGCAAACTGCTGGAGAGGGCCCATGGCATCCTCATGTCAGTACCCAGGAGGGGATCTGGGCTTTATTCCTGGCACAATGAGCAGCAAGGGTGGTTAGGAGAATGTAAATAGCCAGGATATGAAACTCTCAGCATGCCAAGCAGACTTGGAGCTGTCTCCTAGCTGGGTCAGAGCAATCCCACTACATTTGACATGTCTGATTTAATTTGTCTCATTCATTCAGAATGACAGACAAAGGGAAGAAAGAGAAGGAACAAATCTTCTGGCCACACCAGTCTGGAGATACAGCAGCCATGTACTGCAGTCACACTTCTAACATCTTATCAGAGTTTCCATTATAATTATCTGGGCAGGTGATTCACACTGCAGCCTCCTCAAAGGTTCAGGGAGCATCCCAGGGTGGCTGGAATGAACATGGGGTTTGGAAAGCAGGAGGCTGGTCAATCATTTTGTGACCTGGCATCTTCACTCTTCCCAAATTCCCAGCATGCCATCATTTCCAGTGTAACCATTCCCATTATTGGATAGACCCCTCTCAGGCTGCAGTGTGCAGGGCAGCCCCATTTCAGTGCTGGCACTGGCAGCAGCTGCTCAGGGGGATGTGGAGGGGCTGGATTCATCAACTCCTCCATTCCACAATTGCACTGGGGATTAACCTGAGCCATTTATTATCTCCTCAGGCGAAATAAGAACTTCAAAGCCAAACCCAGTCTCCCAAAGGTGAGTAAGAAGCAGCATTTTCCCCTTGTGTTTTGTGGGTTAAGGCTGTAGCACAGTCATGTGGTGCTGTTGGATATGAAGAAGACCATTGTGTCTACACCCAGACTTTGTTCAGTTCAGCTCTGTTCAGGGCTCTTTAATTCATATAAACCCAGAGGATTTCAGCCCTGATTTCTGCTGGGAGAGAGATGTGAGCACTCACATCCTCCTTGGAGCTGCTCTGTCTCATTTTTCCTCCTTCTGAGAAGGAATATGTACATGCTAGTGAAATTTAATAACTGAATCTCTAAACTAAAATGAGCAAGTAAGTGATGCAGGAGAGCTGGTACCTGATAGACAACAACCTTGTTACTTTCCCTCTGTCTTGGCTACATGTATTATATTTTAAGAGATGCCAGGACATCTGTTATGCCTAGAAGAATAATGCTTTTTGTGGTCCTCACTGATGCTGCATCCATGGTCAGGAGCAGAGCACCAAAAGAGGAACAAACATTGTTTTTACTCCTCTCCATGTCTGTCTTGCACCTGGAGAGGCACTGATGCAATTAATCAATGAGCTGCTCATTAACAGTGAGGAGAATCATAGGATGGTTTATGTTGGGAAGGAATTTAAAGGCTTTCCAGTTCTACCCCCTGCCATGGGCAGGGACACCTTCCACTAGACCAGGGTGCTCCAAGCCCTGTCCAACCTGGCCTGGGACACTTCCAGGGATGGGACAGCCACAGCTGCTCTGGGCACCCTGTGCCAGGGCCTCCCCATCCTCTCAGGGAAGCCATCCCCAGTGTTCCCTGTTGAGATTACTTCACCTAAGAAAGCTCTATGAGGGTAAAGGAGGGATATAGCAGATGGTGTGATGGTAACATCTGGATTTTCTATGGATTCTCTCTTTTTCCACAGCACTTGCTGGACGTGAAGTCCCTCAAGCACCTCACCAACCTGACGCTGCACGACCGCATCACCAAATCTCTGCTCCACCTCCACAAGAAGAAAAAACCACCCAGCATTAGTGCCCAGTTCCAGGTGAGCCCTTTGCTTTGATGGAGAGAGGGGAATCACCTGCTCCAGGCACACTCCTGCCCCATCCCTGCAGCATTCAGGCCATGGATCCCCCTGAGGGCTTGAGGGAACTGGGAGACATGGCAGGGATTTAAAAATAGAGAGAAATAAGAGTGAGGATGGGTATCATGGGGATGATGTGATGGAGCAAGTTGGAACATGAGGATGAGATGTTGGTGCATCCCTGTCCTCTGGTACATCATATTGTGGTGCTTTCTCCCCCAAATCCAGAAACCACCAAATCCCCAAATCACAGTTTTTGCAGTCTTTTTACTCTCATCCAGCATAATCTGTTCTGAGACAGAATGGGGATTTTAATAGGGGCAGAAAAGTCGGAATCATGCTGCATTATCTCCTGGTGAGCAGGGGAGTTCAGAGGAGAATCAATCTTGTGTTGTCAGTCAGCAATCCCTAGGATTGGTGCAGGGAAAATAATCCTCCAAGGACTTGGCAGTGCTGGGCTCACAGTTGGACTGAATGATCTTAAAGGTCTTTTCCAACCTGAATGTGGTTGTTCTATATGTGCAGCACGGCTTGGAAACTGCTACAAGACATGTGCACAAGCAGGTGGTAATAATAGAAAGCAGCTTTTCACTTAAAATCTGGATTCTAGGCCTGTCTGGCTTGGTTTTGACTTGTAATTTTGACTGCTTTGGGGCTTTTTTGGAGATGTGGTTTATATTTAGAAAATCACCATGTGTAGGTGTGGGTAAGATTGAATAATTAAAAATACATGCACACACATGTGTATAGATAATTTGCAGAATGCACATTTGTAAATTTATGTATTTAGACTTGTCTAATCTAATGGTATTCTGGTCAAAATTCACTCCTGCAGAGTTTAATTCATAGCCATGGAGGGGTTGAAACAGGGATGTCTTGGAGTGAAAAGCCTTCCCAAAACCCATTTTGGCTCACAACAAAACTCGGAAAAGCCCTAGGGGGCAAAAATTGATTTTTTTTTTTTTTTATATTTTCACAGCACATTCAAATCATAGATCCCTAATCTCAGTGAGCACTTGTTAAAGAGAACAATTTTAAGGGACAAAGCAGCAGCATTGCTTTTTTAATCAAGAGCAATCTAATAAAATTGCAGTGCATGGAATTGGGTCACAGGCAGGAAACACAAATGTTTCCTAACGTGGTTTTTTTTCAGAGGAACGCTGCTTTGTGGCTAATACCTCAACCCCAGGCTTGCATCTGCTCCATCTCCTGTGGATTTCCACTATCCCTAGACTTAGGGTAATCTGTAGGGGAAATAGCTGCCTCAGAGTGTGCTCCAGGAGCAGGGATGGAAAACTAAACCAGCCGTACCTAAAGCTGTAGAGTTCCCCTTTAACCCACATGCAGGTGGTGCCCTGGAGACAGGGATGGAGGGGTTGAGTACAGTGCAGGTGCTGAAGGAGGGGGTGGCTGCAAAGTTTTGCTGGCAGAGGGACAAAGGAGATGGGTCCAGGGTTAATCCAGCGACCTCACGTGTCCTTTGTGGATTCCTGACCAGCAGATGGCAGAGGGTGCCTGGACCATCTGCCTCACTCAGGATGGCATGAGGAAATGGAAATGTCCCCTCCTATGGGTCCTGCACATCCCATTCCCACCATTCCCAGCACTGGGAGCACTCTGCTTGCTGAGCTTTCAACAAAGGGGTTGTGTCCCTTGTGTCCCTCTCCCTCTCACTACCCTGTGTGTGCACAGTGGGTTGCTGCAGCATTGCTGCTGATTGAAAGCCCCCAATAGGCTTCTTTTGTGTAAAAATTAGTAATTTCAGATTTTAAGAAAACCAGGAGCATGCCAGCAGAGGTCTGCCACGTCATGGCATTCCTGCTGCTCCCTGGGACAGGAGCAGGGAGATTTGCATGAAGTTAATGTACATAACACAGCTGCATCACATGTGCGTGGGATCCATCCCTTGTCTCTTCCAAAATCCTGGATGTGAATGAACATCCAGGATTTTCATGTTTTTCTTAACATGAAAGGCTTCCCATAAAGATGTCTTTGAAATGATCAGAAGGAAAAAAAAGGCTTCCTGTGAGCTGATCTGTGGGCAAAATGCTTCTTTGTAATACCACAGCAGTTTATTAACTCCTGTATTCCAGAATTTATAACTCTGCTTATAATAAATGGGACAGAATCTCCTTTACATGACTGAGTTGAACTCTATTAAAATCAGGAGTAATCAACTCTTTAGCACTTTACCAATGCCATGTTTGTAATGAGCTCAGCAATTAGAGAGACCCAAAGTATTTACAGGACACAGCAAAAAAATGTGGCTGAGGAGCCTGGCCAGCACCAATGGACTCAGCACACTCTGGTTTTCAGCCTGATTTTATTCCAAGAGCTTGTGATTCATCCCAAAAAGCCAAAGGTTTGCAAGGTGAAGGGATAACTGAGCATGACATCCCACTCTACAGCAGCTGGCTGTAGAGTGATGCCAATGTAAATTCATTTTTATGGGAGAGACTTTTAATGGTGATGAATAAATAAGGGGAAATAGAAAAGTGGAGCCAGGAAACCCCTCTATTCTCAGTGATCCTTCAGTCAGGAGCATGCCAGCATTGAAGCTCTTCTCTAGAAACAAACTGTGAAGTGTTCAGGGTTGCAGGCTTCAAAAATATTTGTGAATTCCCAATTTTCCCTTGGCAAAACTTTCATTAAAAACAATTCATTTTTAGGCCAACAGTAAAGTTTTGACAATTAAAAATCAGGAGTAAATCCTGCCTGGAGTCACTTTTGATGAAGGAAAATTTGATTTGTGTTTAAGACACATCTGTGGTTGTTTTGTGTCAGGTGTAAATTCTTGTCTTGGAGCTCCCATTCATGGCTGGAAGAGGCTTGTGGTGTGGAGTGGGATGGGAATTTGGGCTCCAGGGAAGCCAGAGATCTGAAAATCCTGCCCAGCATTATATTTGATTTCTTTATTGAGGGCAAAGACAAAATCAGTCAAGTTGCTTGTGATAAAACACTCATTTGGGAGAACAATTTCCCATGTGCCTCATTTACTCATAATTAATTCCAATTTATGTTGGTTTATAATTTAAGCATTTGGATTTTCATTACCCACTGTGGTCTCCTCTCCCTTCCCTGTGTCTCCTCTGCTGCAGGCATCCCTCAACAAACTGATGGAGACCCTTGGCCAAGCAGAGCCCTATTTTGTCAAGTGCATCCGATCCAACGCTGAGAAGGTAAATGCCATCCTGAGAAAGCAAGATCCTGCTAGAAATCAGCTTGGGAATCTTTTTTCCATTTTTACAGGGAGTTAGATAGGAAACAAAGCTTCAAATTGAGCTGAGTTTAGGCAATTTGGGCAAGGGGAAGCGTGGATTTATCACTTGGGTGTCACTTGATAAACTGCACTGGCTCTTCTTATATTTGTAGAAACACATATATGCAAATATAGTATTTTAATTTATATGAAAATACAAATATATAAATTTTATATAAATATAGTATTTTAATTTATATGAAAAATATATAGGTTTTAATAAATTTATTTGACTCCTTTGAAGTTTCTGACCAGCCATAAGAGAGATTTATAGAACCATGAATTCACTTGTGCTGGGTCTGAGCCCTGAAGCTTCCTTAAAATAAAGTTTCCATGAGTAAAAGCAGATACTTTTAGAATAAACTACATTGATCACACTGACTCATATTTCTTGAATTTGACTTTACATAATTGTATTATGGACCGAGGACACCCTCAGTTCAAAATGTAGGGATGCTTTGTAGATTAATCCTTCAGAGTTTTATCCAGGCATTTCAAGCTGAAGCTTTTTGCATTGGAGATTATTTACTTGCTCAAAAATCACCCATTAACTGTGCCCTTGGGGGGTCTTTTTCAATTGAAATGCAAAAAAATCTTTTTTTTATGGCTTTATTTCTCTAGTTAGCTGTTTGAAAGTCTCAGAAGCAAACAGGATTCAACCCCAGTGGGATTAGTTCAGTTCCTGGGGACCCACATTCCCTCCCTCCCGTAACATTGCTGACAATGTGTGTGTCATGCACATGTGCTACATCTGCTGAACCCTTCACCCATCCATGCACTTAAAAGCTTCAGTGAAAGGAAATATCTGCTCATCCTTGCTCTGGTTTTCCCCTTGCAGCTGCCCCTGAGGTTCAACGACAGCCTGGTGCTGCGGCAGCTGCGCTACACGGGGATGCTGGAGACCGTGCGCATCCGCCAGTCAGGATACAGCTGCAAGTACTCCTTCCAGGTTGGGTACAAAGGGCTTTGTCTTCCACCTCCTTCAGCATCATTAGCAGAGTTGTCTGACTGTTGCTGGTTCATTTTTTATCAGGGTAATTAATTTCTAGTTGTTGGAAGGCAGTGGATGTAACAGGCGGTTCTCTGCCTATGAGCCAATCTAGTCCTCAGGGAGGGGTGTGAGCCCCCTGCACTGTGATTTTTGAACAAAACCAGTATTTTTTTGCAACATGAACTCCCTTTTGGAAAAAACTGTCTGATTTGCATGTTCTCTTCTGCATCTGGAATTACTGGGAGCAGCGTTAGCCCTGTTGTGTTGGCTGTGTCCCATCAGGAGGATGATATGCATCCTCTGAACTGCTGGAGTTAGCCAGCTTTTCCTGTTTTCTTCTTTTCCATGTGTTTGCCAGGTTTTGTGTACATGTCGGCCCTTTCATGCTTTGCTGGTGCTGATTGGTTTCCTGCTTGTGGCTGCTTTGGGGCAGACATCATGTTCTGCACAGCAGCTGTTTAGAAAAAGAAAAATGCTCAGCATTTTTTTGCCCAGAGCAGGTTTCCCAACCTTGCTTGGGAGGATCTATCCTCTTGTACCTCCTTCACTCTTTGAATCCTCCCAGCAGTAACGGCTGGACCATCTCAGGGATGTTTTGCAGATGTTGGTATCTGCCTTCCATAGTGGCTCTTGCTGGGGATTTGGAGCATTTTTTTGCTGGGGTTTGACCCTGTGGCTTCTGCAGAACCTCTCCTCCCACGCTGAAAAATGTTTGAACCTTGCTGGGTCCCTGCTTTGATGTCTTTCCCATCAAACCACAAATGTTGGATGAATCTTGGTGTTCCTCAGTGCATAAAATGTTATCTGTCCTTGTGCTCACTCCAGAGGTCCCGTTTCATGTGGCCAGTGGAGCAAATCTGTTATTTATGGGAGAAAGTAGCTGCAGGACCCAGCTAACCAAATCTTGGTGTTGCTTTTTTCTTTTCCTTCTCAGGATTTTGTGAACCATTTCCATGTCCTTTTGCCACAAGGGATCAGCCCATCTAAGCACAATATCCATGATTTCTTCCGGAAGATAAAACTCGATCCAGACAATTACCAAGTTGGAAGAACAATGGTAAATGTTCATCCTCAGCTCAGCCTTTAAGACACAGAAATAACACTTGCCTGTATTTCTGTCTGATAAATTAATATCTGTATATGGTTTTAATTAATGAAACTATTTTCCTTCTTACCAAAAATCAGTGATTTAAATGAAACTTTTAATATTGTTAACATAAAAGAGTAAGGAATAATATTGTTTTGCTATTGGTTATAATGAGGCAGCCTCAAAAAACTTGTGTCCTCCAAAATCTCAAGACCTTAGCTTGATATGATGGTCCTCATTTTGCCTCCCCTGGTGGGAAAGCTCTGTAATTCACAGCTTAGAGTCACAGGCTGTTGTGAAACTGCTGAAACCTGTTAGAGGTGCCTTCACAAAAATCAGCTCCTCAACTTTCCTGGGAGCAGAAACCAGGAGGATTTGACTCGTGGTCCGGGAAGCTTTCCATGCTAGTGTTTTTTGGGTTGTTTTGGCCAGGTTTTCATGAAGGAACGGGAGCGGCAGGTCCTGCAGGACCTGCTGCACCAGGAGGTGCTGCGGAGGATCACGCTGCTGCAGCGCTGGTTCCGCAGCCTGCTCTGCCGGAGGCAGTTCCTGAGCCTGCGGCACGCGGCCATCAGCATACAGGTGGGTGCTGCTGGGGATTCCCGTGCAAATTGCCATCCCTAAATCCTACAGACAGAGCCCGTGGGCAAAATCAGCTCTCCTGTCCAAGGAGGGAGCTTGCAAGCAGGATTGACTCCTTCTGCCATAATAAGTTGGGATTGACTCCTTCTGCCATAATAAATTGGGAATGGGGGGAAGCTGGAGAGGTTGCATGAAGGCGGGTGCTGTCCTCCCATCTAAGTGGAGAGGTTGCATGAAGCTGGAGAGGTTGCATGAAGGCATGTGCTGTGGGAGGACAGCTCATTCGGAGAGCGAGTGAGAGCTGTAAAACAACATAAATCACTGATGGAGAATAATTGGGTGAATCACATGGACCCATTGGATACTTTGCTGTACTTCACACAACACCTGTTACAAGGAATCCCCTGCTGTGTTTGCAGAGATTTTGGCGGAGCTACCAGAGCCGAAAGGAAGGCAAACCATCCCCAGACCCTGTGGTTCTCAGCAAAGCCGCTGTCATCCTTCAGAGCCACTGGCGCGGCTTCGTGGAGCGGCGCAGGTTCCTGCAGATGCAGTTTGCAGCCCACCTCATCCAGAGCTGCTGGCGGGAGCACGCCAGGCGCCGGCACGCCGCGGCCACCAGCATCCAGGCGGCCTGGAGGGGACACCACACCCGGCAGGCGTACGCTGCCCGCAGGAGCGGGGCCCTGTGCCTGCAGGCGGCGTGCCGCGGGTACCTGGCACGGCAGAGGTAACACCCTCGGGTAAAGAGGAACGTGCTTTTGGTGATGCTCACGCTGGATGGTGCCAATCAGGGCACTGCAGTGACTTACACAGGGCAGTGTCCCCTCGTGTATCCGTGACCCTCTCCTGACCTGCCCTGCTCCTCTGTTTGCCCACGCTTTCTAGCAATTTAGCTGCATGTCCTGCTCTTGGAATAAGCAGAGCCTATTTCAGGTTGGAGCACGTAGGCAGTGCAAAGCCAAGGCTGTAAATACTCACAAGGTTTTTTTTTTTTTCCTCTTGGCAGCAGCACCAGTTTAAGTAGCCTATTTTTAACTCAGATTGCCTCACCAATCTGGTTGCTGCGCTGGCTCACAAGGACAAGGATACCAGAGCCAGCCGCTGTGGAGGGCACAGGCTGTCCAGCCATGCCTCAGCTCGCTGGCCGGGGGGCAGGTCACAATTCACTCCCCAGAGGTGCTGCCTGCAAGGTGTGGAGCACCTTAACATCCCTTGGAACATTTGGGAGCTGCAGGGAGCTCTTGGTGCCAGGCACAAGTCCCTGCTAAGTTGTTCCAGATGCAGTCCGGGCAGGATGGCGAAGATGGAGAAGCCAAGGGGGTGTGATGGGTTAAGCTTTTCTGGCTCTGACAGCTTATGAAGGAGCTAGACCAGGGATGGAGGCTGGACCCGCTGCCATCGGCACACGGGGAGCTTTCAGGTGCGTTGGGGCAGCCCTTCAGTAGCAGACATGGCAGAGGAGGAGGAGGAGATTTAAAACTGACTGTTCCTTGCCTTGTCTTGCACCAGATGTGCAAGAAGGGTTCTTGAGATGCTGGTGGTGGTGAGGTGATGGTGGTGGTGGTGATAAGACACCACTGATGCAGTGCATTGAAGGGTCCTGAGTGGATGCAGGGCTGAATATCCTTGTTTTCTGTTTTCTTCCAGGTTTAGAGCTTTGAAAGAGCACCAGTTAAAAGAGATGCAGCTGGAGAATGGCCTGGCAGGTAGAGAAGAGGATGGACTGGAAGCAGATGGTTTGGAAATCAAAGGCTCTGACCCATCTAAGTGGGAGGACAGCTCATTTGAAGAGCGAGTGAGAGCTGTGGAACAACATAAATCACTGATGGAGAATAATCGGGTGAATCACATGGACCCACTGGATACTTCCCTGTACAAAAGGCATGAGAGAGCCAGCAGCCAGAGCGGGATGGACACCGAGGAGGAGATCATCGTGAGAGAGAGGCCCAAGTCACTGGAGGATCTCAACCAGAAGAAAGTGGTTCGTGCCAAGAGGGAGAGCCGGAGGATGCGGGAGCTGGAGCAGGCCAAGTTCAGCCTGGAGCTGCTCAAGGTGCGCTCCACGGGCGGGCTGTCCCCCTCGGAGGAGCAGCGCTGGTCCACGGAGCTGCTGCCCGAGGCACTGCATTCCCCTCAGGGAACCCCCGAGAGCGAGAGCTCCCAGGGGAGCTTCGAGTTGTTAAGCAGTGAAGATACCTCAAGTAGTAAACTCGTTTCCTTAGTCTTAGATGAGCATGAGACACAGTCATTTCCCGTGGACTCCCTGCCCAGCAGTCCCCAGGCTCAGCTGCAGGAGAAGCCTTTCTGTGCAGGGGATGGGAACAATGATTTGCCCAGCTGCAGAGAGACCCCAGCAGACACGGTGCTGCCTGATAGCCTCACCAGGAAGGAGCGTGGGGTGGGTGACCCCCAGAATGTTACCAAGGCTCACCCAAGAGAAACACTCCATTCCAGCAACCTCCCCACTTTCTATGTTCCACCACAAGACAATGCAAAGGTGAAGATGGTGGAGAATAACCTGAGGAATAAAGCAGGGGAAAGAGAGGAAAGGACAGTTATGCTCTCCGAGGTCAGGAAGGACTCTGAGCCAGACCAGGGTAAATCCTTGGAAGAAGAAGAGGAAAAGGATAAATCCTCTACCAAGAGAGAGGAACGTGGGACAGCGACAGCAGCGCGGGCACTTTCTCCAGGTTCTGTCATTAAGAGACTGGAAAAGCTCAATGTGGAGAAGGAGGAACGGCAAAAGCAGCTTCAGCTGCAGAATGAGAGGGAGATGATGGAGCAGATTCGTCAGCAGAAGGAAATTCTGGAGAGACAACGCAAAGCCTTCGAGCAGCAAGGGAGGGTAGAGGCTTTGCAGAGGACAGAGCAGAGCAGAGTGAAGGACCCTTCCCTCAAACCAGCCAAAAAACCAGACAGCCGGCCTCAGTCAGTGCTCATCCTGCACCCCCAGAGCAGAGGGGAGCACAGCCCCACCCCAGGCGTCGCTCCAGCACCAGCAGTGGACATCAAGGGTCTCACTGTTGGCACCAGGGGAAGCTCCCCAGCCCACAGTGCCCCCAAAGACAGGCCTGTCAGCATGTTTGTGGAGAGAAGAGAAGGTCTGGAGCCCCGCTGCCATTCCAAGCCAGCTCTGGACCCCAAGGACCACCCAGGCAGCCATTTCTCACGGACTGAGCGCCTCCGGCAACCTCGGATGCCCAACCAGGCCACTGAGGAGACGAGGGCAAGCTCCATGTTCTTCACACCAAAGGACAATCCCTTTGGCCTCCAGTGAGTAAAAAGATGGTGGGCTTTCTCCCATGCTTTCTCCACAGGCTTTCTCTGCAGGCTGTCTCCAAAGGCTTTCTCCATGGGCTCTTTTTCTGCTAGGGACCTTTTTGTACAAGGGGTCCAGAATGTTGTTTCTGGAGTCTGCACAAACCTCATAGTTAAACAAAATGTTCTTGATCTTCTAGCAACGAGGAGGTCAGAGGGAAAGGAAAGAGACCTGGAATATGATTTCTCAGGCTCTTAAAACATTATATAATCATGGACATGAGCAGGTGAAGAGAGTCAATAAGCAGGCTCACTCCTGTTATTATTTACCCTACATGAACGGGGATAGGAGTTTATTTCTCAAGGTGAAACATGATGAATATATTCTTAGGATTTTTGGGTAGTTGGAATAGAAATTACTTGATAAGGCAGAAGATTCCAGGATTTTCCTTGTTTACCATATAATTAATCCAGCAAAGCCATGTGGACACTGACCATTGCAGATGAAGAAACATCAGCTCTCCAGAGAGTGTGGGAGTGAATGCTCTTTGGAGACTGTGTCATTCACATATGTAATTAACTACACCTGTAATGGACTTAGCAGTTGCTCAGCTCCATTGCTTTGCTTAACCTTGGGCTGCTCCAGGGCCTGGAGATGGCAGCAAGATCCTGGGACAACATTTGCTCCCACTCTGTTGTGTTGTTTAAGGTGCCTTGCCTAATTTTGGGGTGGTTTTGGCCATGTAGCTCAAAAAGGATATAAATCACTCTCCTCCTAAGTCCTGCTGCACCCTTTCCAAGGCAAAAGCTCCCAGTGAGTGAATGTTGTTAACTCAAGGTACCTCCAAGTGTAGTATTCTTGTGGTTTCTGTGCAGTTGTGACAGGAGAGGATTCCTGTTGAAAATTTCTTTTCCTGGTTCATGTGCAACATGAACAAGCAACAGGAAGAAAAAGACATTAAGAATTGCTGTATTTTAAGTTTTGCTCTGCAGCAGAATAGTCACATTTGAGAATCCCAAAGTACAAAGATACAATCCATAACCACCTTGCTGTATAAAGCTGACAGCCAGAATGTTTTTTCTTCTTGTCTTTTGGTTTTAAGTTCAGTCCTGAAGAATTCCAAACAATTCTGAAACCCCATGACCTCAGACTTGCAATTTAGTCTTGACTGCTTGGACTCCCAGGATCTGGGCTAGCACAGTGGGAAGGATTTTGGGAGAGGATGAAAGATCTCTGTTCTCTTGTGTTTCAGCAGAGAGGCAAATCATCAGTGCCTTTCCAAGGGTGAAACAGCACGGAAGCCATTTAAGATGCCAGGGTCTGGCAGAGGAGAGGTGAGTTGTGACTTGTTTATTTTCTCTTTCCATTGAAAAGGGCAAAAAATAACTTAGTTGGCCAGTTTTCCCTCAAAAGCTTCAAAGAAGTGAACTCTGAAGCACAAGGGCCGCCAGACATGGGAAGGAGGATATGGCAGCACAGTAACCTCCACACCTTCTCTTAAAATAAAAAGCCTTGTAGGAATAATTTGTAGCAGCTCTGGATAAAAGGATCCCGTGATCCTGATGGCAAACACTGTCCAACGCCGTCTTGTCTTGGTTTGCTTTAATGTCTCCGTTTCAGTGACACCCGTGATTGTCCATTTTCACCGTCCTGTCTTAGTTTTTGTTCTTCCTGGTCCTTTGCTGTTTTCACTAGACATAATACTGCATCCCCTCCATGGGGTGCAGTGGCACTCAGAGATGTCTTGAGGCTACACGGGTAGAGTCTCCTTTTTACTTTAAAACCCTTCTTTTCGTTTTGTTTTGTTTTGTTTTATCCTTTGGTCAAGCAGGTGCCCAGACCGAGCCATAAAAAGAAAGCCCGCATGGCGCGGACGCGCTCCGATTTCTTGACTAGAGGTACTTTTGCTGATGGGGAGGGGGATACGGAGGAAGAGGATTACGATGGCAGTTTTGAGTTCCTTCTCTCCTCTGAGCACCCTCCTCACGCCGAGGCGGTGCCCGCAGCAGCCCGCCTGGGGCAGGCCTGTTACAGTGACTCCGAAATGGTAATTGTGTCCAATGTGGTGGGGGAGCCTTTCTTTGCTAACCTTAGCTGCACTGATCCCTCCACTGCTTCTTTTCCCACTCCCAAGGATGCTGTAGATGGGTACATTTGGCAAACACAGCAGGAAATCATAGATTCGCAGAATCACGGAATGGTTTGGATTGGAAGAGACTAAATCTCAATTCCAACCCCCTTCCACTAGGCCAGGGTGCTCAGCGCTCCATCCAAGCTCTGTTTCTTGCTCCTGGGTTGATTAGATATCCACCACACTTCCCCTATTTTTCCTGGAGCATTACAACTTGTATTGCACAATTACCTGTTTTGGGGGCTTTAACCTCATCCTCCCCTTGGAAGCTTTTGATCTAAAAATGGCCTATACACATCTGTAAAAAAAGAAAGTAAATATTGTTCAAAAAGCAACAGACAACAAAATTATGCAAATCCTGTGGCCTCTTTTACTTTTGATTTTTTATGCTTAGCCACAATATCCAATGGTTACTTGGTCCTCAGTTATCAGAGTGATGCTGGCAGACAGCAGCTCAGAAAAAGCAAAACCATGGAAATTGGGCAATGAAAGCATAATGAGAGTGAAATAGTGGGTTATGAAACAAAGACGACCAAGCAAAGTGTTTTTTCCAAGCACAGTGACAAGTATCCCTTAGCAGGTCTGACATGAGCCAGTGCAGTGGAGCTTTTCCATCTCAGACTTAATCTCCCACCCACATAAGCTGCTTTTGGAAAATCACAAACTGAGAGGTTCCAGGAGTGGAAGAGGCCGACAGATTCCAACCCGCTCATAATTTTTTTCCTGAGGTAGTGGAGATGTCCCCATAGGAGTGTGGATTAACACCAGGAATCCTGTCCTGCTGTGAGAGTTTGGGTGGAGTGCTGGCTAGGGCTGCCATGTTCCTCTCCTCCAGCTGCAGTGCAGGAAGTGAAGCTGAGTATAAAACCAAAGAAAAGCATGAAACCAAAAGACAGAGATTTATTTTGTGCCACAGCATTGATGTGTGTCCAGCAAACATCCCGTGCCATCCTAAAAGCTGCTTTTCCAAGAAAAGCAGGTGGCTAAGGAGGGCTTTTCATGACTTTTCTTTTAGCAGCTCTTATTATAAAGGATAAATTTTCCCAGGATAATTTCCTCACTGGAAGAGGGCAGAGATTTACAAATTCTATAAATATTGTAAGTCTGCTCTTGATAAATTTGCTGGAGGGTTGAGGCAGGAATACTGAAAACCTGATTGAAAGGCACTTCTCTATGGGCTGAGCTAACCTAGCTGCACCTTTATGCAAGTCCCTGCTTGTAGATTGGGAAAGGGAAGATTTTACGCAGTAAAATGTACTTTTTTACATAGAATGATAGGAACATTTAGGTTGGAAAAGGTCTCTAAGATTATTGAGTCCAACCACAAACCCAGCACTGCAGTGTTTACCACCAAACCATGGCCCCCCATGCCATACCTGGGGTGCCTTGCTGTGCTCCTGGAAGCTGTACAATGCACAAAGGGAACTGTAGCTGCAGGAATTATTCCCTCTGGGGTGTGAAAAGTGCTGGTGCTTGGCAAGCTCCATCTTTGGGAGCATCCTGGGTCACTGTACTCCTTGGAAGTGCTCCTTGGGACTCTGCTCACCTGGTTAACAGCTCTCACTGCATGCGAGTAGCAGTAGGTGCCACCTCTCTCCTGTCTCTGCTGTGTCCCCCCTCTCCTCTGCTCTCCAGCACTGGTTCTAACTGGTGGTCAGGACTTTCCCCCTGGTGTGCTGATTTCTGCTTTCTAGGCCAACACTGCCCCTGGTGTTGTGTGCTCTGCACTACCCTCTGTCTGTGTGTCCTGACAATGTGTCCAGTGTTTCCATCTGTATTTTGTATTGCAGGTTTGGGACCAGCCCTTTGGCTTAGGGCTTTGTTGGGTCAGGATCATCACAAGTAGCAAAATTTAGGGACTGTTTATTGGTATTTATTAGCAGAGCCCAGTTGGGTGTTGCAGATGGCAGAGCAGCCTGTGATAAAGCTGGATGGTGCCTGTTGGGGTGTTTTGGGGTACAAACACAAAGGTACAGAGGGCGATGTCTGTGCAGACACATTGGTTGTGTCTTGTGATAGTCACATGAAGGCGAGCCTGGCAGCCACCATGTGCAGGCTGCTCCCTGTGCCAGTGAATAGCTCCTTCAGACAGCTCCTGCCTCCAGCTATGACTCCCAAAGCAGCCTCTGTCCCTGTCCTGCTGCTGGCTGCATGAAGGAGAGATCCCGTGCAGCCCCATGGAGCCGAGCATATGATGGGTCAGCAGCTGCTCTGCCTGTTTGGCCCATTTTTTTCTCAGCCATCAAGTCACTGATTGTGTAGCCCAGCTGGTGAGTAGAAGCCCACTGGAATCCAGTGCTCCTGACCCACATCCAGGGTATTCCAGAGCATCAAACACCCACAGCATCTGCAGCTGGAGCTGAAACCCATGGGGCAGCAGTACATGAGGTGGCTGCTGCAGGTACAGTTGACTCCAAGGCTCTTTAAGGGCTTCCTGACAAGACCAAGATTGAAGATTTTTGGCTGATGAATATCCAAGGATCATCCTACCATGCAGTGAGACACAAGTGGGAGGAACAGCTCCTGGCTGTTCTGCCAGCACATGTTAACACCATTTTTGTTTGGTGCCTAAGCCTGGAGAGCTTTCCTGGAGCAGCTGCATAAATGGAAGGCCTTGGCTAGAGGAATCACACCAGAAATACCCTCTGGAAACATCCTTAGAGAGTGGGACCTGGATAATGAACCAGCTGTTTTGCTTCACCCTCCACACTAAAGCCATGAATTGACAAACATGACTCCAAGTATCTGCCACCAGCTGATCCCAAGCACTGCTGAAGAGCCAGCAATGACAGAAGATCTCTTGTCCTAAGCCATTCAGATGGAGCTTCAGGAAGTTTTTCCATGCAGCACACAGCGCTGCTGCCTGCTGGGATAAGTCCCTTTCCCATAGTTACCTTATGGGTGGGTGAAACACAGGTTACTCTGTCAGAGGAAAAATACTTGGTCCCTTCCTCAACCAGGAGACAACTTCAGACTCCCAGTTATTGCCATTTGCCCTCATGATGCTTTGTGGTGTTCCCTAGCAGGGGGTTTTCTGGTGCAGATGCTCATCTTGACATCTGAGAAGGTTTCCCATCCTTTCCCTTCAGTTTCCTGGCAGATAACCTCAAACAGAAGGATCTTGTGCCAAAAAAAGCCTTTTAGTCTTTATTTACTAAAGACTAAAAGGCTTTTTTTATTTTGGAAACCCAAAAGGTTGAAATTACTCAAGAACAAAACCATACCGGGGGGGCAAATATTTAACAGATCATTTTTAAAACAAGTAGTAGGTTTGGGCTGGATGGAGATCACTTTTATAGGTTTTGAATTGCTTTTATCCCAGTATCCATGCACAATTTCTGTGTGATCATCACCTAAATGCAAGAATGACAGGAACAAAATCTCTTTCATGGTTTAGGCAGTCCTGGCTTTCCCAGTGGTGATTTTGCCTTGAATGCTGCCATCTCCTGGCTGGAAGAGATGTTAGTCTGGGGGAGGGAAGGAATAAAACATGGAAAAAGAGTCAATATGGCAAATGTGACCCCTCTCCCTTGCAGCCTACTTTTTATAGAATTTTATTTAAATATTTCTAATACAAGTAAAATAATTGCTTTAAAACATAGAACAGTCAGTTGAGACATTGAGGTGATAGGAAAGCTACAGGAAACATTTGACCATCATCTCCCAAATCCTTTCATACAACCTGATTCTTCACTTTTCATTATGCTGAAAGTTTCTCCTCCAGGAGTCCAGTTCCCAAATCACAGCTGCAATTGGAAAATAGAACAAAAATTTGGATATTTTTTAAATATGGCAAGTCTGTTTCTGGGCTATTTCATGGGATCCTGTTAGGTTGAGTTACTGCAAATTCATCCCACCCTTAAAAATTACCTGAGGGCATTTTAAATGATGGCAAACCTGGAGATATTTTCTATTAAAGCTGCAAAATTTCTTTGTTAAAGAGTTCCTTTTGGTGTGTCCTTGGCACAAAGACTTTGGGGTTTTATGTGTAAAGTGCTCAGCAAGAGTTGGAGGAGGAACTTCTGCTGGGACAGATCCAGGTGGTTGAAGGTTCCCTTGGGGAATCACATCATTGTGGCTAACAGGACACTCTGGGTCGAGAGCTGGAATGAAGTCTGGATGAAGATGTGGAAGAGCTGTGCAGGCTGAGCAATAAGGACCTGTGGCTTGGTGCAAACTGATTTTCATCACCAACTGCTCAAGGAGAAAGAAGATTGGGCCTGGTTGGAGAGTTGGAGCAAGGGAAATGCCTCTCTTTCTCAGGAGTCATTAAAATATTTCTCTAGGGGCTCACCAGGACTAGGTTTCCAGCTGTAGGCAAATAGAAATAAAGATGTAGGAGGCAAAATATCTGATTTTTGATAGGGAAAAAAAATCATCTGATATTTCAAGAGCTGTCTTATTTTTAAATGCTTCGTGCTTGGAATCGTTACAGACCGTGCAGCGATTCACCTCCGGGGAAGGCCAGGCCAAACTGCACAAAACCATGTCCCAGGGGGAGATTGGGAAACTGGCAGCCTCACAGAAGAGTCTGACTCCAGATGGGAGGTAGGAATCATGGCTGGAGATGGCAGACAAGTCCTTCTGTGTCCCTCTTGCTCTCCAATGCCTTGTTGAGCCACCCAGGCTCCTTTGGAGCTCTACCTGCAGTGGGATGAGTTACCCATCCCACCTTTTCTACATGACCATGGGCAGGCCCAATCGGTGTGTGTGTGGCTCACACCACAATTAAGTGTTGGTGACATGGGCCACACGTCCTGTCCCACACCACCCAATCCCATGCATGCAACTGAAGTTTCTATCTTTGCTGAGGACAAGTAGCCGCATTTCCCTGGTAGAAATTGCATGGATTTATCTCCTCAGGAATGTCCAGAAGATTGAGGTAGTTTTGGGTAGAAAGACCTTTCCTAGTTAAGGCAGTTCCTGTTTCCATGACTTATTTCCAGGCCTCAACGAGCCAAGATGAGGTTTTGGGTGAAGGGAAAGCAGGGGGAGAAGAAGACCTCCCGGGAGAAGCTCGCTACCCAGTCTGAGCTGCTGGAGCTGTACGCGGAGCAGGAAGTCCCTGGCAGGGAAACCATTCCTGGACTGCAGCTTGGTGAAGGTACGTGGTGGGGGGACGTGGGACCAGGTGTAAGGAGGGAGAAACTCGGTTGGGAAATTGGGATATGTCCATGCTGGTTTATGTCTCTTAATTCATGGGTGGTGTCAAGCCAGAGCGATGGCAAGTAGGTTAGAGGGTGGGATCCATAAAGGATCTCGAGGAATTCCATGTCACTAATCCTTCCAGCCACCATCTGGAATGGACAGATGTTTCCTCTCTTGAGGGAGGAAGTAACCAAAGCAGAAATGACATTTAATCTTCCCGTGAGTTCTACACTGTGCTTTTCTCTTCCACAGGTTTCTTCCAATGCCCTGTTTTAGTGTCACAATTATTTTTCATCTTCTTCCCCTCTTTTCATTGATCACCAGCAGAGTTGGGCCCTCACCACCTGACGCCCCCGCGGAGTCCGGAGCTGTCGGGCATGTACCGGCGGGAATTCAAGGAGAACAAGGAGCCCTCTCCCAAGGTGAAGCGCAAGCGCAGCGTCAAGATCAGCAACGTGGCTCTGGAGCCCGTGCAGTGGCAGAACGACTCCCTGCAGATCATAACCAGTGCCAGTGACCTGAAGAGCATGGATGAGTTTCTCCTGAAAAAGGTAACTCACTGCTCCATCAATCAGCACAGAGATCCAGGAGCAGACAGAGGCAACAAAGTAAAAACGATTGAGTGGGTAGCTGTACTAATGCTAATAATTCATCTAAGAGTGCCAGAGCAGGTCTAGAGAAGTTTCTGGTTGTCATGCAGGAGAAACCACGTGGTGATCATGGTGGAGCAGCTGCTTGTTAGTGCTGCTTCATCTCACACCAGCTCTGCTGCAGCAAAAGAGTCATGAGTGTAAAAACCCCCTTGTTTTCCCAGATGAATGAACTGGACAACGAGGATAGCAAGAAGGACACGCTGGTGGATGTCGTGTTCAAGAAAGCACTGAAGGAATTCCGACAAAACATCTTCAGTTTTTACTCCTCAGCATTGGCAGTAAGTGACCAGATGATGGGTAGGACTTCCACCTCCAGGAGAAAGGGGAGATATTCTGGGGCCTTCTGGTTGTACAGGTGTTGCCAAGCCCTCCATTTCTGGTTTGCTCATCCCAAAGGATGGATGTGCTTCCTTTGTATTCAGTCCCATGATCTAAATTTGGACTAACACTTCCTCATGAGCCATCTCTCAGGATACATTGGGTGTAGATTCCTGATCTTCATTACAGCTTTGCTCCCAGCCAAAGGGGAGATGACAGAAAGTCAATTTGTCACCCATAGTGTCTGGAAACCTTTGTGTTACCTTTGCTGGTGGTGGAGATGTCTGATCCTTTTTTCCTTCTCTCTATCATATTGGAAGTTTCCCCAAGCAGCTGGAAGCTGGTGAGGCTGAAATAATTGTCTGGAGAAGAAAAAGTCTCTAGAAAAATCTGGGCTGTATAAAAATCACTTTTTTTTTTTGCTTCTGTTCCCTGAAAAGATGGACGATGGGAAGAGCATCCGCTACAAGGATCTGTACGCCTTATTTGAGCAGATTCTGGAGAAGAACATGAGGCTTGAGCAGAGGGACTGGAGTGAGTCTCCAGTTAAAGTCTGGGTCAACACCTTCAAAGTCTTCCTGGATGAATATATGCACGAGTACAAACCCCTGGACTACACTGCAGGAAAGGTACTCGGCACTTTCCTTAAACTCCCTTGGAGGTTTGGGAGCTCTATTTCTGTGCGGTTGTGCCTCTGTAGACACCTGGGATCTTCTGTTGGATGGTTGGAAAAGCAGCTCCTGGTGCTTCTTTAGTTCTGAGGGGTTTGTTCAAACTTTGAGAGATGCTGAAAGAGATGCACCCTCTTGGGTCTCCTGACCACTTCCCAAGTGACCATACACATCACCATGGGTTGGGTTGCAGGAGAAGGGGACACGAGCAGTGGCTCAGGTCTGGGTACTGTTCTTAGAGCAGAAAGAGCCTGCACTGTCACAGACCTGATCTCACCTCCTGCTCCACATTGTCTGCAAGGCCGACCACGGGATCTGAGGCTGGGCTGGGAGATGGTGTCTATTGTACAAATATCCCATCTCCTGGCTCTTCTGCTCCAAGTCCTCTCCAGCCTCTTCTGCAGGCAGGTTTTCTTCAAAGCATCATGTTTTCCTTGGGTCACTGCTGGTGGGGTCAGAGCTGGAACAGCAGCTACTCCCAGCTCCTAGATGGAGCTTCTTCCTCTTCTCCAAGGAAGAACTGTCCAGGGAAATTCCAAAACTGAAGTGATCCATAGGAGAGTTTTCTAGAGTAACTCTTCTGGGGCTGCAGGTGCACTGGAGGATGGGGCTGGAAAGCACTGGGCAATGTCAGATATGAGCCCTCTGTACTCTTTACTTGGCAAAATTGCCCAAAAACTGAGTTAAATCTTTCCCTCACCAGATGCCAAAAACTGAACGAAAAAAGAGAAGGAAAAAGGAAGCAGACGTGGTGAGTTAAACCTGCACATTAAAAAATCAATGTCCTTGGGGCCAGAATGTCAAGAGACCAGCTTGTGACACGTCCTGGGCTGAGATCTGAACATCAGCCCTGAAAGGACATGTTAGAAAGACATTTGAGGTGGCTTTGCTTTGTTTGATCAGGGATCACTTGGGTTGGCTCTGAAAACACATCCCTCATCAGCCAAGACATAAATTGTAATGTTGAGGATTGTTAGAAAAGGTCTGAGAGGAAAACAAAGCCTTGCTCCAGCTTTCTGCATAAGTTTACAGTGTGTGTTTTACATCTGTGGGATCAGCCATGGAGGACATTACACCTCCTCTTTTCATAAGGGATGTGATGGTACTGGGAAGGGTGCAGGTGCAAAGCCAAAAAAAGGGGCCACAGATGCATAGAAAGCCTTAACATAAAGAAGTTGACCTGCCAAGCTCAGTCAAAGAGTTTCCAACCTGCTTCCATGATGGTTTGGTTCCCCTACAAGATAGATGTTGGTTTGGGTTGTCTATGAGGTTGCTGGGCTGAAAAAGAAACAAAAATACCAAATAAAAGCAAGAGTTAAAGTTGAAGAGCTGTGTTTATCATCTCTCTATTTTGCAGCAGGCTGAGCACTGGCTCCCTTTTCTCACCACCCCACCTTTATCCTCCAGGTGGAAGAGCACAATGGTCACATTTTCAAGGCAACCCAATACAGCATCCCCACATACTGTGAATATTGTTCCTCCTTGATCTGGATCATGGACAGGGCTTCTGTTTGTAAATGTAAGCATGCTTTATTTGATCCTTTTCTTGTGCTTCTATCACAGTGATGAGTTTGGGGATTTTGAAATGTGTTTATGCTGTTTCCTGCAACCCCCTGCTCACATAATTTTGATTTTCGTAACACCTGAAGGGATTTAGAGACAGGTCTTAAGGTTCTGAAGTCAACTAGTAAGTCCATCCCAGCAGTCCTTCCTGACACAGTGCATGAACTTTGTGTTACACATCTTATCCCATCAGGTTAGTGCCCATCCCATAAGGTCAGACACATTTAACTGTCATGGTAGGATGAGGGGAGGATTTAATGCTTCATGTATGTAAATATGGCACCTTTAATTTAAAGGCTTCATTATTTTTGTTTGAGTGGATCTCATACAGACTTGGCCCCTAGAAACTGCAAATCCAGCATGCTTTTGACTTGGTAGTTCTGAGAAGTGCTGCTCAATTCCTATGAATTCCTGTTTTTCCAGCAGTGTGATTTTTGGCATAATTAAACACTCCTTTTCTCTGTTGCAGTATGTAAATATGCTTGTCACAAGAAGTGCTGTCTTAAAACCACGACCAAGTGCTCCAAAAAGGTAAATGTCTCTCAGTGCTTTGCTTCCATTAAATACCTTGAAACAATGATCCATGTTTGTATAAAAATTATTAGAGGGTGCAAATCTTGATAAAATTCTGGACATAACCTTCCTTTCAGCAGGAGCTTACACCAGAGATCCCCAGAGGTCTCTCCAACCAGAGTTTTGTAGATATTTTGGGAATTATGCGGTGATGAGTCACTGTAGATCTGCCCAGTCATGCAGCAGATGTTGCAGTGTCGTTCCCTGCCTTGTAAGCACCCAGAATAAAAGGAATTTCCCTGGCTTTGTAGCTTTTAAGGGTTTGGAAATGTGGGGTTTTTCTTGGAAATACAGGCTTTTTCTCTACAGTCCTTGCTTGCCACAGCTGAGTGAGGAAGGGCAGGTGGAAGATGTTCACTGCCCTCTTTAGAGGGGAATTGAATATTGTTTACTGGATTTAAAGGTATGGGGAACAGGGAATGAGTGCAGCAGGTGATCCCAGCTAACAATGAATCATCCAGATTTGGTGGGGATATTTTAAATAGCTTATTTTGTGCCCAGAAGAAGGACAGAGAGTAACAATAATAATGAGTGGAAAGTTTTATCAGCTCCCTGGGAGGCTTCTCAGGGGAGAACAACCTCCATAATACACAGCCCCCAGAAAGCTGCATGAGGCCATTTTACCCAAGGAATAATCTGAATATATATGTTGAAGATATGTGTGTGTGTGTGATTTGTATTCTGAATGTATATTTGTATTCTGTATATATATATACATTTGTATTTTGAATATAAATAGAACTTCTGCTGCAGTCTTTCCCTTTCTGGCACTATTTCTGCAAGAACTGGGGACACCTCATTAGAGTTTGTGCTCTAAAATCTGGGAAGTTCATTGAGATGTCTGATTAATTTTTTCAGACATTCTTGAAGCTGTCTTCTTTGTTGTGATTTCTCTGCACAAGGAAGTTTTTGTGCTGCATCCCAGGAAGCAAGTTCACTGTGTCTTCATGGGTAGCTTTCCACTGGGCAGTTAGAAGTTCTCTTGGAAGGCTCCAGTTCCTCTGTGCTTGGTGAATTTGTGTTTTTAGGGTTGTTCTCATTGACAGGGAGCTGAAAACCATCAGTCATGAGAAAGAAACAACATGGGGACCTTCCACACATCTGCTCCTAAGGTTTGCAGGATCAGTGAAAGGATGACATTGAGTTGGAGAGAGAAAAATGCAGGAGTGATTGTGAGGGGAGCCACTGCCTTGCTGAAGGCAGAGTTGCGTCTCACCTTTGGCTAGGGCTGAGAATCTGTGTCAATATTTTATTGGACCTTTGGACTTTTCCCATCCAGAATCTCCTGTGCAGGAGGACTTTGTTCACATTTGAATTTGCCAGACACCAACTCTCCAGTGAGGGTTTGCAGCTGGCAAAAGGGCCCTTCATGACAGTTTTACGTGGGTTTTTTCATGTTCTTTTGTTGGCATCTTCTTTGTTCATTGGTATTTTGTAACTTGGAATTCTTCAAGTTGATTTAAACACCCAAGATTCAAATTTGCCTCTTCTGCTTTGTGCATCTTTGGGAGGTGAAATCATCCCTGGAGATGGTGCCAGAGGGGCAGGAGGTGGAGGAGGACCATGCCCAGCTGCTTTGGCTCTGCCAGGCTGGGAATTTAACTACAGTGGGGTTGGTTAAAGAAAGAAAATCCAAACTTTTTGCCTTCAGGTGCATGTCCAGAGACTGGGTTAGCATTGCAAGGCCCATATCCTGGCCTGTCCTGTCCTCCATTAGACTCACACATCTCCTGTGCCGCCATCATATTTTCTGAAAAATCCTCTTTGCCCAGGATTCTTCTCCTGGGAAGCTGAGAAGCCTCAGAGAAAAAGGAAAACAATATTATCTCATTTTTTTCTGTGTTTTGCTGCTTTGGAATGTGGTTGGAGATTGTTTATCCAACATGTGAATTGTTTGAACTTAATGACCAATCATGGTCCAGCTGTGTCGAGGCTCTAAAGAGAGTCATGAGTTTTTTCTTTATTATCTTTTAGCCTTCTGTCTGTATCCTTTCTCTATTCTTTAGTATAGTTTAGTATAGCATTCTATAATATAATAAAGTAACATAAAATAATAAATTTGCCTTTAAGAACATGGAGTCGGATTCATCATTTCCTTCCTTCGTCAGGGGACCCCGAAAATACCACACTCCTGTATCTGCTGAAGGACTCTGAATAATTAGATCCAAAGCTGCACCAGCATTGCATCTCAGAAGGATTTGAATCCCTTTTTCCCTTTTCCTGCACCATGACCTGGAGCTCTCCCCATGGCAGTTTGGTGTGGAGCTTGTGATGGTGTTCACAGGGGTCAGAGGATGAGGGAAGAGACGAGGATCTGACTCCATGTTTCAGAAGGCTTGATTTATTAATTTATTATATATATAATATAAAACTATACTAAAAGAATAGAAGAAAGGATTTCATCAGAAGGCTAGCTAAGCATAGAAATGAAATTGAATGAATAACAAAGGCTTGTGCCTTGGACAGAGAGTCCGAGCCAGCTGGCTGTGATTGGCCATTAATTAGAAACAACCACATGAGCCAATCACAGATGCACCTGTTGCATTCCACAGCAGCAGATAATCATTGTTTACATTTTGTTCCTGAGGCCTCTCAGCTTCTCAGGAGAAAAGAACCTTAAAGAAAGGCTTTTTCATAAAATGTGTCTGTGATTGGAGCTGTCCCAGCTGACCAGCGACGAGCAGGCAGTGCAGAAGGATTTCAATCCCTTTTTCCCTTTTCCTGCAGCACAACCCAGAGCTCTCCCCATGGCAGTTCAGCATGGAGCTGTCCTGGCTGACCAGCGAGGAGTGGGTGGTGCAGAAGGATTTCAATCCCTTTCAATCCCTTTTTCCCTTTGCCTGCAGCACGACCCAGAGCTCTCCCCACGGCAGTTTGGGGTGGAGCTGTCCCGGCTGACCAGCGAGGAGCGGGCGGTGCCCCTGCTGGTGGAGAAGCTCATCAACTACATCGAGATGCACGGGCTCTACACCGAGGGCATCTACAGGAAATCAGGATCCACCAACAAGATCAAGGAGCTGCGGCAAGGCCTCGATACAGGTCAGGGGAAGGGGGAAAAGATCCTGCCTGGGGAGGAAAATCTCCACCGCAGCAAAGTTGGATGGGAGGAAGGTGGAATGTTTCAGCATTCCTGACTCTGGGCTGTGCAAGGAGTGATTTCACATTGGCAGTCACAACTCAGGTCGCCAACTCATCGGGTTTTTGGGAGCAATTCATGGAAAAAAGTCATTCTAATTGGGGGAAAGTGCTGCCTTATTTACACCCTAGCAATCATCAGTGAGAAAAGAAATCCTGGTCCCACCTGAAGTTATTTGCCCTGGAAAATGTATTTCTCTCTAATTTTACCATGTGGAGCTGAAATCATGTGCTGGATTTGTTGCCATTAAAGGCACATAAACATATTTTATGATAGAACAGTTTGGGTTGGAAGGGACCTTTAAAGGTCACCTTGTCCAGCCTTGAGCTTCATATTGATCATTGTCTCTTGTTCTTTTCCTTCTTACTTCATCTGGTGCCAAACCCAGACATCGATAACGTGAATTTGGACGACTACAACATCCACGTCATTGCCAGCGTGTTCAAGCAGTGGCTCCGAGATCTGCCCAACCCCCTCATGACCTTTGAGCTCTACGAGGAGTTCCTGCGGGTGATGGGTGAGGAGCTTGCCTCACTATCCCATTCCCTTGGCAGAGGGAAATGATGGCCACTCTGAGTGCCAAGCTTTTCATTCACTTTTTGGGGCCAAACCAGCTGGTTTTGCCAAATTGTGTTTACCTGGTTGCAAAGTCTGTTTTTTTGTTACAAAGGCAGTTTGGTCTCATTTTGGTGGCTTTTGCATCATGGTTCAGCTAATTTCAGCCCCAAAGTTCTGTCTCTTAAGTAGTAACATTAAGTGTTAAGAAGTACCATTTTAAATAAGAGGAAGAAGTAGGAGCTGCCCCTAAGTGCTGGTGGTTTCTCCACAGGGCTCCAGGAGAGGAAGGAGACAGTGCGTGGGGTGTACTCGGTCATCGACCAGCTCTCCCGCACCCACCTCAGCACCCTGGAGCGCCTCATCTTCCACCTGGTCAGGTATGCTGGGCCTGGGCACCTTCAGGCAAAGGAGCATGGTCAGGTGTCCTTTCCACCACAGCATCTGAGGCTTTTGCATCCACCCTGTGTCCCAGGATGTGGCCATGGAGCTGTTTGTCCAAGGGATGTTGTGTTGATGAGTGACCTCTGCTGTGCTCTGGTCACTTTAGTTCCTACAGCCCTGAGGTGCCTCTCACTGCTGCAGGGACATGTTTTTGGCTGGAAAGGGCTGGTTATTGCCTTGGGGATATCTGAGATGTCTTGAGGATTGTCTTTCTCCCTCAAAGCAAGATTACACCATAGAAATATCATCTCCTCTCTTCAGCCATGACCATGTGCAAGAGGTGCCTCCACCTCTGACTTCTCTCTGAATCTGTTTTTTCAGGATTGCCCTCCAAGAAGAGACCAACCGCATGTCAGCCAATGCCCTGGCCATTGTGTTTGCCCCCTGCATCCTCCGCTGCCCTGACACCACAGACCCTCTGCAGAGTGTTCAGGACATCAGCAAAACCACCACGTAAGAGCCTGGGGCTGGGTGAGCTGGCTCCACCACCGCAACACCATTCACATCTTGGTAACCCCTAGGATGGTCAAACGGCTCAGAAAGTGAGAGCTTTGGCACAAAGGGACAAGCACATCGTAATTTATGCATCTAAATGCATCTGCATGAAGATATTTCAAATCCTCTCAATCCCCAAGAAGTTGTTAAATGAGGATTTTTGAGTGATGGAGGATCCCCAAGAGTGGATAAGCTTTTGTTCCTGCCTGGCAGGAAAAGGTGGAGCTTGTGCTGACATGGTTTTATAGTTAATGCAGTTCATTTTTGGCAAGCAGATCTTGATTACTTGATTTTGGCTTTTTTACTGAAGGAGCTGAGTTGTTTGGTCTGCAGCAATAGTGATACTAATATATTTAGATTTATTTATGGTGTTTGCCATAACTGAAAAGGTTTTACAGAGAAAAAGCGAAGTGCTTGCCCAGATTTGGTTTGGCTCATACTAAGTAGGTGTTAAAATAGATACTGGAGTCAATTACAATAATGAAAACCCTCCAGTGAAGGTCTAGGCTTCTGAAAGGGGTAGTTTTACCTCCAGGAAGTATTAAAATTGTTGAAGACCAGAACATGTTTAAATACCCAGCTGGCAGGAACATCTGTCCTTTAACAGGATTTCATTGTAGCTTCTCCCTCACGCTTCAGCTCCAGCACATCCTCTCATTTTATTTCAAGGAAAAGACTGTGTTTTCCCCCAAACACCCTCCTGACAAAATGAAACAATCAGTTCAGTTGCACAAGCTGCTGCAGAGTTACTGTGTGCAAGTGAGATGGAATCAACCTGCCTTCTCCAGGTTTGTGTTCCACCACTCCCTCTTCCCAGCGGGGTAGATTTCTCTGGTGGGATCCTTGTCCATATTTAATATCTGTAGGCTGTTCCTCAATCCATCCCTGGCCTGTGATCACTCTCTTTAGGAGAATTCTCACCATCCTCTGGCTTCCAGCTGAAGTTTCTCCTCCGTGCTCTTCCATCAGGGCAGATCTTCCAAATAATCCTTTCCTTTCCATAATAAAACGAGAGAATGTGCTGCAACTAAGGGAGAAGCTACCACAAAATCCTGTTGAAGGATAAGCCAAGACAAGACAGAGCAGCTCAGATCAAATTGCTTCCTCCTCCCATTTTGTCTTCTTTTGGGTTTTTCCTCCCTTAGTTGCGTGGAGTTAATTGTCATCGAGCAGATGAACAAGTACAAGGCTCGGCTCAAAGACATCAACAGCCTGGAGTTTGCAGAGAACAAGGCCAAGAGCCGCCTCTCCCTGATCCGCAGATCCATGGTGAGATGCCAGAGCCCTCTCTGTCCTCTCCTGTCCTCTCCTTGCCCCTGAAGCCACCCTACCTTATCTTCTCCTGCTTATCCCAGCCTCCCAAACCTCTCGCAAACTCCCACACCATCTCCACCAGGACAGGGACCCTCAGCCCTGTGGTGGCTCCTCACCTTTGCAGGAGGTGGGAACAGTCCATGGAAACATTGTCGCTCCTGCTCAGATGTTCCTGATCAGCATTTCCACTTTCATTTGAGCTTGTTTGGTCCTGAGTTGAGTCAAGCCTTTCAGTGACCGGCTCAACATCACCCCATGGGTGACCTGGACCATTGTTTTTTGTGCTCAGTCACATTATCTGAACCCAAAATGAGTTGCCCAAAGGCTCTCCCTGCTCCCGCACTGCCTTTTTGGGAGCCTCAAACCCATCTCATTGAGCTTCCATGCTTGCAGGGGGCTGGCAGGCTGTGGATGCACCTGTGCTTGGCTTGTTGGGCTGCGGGAGAGGGACGGACCTGCTGCAGCACCATCAGCACAGGCTTGGGCTGAGGAGCCAAGCTTGGACCCCCCTCTGCTTGGACCTGCCCTCTGTGATGCTCAGGGACACGTTGCTTCTGCTTTTTGGGGATCAAATCCAAGCAGGGGCTGCCCAAGATTGAGTAGGTGGTGCTGCAGAGCTGCCCCACTCATCTCAGTTAACCAAAAAAAAACCTCACAGTGAGCAAAGCGGGTTTTTGGAGGGGCGGCGGCATGTGCACTCTAACCTTCTGCTTTCCTTTTCATCTCCTCTCCAATCCAGAAGCCCGTACTAATTGCAGTTAGATTTATGAGCATAACCCGCAGTTCAATCCCGGTATGTATCACGGCAGTGCCGCGTCCCTCGTTGTGTGTCACCGTCGCTCATTCCAGCTCTGTCCCACCGGCCATTGTCCCACCGCGCCTCGGAGCCGCCGTTCCTCCCGCAGGGCCCCCCAGCACAGGGGTTTGGGGCTGGCACTCGGCCATCCCTGCACGCAGCTCCTCAGAAATACGCTCCCCACCTCTCTTCTCTTCCTCCTTACTTTAATTTTCTATTTTATTTCCTTTTTCCATCCTGTGCTTCCCTCTTTTTTACTTTGCTTGACTCATCCCTTCCTTTCCCACCTCGATTTCTCCTCGCTCAGGATGCGTTTCGGCATCAAGTTGCTTTCACAGCGCTGCTGTTTCTGAAGATGGTGAATAAAACCCTCAGGTTGGATGCCTTGGAGACCACGAGGCATCCAAAGGTCTCCTCCATCTTCATGGAGGAGGAGCACCACCACCCTGAGCACAAGGTCAGGACGCCCAGGTTTGAATGAGGAGGAGTCCAGCAAGTCCTGTATTCCCTAACTCCATCCCAGCTTGAGTTTGAGTTCTGTGAGATTGTGACAGGCAAGAAAAGCAGCTGCAGGATTTTGGGAATGTTCATAGGGCTGTTTCCTTTCCTAACAGGCTCAGTCCATGATGAAAGTTCCCTCAGGTTCCCCCCATTCTTCCACATCCATGAGTGTCAGGAGGTGGAGAAGAGCAAAATTTGAGCTCTGCTCCCCTGAGCACAGCATTTCTCAGGGGCTTAACTCCACGAGGCAGTGGGATCTTTGGGATCTGGGGGCTTTTGGCTAATAGGATTCAGGGAGCTGTGCTTCAGCTCAGGAGCCCACGTGAAAAGTGTCATCAGAAGAACACCGGGGCACAGGAGAGGCTTTGCTGACAAAGATAGATCTCTGAGATGTGGCGTTAAAAGATGAAAGGGCTAAAATTGAGAAAATCTGGCTTTTAAATAGAAAAAGGGAGGATCCCTTATCCTGAAAATCTTCTCTGAGCACATGGGTTGTCAGGAAGAGCCAGGGATGCTACAGTTGTGGGGGTTAAATAGGGGAAGCAAAACTGAGCTGCAACAGGCTCTTCAAACCCAAGGAGATGCAGGTTCTTCCTGGGTGATGGTTGTCAGGGTTGGGCAGGGTGATGGACATATCCTAGTCCTGGTCGTGTCAGGATCTGGAATGTAGGAGATGAGAAGTCTGGTCATGATAACAGTTAAGATAAAAGCTGTTTAATATCTGCCATGTCCCTCATCTCCAAGAATCCTCCATTTTCCTCTGCTCCATGGAGCAGATCTGTAGAGCTGGTCCCCAGAAGATTAAAACAGTTGCATATTATATCTCTCCACCTCTACCACCACCATGTGTATCCTTTTTTGTTTTCAGTTTCAGTATTTAAAAAATTAGATAGTTCTTCAGACCTGCATTAGATCAGAGTGAGTTCAGCTGTGGGCACAGAGATCCACATTGATTGGATCACTGGATTGGAATGGATCAATGGACCACTGGAGGTGGTCCTGGTTCTGGATCTCCTGTAGATGAGACATGGCATGGCATGGACAACATAATTAGGTGGGAGTTCCTGTTTGCTGAAGGGGTCAGTGAGACCCTTGTGATGCTCAGGAAATACCAAGGGTGGATGAGGGAAGGATGTGAGACTTGATCCAAGGATAAAATGGGTTTTATCAGGTGCCCTGAAATCAAAGCGTTGGTGATGCTCCCACCCAAAGCCACCATCAAGCTTCCCATCGTGCAAGCTGTGGGCTTTGTGGGACCCCAACCTGGTGCTAGCTGGGCTTGCTTGGACCTGGACCAAGTTGCACTTGGTCCATCAGCATCATCCTCACCACTGTCTTCCTCACCACCTCCATCCCCAACCCCTCCAATGTGTTGAGTCCTTCTGGTACTTCTCCCAGCCTGAGGGCCCGGCGTGCGTCCGGCGGCGGCACACTGAGGACCAATGCCTGGGGCCTTCTTCTTCACTCCTTGGGAGAGCAGTGTGGTTGGCACCTGAGTGTTTGCCACATCCCTTCGGCCGTGGTGGTGACACCTTTGTCTCTCTTCAGGGCAAAGGGCGAGTGCGGCGCGGCGCCTTCCCCAGCCCCGCGTCCCCTGTCACCGGCCGCTTGCCCTCGGTGACGGACGTCCCTGAGGAGACCCTGAGCAGCGAGGAGGCCATGGAGATGGAAGTGACAGAGCAGCAGCAGGTGGCCATGCAGCAGGAGGAGAAGGTGCTGACTGAGCAGATCGAGAGCCTGCAGAAGGAAAAGTGAGTCTGGCCGAGGGTCCAAGCCGTGTCCCAAGCCTCTGGATGTCATGTGGTTGATAACTGCAGACCTCCACCCCTCCACGATCCCTCAGTGCATGTGCACCCCTTTCTCCTCTCCATCTTTTTGGTCCCGTTGATTCAGTGGGGCTGGGTTGGCTTTGCAGGGAGGAGCTGACATTTGAGATGCTGACACTGGAGCCCCGCGCCTCCGACGATGAAACCCTCGAGTCCGAAGCCTCCATTGGCACAGCTGACAGCTCCGAAAATCTGAACTTTGACTCCGAAGGAGCCATCTCCGATCGCTCGGGTAAATCCAGGTGTTCTTGGGTTTATCATGGAGTGGTTTGGGTTGGAAGGCACCTTCAAAGGCCATGGGCAGGGACACCTTCCACCATGTTTTTCTGTTGCTTTGGGAAGGGTCACTTGGGATTTTCAAGTTTATTTAAAGTCGACAGTTTAAATGCATGCAGTGACAGAGGTTAAGAGTTCAAGCACATGGCCCTGGGGATGTGTGGGAGCAGCCAGGGTTGGTGGGGAGGTGAGCGTTCTTCCAGCACTGCCACATCATCCGGGGTGATGCTGCCCCCACTGAGATACTGGGAATGGTGTCCTGGCTTCAGTGGCCTGTGTCCCCAGGGAGCGGGCGGTTGGATACTGGGTGGTGTGTGGGTGCTGACCCTCTGTGCTCCTCCTGCCCCTGCAGAGAGAAGTGTAGCACTTAGCTCCCTGCGCCCTGCCAAGGCCGAGGGGCCGAGCCGGCTGCGACGGCACCCCAGGATGCGGCTGGACCCGGCGGAGCCGACCGACACCCCCGTCTCCTCCTCCTCCTCCTCCTCCCAGTCATCCACCTCCTGCTTGCCCCACCTGCCCCGGAAGCGCTTCCAGATGTACTCCAAATCTCCTTTCTACCGGGCAGGGGGCCACCATGGCGAGCCCCCCGAGAGCCGGGCGAGCCCCGAGGGCCTGCCGGGGCCTCTCCATTGTCCCGAGGACCGGCCGCAGTTCACCACGCGCGGGACCTTCAACCCGGAGAAGGGCAAACAGAAACTGAAGAGTGTGAAATCTTCCCCCCCAAAAACCAAAGAGCCCCCGGACGGGGGGCCTGGAGGGGGGCGCAAGAGGAACCCTGAGGCCGATTGCGCTGCCGCCCAACCCCTTGTCCTCCTGGGGAGCAACGAGTTCATGGTCTGAGATGCTCCACCCTGGAGCCGTGTCCGTGCCGGGGCATCCTCCCCATTGGCAGAGCTCTGATGGCTTCCTCGTTAACGCCAGGAGATGAATTCTTAATTAAAAAGGCCGGGAGGCAACGGTTTTAATGGTGGCCTTAATGATTTGGGGGAGTTGAGACCTTTGGGTGGCCGGGGGTGGCTGGGGATGGGAGGCAGTGACCGCTCCTGGCCCTTCCCCTCGGAGCATCCCACATCTGGGAGCACCCGCCGCCAAATCCTTGTGCCGAATCGCCATCGCTGCTGGTGGGAGCAAACCCAGCCTCACAATCCCACGGGAGCGTCCCGAGCTGCTCCACTGCAGCCCAGCCCTCCGCGCTTTAACCGCCTCATCCACGCCAACGCCAAGTGCATGGAAAAGTGTTTAAACCTGCCAAAAATCACCTTTTCCCTTTGGTTTTTTTGGTTTAATTAACGAGACCTAACTGTCTTTCCTTTTTTTTTTTTTTTTTTTTTTTTTAAGCTTTTCGAGATCATCAGTATTAAAAAATAATAATAATTAATAATAATCGAGGACTACTTGAAGCGATATTTGTTTATATGCTGGTTCCTGGAGTTTTGTGTAAATATATATTTTTTTAATTCTTTATTTTTCCCCAGAACTTCTTTTTTTTTTTTTTTTTACTATTATTATTATTATTATTGTTATTATTTTTGAGTGGGAGAGGAGAGGAGCAGTTGGCTGAGCCATCCTTGGTGTCCCCACTGGTGTCACTGGCCATCACTCAATAAAACATGGAGTTTTATTAATCTCAGCAGGAAATCCCTTGAGGTGTAATTATACCACCATAACCCATCATAGGACTAATTAATGATGCTAGTTACTGACTCAGCTTCTCAGCTTGTAATCCTTCCCCAGTCTCATCATCACCTTCAGTGGCACCTGGAGAAGCTCCAGGTACCAGAAAACCTCTGGAAAGGCAAAATCAGGAGCCCCAGGGCAATAATTAGATTTACAGAGGCTGGATCTGTCCTCCTAGGTGGGCTGGGGCTTATCCTTTCCTGAAATGCCACAAAAAAATGGGGGAAATAGCAAAAAATTGAGTTTTCCTGAGTGTTTTGTCTTTTCCCAGCGTGACTGGATTTGGCTGAGCTGCTCCACGGTCCCCTCTCCCCCTGCCCTTTCCAGGGATGGTTTATTTATTGGGGTAATTTTTTATTTGATATTTGAAATTTGACTTTTTTTCATGTTATCTTTAATTTTTTTCCAACGGGGGAAGTGACAGATGCTGCAGGGAGAGTGGGAACAGCATCGGCCTCGGCGCTGCGTCCTGGGAGTGGGGCAAGAGCAAGTCAATCACCCGATCCATGGGGGAAAATGGGATTTTCCCTGTCCCAGAGGGGAAAACGGGGCTTTGGGGACAGACACGGGTGCACTGGGGAGACAGCTGGTGACCACAACAGTGGAAACTCCTGGGGAGCCGTCCCAGATTCCCTGGGAGCTGGGATTGCTGCGAGTGCTTGGTGCCAATCCAGCCTTCTGAGCCTCTTGAGCTAAAAACCCCAGAATTGCCCTTAAAATGGCCAGGGGAGGAGATCCTGGGCATGAGTGACGGGTCCAGCCTCATCCTCAGGTTTCTCATCCCTGTGGGATGAGAGCAGGGATGTCACATCTGACTGGGGCAAATATATATGTATATATACATATATATACACATAAATACATACATATATACATAAACACACACATATACATGTGTGTGTATTTATGTATGTATATATGTGTGTGTATATATATATGTCTATGGATCTAATTTCTTTTGGGATATATTTATTTTCCTTATATATATTTAATCTCTATATAAGGAAAATATATTTAAGTGATATTTATATATATAAAGAACATATATAATAATATATATATTCTATATATAAAGAAAATATGCACACAAAAGGATAAATATTCTCTGTGTAATTAAAAAATACATAAAAGAATATTAAGACTAAATGCATTTATGTATTTTCTATTTCTTATATATAGTACATATTTATATATAAATATATAAGATATTCTATATATAAAGAATACATATTTCTTTATATATGCTTATATATTTATATATAAAGAAGTATATAAAGGAAATTAATTATATATTTCCTTATGTATATATATTACATATTTCTATATATAAGGAAGTATATATAAAGGAGAGATGTACTATATGTAAAGAATATTTATTACTTTATATATATTTTAATGTATTTCTTCTCTATGTAGAAACATATTAAATGTTATATGATTTAAACATATTTTAATATATGTTTAATATGTATGTTTATATATGTTTCTTCACATATATTTATATATTTCTTTATATAAAGAGTGTATTTCTCTGTAAAGAAATATATAAAGGAAATATATAGTATATATAAAGAAATATATTTTCTCTCTATTTCTTCATATATTTAAAAATGTGTGGAATGTAGGGAAAATATATTAAAAAACAGACTTCTTGACATAGATAAATGTATGGAATATATATAGAATATATAGAAAATATGTTTCTTTATATATATATATAATGTATTTGTGGTTATATGTACAAAGAAAAACACATGTAAAAGGAATATATCCATATATAAAATCCAGCTGTGGCAGGAGCGAGCAGGACTGGAGGGACAAAGGCGCGTTCCAGGCTCCCCTTCCCCGGCAGCTCCCCCGCTCCTCCCCAGCCCTTCCCCGGCAGGATTTGGGGTCCCAGAGGGTTTCCAGAATGTACTGACTACTGGAGGGCTGCGAGGGGAATTATTGTTATTTTTCACGGAAAGTTTTCTAAGTAATTTATAAAGTCGCTGCTTGTAAACTAAACAGAGTGTGTATGTAAGAGGATATATTATCCCGCGTCGCCCGCGCTCGGAACCTTGTACAAAGTGACAAAAACGGACAAATAAAAGTGTCATTCTGCAAAGGCCAACAATTCCCAGTGGGACATGGTTCCTGCCACCCCCTGCCCGTGTCCCGGGGCTCTGGGCCTTGCTCCATTTGGGGTTGTGAAGTTGTGGATTTTCCCAATCCCAGTCATGGGGACGGAGGAGCTGGGATGGAGAGCCAGGGCTCCAGATCACTTCCCTTTGGATTGTTTAATGCTGCTTGTTCACATTCTCATTATTTATGTGCACAGAGTTTCTATTTTAGTGGTTATTCACATTGGTTTTATTTTTGTATATACAGATTCTTTATATACAAAATATTTTAATCAGATAATTTTTATTTGACTTATATTTGGACAATTTTTCAATTTTTCTGCATTCAGATAATTTCCAATTATTTCTATTGGATTATTCAGATTATTTCTATAGATTAGTTTTAGGTAGACTGTTAATATTCAGACGACTTATTTTATTTTCAATTTATTTCTATTCAGATTATTTCATTTTAATTCTGTCCACATAATTTAATTCAGTTGATTTCTAATGAGATTCATTATAGTTCTCTTATTAATATGCAGTTTGTTTATTCTCAATTTATTTCTATTGATATTATTTCAGATTATTTAGTTTTATTTTCTTTCTATTCAGACTATTTAAGGAGACTTCAAAGCAGCTATTTATATTGCTATAATTTACATGCATTTGATTCTATTAAGATTATTTCATTTCATTTTATTTGTGTTTTTTACTATTTAATTCCCATTTTATCTAGTCAGATTATTCATACTAATCTACTTAAATTAAGATAGTTTTTTTCAGTTATTTTCTATTCAGACTATTTCAGTTTATTTTGTTTCGTTACATTTCTATTTAAATTATTTTGTTCAGATTCTTTCTAATCTAATATTTTCAAACGTTATTTATATTTATCTATTTTATATTCAGATAATTTCAGGTCATTTTCATTTTATTTTTATTCCTATTTTTCTACTATCTTCCTTATATTGGTTATTTAATTCAGATTATTTATACTAATTTCACTTATATTTAGTTTATTTCTGTTCAGATAATTTCTTTTCAAGGTACTTATATTCAGATTATTGATTTTTATTTATTCCTATTTGGGTTATTAACACTCAGCTGGTCCCCCCAGTCCCCCATGCAAGGGGACCCAAGTCATTGGCACAGGGACTCTGGCTGCAAAACTCTCTTTATTCCGAGTACAAAACGGGGGACACAAGTGGGACACCCTGGAATGCAGGGACAAGGGTCTGTCACCGCGTGTCACCCGGGCTGGGGTCACCCCTGTGCAGGGTCAGCCCTGGCCTGGGCTCAGCCTGAGGCTGTCTCAGTCTGGTGTCGCCCCCAGGTGTCACCACCTTTGGCTGTTGTCACCCTGGCTGGTGTCACACCAGGTTGGATCATCCCTGGGTTGGTGTCCCCGAGGCTGCCCCCGGGTGGCAGTAGCTCCTCATGGTGCCACGGTGCCTCTGCCTGGGTTCTTCCAGCATTTGGGACACCATGGAGATGGACCCAGCGAGGTGGTGGCAGTGCCCTGGGCACGCACTTGGGGACATCCCCCAGGGAAGCTGCTCCCACCTCCCAGCTGTGGCAGCGTTCCACAGTCCTGGACATTGCCCCAGAGATGGGACCACGGGCACCTTCAGAGCCCAGGCTGGGGAGCCCCAGGCTGGGGGTGACAGGGTGCCAGCGCAGGGTGACAAACGAGCCAGGTGACAGCGGGAAGGGGGGTCAGTTCTTGAACATGTCACACAGCAGCTTCTCCATGGGGGTGTTGCCGATGGTGCGGCGGAAGAAGAGCAGCTCCACGCGCTCCGAAGAGATGAAGCGCAGCGCTGGCAGGAGCAGCAGCAGCTTCCCAAACCTGGGGATGGAGCGGTGGCCATGGGTGGATGTCCCACCCTGGTGGCACCCTGAGGAGGTGGGGACAGCAGTACCTGACGGGTTGCCCGGGGTAGTGGGAACGGTTGTGCTGGCCCAGCATCACCTGTGACTGGTCCTGCAGGTTCTCCACCTGCTCAGGGTCCTTCAGGCCACGGGTCTCTGCGGGGACAAGGGGGTGACAGGCTGGGGGGGGACACGGGGATGGCCAGTGGTGGCTGCTGGGGGTGGCCTCACCTGGTTTGAAGAGCACCACGGCCTTCATGCAGGCAAATTCCGTGGGGTCAACAGCCAAGGCCTTGAAGCGGCCGAGGGTCTCCTGCAGCGCCCGCACATCCAGGGTGGCCGGCAGCAGCTTCCCAGGGCCCGGCTCAGGGACAGCCAGGAGCGGGCAGCTCTCCAGGGGCATGGACCACTGGATGGCACAGAGCAGGAACAGCTCACTCCATGCTTCCTCCAGCAGGATCACCTGGGGAGAGCGGGGAGAACCCCAAAACCCCTGTCACCCCCAAAGCCTCCAGGACCTGTAGCCACCACAGCTCGTTGGGCTGATGAGCACCTGCAGGGGAACCCTAAGAATGCTGTGGATATGCTCCAACTGGCTGCTACATTTTTTGGGGTTCCTGTTGCCCCATAGGCAGATCCCCAATTCCTCATGGAGGTTGCCAACCCCACCTGGTCACGGAAGGGCAGGTTGGAGAAGACGGGCAGGTTCTTGGCCCATTTCACGGCCATGAAGAGGAGCCGTGCTGAGGTCTCGTAGATGTTTTCGGGGCTGGCTGCCGGGTACGGCGCCACCTGGTACTCGCCGGCCGCCCGCTCCGGCTCGCTGCCCGTCACATCCACCGTCTCATCAGCTGCAGGGGTGGGAGAGGACACTGGTTGTCACCACACCGTGGGGACATCCACCACCCACCCACCCCCTCTGCACTGGCAGCCACCCACCGTCCTCGGGCTCCAGCTTGGCGCAGGTCTCGGCCGTCATCAGGCTGGCCATGAAGCGATGGTTGGTGGGCGGTGTGGGCGCTCGGGGACCCGGGGTGACAGTGGCGCCAGGACCACGAGGAGCCGGACAGGTTGATGGGGGAACCTCACATGTGGTGGCCACATGCTCAGGGGGCAGCTCAGCATCCAGCTGGATGCTGTCCAGCTGGACCTGGGCTGTGCTGCGGGGCTGGCGCTCGTTCTGCACAGCTGGGCAGACAAGGTGGCATCAGCACCGGCCACCCCGCTGTCCCCCCAGCTGTTTGTCATTGTGTGTCCCCCCCATCTTACCGTCCTTGTTCATGCCAGCCTGCAGGCACTTCTTGAGCCGGCAGGCCTGGCACTGGTTGCGGTGAGCCTTGTCCACTGGGCACAGCCCTGTCCCTGCCTGGCACCTATGGGGAGAGGTGGCACATGGCTGCAGCCCCTGAGGTGGCCCCTGTCCCCAAGGAGCATCCTCCCCCATTGGTACCATGTCTCCCCCCATGGGTTCCCTCCACCCACCAAGTGCCACAACCATGGGTGCCCTGTCCCCAAGAGGTGCTGTGTCCCCAGTGGGTGCCCTGTCCCAGTGAATGCTCTGCTTTGATGGGTGTTTTGGCCCCATCGGGGCTCTGGACACTCTCCACAGGTGCCTCTCCCCCAGCATGCCTGTCCCCTGAGTGGTTTTAAGTCCCCCTGGGTCTCTGCCCCACCCATTGCCCATGCCCTGGGGTCCCTGGCCTGCTGAGTGTCCATCCCAGGGTACCCGACCCCACTGGGGGCCTGCCCCAAGCTCCCTGTCCTGCTGGGTCCATCTGCAGTGTCCCTGTCCCACAGGGTCCATCCCTTCCCTGCTGGGTGCCCCATCCCATGGGGTCCCTGCTCTGCTGGGTGTCCCTACCCTCATAGGTGCCCATTTCCCCCACTCCTGCCCCACTGTGTCCATCCCCTGCATCCCTGGGTGGCCATTCCTGGGGTCCCTGCCCTGTGGGGTGTCCTTTCCTCTATGGTGTCTGCCCATGGGACCCTGGTTCTTGTCCCTGCCCCTCTGGCTGCCCCTCCGTCCCCCCATTTCCCTGCCCCTGTTCCCACCTGTAGATGAGCTTCCTGCGGACGCTGCGCTTGAAGAAGCCGCTGCAGCCATTGCAGGCGTAGATGCCGTAGTGCTTCCCACTGCTGGTGTCCCCACACACCTTGCACAGCAGCACCGGGCTCAGCTCCTTCCCAGGGGCCGGGCTCAGCCCTGTGGGAGGGGAACTGTCACATCTGGGTTGACTCTGGGCATCCCAATGTCCCTTGTCCCCCCCACAGCCCCTGCTGCCTCCCAGCAGCCTGGAGATGGGGTGGCTCCTGTCTGCTGGTTCAGCCCAGGGACATGGATGGGGACAACTCAGGGACTCCACGCAGGGTACAGCATCTTCCCACAGCCCAGCGATGCAGGACGGGCTCTCAGAGGAATTTTGAAAATTAAAAAAGGGATGAAATTGTGTTCTTAGGGAGGGGGACACCAGGCATCCCAGAGAAGGGCTGCAATCAGGGATGGGAGGAGTCCTGGAGAAGGGACAGCTCTGGGGACGTGGGACACCCCAGACAACAATCACAGCAGGGAACTGTGGGGATCCTGGTAAAGGGCCAGGGACCAAGGGCATCCAGGTTTTTACAGGGGATCCCAGGAATCCTGGAGCAGGGGCATAGCTGGGGACCTCAGGGATGCTGGAGAACAAACACAAGTGAGGACCGTGGAGAGGGTCGGGCACTGCAGGCATCCTGGCCTAGGGAAGGACCATGATAGGGATTCAGCATCTTGGAGAAGGACGGCAGCTGAAGAGCCCAGGCATCCCAGCGGACCTTGATGGGGACCCTGGGCATCCAGGATAAGGACCATGAGGAGAAGCCCAGCCATTCGGGAAAAGGTTGGCAATGGAGAACCCAAACATCCCAAACAACTATGATGGGGACACTGAGTGTCTTGGAGATGAACCATAATAGGGACCCTCAGATATCTCAGAGAAGGACCATGATGGGGACCAAAGGCATCCAGAAGAAGGCCTTGATGATCCCAGGCATCTCAGATGAAAACTGCAATGGAGGACCTCAAGGTAATTGACCACTATGGGAATTCCAAGTATCCCATAGGATACTCGGAAACGAGCCCCAGCATCTCGGGGCGTGAGCACAGTGGGGGCCCGGCCATCCCAGAGAAAATCCCCCGGTGTCCCCCCGAGTCACCCCCGGTGCAGCGGCGCCGCCTCTTACCCGTGGGGCTCTCATCCAGCCCGGCGCTCACCACCGACCCCGCCGGGGACGCAGCCATCCCGGCCTGTCCCTGTCCGTCTGTCTGTCCCTGTGGATCCCCGCGGAGGCTCCAGCCGGGCGCTGGGGGCTCGGGCAGCTCTGCGGCCAGAGGGGCTCCTGCCTTGCTCTCTTCAAGGCGGCTTAGCGGCGGGCGCTGTGTAAGCAGCCGCCTCTTTGTCACCCTCTTAATCTTTAGTGTCTGCGCGGGGCGGGGGGGATCAATCAGCCACGCGATGAAGAATTAAAAAGGTGCTGAGCCCCAGCCCTGTAACCCTAAACCCCGCGACACCCAAGCCACCCCCCCGCGCGCCGCCGTGGAGGTGTCACCCTGTGTCACCGCCACCCCGGCACTGCGGGGCCGAGATTGCGGCGCAGGAGGGCGATGGGGCCGGGGCTGGGGACCCCCCGTGCGCGTCGTCCTCCCCTTGGGACCCGCCGGGTCCTGTAAGCGCATAAGCCCTTCACTAAGGCGGTTAGAGGGGAATAACGAAAAGTGGTAATTAAGGGGGGTAATTTCCCTGCCCCCAAGTAATTAATTACCGGCCCTGATGGCGAGGGCAGGGGGGATGCTCGGTAGGATCCCCGCTGGGCCTCAGCATCCCCTCCCTGGGCCGGGGCCCTCCGCGGATGTTGGGGCTGCTGACACGGCACAGGGTGGGGGCCAGGTGGCCCCGGGGTTATGCAACCACCGCTAAACCCTCGCGGTGACAGGGCAGCACAATTTGGGATTTGTGGGCTTTAGCCGCTAAACCCCCCGGCCCCGCTCAGGGGGGTGGCGGGTGCCACCGTCACGGGCCCGGCCTGTCCCCAGCCATGGGCCAGCCTGAGGACAGGGGGTCCCGGCCTGCTGTGCCCCTTCCAGAGGGGCTCAGGGCTGTTGGTGCCCTGAAGGTGTCCCAGGGGACAGGCCCTGGAGGCGGGTCCCTGCTGAGGGCTGGCGGCCGTGACTCCAGTGGATCCAGGGGCTGGGGATCACCCCTGCGGCATCCTCGACTGATGCGGCTCCATCCCCCTGCCTGCAGCGTTCCTGCATCCCCCTGCCTGCAGCATGGCTCCATCCTCTTGCCTGCAGCGTTCCTGCATCCCCTGCCTGCAGCATGGCTCCATCCTCTTGCCTACAGCCTACTTCCATCCCTTTTGCCTGAAGCGTTTCTCCATCTTAACAGTCTGCACTGTGACTCACTCTACCAGCCTTGCCTGCACCATGGCTCCATGTTCCCACGTGCAGTGACATTCCATCGCCCTTCCTGACTGTATGGCTCTATCATCGTTCCTGCCCGGGCCACGGCTCCATCCCTGCCTGCACCAGGGCTCCATCCCTGCCTGCACCAGGGCTCCATCCCTGCCTGCACCATGGCACCATCTTTGCTTGCACCATGACCCCATCCCTGCCTGCACCATCCCTGCTCCATCCCTGCCTGCACCAGGGCTCCATCCCTGCCTGCCCCACAGCTCCAAGCCCTTCCAGCCCCCTCCCAGCCTGGGACCCCCCATTTCCCCTGGGTGCCCTGTCCCACCCCCAGCCCCGTGCTGACCCAGATCTCTGACCGCCGCCATCTGCGGCCGGGGCCGCCTCCTCCTCCCGCGGCAGAATTATGACGCTGGGCTAATGCAGAAGGAGCAAGCTGTCACCTCCCTGCCCGGCCCCTGGGTGCCTCCACACCTCTCACCCAAGGGTGGAACACTCCTGAGGATGCAGGAACCCTGGCATACCGGGTGCCAGCCCTTCTGTGGGGACACGGGCCACCAGCACCAGGGACAGCGGGGAGGGCCAGCATGGCGGTGCAGCTGAGTTAGGCTAATTTACCATCCCCTCCTTGCTGTTGGGTAAAAGCCAGCTCTGGAGCAGGGATTTGGGAGGGGGATTAGCTGGGCCAACCATCTGCTGCCAGCCAATCATCAGCACCCCCAGGAAAGCCAATAATTACAAAAATATGGTTTCCCACCCCGTTTCTGCATTGCACCCTGATGGGCGCTGTCCCTGTGGTGGAATCCCCATGGAGCAGCACCCTGTCCTCTTCCCAGGGATGAGGGCTCCATGAGCACCCAGCTGGGCCCTGCTGGGAGCCCAGCCCAGCCCAGCCTGTTTGGGTGAGACACGAGCAGGCCTGAGGCCTGGAGGGGCTCTGGGTGTGGGTGGGGGTGAAGGAGCAAACGTTAAAGCCCGAGGCGGGGTCGTGACTCGGCTCGGTCACAGATGCTGGGGCAGATGCCACGGGATTACCCAGCCTAAAACCTTGGGATCTGCCCCCCTTCCCCCCAGCAGGCAGAGAGCGTTTAATTACTAATTTACTAATTACCTAAAGATGCTGGCAATGGGCTGGAGAGCTGCGGTCAGGAGCAGCCCCAGGGCTGCAGCCACCCTAATCCCACTGGCTGTGGGGAGCTGGTGGATGCACCCTGGCCAGGGACAGCTTGGCTGGGGACACTGAGTGACCCAGGGAAGCACCACTGTCCCGGCAGTCCTGCTCTGCTGGTGATGGCATGGAGTGGTGGGGAATGGGACAGGACGGTGGGGACAAGGAGGGAGACAATGGGGACAAGGAGAACATGATGGGAACCAGGAGGAGATATTGGGGATCGAGGGGTGCAGTGGGGACCAGGAGGGGATGATGGAGACCAAGAGGAGCCAATGGGGCAGGAGGGGAGATGATGGGGACCAAGAGGTGACAACAAGGATCAGGAGGGGGTGATGGGAACAAGAAAGAGGTGATGAGGACTGGGAGGCAATAATGAGGATCATGAGGGGACAATGGGAACCTGGATGTTTAGATAGTGACCCTGAGACAACGACAAATGGGAAGAGCAGGAGGTGACAGCAGTGACCAGGAAGGGATGATGGAGACCAGGACATGGCAATAGGGACAATACAAGGATGATGGGGACCAGGAAGGTGTGACACAGATCATGAGGGGGCAGTGGGATGCAATAGGGTGATGGAGATCATGAGGGGATGGTAAGGACTGAGATGGGACGCTGGGGACTGAGAGGGGAGGATGGGAATGAGAAGGGTGTGATGGGTACATGTGGGCAAGACAACAGAGACCAGGAGAGGATGGCGGAGATCAGAAGGGGACAAGGCCAACAAAAGGTGACATGAAGTTCCAGGAGGGTGGCTGTGGGACCGGAGGTGGCTGGGAAGGGTTAATGTGGCCGCCTGCACTGAGCTGGGCCCAGGCCAGGCTCGGGTTTCACCTGTAATTAGCTCTTGTTTATTGGAGGCTCCTTGATAAATGATTCTTTGAAGGTTGCCCGATGACAGAGGGTGACAGTCACCCACCTGAGCCCTGCTAAAGCCTTCACTGACCCCTGGCACCAGGATTAAAGTTTAATGTGACTCTGGAGCTGACCCCGGGCATGCAGCATTCTGGGGTGACAGGGCTGGTGGCCATCCCTGGGACATGGGGCCGGGCACAGGCTGATGGCCTCACAGGGCCAGAGGGTTTTGGCACCCAGAGGTGATTTGTCATAAGCCTGGTGGCCAGTGGTTACCAAGGCATTGTGGCCACAGGGCTGTTTCCTGCCTCCTTTGGGGTCACCCAAGAAGTTTGTGGATGAAATGTCACACCAGGTTGGGTTTGTCCCCTGGGGACTGGCCCTCCAGGATGGGCACGGTGCCACGGTGCAGCCGGTCGGGGCACATTCCCAGAGCCACCGCCGTGCCGGGGGCGGGCCGAGCTCCTGCCTCGCAGGCACCTTGGGAGCTGCGGCAGCTCGGGAAGCACCGAGGGGACCCTGGAGGTGACCAAGGTGAGGCAGCAGGGCACAGAACGAGCCCTGAGGGGTGACGTGTCACCGCAACTGTGGGGACAGAGTAGACCCCCAGGCATGGGGTACCTGTCCCCACTCCTGGACATGGTGTTTTCTCCTTGCAGATGAATCTCCTCGCCCAGGTAAAGGGGGAGCCGGCAGGAAGGACACCTGCAGCCAGGTGATCCCAGCCCTCTGCCATGGTACCCAGGGCCCTGGTCCCCACAGCTGGCACCTGCCTGGTGCTGGCTCTGGGCTGGGGGGGCAGGCTGTGGCCTGGGGTCTGGGCTGTGCTGGCAGAGAGGGGGGGTGGCAAAGGACAGGGGTCGGAAGGGGACAGGTCCTCGTCTTGCCCTGCCCTCTCTCCCCACAGGTGAGCTCCCTCCTTCAGGCCCTGCAAGCCCTGGACTGGCTGTTCCTCCAGCCCTGGCACTGGCTGGGCTCCTGGGTATGGCAGGTTTGGGGGTGCTGGCATGAGAACCCCAGCCAGGTGCTCGGGCAGGGGGTGGCAGCAGCCCAGGCCAGGGCTGAGCCACGCCACACGTGCCACTGGGGCTGATGCAAGGTGTTTGTCCCTGCAGGTGAGCAGCTCCAGGCAGGTAAGTGCTGGCATTGCCCCTGTGCCCTGCACTGCCATCTCACCCCCGGCACAACTGAGCCAAGTCCTGCCCACCCTGCCTTTTCCTTGGCACCCATGGGTGCCTCAGCACCTGGAGGAGGCAGCGCCTTCCCAAAGGGTTTCCATCCATGGAGACCTGAGACCCAAGCTGTGCTTAAGCCACCAATGGTGTGGCATGAGCCAGCAGATCAGTGACACTGCTGGTGTCCCCAGGGCACCGGTGGCCCTGAAACACAGCTGGGTCCCCAGGCAGTGAGCGGGGCAGTGACCACGGCAGGGTTCTTCCTCTGCGAGGTGCTGCTGGGACAACACTTCCACATCGTCCCCAACGGGGTGGCTGAGCCCCAGCCTGGCGACCTCTTCCTCTTCCCGCTGGCCTCGGGGGGCCCTGGCTGGTGGGGCGCCCACGCTGGCATCTACTGCGGCGACGGGGAGATCATCCACCTGGAAGGTGAGCCCTGGGAGCTGGCATGGCATGGGACATCTCCATGGAAGGGCATCTCCATGGAAGGGCATCTCCATGGAAGGGACGCGGGGTACAGAGCCCTGTTTGCCCCGCAGGCAGCTCAGGGGTGTCCCCATCGGGCGTGGTGGCCAAGCACAGCAAGAGGCACCTGCTGCGGACGCGGGGCCGGGCGCGGGTGCTGCGCAGGAGGGGCGCGCTGGACGCGGCCGCGCTGCAGCGCCGGGTGCGCGCGGCCATGGAGCAGCCCCTGGACTACGACGCCGTCTCCTGCAACTGCATCCACTTCGCCCTCGCCCTCCTGGGGCTGGGCCACCTGGCTGGTGCCATGGTGGGTGCCGCCTCCGGATCAGGTGTCACCAGCCCGGGGTGCTTTGGCATCTGCTCCAGCCATGTGTCACCAAACCTCTCTTGTTTTCCCAGGTGTCCCCAGCGCTGCAGTGATGGAGGTGATGGTGTGTCGCAGACATATTTCATGAAAAATCCTTTTGCCAGGATCATTTCTCTTGAGAAGCTGAGAAGCTTCAGCTTCTCTGTGTTTTGCTGCTTTGGAATGTGATTTGGAGAATTGTTTAGCCAGCATGTGAAATTGTTTTTACTTGATGACCAATGACAGCCACCTGTGTCAAGGCTGTGAGCAGTCACAAGAATTTTATTATCATTCCTTTTCATTCCTTCTGATGAAATCCTTTCTTCTATTCTTTTAGTATAGTTTTAATACATAATTTTCCTTTAATATATATCATAAAATAATAAATCAGCCTTCTGAAACATGGATTCAAGATTCTCATTTCTTCCCTCGTCCTGGGACCCCTGTGAACACCACCACAATGCGGAATATGTGGGGCTGGAGCGTCCTCCCCTGGGCACCAGAACTGCACCAGTGGTTTGCCAGTCCTCCTGTGTGGCAATAAACAGTTGCATGGAAACCCTGTGCCAAGCCTGTTTGATTTGTTGTTTTCTCACTTTTCCCAGAAGCTGCTGTCAAGGCATGTCCCACCTTGACACCCCTTGAAGGGAGAGGCTGCTCTTTGCTCCCTGTGGCCTCCTGAGACAATCATCTGCCTCTTCCACTGCTGCCATTTAATTTTGAGCGTAAAAATGGATATTCCATGGGCTGCTGGGTTGGAAATGGGCCAAAAGGCTGCATCAGGTGTACCCCAGGGGTCAGCTCTGTGTCCAGTCCTGGTCAAGCTCTTCATTACTGGTGCAGTTGATGAGGTGGAGTGTATCTGCAGTGAGGGGGAGCATCACCAACCCATGGGGTGCTGGTGCCAGAAGGGGAGTGCTGGGTCTGTGCTGGGCTCTCCCTGATGAGAGACACAGGGACACGCTGGAGAGACACCCCAAGGGTACACTGAGGCTCTGGAGCATTTCCCTGGGAAGGGAACCTGAAAGAGCTGGGAGAAGGGAATGTCCAGTGGGATTTTATCACTGTTCATTGCGGGGGGGAAGAAAGGGGGAATCTTCTCTGTGTCTTCTGAGGGTTGGGGTCTCCAGGAAGGTCTGAGCTCCAAGCAGGGCTGGGGGCCCTGGGAGGGCTGGAGTGAGTGTGCTTCTGTGCTAAAGATTAATTGGTGTCCATTAATATTCAATTCTGCAATCTGAACCATGGCCATTTTCCCTCGCTGCCCCATTCCTGTGGGATGGGGTGAGTGCTGCCCCATCCACACAACTCCAGGGCTGGTCAGTTGCCTGGAGAAACAATAATGGGAATATCTGGCAATAGTATAAAGTACCTGGGAAAAATCAAAGAAATGCAAACAGAATCTCAACTATAATAAATAATGATAACTTATGACTGATATAATTTATAGTAATATATAAAATATATATAGATGAAACATCGTAATATGCATAGTCATATCTACAATAATATTTGTATTTAACATCTGTAGTATAGTTAATATATGATCATATATCTAGTATATCATTCCTATCACGTTATTGATAATAATATTAAGTATAAATTACAATATCTATAATAATAATATAAATTATTACCATACCTAATATATATAATAATTTAGATATCATACATCACATATACTACCATGTGGAATATAGATCATAAAATATTAAATTTTATAATATAGTAGATAATACATAATACAATATGTAGTATGTACCACATTAAATACTATATAATAGAATTCATATAATCTGCAATATAATATAACATATAGCATAACATATAGCATATATAACATACTGCATATATTATATAATATATAAACTGTAGAATGGTTTATGGATTATCTAAAACACAGTGTGTTATAGATATGCCATTGAATATAGCAAATATATAGTTTTGCATACTTAATGAAATCTGTAATGTATTATAATGCAATGTAACAAATAACATGCAATATATGGTATACAGTATGCAGCATGTAATAGAGTCTATAAATTATATGTAATGTATGAATAAATGTATATTATGTATACTGCACACTGTATTACATTAAAATAATAATAAAATATAATACAGTAGGATTTAATAATACATATTATAACAGCCGAACATATCGCATTCTTTACTATAATGTAATCTATTTTAAACACATCTAATTATAACCATACACAGTCATGCCTATTGCAATAATGATAGATTTTGGTGGTTCTGGACGGGTATGTGTGTGGCTGTGAGCCCAGTGGCTGTCACTGTGTCACAGCCGCGTCCCCAGCATTGCTCTGCCGAGGCGCCCCGTGTCCCGCTCCCAGAGCCGCGCAGGTGCGGGCCCGCAGGGACCCCTCCGGAGCACCCGGGCTGCCCTCGGGCCGCGGTTCCCGGCGTGGCGGGGTCGGGGCTGTCCGGGGGCCGGGCCCGTCCCCGCCCGCGCTGACATCAGTTCCCTCCCGCGTCCCCCCCGCATCCCGCATCCCGCATCCCGCCCGCCGCCATGGCCGCCAGCCCGGCCTACGGCGAGGAGAAGGGCGGCTCCTCCAGCCTGGGCGAGCCCGAGTACGGCCACGACCCCGCCAGCGGCGGCATCTTCTCCTCCGACTACAAGAGGTGGGGACAATGCGGGCGCAGGGAACAAGGGCGAGCCGGCCCGGGCGGCCGCCGCTGAGGCCTTGGCCGCCGGGCTCGGCGGGATGCGGGACCCGAGCCGGGCTGAGGCGGCCCCCGACGAGGGGACATGGACAGGGACGGGGATGGGGATGGTGATGGGGATGTGGATAGGGATAAGGATGAGGATGGGGACAGGGATGGGGCAGGGAATGCGGTCACGCCGCCGCCACCGTCATTGCAGGTTGCAAAGGCCGGAGAGGGTGGGAACACTGCGGGATTTGGAGATGGTGCGGCTGGGGGAGATGTGCGGGGATCCCCCCTGAACCTCCTCCCACCCTCGGGCTGGGGCATCCCGGGCACGGTGTTCCCCCCACGGGATCTGCTGGCTCCTGTGGCTCTCCTGAGCTGACACCCCCCCACCGCATCGAGGATGGGATGTTGGGAATGTCACCCTGCCGTGGGACAGGTTCCTGCGGGGGACAGGGGTGAAGAGGAACGGGGGATGTGCTCCTGGAGCCGCAGGAATGTCTCTTGGCCCTCCTGACCATGTCAGTGTCCCCCACTCTGGCACTGTCCCCCGCTCCCTGCTGCCCCAGCAGGAAATCACTGAATCACCGTCTGACAGCATCACGCTCTCTACCCCGGCTGTGTCCCCCAGCCCAGCAGGGCCTCCCCATCCCTGCCCCTCTGGTGGTATCCCCTCATATGACAGTGTCCCTCCTGTCCTGATTCCCTGGTAGTGTCCCCCATCCCGACCTCTTGGCAATGTCCCCTGTTTGGGAGTGTCCCCTCTCTCCCTGTACTCCTCCCTTGTGCTGCCGAGTGTCCCCCATTCTGGATGTGTCCCTGATCTGTGATCTGCTGGCAGTGTCCCCATCTCACCGGGTCTCCCCTTCCCTGAACCCCTGGCAGTGTCCCCTTCCCCCTGATACTCTGGCAATGTCCCCCAGTATGACAGTGTCCTGCCAGTCCTGAACCCCTGGCACTGTCCCCCACTCTGGATGTGCCCTCCATCCATGACCTTCCAGCAGTATCCCCATCTCATGGTGTCCCCCCCTTTCCTGATCCCTTAGTAGTGTCCCTTGCAGTGTGACACTCCCTACCCCTGGCTGTGTCCCCAGTATGACAATTTCCCCCAGCCCTGATCCACTGGCAGTGTCTTTCAGTCTGGCAGTGCCCTCTATCCATGACCCACTAGCAGTGTCCCCATCTCAGAGTATTTGTCCCTCCCATGCGCCCTTGGCAGTGTCCCCCAGTTTGTCCAAGTCTCCCCCTCTCTGATCCCTCCTTGGCAATGACTCCCAGCCTGGAAATACTCCCCTGCTCCCATGTCTGCCAGTGTCCCCTGACCCCCACTGGCATGTCCCCCACTCTGGAAGCATTCCCCAGCCCTGACACCCTGGCTGTGTCTCCCCGTCTGTCCAGGTTACCTCAGTGATCTGCCATGAGTGCCTCCCACTCTGGCAGTGTCACCGCCCTCACAGCAGTGTCCCCTTACCCCTGACCTCCTGGCAATGTCCCTCACACCCACAGTGTCCCCCACACCCATAATGTCACTATAATCTTCATGCTGCTCTTTGTCAGAGCCACACCATGTCTGTCACCAGTCCTGTGAGCCATCTATGGCATCCATGGCACATGGGACAAGACAAATGCACCAAGTGTGACCCCACCTCCCAGGCTGGACACCCACGGGTGCCCCATCATGCCACCCTACCACCCAGGCAGAGTGTCCCACCATGATGTGCATTCCCCGCCCAGGACTGAGCCACTCAGCACTGGGGAAGGAGCTCCCTGCAGTGTCCCCAGGTCCCAGCTGCAGGTCAGATGTCACTTTGGACCTGACATCCCAAGGTGGCCTCACCCACTGGGAGCTGCGTCCTGATCTAGGCTGCAATCCAACCCCAACCACGGCATCAGGTTTCAGCCCACTGTGCTGGGCAGAGGAGCGGGGCCACAGCCCTGTCACCATCCCCAGGGCCACTGCCGCCTGTCACAGCCATGATGTCCCTGCCGCCAGTGCAGAAGCTGCTGCGGCAGCTGCCGGTGGGGCCGGCTGGCTGGCCGAAAACACCAGAGGGTGCTGGTGTGGCCGAGGAGGTGACAAGCCCGGTGCTGGCCCCCGAGGCTGGACAAGCCGCCTGCTACAGCGCCCTGCGAGCCGATGAGCTGCGGCCACTCGCCGGCACCAAGCCCGCAGGGGACACTGGCACCGGGCCACCGCCGCGGTAAGACTCCCCCAGGGAGCGCCCCCAGGACCCTCTGGTGTTGGTGGCTCTGGACGAGCACTGTCCCATGGGTGTCACCCTCAGATGCAGCCTTGCAGGGGCCCCAGTGTAGGGGGTGACCAGTGTCCCTGAGGAAAGAGGACAGTGGTAACAACTTTACTAAAGGCTGGTGGTGTTTTCCCAGTCCAGGGAGGGGACCAGGGAAGGACTTTGCATTGGGGTGTGCTGGCACATCTATGCCACTATGGCCATGAGGGGACAAGGGACACTCAGCCAAGCCAGAATGGAGCTGGTGATGGGCACCGATGGTTTAGGGTGACAACCACAGCCAGGATGGGACAGGGTTCTTGTCCCAGTGCCTGGGATGAGGATGGCACTGGGTGCTAGCACCATGCCAGTCCCTCCGGTTCCTCTTTCACCTTGCTGTAACCCAACTCCTGTCCCCATAAATATTTCATGATGAAGGGTTGGATTGCCAGCCTGATGGAAGGCTGGAAGCAGAAAAAAAAAAGACTAAAAACAGGTAAAAATGGTATTTTTTTTCTTCCTGGTGTGGTTCAGGCATGATGATCTCAAGGAGATGCTCGACAGCAACAAGGATTCACTCAAGCTGGAGGCCATGAAGAGGATTGTGGCGGTGGGTGTTGTTGTCACTGGTGGGGACATTGCTGGTGCCAAGCTGTCTCACGCTGTACCAGCCCCTGCTGTGCCAGCTGCCCAGTGTCACACCACTTCTTTTCCCCCTAGATGATTGCCCGTGGTAAAAACGCCTCCGATCTCTTCCCAGCTGTGGTGAAAAACGTTGCCTGCAAGAACATTGAGGTGAGGAAGGTCTTGGGTGGCCCTGGCAGCATGCCAGGGTCTGGCACTTTCCCTGTTTTTGGGGATTGGCTGGAGTTTGGGGGCTCTGAGGTGGCACCTTCACCCTGCAGGTGAAGAAGCTGGTGTACGTGTACCTGGTGCGCTACGCAGAGGAGCAGCAGGATCTGGCCCTGCTCTCCATCTCCACCTTCCAGCGAGGACTCAAGGTGGGCTGCACTGAGGACCCAGGGGAGGTCTGGAGGAGCACTGAGCCTCCCACAGCTGCACTGCAGCCCCCCACTGTCCCCCCAGGACCCCAACCAGCTGATCCGTGCCAGCGCCCTGCGGGTCCTGTCCAGCATCCGCGTGCCCATCATCGTGCCCATCATGATGCTGGCCATCAAGGAGGCCGCCTCGGACATGTCCCCGTACGTGCGCAAGACAGCCGCCCATGCCATCCCCAAGCTGTACAGGTAACGGGCAGGGGATCAGCTGCTTTGTGTAAGGTACACCAATTGTTGTGATAAAGCAGCCAAGACTCAGTTTCTTCATGCAGAAGAGCCAATTCTTTAGTCACAAAGCTGATATTTGTAGGAAATATCAGAAGGCACTGTGTTAGATCTAATTGGCTAACAATACACTGACACTCAGTTTATTAGTCAGTAAATGGCTAGGGTGTACATTTGTCAAATCTCTCCATTTTTGGTTAGTTTACATATTTTGTTCAGTGGTTCCCATGGGAGAGATTTCTTGTTTATTACAGGTGCAAATGGTTTTCTTACTAGAATAGTTTGTTATGCTAACTGCTTTCACTCTTGTGATTTTTCACATGGGAAGTTACAAGCTAACTGCTAGCTTAGCTAGAGTAATAGGGCCTAAACCATATTTTATAAGACCTTTCTTTTATAATATCTTTACCTGTATGCAACATCAATAAGGGTCTTGGCTGCTTGGTACAGGCAGGGATGGGGAGGAGTTTGATCCAGTATCACCTGCCCTGCTCCTCCCTCACAGCCTCGACTCAGACCAGAAGGACCAGCTCATCGAAGTGATCGAGAAGCTGCTGGCTGACAAAACCACAGTGAGCAGGATTCTGTGTCTCCCTCACCCCTAAATCTGGGAACATGACTGGCCTTGTGCCCTCATGGGGATGGAGGTGTTCTCACCAAATTGGTGTCATCTTGGGGATGCAGCCATCCCCACAGTGGGGATGCCATTGTCCTCACTGATCCAGCATCCATGAAGGGATGCGGCCATCTCCCAAACCAACATCTTTGTGGGGATGTCACTGTCCCTAGCAAGACAGAATCCACATGAGGATGCCACTGTCCCCACTGATCCAGCATTTTCACAGGAATGCAGATGTTCCCACAAAATAGTGTCCTTGTGGGGGATGAAGCCATCCCTGGAGAGCTGGCATCCTTGTGGGAGTGCTGCTGTCCCTACTGGGCCAACAGCCTCATGGGAATTCACCAACTCCACTGAGCTGGCATCCCTACATGGAAGGGCTGCCCACCAAACCAGCCCCCGTATGGAGATGCCACCATCCCCACCAAACCAACATCTTGTTGATGATCCCACCACTCCAGGAAGTCACCCCAAGCTTTTCTTTTGCAGCTGGTGGCTGGCAGCGTGGTGATGGCATTCGAGGAGGTTTGCCCAGAGCGCATAGACCTCATCCACAAGAACTACCGCAAGCTCTGCAACCTGCTCATCGATGTGGAGGAGTGGGGGCAGGTGGTCATCATCAACATGCTGACCCGCTACGCCCGCACCCAGTTCCTCAGCCCCAACCAGAATGTGAGTTCAGAATGCCCTGGGAGCCTTGGGATGTCCTGGGAGCCCGTGGGGAGGTGGGGTGAAGGGGGAGTGTTCTTGGGAATGAAAATGATCCCACCTGCCAGCAGGAGTCCTTGCTGGAGGAGAACACTGAGAAGGCTTTCTATGGCTCTGAGGAGGAGGACGCCAAGGATGCCAAGGCAGAGGCAGCCTCGCTGGCCAAGCGCAAGCCCTACGTCATGGACCCCGACCACCGCCTCCTCCTGCGCAACACCAAGCCCCTGCTGCAGAGCCGCAATGCCGCAGTGAGACCCTCTCTCCACCCTGTTCCTCCCCCAGGGCCATGGGTGGTGTCCATCTCTCTGGGCTTATGATGTCCCCACAGTCTAGGACTCACTGGGATGCTTGAGGGACACCCAGAAATGGTGTCCTCAGGGTCAGGCTACTTCCAAGTGCTGAGAATGGGGCTGGGGGACATGGCCATTCCTCAGGGTGTCCCCCATTCCCACCATGTGACACTTGGGTGTGTGTCCATAGGTGGTGATGGCCGTGGCACAGCTCTACTTCCACCTGGCACCCAAGGCAGAGGTTGGAGTCATTGCCAAGGCGCTGGTACGGCTCCTGCGGAGTCACAGGTCTGTGGCACCTCGCCTGTGGTGGTGTCCTACCCTTCCACCCCAGTTGTTGGAACCCGTGGGGAGCTCCAAGACCCTTTTTGAGAGACTCTCAAAAAGCCCATCCCTTGAGGGACATCAGGCTGGAGGCCTTTTTTGGCTGGTCCAGTCCAGACATGGGGTGACAGCATCTTGGTGGCACCAGGCTGGTGGTGGGTCCTGGCCCATATTCACAGGGACTTGCTGAGGGTGTTTGACCCTTGCCCCAGTGATCATGTCCCCTCTTTGTCCCCACAGTGAGGTGCAGTATGTTGTGCTACAGAATGTGGCCACCATGTCCATCAAGCGGAGGGTGAGTCTCAGACTTGGTGTGGGAGGAGTTGGCCCTGTTGACCCAGAAAATGACACTAATGTCTCTGGCTGTACATGCAGGGGATGTTTGAGCCCTATCTGAAAAGTTTCTACATCCGCTCAACGGACCCCACACAGATCAAGATCCTCAAGGTGAGCTGGAAACACCTGTCAGGAGTGGGTTTGGGGCTTCATTGAGCCCTTTCTTTGGGTCAGCTGTCCTCATGCCCTGGGGACACGAGGACATCAAGACCCCTGTGCCCTGTCACCATGCCCCTATGCCGCTCATCTCTTCCTCATTTCCACAGCTGGAGGTCCTCACCAACCTGGCCAATGAGACCAACATCTCCACCATCCTGAGAGAGTTCCAGGTAAGCCATGGCCATACTGAGGCTGCCACCCTGGCATGGCTCTTGGTGCCAAACCACCACCATGGAGGGGGCAGAGGAGAACCCCTCCAGCAGGAGTGGGGTGAGGCCATACCAACCCCATCAGCGGTTCCAAAGGGCCCCAGTGTGTGAACACTGCCAGGGGGGATATCCAGCACTGGCACATGGGTGACATGCCATGTGTGCCCTTCATGTGCAGACCTACATCCGCAGCATGGACAAGGACTTTGTGGCAGCCACCATCCAAGCCATCGGGCGCTGTGCCACCAACATCGGGAAGGTGCGGGACACCTGCCTCAATGGTCTGGTCCAGCTGCTCTCCAACAGGGATGGTGAGTACACACAGCAGGGGTGAAATGGGAGCTCCATCGCTCTCAGGGCAGGACCCAACTGAGGCTGGGTCTCTGCCCACAGAGCTGGTGGTGGCTGAATCCGTGGTGGTCATCAAAAAGCTGCTGCAGATGCAGCCGGCCCAGCACAGCGAGATCATCAAGCACATGGCCAAGCTCACTGACAACATCCAGGTTGGTTGGGGCGCTGCTGACCCACAGGAGCAGGGGATGGCAGCAGTGCCACATGTCTGGGGGCATTTCACAGGTGCCAATGGCGCGGGCCAGCATCTTGTGGCTCATCGGCGAGTACTGCGAGCACGTGCCCAAGATCGCACCTGATGTGCTGCGCAAGATGGCCAAGTCCTTCACCAATGAGGAGGACATTGTCAAGCTGCAGGTCATCAATCTGGCAGCTAAGCTCTACCTGACCAACTCCAAGCAGGTACCGGGGATGTGATCCCAGCGTGGGCCTCAGTTTCCCTGCCAGGGAAGGAGAGGCCAGCCCTGAGCATGTTCTCTGCTGCAGAGCAAGCTGCTGACCCAGTACGTCCTCAACTTGGCCAAGTACGACCAGAATTATGACATCCGTGACCGGGCTCGCTTCATCCGCCAGCTCATCGTGCCCACTGAGAAGAGCGGGGCCCTCAATAAATACGCCAAGAAGCTCTTCCTGGCCCAAAAACCAGCTCCCATCTTGGAATCTTCTTTCAAAGGTACCCATCCCTGGTCACAGGGCATTGGGACATGGGGCGCAAGCTGTCACCACAATGCTGCATGGCTCTACCTGAGCTGCTGCCTCCTTTCACCTTGTCGTAGATCGGGACCATTTCCAACTGGGCTCCCTGTCCCATCTGCTCAACGCTAAGGCTGTGGGCTACCAGGAGCTGCCTGACTGGCCAGATGAGGCCCCTGACCCCTCTGTGAGGAATGTGGAGGTGTGTGGAGCACCTTGGGTGCATGGGGGATGAGGGGCCAAGGTGGGGACACTGACTGAAGAGCCCCAGAAGGTGCCTAGGTACTGCTCACCTGCCCCTGTTCCCTCTCTAGTGCTCACACATCCGCTTGGGGATGGGGGGACAAGGGTGGGTGTTTGGATCCCCCAGTCATGGGGATGGCCCTGCTCCATCAACCCTGTGCCAGCAGGTTCCTGAGTGGACCAAGTGCACCAGCCGGGAGAAGAGGAAGGAGAAAGTGGAGAAGCCTTTCTACTCTGACTCAGAGGGCGAGTCAGGGCCCACGGAGTCGGCAGACAGTGGTGAGGACCTGAGGGCATGAGATATTGGGCAGTGGTCACTGTGGCCATCAGGCAGGTGCCACAATGGTGGGGCATTGTTCAGGGGACATGACAGTGGAGACACCCCATCATGGGAGGGACATGGCAGGAGATGTGGAGGGAGGCAGTGGTGGGCAGTGGGACTATCCAGGAATGCAGGGGGAGGATGCAGTGGCAAGGCAGCAGCAGGTGTGGGGATGCAGTGGGAGGATGGAGGATGTAGTGGGATGAAATGGGAGATGGAGGAATGTGGGGGGACACAGCAGCAGGGCTGAGCTGTGCCCCCACAGAGCCCGAGTCCGGCAGCGAAGAGAACGGCAGCAGCAGCAGCTCTGGCAGCTCCAGCTCTGGCAGTGAGGAGGAAGATGAGGAGGAGGAGGAGGACGACAGCGGGGAGCAGTCGGAGGACAAGGAGGAGGAGGAGGAGGAGAAGAGGCCAAAGAGGAAGGACAAGGAAGGTTCCCATAAGGCAGTCTTGGGGACTGCAGGCAGGTACGCCCTGGGAAGGCAGGGGGATGCTCCCAGTGAAACCCCCACCCCAACCCCCTGAGCTGGGCTCTCCCTGCAGCCCCAGCGAGGAAGAGGAGGAGGAGGAAGGGGCAAAGAAGGCCAAGAAGAAGGCCCCACAGGGGAGGAAAGGCCGTGCTGAAACCTCATCAGAGGCCAGCACCTCCGAGAGCAGCTCCTCTGGCTCCGACTCGGGCTCCGAGGCAGAGACCAAGCCAAGGAAGGCGGTGAGGGCTGGGATGGGCTGGGATGGGGGCTGCACAGGGATACCTGGACCCCCTATTGAACTCCCATCTCTGTCCCACTGCAGCCCCCCAGCAGCAAGGCCAGCTCCAAGGAGATCTCCCTGCTTGACCTGGATGACTGTGAGTGGCTGCCTGGAATACACAAATGGCTGTGGTGGTGGTGCTGGGGAAACTGAGGCATGAGCAGTCATCCCAGTGCCATCAGGACTCCATGGGTCCTTTGGGAGCTGCAAAGCTGGGACAAGAACAGGTGTGGTGAGGGGTCCTTGTCCCCAGAGGATGGCTGTGGGACAGGCAGCTGTGCCTATTGGATTGTCCCTGTGTGGCTGTGCACAGGGACAGCCTACAGGGTTGTGTCTACACCAATGGAGCTGAGCCACTGGGCTGTCTTTGTGTGGCTCTCCCCATGGGACTGTGCCACCAGGGCTGACCCCACATGGCTGTCCCCATGGGGCTATCCTCATGAGGCTGTCCCTATGGAGTTGTCCCCATGGCACTATGCCACCATTCTGTCCTCATATGGTTGTCCCCATGTGCTTGTCCCCATGGAGCTGTGGCATTGGGCCTGTGCCCATGCTATTGTCCCCATGGAGCTGAGCCACTAGAACTGTCCTGTGTGAGTGTCCCCATGGGGCTATGCTCACAGCCATGGGGCTGTGAGCTCTGTTAACCCTTTCCTCACCCTTCCCCACCTTGCAGTCACTCCGCCTCCTCCCCAACCCATCCCCTCCAGCAGCATCATCTCCACCAGCCTGGTGACTGACCTGGAGGGCCTCACTCTCACCGACACCTCCCTGACACCCACCGTAAGTGTCCCCCGTGGTCTCCCTGGGGAGGTCCCAGGCCTCCTCCTGTCACCTGTGGTGGCTCCTGGGCCCTCTGCCAGCTGCAGGGGTTGCAGGGAGCCCTGAGCAGCCCCCGCTGTCCCCTGGTGCAGCTGCTGAGCCCGGCGTTCAGCGCGGTGAAGACCTACGAGCTGCTGCACCGCATGGCGGGCGAGGGGCTGGCGGTGGAGTACTGCTTCAGCCGCCGGCCCTTCCCCAGCGACCCCCACATGGTGGCCGTGCAGATCCAGATCTCCAACAACACCGACACCGAGGTGAAGAACCTGCGGGTCAACGAGCCCAAGCCACTGTCCGGCATGCGGATACAGGAGTTCCCTGAGATCGGTATGGCATGACACGGCGTGGCCGTGACGCTGAGGGGGGAGTGGGGACAGGGGTTGGGTGGGAATGTGGGATGTAGTGGCAGCCCTGTGGTTCCAGAGCACCTGGCGCCAGGGGACACAGCCACCGTGGTGATGGGCATCGACTTCTGCGACTCCACCCAGGCAGCAAACTTCCAGCTGTGGTGAGCATCTGGCGCCGGGCAGGGCAGGATGGGTGTCGCCAGGGATTCAGGGCATCAGGTGCTCCAGAGGTGAAGAAAGTGGGATAGGTATCAACATCCCTCCACATAGCAAGGGACAGGAGACAGCAGAAGCAGGGCATGAGGGGATGGAGGGCAGCAGGACAGGCACCAGAGTCCTTCCAGGGAAGGAGGAGACAGTCAGATGGGTGTGGGGTGGGTGGGGGACACCAGGAAATGCACAGGCCTCTCTGCAAGGGGACAAGGAGGCAGCAGCAGCTCCAGGTCCAGCCTGACAGGTTCCCCCCATTCCTGAGCCCTTTTGTGCCACAGTTTCAGCAGTCACCCCTGCCCAGGGCAGGGATGGGAAGCAGGACATGGAGAGGGGACATAATCGGAGCACATGCCCCTCTGACCCGCCTGTCTCCCCAGCACCCACACGCGCCAGTTCTACGTCTCCATCCAGCCACCCGTGGGGGAGCTCATGGCCCCAGTCTTCATGAGCGAGAACGAGTTCAAGAAGGAGCAGGGTGAGTGGGGCCAGGGATGGGGACAGAGTGCTGCACGGGCACCCACCACTGACACTCACCCCCAATTTTGTCCCCTCTGCCGCCCTCGCTGTGGCCCTAGAGCACCTGGCACGGCCGGGTGAGGGTAAGTGGCTGCTCAGCTGGCCCCTAGACTAGCTCTGCTCCCCTCACCCCCCCCTGCACCCTCAGCCTGTGGGCTGGGGTGACCACCCTGGTGCCAGGGTGGCTTTGTTGGGTCTCCACAAAGTGTGAAGGGCCCATGTCACCCTGGCGCTCCCAGAACTGTGTCTGTGAATGACACCCTGTGTCCCCATGCTTCTGGATCAGCACATCCCCACCCTGACCCCATGGATGGTGGCAGTGTTGAGTAGGGAGTGCTTAGTGCCCTGTAGCACCTGGCCCCATTGCTGCCACTGTCCAGAGGAGCACATCCCCAGGGATGTGGCTGCTGCCACCAGGCAGGCACATGGGATGAGCCCAGGAAGGGTTATGAATGATTTTCCCAACTCCACTGAATGCTGAACCAAGAGCAAGCAGAGCAGCCAGCTCAGGATGTCATGGGGAACCTGAACTCAGGGAGCTGGAGGGGCTTGCTTTGGGAGTGTCAAAGCAGGGCCCAGCAGGGTGTGTGGCCAGAGACAGGCAGGTGCCTCTGTTGCCTGCTCTAGGGAAGCTGATGGGCATGAGCGAGATCACAGAGAAGCTGACGCTGCCTGAGAAATGCCGAAGTGACCACACCATCGTCCAGCAAGTGACCTCAGCTGCCAACGTGGGCCGTGTGCCCTGCGGTGCCAGCAATGAGTACAGGTAGCTGCACCCCCAGACCTGGATCAGGCAGGCGCTGTCACCCCTCCGTTCCCACCTGAATCACAGGGGGACACTCAGGGCTTCCTTTAGGATGAGGAGCCTGCATGAACCCAAATGGGACAGCGGCCGTGGGTGGCAGGCACCTGCCTGTGCCCACCAGAGCATCCCATGGGATCAGAGAGTGACGGGGGACAGCTTGCCTTGAAGCCCTGTGTTTACCACCCAACAGGTTTGCAGCCAAGACAGTGACAAGTGGGAGCCTGGTGCTCATCACCCTGGAGCGGCGGGAGGGCTCCACGGCCCAGCTGACCATCAACAGCGAGAAGATGGTCATCGGCACCATGCTGGTGAAGGACATCATCCAGGCCCTGACACAGTGACAGCCGGGCTCTGCCGCGCCCATGGCCCTGCCCTCCCACCCCTTCTGCCCCATGCTGCTCCCCAAAACACTCCCTTGCCCCTGTTTCTGCCAGGTTGTTCCCTGCCCCGATCCCAAAAGGGGCGGCAGGCAGCGGCCCTCGGGCCAGCTTTGCTGCTGGGCGGAAGGAGCAGGATGCAGCAGATGGGATGCAGGGAGGTGTCCTACTCGGAAGGGCAGAAGCAGTTCCAGCCCCCATGGAGCCCAGTGTGGCCCCAGTCCCTCACTGTCATCTCCCGATGTAACCCTTATTTATTATGTCCAGCATCTCCCAATAAAGTTCTTCTCCAACGTGCTCTGTTTCCCTCCTCTGTTCTGTGGGCACATCAACCCCAGATTCCCCCCATGCCGGGCTCTGCCAGCCTCCCCGGGGCAGCCACATGGGACAGCAGGGGACCAGCCATCCCTTAGCTGACTGGAAACATGCAGAGTGTCCCAGGGGTGGGTGGCTGCTGCGTCCTGGAGAAAACCTGGCACATGGTGTGGGAGTGAACCCCCCAGGGCAGGAGGTGCTCAGTCAGAGCAGGGATCTGAGGAGTTTTGGGAGGGTTCCAGCTATTTATTCAAGGCAGAATTGCTCATGCTTCGACCGCAGAAATACCTGCTACGTCAGGGCTGGGTCTGTTCTGCAGTGTCACTGGAGGGATTCCTGGGGCCAGCTCGGGGAGGCGTTTCATCTCCAAACTGGGATTACAAAAAAAGAAGGAAATCTGACTCTTTATTAAGATCTCTCCTCCCAGCACAGGCTGGGTGGGATTTCAGTGAGCACTGGCTCTCTCCATCCAAAGCTGCAGCTCAGCTCAGCACAGAGTCAGGCCCGGCACCAGAGGCAGAGGATGAGCAAAGGACGCGCGGGAAGGTCTGAATCCAGAACCGCCTCCGCTGCCACAAAAAGGGTGAGGGGCTTTCTGCTTTTTCCGGGTAAGAGATGAAAACAACCCCTTTGTGTTTTCTGATGGGTGAGGAATCCCTGGCTGGAGCAGCAGCAGCAACCACTGCGTGTCAAATGCTTGTTCCATAGGGAAAAAGCCCATTCCCATAAGGACAGGGGCTGGAGCTGCAGCTGCCTCACAGGGAGCACAATGATGCCACCACCCTGTTTCCTTTAGGGAGGCTGATTTAACCCTTGGGCTCCTATCCCTTCATGGGCTCAGCGAGTGCCGCAGCCTGTGTGTGGAGAGATGCCCTTGGGGACCTCACTTTAACCCCCTGGGGGTCCCATTCACTCATGGGGGGCTCAGTGATCACCACAGCCTGTGCGTGGGAGCTGCCAGCACTGAGGCAATCCTGGGAGGGAGTTTGCAGCCAGGCATCACAGTGTCACCACTCCATTCTCCTTAGGGGGACTGATTTAAGCCCTTGGGAGACTCATTCTCCCAAGGGGAGCCCAGAGTGCTGAGCCTGTGTGTGGAGAGCTGCTGGAGCCAAAGGGGGTCTGGAAGGGCTAAAGCCAGGCACCACAGCACTGCCACCACCCCATTTTCCTTGGGGAACCCATTTTAACCCCTTTGGGTCCCATTCCACTCAGAGTGGGCTCAGTGAACACCCAGCCTGTGTGTGGCACTGTGGTGGCCCTGGGGGTTGTGAAGCTGAGAGCCACAGCACTGCCACCATTCCAGTACCTCAGAGGAGCTGATTTAAGTCCTTGGGGGCATGATTTTAGCCCTTGGGGATCCCATTCCCCACAGAGTGGGCTTAGCGAGCACCACAGCCTGTGTGTGGGAGCTGACAGCACTGAGGTGTCCCTGTGAAGGCTCCAGATGGACACTGCAGTGCCACCACCATGCCATTCCCCTCACAGGGGCTCATTTAACCCCTCTGGGGTCCCATTCCCTCATGGGATGCTCAGTGAGCACCACAGCCAGTGAGGGGAGAGGTACTGGCCCCGAGGTATCCCCTGGAGAGCTCCATCCAGGCACGACAGTACTATCATCCCATTCCCCTTAGAGGGGCTCGTTTAACCCCTTGGGGGTCCCATCCCTTCACAGGGGTCACAGTGAATGCCACAGCTCATCTGTAGGAGCTGCCATCACTGAGGCTACCCTTGGGGAGCCCCTCTTTTAGTCATGGGGTGCCCCATCCCCTCAGAGGGGGCTCAGTGAGTGCCACAACCTGTGTGTGTGGAGAGATGCTGGTGCTGAGGTGTCCCTGGGGGGCTTCAGATGGGCACTGCCACCAACACATTGCCTTCATGGGGGGGGGGGGGGTCATTTGAGAGCCCTTTGGGGGTCTCATCCATCAGGAGCACAGTGAGTGCCACAGCCCGTGCATGGAATGCTGCTGGCACTAAGGGTCCTCAGAAGGACTCCAGCCAGGCAGTGCCACCATTGCATTCCCTTTAGAGGGACTGATTTAAGCCCTTGGAGGTCCCATCCCCTCACGAGGGGCTCAGTGTGCATCACAGCCTGTGATTTGTGTGTGGGAATTGCCAGCACTGAGGCTGCTCTTGGGGAACCCCATTCCCCTTGACAGGAAAGATGTGTTAAAAACAATTCCATGGGTGAGGGGATGGGTATGAAAGCCTTTGAAATGGTTCTTAATGTCTCTACCAACTTCAAGCCGCAGGTTTGTTAGAGAAACCAGACAGTTTGGCTCCTGAAACAGACAAACTCAGCCTGAGTTTCTGATCTTTGGGGGAGAAAATGACGTGTTTAAAGGGGGAATATGTGGTAGGCAGTTCGGGAAGGCTGCACCTTCCGAGTCCCTCAGCTGATGGGGGAAGGAAGAGGGCAACATGTGGCCGGGAGTTTAGGCTAAAAGGAGGCTGTGCCCTCTGAAACCGAGAGAGAAAGAAAACCCCACGGGTGTATGCCCCAGTGGACAATCTCTCCCTTTATTCTAATAAAGTTATAGGATTCTTCTATCTCTTTTACGGACACTGACTTTTCAGAATGTGATTTTCTGCACATCCTCACACAAGGGCACCCGGTGAACACGCAGCCTCTGTGTGGTGGGTGGCCCCAGAGGTGCCGAAGCAAAAGTCAGAACCACTACCATCCCAGACACCTCAGAGAGGCTGATTTAAGTCCTGAACTCCCGTCACTGGCCTTGGGGTCCCGCTCCCCTCAGACGAACAAGAAGTGTTGCCAGTGCTGAGATGTCCCCAGGGGGCTCCAGCTGGGCAGTGCCACCACCATCCTACTCCCTTTAGGGGAGCTGAGTTAACCCCTCAAGAGTCCTATTCCCTCATGAGGTGTTCAGTGGGCACCACAGCCCATGAGTGGAGAGCTTCTGGTACTGAGATGACCTGAGGGGCTACAGCTGGGCACCACAGTGCCACCACCACCCCATTGCACTCAGACGGGGCTGATTTAACCGCTCAGGGCTTCCATCCCCTCTGAGGGGCTGAGTGAGCACCACAGCCCATGTGTGAAGAAATGATGACACTAAGCCTGCCCTTGGGGCCCTCAATTTAACGCCTAGGGGATCCCATTCCCCTCACGGCGGGGGGCAGAGCGAGTGTCACATCCTGCAGGTGGCTGCTGCCAGCGCTGAGGCGTCCCTGGGAGAGTGGCTGAAGCCGGACAGCACAGTGCCGAGCTCAGAGGGGCTGAGAGAATGCCTCGCGTGACGCCACGTTAACCCGCGGCTGCCCGCTCCCCTCACGGCGAGGCGGCTCCGCGGGGCTGTGGCGGGAACCGCCCGATGGCGGCGGGGCAGCCGCCACGCGGCCGTCGCGTGCTGCGCGCATGCGCAGCAGCCCCGCCCCTCAGCGGCACCCCCGCCCCTCCCTCCACGCCCTTACCCCCCCCGCCCCCGCCTCCGGCCCGGCCCGGTCCATAAAAGCCGGGGGCCGGTAGAGGGGCTGCGCCGCTCTCGGTGTCTTCGCTATCCGTTTGGCTCGTCCGTGCTGCATTTCGGGACCGCCCGTCCGTCCGTAGTGCTGCCCATGGCCTTCCCGCCGGTAAGTGCGAGCACGTGCCGCCTCGCGAGGCCGCCCCGCCACGTGGTTCCACGCGGTGGAGCCGCCGGGGGCGGCGTTCCCGCCCGTTCCACCTGCCTGAAGAGGGCAGCGGGACACCGAGCCCTCAGGGCGGCCCTGCGGGAATCGCCCCGCGTGCCGGCGGAGCGCTGCCATGGGATCCCCGTTCCCTTCGGACTGGCCTCGAGGGGGCCCTGCTGCTGAGGTACCCGCGGGGAACACGGGCTCTGGTGGAGCTCAGGGAACACAACTGACCCTGCCTTCAGGGAAGCGCCACGGAACCGCTGCCTAGCCTAGCAACCTGCCCTTCCACCCTTCCCGGTGCTTTAGGGGGATGAAGCTGGGCTCAGGTGTGCATGGTGGGGTATATTTTGGCTAGAGTGGGCACTTGTACTCATGCAAGTGGTATTTTTGCCACTTCTAAGCTGCTTTTTTTTTCTTTTAGTGTAAAAGGTGACCAAAGGTGCTGTTTTATTTGTAAACCGAACTGAAAGCTCCATGTAGTGTCTGGCTGGGGTGAGGGGTGACACAGGAGACTCGGTTCATAACTGAGTATGGACAAAGGTGATTCTTCTGAGAGAGACAAGTCTGCTGAAAAACAAGTTCTTTTTTTTACCCTTTGCTGTTCCCCAGCTGAAGCCAATTAACGCTCATTAGTGGTGCCTGTGTTACGGGCTAACAAGGTGTGCTGGCACCTGGAGTGCTGATGAGGGACTTGGGGTACAGCGGGGCTCCGGGAAGAGCTCCAGGACCCCGTTACTTTCCTGCAGTTTGTCCCAACTGGAACAGTCTCCCAAAACCAATTTAAACCTTATTCAGCTTTGACAGTCTGCTGCAACAGGCAGCTGTGGGTATTGCTCATGTACGAAGCTGCTGGTGAGTGATGCCACCAAAAATAAAAAAAAGAAAAAAAAATAGCTGCCCTGATGGTGAAATGCCTTTTAAAAAAAGGGATTTTGGCAAAACTGGAGTTGTTCTGAAGTCAGTGCTCCCCTGTGAATTAAGACCAGTCTTAATTCAAACCAGGTGTGTTCAAGATGGGTCTGCTCACTGAACCCCCAGGACAGCTGCTGGTCGTTAGCCTTGCTGATGGTGGGAGAGCTGCTGTGGCCTTGCCCAACACTTTCTGGGATGAGCTGGGGTGGGAGTGTGTGCCTGGTGGAAACAGTTACACCAATGTTGTGTTTTGCACGGGTGTAGCTGACTTAAATTTGGGAAGCAAAACATACCAACAACAAAGGATTTTCTGAGTTCCCTTTTATTGAAGTGGGGAGCCATCTCAGCTTGGTTATGTTGACATGGGCACCATTTTAACAGCATCTTAAATTTTGCCTTGGGATTGCAGGCCCTCTTGGCTGTAGCTACAGCTCCAAGAACCCCTCTGGGCATCAGCATGGTGCTGCCTGGGTGAGATTTCCATGGAAGATGTAAAAAGCAAAGGCTGGATTGTAGCTGAGGTGGATGAGCCTTGCCTTGCTCCCCAGCATCCCCGGGAGCTAACGCACATCTTGGCCATCCTGGCAGCCAGCCTGTGTTTAATGACTTCCCTAAGGATTAGGCTATCCTAATCCTGTGCTAGTGCTGTTGTGATGCTGCAGGTTCTGCCTAGCCCTGGGATTTCATTATCTCCAGGTTTCCTGCAGGTGTGTGTGCCTCGGAGGTTCCTCATTTCCCTTTGCCTTGGACATCTTTGGGGTGTTTTGCTGCACAGGTGTGTGTTGTAGCACTGAGTGCTGCTGCCTGGAGTGGCCCCTCCTGCAGGTGAACTCTGCTTGGGGCTGGTGGGGTGGGAGCTCCAGGGACCTGCCAGCTTCCTGATGCACAGCAGGAAAACAAGAGCTCTCTGCCGTGGTGGTAAGGCTTGCTGTGCTCTGTTGCTCTGAGAGAGGGCAGCTCCTCCCTGTTTCTTGGCGCTCCTTTTCTCAATGCCATGTGTTTGTTTGGGGTTGCAAGAGGGATCTGGAGCCTTTCAACACCCTCCTTGAAGCCTCAGTGTTGTTGGGAATGAATTTTCCTGCCTGGAAGCTCTTGGTTGAGTCAGGATGTGGACGACTGCTCTCCTGCCTGAGCTTCCTCTTGCTGTGTGTCTGTGTATGGTGCTGCTTGGGTCTGTGTTTCTGACATCCAGTGACTTAACCTGCAATCTCACAATCATTTGCTCTGTGAGCCTGCAGCAGAGAACTGAGTTGTCCTTCTCCTTTGGTTCTTTTCCAGGGGCTTCTGTAGAAACTTGCAACTCTCTTAAGAGGCTGGGTGTCTTACCAGGTGTTAAGAAGTGGTGTTTGACTCCTGGTGGCTTTAAAGCACCTGTCAGCTGGATCAGCTTCTCCATTGACTCGTTTATCCCCTGATAAAACTGTGTCTGTGCCTCTGGATTGGGATTGTGAGGTATAGCAGGATGGAATGGCTGTTGGGTCGCTGCTTACACCCCAGGGTGTTCATGTGGTGCCAGGAGAGCCCACCACTGGAAGCAGAGGGGGTTTGTAGTTTGTAGCTGCAGTGTGGAGCCTGCTAGGGACGCCTGGAGAGGCACTGTGCTGAATTTGCCAAACCCTTCCAGGCGGGGCAGGGACAGCAAATCCTCCCTGGGCTCTGGAGTTGCTCGTCTTGGCTGGGGATGATGAGCAGCACCGGCTCTGGGGATGCTGCCTCAGGCGAGGTGTTTCCCTGGGGTTTAGTGTTGACTCCGAGACAGAAGCACTTGGTGGATTCTCCAGTTTGCAAACTCCTCCACCATCCTCTGCAGGCTCTTGGGGGTGGTTTGGGCGGGCTCTGAGTGCTCTGGAGACCTCTTCTCAAAGGAGTATTTTATTTTCAGGTTTAGGAGAGGGGAGGGTGCGCTACAAGCACCTTCCTACAAGGGGTTGCAGTGCTGCAGGATCCCCCCACCCTGTGTCCAGCATGACTGCAGTATCCCAAGGATATCCTTGACAGTCTAAGGTTAAAATCTCTCCAGCAGAAGGGATTCTTGTGGAAAGGCTTGTCTGTGTTCTCGCTGGTTTCTGTGCCCGTTTGGAGCAGGACTGGTGCTGCCAGTCGTGGAGGCTAAATGAGAAGGAGCGGGTGGGGCGTTCGGCTGGCTGCTCCGGGTTATTTTGTCTCGCTAGTGCGGACTCCTCGGGAAAAGCTTTGCCTCCCGCTGGAAGTGGTTCTTTTACCAGGAGCGGGAGTAGAATGCGGAGTTTCATCCTTAGGCCAAGGCAGCCTGATGCGGCACTCCTTTTTATTAAAGATGACTGGCAATACTTTTGTAATTTGAGCTTCTGTACTCCAGCTGCTCTTTATAAAGATGACTTAAAGCGCGCTCTGCCTCTTCTCTCAGCCTTCAGCTCGCTTTTAGCCTTACCTGTGTCACTCTTCTAAATGTTCACTTGTTTGGTGGTGGGCTCTGATATTCGTGCATTTGCAAACAATTCCATGGGTGTTAATTCTTTTAAATGGTTCTTAATGTCTCTCCCAACTTCAAGCCGCAGGTTTGTTAGAGAAACCAGACAGTTTGGCTCCTGAAACAGACAAACTCAGTTTGTCTGATCTTTGGGGGGGAAAATGACGTGTTTAAAGGGGGAATATGTGGTAGGCGGTTCGGGAAGGCTGCACCTTCCGAGTGCCTCAGCTGATGGGGGAAGGAAGAGGGCAACATGCGGCCGGGAGTTTAGGCTAAAAGGAGGCTGTGCCCTCTGAAACCGAGAGAGAAGGAAAACCCGTGAGGGAGAAAACCTCAGTGGACAATCTCTCCCTTTATTCGAATAAAGTTGCAGGACTCCTCTGTCTCCTTTATGGGCAACTGACTTTTCATTGCGTGATTTCCTGCACAGCTCTGAGCGTTTCAACAGCTAAAGATCGCAGCCCTCAGCGCCGAAGAAATGCCAATAGCCGCAAACGGGCTGGAGTTCTGCAGGGATTGTTCAGGTCCCTGCTGAAGGCACGGTGCGAGCTGTCCGTGTTCCTGCTGCTCCCTGGTCTGGGTTTCCTGTGGTTTTCACCCGTGTGGTGGGTAGCTGGAGAAAAGGCTCACATCGTGCGCGTCTAATGACGAGCCGGGGGGTGGAATGCAAGTGCCAGGCGTGGGCTGGGCTAATGTTCCCGTCTCCATGTGAAGTTCAGTTTAGACCAGCCTCCTTGAACGATCCGCAAGGGGTCATTTGAAAGTAAAACCAGCTCGGTGCTCCGGGCTTGTTTGCGAGTGAAGCAGAGCGGGAGGTGAGTGAGGCCCGAGCCTTGCAGGAGCACAGCCAAGCCGTGCCTGAATTGTTTTCTTGACAAGTACAAACGGCCCCGTTCAGAGCGTCGGTGTTCGCTTGCCACACTTGATGCTCTTCAGTTCTTTGGGTTTCAGTTTAACTTGATTCAATGGAGGGGTTTGATGTTTCTCAGGCAGAAGCTTTACAAGGGGTGATCCTCTTTTAGGGTGCTGGTGTGTCCATGTCCATGCTGGGTTGTGCTAAAGCAGAGATGCTTTGGGGTAACTTCCTTTGTGGTCAGGTGCTGCTGCCTGAAGGGAAGATAAGGTTTTTATCTTCCGCCTTTCCTCAGGATTTGGGGCTGTTTACCTGGGAAGGAGTGTTTTTTGGGGTTTTTTTTCTGCAAACCTGAAGTGATTGCTGCTGACTTAGATAATTTTGACATACTGTTCAGAACTCTATGGTGGGTAGTGAGATGAGCCTTGTGCTCCCCTGCTGTGGCTCCTTGTGGTGTCTGCCTCCACCGTGAGCATCCCGCTTGTCCCTTGGTGTCAGGAGACCGATTGTGGGGTAGAAGGTGTTGTACCCTCATTAATCAGATCGCTGCTGGACAAACAGCCAGGAGCTGTGTTCACAACCCAGCTGGTTTGCTGTGGCTGTCAGCCTGGAGTCCATCCCTGCTCCCTGTGTGTGATGGGCACTCTGCTCCAGTGTGCTGTGCTGACAAATTACTGACCCGTTTGCTTAACTGCTTCTTCAATGCCACGAATTGGGTTTGAGTGTTGCTAAGACCTAAGCTAATGTGAATATTGGAGGCAGTCCAGGCTTTCCACAATGTGTTGAAAGCTGAGTACTTGCCTATTTGACAAACATACTGGTTCTTTTTTACCAGAAAGAAGATCCTGTGAGGAGCATAAAAGACTGCTGGGATAGCCCGAATGCCCCTGCACTTTCCACTTGCAGCAATGCAGATATTTTCCGCCGAATAAATGCCATGTTGGACAACTCTCTGGATTTCAGTGGAGTCTGCACCACGCCTGTCACAAAAGGCAAATGTGACACCCTGCCAGGTGATGGAGGGGGGATGCAGGGGTGGGGAGGTGCTTGGTGGGACCTGGTGAACAGGTGGTGGTGGTGTTGGCATGCTTGGTACTAGGGGGTCTTTGCTTGTGTGCCTGAAATGAGTGCCCTGTGTATTCCCTGGCAGCGTGGAGGTGCCTGGGAAGGCTTGCTTGCCTCCCTGTGGTGCTGTGGGTTATTGTGGGCAGGATGTGAGTGCTCCCTGCCTGACCTGCTGGTGGGAGTACCTCCAGCAGACTCCTTTAGTCTGCCTCTCCTGGAGGCAGCGTTCATCTGCTCCCAAGGTCAGCCAGGCTGAGTTGCTGTCTGCATACATTGAAATTGCAAGAGTTTTGAAAAACCACAGGTCAGCTAACATGCGTGTAAGAGCACAGGTGGGTGCAGACTTCCCTGCAAAGCAAGCTTGGTGTGATGAAATCAGTGCTGCAAGCTTCTGTTTGCTCCAGGCTGAGGGGAGTGGGCATGTTCTGCTGCCTCAAGACAGAAGTTCTGTGCCAAAGCAGAGAGTGTTTGGTCTGGTCTTATTTTTATCCACGTGAAGGACGTGCTTTTGTCCTTTTGCAGCAGCCCAGGTCTGCCAGTAAATGTACCCGTGCCTGACTCTCCTTTTGCCAGCACACCTCTGAGCAGCAGTGCTTGCTTGTGCCAGGATTTGGGCACTTGAAAGGGATTGCTCTTGCCTCTCCAGCCTCTGAATTGTAGGGTCAATAAACACTTCAGCCATTATTGGAAACAAGCTGACCCCTCAGGGTAGATTCCCAAAACAAAGTGGGAAGTGAAGGGCTGAGCCTCCCCAGCTGGTGACCTTGCAGGGTTCCCTGGGCAGAGCAGGTTTCTGTGCAGTCACATGGAGGCAGGGCTGCCTTGGCCTGGTGGGTAATCTGAGTTTAATCAAATGGGTGTGGAAAAAAGCTCTAAATGAGTGGCTGCACACCGTGTGGGTCTGCTTGATGCCTGTACAGTGCAACTTTGTTCTGGGCTAACAAAATGACTGCCACCAGATGACTTCCAGTGCAGCTTAATCTCCTGGGTATTTGAGGACTTAACAGTGTGGACCTGGGGCTGATCTGGCCATGTGATCCCGTGCTGGCGCTGCAGAAATACCAGGGGAAGTGAATTGCCTGCTTGGAGGCCTGGATCCATGGCCAGCATTGCTTGAAACCTGTCTGGTAAAGTGGCACTGGGGGCTGTGCTGGCAACTCCTGAGCAGTGGTGTAGTGAATATTAACCCTTTCAGGTTAGTGGTGCATTGTGCTGGGCTGGTTTGTTGGGTTTTTTTGTTTTTGTTTTTTTTGGTCCCCTGGCACAGTAGTAGCCAGTGCTGTATCTGATCTGGATGCACTGGAAGCATAAAGGAGAAATAAATTTAATGCTTTTATCTCCTTGCAGTGGGTTAATGAAAGAGTTGTTTCTGGCTTCCTTGTTGAAATCTTTGCTATAGACCTTCCTACCCCATTTGGAATGGGGATATTTCATAGACTCTTAGAACATGTTCATGGTATTTCCTGATTAAGTTTCAGCTTCCCAAAGTTAACCTGATTTATAAAGGAGGTGTCTCTGCCTGCTAGAGCAGATTGATCATGTGAAGGTGTGGGTTAGTTCTGGTTTTGTGTCTGGGCTTAAGAGCTGGCACAGCAATTTTAACTTGCAGTGCTGTGTTTGACTTGGAGAACTCTTCTCTGAGGGATGGGGGTGTTTGCCTGGCACTGAAGTAGGAGCTTTTACTGACCTGCTGCTTGGAAATCTGTGTGCTCTGTCATTTACTCTGGTTTTTCCTAGGGATGTCTGGAGCAGAGGGTCTTGCTGGTGATGCCTTGTCTGGAAACTCCTGAGTTTCCCAGTGGTGTTAAACTGCTTGTTTCAGGTGATAAGTCCTGTGGAAGACCTCTCATAGGGCAAATACACTGGCACTGGGGTGTAAAACAGAGGGCCTTCCTCTAGCAAATGTTATTTTTGCTGCAGGGAAACCAAAGTTGTGCTTTGGGGGCACTCTAAGCAGCTTTTATTCCTGCTTTGGCAGCTGAGGACCAGTCTGACCAGTGAGTGCTGGGGAGCTGGGTGGGAGCCTTGCTCAGCAGTAGTTATCCACACAGGAGGGCTTTAGCTTGTGTCAAATCCCTTGTGTAGTGACACAAATGCTTATGGTGTTGTGAGGAAAGAATTCTTCAGTTCTCAAAGGATGCTGGGCTGTAGGAGGGCTGCCTTGGGACAATAGAAATTGATAAGGGAGCAACCTGGGCCAGCAGTTATCAGCTGTAAATTCGTGGATGAGTCAGCATCTGCCAAAGCATCAGCAGCTCAGAGTTATTGGTCTCCTTGCAGTCCCAGCCTTGTTTCCTTTATGTTGGAGCTGGGTTCTCTGGGTAGGTGAGGAGGGCCTGAATGCAGCACCTCTGCAGGCTTTGTCCTGTCTTTGGAGCTGGAAAGTGCAGGAGCTGCTCCTAATGTTTGGTAAGTTGCTAGTGAGAGTTTTCTCCATGAAAAAGCTGGCAGTGACAGCAAAGATGTGAATCCTGGGGCATCTGTGATCTATAAATGGGGGAGTGAGTTTGGCACCTGGACCTTGGCTTGGGTTGTGCAGAAATTCACACCTGATGGCCGTAAGGCTGAGCAGCTGATTGCTAAAATGCAGAATATAGTGCAGGTGCCTAAGCCTGGAACAGGTTGTTGGAGCTGCTTGCCTTGCCCTTGAGTCACTTCTGGGTAGGTGATCAATGGAGCAGAGGCCCTTCATCTCATGTGGTGTTTTGTCTCTGCTCCAAGTCAAGTCACTCCTGAAGAATTCCTGAGTCTGTGGGGTTTTTACTTGTGCAGGAGCCACTGTTAGACTAGATTATCATGTAATTCCTTGCTTCCTTGTAATTCCTTGTAATTCCAGGGGTTTGAATCTGGAGATCCACCATGAATGTAGTAGCTATAACAGGTGAAAGGACTGTCTTTTTACAACTTAAACTCTTTAAAGGGCAGAGCTTGGGGAAGAGACTTTATTCCAGCAGTAAATGCTTGGACTTTAATCTATTCATGGTCCCTCAAGCTTTTCAGTCGTCATCTTCAGGTCAAACTAAATTTATCCCAGCTTGCACTATGTTGAAGAAGCCCCTTTGAGCACTAAGAGGATTACACGTGGTGGAGAGGAGATGGCAGAAGTTTGTGACCTTTCACTAATGCTCTTGGGGAAGCACGTGTGGAGACACTTTACTGTAGGGCTGACAGCGAGGCTGTGCTGGGATCAGCCTGGGCAATGTGAGGGGACGGGCTGATTCAGCACTCTGCATGCACACAGGCAGGGTTATCCATCCCCTTCTGGGCACAGCTGGGACTGCTGCTGCTGCAGGTGCAGCCTCTGGGACTGCTGCTGCAGGTGCAGCCTCTGGGACTGCTGCTGCAGGTGCAGCCTCTGGGACTGCTGCTGCAGGTTCAGCTTGCCACAGCTGCGGTTGCGTGTGTGTAAAGATCAGTTTGCAGCTGATGATACTCCTTGGTGAACTTTGCCCCTTGTCAGAGCCAGCTGTGCTGAGATGCCCAGGCTGACCAACCCCTGAGGTTTGTGGGTTGCTGTTCCAGGAGCTCTCCAAGCACCACGCTTGGGGTTGCAGTGGTGTCATTGTAGAACCTGTCTGGTGGCTTCAGGGACAGGGTCACGGTGCTTCACAATTGCTGCACGTCTGGCTCAGTCCTCTCTGGAGAAAGGCAGAACCTCCTCAGTGCAGCACCTCTAGTGGCTTTTGTGTGGTGCTGGAGATGGGAGAGGCAGCGTGGCCTTGACAGAGGCAGGAGTCAGCATCTCCTGGAGCAGCTGCCTGTCCTTGAGCAGCTGCTGCACAAGGAGTGTGATTTTAAAGCTGTTGCATATGTTTATCACCTCTCTGGATAAGAGTGTGGGCAAGGACAGTTTCTTAGCTTGGCTGCTGGTTCGTTTTAAAGCCTGCTGCCAGGCTTTAAAGCTGGGCCTTGCTGGGTGCTGCTACATACACCAGCTTTTGAAACTAGGCACAGCTTCCAGCTTTGGTAGAGCTGGGAGTAAAGCTCCCACGGTAACTTTTGTGTACCTGTGGCTGGTTTCAGCTGAAGGCAGTGCTTTGTTTACAAGGAACTTTGAAGACATCTAGGTACCCCAAATGTCCCAGCAACATTGATATCTCATTCATTAAGCTCTGCTCATTTAACAGCAACAAAGCAGGCATTATTTTGCTCTAACTTGACAGTCCATTGTGTGAAGAAATGGGAGATGCTTAAATGACTTCCTTCGGATAGGAGAGGCTTCAGGTGCCAAGTTTAAAGGCTGTTAGTTGTGGCCCATCAGGCTTTAATGACTCTGTGGCTGCTTTATTTAAGGAAAACTGAAGGACAAATGCAAACCCAGACTAGCTGATGACTAAATCGGCTTCCTGTTTGCTCTTAACTGCAGTCAATTAATGACCTATCACTTGTTTAGCTGTCCAAAAAGTGTCTCTGATACTGTAATGTAAATTCCTCTGCTCTTCCTCTGCAGCCCCAAGGAAACATTCCAGACAGCGCTGGATGCAGCTGACCTGATATACATGGCCTTGAATCAGAGAATAAAATGCTCTAGGATGCAGGGGCCCCAAAGGTAGCTCTGCTTACCTGGAGGTACTGAGGCAGAGTAAGACTCTGAACAGGAGCTCACCTGAAGCTGACAGAACCATTCTGCCTGCCCCAGAGAAATGCTGGATGCCATGTACACATCCAGAATAGGGAGATTCCACACCTGTGCCCCAGAAAAGGAGCACACTTACTTCCCTTGGTCTTGTTGGCCTTTAGATTTGGAGTGTCACATGGCCAGGTTTCTGCCTATACAATCATGATGCTTCTCTCTACTGGAAAGTGCCTCTAGTAATTGGGTTTTGTATCAGAAATGCAGATAGAAGCAGGTCAGTGTTCTGCAGAGCAGGGACTTGGCCTAGAGCTGTTGTGTTCTGCTGTGGTCACAGGCTGGTGGTGTTCCTGAAGATCCAGCAGTTGTATGATTTGTTCTGAGCTCTGTCACTCAGGTTTTTGGTGCTGTAATTCTGTGGCAGTCTCTGTTACTCTTGGAAGAGGGAGGCAGAGCAGCAAGACTGTTGCAGTGTCTCTTCCTTGGTTTCTGAAGTAGCTGTTTGCCAGCTGCTCAAGTGTTTGTGGCTATGGAGTAAGGCAGACTCCTCCATCTGGCTGTGAGACAGGTCACAGCAGCAAGTGTCTCCACTTTCAGATTACAGGGGAGATGCTTAGTTGTGTTTCAGAAAAGCCTCTTGTAACTAGTAGGTTTATGGTGAACAAGTGCTTTTCTAAGTCCCTAATGATCTCCACTGCACTTTGGGAGTACAAGTGACTCATCTGACAGCTTTCACTTGGGTATTTGTCTTGTGTGCAGAAGGCACTTGAGAGGCTTAATTTTCAGGGATGCAATTCCCAGCCTTTACAGTTGGAGGTGCAGGGAAGCATGAAAGGCAAAGCAATGCTGCTGCTGGCTGCTGCCTTCCTGTTTGTCTTCTGAAGGCTTCTCCCTCTGCCTCTGGCTTCTCCAGGCTTGCTTTGCAAGTTCAGCCTTGGTCTGAGCTCTAGTCCACGGGGTGAATCTGGTTCTGTCAGAGAGGAGAGCTTACAGCTGAGCTGGGCTTGTCATTCTACTGTCCTCAATGCTTGGGGTGCATTCAAGGAGGGGTTTCATGTGTATTCAGGCTCTGGTGGAAACCAGTGTGTGGGAGCAAAGGGAGAGCTGTCCTGGCTGTGGAGGTGGTAGGAATGGAATCTGACTTGGTTCATGTTTGCTTAACAGTTCTGAGAAAACCCAGAGGAAGAAAAGCCCTGTTTGCTGGATTGTTAGCTGGCCTTCCCAGGTCTGGAAGGCTCCAATATCTGAACCCCTCTGTGCTAGGTGGAAGCACCACCTTTCCAGGCTGACGGCACAGAGATGCTGCTGCCATGGGCTGGGAACTGAATCGTGCTCCTCCTGCTCCCTTAACCCACAACCTGCCTGTGGATCACAGCTTCTGCTGCCAGGCCCTGTGGATCCTTCCCACGCAAGCTTAGGCTGTAATTTCCTAAATATTTTCTTGTTTGAAGTGCCTGGTTGGTGCAGCCATGCTGCATACCAGATCAGGGGAGAGAACCAGGTTTAAAACTAACTCCCTGTGGCTTGGTTTTAACCAGACGAGCTCCCCAGCCCAGCTTCCTGTGTGGAAACTCACCTGCCTCAAGTGGTGTGAGTGGGGTGGGGACAGGGGCTGGGCCTGTGGGAGCTGTCCTTGCCTGCAGGTGAGAGCTGAGCTCTGGAGATCCTCATCTTCTAGACCCTTTGGAATGCCTTAAATCCAGGGCTCACAGTTAAAATCTGGAAAATGCAGCTTTCCATGTGGGCAGTGGTGTGGAAAGCTGTCTGGCGTGTGGTGTGCTACAGGGATCTCCTAGGCAGGCCAGGAGGGAGTGACCCAGGAGAGAGACACTTGCTCCAAGGCCAGTGAGGGAGTGTTTTGTTAAGGACTTTGTTCTCATAATGCTGTTGAAATCAAACCCAACAGGCTTGGGAGGCAGGAGCTCAGTCTCTCCCAGACGCTCGGGCACGAGCCCAGTGCAGCGCCGCTCCCTCTGCCAGGATGGTTGGCTTCCAGTGGCAACTCCAGGGAAAAATCCAGGTTGGAAGGGCTCGTGCTGGTGGTTGGGGCTTGGAAAAAGCTGCAGTGAAGCATTTGGGTTGGGCTGTGTCAGGTTGCAAAGTGAAGTTATTCAGTATTTGGTAGGCATTTAGTTATGAATAACTTGAGTTTATGACTCTTAGACTGAATTTTTGTCAGAAATTTAATTCTTCCTGCTCTAGTATCTGATTAGTTTTTTCTGCCTACAACAATTGATTGCTTTGTAACAAATCTCCAGACTCTTGACTTTTAAAAATAACTAGTCCAGAAATCTGTGTAAGTTCTTTGTTTTTTTTTTTAGTTGATGTTTTGTCTGGATGACCTGTATCTGTCTCTCAGCCTGGCTGGGAGTATTAAAGGGGAAGCAGCTTGGGCTGGTTGTTGGCTTGCGATGGTAAAAGATCTAATTAAAAACTGCTGGTTATCTGAGTGGATTTTGCTGTGTGCTTCCACAGTTAGAGCTGTAACTGGATTGCAGGGAGTTTGTTTTTAATGTGAATTGAAGTCATCAGAGGGAATCATGGATCTTTTGCTTGAATCTGATTTGGTTTGATTAAATGAAACAGTTTATTTCCTGAAGAATGCAGATAGTTAGGGAAAGCTTGGCTGGATACTGTGGAATGAGTGCTTCCTGTCACAGATAAATTTGTTCCGTATTTTTCTTATTTTTTCATTTGTGAGTTTCATCCAAGCTGTTGGGATTCAGCTTTTGCTGTGTGTCAGTACTCTGTGTCCATGCTTTCCAGAAGATGAAGCTTGGTGGGATTTAGTCTTTTGAGACCTAGCAAGATCCCTGGTTCCCAAAGGGAAGGGAGTCTCCTGCTGCCAGGGATCTGTGCACAGCACTTGTGCCTTTTCATAAAGGCAGGAATGTTCCATATTCATATGGACAAGTTATGGTTGCTGTGGGAACTGAGTTGGCTGAGCACTGTGTCTTGATCCTTTCCTCCCTATGTTAGATGTCCAAAACAAGCCATCAAAAAACTGTCTGGGAAGAATTGATGCAGTGCAATACCATGGTGGAGATGCAGTGTGATGCTGTTACAGGTGCTTGGTAGTAATGTGACTGAATTGGCACTACAGCTTGTACTAGTACTACTAGGAGTAGGAAACACCCTGGCGGGGTGCTGTGGAGGAGGCTGCAGCTGGGAGGAGGGAAGGTGACATGTTGCCAGCAGGTGATGGTTTTAAATGCTCCGATCCTGCCTGTGGTGCCTCAGTCCCCTCCCTGGGGTCTGGGCATGCTGGTGCTCCCGAAGTGCCACGGGGTGGAGGGAAGGGTCCTGCCTCTGGCAGCAGTGGTCTGTGTCACACGTGGGCCACCCAGCTGCCACCAGCCTCTGCCTGGGCTTTGCTCGTGGGCATCCGAGTGGCATGGGATGTGGAAAAGGAGGCCGGGAACGCTGCTGGTCTGCCTGGGGTGGCTGGGACTGCACGTGAGGGATAATGTGACAGACCAGAGCGGCTGCAGCGCCTGCGGAAGAGCCGGGAGCGGTGTGTGGAGTGAGGTGTACATCTGATGGCACAGTGGGAGGCTGTGGGGGCAGGGGGAGGAGGAGGAGACAGCTGCTGCTGCTTGGGAGTTGGCTTATAAATGCCCTCTGACTCAGATTTCGGGTAGCACAGCTGAGCATCTTGTGGTTTCACCAGCCCCCAGATCCCTGCGTTAAACTGGAATTCTCAGACTATGAACCTGCTGCATTTCCTTAGGCTGTTGGCACGGGCTTAAGCCAAGGCGAGAATCCGCATCTCCAGTACTGTAGGCTTGTGAACACCCTGCGAGGGAGGGGAGGGCTGGGAAAGGGAGGACCAGGCAGGCTAAAGGTAAACAGGCCATGAAAAATTCCTGATGTGGAATGGATCTGCTTGGTCCTCTTCCTCCTGTACCAGTGGGATGTGCCCGCCTGGGCTGGAGCAGGGATGATGGGCTGCTCTCCGGGCAGTGGGGGTTGAAGGTTATCCTTGTTACTCAGGGGTAAACAATGCCGAGTCAGTGAGGCACAGTGGCCGGGCTCAACCAAACAGATTATGCCAGCAGAATTGCGAAGCTTTGCATCGGCTCTGAATCGGAGCCAGCAGCTGGAAGCTGGCCAGGACTAAAGTGTTTTTGGGTTTTGTGGGTGGAGGGAGGCGGGGACAGGAGAGCTGGGTAGCACTAAAACTAACTGTGCTCTGTCGCTGCTGCTCTCGTTGCTGGGGGGATTGCTGCCTCCAGCCTGGTGTCTGCTGTGCCGACGAGCCCTGCTTTGTGCTGCCTGCCTCCCCTGATTTACTGGAACTGCTCCTCTTTGCTCCTGCTACCGTCTTGTCTGTCAGGGGAAATCTTCTCCTTTCTTCTTACCTTTATTTTGTAAGAGCTGATGCAGTTCTCTTGCATGGCAGAGTGACGTCACTGTCAGCACAGTAAGCATCAGCAGCCTGGTCACATGCTGACCCAGTCAGTAATGCAGACGGGATAGGAAGGTGGAGGGGCCGAGGGGGGTGGGGGGCTGGATTCTGGACATATGGTAGCCCTCCCTTTTGGGGTGCAACTGCTGGTTGCAGGAGCTGTGGCTTCAGAGCGACACGAGACCTGGCTTGGGGCTTAATGCTTTGGAAAACTCCTGCTTTAAAAAGAAAAAAGCAGCCCTGAACTCTCAAGCTTCTGTTTGTTCTCCATCCGAGCAGACATCCAGGACTCTGAAGAAGCAGTGGCAAGCAGGATGCTCTTCCCTACGCCCACGCAAGAGTCTTCCCGTGGCCTCCCAGACACCAACGATCTGTGCCTTGGCCTGCAGTCTCTCAACCTGACAGGGTGGGACAGACCCTGGAGCACCCAGGACTCTGACACTGCAGCACAAACCAGCACACAGTCCGGTGAGTCTGCTGACACATGCAGCAACAGTTGTTGGGTTGTGTGTGTGTTTTTGGCTGGTTTCAAGCTAACGTGGAGCGATGTGCTTGTGTAACAGGGCGCTGGCGGTGGCTAATGGGGGCTTCTCGAGCTGTGCTGCTTGTGTAATGTGACAGCTGAGTTGGGGAGGCTGTGGCTGCCTGTGCCACAGCCCCCTCTGCTCTGCTGTCAGCTCACTGCAGATGAGAAGTGCCCGGGGTTGTTTTGCTCAGAGCTGTAACGCTGCTGGAGGAATAACCTCACCGGGAGAGGAGAAATCCTCTTGCTGTGTTTGGAAGGAGTGGGTGGGGGGTGTGGTGTCAGGAGGCTGAACACGCTGGGTAGGAGTGAGGCTGAACTTCGCTCCGGCAGCCTGAGGAAATCCCTGGTGGCAGGGAGCTCTGCAGGTGGGGAGGGGTGTGCTTGCCAGAGGGTCCCCCCCGTGCCTGATTCCCAAAGTCCCGGCAGCCTCACTTGCCCAACTCTGCCGTGGGGTGTGGTACAGCCAGCACCCAACAACTTCAGCCAGGTTGGGGCTGGGTGGGAGACTCGGAGGGATCCTTCACCACTCCCACGCTCAACTAGAAATAGCGGGCTGTGCCTGGCAGTGGGCTGCAGGAGATGCAGTGGAATGGCTTCTTGTTTTAACTCTTGTGGTCCAGCGCAAACCTACGTGATGGGCAGGGTGTGGGCTTGCAGCCACACGCTGCTGGCTGCTGTGCCCTTCCCCCTTGATCCTCTCCAGTCTGCTTTTGCAGCTGGGATCGGCTGGGGGATTCCAGGCGTGCTGGGTGCCCCCCTGGAGTGATGTGGGGTCCGGTTAACTGTTTGAGACACCGGCCTTCCCTGTAAAATCCCAGGAGGGGAGGAAGGGGTGCTGCATACACAAACTTAATGCATCCTGTCAGCCTGGTGTTGGAGCAGAGGGGTAAAACAGGGAAGAGTTCACTTGGTAGCCTTTGAGGCATGTAAAAACCAGTTTCACAAACAGTGTGTTCGTTTAAGTATCAGTCTGTGGAAAGATCTAGTGCTTTGGCAGAGTTTGTACAAGTACAGCCTGGTTGCTACAGAAACTCATCCCTTTATAGCAGCATGCTGCTGCTTTGTTAAAAGGAGAGTGCATCGCTGTGCAGGCTTGGGTGACACTGAGGCCCCAGGCATGGAGCTGGTGCTGACAGGAGTTACAGACAGATTCTTGGCTGGGGGAGCTGGGCAGTGGGGCTTGCCTGTGTAGATGTTTGGAGGGGCAAGGGGGTGCTGTACTGAGCAGAGGAAGAGCTTCTGGGACACATCCCTGAGTTGCTGCCTGAGTTGTAAAAGAGAAAAAAAAAAGTACCAGTGGGGTAGCAGAGTTTGAGCAGCTCAATCTGCACAGCTCATTTGAGTTTCTGCATTTAATTTCCACGAGACTTGGCATGTGGGGCCTGGCATGGGCACTTGAGGTCTGCCTGCAGCCCAGCTGCGGTAGCTTTATTAAGCTTTGCTCTGCTCCAGTGAGCAAACCTCCACATGGTCCTGTGGGCTTCCCCTAATGAACCAGGGAATACCACACACTCCTGCCTGTACTTCCATTGCCAGCTGAGACCTTGAAGGAGGAAGGAGAGAAAAGTTGTTAGTGTGCAGTGGGCCAGCCAGGTGCCTCAGAGCTCTGCTCTGAGCCCCTTCTGGCTGTTGGCAGATGGAGCCCTGCTGTTCCCTTGTCACAGGGTCTTTAATGGATGAAGAGCACGCTGGGAGCAGGTGACATCCCCTGGAGTGACCCTGGCACTGGGCTGGGTGCACAGCGCGCTGCGGAGCGGGGCTGTCACACACGGGGGCAGCCCCTTGGTGCGGGTGTCCCAGCTCCACCTGCTCCTCTGGAGCCATCTCCAGAGCTCTCTTGGCAAGTTCCTGCCAGCCTGCCTTGGCAGAGGCGCGGATGTCTCCGCAGTGCTCCGGCAGGCAGGCGAGCAGTGCTGGCATGAGCCCGGGGCGGGCTCTGCGCCTCGGAGCTTGGATGGCGGGGCTGCCATGGCCGTGCTGCTGGTGGGAATTCACTGCTGAGGGGGTGGAAGGGCTGCTGGTTTCAGGAGAGAGATTGAGTTGGAGAGGATTTGAAGGTGCTCTGGTGACCTCTCTGCTCATAGAGGGTGTATCTGGTGTCAGGTGCCCCCACTGACTGCAGTGCTTTGTGCTGGAGCTCCTGCCTGCCGCAGAGGCCTGGATAGAGCTGTGGAAAGGACCTTGCCTCAAGCACAGCCCTGGGCTCTGATGATCTGTGCCCACTGGGTGGTTGTGACAAGTGTGGTAACAGCTGGTGGAAGATGGCGCCCAGTGCTGTCTGAAAAGGCCTGTTCCTTCACTTCTGACTCCTGGTATTCCCATTAGTACAGAGAGGGACTTGGTGGGGTGTGAGACCTGCCCAAGTGCAGCTGTACTGCTTGTACAGAGCAGCTCTGGCCTTCAGTGGCTCTGCAGAGGGCCCAGTGCCCCGTGGCTGGCGGTGTTGTGACCCTGAGACAATGTTCTCCTTCTCACTCCCACACGCCCTTTGCAGGCGAGCAGCAGCTGGGCCAGGAGTGCCTCACGGTCTGGGCTGCTGTTACTCTCCTGCTCTGAGAGCTGTGGGGATGGTAGGAGCTGGCTGGGGAGGTGGAAAGCTGGTCCCGTGCACAGCTTTGTATTGCTTCAGCCACCCACCCCTCCCATCTCTGCGGGGCCTTAGCCCTTCCTCAGGGCCCTGGAGGAGTGGCAGTGGAGCTCCTTGGGAGCAGAGGGCCTGTAGCTCAGAAGTGTTTGCTGGAAGGTTGTGGCACACTCTGGGTGGCAGAAAAGTGTCCCGTGTCTGACAGCTCTGTGGGTCTGAGGAGGTGTCGGGAGCTGGTGCTTCCAGGTGGCCACTGTGCACGCAGAGATGGAAACAGGGAGGACATGGAGAGGATGTTGCTGTGCCTGAGTGCTGCCGAGGCCTCCATGGGGTGTCCTGCAGGCAGGTGAGGCTGCGGCAGTGCTGGCCATGGGGGAGGGCTGGCACTGCCAAGCAAACTGTTGTGCTGCTGGCACCCGAGCGCTTGGAAGGTTCCAGCAGTGACTCAGCTGTGCGGACCCACGGAGAGGTGGCTGGAAGGGTGGAAATGCAACAAAATAGCGAGCAATCAGGCTAAAAATATTGCTGATGTGGTCCCCTGCAGTGCTGTGCTTGAGTACTGATGAGCTGGGACCTCTTCTCCTCTGTCTGGTCCCTGCCAGCTCGGAGCTTCCTCAGCTTGGGAAGGACCTTTGGCTGCAAAGCCGTCTGGTGTCACCTTGTGCTCCCAGGGTGTTGTCACCATACAGCTTGGTGCAGTAGGAGCACATGCCAGCTGACTGGAGGCTGGAGAGCAGCGGGGCTGGGTTTTTATGCCCCAGTCCTGCCTACATCCCCCTGTTCCCAAAGGGCTGCTGAGCCCCTTGTGCCCAGGCAGGGTTATTTGTGAGGAGCTTTCCTTCTGCACCAGGCCTGTAATGCACAGAGGGCGTGTGCTGAGCTCTGGGGAGCGTGCCAGAGGCGCTGCTGGTGCCTGGAGAGCCTCTCTGGAGGCAGTGGCTGCTGCAGGCTCGAGCTGCTGGCACTTCCTGGCTGTAGCATGGAACTGCTGTCTCACAGCCGGCAAAGTTGTCTCAAACCCTCTGCTGCCACTGGATCTGTCAGGCTGGAAATACTTCAGCAAGTCCCAGCAACCTGCTCTGTGACCTGGGGAGGGACTTGTGTGGGAGGCTGGCCTTTAACACTTGCAGTCCTGCTGCTCTGTGTTTCTTGAGGCCGTGTTTCCCTGTCTTTAGTCTCTGAGAAGGCAGGCAGGTGTGCTGAGATCTCTGAGGGGTTAAGAGGCAGCGAGGTGGGACTGCCCTTGATGGTATCCTTTACCTTCACTGCCCTGTTTCTCAAGAGGTGCAGGCAAATGGGGTCTTGATCCAGTTTTTGCCTGGAGAGCAGCAGATCTGTGCAGATTTTGGGTCTCCCTGCCTGGCTTTCAGCCTGCGTGCCAGCTGCTCGGTCTGGCTGGTCTGTCCTGCCCTACATTGGGAGCTGTCCCTATGTGGGACAGCAGACTTGCCCACAGGGAAATCATCCTAAAACCAGTCTGTTAACACTAAGTCTGCAGTGCTAACCTGGGAGTGTTTTTAGCAGGATCAGATCCTCCGGGAGAGGATGTTGGGCTCTCGAGGTAAGGTCTTCCTGCTGGCATCTGATGGAGCATCTTGCTGCATCTGCCTCTCTGCTTGTTGTGTGGCCCTAAAGCTGCTGGTGCAGCAACAGCTCTGAGCTTTTCCTTGGATTTGCTCTTGAGGCTGCAGCTCCAGCCTCATCTGTGCCCTCTGTGGGGTGGCTGCTGCTGTCTCATTCTCCAGCCTGCCTGCTTGCAGCTCCTGTCGCTCTGCTTCTGGGGAAATGGCCCATGGTAGGAAAATGCTGCTGAGTCTTTCCAGCCCTTGGCTCTTCTGCTTCCCAGAGCACAGCAACTCATTTTTGCAATAAGCTTGCTTATCTGTAGCTGCTTAAACTCTGCCAGGCTGGAGCTGCGGGCAGTCTGTTGTGTGTTGCCTGGCAGATAGCGAGGCCTCAGAGCACAAATCTCTCTGAAGTCTTCAAGGCAAAGCCCCATCTGAAAGATGAAAGAAAAGACCTGTTGCACAGGAAGAACAGTTGTTGTCATGGTCTCCTTGCCTTTCTTCTTGATAACAGCAGGAGGGATTCATAAGCTGCTGCCCGAGGTCAGGCTGTTTCCAGAGTGTCCTCAAATGCTGTGTGTGGTGCAGGGCACCTGACCCCCCCAGGGGAGAGTTGCTGCTCAGCCTAGGGTGGCTGTTTATAAATACAGCATGGCAATCACTGGCTTTCCTCAAGCTGCTGGTTTGAGTGGTCGGATGCAGAGCTTGGGGCAGAGGGTTTGGGTCTCCAGTTCTCCATCTGTTTAATTTGCTGCTTGGCTAACCCGTGCCAAGCTCCATAGATCTCTCCTTTGTGCATGCCCAGGTCTCTCCCTGCTGTTTTTCCTGCTGTCTTTTGGACAAGGTGTGTCCTCAGCTCCTGTGTATTCTGGTTGGGCTGTGTGTAAATCCTTCTCCTTGTGCTGGAGGAAGATTGCAGAGGTGCATCCTGATGGAGAGCTCCGTGTGTGGGCAACACTAGGTGGGCATCAGAGTGTCCAAGGAGGGTTTTTCCTGCTCTGTAATGAATGGGGTGCTTGGGGTGAGGAGGGGAGAGCACTTCACCTGGGTGATACTTCCATGTATGCCTAGGAAACTCAGTGAAATGTTCCTTTGTCCTGCTGGGATGAGCAGGGAAGGGCAACTCCTGCTGACCCTGGAAAGGAGGACAGACTTTCCAGCAACCTGGTTCTTTGGGAGCAGCTTGCTGGTGTTCAGAGTGCAGTAATGGAAGCAGAGATGTGGTGTTGCTTTCTGTGTGAAGGTTGTGGATGATGATGATAATGTATGGATGTAAAGGCACAAAGCTGGGAGCTGGTTTGGCTCTCTGGGTCTCCTGCTTGGTGCTGGTATTCCAGGAGTACCTGAGACAGCTTTACTAAGAGCTTGTCCCATGCCATCCTAGTGCTTGTAGCACTCTTCTAAGGATTTACTCGATGTGGGTACTTAATGGGCACTTGTTCCTTGAATGTGTTTCCATGAGAGCTGCTCATGCTCAGTGGTCTCATTCCTCAGTGCTTGGCTCCAGCCACCCGTGCTGAGGAGTGGGAAGCACTTAAAAGCTGCACACTGCTCATGTGGCAGCAGTATTTGATCCTTAACAGAATAAAATATGTATCAAATAAGTAAAAGAAGTATCAAACCTCAGCTTGCAGTTGGTTTCTAAAGGAAGTTGCTCTCAGTCCAACTCTTGATGCTTCCATTTGAGCAGCTTCTCCTAAAACAGATTTATTTTTATCTGCGCTGATGCTGTAAAACAGAAGATGCAAATAGAGGGAGTAACTGGAACAGGAACCCAACCAGCATCTCTGCTTGTATCCAGCCAGGCCTGAAGTGGGTCAGGGCAGCTCCAGTCCTATGCTGGAGGCAGCCTGTGGGAGCAGGCAGGTACCAGCCAAACCCTCCCCTTGGCTTCTGCCAGGGAGGGCTGTTTGATTGTGGCCTCTGGAGCAGCCCTGTGGCACTGTTCAGTGGTGATTTGGAGAACGTTTCTCTTGGCTCACTCTGGATTTGAGCCTTAAAAGGCACATTCCCTTCCAGGGAGAGCACTGGAGCTGCTGTTTGGTGGGTCTGAACTGCCCCAGGCAATTCATGGCTTAGTCTTTGCTGTGATTGATATGGAGGTAGCAGCAGGGAGAGTGGTTTAGTGTGTGCAAGCCCTGGCCTGGAGTATTTATCCCCAAAATTGCATCAGTCAAATGAGAGATGAGGTTTTCCTCCAGCCCTTGCACTGCTGCATGTCCAAGCAGTGGATGTGAGGGTTCCTTGCTGGGCAGAGCTGACTCCAAAGGCTGTGCTGCAGCTCCATCAGGAGCATGGGAGCTTTCTGGAAGAGGTCTTGAATGTGTTTTTGACTCAGTGCCTTTACTGCAAACTCTACAGCACGTGCTGACATGAGTGTTTCCACATGGAGCTGGGTAGGGAAAGTTTTTGGGCCTGCTCTCCCAATGTGCCTGTAGCAGAGGCTGTGGGCCCTCTGCAGTGCTCTTGGCAGGCTGGGGATTTGAGGGCAGCTCCATGTGGAAGGTGAGGTTATCCAGTCCAGCTCTTGCTCAGAGCAGGGTAGGAAAGCTGCTGGAGGGTGGCAGAAATAATGCAGCCCAAGGGGGCTCCAGAAATGAATTCTGCCTCTTGTTCCCACAAAAACAGTCTTGTAGTGGGTACCTCCCCTGAGCTGGGTGATCCCCTTCCAAAGGATGCTGCAGTCCTTGAGCTGTCACTGCACAGAGGCTCAGTGGTGCTGCTGTAGGGCTGGGGTGCTGAGCAAGGCACCTCCAGCCAGGGCTGCACCTTCTGTCCCCATCTGCAGCTCACTGCCCTGTGCCTGGTCCCTTAGGTGGTGGCAAAAGAGCTGAATCACAGGTGCTGTCTGTGCTGCTGCCAGCGCAGAGGCTGCTCTCGGGCACAGCAGCTGGTGCCACACGTGTGAGATGGCCATGGGGACATCCCTCCTTGTCCTTCTGCCTGGCTTTTTCCCCCAGAGTGTGGAGGGGAAGGTGAGGCAGACTCCCAAGCTGTGATGCTAAGGGGTGCAGAGCTCTGGAAGGTAACTGGGAGCCTCCATCCCTGGTGGGGCTTGGGAGTGCCAGTCTGGCAGTGGCTTTATGCCAGCTGAGGCTTGTGTGCCATTTCCCAAGGAAAATTGAGTTTGGGACTGAAGTCTGTCTTTTTTTCAGTTGTTTTTCCCTCACTGCAGCCTGCAGAGGGGTCTGGCCAACACCCTGTCCCCTTCCAGAGAGTCCCCCCTTCCAAAGGTGTACCCTGGCCTTGGCACCCCCAAACTGTGATGCAGCTGAGGATGAGTCAGTCACCCTTGTTATCACGTCAGGTAACACACACAGCACAGTTTGCACCCTAGATGTTGCAGCAGATAATTGAGAAGAGTTTGGTACTTAAATATAGAAGTGTTTGTTCTTGAGGCTTGCAAAGCTGAAGCTTGTTGTGCAGAATTTGACCTGAATATGTTGGCTTTTAAATCTCTCTGGGAGTGATACATGTTAAAAACTGCTGTATTTCAGCGTTCTGATCTTTTTAAAGACAACTGTGGTTGTGGCAGCCTGCTTAGTGAATGCAATTACCTGGGCACTTGTAATCCTGAATTGCATTTTAGCTGTCTTTTCTGATTTTTTATATTTACCTTGGGCAGCTGTTTTCTCTTCCTAGAAACACACAGGAGTAAATTCCCTGCCTCAGGAAGCTGTGAGCCTTGTTGTCAGCCAGGCCCTGCTCTCAGAGCCAGTGCTCTCAGATGTTAATGCAATAATCTTCTTCTTGTTCCCAGTTACACTGCTGTTTCCATTTTTCAGGGCAAGTGACTTTACCATGTTGGTGTCAGAACCAAGAATAGACCTCAGGTGTCCTGACTCTAATTCTGTGGTTCAGCTGTGGGATCATGCTGCCTTTTTTATTCCCCTGCCCCCTTCTTAGCAGACCAGAAATAGCTGCCAGAATATCTTCAGCTTTTCTTTGCCCCAAATGAAGAATCTGTGAGGGCAGAGGTTCCTCTTTTGTAGTTCAGGAAAAAAAATGGGCTGTGCTGTAGGTCCTACTTAGTTGGTGTTTGCTGCTGCTTTGATTACATCTGCAGTTCTGAGAGCTGCTTTTCTCCAGAGCTCAAGATTGTTGGGGCTTCTGTGGTGATACAGCTTGGAGAGGACAGTGTGCCTTGGACTTTGCATGGCTCCTCTAATAACAGCACTGTTATTAGACTGTTTCTTCAGTGGAGTAATGGGAATGTAATGAAAGTTGGAGGATTTGAGCTGGGCAGATCCTCTGGATGTATCCAGTGTGCTGCTCAGGCTCTAAGGACACTGTTCCCTCCACCTCTGGGCCTTATCCCACGGCTGCTCCACTGAAGAGGAAGAAACTTTTGTGCCACTGCTCTTGCTGCAGCTTTTCCTTGGCTTTTTTGTGAGAATTTGGGAACCAGGGAGAATCCAGTGTTTGCCTTCCCTGTGCCAAGCAAAGCCTGTCCCTGTCCTGTGTGCTCCAGCCCCACATCTGCCCCTGCAGCTGCTGCTGGCCACGTTTCAGTCAATGTTCCTGTGCAGGCTCCTTGCAGGCAGCTCCAGGTCCCACAGCTGCAGGTGAGAAGTGCTGAAATTCAGGATTAGACTGGAGTGTTGATCGCCCCTTCCCTGCCATGAGCTTTGAGCTGTTTGGTGAGGGTAAGCTGCTCACCCTGGCGGCTTGTCTGGCTGTGTCACTGCTGAACCACAGCTCTAGGAGCTGCTTGAGGTGCCCATTTGCTTTTCAGACATGCAAATGTTGCTCTTGCCACGGAGTTTCTCAGTGTCTGTAGGAGGTGCTGCTTTTTGGCTGACTAAAACATTCAGCTTGCTCCCACCCCACCAGGGCAGAGCTTGGCTGGGTGGTAAAAACTGCAGACGAGCTGTTTTTCTGGAATTGCAGCAGGCTATTGTTTAGGACATTAGCTTTTTTTTTTTTTTTTTTTTTTTTTAAACTTTACAGGCTTATTTGATGCATGACAAAAGAAAGTGCACTGTATTCAGTCTCCAGGGCCTCAGTCACACTGCTGCTCTCCTCTGCTGCCCTGCCCCAAATGTGTGTATGGTGCTGCAGCCTCTGGGCATGGCAGGTGTCACTGAAACCTGGCTGTTCTCCTGGGGGAGAGCATTCCTGTTCTGTGGGGGGATCCAGGCAGAAAGGTGGACTTCCAGCCTGTGTAGTAGTTGGTGGATGCAGGGGGAGGTGTTAACAGCCTTGCCATCCTTGTTGTGCTGAGTAATCTCTGAGCAGATAAACTTGTGGAGATGGCAGTGTCCCTCTTGCTGGAGGTGCCAGCCTGCAGAGGTGACCTAGCTCAGACAAGTCCTGGACTTTTCAAGGTAGGATTTCTCAGCCCTGCAGAGAGTTTATAAAGGCTGGAACACCTCTCCAGAGCATTACTTCTGGGAGTGTGTGTGCTCCTCTGGCCCTGGGGCTGTGTCCAGCTGCCTGTGCACAGTCTGTGGGTGCCAGACACAGCTGGCAGCTCAGGGACTGGGCCTGGCACGCTGCTCCTGCAGCAGGAGGTCCTTGGCCCACTCTCCATGTGTCTGCAGGGCCCTCGGGCAAGTGTTGCTCTCAGCCATGAGGGAGCTCCCACTGATGTTCTGAGTGTGGAGAAAGAGCTTGAGTGGAAGGACCTGGGTAGCTGCAGGATAAGAGAGATTTTTTTGCTCTGGGCAAGAGTCAGTTTCTGGATAATTTGATTAAACTTGATGGACCAGGGAGTGAAGAGCATCAGCACTGATCTTGTATGGTGGTGGCTGGGTGGTCTCCCACAGAGCTGAGCTGAGGCATTTTGTTCAAAGGGCACTGTGGGGGTGGCTGAGGTTCTGGCCAGCTCTGTCCATCAGGCATGAACTCAGGGGATGCTCCATGTGAAATGTCAGGATGTGGCACTCAGTGCTCTGGTCTAGCTGGCAAAGTGGTGATTGGTCAAAGGTTGAGCTCTATATTGGAGGTCTTTTTCAACCTAAATGATCCTGTTGCCCTTAAGGTGTTATCCATGGCAATAAACTGTCATTTGTCATCAGCATAGTGGTTATTCTCCCAGAGCCCTTCTTCCCCTGAGCTGCCACCACCAGCAATCCTTGGGACTCATTTTATATTCCTGTCTTACAGAATGGGCATGGGCAAAGCTGCTAGGAAGGTCTACATATCAAATGGCTGCAAATTACAGTGTACAGAGAAGAACTGTGTGTTCCAAGGTCCTGGGCAGGTGCTTAAATTGCATATTTTAACTGGTGGATGGAATGTGAAAGCTGTTCTTAGTGCTTGGATTGGGCATCTTGCTGTTGGGACACTTTGCCAAAGTGTGCTCTGCGTTGCAGCTTGTGCTGGATCTGCTTGTTAGTGTAAGCTCACATTCAGTGGGGTAGTTCAGTGCTTGCTAGTGGGATTTAAAGGATAACCTGGGCTCTGCAGGTAGAGATGACCTCAGGAGTTGAAACCAGCACTGTGGGCTCATTGATTGTTTCTGTCAGGTGTCTGGCTCAGGTGTGATGGGTCTGAGAGTCTTGAGTGTGCTCCCCTGGGCTTCTTTAGGGCCCTGGGTTGATGCAGGAATAATGGAATAACCCCAAACAGCAGTTACCAGGGAAAGCCCAGCTGAGGAAGAGAGGAGCAGTTTGAAAAATGCTCCTTCTCCAGGGAGTGGCCTGTGTGGCCAGGACCTGGCAGTGTCCTGTGGTGTCAGGGCTGCTCCACAGAGCCCAGAGGTGCCCGTGCTGGGCTGGCACACCCAGAGATGGAGCAGAGCTGCCTCTGTGTCAGGCATTGGAGCTGCAGCAGCCAGTCAAAAGGCAGTGCCCAGATTCTATTAAAAGCTGCTTTTCTGCTGTCCCCTGCAGAGGAGCATTGCCATGTGCCTCCCTTGCTGCATTGAGCAGAGGCAGGAGAAGTTCCAGAAGCTCTTGGTGTGTGAGTGGTGAATGGGGACGTTGATCCCCCCAAGTTAAAGTTTCCCCTCTAGGTGTGAAAAATCCTTCTTTGCACTCATGTTCTCTTCTTACCCTGAGTAGTTCCATGGTACTTGCTTTGTCACTTTGGGACTTCAAGGGATGCTCTTAACTCCAGGAATTGCTGATGCATCTTGCATGTGTGTTGGGAATGATTTTTCCCTTGCATGAGCTGTCTGCTTGGATGGGGGAACAAGGCCAACTCCCCTGGGAGGAGTGTGGCCCCAGTGCCTTGAAGGCTTTTTTTAGATGGGCAGCCTGTGTTGCGCTCTTGTGCCCCATTCCTCAGGAAGGGTTTGGTGGGTTGGAGCAGGGGGTTAGATCAGGATGCCTTTGGGATAGTGCTGAGGAATAAGATCTGGGTGTCTCATGCAGGTGTTTCCTAGGCTACCTGCACAGCTTGGCATCAGAGCCCACAGCCTGGTCACTGTAAAAATGCTGAGTTTGACTCATGGCTTTTCCTGCCAGTGTCCCTGTGAGGGGCTGTTGGTTCCAGGTGAAGCTGAGTCAGGCCCACTGGGGTGATGTGGGGTCTCCCACGAGCTCAGTTTGTCCTGCAGAGTGTGTAATCAAGTGCTGCCAGTGCAGAGCTGTCAAAGCTGCTGGACTGGATGGAATCCATCCGTGTTAACAGCAGGATGTCAGCACTTCCAGGACATGAGGTTAGGATTGGGGCAGCTGAAGCTGGCAGGGTTTTGTGTGGTGGTAAATGCCCAGACAGTAGATCCTTTTAAAGGCCAGTAATCCTGCCACTTCAGTGTGCTTCTGCTGGCCTTACTGGTTTGGTAGCTGCTGCGAGAGCTGAGAAATCATGGGAGAGACAAGGACGTCATAAATAGGGCAGAGCAGCTGGACCCGGTAACACCACTGGGAGCTCTTGATGAGCCCCAAACCCTTGCTGTTGCATCCTAAACAGAGTTGTGATTCCACATCTCTGCTAACCAGGAGATCCAGGGCAGAGCAGCGTTATCTGGCAGCAGCCTGCTTGGCCTGAGCTGCTGCAGGTCTCAGGAATGCTGTGCAGCTGGGGTCAGCACGGGGCTGCAGCGTTCCAAGCCCACGGCCCTCGCTGGCCGGGCAAGGAGAGGAGGGTGTCAGCGCGGGAGCGTTTGTTGGCAGCAAGGCTTGGGCTGTGGGATCAGCTGCTTTGCTTTGCCTCTTGTGCTGTTTAGTGACTAATCAGATTTTGGAGCCTGTCGGACAGATTCAGCTGTCTCCCCAGAACAATACGCCGGCTGTATTTTTAAACACATCACGTGGCTTCAGAGAAGTCAGCAGAGCAGCAAGTGCGGCTTGCCGGGGCTGGGAGATGCTGTGCCCTGCTCGGAGCTGTGACTAGGAGGGAGCAGCTCCTCCCCAGCTGTGTCACATTCCCTCGGTCCCAGGGCTGCTGCTGCCCAGGTAAGGACTGCCAGGCTGGCTGCTATTTTCCTGTGGCTGCAGGGCTGGGTGTGAACACAGGTGCTGCCTGTCCAGGAGAGCCAGGGGCAGGAGGTCCCTTTCTCAGTGTGGTCAGAGGCGAGTTCCTAGTCCTGTGATGTAGCCAGAATAGGGGAATCTTGCAGGGATAAGGCTCTGCAAATGTGGGAAGATGTAGTGACTGTTGCTGAGGTCTCTGCCTTGAGTTGAGGGAGATACTTCAAGGAGCTGTACCTGTGTGCTGTTGGGGTGTGAGGTTTTTCCCCAGGTGTGGGGCTGGAGGTGCCAGCTTCACACTGGATGTGTGACTGGATAATGCAGCTCGGGATAGGGACATCCCAGCATGTTGCCTCAGCTGTGCTCAGTAGCTCTCCCTGGCGCTGGCACCACGCTGTCCTGGTGTGGTGTGCCACTGGATAATGCAGTTTGGGATGGGGACATCCCAGCATGTTGCCTCAGTGGTGCTCAGCAGCTCTCCCTGGCGCTGGCACCATGCTGTCCTGGTGTGGTGTGCCACTGGATAATGCAGTTTGGCATAGGGACATCCCAGCATGTTGCCTCAGCTGTGCTCAGTAGCTCTCCCTGGCGCTGGCACCGTGCTGTCCTGGTGTCTGACCCACAGCAAGCTCAAGCACCATGGTGTTGTCACTCTCCTGGTCTGGCTGGTGGTTTGGATTGTTAATCCTCATCTGCATAGGAGCTGCTGAAAATCTAGGTGAAAACCTCATGGCTCAGCTTGCTGAGATCAGGTGGGACTTGGAGGATCTTGAGTGGATCCCAAATTTGCTTTGCTGAAAACTGAAAGCTTCAGGGCAAGCTGCCTTGTTTTGCAGCCTGTGAATAATTAAAACCATTTCTGAATGCTTTGCTCTTTTCACTTGGTTCTGGTACGCATTCAGCTTGCTGAGACTTGCTCTTTTTGAATAGGCTGCTTGGTGGTGTGCCCCTGTGGGATCCCTGCCCTACATTCCCTCGCCTTGTGGGTGGCAGCTGCCCCCACATCACTGACCAGGATGTGACTTTGTGACCTTTGGATGGCCTGCTCCTCTGCTCAGAAGCAGCTCTCTTTGTAGGGAGGCATTTTCCTGGATTCTCCTCAGTGGGAGGAGAACCTGCAGTGTGAGGGAAGCAGTCTGACACATCCTTGTCTGCAGGCTCTGGGGCAGAGGCCTGACCAGACAGACTTGCTGTGAGCACACACCAGGGACAGCGAAGCCTCTCTGTCAGCAGCCCAGGCTGGCACCTTCCTGCCTGCCCACAGCCAGCTCTTGGCAGGGATGCTGGGAGCAGTGTCCCACCTCTGAGCCTGGAAATCCCTGCTGCTGGGCCAGGTGTGTGTGCCCCCCTCCCTGGGGAGCTGCCCCCTGAGCCCCAGCTTGCTCCAGGACAAGTGGCAGGGAATGGCTTGGACTGAGCAGAGGGCCCTGTCCCAGAGCCCTTCTGAGCTCTGTAATCTGGGACGTGGCATCTCTGAACTTCTCCCACATGAGGTGGGTTCTCCTGGCCCGTCTCTCTCATAACCCACCTTTGTGTTTGTCAGCCACACCAGCTGCTGTGGGTTCCATGCAGCACTGTGGCCCAAGTGATGGCAAACACCACAGGTGCCACCTCCCAGACATGACATTTGTGGGTTGACAGGAGCCTGGTGGCCTCCTGGGCCACAGGAGGAAGGAGCAGTGATGTGCTGCAGCCCTGACAGACTCTGTGTCCCTCTCTGTTGCAGTTCTCAGCATGCTGAGTAGCCCTCTTGGGAATGTCCTGGGGAAGCCCCCGCTGGGTTTTCTGCCTTTAGACCCCATTGGTTCAGACCTGCCAGAAAAGTTTTCCACGCCGCCGCTGAGGAACTCGCGCTCCCTCCTGGACTCCCGCTCCAGCAGCCCCTCGGACTCGGACACCAGTGGCTTCAGCTCTGGTTCTGACCACCTCTCAGACTTGATTGTAAGTGTGGCTCCTGGGGTCTTGCTGTGTTTTTTGGGGAACACAGAGCAGTGGAGCTGCTAGCCAGAGCCCTGCCTGCTCAGGAACGGGAGGGGATGCTGGGAGGACCTGTTGTGCACACACTGGCACAGCCCAGGGGTTGGGAGAAAGGCTGCTCAGGCAGTCCTTCACCACAAGCCAGCAGTATCCTCGTATTTTTTTCTTCTAAGCTAATATTTTGGCTTTTTGGGTCTGTGCTTGCAGCCACACCGGGTTACAGTAGCTCCCAGAGGGATCTGGAGTGCTTGAGCTGGTGTGAGGCAGGGTGGTGTCTGTGCCCTGATCCCAGCAGGGAGGTGGCTGATCCAGCCTGCACTTCTGAGGAGCTACTGTCCTTTCATTGCTCTTCCCATTTGACTGCACTTCTCTATCTCAGGGCGGTTTCTTCTAGAGCAAACTGGGTCTGGCCTGCTCCCTAAAGCACAGCTAAATTTGAAAGGCAGGGAGCAAGTGAGTGTCTGGCTGGCTGCCCCAGTCTGCTCTGAGGGTCTGTGGTGGGTGCAAGTGGCAGCTCTGGGTGCCAGCAGGGCAGCCTGGCTCCAGCCAGCTCTGGGGTGCTGCTGCATGGCCTGGCCTTGGCACGGGAGGGTAAAGCCAGGAGCTGCTCAGCCTCTGCAGTGGTGTTGCCATGGCCTTGGCCCCTGTGTTGGGGTGGGTGTGAAGGGCAGGCCTGACTGGCTGTGGGGTTGATGGTGCTGTGATGCACCCTGGAGGGTCAGGATGTGCGGGGTGCCTGCAGCAGGCAGGTGGTGCAGGGCTCTGTGCTGGCCTTGTTTGTGAAGGGCAGGGCTCTGAGCAGGGCCCGGCGTGGGCGGCTGCCGTGGCAGCGCGGGGACAGATCCGCAGCGCAGCTGGCACCGAGCTGTGCAGCATCCTGCCTCCCTGCTGTTCCATTAATCCAGCCTTCCCTCCTCCTGCCCTGGGAGGAGCTGTGGTGCACGGTGCTCGCTCCCTGGTCAGGCAGCCCTGGAGCTGGGCTGTGAGGATGAGATCCAGCTGGTGCCTGCAGAGTCCCTGAGCGCTTCCAGCAAGCCCTGCCCACTGCAGGCACAGCACAGAGCCTGAGGCTGGTGCTCCCCAGGGCTGACACTGCTCCTGAGACTGTACTACCAGGGTAGCTGTTGGCTTGGTGGTCTCAAAGTGCCTCCTGCTTAATGATCCCTGCTGCTGATCATGGCCATGGGTTCAGTGGAGAACAGCCCAGGGCTTTCCTAGGGTGCCAGGATGTGTTGGGATTGCTGCTTTCTTGCCTCTGCCAAGCCTCAGAGGGACTCAGGGGATCCCTGAGAGCTCCCTCTCCTGCATGGGCAAGGGCAGGGCCCCAGTGTGATGTCTCACCACTGGCATTACGTGCTCTTACCAGAGCTGGAATTCAACATGGCCTCTCTCTTGCAGTCAAGCCTTCGCATTTCCCCTCCTCTGCCCTTCTTGCCTCTCAGTGGGGTGTCGAGAGACCCCTTGAAGATGGGAGTGGGATCCCAGCTGGATCAAGACCAAGCTGCCCTGGCTGCAGTCACTTCCTCCCCGGCCAGTGCATCGAAGAGATGGCCTGGAGCATCTGCGTGGCCTTCCTGGGACCTTCTGGACTCTCCAGAGGATCCCTTCAGCATTGAGAGAGAAGCCCGGCTTCATCGGCAGGCAGCAGGTGAGCTGGGAGGGGGACAGGGCACAGCCCCACACCTGGGGGGGCTGGTGGCATCTGTGCAGACACTGGCTGAGCATAGAGTTTGCTCCAAGCCCAAGCCTGTCTCTGGCTCCTGAGAGCACAGAGAGCTGCCTGAGCTCTGCTCAGCCTGTAGTTGGGGAAGATGGGGAGACCTGTGGGAGAGTGGGAAGGAAATGATCCTGTACTGAGCATTACTGGTGTTTCCTACAAGCTGTGAACGAAGCAACCTGCACCTGGAGCGGGCAGCTGCCTCCCCGAAACTACAAGAACCCCGTGTACTCCTGCAAGGTGTTCCTGGGAGGAGTCCCATGGGACATTACAGAAGGTGAGCAGCCCTGGAAAGTGAGGCCCCACACCGAGGCCTTGGGTGCTGATATGGGGAGGGTGCAGGATGGAGCTTTCTGTGGGGGACACTGACCTCTCTGCTTCTCTCTGTAGCTGGGCTGATCAACACTTTCCGTGTTTTTGGCTCCCTGAGTGTGGAGTGGCCTGGTAAGGATGGCAAACACCCACGCTGTCCTCCCAAAGGTAATATGCCTAAAGGTAATAGCGAACACGGTAGGGTTACTTTTTTCCCATGCTATGTTACAGCACGGATGCTGGGATGGTACAGCTGCATGCTGGTGACTGGTTGGTACAGAGCACCTGGGGTAATCTCCTTCCCTCACTTGGGTCTCCACCTGGGCTGCAGAGCACTGGCACCCCAAACCCAGCCTCCTCACCCATCCATAGCAGTGTGGGACACAAGTGTGGGCTGGGGGAACCCTCTCTGGGTGTTTTGGGAGGTCCATGTAGGGCTGTGGCTTTGGAGCAGCTGCTGATCCCACTGCCAGCATGTGCAGCTGGGCTGGCATATTGTGTAAGCAGGAATTAGTTACAGGGTAGGAAGTGGCTGGTTTGGAGGCCCTGTAGTGCTGATGGCCTCATTCGGTCACCAGAGCAGTGTGAGGTAGAGCAGTGGCATCCATGGAAGGGACTTTATAACCCTGAACTGTATTTGAGCTGAGCCATCCTAAATACATAGCAGGGTCTATTTCCCTGCAGACCTCGTTTTGGCCAGGCTGGTGGTGCCCACCTGGGATGTCCACATGTGGTTTGTGGATGATGGACAGTGGCCCACATGGCCCTGGGCATCCTGCCCCTTGTGCTGAGCTTGGGTTTGGACTCTTCAGGTTTGGCTTACATATTAAGAGAATAATATTGCTGGGAACATCAAAAGCTACCACATAAATACTTCAGGTGGCACCCAGGAGTGATTTTGAGGATGTCTGCAAACTGGGATGATCTGCTCCTCCTCCACCACAGCTCTAACAGCTGCTGCTTTCCCTTCCCTTCCCAAGGCTACGTCTACCTGGTGTTTGAGTCGGAGAAGTCGGTGCGTGCGCTGCTCCAGGCCTGCTCCCAGGACCTGCTGAGCCCCGATGGGCTCAGTGAGTACTACTTCAAGATGTCCAGCCGCAGGATGCGCTGCAAAGAGGTGAGCAGGGCTGGGAGAGCGGCCTGGGGTGGCAGCAGGGGATGCAGAGGGACATCCCTGGAGGAAAGGGAAGCAGGGCTGGAACAGCAGCTGAAGGGGTGCTGGCTTTGACTGCTCTGTGCCTGTGTCAGCTCAGTGTTTGTGTCCCTCACACAGCTTGTGTCAAACCAACCTGGAGCTCCTGGGTTGGTGGCAGACTCTGCCTTCAGGCTTCAGCTAGCTGGGACAGAGCATGGAAATGGGGATTTGACTGCTCTGTGCTGCTTCCATCACACCTTTGCTTGCAGAAGCAGAGTGGGACCCCTCAGGTGCTTTGTCAGGCCTCCTCTGCGTGCACAACAAGTAACTCACCCTCAGCAGACAGATATTTTGGATCCCAGGCTGCTCCACAGTGTGGCCTTGGCTGGCTGACCTGTGTTTTGGGGGTGCTGGGGCTGCCAGAGGCTCCATTTGGACTTATGGGAAAGATTGTCCTCAGATCATGGATAACTGCCTGAGTTCAGGGAGTTACAGGATGGAGATGCAGCTCTTAATGTAGACAGGCACAAACTAATTGTGCTCTAGACAGCTCTCCTGGTGTCTGTCAATTGGCAGAGCTGCTGAGCTTGGTGGTTTAGTTCTGCCAGAAGCTTCTCTCCAGAGCTGCCGATGGAGCTGGCAGTGGGTGATATTCCAGTGGCCCCCTCCAACATTGGGCTCCTGTGCTGGGAGGTACCTGACTGGACCATATGGAGGGATGTGGGTTGTCCTCTGGCTGCCACCCCCAAGGAGCTGCTGGCTTGGGTTCCAGTTTGGCTGAAGCAGAGTTGATTCTGTCCCTGTGTGGGGTGTCTGGAGTAGGTGGATGTGGAGCCTGAGCAGCAATAGATAACAGATGACATTTGCAGCTCGGGGTGATGAGGTCTGAGGCTCAGGGCTGCTCTGGTTGCAGGTGCAGGTGATCCCCTGGGTGCTGGCCGACAGCAACTTCGTGCGCAGCCCGTCGCAGCGGCTGGACCCCAGCAAGACGGTGTTTGTGGGCGCCCTGCACGGCATGCTCAACGCCGAGGCCCTGGCCGCCGTCATGTACGACCTCTTCGGAGGGGTAGTCTACGCCGGCATCGACACCGACAAGCACAAGTACCCCATAGGTGAGGGATGGTTCCCCTGGGTTGGTGCTCACCCCTGCCGTGCTGTGCTGCAGCGTGCCCTTGGCTTGTCCCGCTCTTGGAACGCTGCCCAGCTGCCAGGCTCAGGGAGCAGATGCTGTCCAACTCTTCTGCAGTCTGTGCTTCTCATCTCCTGGCCCTGGGGAGGCAAGAGCAGCCTTGGGGAGGGCTGATAGAGCTGATGTGCTGGGGAATTGGAAGGTCCTGGACCATTCCAGAGCAGACTGAAGTTTTGAGTATGCCTTCAGGCACTGATGAAGGTTTCTCTGTCCTTGTTCAGTGCTGTTAGTGGTTGTTGGATGCTGCTGTAGCTGCTTTTCCCTTCCCAGGGCAGGGACAGTTGTGGGTCTTAACCCATTCTTGGGCTCTAGTCACCAGAGCTGAAACGTGGCATGTCATGATGTGTGTATGTCCCTGGAGACCTGATGGGCCAGGGGACAGCACTGAGGTGGCTGTCTGTTGGAAAGGCCCCACAGCCTGTCTCAGGACCAGCTTTCCAGGCTCAGGCTGCAGCCAGTCACGGATTTGGAGAGATTGTGGATCTCCTGGTGTTGCCAGGCAGTAACAGCGTCAGAGCTTGGTGGTGCAGAGCTGTCACTGCTTGGTCACTGTGCTTGGATGGCAGTCAGGCTTTTCTGGGCAAGGCTCAGGTTTAGGGCCTGCGTGTTGTGCTGCAAAGCCCCTGCAGTGCCTTCAGGGGGACAGTATCAAGGAGGGTGGGAATGGCACTATGAGACTTGAGGCAAATCCTCAGTGTGGCTGTGGATGAGGTGTCCCAGAACCTCCCTGTGCTGGCCCTGTGAGATCCCAGTGTGTGACACAGCCTCCTGAGGTTCATGCAGAGCTCAGGTTGCCCCAAGTAGGCAAGATCCATCTCCCACAGCTCAGTGGTGCTTTCACCTTTAGAGCTGTCCTAAAAGTCACAACAATCAGAGCTCACTTTTGGCAACTAAGCTGTGCCCTGGTTGGTTGTGCTGCTTGAGGGCATCTGAAACCCCAAACTGGATCCAGGCCCTCCTGCCTGTGTCCTGTGTGATGCTTTGGGAGTGGAATGGATGGGTTTTGCGTGGCACTTTGTCCTGTGGCTGAGCTGTGGGGATCTGCCAGTGTCAGTCCTGAAACTTAATAGATGTTGGCTGTAAGCAAGTGGTGCTGGAAAGCTGCTGACCAGCAATGAGGCTGCAGAACACAAGGCTCTGGGGTGAGGGGGCTGGGATAAAAGCTGCTGAGCTGTCTCAGCACTGGTGCATCTCAGGTGTAGCGTGAGGCACTCTGCTGATCCTGGGGATGTGGTGCCTGGAGAAGAGGCAGGAAGGGGGCTCTGGAAACCATCTCCCTGTCAAAGCTGCTTCCCTGTCTGAGTGGCACCAGGGAGGGGGCTGCTGGCAGGGGTTCCCTCCTGATCTCTGCTGTTCCTCTCTAACCTTTATGGTCTGGCTCCTTGCAGGGTCGGGCCGTGTCACCTTCAACAACCAGCGCAGTTACCTGAAGGCTGTGACTGCTGCATTTGTGGAGATCAAAACCACCAAGTTTACCAAGAAGGTGAGTGGGGCTGGTGGGGCAGCCCAGGGAGGGGTGTGCATGGTGGGTGGGACTGCTGGGAGCACCAGTGTTACTGGGGCTGCCCCACATTCCTGCTCAAGCACTGGGAAGGGGGGCTGCTGCTCTGCCAGCCCCAGGGGTGGTTCCAGGGGAAGGTGCTGCTCCATGCCCACTGCCTGGTTCTCCTGCAGGTTCAGATCGACCCATACCTGGAGGACTCCATGTGCCAAGTGTGCAATACCCAGCCTGGCCCATTCTTCTGTAGAGACCAGGTAAGGCCAGTTCTGCTGCAGCCTGTGCTTCTTGAGGAGGAGCACGCCCTGCTGCTGGGTTTTGGGGAAATGTACACCGGTTGTTCCCCAGTGGGCAGGATGGGGCTCAGCTGGGAGCTGGGTGACCTTGTTTTGGAGGAGGTGCAGCCCTCGTGGGGAGGACAGTGCTGGTGCTTGCCAGGAGGCCCAGGCAGGCAATGTCCAGCTGGCTTTGAGCCATGGGTGCTGCAGTTTGCTGGGGCTGTGCCAGCCCTGGGACTCAGTGGTGCATCTGAGGGGAGGGGAGGCTGCTGCTCTGTGAGCCATGATGGGCTGGGGTTGAGGTGCATGGCCTTGGGGCTGGCTGAGGCACAGGGAGCTCTGGCTGCAGGCAAAGGACTTTGGCTGGGCTATGAGCAGGAGGCAGCAATGCCATGGGAATGATGGGAGCCCTGGCAGAGCCCAGCTGCTGCCCCAGTGCCCAGTCCCTGGTTTTCAAACATTGCTGGCATTCCCCGTCACACCCACGGATCCACTGTGCTGCTGGGGGCTGCGAAACCGGGCGGGGGTGAAGGGAAGGAGTGGCTGTGCTGGTGTCACCAGCCCCGTGCTCTGCCCACAGATCTGCTTCAAGTACTTCTGCCGCTCGTGCTGGCACTGGCAGCACTCCATGGAGGTCCTGCGCCACCACCGCCCGCTGATGCGCAACCAGAAGAACCGGGACTCCAGCTAAGGGGCACCGGGCCCGGGGCTGGCACGGGCAGAGTCCTGGGAGAGCCTGCCACGAGGAGAGCGCAGCAGCGCCCGCCGGAGCCAGGCCCGGCTGGGGACGTTCTTCCTGAGGACTGATGGGGAAAAAACAAAAATCTTACATTCATGTTTGCACTTGCTGGTCTTTTTGTTTCTGCACTAATGCACAGTGAGTTTTGTTGGGGTTTGTTTGGGGGTGTTTTGAGGGGGGGAGTGCCCCTCAAGCCATTCTGCAGTTCCCAGACTTTGGTTCCTGGTTTGCTGACGAGAAGCAAAAATTGAAAACGAATAAACCCAACCAACCAAGGGCCATGTGTCGCGGGGGCGTCGCCGCAGGCGCCCCCGCCCTGGTTTTTTTATTTTTTAAAGGCGCTTTTTTACATTCCTTGCAATACTGGTGGAGAGAGCGCAGGTCTCATTGGTCATTGTTTTGCCGTTGCCATACAGTGCCTTTCCATTCATTTACCCCCACCTGGATGGTGTGACCTGGGTGTTCAGCTGGCGTTTTTTACTGTAACAACAAGGAGACTTTGCTCTTCATTTAAACCAAATCATATTTCATATTTTACGCTCGAGGGTTTTTACGAGTTCCTTTTTACACTCTTAAAAACAGTTTTTAAGTCGTTTGAAATGAGAGATTTTTTTCTTTTCCTGGCAGCTTTTAACATTATTGCAATTTGTGTCTGGGGGCTGATGGCAGGACGTTGTAAATCCAGGGGTTTGCAACGGGACAGGCTGGGCTTTTTTTTTGTTTTTGGATTTGAAACTGGACGGGATGAGGATCTCTGAGCTGCTGTATATAGTTTTAAATAGTTTGTTGCACTTTTTTAAGTTGCACTTATGGGGGGTTGATAGAGGTTTTTAATCACACAAAGTCACAGGACTTACCTTTTCTTTTGTAACAAGCTAAAAAAGGGCTGCGTTTTGGTGGACGATGAAGGTTCCTGGGAGCCCTTTCTCTTAGAGGGGACAAGTAATTTTCCTTTCCTTCCCGAGATGTTTGGAGTATCAGTGCAGTCGACTGAAATGCTGCTGCTGGGATTTGAGACCTTAATTATGCTGATCACATTATTATTTTGTTACTTTCCCCTCTATTGGAAGCTGTGTGCCAAAGAACCAGTGTCATAATTTCTCCCTCTTTACTATGATTATTTTTTTTTTCTTTCCTGCTGAGCTGATGTTGCATTGTTGCATATCCCAGCTGCTCTTTGTGGGGTTTTGTGAAGCTGTGTGTGAAGTCTCTACCTCATTGTAGTATATGCAGGCAAGACTGCACTCTCCTACAGACGTGTGGAGTAAGCTGTGGTGTAGTTTTTGGCACATAATAAACACGTTGCAGCAAAAAAAAAAAAATTTCTTGTGCCTTGTGTGCTTCATGGGAGATCTCTGCAGCTCGGAGGCTGTGGTATCACTCCTGGAGGTGTGGAGGAAGGTATGGATGTGGTTGGGGGGAGGGATGGATGGAGCTATGAGTTGTGGATGCTGTTGGTGGGTGACTCAGCTGGGAGGGAGCTCTGTCTGCTGGGCAATGCATTTTTAGATCCTGTTTACCTGAGGTCCCTGCAGGCTCCTGGGCTCCAGTCGGAGCTCCCCTAATGGCAACAAGAGGTTAATGAGGCTGATAGAGGGGCCTGTGCTGCCGTGTGCTCTCCCGCCGTGGCCGGGAGGTGTTAATCTTGCAGGGCTGGGAGGGGAGAGGGATCCAGGGCTCCTCTCTGTGGGGCTGGGGAGGGCCGAGTTGGACTGGGGCTGCCACAGAGGACACTTTGTGTGTCCCGTGTCCCAATGCAGGCTCCGGGCTCCTTCCCTGTCCCACAGCGGTGACTGCAGCAGCCTTGTCCTCACCCTCCTCCTCCTGTGGGCTGGGGGCTGCGAATTTGCGGCTGCTCCGCGTCCTCTCTCGGGACCGGCTGTGGGAGGGGCTGGTGCCGCTGGCACCGCCGCTCTCTGCCATTCCCTTCCCGGGCTGCTCCATCCTGTTCCGGGCCGCCAGCGCGGCGGGAGCGCCTCAGGCCGCGGCCCCGCCTCAGGCCGCTCCCGCCGGGGCTGGTCCCCGCCCGCCTTCCCGCCCGCCTTCCCCTCCGAGCCGCCAGGGGGCGCGCTGAGCTGCCCTGGCTTCCGGCGCCTCCCGCCGCCCTCCGCTCCTTTTCCGCGGCCGCCGCCGACATGGTGAGTCCGGGTCCCGCCATCCGCCGCCATCCTCAGGCGGGCCCGCGCCCCCGCGGCGGGGAGCGACTGTGGGGACCGCAGGGGACCGGGACGAGGGGCATGAGGGGCGGTGAGAGCCCGGGCTGCCTGGGGAAGGGGGGGATTGGGGCAGGGGCCTCGGCGGAGCCTGACCGGCGGCCCTCCCGCGTTAGGGACGCGTTCGGACGAAGACGGTGAAGAAGGCGGCGCGGGTGATCATCGAGAAGTATTACACACGCCTCGGGAATGACTTCCACACCAACAAGCGCGTGTGCGAGGAGATCGCCATCATCCCCAGCAAGAAGCTGCGCAACAAGATTGCGGGGTGAGGCACTGCGGGCCCGGCTGAGCTTTGGGGGCTGAGGGGTGCCGGGTGGGCTTTGGCTACCGGAGGGGTCGCTGGGGGTTCGGGCACCGCGGGGCTCCGGATGGGCTTCGGGCAGCTGGGGGTGTCCCGGGGTTTGGGCATCGGAAGGGCCTGGGGGATTCGGGCACGGCGTGGGGGTTCCTGCATTCGAAAGTGATTACGGTCCCGCCTGTGGCCGGGTCATTGATAGTGCAGGGAGAGGAGAGCGAGAGTTTTCCCGTGTTTGGGGGAGTCTGTGTCTCCCCCAAACCCTATTGCTGTCGGACACTTTGATCCTCTGGAGGTGATGGGATGGTGCCACGGTGAGTGGTGGGACATTGCCGGGATAGAGGGTAACAGCTGTCCCCATCCTGCTGTGGTTCCGGGATTTGGGGTGTGGGGAAGAAGGGTGCCGTGAGCCCTGGGAAAGCCCAGGACACCGCCGTGTCCCCGCAGGTATGTCACCCACCTGATGAAGCGAATCCAGAGGGGCCCTGTCCGTGGCATCTCCATCAAACTGCAGGAGGAGGAGAGGGAGAGGAGGGACAACTACGTCCCGGAGGTGAGGCTCCAGCTTCCCCATCGCTCCATCCTGCCTCGCTGTATCTCCATAAATGCTCCCAAGTTTCTTTAAAACAAACCCCCAGCCAGGAGAAGCTGAGGAGGGTTTGGATCAAGGGGGTTGAGGTGGATCCCTCCAAAGCTGCCACCTGGGACAGGAAGGACAGCTGGCTTCTTGTGGTTTGGTTTTCCTAACTTTAAATTTGGGAAAAAAGAAATTTGATGGGAAGCAGGAGGATATTTCAGAATGGCTGAAAACCTGCCTTGCAGCTGGAATCCCCAGAGGGAAGTTTTGGTAAAATTGGGTGGGCTCAAGATCTCACCTGTCACCTGGGTGAGGTGGTCCAGGAGGGCTTCCCTTGTTCCAGGAATGTGATCCTGTTGCTCCTAAATCCTGTAACCTTCAGGCACAACACATCTTGCCCTTTCCCAGATCTTCCCAGTCAGCTCCTGGCAGAGCTGCTGCTTTCTGTGCAGGTGCCAGAGAGGGGTTACAGGGAAGGAATGTCCATGCTGCAGCTGTTGGTGCAGTGTTAGCACACAAAACCTGTGCTGTTTGTGGTTTCTTAGAAAAATCCTGGTCTTATGTAGCTCTTGGGGAAGGAAACCTCTGGAGGTAGAGTTTTTGGGGTCTGGAGGGGGCTGGAGGAAGTTTTGCTGGGATTAAAGAGCAGGAGAGCACAGGTGTCCTGGAGGTGGGACCGCCTTTGTTGGCACCGTGGTGGCCTTGTGTCACAAGGCAGCTGTGAGTGTCACTGCCCCAACTGGTGCAGTTGAGGGTCCAGTGCCAGCTCCTCAGCAGCCCTGGCCTGGAGCAGGTTGGGCCTCAGTTTCTAAAGATTTGTCATAAATCAGGCTGTTCCCTCTACTGCCAGTGGCCTCCTGCAGTGTTCAGTCAGGAAAGCTGTGTCCTATGAGGATGCTCCTGGCTCTGCTGCTGGAGCTGCTCCCCGCAGCAGTGGGGTGAGACCAGAGTGGCTGTGGTGACATTTGGGTTGTTGTGGGGCTTTGTCAGTCACACCTTTTCTCTCCCCTCTGTCCCCAGGTCTCTGCCCTTGACCAGGAGATCATTGAAGTGGACCCGGACACCAAGGAAATGCTGAAGCTCCTGGTTAGTGGCCACAGCTGTTCCTGCCCAGCTGCTGGCACATCCCTGGCACAGCTCCTGCTGCCCTGAGTGGCTGGGTGGTGTCAGGGGTGTCCCTCTGCCCTGGGTCCCGTGGGAGGATTAGTTCATATATGGCTTTGGGAAGGGCAGAGGCATGGGAGCATTGCCTCCAGCAGGGTGGGGGTGTTCCTTGCCCTCCATTCTGATGATTCCCTCTGCCAGGAGTCAATCTCTGCAGCAGGGTGGTCTCTCCTCCTTAGAAGACCTTGTGCTGCCACAGCACCTTCCCCCTTCCCACACCTCCCCAGAGGGGCCTGCCTCCACTGTCAGTGGATGCTGTGACTGATCCCATTGTTGCTGTGCTGTTTTCCAGGATTTTGGCAGCCTGTCCAACCTGCAGGTGACACAGCCTACAGTGGGAATGAACTTCAAGACGCCCCGAGGAGCGCTCTGAGTCTGTCCCTGTGTGTCACTTTTCCAATAAACGTGAGGAAACCACCCCAGCCTGCCTGGTCTTTGGACACCCAAGGGACGAGGGAGGGTGGGTTCTTGAGGACTCAGCACCTTCATGTGCACCAGCATCTTTTTGGGTTCTTTCCTGGCAGTTTGGGGTGTGAGGTGCAAAGCTGTTTGATTTTAGAGGCTCTCCTGCTTTTGGGGCAATGGGAGAACAACCATGGTGGTTCCTTGGAGCTTGTGGGAGCCTGTCCTAGCTTTTCCTGTGTTTCCTTCAAGTGAACAACCCAAGGATCGGGCTGTACCACAATAAAGGTTGTTTGTGCAGCCCTATTGGTCATTTCCAAGTGCTTAAACAAAAGGGAAAAAGTCTTCAAATTTTTGATTAAATTAAATAAATGAAAGTGAGGAGATGTCCCTCCATGGATTGTTCCTCCAAGAAAAACTTGCTTAAACTAGTTAAAACACATCTTAAACCCCACCACACACCCCACAATAAAAAGAAAATATTTATGTTTTGAGGAGAAATGTATTTATGTTTGTTGTGAAATTTAGTTTAGGTAGTTACTTAAAGAAGCAAAAACTGCTATAACTGTAGCCAGTATTTAAGTACACATTGAATGCTCTGAGCTGCAGTGGGATAATTTATAAATAATCTGGCAGCTCTTACATTGAAGTTTCTGCTGCTCCAGCCACCTGTTCCTTACCATTTCCTCTTCATTTTGGCCTTCTCACAGTAAATGCTGCATTTGCTTTGAACCCAGTACACTGCATAGCCTGAGGTGCCAGGGATGAAGTCGTGGAGTTCCCCCTCATATTTCTTCATGTCCCGTGCAGAGGCATAGCCTGGGGAGGGAGGATGGGCTCACTGAGTCCTGCTCCATCTGCAGCCCTCTCCAGGTGCATTTATTTACCTGTCACCATGTTATTTATTGGGTATTCCTGGAGGGCACGGCATGGAAATTCTCCCTGGGTGGGTGCTTCAGACTCTGTTTCTTCAGTGCTGTATCAGGAAGGGAAAAAAAAAATCTGTGTGTTAGTTTCTATGTGTTAAGATTGCTTGGAATTGGAGGTGTATCCAAATCCCACCACCCAAGCTAGGAAAATACCTCTCAGCCAGGTCTAGCACTTCCTCCTCTGATTCTTCTTCACAGCTATTTCTTGCTGCTTCTGGTTCCTCTGTTGGATTTTCCTTGGGCTGTGAATATCAGCACAAGAATGAGTTAAAATTGTCCCTGGGTCACTAGAGCACCTAGGACACATTCCCAGTGCATTAATTTTTAGGCTCATGATTTTAAGCATAATTCAGAGTTCAGTTTTTAATTTAATGGCATTCCTGCTTCAAAAGTGCTGGGAAGTTGCTTTGAGAGGAGGGTGGGCAGTGACGTGGGGAAGGAAAACACCAGCCCAAAGGGCTGAGCTCAGCCTGTGGCAGTTGGAATCCCTGGAACAGCACACTGGATGTGTCTGGGCAAGGGAGACAGTGCTTCCAGTGCTGTCCCCTCAGGGTGTCATGCAGGGACACACAACACAGCAAGCACAAGGAATCAGAATCAGTGATGTTGGAAAAGACCAACCAGTGACTGATTAGCAGCTTCCCAAGCAGACCAGAGCACTGAGTGCCATGTGCAGTCATTCCAGGCAGCCCATTCCAGTGCCTGATCATCCCTTCTGGGAAAAAATTCTTTCTGATGTGCAACATCAACCTCTCCTGGTGCAGCTTAAGGCAGTGTCCTCTCATCCTGTCCCTTGGTCCCTGGGAGCAGTGCCTTGCCCCCACCCAGCTGCCCCCTCCTGTCAGGGAGTTGTGCACAGTCAGGTCCCTCCTGAGCCTCCTTTTCTCCAGGCTGAGCCCCCCAGCTCCCTCCTGGTGCTCCAGACCCTTCCCTGGCTCAGTTCCTTCTCTGGACCTTCTCCAGCACCAAAATGTCCTTGGATTGAATTCAGGGGTCCAGAACTGGACACAGCACTCAAGTTGGGGCCTCAGCAGTGCCCAGTACAGGGGAGAATTCACTTCCTGCTGCTGCTGGCCACACAGGCCAGGTGCCACTGGCATTCTTGGCCACCTGGGCTCATGTTCAGCTGCTGCTGATCAGCAATCCCAGGACCTTTCTTGCCGGGCTGCTTTCCAGGCACTCCTCTCAGTCTGTAGCTCTGCAGGGTTATTGTGGCCAAAGTGCAGGACCCAGACCTTGGCCTTGACCCTCCTACAGGTGACCCTGGTCCATTGATCCATCCTGTCCAGGTCCCTCAGCAGAGCCTTCCCAGCCTCCAGTAGAACCAAACTCCCACTCAGCTTGGTGTTGCCTGTCTGTCTGCCAGTGATGGGCTCAGTCCCCTCATGCAGATCTTCAGGAAAGGTGTTAAATAGGGCTGGGCCCAACATTGATCCCTGGGGGACACCACTGGTGCCCAGACACCAACTGTCCCAGGTGTGGGCTGCAGTTCTCCAGGAGATGCTGTGGGAGATGGTGTCAAAGGCTTTGCTGACATCCAGACAGGCACATGCACTCTCCTTCATCCAGGTGGATCCCCTTGTCGTGAAAGGAAATCAGGTTGGTCAGGTAGGACCTGCCCCTCCTAAAGCCATGCTGGCTGGGTCTGATCCCTTGGTTTTCCTGGGTGTGCCAGGTGATGGCACTTGAGGTGATCTGCTCCACAACCTTCCCTGCCACTGGTCACACTGAAAGATCTCTTAATTCCCTAGACCCTCCTTCCAGCCCTTCCTGTGGAGGGGTGTCACATTGTCCCTTGTCATCTGGGACCTCCACAGTGAGCCAGCACTAGTGATAAATGATGGACAACAGCTTGGCAAGCTCTTCCTCCAGCTCCCTCATCACCCCGGGATGGATCCCCTCCAGGCCCATGGACTTGTGAGCATCCAAGTGGCACAGCAGGGCAGTGACTGCCTCCTCCTGGGTTCCTGGGGGTCCATTCTGCTCTGCCTGTCTACCACCTCAGGGGGCTGTTTGTCCTGATCCAACCAGTCTTAGTGCTGAAGACCGAGGCAGAGAAGATGGCAATTACCTCAGCCTTTTCCTAGTCCTTGGTGATGGACACTGCAATAAAGAATGAGGGTTTTCCTTGGTTGTCGTAGACATCTTTTATGGAAAATCCTTTCCTTAGGATTTTTCCTCCTGATAAGCTGACAGGCCTCAGGAACAAAATGTAAACAATTATTATCTGCTGCTGTGGAATGCAACAGGTGCATCTGTGATTGGTCTTGTGGTTGTTTCTAATTAATGGCCAATCACAATCAGCTGGCTCAGACTCTCTGTCTGCGACAGAAGCTTTTGTTATCATTCCTTCTTTTTCTATTCTTAGCCAGCCTTCTGATGAAATCCTTCCTTCTATTCTTTTAGTATAGTTTTAATGTAGTATATATCATAAAATAATAAATCAAGCCTTCTGAAACATGGAGTCAGATCCTTGTGTCTTCCCTCAACCTGAGACCCCTGTGAACACTGTCACACTTGGTCCTCCTTTTATATATATAATTTATAAAAATATTATCCTTTATAGAGGTGGCCAGATTAAGTTCTAACCAAGCTTTCACCTCTCTAATTTTCTTCTTTCTTCATGACCTAAAGACTTCTTTAAATGCTTCCTGAGTTGCCTGCCCCTTTTCCCATAAATTATATTTGCTCTTCTTTCCCCCCTGAATTCCTGTGCAAGCTCCCTGCTCAGCACAAGCTCCTCCTCCAGCACATACATGTGTAGCACAAATTTTTCATCTTACCTGTTCTTCAGGGGCATCTGCCTTCTCCCAAATAAACCGGCCAATTTTCCTTCTGATTTCTGACAAGAGCAACAAAACTAGTGACTGTGAGAGCACCAAAAACCACAACTCTGGCACTTGCTGCCAGTGTGGTGCCCTGCAGGTACCTCTAGGGACAAGCCCAAATGCAAGGTACTGCCCTCTGGGCCAGGGCAATCCCAAGCACAAATTCAGGGTGGGGAAGAGTGGATTGAAAGCAGCCCTGAGGAGAGCTTGGGGGTGTTGGTGCATGAGAAGCTCATGGATGTGAGGTTCCATGTGTCCTGGGCTGCTCCCACAGTGTGGGCAGCAGGTGAGGGGAGGATTCTGCCCCTCTCAGGAGCAGCAGTGCTCCTCCAGCTCTGGGTCCCCAATAGCAGCAGGACACGGAGCTGTTGGAGCAAGTCCAGAGGAGGTCACAGAGATGCTCCAAGGACTGGAGCCCCTTTGCTCTGGAGAGCTGGGAGAGCTGGGGGTGCTCACCTGGATGGAAGGCTCCAGAGACACCTCAGGGCCCCTTCCAGTGCCTAAAGGGGCTCCAGGAGAGCTGGAGAGGGACCTGGGGACAAGGGCCCGAAATGCCAGGACAAAGGGGAAAGGCTTCAAACTGCCAGAGGGCAGGGTTAGATGGGATACTGGGAAGAAATTCTTCCCTGTGAGGGTGGTGAGGGCCTGGCACAGGTTTCCCAGAGCAGCTGTGGCTGCCCCATCCCTGGGAATGTTCAAGGTCAAGCCATTCTGTGGTAATAGATGGATCATACTCTGTCCTCTGGGAGGAAGAGCCACTCCCAAGCAGAAGGAAAAGTCCCTCCCTGCAGACAAGTCAGCTCTAGTTTGCACCAAGGCTGTACTCAAGGGGGATTTCCACAGGAAAATATCCCCAGATGATTGTTTGTGCCTGACCTTCATGCAGGCAGGCAGGGGGCAGGATGAAGTGGCCCAGAACCACCGAGGGCCTCTCTGCAGCTCCGGTGCTCGCACACACTGAGAGGTAACGGGAGTGAAAGACTGTGGCTTTGCCCTCCAGGTAACTGAGGCTCTCGTGTATGCTGCAAGAGAGAAACAAAGCTGCTTTCCAAAGAGAACCTGGAAGCAAACCAAAACCAAAACGTTTAGAGGGGTGTTATCATGAAACTTGCTCCGAATTTTTTGCCAAAAGCCCCTAATTTTCTGTGATTTTTCTACCAGTCACGTCCTGGCTACCAGCACCTCCCAGGGGCAGCCTGGAGGAAGGACAAGGGTAAACGTATTTTTAGGGATTACACAGTCCCACTCTGCTCTTGAGGTGAAACTGCTTTCAGTTTTCAGGGAGGGCAAAGATAGGATTTTTCTACAATTATCCTTCACCACACTGGTTCCTGCTCATGCAGCTGAGCTCCAGCCCTTACTGTCCTCCTTAGAGAGGAATTAAATCTTGTTTGCTGGGTTTAAGGATGTGTAGAATGATTGCATTTTTTCACAAGGAACTATCTAACAATATACACTGAATATATATATATATGTGTGTGTGTATAATTTTATAATTAGTAATAGTATATATATGTTTATATATAGTTATATCATATATAGTATATATACTGTACATATAGTATAGTATTCTCTATATAAATAGTATATATACCATATATAATATACCATATATATAATTTATATATAAACAGAAACATATATATATGTAAATTATCCAGAATTCCCCTGGGGGAGCAAGCTGGTCTGGCAGCACATTGTTGCAGAATAAAAGATGTTATTCTGTGTTTACTGGAATTCCCCTCACTTAGCTGGAGCAGGTGGCTGAAAGATTCCAAAATTCAAAGCCAGTTTTAAGCACTGGTGTGTTAGAGAAACTATTTAATTCAGCCTAGCAAAGCCTAAGGGAAATATTGCAGCTTCCTTCCCCATACATATGTTTACATGACTAAATAATGAATAAATACAAATACTCGCTGATATTGAGGAAGTGAGAAAGATCCTTAAGACTTTCCTTATATATGTATAAATGTTCCATAGCTCTCTATTTTTTTTAAGCATTTCTGTCCTTTTCTGTCCATTTTTAACCCACTGCTTCCTTTTAGCATTAATTCACGCTGGATTTTTGGAACCAGCTTCCTTCCTTGGGAACTGTATCACCTCTGTTTTAGATGCTGATTTTCCAGCAGACCAGCAAGAAACCAGCACAATTTAATTTATATCACTGTTAAGCCATTCTCAACCCATGGATGGTTTTTCTCTGTCTATCTATAGCTTAGTGTGGGCGTGAGTTCTCCTGAGCCCACTGGCCAATGGCAGATCCACGCCATGACTTTAAAAAAACACCCTTAAATTTTACAGGATGTCAATAGCCATGAAATACTTTTCACTAAATACATTAAAGCTTCCTGTGCCCACCTGCGGGTGTCGGGGTGGGCAGCATCGCTGCTGAACAGGTAGTCAGCATCCAGCCAGTGGGCAATGGTCCCGCCGCCATCGGCTGCAGGGGACAGGGAGCCAGGTGAGCATGGCCATCCAGGGATTCCCACCTCGGGGTGACCCGGGGAGGGGACAGCTGCTTGTGGGGCCACCCTGAAGTAGAAGCTGTGACAGCTCCCCATGCCTGTGGGACTCCCATTGCTCCCCTGAGGGTTGGGCAGGGCTTTTCCTCAATGTGGGCGCACCGTGGATTGGCCAAACTCGTGCTCTGTCCTGTTGTGTGGGTCTCAGTCCCACAAAGGGGTGACAGGGCTGTGTCCCCACTGCTGTGCCCTGCTGAGGAATGATGGATGGGTTGTGCTCCCCTCCCAATTCCCTCTGAGCGGTGACACGGCCGTGCCCCTGCCAATTCCCCCGCGGATTCCTGCCCGCTCCGTGCCCCAGGGCTCCCCTGGACTTGGACGTGGTGTGGCTCCCTCACCCCAGAGCCCCCGCGGGCCCGGGCTGACGCTCTGCGAGAACCAAGCGCGGTGTCCGCGGAACATCGCGGCGGGAGCCGCCCGGGGAGGAGACGAGAGAGGGAACCGCCCTGAGGGGCTGGAATGAGGCAGGAACCGCCCTGAGGGGAACGGCCGTGAGGGGCTGGAAGAAGGCAGGAACCGCCCTGAGGGGAGACGAGGGCGGGAACGGCCGTGAGGGGGTGGGGGAAGACAGGAAACGCCCTGAGGGGAACGGCCCTGAGGCGATGGAAAGGAGGCGGGAACCGCCCTGAGGGGAACGGCCGTGAGGGACTGGAAGAAGGCAGGGAACAGCCGTGAGGGGCTGGAAAGGAGGCAGGGAACAGCCGTGAGGGGCTGGAAAGGAGGGAGGAACCTCCCTGAGAGAAGACGAGGGCGGGAACGGCCGTGAGGGGGTGGGCCAAGACAGGAACCGCCCTGAGGGGAACGGCCCTGAGGGGAAACGAGGGCGGGAGCGTCCGTGAGGGGCTGGAAAGGAGGCGGGAATGGCCGTGAGGGGAAACGAAGGAGGGAACGGCCCTGAGGGGCTGGAAAGGAGGCGGGAACCGCCCTGCGGGGAAATGAGGGCGGGAACGGCCGTGAGGGCAAGCGGTGGGGGGAAAACCCGGTGAGGGGAGAACGGCTGAAGCTGCGCCAGGGAGCCTTAAGCTGGATATTAGGGAAACGTTCTTCCCCCACAGCATGGGCGGGCACTGGAGCAGCTCCCCAGGGCAGCCCCAAGCCTGACAGGGCTCAAAGGGCACTTGGACAACACTCTGAGGCACAGGGCGGGGTTTTGCCCTCACTCGGTGTCCCGTGCAGAGTTAGGAGCTGGACTCGATCCTTTTTCTCCTAAGACTTTTCTCAGAAAAACCCCTGCATTTTGCTGATTCCAGAAACTGCTTGCAGAAAAACTGCTTTTGTTTCACAAAGCACAAATGAGGCTTGTTTCATGCTCGAAGCTTCCCAAGATATCCCTCAGCATAACTCATCCCCTGGGAGCTGTTGCCAGCAGCAGCAGCGCAGCAAGATTCCGAGTACCTCAGAACCCCAAGGATGCTGGATAAAACTGAGAAGGTATTTCCGGACATGGTCCTGAAATCCACAGTTAAAGGAAATGAGCCTCTGGTGTGGTCACGTGTTGTTCTCCCACAGACAGGGGATTTTTGAGTAAACCATCAAAACAGGAACAGAAAAATCCCACAGATGCAATCAGAGCAGACCTCCCCAGTGTGTGAAGATGATGATGAGCCCTTTGGAGACAGGGTCACTTCACATTGCCCCCACTGAATTTTCAGTTCTGCAGTTGTCTCCACTCCTGTCCTAATTAGGGTGAAGCTCTCTTGGTGGAGTGGTTACCCAGCAATTATTCTGGTGCTCTTGAGGATATGAAAGGTGGAGTGGAGGTGGTGGAAAGCACTTTGGTTGCCCTTCATGATCCAGGGGAGGAGGCCAGGACATGTTCCACAGCTCCTTGGGCTCACACAGCACCCAGTGCTGCTTCACTGGGGTGTCTGGGAGAGAAGCTGAAACCTTGATCCCATACAAGTGCTCCTGGTTAAATCCATTTGGATACAATATTCCTCAAGCAATCATTCTGATTTCTTCATAAAATAAAAGTGAGCTGATGGCAGCAGCATTGCTTTTGGGTAGTGTGAATCCCTCACAGTGTAACAGGACTGGCCTCAACTTCTCCATGGGCTGAAGCACAGAGAGAACCAGAACTGAAATTCACCTACACACACCTCTGCTTCCCCCAGGCTCAGCTTTACACCACACACTCCAAAATGCATCTGCCAGAGTTCTCCCCATCCCTCCTTCTGTGTCCCACCCTATGTCCCCAAGGTTCTTCATCCCTTGTGCCTTCCCTTCAGACCCACACAGGAGCCTCCAGCCAGGCAGATACCACACCAGCAAAAGAAAAATTAAAAAATTTAATTCTCTTTTATTGATGGAAAAGTGATCTTGCATCTTCTCACTGGGATAAAAAAAAAAGCACAACTGCCCATCATGCCACCAAGGCTACGTATCCACCCCACAACCCAGAGGCCATCAGAGCCTGTGAAATCAGCTTGTCAAATGACTCTGAAGAAACATTTTATGGACTAGCAGTTTATTAAAGGATAAAAATCCTCCAAAATTTTGAGCAATGAAAGGTATCATTTTTTAAGCAGTAAAATTTTTAGCTGAAAAAGCCTGCACACCTCTTTGATGCTGTGGCTAAGAGATATTATTAGCAAATTTTGGAAAGAAGTTCGTCAATCTCGTGGCTATGATGAAGAATGGACAGAAGCTCGAGAAGTCTCTGACTTGCATGAAGAATGTCTCAAATCTGCATGGAGAGAGTAGATTGACATGAGTCACTCTAGTGACACCTTCAACTGCAATTATTTTAGGACTAAAAACCAGGTCCCTGCAGAACCACCTTCCAGTGAGGTTTAGGTAAAAATCCTGCAGAAACTCCTTTTCTGTCCCCTCCTTGGTGGAGTTCAGAGTCCAACAAGTCAAGAGGATCCTTGTTCTCCACCCCAGGGAGGAGTTTGTCCGGCTCTCAACTCTTTCCAGGCCAGCTCAGTAAATCCTCACCCCCAGAGCACAGTGAAGTCACCCACATGCCCCTCCAGCCAGACGTGGCATCCCTCACCAGCGTCCCACCAACCCAAGCCATGGTGCTGTGTGAGCCCAGAACATTCCAGACCCTGCCTTGGGGCCAGGCTCACACCCCACTGCCCAAAGGTGAGTGACAGACCACAGCAGTGACTGTAAACAACTTTTCATAGCTCTGTAGGAACTGGGGCAGTTCATATGAGGGTCCTGTCAAGGCTTGTCCCAGAACAGTTAATCATTATTCCAGCCTCTAACTGGACACAAAATTTGGCTGTTTCAGCCAGGGTTACCTCAGCTGAGCCACATATTCAGTTTCTTTTCCCTACCAAGTATTAAACTGGAATTTCCCCATTGCTACATCCAGATCAGTTACACGCAGACAGTTTGAACAACTTGGAGCCCTCACACAGAGAGACACTGGTGAATAAACCCCAAAATGTTTCTGGTTTGTGCCTCATAAATCCCACAGGGTGCTGGTTAACCAGCCTGCCACCCAACCTGAGGCACAGGGACTTTGGGTACAGCGACTTCCTGCTCCTCCCCTGACAGGAAACAGCACTCGGGGCCTGAGGGAGCTTTAGGGACTGCGCAACTCTCTGCGGTATCTAGCTGAGGCAGCAACAACATGCAGGGAAGATTTTCTTCAAAGCTCTCCTTTTTTAGGAGAAAAGGACTCTTGTAGGCACGGGATGGCCAAAACCAGACCAAAATAGTGGGCAGAAAGGGTGTGGGAACAAGTTTCTTTGTGTCCCAAATATGATCTACTTTTAGGGTGTGGTGCTTTGTTTCTCAGCTTTTCAAACCCCCCCTCCCTACAGAAATGGGTCTGTGTTTCCCTTACCAGCACAACACGGGAATAACTCACCGTGGATTATCCCAGACGCAGCTCAGAAGTCTGGTTCTGCAGGAAGGAAGTGCAGAGTGTTAAACCTGGGGCTAATGGCACCCCTTGTCCCCTGTCCCCACAAGGTTTCCCCCGGAAACAGCCCCATTACGGCAACCAGAGCTGCCTTCAGCTGTAGATGAGGCCAGGTCTACACCACCATCAGCCCTTCTTTATAGTCACACAACATAAAGCAAAAATTCCCTGCATGACCCATCGCCTTCCAGTTAAATTCACCACGGCAGAGATCGGGTGACACGGCATCACCAAATCCCTGTGGATTAACGCCAGCGCGTGTCCTCCCTGAATCCTTCACAAGCACGTGTAACAGCCTTTTCAGCTAAAAGCAAGTTCCCTTTCTATCTCTAACACAAGACCTTCAAACCCCGCTCCATTTCACCCTGCATCCCAGGAAAAGGAACAGACACAGCACGGATATAAAGCAAGGAGGTCCTGCACGCAGGAGGGGAGGCACAGCATACCCCAGATGTAACTGCGTGCCTCCGGCATGGTGGAATGCGCCACCCTACAAGAGAAGATGTCATCCTTCGTGGGGGTGAAGCGCGCATAGACCAGGCGCTGGAACTGCCACTTGTCGTTGAAGGACAAGTCCCCGTACGTGACGCCGGGAATGGGCACGCCGTTCTTCAGGAGTTCGATGTCAATCTTGGGTGGGTGAAAGCCAGTGACAAAGCAGTGGAGAGTGTTCTCCTTCCCCTCCTCGGCGCGGGAACGGGCGTACACTTCCACCTTCGGCGCCTCTGGAGAGAGGGGCGAGGGCGCGTCAGAAGCGGGGCTGCCGCGGGCACCGCCGCGATGCAACACTCACCCGCCCACCCGGGACCCCGCAGCCCCTCACCCCCGTCAGGACCCTTCGCGCCGCCCCAGGCACTCACCAGCGGCCGCCCCCAGACCGAGCAGCGCCAGCAGAGCGAGCACCCCGAGCGCCAGGGCCCTCCGCGCCATCGCCGCTCCTCTCTGCCGCGCCGTTTCCCGGAATGTCCCACCCCTGCCCGCGCTCCGCCTTTTATAGCCTCCGGAACACACGGCCAATCGTGGCGCGGAGCGGCCTCTACGTCATCGGTTTCCAGGTAGAACGGGAGCTCCGGGGTTGTGCGAGCCAGCGGGGAAGCGCTTTCGCTTTCAGTTCCGTGCTGAGTAGGGGGAAAATCCGGGCAGAGACCCGGGGGCGTCAGCGGGCAACAGCGGCTGGACGTGAGCCCGGGTGGGCAATGGCACCTGCTCGGGACCAGCCCCGGTGTGGCCACAGGCCCAGGGCAGCGCCCGTCCCCTGTGCTGGGCACTGCTGAGGCCACACCCCAAACCCTGGGGTCAGTTCTGCGTCTTTCACTCCAAGAAGGACATCGAGGGGCTGGAGCGTGTCCAGGGAAAGGCACAGAGCCGAGGAAGGGGCTGGAGCACCAGGAGCAGCTGAGGGAGCTGGGAGGGCTCAGCCTGGAGAAAAGGAGGCTCGGGGGACCTTCTTCCTACAACTCCCTGACGGAAGGGGGCAGCCGGGATTGTGCTCCACCCCCAGGGAACAAAGGAGAGGACAAGAGGAAACAGCTTCAAGTAGCGCCAGGAAAGGTTTAGATTGGATCTTAGAGAAAAGTTACTCTCTGAAAGGGCTGTCCAGCCTTGCCACAGGCTGCCAGGGCAGTGGTGGAATCCTCATCCCCTGAGGGATTTAAAAGCACTTGGGGACGTGGGTTAGTAGTGGCCTCGGCAGTGCTGGAGGAATGATTTGACTTGATGGTGACAGAGAGCTTTTCCAACCTAAATTGGGGTAAGAGTCACCTCTTGCAGATTTTGCATCCGGGGCTGGTATCACACCAACAGCCTGTGGTGGAGCAAGCCATTCACCTTCCTTTTTTAACCTCTTTCAAAACCTGTGTGTTATGGCTCATTCCAGCAGCTGCAGGGTGGGAAATTGACTGTTGTTGGAGCACACACACAGCACACATAAAACATGAGAATTCTAACACCAAAGAACCAGGTTTTCTGGTGCCTTCTCCAGAAGAACTGTGAGCACCAAAGCCCAGCAAGGCTAGGAATGCCACTGAGTGTCCCAGTAGTGCTGCTTGGAAGGAAAATAAAGGGAAAAGAAAGTCAAGTCACTGCTAGTGGGGAGAAAACAGCAGCATGGTCTAAGTACCAAAACACTAAGTCCCCTTAGGACTACTTAATGTATCTCATTAAAACGCAAATTAAATTAATAAAGCATGTATGGTGAACACCTCAAAGACAGCAGGTAAATCAGGAGAGGCCAAGCAAAGGAAAATCTTGAAAACACTTGTTATCAGTTCCCACTGGCCCAGCTCCTGCTGGGTTTGCTGGCTGCTCGGTGAGCAGTGCCAGCTGAAAACACTCAATGTTTTCCTCAGTTTGGGATAAACAGATGCAGCTGTGGCCAGAGCCTTATCAGGGATCTCAGGCTCCAACAGAAATAATCCCTGAGTGCTCCGTTGGTGGCAGAGTTGTTGTTCGGGTCACCACAGCAGGAGTCACCAGCCCAGTCCAGCTGTCCCAGGGGTGAATCTGGCTCTGCCCACGTGAACACTCCCTCGCCTCGGGCAGAGGATGGCAGGACATGGATCCTTTCCATGGGCCCTTTGGGATGGGAACCCCTGCCAACGACTCTACTCTAACCCACACCACCTGTAGGAATTTCCCAGCTCTTCCACGTGATGTTTATTAAAAGCCGCAATTATTTGGTTAGAGTAACCAAATCTTCCACTTTGGGGACACTTCAGCTTTTATTAGCAGAGTTATTTGGGAGTGGGTGACATGACCAATGTGCTCCGGGTATTCAGGGGGATAATTCAGGGGGATAAGGGCAACCCGCTATGCTTTGTGAGATGCAGACATTTATAGTGTTAGTGTTGACACCTGTGCTCGGCGTTACCCGCCAGAATACTCAGAGCACATCCCACCAGATTTCCATAACTCCTCAGAGGGATATCAGCTCTGAGAACAGCGCGGTGGGAGCAGCGGGGGAAGCCGGGCTGGGCCGTTCTGCGCCCCGAGAGCCGCAGGTGCGGTCACCGAACCCCTCCATCCCCGCTACCCCCGGCTCCGGGCTCCGGTGCAGCGCAGTGCGCAGGCGCGAGGCTCCGCTGGGGGCCGCCATGTTGTACGGCAGGCTCCTGGTGCAGAGCAGTGCGCAGGCGCGTGGGCCGCTGGGGGCCGCCATGCTGTACGGCAGGCGCATGCCGGGGCGGTGGGGGCGGCCCATAAAAGGGGCGGCGGGGGCACCGTGCCCCCGTACGGGGACCCGGGACGGACGGAGGGTGGGTGAGCGGGAGGAGGAGGCGGCGGCACCACCGCGGGATGGCGGAGGGCGGCGAGCGCGTTGTGAGTGCCTGCCCTGCTCCGCTACCCCCTGCCCGCTGCCGCCTCCCGGCGTCCCGCTCCCTGTGCGGTGCGCGTTCTCCGGGGCTGGCGCTCCCCAGCGCGGTCGGTCTCGGAGCAGGCTCTGCCCTGGAGGTGCTGGTGGGATGCTCTCGTAGCGGGTGTTCACTCTGAAGCCTAAAGGCGTCCCAGCCCAGCTGCGCTGGTGCCGCTCCGTGCCGGCGTTCGCTGGTGCCGGCACAGCCGTGGGCTGAGCTGCGCCTCCTGTCCTCGCTGGCAGCGCCGCTGGCTCCTGCTTTTCCCTTTCCCAGCTGTGAGCCCTGGAGGTTGCTCCCGCTTTTCCCTTTTCCAGCTGTGAGCCCTGGAGGTTGCTCCCGCTTTTCCCTTTTCCAGCTGTGAGCCCTGGAGGTTGCTCCTGCTTTTCCCTTTTCCAGCTGTGAGCCCTGGGGGTTGCTCCCGCTTTTCCCTTTTCCAGCTGTGAGCCCTGGGGGTTGCTCCTGCTTTTCCCTTTTCCAGCTGTGAGCCCTGGAGGTTGCTCCTGCTTTTCCCTTTTCCAGCTGTGAGCCCTGGGGGTTGCTCCTGCTTTTCCCTTTTCCAGCTGTGAGCCCTGGAGGTTGCTCCCGCTTTTCCCTTTTCCAGCTGTGAGCCCTGGAGGTTGCTCCCGCTTTTCCCTTTTCCAGCTGTGAGCCCTGGAGGTTGCTCCTGCTTTTTCCTTTTCCAGCTGTGAGCCCTGGGGGTTGCCTGGCACCAGCAGTAGAGTGAGGGGGAGGTTGGGTGTTCCTCCCCGCTTTAGGAGTATACTAGGGTTACCTCTCCCTTAGAGAGGAATCTGCTGCTTCCAAATCCAGATTATCGAGGATTTTCTGCTGGTGGAAGATGCAGTTCTGCTGGAAGAGATGGCTGAGGAGGATGAGGAGCTCGACCTGTACAACGAGATGACTTTTGGGTTAGGTAAGACCTTGGGGGAGTCCTGGTGTTGGAGAGACCTGCCAGCACTCAGGGGGAGCACACACCCTGGTGGGCACTGCCAAAGCGTTCACCCACCCTGCTGTGTGCTGCTTCCCCCCTCTAAGACCGAGACTCCACAGAGGAGGATGTCCCAAAACTCCTGGTGGTACCAGAGATAAGTCCTGAGGTGGCCAAAGCACTGGAAGATGCAACTGGAAGAGCAGCTGAGCAGCTGGAGGAGCTGGCCGAGGAGGAAGGTGGGATGGAGGCAGAGATGGAGCAGGTTAACTCTCAGCTGGAGGAAGAGGTAGAGGAGCTGGGCACTGAGGAACAGGAGGAAGATCAGGAGTGCTTTGAGGAGCCCAGTGAACTGGGAGACCCAGCAGTGATGAGAGCTGTGCGGAGCAAACCCACGCTGGAGGTGACGTGTGAGCAGACAGGGCTTCTGCTGCTCCCCCTCCATCCCCACACCTGTGGCTCCTGCCCCACAGAGGGCACTGGGGCAGGGAGGCCTTTAACTCCCCTTTCCTTGCAGAGCCAGGACTCAGCAGTGCTGGACAGTGGGATTGGGACTTGCTGGGAAGAGTTTGACAAGGAGGACATGGTAAAAATGTCCCCACCCATCTGGTGATGAGGCAGGGTGGCTCCTGTGGTGTGCCCTGCTCTCTCCTCCTGTTCACTTGGCTCATGCCAGCCTCTCCCTGTTTTCCAGCTGGCGATGGATCCCACGTGGGGCTCCTGCCCTGGCAGTGTCCCTCGCCACCTCATGCTGGAGGTGGGTACATGCTGGAGCTAAGGGCTCCCCAATACTCTGGAACAAGGGTCTCACAGGGAATTTGGGACACCTGGGGCATCTCCAAATGGCTCTGGAGGTGCACAGATATGTCTTGGGTACAAGACTGTGAGTGCCCACCCAAAGCAGAGCATGGGTTTGAAGGCAAAGTTGTTGAGACTGGGGGGACTGGGACCCCCGTGCTGGGTGTTCCCACGGGTCTCCAGCTGCTCCACACTACGAGGATGGGGAGCACAGCTGCTCTTGGTTGAGCAGTGACCACAGGTTTTAGTCAGCTAACTATTGCTGAGGGAGCTAAACTGTTCCCACCTGCTGCTGCCTCCTCCCCACAGGATAAAGCCATCCTCCAGGTGCTGGAGAGACCTCCACCATCTCCCAACATGGCTCTCGACTTCCTCGGCTCTCCTGTGCAGAGGGGCTACGGGGGCTCTTCCCGGCTCAAGTGCCCTGACTTAAGACTGATGTCCCCCAAGCCTTTCCCCCAGTGCTTTCTCCAGCAGGTAACAGGTTTGGGGGTGCTCTTGCACCCCTTCTTTCTCTGCCTTCCCTCCTTGGAGGTGCAGCCTCGAGGACAGGCTTGTCTGACACCTCCTGTCTCCTGCTCTGCACCAGGCACCCGTGATGTCTCCTCGCTCCCCGTGCTCTCCTCAGCCCTTCCCACCAGCCTGCAGACCCCCTGCACTCTTCAGTCCCAGCCAGGTAATGTGGTGGGCCCTGAGCCACTGCCACGGCCCCACTGAGGTGGCCCTGGTGTGGCAGGGGATGGGGACAGTGGCACTGTAGCACTTTGCCAGAGGGATGGGAGCTAGAAACCAGCACAGAGCTGTCTGACCCCTCTGGGATGCTCAGAGGGGAAGGCTCACACCCTTTATCCCCTTTCTCCCTCTCAGACAGCAGGGTTTGCACCCCCAAGCCCTTTCCAGCCTGGCTCCCCCACCGTGGGCAGCCCACCCCAGCCCCTGGGCGTGCACTTCAGGCCCATGGCCTCTTCTTTGGACCCTGCTGTCTTCTTCAGCCCCTCAGCCATGGGCCAGCTGAACTTCAGGTAGCAGGAGTGGGATGTTGGGGTGGGACTGGAGGGGTCCTACAAAGCAGCTGGGGGTGTCCCAAAACCTCCCCTGACCCGTCTGGTGTCCCCTGCAGCACACCCAGCCACATGACCCAGCTGCACCCGCAGCACCAGCGCATCCTGATGCAGCGGCAGGGCAGGCAGGTGCAGAGGTATGGGGGTCTTCTGGGTGCAGGGCAGGGGGGCTCTGGGTGGGCACAGTGGGCTGAGTTCTTCTCCTGTGCCAGTGTCTCCCCCAAGAAGCTGTGGTCTCGGAAGGTGGACCCTTATGCCGGGCTGATGACTTCCAAGGAGAAGGACTGGGTTGTCAAGGTGGAGATGATGCAGCTGCAGAGTGAGAATATAGATGATGACTACTACTACCAGGTGAGCTCCTGCTGGCAGCAGCTGCAGCTTGTTCCCCTCAGGGCGGGGCTTTGGGAGCTGGAGAAACCCTTGAGCACTGGTGGAGGGGACTCGTGGCTTCTCCTGTTCTTACAGACCTACTACCACCGGCTGGAGCGCAAACAGGCGGAGGAGGAGCTGCTGGGCAGGCGCAACAAGCCCCCCAAGCTGGTCACACCTTTCATCCAAAAAGTGGAGACCTATGACTCCGGTGAGAGGCTGGGGCAGGCATGGGGGGCTGGGTGAGGAGTTCTGGGGTGTGGTGTCACCGTGTTCCTGCTGTCCCGCAGTGGTGCGCATCGCGGGCTCCTTGGGCCAGGTCACAGTGTCCACCTGCTACAGCCCTCGCCGGGCCATCGATGCTGTGCACCACGCCCTCGTGGAGGAGGAGGTAGGTGGAGGGAAGCTGGGCTGGTTGGGGCTCTGAATTGCCAGGAGTGCTGCTTTAGCAGCTGTCCTGAGCAGTGGGATGGGGCACACAGTTGGAGGAGGTACCACCTCAGCAGTTGCATTTGTGCCTGGCCAAGGGGTGAGATTGGGCTCTGGCCATGGTTTCCCCAGGGAAAAGTCACTTCTGATCCCCAGGGAGCAGCTGGCCCAGTGCTGGGCTGGTGGCAGTGTCTGGGGATGGCTGTAACCTTTGTGCCTTCCTTTCTACCCTCCCAAAGGCTGCAGGGACCCACCGGCTGCGGGCGCTGCACAGGATTGAGAAGGTGAGTGAGTGGTGATTTGGGTAAGGGCAGCATGGCCCAGGTTTTCTGTTTTCATCCATGCATTTCTCAAAGGGTATGACTACCTAGGCAGGGTCCTGGATAGCCAGTTGATAGAAGATGTCCAAGCTTCCTCCTTACCCTGTGACCTCCTGTGTACTCCTTCCTCCTTCTCCAGCTCTTCCTGCAACTGCTGGAAGTAGAGGAGGTGCAACAGAAAACGTCCCCAGGGGAGCAACAGCCCCAGAAGCAGGAGCAGAAGAGCCAAAAAGTGGAGAGTATCTACCAAGCCTTGAAAATCAGGGCTTGCAGCAGTGAAGAGTGAGTCTGTGCTGTGGGAAAGGGGAGCAGGCAGCATGTCCTGGTCCTCGTGGATCTGAGATGGTCACAGGAGGATTGGGTCCTTCCTTCCATCCTGTCACTGCAGCCTGTGCTGACCCTGCCTGTGAACCTTGTCCTCCAGTGGAGCTGATGCTGGTCCTCTTGGATGGACAGAGATGCTCCAAGTCCCTTGGGATTTGTGCCAATGCAGGCTTTGTTCCCAGGGAGGCAGAAGATGAATTCCTGCAGCTGCTGTGTGTGCGGAAGGGCAAGAAGCTCGTGGCCCGGCTGCTGCCCCACCTGATGGGAGAGCAGAGGGAGAAGATCCTGCTGGCAATCACCTACCACCTGCCCTTCCTCATGAAGAAGGACGTGCTGGATGAGGCAAGCACCTCCAGCCAGGGCAGGGATGACCTGGGCTGTCTCCTTCCTCCTCTGTTCTTGCTGGGGGTGGCACCCTGGGCAATGAGGGGGGCCTGCCTTGTGGGGTTGGCATGACACAGGAGCCCCTTCCCATCCATGGGGAGGAGAAGGTCTCCAGGAGTCAGCCACCAGCAGTGACCCTCTGCTGGCAGTGACCCTCCCCTCCAAGGGCTGGGGTGGGGCTGTGGCTGTGACAGGTCCAAGGATCTCAGACTCCTGCTCTCCCCTCTGCCCTGCCCAGTCTCTCCCCCTGCTCTACAGCCCCTTGAATGAGGTGGTGGGTGAGATGACCTTCAGCAAACTCATCGAGGTCCTGCAGGAGCTTACCCGGCCTCTGCCTGAGTCTACGGAGCTCCCCCTCACCATGGCCTTGAAGAACCAGGTACTTGGCCCTGAGCCTGACTGTGTCCCTGGGGTGCCACTGCTGCTGGCTGTGACACTCCTGGTGCTCTCCTGCAGTTTGGCATCTCCTTGCTGTACTCCCTGCTGAGCCACGGAGAGAGGCTGCTGTCCTCACACGCGCCGCTGAAGCCGTGCAGAGGGGACTTCGAGGCCTGGTGAGGGACGGGGTGAGCTGGGGGCAGGGTTTGTCACTGCTCCCCGGGGTGCTCACCCCCTGTGCTGCTGTCCCCAGGACGGACACGGTGTACCTGATGTCCCAGGAGCTGTCACGCCTGCCCACAGCCTCGCTGGCAGAGCCTCTCTTCCTGCCCAGCAACCTCGTCCTGCTCTTCTGCCGCTACCTGGACAAGCAGACAGTTTACCACCTGGCAGCCAAGATGGCTGAGTGAGTACTGCTGCAATGGCCCTGCTGGGGACAGCACTGGGGGCTCACTGCTTCCATCCCCCTCGGAATCATCTCCCGCTGGGCTGAGCTGATGCTGCTGCCTTTGCTGCTGTGTCTTTGGGGCAGATCAGCACCCTGACACCCCAATCCCATCCTTTCCTGCAGGTGCTCCCCGCTGCCCACCGAGGCCGACATGCTCTGCTGAGCCCCGGCAGCGGGGGTGGCGTCTGCAGCCGGGAATGGGCAGGGCCCGATGCCGCGGCTTTGGAAACGAACACTGACCCTGGTGCAGGGCACTCTGGGTGACACGGGCAGCGGCGGGGATGGCACCGATGCGATGCCACCCTGTCCCGGTGCCCCGGAGCACGGGGGTGGGTGGGTGTAACTTATTTTGGCCTCTCCCCTGGCAGTGGTGGGTGCTGGGTCATGGCAGGGACCGAGGCAGGGCACAGGGGCGCTGGGAGCACCTGGGGAGGGGGTTTTGTCTATGGCACGTTCTGTACAGTGCTTGAAATAAAATAAAAAGGTGATGAATGAGCTCCTCTGGCTCCTGGGGCAGCTTATGTTGGATGCACAAGTGGTGCCATGGGCATTGCTGGGCAGGGAGACCCCTGGCAAAAGGCAAGGAGAAGGGAGGGATGCTCAAAGGATTGAGGAGGAGGAGAAAGGAGTGCTTGGAGAGGGGATTAGAGGCCCCACACAGCTGAGCACACAGGGAGTTGAGTGGGCTGGAAAAGAAGGATGTGGTGGGGAAGGTAAGTTAGAGCTTGTCCTGACAGGGAAATAGAGATTGATGCACACCTGGGGAGGTGTTAAACATATGTGGATGGGTAATAAAGCACCTCTTGTCTCTGATGAGCTCCCAAAGGCTGTTTAGTCTGAAGTCTTCCAGCTGGAAGTACTTTGAGGCATCTTCCTAAGCATTTCTGACCCCTCCAAGCTGATCCTCACTTTTCTATCTGAGGCTGAGTGCATACAATGTCTGCTCCCACTGTGGGAATCTTGGTAGCTCCTGCCTGGCTTTATGGTGGGATTTCTCCTGATCCTGTGGGAGAGCTGGGACTGGGCCACTTCCACCCCCCAGAGTTCTAAACCTGACACCCAAAGCCTGGTGTGTACCCAAAAGAGATTTGCAGCAGAAAGTTGTCTCATCCTCAGACTGCCCAAGCTCTAACCCTGAGTGGATCAAACTATTCCTTTAAAAGGAAATCCTTTAGGGTCCAAAGGGAGAATTTACAGAGAATAAGGCTGTGGGGGCTTGGGTGGGATTTATCTCCACTGCTCATCAAGGTAGCTCAGTTTCTTCTCCTTCAGAGAGTGCAGAGTCCACTGGCAAAACCTCCCAATCCTCCTGGCAGCTCTATCTCCTCCTGCTCATCCTAAAGGATGTACATGCTCCTCATGCTTTATCCTTAGGGAGTTTTCTGGCACAGCTCTGTTCATTCCTAGCCATCCTCTTCCAAAGAGTGACACTGGCAAGTTCTCCATGGGGTAAACCCCTCATTCCAACCCCACTGAGGCAACTGGGGAGAATTCCAGTGTGGGTCTCACCTGCCAGTGAAAGAACAGACCTTGCTGTTACAAATCCCAGGGAGAATTTCAGGCAGGAGGGAATGAGCAGCTGCTCATTGATAGCAGGAGCTGGGGAGGACACTGGCAAGTCCTTCAGATAAAGATAAGCTGTGCTCTGTTTTCTGTTTGCTCCTTGCCTGAGTGGATGAAGGATGAAAGTGTGACCTGGCTGCAAATGTGTGCTATAACAAGTTCTCTAGCATGGAAGGTTGGAGATCTCTGCTGGATTTTGCTTCTCTATTACAGGAGAAAGCTGAGGGAAAAGAAGCAAAACCCATCTCTGTTACTCTCCCATAGCACCCAGTGCTTCCCACCTGCAGGAACAGACCCTCTCCATGGGCAGACCCAGGAATGAATCCAGCTCAGGGGTGTCTTGCAGGTCAGGGACCCCCAAATCATTCACCTGCATCTGGATGCTCTCCCTTAATCAGAGCTGATGGAAGTTTAGGGTGTCTCACCTGCCCAGCTCCTCCTGGTGCTCTCCTGAGAGCATTGTTGGCCCCACAGGATGATGGTGACCCATGACCATGGGCTGTCACTGTCCTGAGGGGGAACAGGGAGTGTGGGGCTCATCCTGGAGTGTTTTGGGGTGTATGGAGCTCATCCTGGAGTGTTTTGGGGTGTATGGAGCTCATCCAGGGCCCCATACCTGAAGATGCCCCAGGATGAAGCCCATACACCTACCAAAGCCTCCCAGGATTAATTTCAGGATTAACCCCATACAATACCCAAATTGTATGGGGTTAATCCTGAAACACCTTCAAGGTGTGTGTGTCATCCTGGGATGTCTTGGGGTTTATCTGGAGATGTCTTGTGGGAGTGTGGGGTTAATCCTGGGATGTCTTGAGGTTATGGAGCTCATCCTGGAAGGTTTGGTAGGTGAATTTGACTTCATCCTAGAGCATCTTTAGGATATGGGGCTCATCCTGGGCTGTTCTGGGGTCATTAAGGGCTCGTCCTGGTCTAACTCCAGGGTATGAGGCTTATCCTGGGATGGTTTTGGTGGGATAGGGTTTATCTTGAGGTGCTTTGAAGGGTATGGGTCTCATCCTGGGATGTCTCAGTGGGGTGTAGGGTGCATTCTGGGCGTTTTTAAGGTCTGAGGCTCATCCTGCAAAATCATGGTGAGTATAGGACTCATCCTGGGATAACTTAAGTGTTTTAGGGCTCATCCTGGGATGTCTTGGCGAATATATGGGGTACATGCTGTGCCATCGTCAGGGTCTGGGACTTATCCTGGAACATCCTGGGGGTGAATATGGCTCATCCTGGGACACCTGGAGTGGTATAGGGCTCATTCTGGATGCCCTGGACTTTGTACGGGGTTCGTGCTGGGGCATTTCTAGGTTATGGGGCTAATTCAAGGCACAGGGCTCACCCTGCGATGTTTTTGTGGGGGGGAGGGGCTCCGCCTGCCCTGTTCTGGGTGACAGGGGAGCACTCCCCGGGCTGTGAGAGCACACGGGATCGGTGTCGGGGTCCCGCTGTCCCTCAGCCGGGGCGCGGCGGGGACAGAGCGCCCCGAGCTCCCCGCGCTCCTCCTTCCGCCGCCACAACGGCACGGCCGCACCCCCGTTTCCATGGTGACGACGCGCCGCCTGCCAGCGCCGCCGCCCATTGGCTGTCGCTGTCGGCGGGGGCGGGGCGAGCAGGGACGATGCCCAATCCGCAGCCCGCCCGCATCCGAGGCCCCGCCCCGCGGGCTGAGGCGTGGCGGGCGCTTCCGGCGGGGCGGGCGCGGGCGGAAGCGGCGGCGATGGCGTCGGGCGGCAGCCGCGGGTCCCGCTCGCCCTCCCCGGCCGAGCGCCGCCCGCCCCCCTTCCCTGAGCACCAAGGGCTGGGCGCCCCCGACAGCGACTCGGAGGGCGAGGACATCTTCACCGGCAGCGTGAGTGCGCGCCGCCCCGGGGCGCTGCGGGGCCGGGCCCGTGTGCGAGCAGTTGCCCGGGGCATCCTCTGGGCTTGGTGAAAATTGTGCGGAACAAATCCCCCGAGTAAAGCGTGAGGGGGCGATGCCTGTGGTGTGGTGTCCCCTCAGGGGGAGCCCGGGCGGGGCTCGGAGCGCTCCCGGGGCTGCGGGACCGAGGGAAGGGTTGTGCCCGGGCTGTTCCCTCTCTGATCCTGCTGAAATCCTGCCCAAGGCCGGGCTGGGTGGAGCTGGGAGCAGCCTGCCCTGCTGGACGGTGTTGTGCCCATGGCAGCTGGTGGAGCAGTGTGGGGTTCAGGGTCCCTCAGGGGCAGCCACAGCTCAGCCTCTTCACCGTGAGGCTTCCGTGGGGGAAAGGCTCCGTCTGCCTTCCCCACATCGTCAGCTCTGCTCCCCTCCACACCCACAGCGTGCTGCCGTGGTGCCTTCATGCTGACATTGAGCCTGGTGAGGTGACAGGAGCCATCCAGTGTCCCCTGCTCACCAGGGCTCTGTGCTGGGGGGTTTACGTACCACCAAATATTCCAAAACCCTCCTGGGGCTGCAGGAGGGGTTTGGAGCCTCTGGTGGCACTGGTTCAGCAAACCAGGGGCTGCTGCACAAATCCGTGCTGAAGGGGAAGGTGTGAAGGGGGTCAGCAGCTTTCCTCGTTTCCAGCAGTCTCCTGTGCAGCACATCCAGGTTGCTGAAGGCTCCTGCTGGCATTTCCCAGGTTTGCTCCCAGCAGGGACCAGCAGGCAGGAGGGGAGCTAAAACGGGCTGGTGCTTTCCCAGTCTGCTGAATTTGCCCAGTCAGCCTCTGGTCCTTGGAATCAGCATCTTCATGGGGCAGGGATCTCAGCTAGAGGGGCCCCAGAAGCCCTTCCTGCAGGCTGGAATGCTGTGGGGGTGATTCCCTGAGCTCTGGGAGCCTCTGCCCACCTCACCCAGGCTTTTTGCAGCCTGCCAGGTCCAGCTGGAGGCGCAGGAGGAGTTGGTGTCTGTGGCAGGAAGTTCTCCAGGAATGTTCTGCTGTTTCCCAGTCCAGGGAGGCCTCGAGCAGGAGATTGTGGCCATGACCAGATGAACCTGCTGGGAATGGCCTGGCCAAGCTTCTCCTGCCCCTGCCACAAAGCCCTGGGGCAGCTCCTGCCTGCTGTCTGTGAGCTGTGCTTGTGCTGTGCAGCAGGGAAAAAGAGATTTGGGCAATGTGGATGGACTGTGACCTTGTGAGGGTGGAACTCACACTCTCTGGGCAGAACAGCAGCTGGGTTTGTTTGCAGACCTGGGAAAGTCCAGCCCTGGGCCTTGCAGGAGGAAGGTGCTGGTCCCTGTGGCAGGCACCAGGTCATGGAGATGGTCTGGAACTTCACAGGAGCTTCCTTTGGTGAGGAACTGGAGGGTGTGGGAGGTGGATGGATGGTCTGTGGCCCACCAGGAGGGGTGAGCACGGAGTGCCGTGGGATTTCATGGGAATCACAATCCCAGTGCTGGCAGGGGAGGCTGCTGAGCCCCAGCAGCTTATCAGTGTTTGTGGAAGCCTGTTGTAACTAACACAGGCCTGTTCTTGTGACCTGGTGCCTTTGCTTGGCCGTGCCCTTGAGCGTTAAGCAAACACTCTGTGGGCAGCAGGGGAGGCAGATCAGCCTGGCTGCTGCTCAGGAGGCTCAGCAGCACCTGGGAACCAGCAGGGCAGGGTTTGGGTCAGACCTGAGCAGGAGCAGAGCCGAACCTCTCCTGTGTGTTGGCAGGGTTGGATCCCTGTGCGAGCACAGCCCTTTCTGGGCTGCCCCCAAGGGTCAGCCCTTCCCAAGGAGCTGTGTTTCCCTGTGTGAGGGTCAGCCTGGCACAGCAGGGGCACGTTGGGGTGCTGAATCAGCCCAGACAGGGCTGGTGTCCTCTATGGGCTGATCTAAGCAGGCCACAGCTCCTCTGCAGCAGCAGATGGAGAAGTGGGAGCAGGGCGTGGTGCGCTCGTGTCTGAGGAACTGAAGGAACTGAGGAACTAAATTCAAGGCAAGCTGGGAAGCAGTTACAGCAGAAAACCACTTTGTCCATGCACAGTGGGCTTCTTTATGAGCCTGAATATTCCCTGGGGGAGCAGAGGGGCAGTGTGAGCCCTTTCCTCATGGGTCACCACTGGCACCAGGCCTCTCGTTGGCTTGGACACCAGTCTGGAGGGATGTTTGCCATGGAGGGCTCTGCTCCCCCTTTCCATTACTAACACACACAGCTCCTGCCTTTAACTGCTGAGAGCACTCCCTCCTCTAGGAAAACATCCTAAAATACAGCAGCTCTTGCCACCAAGTGAGTGTTTTGATGGCTGTTTTGTTTTTACCACCTTAAACAAAAGCTGCCTCAGCACAGCCTCACTCCTTCAGGAGCGACCTGATCCCGTGGCACTGCCCTGCTGGAGAGAGTGCCAAGGAGTCTCTGTTAGAGCTCCATTACTGCCCATCAATGACCTGTTCTGTTCTCTGCTGGGACCTGCAGAGCAGCACTGGCTGTCCCCTTCTTCCTTGGGGGAAGATATCCTTGGGATATCTGCCTGCCTGCAAAATGAGGGATGGTGTGGGATGCAGGCGTCTGTAACAGGAATGCTGGAGCAGCTCTGTCTTCTGCTGGGGAGGACTGGTTGGCATGAAAGCTCTCAGGTGGGCTGTCCCCTTGTCCCCAAGTCTGTCCCAGCAGACAGCATAGTCCTTTCTGGGTGGAGAGTGGCTCCAGAGTTTGGTGTGAGTGGCAGAAGGGTGAGGCTGAAGGGCACAGGGTGGTGGGCAAGGAGGGTGACACGTTTCTCCTCCATCCCTCAGTGTGTGACCTGCCTTTGACCTTTTAATCCTCTCACAGAGCAACTCCGCAGCCCTGAAAGAGGAACCTCCTCTCCCTGTGAGCAGCTCCTCCCAAGAGAACGGAGTTCATGTGGAGCAGGATGACCAGGACCTGTTTGCAGGTGAGTCTGGGTGTGCTGGGCCTCTCTCAGCCCCAGGCCTGGAGTGATAGCCCTGAAATCCCCATAACCAAAAGCAGATCATCAATCCTTATCTCAGACACATGTTTGAGTTTGCTCTGGTGTTGTGTTCAGGAAGGTTGGAGCAGCCCCTGCCATAGCTCCCCTGTTTGGGAGCTGAAGAGGATTAAAATGAGATTTTTGTTGCCTTAAGCCCTGAGGTGATGAGTGTCTCCTCAGAGTTTTCCTTCTCCACCTTCTCCTGGCTCCAAGCCAGTGGAAGAAGCATCTCTAGTAGAGACCTGGCTGTTCCCAAGGGACAGGAAACACAAACCCCCTCAGCAGGGGAAAGTGAGGAGAGTCAGACAGCCCCCAGCACTGGCATGATGGGCTGAGAGTCAGTTCTGCATAATTCTGCTAAGAGGTGGGGGTTTTAACATATCCCAGGTGGAGAGGTGGCCTGGGAAGGATTCTTCCTCCCAGGTACAATCATCTGCCTTGGCTTTAGCTGCTCCAGGGTGCAGCTCCCCATCAAGGAGGTGATCAATGAGAGGTGATGCCTGGTTCCTTCTGGAACAAGAACTTCCTTGGATTGCCATGCTGCTCTCCAGCAGGAGTGTTCAAATGCTCTTTCTGCAGTGACAATGCTTTGTTGTGCTCTTCCACTGCTTACAGGTGTTCTCCCCATGGATTTCTTTGCTCATTAGGGTTGTTGTTACCTCCTGGATCCCACAAATCAGAGAATATTGCAATTGCCTTTCCAGAAACCCCAAAAAAGAGAGAGGCTGACCCTTGCAAACTTCTTTTGGCAGATGCCACCGTGGAGCTGTCCCTTGACAACACTCAGAACAACCAGAAGAAGGAGGTGCCCAAACCCTCCAGTCCTGTGCCCTCATTAGATGTAGCAGCAAGTTCTTCTAGAAACCTTTCAAAGAGCTATGAGGAGGTGAGAATTCCAAACTGGCTTTGGCAGGGACCTCTCTGTGTTCTCAGTTGGAAACACGAATCTTAAATGATGTCATTAATATGTAATTGCCTCATTGAATGCCCTGATTTGTATCTCAGGCCATCAGTCTGGGACTGATAACCACTGCAGTGGGGCTCAGCTCAGCCTGGTGGCATTCCTGCTCCTGTGGAGGTCCAGATTCCTTCCAGAGCTGTCACAGTGCTGGATTCTGCTCCTGAGAGGGTCCCAGCTGTGAATGGGAGCTCTGCAGATTCTTCCTGGGGCTGAGCACTTTGTGCACCAGTCTGGGCAGAGAGTGGGGTGGGAACAACAAGCCCAGTGTGGGATCCTTGCCTGGACACAGCAGGGAGGAGCTGGAATGGTTTATAGGACAGTCCTGGCCAGACTGAGGTGCTAGAGCTGCCCTGCAGGAGGACAAGCTCACCATGATGCTCTGGGGTGGGTTCAACCCTGATTTCCTGTTTTCACTTGCTGTCCCTCTGTGCTTTGTCCAAACAGCTGGAGGAGGAGGAGCAGGAGGACAAATTTGACCTGACTGTGGGAGTGAGTGACCCAGAGAAAGTTGGTGAGTACAGTCCTGTAGGGAAAAGGGCTGGGGGAGCCAGGCTGGGCCCTGCAGCTCCTGCCTCTGAGCACAAACCTGAGCCTTGAATAACATTTCCAAGGCTTCCTCTGGCATCTTAAAGAAATGATGCTGCACAAAGCCCAGGGTGAGAATGAGCCAGGCAGAGTTAGCTCTGGAAAGCCCAGAGCCAGGTTTTTGGGACTGTGGTGACCAGCTTGGCATGACCTCCAGGCAGCACTGCCCTGTGTGCAGCTGGCATGGGCTAAGCAAAATTCCCTTAACCTGAAGCTGAGGGCATTGCTCCATGCTCTGGCACGTTCCCTGGAAGCTGGGCTTGCCAGGGAAACGACTCTGGCTTCAAAATGAGAAGCAAGAGGGTTTCTGTCTGTTGAAGGAGGGGTCAGAGTGTCACAACCAGCCATGTGGAAGTTCTGGGGTGCAGAAAACCCAGGGGGACAACAGATCCCAGGCAGCAGAGCAGCCCCACGAGTGTTCCCACTCCATGGCCTGTGACCCCTGGAGCTGGGAGGTGTCAGTCAGATGCATCTTAAGGGCAGCACTGGAGCTCAGAGGGTGCCCTTCAGATGAACTGCCAGGTGAACAAGGGGATTTCTGTGTGAGCTGGAGCAAACTGCCTGTGGTGTTCCAGGACCCAGCCCCATCCAGGCTGCCTTGCATCCCCTGAATGGACTGTTTCATGTGCCCCACAGCCCCTGAATTGTTGGGTGTGAGCAGATGTGTGGAGCCAGCCCAGAGGCTGCTGGCACAACAAGTGCCCAATTGTCAGGGCTGGCTCTGTAGGAAGTGTGGGGAGGCAGAAGCAGGTTGGGAAGTGGCTGCTGGGCAGGAGTCCAGGGCCATGCAGCAGGATGCTGCCTCTGGTGCTGCAGGAAGATCCAGGGCTCCATCAGACCCGAAACCAGGATCACTGAGGCAAGAAAAGGTCAGGAGCCTTGTGCTTTGTGCCCAGGGAATAGTGGAAAGTGCTGATGCTGTGATCCCAGCATGTGATGGCATTCACAGGGGTTCTTGGAATGAGGGAAGAGACAAAGATCTGACTCCATGTTTCAGAAGGCTTGATCTATTATTTTATGATATATATTACATTAAAACTATACTAAAAGAATTGAAGAAAAGGTTTCATCAGAAGGCTGGCTAAGAATAGAATAGCCAAGAATGATAACAAAGGTTTGTGGCTTGGCTCTCTGTCTGAGGCAGCTGGCTGTGATTGGCCATTAATTAGAAACAACCACATGAGACCAATCCCAGATGCACCTGTTGCATTCCACAGCAGCAGATAATCAATGTTTACATTTTGTTCCTGAGGCCTCTCAGCTTCTCAGGAGGAAAAATCCTAAGGAAAGGATTTTCCATAACTGTTGTCTGCAACACCAACACCTCCTTTCTGTTTTCCTTAGGGGATGGCATGAATGCCTACGTAGCCTACAAAGTGTCAACACAGGTATGTCTGACCCCTCTGTGTCTCATTTTCCATTATTTTTCCATGCTTAAAGGCAGCTGGACTGTGTGTCCTCAGCCAAGCCAGCAGTGACCTAAATAAACAGGAGGCCTGAATGCCTTGTTCTGTGGATTCAGGAGTTATAATCCACAAAGGATGAGCCCAGCAGAGGAATAGGGTTGGAATCTGTTTGAAAGGAGACTGGCTTTATTTTCACAGCCATTTCCCTCTTTGCAGCCTTGGCCGAGAGGGATGCTCAGCATTGCAGGGAGCAGCAGGAATGGCATCCATTGGGAGAGTCCCTGAGCCCGGGGCTGCTGCTGAGGGTTCTGTGCCAGTGGCAGCAGCAGACTGAGCTGACCTGAGCTCAGCACTCTCTGCAGCGTGCTGCTGTGGTTGCATTCACATCAGCACCTTCTCCCCTCAGTTTCCATGAGAAATGCAGCTGCTGGAATGCTTTGGAGTCTGGCTCTGGGCTCTGGAAAGTTGCTCCAGCTGCCTGTACCATGGCTGCTGGGCTACAACCTGTGGTCTGAAGAAGAGACAAGAGGATTTGTTATCCTTAATTCCTGCTGTGCAAACTCAGTCCAAAGCACTGGTGGGTCTAGGTGGCCTGAGGGGTGTGTCCCTGTTCCCGTGTGGAGCAGGGATGATGGGATTAGGCAATGGGCAGGGCTTACTAAGCAGCCCACGGCTGCAGGAACAGCTGTTTGTTATTTAATGCCAATAATTCTGCTGCTGGCTCCAGGGAGAACCCAGCTAGGAAAGAAACAACTTAAAACCTGGCCAAAACTTGCTTTGCTCACCGCTGACATCTTGCAGAGCTGGTGCTGTCCCACTCCAGCCCAGAGGTGCCAGCAGGGCCAGGCTGTCCTGGGGGAGTGTGACCCACGTGCCATGTGTTCCCCAGACCAGCATGCCCATGTTCAGGAGCAAGCAGTTCTCAGTGAAGAGGAGGTTCAGTGACTTCCTGGGGCTCTATGAGAAGCTGTCGGAGAAGCACGCCCAGAACGGCTTCATCGTGCCTCCGCCGCCCGAGAAGAGCCTCATCGGTGAGTCAGGGCTGCCCTGCACCAGGGCTGCCCCTCCACAGCTCCCCTGGGCCCAGGGACTGCCCTGCAGCAGCCTCAGAGCTGGCAGGGAAGTTAATCTGGGTTCCGTGGCACACACAAAGCTCTGGCTCCACACCTGGAGCTCTGCACTTAAATCCTTGATGGAGTTCACAGGTGCCTCCCCACCTGCTTGGTGAAGAGTAAAACCTCAGTGGTGTCACTGAATTGCTGTTCACTTGAGTTCAGCCCATTGCTTTGCCTCTTTCCTGCATGTCAGTTCCTTGGGTGTGAGCAGATTTCAAATTTCCAAAGTCTCATTCCTGTTGTAAGATTCCTCTCCTCCACTGTCACCCTGATAGTCTGTAATAAACCACTTTCCCTTGTAATAAACCACTTTACCTCGTGTGTAGAGTTTGGAGCAGCTCATTAATCACATCTTCCCTCTGTGCTAGGCATGACCAAAGTGAAAGTTGGGAAAGAAGATTCCTCCTCTGCAGAGTTCCTAGAAAAACGTCGGGCTGCTCTAGAGAGGTATGACCCCCTCAGCTGTCCCTGAGCTGGTGAGGGACCTCAGAGAGGGCTGCTCTTCATGGTGGCACCACCAAATTCCCCAGGGAGACAGGAGAGCTGCTGGGTGAATCAGAACAGTTGCTGGCTCTGATTTCCAGCCCCCCAGCTGCTGTTCTGGAGTAAATGCCGAGCTGTGATGGACAGATTTAAAATCAGAAGCTGGATTTGCTGCAGCCAGAGTGACTCCTGGAGTTGTTCTCCCACAGGTACCTACGGAGGGTGGTCAGCCATCCAACCATGCTGCAGGACCCCGACGTCAGGGAGTTCTTGGAGAAGGAGGAGGTCAGTAGGGTGCAGTGAGGAACCCGTGGGAGTGCTGAAGGAAATGGTTCTTGAGCAGTTAATGAGGCAGGGTCCCCCCAAAGCTCAGTGGGGAGTGGGAGCTGCTGCTGGCACCAGGTGCCCACCAAAGCTGCTGAACCATCCCCTCAGCTGGGAGAAAACAAACAAAAGGCTTGTGGGTTGAGGTAAGGGTAGAGAGAGATCACTCAGCAGGTGCCTCATGGGCAAAACAGAATCATCAGAACCACTTAATGTAATGGCTGCCAGATGAAGAAGGTGAAAGAACTACAGTGCCTTTGTAAGTAACATTATTTAGTATGGTCAGACAAACATTTTATTCAACTTCATTCTGACAGGGTTGTTTTTGGAACAATTGACTAACCCACACCTTTGAAGGTTGAGTAAATTCCTTTTTATTGTCTATATATATTTATTTTGACATCAGAATAGGTTCTGTTATACAAATGTTCTCAAGACAGATGTGATGTTTAAGTGCATAAATAGGTAAAGACAACACTGGAAAAGGAGGGAACGGGGCAGAAGCTCCTGCAGTGAGTCAATTCCAGACTAACAAAAATTGAAGACATTACAAGAAATATATGAACACAGTTTAAAGCTTCCAGCTTGGGCTGGAAGGGATTTCAAAAAGCCCAACTCATTCCACCCCCTGCCAGGGCAGGAGCACCTGCTGCTATCCCAGCTTGCTCCAAGCCTCATCCACTGTCCTTGGGCACTTCCGGGGTGGGGCAGCCACAGCTGCCCTGGGAAACCTGTGCCAGAGGCTTATCACCCTCACAGGGAAGAATTTCATCCCAATATCCCATCTGTCCCTGCCCTCTGGCAGTGGAAACTCATTTCCTCTTGCCCTGTCACTCCAGGCCTTGTCCCCAGTCCCTCCCCAGCTCTCCTGGAGCCCCTTTAGACACTCAGGGGCTCTGAGCTCTCCCTGGAGCCTTCTTGTCTCCAGGTGAGCACCTCCAGCTCTCCCAGCTCCCTCCATCTCCTATGGCAAAGCAAACTTTTCCATTCCTTTCCAAGCTCCCAAGAGCAGTAGGAACCCAGACCCTGAGTGGAGCAGGAATAATGAAGATGTTCAACAAAGCCACGGATGCAGTCAGTAAAATGACCATCAAGATGAACGAATCGGACATGGTGAGTGTGGGGCACCTCTGGGCATCCCTGTCCTCACTCCAGGGCTCTGTGCCCTTCCCAGCTGCAGCTCTGGGTGCAGGGAAAGCCTCCCCCGTGAGAATCAGCCCTGCATTTGCCCATTGCAGTGGTTTGAGGAGAAGCTGCAGGAGGTGGAGTGCGAGGACCAGCGGCTGCGGAAGCTGCACGCGGTGGTGGAGACGCTGGTGAACCACCGCAAAGGTGACAAGGGACACGCCTGGGCTGGGCCTGGAGAGGGTCACCATCGTCCCAGGGACACTCCCGAGGAGCTGGGACAGTGCTGTAAAGGACCCTCTGTCCCTTCCTCCTGGGAGATCAGAAATGGTCACCCCAGTTCTTGTGTGCAGCTCCACAAGATGGGATGGCAGCGTGGAAGGGAACCGGGGCCCTGTGGGATCACGGAATCCCAGGGTGGCTAAAGGAGCCTTAAAGTCCATCTTGTTCTACCCCCTGCTATGGGCAGGGACACCTTCCACTCTCCCAGGGTGCTGCAAGCCCTGTCCAGCCTGGCCTTGGGCACTGCCAGGGATGCAGGGGCAGCCCCAGCTGCTCTGGGCACCCTGTGCCAGGGCCTCAGTTCCCTCACAGGGAAGAATTTTTCCCCAATATCCCATCCATCCCTGCCCTCTGGCAGTGGGAGCCATTCCCTGTGTGCTGTCCCTCCATCCCTTGTCCCCAGTCCCTCTCCAGCTCTCCTGGAGCCCCTTCAGGCACTGGAAGGGGCTCTGAGCTCTCCCTGGAGCCTTCTCTTCTGCAGGCTGATCATCCCTAACTCCCTCAGCCTGTCCTCATGGGCCTGAATGCTGCTGCAGCAAACCTGAGCAGAGCTGACCTCTGGGAGTGGGGATGTTTCCCTTCCTCTGCATTTTTCACCGACTTCTGCAAAGCTGTGCCTGTCCTTGGGCTCAGCTGCTTCCCTGTTCCTTCCCTTTCCTGCTTCCCTTTTCCTCACGGCTGGGAGCTGCTGGCTCTCCCTGCTGGTACCTCCTGGAGCTGTGGGGAGGCAGCTCCAAGGGCTGGACCCTGTGCTGGGGAGCTCCTGGTGCAGCCAGGCCCTTCTCCTGACCCCCATCCCGTTCCCAGAGCTGGCATTGAACACAGCCCAGTTTGCCAAGAGCCTGGCCATGCTGGGGAGCTCGGAGGACAACACAGCCCTGTCCAGGGCCCTGTCCCAGCTGGCTGAGGTGGAGGAGAAGATCGAGCAGCTGCACCATGAACAGGCTAACAATGATTTCTTCCTCCTGGCCGAGCTCCTGGGGGATTACATCCGCCTGCTCTCGGTTGTGAAGGTGAGGATTCCTTTGCTCCTGCTCCTTGTGCCCACTGTAGGCTCAGGGATGCCAGGAGGTGTTCCAAACTCAAGCACAGGGCAGGGAGGTGTTCCAAACTCAAGCACAGGGCAGAGCAGAGGGTGTGCAGGGCATGGCCTCCTCAGGCAGAGGGAAGCCTTGCTGGTTGGGCAGGAGTGCCCTGGGTGGGTTGGAAAATGGTTGTGGGTCAGGCCTGGCTGTGCTGCTCTTCTCCAGAGGGGATGTGGAGCAAGCTCAGGGCTTGTGGGTGACCCCAGCCCTTCCAGAGGTGAAGGCTGAAGCTGTGAGCTGCTAACCTGTGATACGGGGGTGAAAACTGACCTGCCAAGTGCCTGCTGTGGCATGGCCTGAGTGCTGAGTGCTCCTGAACCCGGGCATCAAATCCACACAGCCCAGCTGGTGCACTGGGAAGAGCAATCCCATGGGAGGAGCAAGTCCAGCAAGCTGACCCCTTCCTGCCCCAAAGGCCAGACCACCATATCCTGGGCCCAGTGCTCCATACAGGAGCTGTGGATGCTCCAGTCTGTGGTGTGGCTCAGCTTTGGTCCAGGAGCTGCAGTGTCCCCTTGTCAGGAGAGCTGTGCCCCTCCTTCCCCCCAGGGAGCCTTTGACCAGCGCATGAGGACCTGGCAGCGGTGGCAGGATGCCCAGACCATGCTCCAGAAGAAGAGGGAGATGGAGGCCAGGCTGCTGTGGGCAAACAAACCCGACAAGCTGCAGCAGGCCAAGGATGAGATCTCAGAGGTAGGGAACAGAGCGTGGGGTCTCTGCTCTGCTCCTGCCCTCCCTGCTGCAGTGGGGAAGGATCTCCTGGGCTGGGGAAGGATCTCCCGGGCTGGGGGGCCCCTCCTGAGCAGGAGGGAGAGGTGTTTGTGGCCGGGTTACACCAAGGACCACGCCAAGGCGGTGCCCAGGGCTGAGCTCTGCTCCAGCAGCCCCTCTCACAGGCACAGTGGTGGCTCCAAACGCCCATGGAGAGGGGGCAGGGGCTCCTCTTCCCGTGCCCACGGTGCCCTTGCTGTCCCTGCAGTGGGAGTCGCGGGTGACGCAGTACGAGCGGGACTTTGAGCGCATTTCTGCCGTCATCCGCAAGGAGGTGATCCGCTTCGAGGTACGTGGGGCAGCCCCAGGCACTGACCCGGGCTCCTGCCCCTGCTCCTGCCACAGCAGCATCCCTGAATCCCAGCAGGTGTGAGCTGGGCTGTCGCTGAGGGGGCTTCCCACAGGGAATCTTAAAATGGAGCTGGGTGGGCAAAGATCCTCTGTGTCCCTCACGGGGCCCCAGGAGGAACAGCAAAATCCTGCTGGTTTCTCCTTCCCCCTCCCACTCTCTGGAGGGTTTTGGTGGCTGCTCCAGCCTCATGGCCATCTCTTGCAGAAAGAGAAATCTAAGGACTTCAGAAATCATGTCACGAAATACCTTGAGACGTTGTTGAACTCTCAGCAGCAGGTGAGTGCTCCCTGATGTGGGTTTATGTCCAAGTTCAGGCCGTGCTTGTGAATCTCTCAAGCATGACCCATCCTCCAGGCTCCTGACTCTCCCTCTCCTCCCTGCAGCTGGTGAAGTACTGGGAAGCGTTCCTGCCCGAAGCCAAGGCCATTTCTTAATTGGACTGAGCAAACAAACCTGAATTTTGCCTTTTTTTTTTTTTTTTTTTTATATACACTATACCTCCTCCTCTTTTCCACGTGAGCGACCCCTCGTTCCACATGCTGGGGCTGGTAGAGGTGTCACCCCCAGAAGAACAGCTTGTGAGCCAGTAACTCTTCTAACTGTATATTTTTCATTTAGCAACATATATTTTCTTACTGAAGAGAAACTAGTTTCCTGCTTCCAGACCAGACCCGCAGCCAGGGGGTTAATGAGATCTGGCAAATATCTATTTTTCAGGCTGGGTTTTAAGGCTCTAATGAATTATCTTACTCCTGCAGTGCCATTAAAGTTCTGTAATAAAACTTCTATCAGGGCAAGCAGGCTCTGGGTGTTTGGGGTGGATGGGGAGGGGTAAGGGTGCATCCCTGGAGGCAGCAGAGCCTCCCCCGTGTTGTGACGGGACAGAGGTGACCTTGGACTGCTCTGGCCACCTGTCCCCGCTCTTGATTAGGCTTTGGCTCTGTGCCTTTCCCCCGGTGGAAGCCTTTTTGGGATCTGAGCTCAGCGGGGCTGTGTGGCGATCCCAGTTTGTGGCATTCCCCAGGAATCAATCCACGCTGGAGCTCTCGGGGCTGCGGTGCTCCTGCCCGCCCTCCCTTACCCGGGATTGCTCCTTCCCCCCTCCCAGCCTCGCGTGTGCGCTTTATCAAAACCGATACCCGCTCAAAAAGCGAAAAGGCAGCTCGGGCTGACTTCCCTCTTTCCTTTCCCCTTATCCCTGGAGCCGGCTCCCTGCGGCGCCTCCGCGGCTCCCTCAGAGTGCGCTCCGGGCCCGCCGCATCCCCCGGGCTGCCCGGGGCCCTGACCCGCCGGGGGCGCTCGGGGCGGTCCCTGCCCGGCCCCGGCCCCGCTCCGGGCCATGATCGCCGTGTCCCGGCCATGATCGCCGTGTCCCGGCCATGATCGCCGTGTCCCGGCCGTGATCGCCGTGTCCCGGCCATGATCGCCGTGTCCATCCCCGCGGCGGAGCCCCCGGCGGCGGCAGCGCGCAGCCCCGAGCGGGCGCACACGGTGAGGGACGGGACGGGACTCGGGGCTGAGGGCGGGTGAGGGTGGCTCCTCCTGCCCCGGGAGCTGGCGGTCGCCGCTTGTCCCCAGGGTGTCCTCTCGGAGTGCGAGTCCCTCCCTGCCTTTCCCCTTTCTCCCTGCTCTAGGGGTTCGCTCCCTGGCACTGGAGGTCCCCGAGTTCCGACGGGGTGTCACCCTCCCGGGGGATTTGTCGCTCTCTGCCCCAGGAGTGTTCCACGTGCCCTGGGAATGGAGGTCCCTGCGTGTCCCTGGGGCCTCCCTGCCGGTGGCAGACACAGAGCCCCTGCCTCTGAAAGGGGGTGGCCGTCTCTGCTCCCGGGGCTGTCCCTGCTCCGGGCTTGTGGGATCCAGCGCTTTGCTGTGCCCGCTGGCTGCGGGGTTTGCAGGTTTCTGCCTCTCCCCAGGGCTCTCTCCGTGCCCAGCGGGGCTTCCACCCTAACCCAGGGGCTGGGGCGCTCTCCTGTCCCACCTCCCCCATGTCCTGTTCGTGCCCGGGGTCGGGGTGTCCCTGTGGGCTTAGAGGACCCCAAACAGGCCGGGGAGAGTCCCCGGCAGCCCCAGCAGATCCCTGACCCGGGGCTTCGGGCGGGATCCCCACAGGGGCCGCTGCCCATGGGGACCCTTTGCCCTTGAAGGAGGGATGGGGGACGTGGGCAAGGTGAGGTTGTTTGGGCCTGGGGAGGGAGGGGCTGCAGGCCTCTGCCTGTCCCTGCAGGGTCCCAGCCAGGGGAGCACAGACCCTTCACCTTTGAAAGGGGAGAGGTGCCTGTAGCCCCCATGGCTGGGGGTTCCCTTCTTTCCCCGGGATGCCCCTCTGCCTCTGGCACTGGAGGTCCCCTCGTTCCCTCAGGCCACCCTGAAGTGTCCCAGCCTCAAGGGTTGCAGGTCCTCAAGTGTCCCTGGGTGGTGCCCACCTGTCCTGGGCCCTGCCGGGGGCACCTCCTGCCCTGGAAGTCGGGAGTGTGTGTGTCTGTCCCGCAGCTTCCCTGTCACCCCGAGGTGCAGGGTCCTGCCTTGTCCCCAGGGGTTGGAGGCTCTTTCTGCCCACCCCGGGGTCCTGTTCTGGGGATCTTGTCTCTCCCATGGGCTCCCCACCTGCCCCCGAGGGTATCTCTATGTGAGTAGGGACTGAGGGTCCCAGGTGTAACTGGGGAGCCCCACTTGGCCCAGGGGCTGTTCCTTTACCCTGGGGATCCCCTCTGACCAGGTGCCCCCTGGCCAGGATGTTGGGGTCTCTGTCTGTCTCTGGGTGCCTGCTTGCCCTGGGTGTGGGGCTCTTAATGTGCCACCAGGGTGTCCCCAAATCCTCCAAGTGCTCGGGGGGTTCCCAGCTGCCCTTACCTCCTCTCAGGGGTCCCAGCTGTGCAGTGAGTGAGGAGGCACAGGGAGAGAGGGGCAGATGGGATCATTGCCCTGAGGAGGAGAGGTCCCCAGCTGTCCTCAGGGATCCCTTTGTGGGAAGGGGGACACAAAGCCCTTGAAGGGGAGGGGATGGGGGTCCTTGGCCCAGGGGGTGCTGGGCAGAGGCCCCCACAGGGTTCCTGTCTGACGTGGGTCCTCTGCCCTTCTACCTTGGCCTGGGGGGTCCCTGTGGGATGGAGATGTCTGTCTGTCCTCAGGGGCCCACCTTTGACAGCAGGGGCTGTCCCTGGCCTGGGGGATCCCCACTGGAGCTGGGGGGACCCCTTGCCATGGGGGAAAGAAGGGTTCTCCTGCCTTCCCCAGGAGGGTGGAGATCCATGACTATCCTTAGGTAGGGGACCTCACCTGCCTTGGGGAAAAAGGGTTGTCTCCCTCTGTCCCATTGGTTTGATGTCCCCACGTGTCCCTTCCTGGTGTCCCTGCACACCCCAAGGTGTTGGGGGTCCCTGCCAGCCCCAGGGTCGCTGTCTGGTGGGGTTTGGGATGTCACACCTTTCTGTGTTCCCCTTGGAAGGGGGGAATTGTGTCCCATCTGCTTGTGGGGGTCCTGCCTGGTCCCATGGTGCCCCCCGTGGCCATGGGGGTGTTGAAGGTCTGCCGTGGAGATTGGGGGTCTCTGCCTGTCCTGGAGAAGTGGGGGTGGAGTGTCCCACGTGCTCTCCACAGGTGTGTGAGTTGGAGGCCCCTACCTCCTCTGGGGGCTGATGAGTGTGGTGAGGGTGCTGAGGCTGGGGATGGTGAGGATGAGGAGAAAGGTGAAGATGATAAGGCTGGAGCTGCTGAGGATGATGAGGGATGGTGAGGACAACAAGCATGGTGAGGCTGGGGCTGATCAGGATGGTGAGGATGCTGAAAATGCTGAAGATGATGAAGCTGGAGCTGCTGAGGATGATGAGAGGTGGTGAAGGTGATGAAGACAGTGAGAACAGTGAGCACAGTGAGGCTGGGGCTGATGAGGATGATGAGGGATGGTGAGGATGAAGACAGAACAGTGAGCGCGGTGAGGCTGGGGCTGATGAGAAGGGTGAGGATGATGAGGGATGGTGAGGATGAAGACAGAACAGTGAGCACGGTGAGGCTGGGGCTGACGAGGAGCACGCTGTCTGTCTGTCTGTCTGTCTGTCTGTCCCCTGCAGGCGTTCCAGGTGGAGGTGCTGTGCAATGGCCGGCGGCACACGGTGACCAAGCGCTACAGCGAGTTCCAGGCGCTGCACAAGCGGGTGAGAGCCCCCAGCTCTGCAGGAGGAACGAGGGAGGCCTGGCCTCACCCTCTCTGGCCTGCCCTGATCCCCCCACACCTTCCCTAGATCAAGAAGACCTGCAAGGTGCCCGACTTCCCCCTGCGCCACGTGCCCAACTGGATGCCCAAAGCGCTGGAGCAGCGCCGACAGGCCCTGGAGGTTTACCTGCAGGTGAGGGTTCATGGCAGGGTCAGGCTGGGTTTAGGGGTGAGGAACACACGGTGGTGGGTTTGGGAGGGGTTTATGGGGTGCTGACCCCCCCTGGGGCATTGCAGGGTGTGCTGTACCACAACAAGGAGCTGCCCCAGGACATCCTGGACTTCCTGAAGGTGCGGCGGTGCCAGCAGAGCCCCAAGGGCAGCAGCCCCCCGTGAGTAATGAGTTCTGCTGGCACCAGGGTTATCCCACACGGCTCTGGGATTGTCCCCCTGCCCCTAACGAGTACCTGGGGTTGGGGACAGGCTGAGGACTGGTGTCCCCTCTCCCACAGCAGCACCAGACTCCTGCCCCCCCAGCGCCCCACTGTCGGCTTCTGCTCGGATCCCTACGTGCGGCCATGCGGCCCCGGTAAGGAGCAGGGCAGGGCTCCAAAACCTCCAAGAGGCTCCTACAAAGGTGCTTCTCCTTCAGTGGGGCCCAGGAGGGACCCAGCTGTTACAGCACCCCCATTTCCTCACAGAGCTGCTCCCCAACACCGTCCTCAGCGGGGTCCTGCAGGGCCTCTACCTCCCCCTGAGCCGTGTCCCGGCCTGGCAGCACCCCCAGCCTCTGGAATGATGAGTTCCACCCAGCACCTGGGGATGCAGTGGGGAGAGAAAGGATCCCTGTGGTGAAACTCGCTCCTCCCTGCTGGGAGAAGCCAAAGGGATGTTGGGAATGCTCTCCCACCACCATGCAAAGTGCCTTTGTTGGCAGAGCAGGAGCTCTGCCTTCCCCCCTGCTGCTGTGGGCAGTAGGAGCCTTTGGATGCTGAATGGTGCTGGAAAACCTCTCTGCATCCAGGCTTTGGTGCAATAAATCTCCTGGATTTGACTGACTGGCAAAGTGCTGTGCTGTGGAATTCCCCAAAGCAAACCCAGGGCCAACTGTGGCACTGCTCCCAGCTGGATGAGATGATAAAAAAGGAAGGCTGGAAGGGGGGCTGAAAGGTTGAGGGGTGCATCTGGCTGAGGGATGCAGAGTGATCTGCACCCCTCTGAAGGCAGGAGAGAAGCAGCTCTTTAAAAAACACATTGGTCACATTTATTGGTGCATGTGCTTCTTACAAAAGTGATGGAAGAGCAGCCTGTGCCCTGTCCCACTGGCTGGAGGCAGCAGGGAGAGGGGCTGGCACTGGGGCACAGCGGGACCCAGGGCAGGGGAAGCACAGCAGCCCCATCCCACAGCCCCCCACAGCCTGGCAGGGCTGGTCCCTGGTCCCGTCACTCCTTGGCGATGGCAAAGGGCTTCTCCACCTCGATGGTGCCACAGTCGACGATGGTGACGTCCTTGAGGGGCTTGTCCCGGCTGTCTGTCTTTGTGCTCTCCACCTTCCTCACCACGTCCTGGTGGGGCACAGTGTGACAGTGGGACACTGAGCACACCCAGCTCAGCCAAGCCCTTCCCAGAGCGCCAACCCCTCTCCCTGTCCCTGGCTCACCATTCCCTCCAGCACTTTGCCGAACACCACGTGCTTCCCGTCCAGCCACGGCGTCTTCACGGTGGTGATGAAGAACTGGGAGCCGTTGGTGTCCTTGCCAGCGTTGGCCATGCTCACCCAGCCTGGCCCATAATGCTTCAGCTTGAAGTTCTCGTCAGGGAAACGGTCCCCGTAGATGCTTTTACCTAAAGAGGGGACGAAAAGGCCACAGAGGTCTCATGGAATATGGCAGGTAGGGGTGGTGGTGGTGGTAGCTCCAACATGAGGCGGGTGGGGGAATGAGCAATTCCAGAGCAGGGACTAGCACTGATGCCACAGGGATGAATGAGCCATGGGCTGCTGCAGGGAGCTGGGCAGGGGTGTTGTGCCAAGGGAGAGGAGCAGGAGGCTCCCAGCACTCAATTCTGAGGCCATGTCTTTGTGAGCTCCATGCCCCCTTGATTCCACCCAGCTCCAGCTCTACACACTGGTGCCAGGGACAGCCCTGCAGTGGTTGGAATTGCAGCTGCTGTCTCACTCCAAGACAATGGCTTGGATCCACCAGGTTACCTCCAGTGCCGTCACCACGGGTGAAGTCTCCTCCCTGGATCATGAAGTCCTTGATCACACGGTGGAACTTGCTGCCCTTGAAGCCAAACCCTTTCTGGGAGTGTGGAGGGAGAACAGGGAGTGAGGCAAAGGGCCAGACCTACACCAGAGCTCCATGGCCCCAGCGCTGCCCCAGGGCACTGAGCAGGACCCGAGCAGGGGCAGGGGAGGCCCAGGGTGCCGTGGTCCCCTCACCTCTCCGGTGGCCAAGGCCATGAAGTTCTCCACAGTTTTGGGCACTGTCTTGCCGAAGAGCCCGATGACGACACGGCCCACATCCTCCTCACCGATCCGCAGGTCGAAAAACACCTTGAAGGGGGGCGGAGGAAGGTTAGGGGGAGTCAGGGGAGCCAGACTCACCCCCGAAAGTCCAACTTTTAACTCCAACCAGGCCCAAAGCCTCCCTAGGGGAGGTTGGTTGGTGCCCACAGCCCTGGCTGCATCCCCCCAGCAGCCTCACACTCACCCCAGCTGGAGCCTTCAGCCCAGTGTCCCCCCTCAGCTTCCCCAGAGCTGGGCTGAGCTCTCCCCAGGCCACCTCCCCCTTTCAGGTGCCCCCAATCACCCCGCACTGGGCCCTCCCTCCCTCAGGCCTCTCCCCATCCTCCCCATCCGGCCCCTCATCCCAGCCCCATCCAGGGCCCCTCACCCCAAGCTCTCCCTCTCCAGGTCTCCCCCGCCCCATCCGGGCTCCCACTCCCCGGAGGCTCCCCCGATCCCCCCCGCCGGCCCCGCCTCGGTTCCCCCCCGACCTTGGCGGTGACCTTGGGTCCCTTCTTGCGCTCGTCGGCGCGGGAGGCCGCGGGCAGCAGGAGCAGGAGGGCCGCGCCCAGCGCCGCCGCCGCCACCAGCACCTTCATCCTGCGCCGCTCGCAGCCCGGCCACAGCGCCCGCCGCGCCGCCGGCATCCGGCCACGCCCGCCGCGCACCCCCGCCCGCACCACCTCTTGGTACCGCCCGCGCCGCTCGCCCGCCCGCTCCGCCCGCCTGGGCGCGACCAACAGGGTCCCACAGGGGGGGAAAGTAGCCCCTTCCGGCCGGGCGGAGCGCGGGCGTATGCCACGTTGCCCCTCGCTGGGCGGCCGCGGCGCTGTCAATCATGAGCAGAACGCCGCGATGATTGGTCACTGAGGGGGAGGAGGCGGGAGGGGGGCGGGACCGAGGGTGGCGGTGGCCAATGGGCACGGGCGGAGGGCGGGGCTGAGGAAGGCCGGGGGTGCTGTTCCGGCGTGTCCCGCTGTGCTGTCCCTGCTTTGTCCCCGCTCTGTCCTCGGGCCCGGCGTGTCCCTGCTTTGTCCCCGCTCTGTCCTCGGGCCCGGTGTGTCCCCGGTAGCAGCAGCCGCGGCCCCCGGCGAGCTGAATGGCTGCGGTCAATGGCTGAGCGGGCGCGTTGCAGATGCCACCCCAGAGCCAAAGCGCCTCTGAGAGCAGCTGGCGCTGTACCCGCTCAGACACCTGAACCAAAGTGTTCCCACCCTTGGAACCTGCTCCACGCTCTGATCTCCCGTGTGACGTTTTTTCCCCTAATTCCCAGCCTTAGATGCATAATTTTTAGCATGATCTTTCATTTCTTGCTCCCAAAAATTTGCCTGGGGACATGTGCGCTCTGAGATGAGCCTCCAAGATTCTCTCCCTGACCCTTGGAACCTCCCTCCCTCAGGCCTCACCCCACCCTCCCAATCCGGCCCCTCAATCCCAGCCCCATCCAGGGCCCCATTTCTACCTTTGAGGTTTATCCTTGTTGGGACTGACAGTGCCCCAGACCTGATGCAAACCTAATTCCCACATGTCTAACTGCCTGCAGGATTTGCAATCACAGACTGGTTTGGGTTCGAAGGGACCTTTACAAGTCTAACCCGTGCCATGGGCAGTGACACCTTCAGTGATCAGTGATGGTGCTAAGCTGAACATAGGCATCTGCAACACCACAGAAAATCCTGTGGGCTTCCATCTCGGCCTCTCCAGGTATTTAAGAGGAATTAGGGCTTCTCTCACTCCTTCCTTCAGTTTTTATCCCACAGCCTTGCCAAAGGGGCAGGTCCCAGTACCCTTCTCCCTGTGGTCCCTTCTGCCTCAGGGACAAGGGACATCAGCACCACCATGCCCTGGCCCAGCTCCATAGGGCTGAACCACCCACGGCTGTAAAGCATGAAGAGTTGAGAAGGTCCCACAAGGTCCCACCCATGCATTGTCCCCTCCAAAGGGAACGAAGGGTGACACAAGCGCCCAGCAGAGCCAAAGGAAGACAAAACACAAGTGCCGTGGTCAGGCTGAGGTAATAAATACTTCTATTCATGGAGAACAATGCAGCAGTGCAATGTTTTATTGAAAAAAAAAAAAAAATCATCTCACTTGATACCTCAGAAGACTGCATCGCAACGTTGGAGGGCCGAGAGCGGCGTCAGAGGCACCTGCACCAGGAGCCCCAGGAGCCCTCCCCTGCCTGGGGCCTCCTGGCTGCCAACTGCTCCCGGCACGGCGAGGAGGGATTGCCCAGGATAATGCCCTACATCCTTCCACAGCATGGCTGGCTCAGTCTGGCTGCTCACCTTGTCACCTCCCAGCTCCCCGGGGACAGCGGTTCCCTCAAGCACAGGACTTGCTGGTAACCTGCTTTCTTTTCTTTCTTTTTTTTTTTATTTTTTTAATTTTTTTAATTTTTTTTTGTTAAAAAGCCACCCCACATCTTTGCCCTGTTTTTTTTTTTTTTTTTTGAAGAGTCCAACGTACGATTATAGTGCAAGAGGGCTTGGTACAAGTGAGCATTACCAGCATGCCGTGGGGGGACAGTCCTCCCCTACAAACACATCATTGTAGGATTAAAAGAACACCGTTATCTCTGGAGAGAAGCTGTAGTGGGTCACCATGAAACAGCTTTCAAACCAACCCACTTAAAAACAAGGTCAGGAAAGTTTCTAAACGATCAAATACATTCACTTAAAAAAACCAAAAAACAAAAAACAAAAAAAACCCCAAAAAACAACGAAACAAAAAGAAACCAAAAACATTTAGGAACAAAACCTGTTGAGATGGCCCCTTTCCCCCCCGCCCTCCCTCACCCTGCAAACACTTACATATGCTGCAACTACAAGCTGCTCCTTGAGTGGAGGCAGCGAGGAATGACCAAACACGGCAGGAGATGCAGAAGGAATCGAGTTCTGGTGACAGGCACTTAGTGGGGCTTGGGAGGGCAGCAACGGAAGTGTCTCAGGGCCAGCTCTGTGGGCAGCGGGCAGGGGGAGCGCCCCTGCCCCTGGACACCCTCCCAAGATGCCAAACCATGGTTTCCTACAGCGGAGAGAGGAATGCCTGTGCCACGGGCGCGGCTTCTGGGAACCACTGGCAGCGGAGGAGTTGGAGGGAGAAAGGTGGAATGTGCCCGTGGCCGTGCCCTCCCTGCGGCACACCTGGCACCTGCCTGCGGGAGGGGAGTGTGCCCTTCCTGCCCCGCTCCCAGCCCAGCCCAGCCCACGGCCTGGCTGGAGGAAAGCTCTTTGCTGAGGGGGAAGGAAGGAGGTGCACGTGTGAACCGAGGGCTCTGCGCCTCCGTCGCGCTCTCTGGGGTAAGGCATGGAGAGAACGCAGCCGAGAATGGAGGAGAGATGCCCTGCTGGCATCCTGGCCAGGAGGGAGGCTTTAACACCCTGGCACCACACCAGTGTCTGCCTGACTCAGGAATGCACCAGGAGCAAGCCCAGAGCTTGCTGCCCAGGCTGATCTCGTGCCCTCTAAGCCTGCTCCTACCCAGCCAGGGAAACTGAACCTCCTGGCAATGCTGCTCTGTGAACTCCAAGCTACACAGCTTAGCATTAAATCCAATAAACAAGAATGAGATCTAGTCTCTCCCTTTCCTCCCTTCATGCTCTCCATGATTTTTGGGTAAGCCAGGGCCAAGTTTATCACAACTGAACTATTCCAGCCTGATCTGGTGTCACACATGGAAAGACAAAGTCCAATTACTTATAACCTCCCCAAAGCTGCTCGAGTTCTCCCACAGCCCTGCCACCTCTCCAGTAACCCCTGGACAGCCTCCTCTCCAGTTTGGGAAACACTGCAGTTGGATGCATGATTTCAGTGTTTTTCTGGGTGTGCAAAGCACCCCAAGCCCTTTCCTTGCTATTGGTTTGGCTCAAAGTGGTGCAGGAGAAGCGTGGCTGCTGCAGGGCTGGGATGGTGCCCCGTGCTCACAGAGAGGATGTGAAGGCGATTCCAGTCAAACCTATCTGACCACCGGCAGATGGGATCAGTGTTAAGGCATGAAGTATCCTCTCCCCTGCTGGGGATGCTTTCCTCCCACTAATATGTTCTTGCAGAAGGTTCCCAACCAGCCCAAGGAGGGATTTGGGAAGGCTGCCTGGCTACCCACACCGAGAAACGCCCACATTTCAGGAAATGGCTGTTTCCCAGGAACCTCAATCCTGATCTTCCTCTCAGACCAGCACAAATCTCTCTGGCCTGGCAAAAGCCATGCTGCTCCCTCCAGCCCATGCCGGGCATCAGCCTCGCCTCTCTGGCCAGCTGGGTCAGGCACGGCGTAGGAAACCATGGCAAGGACATTCACTGGCAGCTAGGAAGGGTGATTGGAAATTCAAGTATGCTTTCCTCAGCGCGCGGCCCAAGGTGGGCGTCAGGAGCCCCAGACTGGCACGAGGGTTGTGGACATCCCCACTCCACCAAGGGCATTTCCGTGCACCCCACCATCCTCCCCGCTGGATGTCTGCCTGCGCTGGCGTGGCCACGCAGAGATCCACAGATACAATGTGCATCTGTAAATGCTAAAAATAATAAAAAGTGCAACGACGTCAGCTTCTTTAAAACAATCCACACTGCTCTGTTACTGTCACAGGAGGGAGGTGTCAAGGGAGCCGGAAAAAAAACCCTAACTGGAACAGTAGATTGCAAATTTCTCACAGCTTGCACATTACAGTGTAACTGTTCCCACGGAGCCACAGAGAGAACCCGTCTCTTCCTGCTGCAGCAGTCAGGCCCTTCTCCTAGCAACTCTCCTGCCTGCCCCGCATCCTCCTGCCCTCTCCACAGCCCATCGAGCCTATGGAATTTCTTCACTTAATTAAGGAGGGAGGAGGACAGAGGAGCAGAGTGCAGGGGAGGGAGGGGAGGAAAGTGAGCAGGAACTAAGCACAGTCCTCAGGTTTGCGTCAACGATGCCTTCACCGTAAACAATGGGAAGGAGGGTCAGCCAGCCAGCCCCCCTCCCAGGGCGACCAAGACCTGAGCCAGCCACAGTCCTGGTCCCAAAAGGAGCTTCAGGCTTGGAGTGAATGAGGGAGACCATTCAGCAGATCCACCCCAGAGTGGTTTGTTTTGGAACGTTTTCTTCTCTTTTTGGTTTAAAATGTCACTTGGGTTTGTTTTTTTTTTTGTTTTTTTTTTTCTGTTTTCACTTTTCTCTCTTCCTCCTATGCCTCCTCCTCCTCCTCCCTCCTAAAGAGAAGCCCCTTCCAGTAAGACAGGGCAGGAGCTGCAGGCGTGGTGGTTCCTGCAAGGCCCAGGAGGCACCGGTCACTTGTGACGCTGAGCCGTCTTCTTCCGTTTCCTCTTAAAGAAGCAGCAGCACCTGGGGCACAAAGGACAAGGAGGGAGAGTCAGCCCCATGCCTGGCAGCCTGTGATGTCCCCACAATGTCCCCATGATGTCCCTGCCGTCCCCCCACTTGTCCTCATGCAACAGCATCTCTGCCTGCCCGGCCTGGGCCCCACCACGCTGCTGGGATGGGTGACACCTCCAGCCTGCACTGGGACAGCAGGGGTGTCTCACTGCCAGGCCCCAGAGTGCCAGCCAGGCTTCTCCCTCCCAGCTGGGCTTCTCCCTCCCAGGCTCCACTGGAAGGCAAGGAGCCATCTGGGAAAGCAGTAAAACAGGGACCCAGGTGCTCCACTCCCTCTGTCCCACCCCACAGGAACTGGGCTGGGGAGGTGAGCTCTGGCTGCTTTTCCCAGCCACAAACACACGGTTTTCACCACTGTTCACTAACAAAACAAGTTCCAAAGAGACCTTGGCTCAAGGACCAGGTTTCTTTACTGAACCTTTCACAATAACCAGAGCTTCCACCTTGGATCAATCACTCAGTGCTGGGATGCAGAACCCCTGCTTCTTCCCCCATCCGCTGTGAGGGTGGTGCACAGGGTTAGGGGAAGCAAGAAGGATGGAGAGTGGAGGCTGAGGTGGGGAGGGAACGCCCAGCGCAGCTGAACCGTGAGGAGCGGTGGGTTCCCTGTGGGATGCACTGGGAGCAGTCCTCCAGAGCCTGAACTCCTCCTGGCTTCCTGCAGAATTCCTTGGTGCTGAACATGTATCTACCTTCCTGCCCTGGGCCCACTGTCAGGAATGCTCTGCACATCTGTGAGAGTCCTCCCAAGCTATGTGTCTTTCTCCATCTGCTGGGACAGCTGTCCCTGGAGAAGCCTGGGTGTTGCTGGAAGACTGCTCTTTCAGGCTGCTGGAAGGGATGCTTGGATCACCAGAGTAGACCACAGAGTCTTAGAAGATCCTGAGTTGGAAGAGACCCACAAGGATCACTGAGTCCAACTCCTGGCTGGACAGCCCCAAGAATCCAACATGTGCCTGAGTGTGTCGTTCAAATGCTCCCTGAGCTCTGGCAGGCAAACATGAGGACGCAAAGACTGTTTTTTCCTACAACCATCTGTTGTAGGCTAAAAACATTCCAAACCACTCTAACATCTTCTCCAAACTATTTTTCATTGGGTCCTTCGTCGAGTGTCAGCTTTACACCCCTGTCCTCTCAGAGCTGGAGAGCTCACCCAAACACTTGTCCCTGCGTGCACAAGCTTCACTCTGGGGTGCAAAAGTGATGTGTGAGCACATCCTGCCATGAGCTGAGCCTGCCAGCACAGATCCACTGCCTGGGAGAACAAACAACTCTCCCTGTGACACGGAGAGCTCCCACAGCCCTCAAGAGGAGGGACTCCTCCCAGTGCACGGACTGATGTCCATGATTTGTCTCTAGGCTCCTGAAAGGCCCAGTTCAGTGGTGGGACGAGGAGAAATGCGAAGCCTTTGTCCTTGCAGGGCAAGTGATGCCTCCATTGCTGCCCACCCACCCTGAGGTGTTTGTCTGCCACCTCAGCACCCCCACCCCAGGCTGGAACCCCCACCCCAGGACTGCTCTGGCATTTTGCTGTCCCGGGCCATCTGGCACCATCTTCTACTTTAGCCTGTTGCAGTATTTGTCCCACAGCAGCCACCTTCCTCCATGGCTTGTGCGATGGAGAGTCAGGGGGACGTCACAGGGAGAGGATGGAGGATGCATGAGTGATGGTTTGGCATGCAGCGGGTAAGGGAAGAAGGGGCTGAGCAGCACTCGACTCCTTAGGCACCGAACAAAGGGAGCTGACTGACTTCTGGCTGGTTTTCTTGTGACTGTCTTTTTAGGCTCTTACTCAAGAGGTCCAGGGAAGGGTTCAGGAAAGGAAGTCCTGGCAGTTCAGACAGGCAGAGGCAAAACACCAAAATAAAAGGATAAGGCAGGCTGACAATTACAGAACGTGATCTCTCTGCATGCAGATGATGCCCAAGAGAACAGCCCCAGACTACGACATACAGAGAAGCCAGAGATGCCAGAGGTATTGGAGGCAATGCCTATGGAGAGCAGGGCAGAGTCAGTCTCCCATCCAACAAGGACATTCCTCGCCACACACGGCCCTGGCCCCCTCACTCTGTGGCAATTTCCACCCATCAGCCCACCCTGGAACCTACAAACTCATCTGAGTGCCTGCATGGCCCTTCCCTTACTGGGTACGTGGCTTCCCCAAGGGGCACCTCCTGGGACAACCTGAGACTGGAACACTATAGCTTCAAAGGTCTGATAAAACCCCAAGCTGAGCTTGGACCAGTGCTGATCCCAGCCTTCCCACCCCTTCTTTCTTGGAGAAGCCCATTCACCTGCACCTTAGCTGGCTGGAAAGGAGCCACCTGTCCTCTCTCAGTAGGGGCTCTGTGACTAATGAGGACTCCCTGGCCTTGTCCTTCCATCCTCTCTGGCCTGTGCTTCTCCAAGAGAAGACTTTCCAAGGAAGTGAGTGGCCCTTCTCCTCAACACTCAGTGCAGGGTTTTCCCTTTGTAACCGTCTGTGTGAGGAATTCCTGCAAGAGGCTCAGCCAGCCTAGGCCTGACTCTGCCCAACTCCATCAGGCATCATCTGCTCACAGACGTAAACGTTTGGGGGAGATGGAAAGCCAAATAGGAAAGGATTCAAATCTGATTTTGCATCCATCCATTCAGAGATCAGCCAAATCCCTCAGCCTAGTGTGGCCGGTCAGACACAGCCCATGCCCTCCCCAATATTGCAAATGGTCCTAAAATCAAAACGGCTCTGGGTTGGCTTTGACTTTGTGCCTTTTTAGCGTTTGGTGGGTTTGGTTTTGCCAACCCCAGTCTAGTCTGGTCCGCTCCCCCTTGCATGTGGACTGGAGAGAGGGACTCACCACAAGTTGAGCATTTTCAGGCAGCTACAGAGAGTATAGAGAAAAAACACAGAAAGGAAGAAAGAGCAATTAGTTCACAGAGGTGGGATGGAAGCGAGTCACTGCAGCCATGCAAACATGCAGTGCAGAGCGGCAGACACACAGCAGGCCTGCCCGCCGCCCGCCCCGGCACTCACACCACTCTGCCCTCAGCTTCTCAGCTGAAGGAACTCCAGGCCACCATCAGCTCTTGTCCCCTGCAGCTCCAGCAGCAGCAGAAGGGCCTGATGATGGATCTGCACCTGGGCCCTGCCCTCCAGCGACACCCACTGCCAGGATCAGGAGCTTCTCTCCAGCACGCTCCAAGCAGGAGCGCTGGCACAGCTCTGCCTGTGGAGTGCCAGGGAAAGCCCAGCCCACTACTGCACAGCATCTCAAAACACAGAGCCCAGCTCCAGCTCCTGCCAGCTCTCTCTGGCACCCTTTCCTGCAGAGCAGAATCCCAAAGTCCTTTGTCCTTGTGTGATCAGATGTAAGGGAAGACAAACTCCCTGGGGCAAACAGAATGAAGTGACCTATGCCTGGGAATTACAAACCTGTCAGTGCAAAGCAACATATGCTCTGCTTCCCAGCACCTCCAAAACCGATCTGGGAGCGCACAAACAAGGGCTGGAGAGAGACAGGACAGCTCCATGTGCAGTGGGATAGGGCCTGGGTGGCACAGCTCCTTCCCACCTGGCTTGATGTCTCCCTAGTACACAAGAGTGGGGCTGGACCTGGCCTCACTGCACAAACATGGGCTGGAGATGTTCCTGGTTCTTCCTTGCACTGGGTTGTTGGATCAGAACTGATGAGGATGACAATCTGCCCCATCCTAGGAGACACATGCCTGGGGGGACCCCCTTCAGAGCCCGTGATGCCAAGCTGGTGGTCTCTGCTGGCCACACAACCCACATCTAACAGGAATGTTGCCCACTCTGGAAGTTGCTCCTCAAGATCTCCCCCACCCTCCCAGCTTGATGAGGAGCCTGCAGCAAATCTGAGGCTTCCTGGGCTGGGAGGAGAAGGTGTGTCTGTGGCTGCTGGGATCAAGGCCAGGCCACCTACCAGTGAGCAAGATCCCACACACATGGCTGCCCAAGGGACTGGGGAATCCCTGAGGGAGTGGGGAACAGAGAGCACAAGAACTTCAGGACAACCAGCACAGATGACACACACCTAGGGACCTTTTCCATCCATGCACCCTTCCTTACACCTGCCACTTTTCCTCTTCATACAGAAGTGCCTGCACAGGTAGAGGCAAACAATGGGGGACAGTGGCACCAGGATCACCCAGTCAAATAATAACCAGGCAGCTGGGCCATGTGTCAGCCCTGACCAGCTCAAAGGCAGCCCTGGGCCTACTGGCCCCTTGCTTGGGGGTGCCAGAACTCTGTGGTGACCCTGCAGTGACAGGTCCTGGTTTAGTTCAGAGGTGGTGACAACGTGCAAAAGGTGACATGATGGTGCTGGATACAGGACAGGAGCCAAAATGGTCAAAGCAGCAGCTCCAACAGCAGTTCTCACACCTGACCACAAGCTACAGGAGAGGTCAGCTTAGAGGGAGCACTTTCCCCTCCACAAGCTGCTTCTGGTTCCTCTCACTCAGCTTCTCAGGGCTGGACCAAGAGAACCCCCAGGGAGAACAACCCATCCCTGCAGGAGTTACTTCCAGCCTGTTCTGGATACCTGTCACACACCTCTCACAGCCAGAAATGAAGCGACAACTCTCAGACCAAGGATCTCTTTGCTGAGCTATGCTCAAGCTACTCCTACACTCTCAGCACAAAAGCACAGCGTGTTCTCCCTCTGCAATGGGGGCTGCTCACTGGGATTCCTGAGATCAGCTCCCAGGATTTTGGTATCTGTGCTCCTGAAATGTCTATCTGGCAATACATGCTCTGAGTAAGAATTATGTTCTCCAGGCATGACAAGTGTCAAAGAGAAGCAGCAGCAGCAGCAGCACTGAAGGCACCATGCACAAAAGCAGCAATAGGCAAGGAAAAGGGCACGGGACACGAGCACTGAGGACTTTGCCACAGAGAAATGTCCCCACTCGCTTCCCAGGAGAAGGATAATGACCAACCAGTGGAAAGGCTGTGGTAAAGCAAACGTACTTAGCTTCCTCCACCACCTCCACCTCCGCCTGCGCTGTGATGGGTGCGTTGGAGTGTGCTCCTGTGGGGTCGTCCACGTTCAGCTCCCCGTTGGTTGAGCTCACCACCTGCAACACAAAGAACACCCTGTTCACGAGGCTCCCTGCTCAGGGAATGGGAAAGCTGACAAATCACCATGTACTCCTGTCTCTTTTCACCTTCTCAGGAGGCTGCTGAGTTTTGTGGGTGCCTTGGAGGCTCCAGGCTGGAGCAGCCAAGGCAGAGCAGCAGGCAGGGGGCTGTGTGTGAGCTCCCCTGCTCACATTCCTATGCCAGCCCATGACTTGGCATTGAGAGGCCCCTCTGGGAGTGCAGGCACTGGTGTGAGCACTGACTGCCAGCCCTATCTACTCACATGAGCTGTACCATGCTGATTGTTTCCTCCTGACATTTTTACAGGTGAGCAGCTCAGTCCTGTTGCCTGACAGGACCTCCTCTTAGCCTTTCTACAAGGTAAAAGGAGGCATTTCCCATGGGGTGGGGATAGGGGTGGTACTCAGAACTCCTGGTGGCTCTGGATGATCTGACCACCAGGGATGAAGGGAAGGAAGTCCTTGGAGCAAATGTCCCCTAGTGGGCACATTATGTTAATTCTGAATACACACTAATTTGATCACCAGGAGCTGCTGTTTCTGCCAACCAGGCCCCTTGGGCTCTGCCAGGACAGGTTAGAACTCGGCTCACATGATGCTCAGAGCTCTCCTCAAGTGACAACTCCTTGGTCTTCACCTCTTCCCTTACTCATCATAGCTGGGCTGCCCTGGGTTCTCCAGACCCCCATGCTTCCCATGCAGTTCTGCAGAGCACTGGCACTTAATTGTGTTGTTCACAGGGCTCTTCCCACACTTTGTTCAGCTACTTGTTAAATTCCATGTTACAAAAGGCTTTGATTTTCCTCCTTGCTTTTCACTTCATCTTCATGTGGCAAATTCTGCCTTAAAGGGAATGGAGACTGGAAGCTGCTGACCTGCCAAAGTCCAGCATGAGCTGGGGCATCTGCTGAGGAACAATCCCAGCCTCTGCAGCTTAGCAGCCACACACAGCACATTTCCTGTTCTCAACTGCAGGTAAGCAGAATTTTAGTGCTTACAGTGGCACAAGGAGCTCGTAAACTGCTCAGGTTGGCAACTCTTCCCATTTGATTCTAGGGCTGCTTCAGTGCTGCTGTCACAACATTCCCCTCACTGAGAGGGACCAATCTGATTTTTATCATGGCTCAACATATGTTATACATGAGATGAAAGACTCCTGTAAGAGCTGTACATGCTGTGCTAGCAGCCCTGTCCCTGGGGAGGTTTCTCACAGCCAGTCAGGGCAGAGAAAGCCTCCATGACCAGACTGTGAGTGACCTCTCCCCACCCACCCATGAAGGATGCTCGGGGAATTCAGGCTGTGGGAAGAAGATTAACACATAAAAGCAGCTAACTATGACACAAGGAGATCCATTTTGCATTAGGCTGCTAGGAGGGAGCAGGGGATCACTTGTAGGACTTGTAGTCTTTCTTGTAGGCTCATTTTATCGTGGAACGGAACACTCACATAAAAAAAAAAGTAAATAAGAACATTACTCTGTACTAAGTGCTGAAGTTGTACAATCACAGACTGGTTTGTGTCAGAAAGAACCTTTACAGTTCATCCAATCCAACCCCTTGACATGGGCAGGGACACCTTCCACTAGAACAGGTTGCTCCAAACTCCACCCAACCTGACCTTGGACACTTCTCCAGGTTACTCTCTGCTCACATCTGGGAGCAGAGCTACACATTCATCAGGTCCTCCTTATTTTTGTTTTTCTGTTACTCACTAAAATATTTTTAAATTAAAAGAGAACCAAGGCTAATCAAGCCAAAATCACATTAAACCCAAGTTAGTATCAAGAATGAGTAAAAATGTCAACCTAATCTGCATTTTCCTTAGGGACATCCTGCACTACCTGTCTCCTTGGCTCAGCTCTGTCCTGCTCCAAGCACTAATTCCCATTTCACCAGAGCCATTGTTCAGGGTGTTGTGTCTGACAGCAGAGCCAGCTCTCACAGGAAAGCTGTGCCAAAGAGGCAGCAATAGCAGAGTTCTTCTTTGCTTGGATGACTCCTGCACCTTCTCTCCAGCTTGTCCAGCCAGCTCATTCAGGCTTTAGTGCCAGACAGTCCCTCAGCGAGCCTCAGTGACAACCAGGACACGTAGGGCTTCACAAATAGGAATTTTTCAGGAATTTAAAAACACTGGTAGTGCCAGCTCCAACACTGTCTGTTGCACATCCTCTGCTCATCTCCTGGCAGTGCAACCCCCTGAAGATCCACCTTGTACCCACTGTGCCCTCAAACTGGTGGCGATCTGCTGTGGAACAGCTCAACTCTTCCCAATATTAATGGGGACTATGTACAACAAATCCTACTTCAGCTGCCTTGAGCATCTCCAAGATAGACTAGAGGGTACTTTATAGACCAGATCTACTAATGCCACTCCTTTTTGTTTTCAGTTTAACAAATTTGGGCTCAAAACTTAAAAAAAGCTTAAAAAATTTTGTTGAAACAGTAAAAGCCATGGTGTTGGCCATCACAGCTTGGGTCCCTCCCAAACCATGGCTTGAGCATGACGTATGGGACAGCACCAGTGAAACTGCTCTCCTGACCACAGCATTGCTGTAATTTGAGGAGAATTCAGGGGGTTTAACACAACAGAAGGAAGAGGTACCTGCACAGATCCTCCATGTCGATCTGCAGCCAAATGAGATGTCAAGTACGAGGTATTTGTCTGCCGGCTCGGCTGGATCTCCCACTCCCCTCGGCGATCCGACGACGCCTGCTCAGGAGTTCAGGAGCATGAAAGAAACAGAAGGGAGGGCAAAAGGTGAACGAGGAGAAGAAATAAAGGTATATTGGTTAGTGAGTTAGTTTCTTTGCAGAACGCAAGGCATTTACACTTTTAGCTGGGCTAAAATTCCCCTTTACCACGTGCACCTCATCATTTACTTCCGTGGTGGCTGCAGTGATCCACTGTGGGAGTGGATTTCATCTCCTTTAGCTGCTGAATGAAGGGAAAGATCTATTCTGGAAATTATTTCTTTAGAACAGCTTCACTTCCATGGATTTCAGCACAGCCACAATTACACTGACAGTATTTAACTATGTCTGTCAGGCCACACACAGCAGAGCACTTAGCTCGGCAGCAGGATGGGATTCACAAAGCTCAACCTCCCTCAAACACATCTTTTTAAACTAAAATTTTGAAACATAAACTGAGGCCAAACATTTAATTTCACCCAAAGGCAGTTCCACACGCTGATTCACCTGTGCAGTGCAGAAGGAAACATCCACACTTGCTTTACTGAAGAGAGGGTTGGGGGCTTTTTGGGTTTCTGCAGAAAAGTAGATAAGATGCTTTTGCTAACAAGTTTCCTCTTTGCCCTCAACAGAAGAACATCAGGTAATTTAAATTATTAGAACTTCATTTATTTTCTTAGAAGAATCACTCTGCACTTGCACGTGAAGCTCAGGTGGGTCACTGTTGGGGGTGAGGGTTTTTCCTTTTGTTTCCTTCTCTCAGGAAATGTCCCATCTGTTGCTAAGATACTTAAGAGAACAAAAGATGTGACTGGGAGGAGGAGGAGGAGGGGAAAGTGTGCAGCTGTCTACCCTCTTACTTGAGGGGTTTCTCTGGGGAATGGCAGAGTTACCACGAGATTTTAGGCTGAGGGAAGGGGCTGGGTGCAGCTCCCCTCTCGCTGTCAGATTTTAGGCTGAGGGAAGGGGCTGGGTGCAGTTTCCCTCTCCCTCTCAGATTTTAGGCTGAGGGAAGGGGCTGGGTGCAGCTCCCCTCTTGCTGTCAGATTTTAGGCTGAGGGAAGGGGCTGGGTGCAGCTCCCCTCTCACTGTCAGCATCAGGGGAGAATGTTTGAGCTGTTGTTTACTGTGGGGAGAATTGACTGCCACTGCTGGAGCCCTGTACTGCCTCTTCCTTACTGTGGGTGAGCCTTTGCTCGTAAGAAGCTGTAGGACTGGGATCTTATTAACTAACATCTGATCAAACTGGAAAGGACCCTTAACATCTAGTGGGATGCCTAAGAGGAAAAACAAGGACTGTGAGCCCCCTCCCTGCTCCAAGGGAGCCTCTCACGGCCATGTTCAGGAGCCCGGCTGCCACTGCCCAGCCCCGCCTTCCAGGACACCCCATGGATCCTGCTACAGCTGTGGAGTTTCTGATACATTCATTCACTACTCTGGGATCTGCCTGTCCCAGCCATGACAGCCATGGCTCTGAGGTCCCGGCTGCAGCCCTGAACCTCTGTTGGCCCCGGCCGCCATCCCCGCCTGAGGGAGCAGCGGCCGCGCCACAGCGCCCCCTGCAGGCGCGGGGGAGTCACCGCAGCCCTGCCCGGCCCGCAGCCAGCAGCGCCCCTGGTGGCCGAGCCCGGAACTGCAGCGGGGGGAAAGAGCCGCGGGCGGGAGAGGCCGGGCTGGGATCGGGACTGGGAATGGGAATGGGATTGAGCTGGGATTGTGCTGGGATTGGGAATGGCATTGTGCTGGGATTTGGACTGGGATTGTGCTGGGATTGGGAATGGGATTGTGCTGGGATTGGGGCTGGGATTGGGAATGGGATTGTGCTGAGATTGGGAATGGGATTGGGACTGGCATTGGGGTTGGGATTGTGTTGGGATTGTGCTGGGTTTGGGGCTGGGGTTGTGCTGGGATTGTGCTGGGTTTGAGACTGGGATTGTGCTGGGGTTGTGCTGGGTTTGGGACTGGGATTGTGCTGGGGTTGTGCTGGCTTTCGGGTCAGTGCCAGAGCTGGGCTTTGTGGGCCTTGTTATACACACACACTGGTAAAGAACTGTTCATCCTTTCCCCATCTCTGCCTGAAAGCCCATTCATTTCAAAGCCGTAATAACTGAGAGGAAAGGGGGCCATGTTTTTTCCATTCCAAGGGAGGTTCACACCTGTCTTTCAAACCAACACAGTCACCCAGCTTGGATGACAACATATCCAGTGCTCACCTAAGACCCAGGAGGATTTCAGCACACCTGAACCCAAGTGACCAGTATTAAGAATGCTTCCCAGGTCTGGGAAGTGTGGGACAAACACGTCTGTGTTGGCCTCAGCTGAATGAGCCACCATGGATCTGGGCAGGAAACAAGAGGCTCCAGTGGATAAACCCAGGTTGTGAGCAGTGAAAGTGCGCCCAGGGAAAGATTCCAGAAACCCCCCCAAATCACATGGCAAAACTAAAGACAGAGGGGGGAAAGGCTCACTCATCTTTGATTAAAACACTTCACTTTCCAGAGGAAAAGGCTACAAAGAGGTGATTCCACGTTAGCTCTTTACTAGGAGTCAAATATTGTAAGAGAGAATGTGCATTATTAGACCCAAGGACAAAAATTAGGCCATTAAATCTGGAGACCCAAACCCATGCCTCCAATTCACTTCTCGAGACATTTATTTTTTGCTTTTTTTCCTTTAGAGAAATGCTTTGCTCAAGACTTTAAGGGAACATCCTTCAGAAGAGAATTGTTTGTGTTTTTGTGAGAAGAACTTGATTTCCTTCATGGCATATTAAACAATTCATCATCCTATAATGTTTAGGTGAAAACATGAGAAAAGCTGCTGTGCAATCCAGAACTGTGCAGCTCAGAAGAACAAGGCCTGCAGGCTGCCTGCATATTTTGGGATTTCTTTGTGCCTTTGTGAACTAAAATGCCTGAAAAGGAAGCCAGGTGTCACTGTGCTGTCAAGGAAACACGATGCCTCACACATACACAATGTGAAGGTCTGTGGTAACGGTGGACAATGGGAGACTGGCTGAACAATCCCCCCAAAACCAGGGGGTTACTGCATCCATCAGGGTATTTATTAAAGCAGATGACTCTATCAGGGCTCACACAGCAGCCCACACTCATCACCATGCTCACATGCTGCAAACAACCCGGCCTCCTACAGCCACACTACCCCCCAAGGAGGGGTTATCCTGACTGTAGCTGATGGACTGGGATGTGTCCTACCCTGTGCTAGCTGTGTGACCCTTCAGAGCCCAGGAAGGCTGAGCCCAGACAGGCTGTGACACCCCAGGCTTGGTTCTGTACCCACAAACCCCAGCTCGAGGAGCTGAGCAGAACCTGGAGGTTGGGGAGCAGAATAAACCTGGAACCACCCCCTGAGAATAACAGCAGCAACAGCTCCAGCTCGGAGATCTACTGCAAGTCTGAGAATTCTGTTAACACAGAAAACCCAAACTCTAAACACCAACAAAAGAGCACAACGACAAAGGAAAAAATGGGAAATTCAATTTCCCCGTGGCAGCTCATCCAGACTGTGCTGCCTTCCTGAGGGTTCTGCCCTGCCTGTCCTTTGTGTTCTGCAACCCTCCCACTGTGAACTGGACACTCCAAGAAGGACATATGGATGTTTTTGGGACACGCATCCCTGTCACAGCCACAAGCTCTGTGGGCAGAGGGCACCTGGGAACAGGCTGCTATCAGCACAACTCTCAGTCTGCTCCAGTCCATGTGTTATGATTAAAAACACCTCAAAAATGTAGTAGTTACAGAGTTTAACCATACTGGATGATCAACTTTAACCTGTATACCCACAAACTACAGAAAAACAACCCCATTCCAAAGTGGACTCTGGTCAGCTCACGATACTGAGGAATTCCACTGGTTGATACCTTATTTCAACAACCTTCAACATTCTCCTCAAATCACCATCTCTAAATTAAGCAGGATTTGTCCCTGCTATGACCAAGAATCAGCCCCAGCTATCTATAATGCCACGTGGCTCCTGCTTGCCCAGCGCCAGGGAACTGGGAGAGGAGCCAAGGAACACACCTGATTGCGAAGGGCCTGCTGGGATGGTCGGTCCCGGTGGATGTGGCTGTCTCTGGTCACTGCAGAGGTCCCAGAATCCACATGGACAGATCCCACGGGAGTAGGCTGGAAAATAAGGTGTTGGTTAGGGCTAAGATTCTCACACGCACAAACCCACCTTGTCAAGCCAGCAGGAAGAAGAAAAACATCAAATCACTGCCCAAAGGAGCCAAGGAGAATTACAGCCAGGGCTATAAAATCTCTGTGATTTACAGACATGAAATGCGGTGGTGGATACCAGCACCAAATGTCTTGTATAAAAATCAATTAAGAAGATACAGTTAGTTGCCTGTCTCGATGTCAGATCACACCTAGTGTGTCTCACACAGAATTATTACAACTGAAAATATACAGACTTGTTTTCCTCATCCCATTGTCTCACCACTTGTAAAAATCACGCTTGCATAGAAACAGGACGTGTTAAAATTAAAGCTTCATCTGCTCTCTTCTCACCAAAGTCATAATCCCTGCTCCCAACATCGAGATCTCCATGGCAACCACCGTGGTTGTCAGCAATAGCACACTTGTCTTACAAGGTGCTCTTTATCAACTGCCTTTGTAATTAAAGAGAAATGAAGGGAAAATCTTGATTCACAAAGGGAATGATTTCTTAGGAACTCTGTTGAGCACAGTAAGCATGGGGAACACTAAATATAGTTGGGACACTAAAGCATTGGTACCAAGTTTAGCACTGATGGTGTTTGATCTGACACCAATGACAATTCATTTACAGATGTCATTACTGCTCTTTGGGGTGGGTTATGAGCAGAATGATCCAATGATCCAGAACAAAGAGATTTAGATTCTTCTACCATATTTCCCCATGATGCATCCTTTGGCTAAGGTCTTCCTGAGTTTAACTGGGTTTTGATCGTAAAAGTCATGCAATGAGATCAGGATGATGGTGTATGTACATGGAGTCATGGAACTGCTAAAAGGAGGTTGGTTTCTCCCATATTTCCTTTCCATGTACTGCACAGAGCTGGTTTGGCCTCTGAGTGTCCTCCAGGATATTATGAGTTCAGGAGAGCAAGTTTAGATTAGATATTTGAGAAGAAATTCCTCCCTGTGAGGGTGGTGAGGCCCTGGCACAGGCTGCCCAGAGAAGCTGTGGCTGCCCCACCCCTGGCAGTGTCCAAGGCCAGGTGGGACACAGGGCTTGGAGTAACCCGGGACAGTGGAACAGTGGAACGTGTCCCTGTCCATGGCAGGAGGTTGGAACAAAGTGGGCATCACAATCTTGCCTTCCAACCCAAACCATTCGGTGATTCTACTATCCACTGAACATCCATCACAAACTCTGTTTCTTTTTGATGGGAACGTGACCATTATAGAGGGTTTCTGTGATTCTCCTGCTTTAAGGTGGATTTTAGATATTGGTCTCCAATCCTGTGCTGGACTAGTTCTAGCAGTCTCATCATGATCACTGTCACAAATAGGAAAATGAGGCTTGAATGCCCAGAGAGGTGGATGGGGCCTCTGTCCCTCAGGCACTGCAAGAACCCCCTGAACACAACGTCAGGACATCTCGCTGTGTTGAGATTTGAAAGATTCTGTCACGGACACATTTTATGAAAAACCCTTTTGCTAGGATTGTTCTCCTGAGAAGCTGGGAGGCCTCAGAAATGAAATGTAAACAATGGTTATCTGCTGCTGTGGAATGCAACAGGTGCATCTTTGATTGGTCTCATGTGGTTGTTTCTAATTAATGGCCAATCACAGTCCAGCTGTCTCAGACTCTCTAGTCAGTCACAAGATTTTATTATCATTCCTTTCTATTCCTTGCTAGCCTTCTGATGAAATCGTTTCTCTATTCTTTAGTGTAGTTTTAATATATAATTTTCTTTTAATATAATATAAATCATAAATAATAAATAATAAATCAGCCTTCTCACACACGGAGTCAAGATTCTCATCTCTTCCCATGTCAGGACTGCCTGCAAATTCCACAAGATTTGATCCCAAACTCACGGGCATTAATTGGGATTACTGGGAACAAGAAGGCAGTGCTGGGGAAGCAGCACCTGGAGGGCAAGGCACGGGATGTGGCAGGGACAACTCACAATTGGCCTGCCGACCCAGTCGTAGGCGTAGTCGAAGGTGTAGCCTTTCTTCTCAAAGAGCTCTGTGAAGATGGTCCGCAGGTAATCGTAGTCTGGTCTCTCAAAGAAGTCTAATCGCCGCACGTAGCGGAGGTACGTGGCCATCTCCTCTGTCAGAAAGGGCAAAAAGCGGCAGATTTTATCCTGAACCTTCCAAATGAGTTCCTAGAAACCAATGTCTGGGCCGCCAGCGCTACCTCTGGCTTTTCTCCTACAAGTCCTCGACGAAAAACAATTCAAACACTTCTCAAGCAAAGATGGAAGTCCCACCTCTGCTCAAATCTGACTTCCACACCTTGATTTATTCTATAAATTTGTATAAAAATAAACAGAGTGAGAAATAAGCTCACTAAACCTGACCACAGGCTGCTCACAGGTATTTAGAATGCTCTTGCCCAGAGAAGCTGTGGCTGCCTCATTCCTGAAAGTGTCCAAAGCCAGGCTGGATAGGACTTGGAGCATCCTGGAATAGTAGAAGGTGTCCCACCATGACATTGGCACTGCCTGAATATTCAAAACTAGACTAGAAGGGGAGGCTCCAAGGTTAATTTACCTGAAGAGGGTTAATTTACAGACCAGGGTTTGGTGTTAAGATAATTAATTGCTTTCCTGCATCTGGGTCTCACTTTGCACGCACAGAATATTGAGTCCTAGGAGCTCATGTCCTGCCTTTTCCCAGCTCTCCCTTGGCTCATGGCCTTGACTTCAGCTGACAAAAATAAGAACAGTACTGCTTATTGATACTTAACTGTGTCTGTGGCTTGTGGCTTCCATGGAGGTAAAAAAGGGGGAAAAGAAAGGAGAAGAAAGAATCCTCTCTTTTAAGTACCTCCAGAAGGTGGAGAACAACCAGTTTCAGGCAAGGAAGGGACACAACTCAGCTCTCTCATCTCCTGTCAGCCCAGACCTGAAGGAGCTGTGAGGAGGAGTACTGGCTAAAAGATGAGAACAGCCAACCTGAAGCTGTTCTGCGTGGAACCAGGTGGATTTTGGAATGAGACATCTGGGGAATTACAGTGACTTGAGTGAACAATGATCCCATTCCAGGCTTGCTGCTCCTCATGCTGGGAAAGACATGTGGCAGTACAGGAATGGGATTAATTGTGGGTGCTCTCCCTGGTGTCAGGCCTTCAGAATCCCTCCACAAAACCTCCCAAGCCCACTCTGTGCACAAGGGACCCTGGAGAAGGCACTAACTCTGTACCCTGCTCCTCCAGCTCCAAGGTCTGTTAAACTGGACATCAGGTGCTGGGCGTGGCTAGAAGCACTCTTTAGCAACACCCTCCTTAAAACTGCTCCCAGGAGGTGGGATTCATGGACAGACACACCATCCCACCTTCCAAGCTGGCCACCTACACCTGCAACACCTTCCATTTGGAAAAGAATTAACTCAGTAGTTTTAGCATGGTCATTTGGGAGAGGGAAAATAATGAGGAGCTCTTTTGGAAGGAAGCCAAGAAGTAAAACAGGCATACAAGGCCCTTGAGCACTGTCCAGCCTCCTTAATGAGAAGAGTTTTGTTCAATTTAAGACCTCAGGCCCTGCTAATTTATAGCAGCAGCTTCAGTTGTTTGCCAGCATGATGGATACACGTAATCCAATACTTTCTGACAGAGAAAGTGTCAGAGATGTGCAGGCCCATCCCATTTAACAAGGTATGGCCACCTCCAGCTGCACTCACACAATCCCATCAGGGCTTTACCTGGAAAGTTCTCACAGAGAACTTCAACTGGAGTGTTTCTCTTTGTGTCCCCAATCTTCTGATATCTCTCTTTTAAGGTGTCAGCCTGCAGCGCACAAAGACAAAACAGTTGTGGAGAAAGAGTTCAACCATGTGAGAAAGGACATGCTGTGTGGGAAGAAAAACAAGGTATTTAATGCCCATTCTGGGTGACATCAGGAGATGCTACTTGTAACTGAACTGCATCTTGGACTACACCAGTGGGAATATTTCACAGGAGAGAACATCCAAGGATGTTCAAACATCTTTGTTCATGAAAGGCAGGACCCTCATTAGTGTCTTACAGGGCTCATTTCTCACAGCCCAGTCCTGAGGACTGTGCAGGGAAGGTTTTATGGGAGAAGGAGATAAAGGTGCATGAACTGTGATGGCACATCTGGGCCTCCCCAGCCATCGAGCTGCCTTCACAAACAAATGCACAGCAGTTGCACAGCACATTCACAGCAATTTGGGTGAAATTCACAGACAATGCACAGCAATTTGGCTTTTCCTCTGTGCAACAGAATGTTACCACATTGAATATGACTCTAGACCAGTGCACTTCTCCCAAATCCCAGGCTGCTCCCACACAGCCTTTCCTTGCACCCCCAAAGCATCCATCACTCAGCATGGGTTTAATATCTGGTCAACAAGAAAATGAAACTATTTGCAGTTGGATTTCCCACCTAAATCAACCTGAGGCAGAGAACTCTGCTCCAGTTGGCACCCTAAAAGTGGGGTTTCTTGCCTCCATTTCAAAATATGTCAGTTAGACCTGGCAGCAGCATAATTAGCACTGTAGACATTCTCTGCAGATACAGCCCTGACAGCGCAGACCAAAAATCTAAGCTGAGGAGACCTAGAAGGGCAAAGATGCCACATTCTAAATCCAGCTGGAGAGTCTGTGTTTGCCCTGGACCTCCAAAAGGAGTCAACTAATTCTTATCAAGTTTAACACTGAACTGAGGGACTTCTGGAGAACTTTGTATAAACTTGCAATTATTTTAGAATAATTTACAGGATTAATTTAAGGCAGATGAGTTCAACTAAGCCAGAAAGAAAATACATACTAGAATAACACACTTACAGAGAGGCGTGGACATAAAATCAGAGAGACTCTGATTTCTTTCACAATCCCTTTCATGCTTGAAAAACCTTTTGTTGCTTTTAGGAGCTGTTGCCAACATTTCTGGCATGTGCCTGATGAGGCTGAGCTGAGACTAACTCTGGATAGGTGGTAAAAAAAAAGCTGGACAAGTTCTATCAACCCAATTGGAAGCCACTGACCAATGCAGAGCTCTGCCAAGCAGCTCCTGAACCCAAAGCCTTGGCTCCTTTTTCCAACAGGAGCTGCTGTCTATCCTGATGAGTCTAACTTGATCAGTCCCTTCACTCCCTTCAATGCCAAAGCTGAACACAGTAGCTTAATCATCAGGGAGGTGATGGAGAAGTGAAGATGCAGCTTCCAACAGCTCTGGAGCCAGCAAATGACTTACTCCTTGTTAGCTCAGCTGATGGATGTTGGCGGCAGTCAGCAACTCAATTTCTTGCAGCTCTCCACATTGTACACAGCATCTCATAAACTCCCCAGCACTGAGTGTCCAGTGTCTCTGGAGGGAAGCCAAGTCCAATACTTGTGCCAGAAAACCAGTTTTTCAAGCTGAAGTCCATCTGTGCATCTAAAGCCATCAAACTGCTCCATTATAAGCAGGGATCACAGATGCAGCTGGGGGATTGTGTTGCCGTAACTGGAATTTCATAAACAATCACTGTGTCCCAGTCACGCTCCAGTTCAGGGCAGCTTCCAATCACAGCTCTCTCACTGCTGTCCCTGTCTCTCTCTGTTCAACCTTCTCTCCAAAATTGTACCAATCTGGCAATTTAAAGGGCCAGGTAAAGTATTTCTACCTTAAAATCTTCCCTGCAGCTAAACTCAATGCCTGGGTGTTAGGCTGCAAGGACACAAAGGAGAGGACAGTGTTTCTGGCTGGGTTTTGCCAATGTTTCCCCAGTGGATTCTCCTCTGGGTAGAGACTAGCCAAAGTTTTAAAGGACAAAACCTGAAGCTTGAACCTACCTTCAGTCCTTGCCAGGGCAGGCTGCCTCGGAGGAAATACATGAACATATGGCCAAGGGCTTCTAAGTCATCTCGACGACTTTGCTCTGAAAGAGAAGAGATGACAAATTATTGCTGCAGAAGCAGAAATGGCTCTGAGATCTCAGCAGCAGCCACACCTGTACCCGAGATAAAGGTACCAGAGGGACATTCACTCACTGTCTGCAGCTCAGACCTTGTGCAAAACCAGAAGCTGTTTCAGAAAGCCAGAAAATGTGTAAAATCAGCCAGAAGCCATGAGGTAACACGAGCACTGCACAATCCAGCCTGAGGCAGAATGGACAACTCTTAATTGCAGAGGAATAAAGCAGTGCCTCAATTCTTCTCTGACCTAGCAGTGTCAGTGTTGCCATGTGGTGCTGGATCATTTTCTCTGGACTAAATGGGAATGGGATGCTCACAGCCAGCTGCAGGGATCTACCCTTGCACAGTGCCAACCCTTTCCCAATTTCCTCTGCTGCTCATCAGAGCAGATCAAAAATAGCTCCTTCCAGCACCGTGGAACACTTGCTGCTGCTGCTGCTGCCACATGCAGATGTTGTAATTATAAATGAGAAGGGGGGGGGAAAGGGGCACAGAGCCAAAGGAAAAATATCCTAAAACAAGCGACCAAAATGTATCCAAAACCCCTGGGGAGGATAGAAGAGAACAACAGATGTGGAGGCAACACTGGGCTGGGCTGAGCTGCACTCCTGGGTTCACTGAGCTTGTGGACTCATTGGTGCACCCTCACCTCCTCTGAACCCCACCTGCTCCAAACAACATGATCCATGATCCAGAGCAGATCCACTGCAGCCACTGAACCTGCAGGAGATGCTGGGAGTGGGAACACTCAGGAAAAGGGAACTGAAACGACAGTCCCTGCAGTTATCCTGGTAAAAAGGGGAAAAAAGGAGGATGCCCTGGGTAATTTAGTGCACTGATGCAGATGGCCTTCTAGGAAGATGGTTGAGTGCACTTGTCTCTCAGAAAAGCTGGAGTCAGACTCCTGTGTTTGAAACATGAAAAGATTGACTCCACCTGGGCTGGTCTCACCAGCGAAGCATCAGCTCCTCACAACCCCTGTGGGCAGGGACAGCCCACTCAAACACACCCCCAGAGCTGATGTGGACCCTTCCCCTGCATGAGCCACGGTGGGAGCTGAAATCCTGTGGGAGATGGGTCCTAAGGAAGGCACATGGTGCACTTCAAACACAAACACATCTTCCCTCCACATCGCCCTCATCAGCAGCTTCCCAGCCTGCTCCCACTGCAGCCTCCCATTCCTCCATCCCTGCCTGACTCCTCACTTTCCAAAATTAGAAACCAGGCTCATCCCTCCTTACTCCCCAAAGACAGTGAGCTCTCCAAGTGGGAGCCAACATGCTAGGAGGCCTCCTGGAAAATATTCCATTATCTCACTGCTTGTATAGATTTAAGAGAATATAAACATTTAGTAAGTTATTTTTTGCCTTTCAGCCACAGAAATGTAATCTTCTGTTAGGAAAGAAAGCAGCGAGGAGAGGAGAGGAGATGAAAGCCAGGTTTAAACTTATTTAAATCATTCATTTTCTCCAACCAGTTACTAGGTCAGGGAACATCCAACTCTAACACCTGGAACTGGAAGGCATTGGGACAGTGCTGTGCTATAAAAATCTATTTGTCTATCATCCAGTGCAGCAATCACTGCCTGCCTGCTTGTCTTTTATCAGTGCAGGGCTGCTCCCAGTCATTTAGTTCCTAATAAAAACTGTAATTATCAGGCTTCCAACATTTCAGCTGGCTCAATTCCTCAAAAGAAGGGAGAAAAAAAAAAAAAAAAAAGAGGCGCACAACTGTAAACGGCATTGGGAGCTTCAGGGGCACAAGAGAGCTCAGCCAAAATGCTATGGGAGGTCTGCAGGATTCAAATGGCAAGCTGGAATGTGTCCAGGGAAGGAGTACAGCACCAGGAGCAGCTGAAGGTGCTGGGGAGGCTCAGCCTGCAGAAAAGGAGGCTCAGGAGGGACCTTCTGGCTGTGCAGAATCCTCTGACAGGAGAGGGAAGCCAGGGGGGCGGGGTTGGGCTCTGCTCCCAGGGAACAAAGGACAGAGGAACAAAGGACAAGAGGAAACAGCCTCAAGCACCACCAGGGAAGGTTTAGGTTGGATATTAGAGCAAATAATTCACTGAGAGGGCTGTCAAGCATTGAACAGGCTGCCCAGGGCACGATGGAGTCACCGTGCTGGGAAGTGTTCAAGAGACACGTGAATGTGACACTTGGGGACGTGGTTTAGAGGTGAACACTGCAGTGCTGGTCAGCTGTTGGACTCAGTGACCTCAGAGAGCTCCTCCAGCCTGAAGCACACTCTGCAAGCTGCCCCCACGCAGACAAACCTTTGCCAAGGTGCGTGTTGATGGACATGTATCTCGCTGTTCCAGTGAGACTCTTGTGCTCCCTGTAGGGAATGTGTTTTTTGGTTTCGGGGTCGATGTACTCCTTGGCCAGCCCAAAGTCTATGATGTGGATGACGTGCTCCTTCTTGTTGCCCTGCCGGCCGATGAGGAAGTTCTCCGGCTTGACGTCGCGGTAGATGAGGTTCTTGGAATGCACGTACTCCATCCGAGAGATCTGCAAAAAGGAGGGAAATGTGAGCAGAGCTCTGGCTCCCAGCAGAGCTGCAAGAGGAATGTGTCATCCCCTCCTTTCCAAGGCTATCGTGCTGTGCTCGCTGCTTTATTCCCACGGAAATGGCAAGGGCTGTTTCTGAGGCGTTACCACTGGGATGCAGCTCTTGGCAGGGTGCCACGGGAGCTGCAGCAGCCTTTTTGTATTGATTTTAAACATACTAAACCGGTTACCAAGAGCTCTTCCCTTGCCCACCTCCTTCCCCTGTTGCTCTGTGTCTTACCACCTTCCTCCCTCGACCCATATGTTGTCTTAGACATGCCAGATTCTTCGTGGAGGGGGATTTTTGGGCAGGCACGAGCTTTACGATCTTCAAAGCTGACTAAAATAATAATTAATCTCATTGCTGTCAACTGGGAATGGCTGGAATATTTTTCAGCTTTTGACTAATGTTTTTCTGGAAGTTTGAGTGAATGGGAAGGTGGAAGGGCAGAAACCTCACTTCTGAGGTGACAGAGTGCCTCTAACAACACATCTTGCTCAGAAGAACATCATTAAAATTGCATTTGAAAACAAACATATTGCAGGTGTATTGTCAAGCAGTTCTCCTTGGGTCCTGAATTTAGGAGATGATTCTAAAGGAAAATAATTCTCAATTCCATTTAATTTATTACCTTTAATTGCCTTTACATGTTTCAAATGAACACACAAGAACCCCCATTTATGGCTGTCCTGGTCACAGCTGCCCTGCACGCCAAAGATGCTTCTCTGGAAAGGCTACTGGGATTCACACAGATATTTGTGGGCTGGCAATGCTACGAAAGCTCTGCAAAGTTGCACCAAGCCCCAGTTTTGCACTAACGAGCCTCAGTCCCCAGAGGTCACTGCCACACCGCTGTGAGGGACAGCACAGGGACATCCAGGGTGAGGGCCACCAGCTGCTCACCCCCACTGGGTGGATCCTGCTGGGAAAGCTCTGCAGGACGGAGTCTCTGCCTCACTGAGCCATCTCTGCCCCAGGCAAGCATCAGGAACCCCCCATCAGCCCTTCCACCCCCTGCTCACCTTGCTGGGCTGGCACACCCTGGCTGCTCCTTCATTCCGCACTGAACCCAGACACACTCCCACCTGGCAAACCCAGACCACTCTTTCTCTTTACACATCCTGCACCCACACCTGGTTTTAAAAGTCCACAAGCATGTGACCCTCCATCACACTCCCAGGCCCTTATCATGCACCCTGTTTTAAAGGAAAATCTGCTGCATTTCCACCTCTTGGAAAGAAGGAGCAGGCAGGAGGGGGCAGCCCTCCTTATAAAACAAACAGCTGTACAGGGAGGGCAGCAGGCAGGAGAAAACTGGCTGCAGGTGAATCAGGCTTAAAAACCAGAATTTGCTCCAAGACTCTTCAAAGAAGGGAACAGCACGTGCTGCCGCTCCCTCCCCTCCACGCAGTGATTGATTCCAATGTGCAGAGAAAATGGGTTTCACGGCTAACAGCCATTATTTCCAATCAATTACAGCCTGGTGCAGAGCAGAGCAGATGTTCTTCAGTCATTCTTCACACTTTGAATCACCTACAGGACACAGCAGCAGGTCGTGAGACAAAAAGCCACGTTGGGAGGCAATTCAAATGAAGATGCAACCCTTGAAAGTGGAACAAAGAGTTTCCTCGCCTCTCCACACATAACAAGCTTCCAAGTGGAGCCTGACTGCCTCATTTGATTTGTTCCTGCTACCAAAGCAGCTCAGTTGTTGAAATCCCAACAGCAATTAGAGAGCCTGAAAAGGGCCCATTTTTTTTCTTCTTTAAAAACTCTCTGCAAGTTGCAGCAGGCAGGACAACAACCTGGACAGCTGAGGTGTCAGGTGAGCCATTATGCTCCAGCAGCAATCAAGGGCACTTATTTTCCTGCCTTTTTTCCTCCCACCTGCCTTTTTTTGCTTCTACCACACACACACACACACACACACACACACACAGAGCTGCTGTGGGGTCTTTCATATTCCTTCTTTACTTCCACCTGCCTGGACGCTTCATGCTGGAGAGCTTTGCTCAGCCATGGCAGCTCAAAGACACTCCCCGAGTCAGAAAGATGTTTCTTGGAGCAGCTTCCATGCTTTATTCAGCCTGACAAGCCAGTGTCCCTGCTGGTGGCTGCTGTGATGTGGAGTGTCTGGGCTGCATGTCCCTCCCAGGCTCTGCCTGAGCACACAAGAACAGCAGTGCTGGGGCACAACCTCAGCACCAACCCCGGCTGAAGAAAAGGGGAGGTGGAGCTGCCACTCCAGAAATGTGCTGGATGCACAGGTGCCTGCTCCTCTGGGTTTGAACTACAGGCTCAAAACACTCTGAATTAATTCTTTTAGGGGCAGAGAAACCACTCCAGGAATGGAATGCTGTTTTTCCATTGCTCTGACACTGGAAAACCAGCAAGCAGGGGAGCACTGGGGTAGATGGAAGGCTGTAAATTACAGAGGGATTTCCATGGGCACGGCTGGCTGAGTCCATCCTTGGAGCCATAAATTTCCATTTCAGATGTCAGAGAAACCTTTAGGAGGGGGAGAATCCCTTGGCACACGGCAGGACCCCTGTGCTGTGGTGGAGAAATGAGAGGAAATTGTGACATTTAGCAGGTGCCAAAGAAACGCGTGCTTTCGTGTGCCTTCCTCCTGCCAAGGCAGCAAGTGTAACAAACCCTCTGATCCCAGAAAGGTAACTCTTAAGAGACTGATCTTGACAGCAGCTCCATCTCTAGACCTTCCTGATAAATTTGAGCCCTTCTTCCACACATCATCTGCTTAAATACAGATCAGACCAGCAGAGAATGAAATTAATCTTGTTCAAAGGCAATTTTGATGGTCACTGGTAGAAAAACATCCTGCCACAACTCGGTCCAGATCACATCCAGAGTATTTTTCCAGTGCCTGGTGGCACAACAGACCTTGCTGTAAGCTGTCAGTGAGCTTTGTACAGGCTGGGCTTGGCCAAGAGCGAAAACCAGAAGTCTGAATAAAAAAACATTCTCCCCTGAATTATGGGCCGTGGGGACTCACATAGTGACCACACTTTAATTGCCAGGCTTGGCTTTGTTCAGGAGTTTCACTCACTGGAGCTGATCTACTGGATGTCTTCAGCTGCATGTAGAGTATGGGGAAGCAGTTTGAGTCTGAACAATTCCCAAAACAAGCTGCCTTCCTTGAAGATTCATTGTCATCCAGTCTCTCTTGCCCTCAGCCAGGACAGCCTTCCTGATGTAAAACTATGTTTGAATTCTCCTGTAATCCCACGTGGCACTTCTTAAGAGACATTGCCCTTGTTTTTCCTAGAGAAACTCCTCTTTCTTCTAACATCTGGAAAGGATCCACCCCAGCCCTGAGATGCTGCAGCCTGTCAAGCTCATTCACAACAGACAAGCAGAAATACGTATCAAAAAATATCAAAAAAGTGCCTCTGGTTAAAAACTGACCACAGGACTGGATGCTCCTACAGACATGGGGATCACCCTAAGTATGAGGAGAAAATCAGGGGACAAATGCCCATGGCTAGAATTACAGCTTAAGCAGACTTGGCCACTCAGAAGCAGGAATGAAATGTAGTTCATGGATGTGAGCCCAAGGAGTTTGAGAGTCCAGCTTTCCTTTCTGATGTGTCTCACACAGGAGTGTGACACAGTGACTGCAATCATTTAGTGTGGGAGAAAGATTTTCCCTAAAGCCTTGTGGCTAGAGCAGAGTGTTTTCATTTCATTTGAGCAGTAAATGCCAGCCCCTCTGGAAAACACTTCTGTCAGGGCCAGGTGATGTGGCACACCTGAGCATGTCTGATCTGTCCCCTTAGATGTGCACACTCCTGTAAGCCCCCTGAGGAGACTGAGAAGGCCCTACAGCATCTCCCCACGGCCAGAGGAGCACCTGATCCTCTGGGAGAACATCAGCTCCTGCATTTCCAGCTGCCTTTGCTGTCCCCCTGCACGTGTTTTCCGCCTGGCACCGGTGTCTTGCTGAGCTGCAGCCTGGCCACAAGTCCAACAGGTGATGCCAGTGAGGAACATCCAAGCCCAGAGCTGAGCTGCAGCCCCAGGGCACAGCAGAAGGCAGCAGCCATGGCTGTGACAGTCTTGATTTCCCCAGCAGCCCCTTGGGAATGAATTTACATCTTTATGTTTTCCCTGCAAAGGTCACACAAGCTGCATCTGAGGCTTTGCCAGCTGTTGCCACTTGATTTAATCAAAGGCAATACTATAAATTGGTTTTCCATTGATAAGGAAACATTCAAAACCAAAAGAACTTGACTGCTTTGCTGGGGAGGCCTCAGCACCAGGCAGGTGCTGCTCAAACTTGTGCAGTTCTGACCTCAGTTTTCCATCTGCTGTGTCAAACTTCAGTTTACCTGGAAAGGATTGTGTTCCTCATCCCTTACATCTCCTCTTTCCTACCATGCTTCTATCCACAGAGATATTAATGTGAATATACAATTCCAACTCTGCTGTGGAGCACCTGGGTGATCCCAAGGTCCAGCTATGCAAGATCTGGATATCTGCAGATATTTAGGAATCTGCAAGCCAGTCTGAAAACCAAAAAAGCCAAACTGACTGGCAGGCCCCACTGACTTGTGGAAGTATCCACACCACATTTAGTATGTTCAGCTTTCATGTTGTTCACTTTTAACACAAACCCAAATCCAAGCCTGGATCCCTTCCAGCTTCACTTCCTTTCCTTTTCAGGTACATTAAAGGCTCTGTGATGTTGCCCATAGAATATTTTATTACAAGTGTCAGGAATTTAAACCCATTTGATTGACCAAATTTTGACCACATTTGACAGAGGCAGAGCTCTCAAAGGCTGCTGTTTTGGCTGAGCAAGGCTCAGCCCCCACTGCCCGGTGAGGTTTCAGTCTATGGGCAGCCCAGCAGCACCAAACCAGCAGAACTGGTAGGAGTGTGGGAGGGTGCTGTGCTCGGTGTGTCCCACGGAGAGGGTGAGAAATGAGATGTTCCTGGGATGTCCAAAGAGAGGGAGGGACCTGGGGTGTGCAGGGGATGCGAGGCCGTAGGAATCCAGCTGCACTGGTTCTGCTGTGCAGGAGCCACCTCCTCGTCAACATCACCCGACCTCCCTCCATGGGCACGAGTCCTCCTCACCCCTGAGAGGTTTTCTTTTATTGGAAAGATGGACAGGGACCTTGGACAAGGGACTGGAGTGACAGCACAAGGGGAAATTGCTCCCTGCAGCCAGAACACAGGGTTAGATGGGATACTGGGGAGAATGTGGGACTGGGGAGGCCCTGGGACAGGTTTCCCAGAGAAGCTGTGGCTGCCCCATGCCTGGAAATGTTCCAGGCCAGGTTGGACAGGGCTTGGAGCACCCTTGTGTAGTGGAAGCTGTCCCTGCCCATGGCAGGCAGAGTGGGATTAGATCTTTGAAGGTTCCTTCCAACTCAGACCTGGTGATTCTGTGATGGAAGAGGATTCTCTCAGCACTGCACCTTGCACTGTGCCCACCCCAGGATGGAAGGACACCCAGGACACCCCAGGGCAGGCCCTGCCATCACTCACCAGCTGAATGGCAATCATCAACACCGTCTTCAGAGTGAAGGTCCTGTCACAGAGGTCAAACAGATCTTCCAGGCTGGGACCAAGCAGCTCCAATACCATGGCATTGTACTTCCCACAGGGTCCAAAGTAATACACCTGGGGGAGCCCTTCAGCTGGAAGAATAGGGAAAAAAAAACTGGAATCAGTCAATGGGACAAAGTTAATTCCCCTCCCTCTGTGTGCAGACCTTTTGTTAGGCAGTTTTACTGTCACTTCTTGAGTGTTCTATCTGCTGCTGCTGCCCAGCAAGGAAATAAAAGTCCCAGCACAAACTGTGACTGAACCAAAGGCCAAACCTGAGCAGTGCAGGCTCTGCTCAGCTACACCCCTGCACAGACAAAAGGGATTTCAGAGCAATTAACAAGTCCACCTCAAAGCATTGAGCTTTGGCAGCTTAAAGGCTTGGATTTAGGGAACACGACACAAAGTTCCTAGTGTTCCACTAAAAACCAGGCAGAGAACAGCCCCAGATGTGGGTTGGCATTTGCTGGAGCAGTTAGGAAGATGACAGTCCTTGGAGAAAATGAAACATGGCCAAAAAAGGGCTGCTTTGTCACCAAAATAGCACCCAGCCCTTGCTTTTCAGCACAACCTTAGACAAAGTTTACACTCAATAAAAAGGAAAAAAAAAATCTTTTTTCTATAAAATAGGAAAAAGTTTTAAATTTTGACCAATCACCACACAAAAACAGGTGATTATGGTCATTAGCATATGTGCACACAACACATCTATCAACATTGAACTGGCAGGAGCCAGAGCCCATCTTCCCACCCAACAGACTGCTCTGTGGGAGTGCAGTGTTGATACTCAGCTGGCAGGGGATTTTTGGGTGGATCAGCTTTCTGAAAGGCATCAGAAGCAGAGGGGAAAAACCAGCCTTGATGTTGGAAGACTCAGAGAGCTGCACAGCACTCCTGGAATTACCTTTGAGTCAAAAAGGAAACCACAGCAGCCCATACAGGAGGAATTTAGCACAGGCCCAACTGCTCATTTTGCTAATCAGCACCTGCACCAGCCCTTGGCGTCCTACAAGCTGGGTAGCATGTTTAAATATCTCTGTATTTCCAGTCTACACCTCATAAGCAGCTCCAAAACACAACAGAAAGGGTTTGTTTTGAAATACAGGGCTTTGTCTTATGTCAAAACAAAATATGTGCTTGAATGCCCCAAGATTTGGCGTCCTGCTATTCGGTGTAAGGGCTGAGCACGGGGAGCACTGCTATGTTTTTTTCCCACAGAGATCCACAAATTATAGTGCACAGGACCTGAAAGCACTGTGATTACTAATTTTATGGCATGTTTTAAACAAGTGCAGGCATGCACCTGGATTTGAATGAGTGATCAATGTTAGATATAGCAAAATACTTGACTAATTAAGTGCAGAGTTTGGTGTGAGGTGCTCAGTGAAACATTCCAGGCTGGAGAGAATGTCAGCAACACAACAAGTGCCAAGTCCTACTCCAGATTTAGGGAAACCCTGCTAATCCACCCCGTGGCACTCAGAACTCTGCAACCTGCCAACAACATAACAAAGCAGCACTGAGATCACCAAACTGTAAATATCACAGAACTCCTGCTCCAAAAGAACAAACTGCAGTTTGACAAAGATTACCTGAGGAGGGTTTTAATCTCATTAATTCACATGCTCTGGGAATCTGTCAGCAGGATGCATTAATGGGATATTACAGGGCATTGCAGGAATTCCCTGCCTAACCAGTGGTTTGTGTCCCATGTAAAACACTGACCCAACCTGGGGTTGGGAGGCTGCTGCTCCTAACAGAGCTCCATGCTTCAGGAAGCAGTCACACTCATTAAATCCTCTAGGAACACAGGATGGTTTGATGCAGAAGCAATTCAGAAAGCCAAACAACGACGGGATATGATCCAGGCAGCTCCAAAATGCTTTCAAATATCCCAAAATCAACACAAATGGCAATTTAATGTCATCAGCCTAGTGCTGAAGGCTGGAATAATTGCAACAGCTCTTGAAGTGACTCATGGTGAGCCACTGGGTATTCAGTGAAGTCTGATGAGGACTTACCTACAAAGTCATCTCTAACACCAAGATAAGCATCTCTATTTTTTAGAGAATAATAGAATAATAATAGAGAAGAAGAGAGTAACAGAATATTTTATGCAAAGTTTAAACCTGAGCCCATTATAGATTCTAGATACAGACAGACAATGAGCACCTCTACCACAATTTCTACAAGTCTCAAATAGTGGAACTGAGGAAGGAATTAGTTAGGACTCTGCTAACTAAGGCATGCAGGAGAATAAAATTGTAGAAAGGCTCTTAAAGAAGGTGAAGGATCCCATTTAATATCAATATTCCCAGGGGAATATGAGAACATTTACAGCCTCACGTGGTAAGGGGCAAGCACTGCAATCAAAATGAATTTCCTACTGGGCATAAGACCCAGAAAAACAGACTGCAGCAAGACCCAAAAGGTGGGGATTTCATGTAGGGAAGGAAGCAACACTGCTTAGTGCTCACTGGGATCCCAATTCCTTCAGCTTTACCTATTCAGAGCTCGCAGCCCAGAGCCTGGAGTACCCTCTTTGTCTTAAACCCCCAGGAAAGCTCTGCCTTCTGTGGGAGCTCTGGCAAAGTGAGGCCTTAGTGAAGAACATTAAAAAAGCATCCTAAATGTCAGAATACAGGAGACATCATTGGCTTCAGGCGTGTTTTTAGGGTTCGATTTTTATTCCCTGAGGCTTTTCTCCGATTGCCAGCTCTGCAGTCAAAGACTTCCCTCTTGCCCTTGCCAGGATAAAGCTGCTGTGACATCCCTCTGGATCCAAATACTGCTGATGAGCCCTGTGGAGCTCCCAGCCCACACCAGGGATCCTCAGCTCCACACTAGTTAGGGAAATAAAGTTGAGAAGAACTCAGCATAACATATCCTCAGCTCACTCAAGCTCAACTCAACATTCACCATCTTTTTGGGAGGAGGAAAAACTCCACAGATGAACTTGATGTACACATTAAAAGGTGTGTTGGCAGATAAACTGGATGAAACCTGAGATACAGGCAGCTCCACAACCACTCTGAACAGTAAAAAGGGTCAGCCTAAAAAAATCTGCATAAAATTTGATTTTGTCACAGCCCATCTGCATAATTTATGACGTAGCTTGGCTCTATTTCAGCAAAAAGCATTGTGTCCTGGTGCTGAGTCCATTGTCACAGTGAACCACAGGAACTCCATAAATATCACCAGAAGATCTGTAAATACCTAAGAAGGATGTTGCCAACTGAAAAGATTGATGGAGGAAAAAGGACTTTTTTTGCCTGGGCAGTTGGAGTTGAGGTTTTTAATGGAAAGTAATCTCAGTGGGAGAGGACTGGAAAGGTCACACAAAGCCATGGTGTCATGCTGTAGGTGAGCAGCTCTGAATTCAGAGATGAAAAGCCACCAGCAGAGCAGAGTCTCACACTGAGGACTCAAAGGTACAACTCAACACTTGAAGTACAAACCAGGATCTGTTTAATGCAATTAATGCATGAAATCACATCACAACCAAGAATTTCTCCATGGTATCAAACAAGAGCAATACACTAAGGGAAGAAAATACAGGCATGCTATGTGCAGGTTCTCCTTTGGAGGAAAACCAGTTTATTACAGCAGAGACTGCTGCGAGCAGAAATCATCTCAATTTGCTTAACGGCTTTGGTCTCGCTGCTGAGTGATTTGGCTCAGCCACATGGAAAAGGGCCCACTCCACCCTCACTCTCACAGGAAGTTTATCACCCCAATAAACACAGACTGATTGCTGCACCGGAATCCACAGGCAAATTCTGCTATTTCAGCAGAGTGATGTCTTGGAAGAAATTCAAGCTGAGCGCAGCGAAAACCTAGCAAAGCATTTTGTAGATTAAAGCATCACTGCTGGAACGAGAGCAAATGCAGACATCAAAGCCAAAAACTCAAGACTTTGATTCCCCCACACTCCTGAGACTGGCCTTGGCTTTCTGGGGATGCTAAACTCTCACTGCTCTGGGCTGCCACCAAAAGGGACCTTCCCATCCTTCCTCATGCTCTGAGGCTGAGCAATATGTTGGATCAACCCAAAAAACACTTGGCTTGAGCTTCAACACAAGAATGGGAACAGTAACAAGGAGCAGGATCACAGCTCTTCCACAGAGCTGGATTAACACTTGGAGCAACACCTTCCAGGAACTTCCACCACAAGATGATTCGAGTAATGTTATCCACTCCATGCCACCCTGGATGATTTCAGTAATGTTATCTTGCTGCCATATCTTTTAGAGCATGACTAATGGCCACAAAACTCCTCAGACATCCAGCATACTCCAAAAAACCTCACTGGTTCAGGCACACAGACATTCCAAAGCCATTTCCAGGCCTGGTTATGAAATGGTGATGGGCAGAGATGCCAATCTAAGGTTATGCCCAAGGGAATAATCAGAGTTTGCAGCACCTGCCCTGCATGGAGGGCACAGGAAGCAGAACCCACCTGCTCCAGAAGAGCCTGAGGCTCTGTGAATAAACTTCATCAACAGCAAGTAAAATACACCCAAGGAGGAACGAGGGAGCAAGTGCAGGAAGATGCACATGGCATCTACATCGATGGAGGGACAAGTGCCACATCCCCATACAGGAAATCACCAGAAACATCCAGAGCTTGTGATCAATACCAGCAGTTTCTGAACCACCCATGGCTTTTGCTCCCGTGGGAGCAAAAAGGTGGAGGTGTAGCCAAAGAGAGAAGCTGATGTCTTCAATTTCAAGAATTTAAGAAGAATTCAGACCCTCTCCTCATGCAGGTTTTGACACTGAGCTTTGTTGCAAAGGGGAGACACTCCTGAAGAGCCCCAAATTCCACACCCAGAGTGGGGAGGAATCCAAGGCCAGCAAAAAGCTGATGCTTGATGCAAACCCACGCTCTGTGTGGGCAGCAGGAACTCTTTCTCACTGAAAGAGATGCAGACACACACACACCAGAAGCATCAGTGCACAGAAAGTTCTGTGTGGTTTTAAAGAGGCTCTGATGAATGGGCCGTAGATTGTCACAAAATTCTCATTCAGAGCAGAAAGTTTATTTTTACAAATCACAGAACACAAAATTACACGATGAACACCATAAATAGCAACTGTGAGAGGGTTGAGTATCTATAGCTAAAATTAAACATGTTCCAAACAAATTAAACAAATTGCTTTAGAGTAGTCAACCCATTTAAGCTGATTACACTAATGAGGATCTACCCTTCTCTTAATTTTCAAATCGGAATAAAATCCTGGCTGAAAGAGAAGATTTGTGATCAGCATTGACCGGGCCAAGATCTCAGCTTTTAATGTCTTCAAACATGTCCCATGTAAATCTACCTGAGCACGTTAGTTAACAGGTTATTTCTGTGAGCTGCAAGTAGAAAGACTCATCCTGCCCTTCAGATTTTGGAATAGTCTGCTTCAAAAATAGAAAGATGGAACAAAAGTTGAGATTGGGCTTGTTACTGGGAATGACCTGGTCCTAAGGGTCTTTTACACATTTGATTGGATGCCTTTCAGAGAGATCTTCCTTCAAAGTACAGCTGCAAAAGCTTTATAATACAGTCCTTCACCTTAAATCTTCACTGGAGGAGCTCAGGGAAGGACAGAGATTTGGGGTGATTGAAAGTGTTTTCTCTTGTTTGAGAAACAGCAGTTGAGATGTGCAGGAAAACAAGCAGAAAATGCAATTTGTGACTCCAGCACCAGCTCACCTGCAGGTGGAAAAAGAGGTTGTGGAAAAGGTCTGCCACAATCTCACCAACCACTCCTAGGCTTCACCAACCTTGAACTGGCATAAGATTAGGGAAAGAACCTAAAAACAGGGATCTGATCCAACAGCCTCACACAGAAACATCCACATGGAGAAGAGGGGTTGGAGGAGCTGGAGGAAGGCAGCTCCAATGGTGACCCACAGAGAGCACCACCATGCTGAGAGTGCTTCCAGCCTGTAAAGCTCCTGAACAGTTTCCTTGCTGTCCTGAGCTCTGATACTGTGGTTTGAGAGCCCAAAATTCACCTTTAGTTCTTTCTCACTCACCTGTGCAAGGTGAAGAGCAGCCAGGCCCGTCCAGACCCCTCACACATCTCCTGCTGTGTGCTCCAGCTGCTGCCAGACTCTGCTGGCTCTCTGCTGCCAGCTCCTCACAGCACCCTGTCCCTGCTTTGTCTGGGCAATAAATCACTTCTCCTAGCAATGCTGGATGCTCCTGTGCGACCGTGCTCACAGGGATTTTCAGGAGAGGGAAGAGACGAGGATGTTGACTCCATGTTCAGAAGGCTTGATTTACTATTTTATGATATGCATTACATTAAAACTATACTAAAAAGAATAGAAGAAAATGTTTAATCTCAAAAGGCTAGCTAAGAATAGAAAGGAACGAATGAAAACAAAGGCAGCTGCCTCAGACTCTCTGTCTGAGCCAGCTGACTGTGATTGGCCATTAATTACAAACAACCACATGAGACCAATCACAGATGCACCTGTTGCATTCCACAGCAGCAGATAATCATTGTTTACATTTTGTTCCTGAGGCCCCTCAGCTTCTCAGGAAGAAAAATCTCAAGGAAAGATTTTTAATGAAAAGATGTCTGCGACACTCCTGCACCACTGCCTAGCAGGAATTTCTGTAGCAGGACCTTCTTTAGCCCATCGGTAGGTGAGGAGGAGGAGGAGAGGCAGAGCAAGGCCCTGCTCCTGGCCTTGGATGTGGAAAAGGCACAGCTCAAACACTCTGAACTCGAGAGGAAATCACTCAAAGGCACAGCTCAAACACGCTCTGAACTCGAGAGGAAATCACTCAAGGGAGAACCTCAGAAGCTGGAAGGGACCTCAAAGCTGCCATGGGCAGGGACACCTTCCAGTAGGGCCAGGTTGCTCCAAGACCCATCCAACCTGGCCCCTGGAACACTTCCAGGGATGGGAAAGGCACAGGAAGGCACTGGGTCAACACCTTCTCCATGATGATGGCAGAGAGAGCTGAGCCTTCCACGGGAAGAGATGACACTGAGCACAGTGTAAGGCAACAGCTGTGCATGAGCTGGGAGGAGACACAGCTACTGTCATCTCCTGGGCGTTCCATGTGCACTCCAAGACTCCAGCCTCACTCCAGTTTTTCTCACATTATGCAGGATGTATTTTAACCCTGCTGTGTTTTGTTTCATTTTGGTAATATTTGAACCTACAAAAAGAAAAGGTAGGGGAAAAGGCACAGGAGAAAAACAGACTGGGGAAGGACAGAAGGAAGAACATATTTGTTCTTGATGCTGGTAAAAATCCAAACAATTTGATTTTTACTTCAACTGCAGAAAAACAAATCTCAGGATCGTTGTGTTATTAGAACAGGGTGGCATTTCATCTTTCTTGAGTGGTACAAGCTGGTTTCCTGACATCATGGCTTCTCTCAATTAAACAACTCTTCACATCCACAAAGCACTTGAAGAGGGGGTACCAAGGAGACATTCATATTTGTATTCATAAAGATAAAAAAAGGTTGGGAGAAGAATCAACCCTATCTGGAAAGGTCAAATGCAGGAAAACTTTCAAAATCTGGGAAGCTTACCCAGAAACACCCATTCACAGGCAGTTTCTTAGCTCTAACAACTAAATTAGTCAAGTGAAATTGTTTCTGTTCTTGACAAACACAGAAGAATAAAGAACAGCACAATAAATTGATTTTTTTCCTCAAGTTTCAAAAGACTGAATTCACATTTCTAGGGTTTGGGGGAAATGACTGCATTCAAATCTCCACGTTACTGCTGGATTTTGTATCCAACTCAACGTCTTGCTCCAGTGATGATGGCAGCTGGCACATAGAACAACACCTTAAAAGAAGGATAAAACCAGTAAATAACTTAAGAAGAGTTATTTCAAACCATCCACAAAAGTTCTAGTTAATTACCTTTTCCCACACACCTGCAATACAGGGACAAGGATGAAAGAAAACCACTGGAACTGCCCAGGGCAGTGGTGGAGCCAGTCAATAACATTCCTGCAGGGATTTAAGAGCCACGTGGATGTGGCACTTGGGAACAGGGGGTCATGGTGGCCTTGTCAGTGCTGCTGGGGTGTGGTTGAGATGGATTCTTTTCTTTGATGGTTTGAGAAGGATTCTTTTCCAACCTAAACAATTCTGTGACTCTGCTCCTCTGCAGGTCACATACCTGTGTGAGCACATCTGGGTGGCCAAGTGGGCTCTGCTTTTAAGAACACCCACAAGAACCCAACCAAAAAGAAAGAAAAAAACCAAGAAAGAAAGAAATTCCCTCCTTTCCCCCACAAAAAATAAAAATCCAAGGAGCAACTGGAAGTTGCTCCTGATCAGTTTTCCTTTGCTGGGCCCTACCTGCTGAGGGGGAGTTGAGATGAAATCATGGGATTCTTGGATAATTTCTTTTCTTTTGAGAATAAATTCATAGAATCATGGAATATCCTGCACTGGAAAGGACTTACAAGGACCAACAAGTCCAAGGCCTGTCCCTGCACAGACACCCCAACAATCCCACCCTGTGCCTGAGAGCATTTTCCAAACACTCCTGAGCTGTGGCAGCCCTGGGGCTGTGACCATTCCCTGGGAGCCCCTCTGGGGGAGGAACCTTTTCCCAAAATCCAACCTAAACCTCCCTAATACAGCTCCAACTCTTCCCTCAGGTGGTGTTCCTGGTGAGCAGAGATCAGAACTGTCCCTCAGCAACATGTTATGCACATGAAGTGATGTGTGCTAATGACATTACAGGTATAACCTCGAGAAAAAAATCAACAACAAGAGTTCTTGGTTGCTCAGCAGCACTCAAATTTAACTCCAGAAGCAGTGCCGGGGAAGAAGCTACTTCTGGGCAGATGAAAAATGCCACAAAAGCAGCAAAAACAAATTGCTTGTGCTGAATTGCCCCTCTGGTGCCCACAGAACCATTTTGGTTTGCTCTCAGCAAGTCCCAGGTGGCTCCCGCTGTTCCTCAGCTCATCTCCACTGGAGACTGTTGGCTGGGGGCAGAGCTCTCCCTGCTCCCTCCCCAGCTGCACACAGGGTGACATTTCCACGATGACAATGCAGCTGGGGCCACAGGCAGTGCCACCAGCACAGCACAGCCACCTAAGGCCAAACTGGCACATAACAGGCAGGATTTGTCCTGGATCCAGCAGCATTTTTACCTGAGATGGCAGATGAGGGGTCAGACCCAGCTGGATAAAGCAGATGTGGTATTGGTTATGTACCCTGGGTGCTCAGGAGGAAGAGGATGCTCGGCCTTGCTCAGGCAGGTGAAGGCCAGGTTCCCACCAGACTGTGCTGGGACAATCTGGGGCCATTTCTGGCAGCACAGCCCTTTGTGTCACCCCAGAGCTGTGCTGGGATCTTCCTGCAACCCAGGCCCCCAGAACTCCCACTGGGAGGATGGATTTCTGCAGGTCTGCCCCTGCAGCAGCAGCAAAGTACAAAGTGATGGATAAGAATGAAATCATGTGAACTCTCCACAACAAAACAAGAGATTGGCTCCCATCAGTCCCATCACTACTGTAGGACTGGAGGGAAAAAGGGATTTTTTCACATGAGTAGGGAAGTGTTACCAACACAGTCCTTCCAGCCTGAGGGAAAACCTCCCACTCCCTCTAATGGCAGGAGAACCTGCTGCCAACAGAAGTTCAGAGGCACCAAATCAGATCCTGCCTCCAGATCCCATCTCTGTTTCACCTTAAGAGAGTCAAGTGAGAGCGGGTAGGAACTTTCAGACAGAAAAATTTTTACAAAACTTCAGAACTCCAGCCTGACCCATCACACTCAGGCAGAGCCTCTGCCTTATCTTTCAGCAATGAGAGGAGGTTTTTCAATAGCAGGCAGGGCACAGCTCCAAAACACAAATTCCACACCCATTGGAGAGCCTGTCTGGGAGGTGGGCAGCCCTCCATAACAGGACTTTCCTGGCACAGCTCAGTGTTTCACCTTAGAAACCTCCAGTGTGTGCAGCAGGCCTCTGCTGCACTGGAAGGGATCCCACTAAATCCAAAGGGGAAAGAGCTTTGGGTCAAGGCAGTGCTCAACACCTGACATAGCAGCCCCTCTCAAAGCTAATTTTATCACTTTAAACCTCAATTAGTTCCTAAGTGCAGCATCCCCATGGCTTGAAGAATGTTCATAGAAGGGGAATGTTCATAGAAAGGGGAACAAGCAGAATAGCAAACCAGCTCCTGATGCTCATTAATTATCCTGGCCCCCATTGCCAAACTGGGTTTTTGATTCAATGTAAATATAAATTCCAAAGTTTATCTTCAAACATCACGTGTCATGTGGACTCTCCATCCCTGGAAGCTCTCAAATCCAGGCTGGACAGGGCTTGGAGCAGCTGGGACAGTGGGAGGCGTCTCTGCCCATGGCAAGGATGTAGTGGGATGAGCATTAAGGTCCCTCCCAACCAAAGCAGTCTGTGGTTCTGTGGTCTCCACCTCCCCACTGTGATGGCTGAGGAACTCCAGTTCCCAAGCACAGCCAGCAAGGCTTATTTCAGCTCAGGCTCTGCTAGAAGGTACCAGAAGCAGTACAGATGATGAAATGTCTGTCCCTCTCCTCGAGTCCTGCTGGATCCTCAGGGCAGCAGCACATCCCACAACCCACGGCCTGCTCTCAGTGGGCATTGCTGACCACGAGGAGAAGCCAGTGGGACATCTGGGGTGACCTGGATGGGACCAGCTGCTCCAGGTTTATGGAAAAGTGTCTCCAGGAAAGGCATTTTCCAGCTTCCCAGCATCCTGCTGCTCCCCTTCAGTGGCTGGTGTTTGATTTGGAGCTGCTGCCTGGAGCTGCTGGTGTTTGATTTGTGATCACTGCCACAAATACCGGAAGAGCAGGAGATGCACGAGGACTTTTCGGAACATGAAAAGGAAACTGCCCTAATCTCATATTCAAATATTAATGGCCTTGCTCTAAAAGCATCTGATAACTTCCAATTGACAAAATCTAAATTTAGCCCAAGGAAGTCAAAACTTCTGATGCTGAGATGCTGAAATGTGCACATTCAGGAAGCCCTTCCTAACAAGGGAATGGCCACATGAAAGAAAAGCCATGTATTTTTAAATAGTGAAACATAATTCTCTGGAGATCAACAGCAAGCCAGCCCTGAAAGCAGCAGGGTCTAACTGAGCACTTTACAGTAATCCTCTACATTTCATTCTGCAATTCAAAAGCTTGGAAGTCCAGGATCCCTCAGGTTCAAGCTCCTTGGACTACTCTGACTTTACAATGAAGCTGCTGATCACCATTCCTTAATATGCAGCTCAGCATTAGGGTCTCCAATTTTTGCCTGAAAACATCTTCAGCAGAATGAAACTGTATCTCCATTGCTGAATGTGTCCCACCTCAGGTCAAGGGCTCACTTCTGGGCAGGATTTGAGAATGGAGACATTTTTCCTCACTGGTAGAAAATTAACCCAACATCTTAAAACCTTCAGGTCTACTGCAGGCATCTGAGGTAGGGAATGAGTGACATGAGATGTGTCCCAAAGCTGATTCCTTGTGAAGAGACGTCAGTTTTGTATCCCCTTGCACAGATGAGTCACTTATTGAATGCTTACAGTCACTGAACACTGGCAATATAAAACATTTCCAGTATTTCAAAGGAGGAGGCTGCAGCGCTCATCCAGAGTGTTGCAGTGTGACAGGTAGGAACAAACCCATACAACAAGTAGGACATAAAATACCTCAGGTGACAGCCATGTGTTGCCCCACACAAGTTCAAACTCACTTTGGGATGCAAAGAGGAACCCTTGGGAATGTTCAAGGCCAGGCTGGACAGAGTTCTGAGCAAGCTGGTCTAGTGGAAGCCATATGGTCTGGCTCCCATATGGCCACGAGATGAGCTGGAAGGTCCCTTCCAACCCAAACCACTCCACGATTTTATGATCAGTCCCCCCAAACCAGCTCCTGCTGAGGGGTGACCTGGCTCAGCTCCTGCCCACAGCAATGTTTCCATCCAGGTGGCAAATACCAGTGGGAATTCTGAAGATTACAGTACTGTAGCCACTGTTAATGGGCATGTTCACACTTCTTAATTAAACGAGGGTGGGGACCACTTGCACTAACCCTCCCTCCCATGGCCGGGAGTTACTTCTGCTCCCTTGGGGAAGAGAGTTGTGCTCAACGACCTCCCCATAAAATTGTGGTGTTGGCAGCTCCACCACGGAGACTTGTTTACATCCATCCCATAACGAGCTTCATCAAAATGACCCCTAATTGCCACGTGAATGACAGCATTGTGCAACTGGCATGGAAAGAATTTCTTCATAAAGCACACCGATACATACAAAGTGTGCGTGGGTGTCACAGACATCTTTTATGAAAAATCCTCTCCTTGGGAGTTTTCCTCCTGAGAAGCTGACAGGCCTCAGGAACAAAATGTAAACATTGATTATCTGCTGCTGTGGAATGCAACAGGTGGATCTGTGATTGGTCTCGTGGGGTTGTTTCTAATTAATGGCCAATCACAGTCAGCTGGCTCAGACAGAGTCCGAGCCACAAACCTTTGTTATCACTCTTTCTTTTGCTATTCTTAGCCAGCCTTCTGATGAAATCCTTTCTTCTATTCTTTTTAGCATAGTTTTAATGTAATATATATTATAAAATAATAAATCAAGCCTTCTGAAACATGGATTCAGATCCTTGTCTCTCTCTTCCCTCATCCTAAAACCCCCATGAACACCATCACATGTGGGTAAAGCAAGAGCAACACAGGAAAAGGTGCTCAACAGGAGCAATCCCAACAGGAGAGCTCCACAGGCAGCATGGATAGCAGACAGCTCAGCCACACTGAGGAATATATATGCAAATATTGACTAGACTATGCAAAGGATTGGTTATTTATAACACCTTCATTTCCCTCCGTCCTACCTCCTGACAAGTAAACAGACTGCTTCGCTCTGGCGAGTTGTGCAACACAGAGAGATCCCCAAGTAAACACACAGACTCCATACTTCATTAGAGGTGAACTTGTTTACAGAGCAGGAATTAAAACAAAACCACAGAATCCGTCAATATTCTATATGCACTGACACAGCCCTCCCCCCTGACTCAGAACGTTCTGCTCCTACTCTGTGACTCATCCCCTGCGTGGGCCGGGCACTGCAGAGATCTCGGTTCCCTGGGATTCTCCAGCCTATCACACTCCTCTGCTGCTCCTCACCACGCCACTCTGGGGGCTCATGACGTCCCACGGCCACTTGCCAGTGTCACCTCCCCATGCTGGGAATGACCAGTGGCTCCAGAGCAGTGGCACAGTGCACGTGTGTGAATGAATCAATCGCATGTGCCAAGGTGGGGCTGAGAGGGCTGGGAGAAGGTGTGACTCATCTGCCAGCTGATATAAAAATAAACTACTACTGAATCAAAAATGCATGACTTGTGCACACGACGTGCACAGGCAGAAGCTGTCACTATGTGGAAGCTTGAGCATCAGCTCCATGCAGCCAGAAGAAACCTGGAAGTTTTTACTGCCATTTTACCTTCCCAAGGTGATGCTTCAGGGAGAGATGCCAGAGGTGCTTTGAAACGTGGTAACAAAGCCCAGAATAGTTTGGGTTGGGAAGGACCTTAAAGTTCATCTTGTTTTACCCCCTCATGGGCAGGGGCACCATCCACTATCCCAGGTTGCTCCAAGCCCCATCCAACCTGGCCTTGGACACTTCCAGGGATGGGGAACCTGTGCCAGGGCCTCACCACCCTCACAGAAAAGAATTCCTTCCCCAATATCCCATCCATCCCTGCCCTCTGGCAGTGGAAGCCATTCCCTGTGTGCTGTCCCTCCATCCCTTGTCCCCAGTCCCTCTCCAGCTCTCCTGGAGCCCCTTCAGGCCCTGCCAGGGGCTCTGAGCTCTCCTGGAACCTTCTCTGGTCGAGGTGAGCACCCCCAGCTCTCCCAGCCTGGCTCCAGCCCCTGAAACATTTCTGTGCTCTCCTCTGGGCTTGTTCCAGCAGCTCCTGAAAAGAAGATTAGATTCTTCTAATCTGGAATCAGCCTCAAAACAAAAAGACCATTTCTGTTATCCACAGGACACACTCACTGAGACCCTGGTGTGCCACCAGCAAGACCCCTTGCTGCAGGACTCCTGCAAGCCATGGGAAAAGCAGTGGCTTTTCCTCATCCCAAACCAAGCAGGAGGGTCCTGGGATGCTGCTGGGTGTGCAGGGTGCAGTTCAAGCAAAGCCAAAGCTTTGTCCTTTGCCAACTGCCCAAGAAGTTGAATTATTCCAGGAAGGACCTGGGTGTGTTAGACCATGGACAAATAACTCAGTTTATTTCCAAACTCCAAAGTACAGGGGACAAGTGACATGCTCAAATGATTTATCCAGTACCAGAAACATGCTGGAGACTTGAATGATCCTGACTCCAGTCAGGATGCTGGAGCAATGTGATTTTAGGACAAAAAACAATCATTAAACAGTTCAGTACAACACTGGCACTAGAGGACTGATGAGAGCAATGCAACTAGTTAGCACAGAGCTGATTAAAACTATTTCAATTACCTTGGTGAGCAAATGGATCATATCCCAGACTACCCAAAACCTAAATGAATTACATTTCCTAAAGGAAAGATGTGCTTTCCTGAGACACCCTATGGACTGACCATCAGGTCTCTGACTCCATGCCCAAGTTTGCTGCTTTGTTTTGCTGCTCACATGAAAGCAAAGTGCTCAGACACTATTTTAGGTTGTTAGATATTTAATTCCACAGTGAGAAGGAAGAAGCTAGCAGATGGTCACTGTGCAGCAGGGCTTTGCTTGACTTCTGCAGGGAGAAATGTTCAAGGAAGAATCACAAAAATCCATTTCTATGTGCAAACATTCCTCCAGTTAGAGGAAGGGAATTACAAGGCAGGAATTTTACTGCCTCCCTTAAAACAAGGAGGCACTAAAACATCAGAGACAGCATCAAATATCCAAAGCAGCACAGAGACATCTGTGAGTTGGTTACTCCTCACTCAGGACTTTCTCTGAACCCCCTGGATCCATCCACCACCATTGAGCATTCTGAAAAGCACCAAGAGGAGCCACATTCCTGCAGTTTAGATCCCTTTGACAACCTTCTCCCTGCTCCATCACTTAATCTAGTGTGAAGCATCTTAAGATGTCTGAGACACATGAAATCCAGTCTGCTCCTTTGCTAATCCAAGCTGACTGGGAGGGAACAGATGCAACTTCAGTGCCCTGTCAGAAAGTCTTGGAACATGGAAGCTGATGGAGCACGTGGCACAGGGAGAGCCACTGCTAAGGAACAGGCAGTTATCACATCCTCTCTTTATCTGGAAACATCTCACATGGAAGCTCATCTCAGGATTTAGCTTCTGAATTGCTGGGCTGTTTGCTACTCTGTCCAGCTGAACCAAGGGAAATGCAAAACTTGACTGAACAGCTTAGAAATAGGAAAAAAATACTATTTTCACTAGTTTTTGATGATGTCAAGTGCAGCAGGTTATTGATACCACATACATCCTTCAGGCACTGGCCAAGTAGGTCGGTCCCTTCCAGCCCAAGTTTTCCTCTGACTACTACCCAAGAGTAACACATTCAAAAATGTTTATTCTGAACATCCAAGAAGGAAATCACCATTAAAACTCTTCTTATTAGGAAAAAATCCTCCATTTTTTCTCCCAAAGCTGCATGTGATGACAACTCTGACATCTCAGAGCTCAAGAGCTCACTGGGACCATCTGGCTGTGGAGCAAGGACGAGGTGGCTCCTGTGGTGTCACAACCAGGCTCCCTCTGCTCTCCCTCCTCCAGCTAACAGTGGGAGCTGCAGCCAGACACGTCACTTGGCAGCATTAATTGGCTGATTTATTGAGCAGAATGTCACATGCAGTGCTACTGTTGCTCTCTCTGAGTCATGCACACCATGCCTTCGGACACTCCTAGATTCCAAGGAACCAGACATCCCTACTGGAAGCTCAAGCTTGGCTGTTTGAGCAGCTCCAGAGCAAGGACCATTACCACAGCATCACTGAGAACAAACCCCTCTATCACCCCAATGTTGGCATTTATTTATCTGTTTTTCCAGCCAGACACTCTTCCCAAGCCAAGCCTCCCTGCTCCTGGCAGCTTGACTCCACCAAAATTTGTTTTGCTGGGATTCCACGTTTCATGGTGAGACCAGAATTGAAGTTCATATCCTCCACTCAAGTCTTGGCCAATTTCCAATTGTTTTAGCAGAACTGCAGCACAAGAGCTTCCAAAGGCATCCAGAGCTGGGTGTGTGACACCCGTGGGACCACAGAGACAGAAACACAGTCAGGGTCTTCAGGAGGCTTCTCAGCAGCCCCTGCACAAATGCTGCGTGATCAGGAGGGAATTCCTCCCTGTGAGGGTGGGCAGGCCCTGGCACAGGGTGCCCAGAGCAGCTCTGGCTGCCCCTGCATCCCTGGGAGGATCCAAGGCCAGGTTGGACAGGGCTTGGAGCACCCTGGGACAGTGGGATGTGTCCCTGACCATGGCAGAGGTGAAATGAGATGGGCTTTAAGCCCTTTAAACCATTCCATGAATGTTCTGAGTGGGTAAATATCACAGGATGGAAAGCTTAAATTCTTTAGGAATAGAAGAAAACCTACAAATACTTAATCTGACCAAAATAAAGCCACTCCTTCAACTTTGATCATTTTATAATTCTGTAATAACATCTTTAAAGAGTGGAAGGAAGCCAAGTGGTGTAGAAGAAGCAGGCTGGGATTCACTCATGTGTCACAAGACATGTGGGCTGGGGTATCCCAGACATCACAAGCACCAACAGAACTCCAGCAGAAGTTCAACTATGTGTTTTGGTAATATATTATCACCAAAGGATTTCTGGATGTCCATCAGACACCCTCTGCAAGTGGAAGCTGGGTCCATTCAAGGAAAACAGGGAAAATAAAATCAGAAGTATAAAAACACTACAGTAATGTAAGAAACTTGTCAAAACCCAGAGTCAATACAGGATCAAGGCAAGAAGGAGAAGAGAAGGTTGTTGCTTCACAGAGATTTCCTTGAACAGTGGAACACCCTGCATGAGGCTGTGGAAATCCCTGGCATGGGAAACAGCACATGCTAAAAGGCTCTGCAGGCTTAAAAAACAACCATAAATTCAGGGAAGAAAAATCCAAACACTGTTATACACAGCTCAAGCTCTGTATCAGGGAAATCAGAGACTGCCAGAAAAAATGTACAAAAAATTCCACCTTTGGCTGATCCTGCTCTGTTTTTCTCCTGTTTGCTGTAGACCATGATTCCACACAGGAGCCATGGGGCTTGTGGACACTCTTATGATTTAACAAGTAAAAATGAACACAGTTTCCTAGGTTTAGACTTTAGATCACCTACTTAAGGGGTGTTGTTCTATACACAAATAACTTTCCATCCATTGACAATTCCTATGTTTTACAAACACACTTGCAGGAGTATTTCCATATCAGCAAATCCTCACAAACTCAAGGTTTTAGGCCCACACAATTACCCAACATCATCATTATGATCCCATTCTCACCAAATTGCTTCCAAAACCTGTGTGAGGCTAAAAGGAATTGGCCCAGATTCCTAAGTTCAAGTCAGAGTTACACAACAAATACTATGGTGGTGTTTGATTTAATAAAGAAATCCCTTTATTAAAGAAATTTTATAAAACTTTTGATAAGCTTAAGGTAGGTTTACTCACCTGCACTTCCAAGTTGTTTATAAAATCTGTACTCTAAATGAAGCTGTGGTGCCCGGGATTTAATTGGTTCCTAGGACAAAAATAAATAAATTGGTTAAAATGAGTTTGACTAAAAGAAGTTCTGTCCTATACTTGAAGATTTGTGCAGTATTAATACACCTCAAATTGAAATTCTAGCAACTGACTTCACCATTAAATGCCATTTAAATAAGAAAGAAACAAAAAGCAGTAAGATTTGCTCTCTGGAGGAGAAATAACATCCTCATTTAAATACAAAGCTCATTCATTGCAGTGATGAAATTCAAGGATCATTCCATAGAGCTGCTGGTCCTTGAAGAACAACCCTGGACATTGGCAGAGGGAAGTCAAGGGTGCAGAAGCTCAAGCCCCAGTTCACTCTGTGGGCTCTGTGACTGCCCACAGTGCTTTTGCTGGTCTCCAGCCTGTATTTCTCAAAAATGTTGAGTCATACAAGTGTTTTAGATCAGACCACAGTCACTCACAGCAAGCACCACAGTGCAGCCAGTTGGGAAAAAGGAAGAAGTCTCCCCGTCCTTTTGGCAGCTGTCAGTCAAACATCTTGAAACACTCAAAAATATTCTATTTTTATCCACAAAATACAAAAAAAATACGAGGGTAAGTCTGCCATGCACCCAAACCATCCCATTCATTAACTGTTACTCATCTGTGTTTTACATACAAGACTTAATGCCTACAATCCATCAAGGCATTAACGTGCAAGATTACACAGGTTCTAAAAATATAAAGTTAATATGGAGAGGATTAAGAGACTGGAGTAATTACATTTGCAATAAAACTGTGCACTTGGGATGGGCATGGATGGGGTTTACCAACAGCCCTGGAGATAGGAGTTCAAACTGCCTCAATTTTTGCTGACCTCTAGTCTGCACTGACAGACTGATGTCCACACTGGCTGTGAACTCGACAGCCAAGCCTTCTTTCTAAGTGTGGAGAAGGAATTCTGTGCAGGAATTCAGGCAGTTTGACTTGTAGCCAAGCTGTTCCCCAGCAGCTCAAGTCATCCCATCCATTTCCCAGCAAGGGGAATGAATGCTCCTGGTTACATCTCAGCTTAATCATAGAATCATTGAGGTAGGAAAAGGACTCTAAAGTCATCAAATTCCTGATGTTTTATAGCTCCAGAAGACAAATATGACCAAATACTCAGCAAACAATGTGAAAAAATATTCTGGAGGAAAAACTGAACCTGCACCAAAGGCAAACACAAACAAATTTGTTATATAAAAATAAAGATAATTGTTGGTGGCTTGAGGGAGGGTCTACAGACACCTGCAGAGCACAGGGATTCAGGGCAACAGGAGCTCAGCATGGTCAGGGAGTAGTTTATTTATCCAAACATGCAAAGGGGAAGGATTGATGCAGCAGGACGTGATGCTGCTCATGACAAAATGAGGAGAGGCAGCCCTGAGCTGCTTCTGCATCAGGAGCTGCTGCAGCCACAGCTCTGGACACTTGCCAGAGTCATGGCAGCTTCTGAGAAGATCATACCAGCACAGATGGTTGTCCTGTAGGCCAAGGGCTTAGGGATGATGGCAGATTTTGTGTTTGTAGCAAAAATAACCAAATTGCTGCTGCCTAACAGAGAAAATCCACAGCTGGAACCAGGGGTGTCATCACTGCTGCGAGGGGATGGGCTGGTGCTGTGCTCTGACTGCAGCTGGGGGGCACCAGGCTGGCTGCTGCCACGGAAGAAATTCCTCATGTGGGCACAGCAGAGCAGCTTGGAAAACCCTCAGAAGCATAAACCAGATGGCCCTGACCAAGTAAGGCAGCTGAAGAGCAGAACCAGAAGCTACGTGGTGACGCCACACCCATCAACACCAGGACCAACCTCCACTGCCAGCAGTTTTCCAAAGGGGAGCCTCAGTCCCAAAAAGAAACCACGAGGCATTAGCATGGAATTTCACAGCACTTTCTGATGGGCTCTTGGTGTCTATCACACAATTCCCTCATTTCCCAGCTCTAACAGGAGGCACGAATAGCAGAGACAGCAGGGCTGCAGTGCTGGGAGGGGATCTCACAGCTTGAAGGACTTGGAGCAGAGCTTTGACTCAGTCCAACAATGGAAATAAAAGAAAATGCTGCCTGTAAGTACATCTTACAGCTACTCCACCACTAATCCCCAAATTATTTGAAGGATAAAGAAAATAGCAGTTAAGTCCACATGTAAGAAAAGTGTATTTGCTGCTGAGGAGGCTGAGTCATTCTTATTCCTGTGGAATTTTGTCTAAGATTAGGAGATCAAGAAACCCCCATCTCTCCTACTGCTCCCTCCTTAAACTTCTCCAAAACAGAGCATGGATTTGGACACCTGGATGGCCATCAGATGGCAATTCCAGCCCCTCACACAAGAAGAACCTGAGATCTTTAAGCCTGGATCACAACAGGGCAAATGAAACTGGAGAGTGGTGCAGAGGAACTGCTTTATCACTCAGTTATTTGGGGGGAAAAATAGTAAGAAAAATGAAGAATGTGACCAGAAAACAGGCTGAGGCAGCCATGAGGCAATGCCATTGAGTCCTGCCATATGGAAAAGCTTCAGGTTACTGAGAGGTGTCACTGCAGCCACTTTTCTGAGAGAAAAAAGCACCCTTTGGACTGGTACAGCTGTGTTTTAACTTACGGTTTCCAATGCAACAGCTTTGTGGGATTATCTGTGGAACAAACTAGAAGCATTATTGCCTCAATAAAACACCTTGTCTGTGTACACAGCACATTTTCTAAGGCCTAAAAGCACCAATTCTCCTTTCTGATGTGCACCCATATCAAGGGCATCTCCTCTGGAGCCAGGCTGGGAGAGCTGGGGGTGCTCACCTGGACCAGAGAAGGCTCCAGGGAGAGCTCAGAGCCCCTGGCAGGGCCTGAAGGGGCTCCAGGAGAGCTGGAGAGGGACTGGGGACAAGGGATGGAGGGACAGCACACAGGGAATGGCTCCCAGTGCCAGAGGGCAGGGATGGATGGGATATTGGGAAGGAATTCCTGGCTGTGAGGGTGGGCAGGCCCTGGCACAGGGTGCCCAGAGCAGCTGTGGCTGCCCCTGCATCCCTGGAAGTGTCCAAAGCCAGGCTGGACAGGGCTTGGAGCACCCTGGGACAGTGGGAGGTGTCCTTGGTGTTCCACCATGGCAGGGGGTGGGATAAGAACTTTAAGGGCCCTTCCAGGATACCAAACCTGTGTGGGATACTCTGTTCCTGAACTCCTCTGCAGACATTTATTTATTTACTTTGGGCAACATCTTCTGGCATTTGCCAACAGGTGTGAAAACAAGTCTCTCCTGCAAAGCTGTAATTATTTTTTATCTACTAGACATCATAAGAGGAATGCCAGAGGTATGGAATCTGAGGCACTCAAATGTGATCACAATTAATACACCAAATCCATCCTGATTTTCTGTTACCAGAGTGGTTCCTTTTATTTTGCCAGATCCCATCAACTGGGCAAACTGGAGGGTTTGCTGCAGTGTCAATACAGCACCACAACTTTAACTTCAGATTTTAGGGCTTGGGTTATGTTTATAGAGTGTTCACATGAGAACTCAGCCCATCAGGAATCTGAAACCCCAAGGGACTAATGAAAGCCTGAGCTTAGAGATAGGAAAAGTTAATGCCTAAACACAAACTACTGGGCTGTGAGTTCATAAATGCTGAAGAGCTACAAGTTAGGGAGTTCCTCATCCCCCAGATTCCACAGATGATGAAACTGTATCTCTGCAATCCAAGGAAGACTGATCTTCACCAAACTGGATCTTGTTTTGCCTGTTGCATCTGCAGGCTCTCAGTACCACACCAGACCAAATCATTCTCTGCTCTCCCAGGGAATTTTAACCAAAGGAACACCCTCTTTCCTGCCTCTGGACTCCAAAAACATGGACCACCAGGCTGCACAGTGCCATGCTCCTAAACAAACATTCTGGAGTCCTGAATGGAAAGGTCTGAGCCACAGCAAACCCCACCACCAGTGCCCTTCACTGGGATCCAGGCAGAGGAACAAGGCTCTCACTGCTCTAACACAGCTACAGATCCTTTAGGTACCAAAAAACTTCCAAAAGTAGAAGGATGAGGTTTTTTCCTGCTTTTAAGAACTTATTTTAGTTTTGACAAATCATTCCCAGCTGAGGGTGGGAGCAGCACTGAACCCAAACTGAAAAACTTGCTTTTGGTCTGAATTTTTCAGATGAAGTCATTGAAAGACACCTGAAGCTACTACTTACCAGTTTGATAGCTACATATTCATTGGTGTAGAGATTTTTACCTGCAAAAGAAGAAGAAAAAAAAAATCTTTTAGTTCCACATTCAACACTAGCAGCTCGAGGCACAATGAGAAGTAATGGCACTGATGCCAAAGGGCTGGTTTCCCAATTCCCCATGAAGTTCCTGCCTTTAACAAAGCATTTGCCTGAAAATAATCAAAATAATGAACACTTTGCAAGCAGTTTAGCAGGGCAGGTAAATAACACCTTCCACTTAGCACAAGACAATTGTATTTTGCTCCATGAGGTATCCCAGACACACTAGGCTTCATTATCCATGATGCCAAAAACGTCTGGGAACAAAAACTGAAGAGTCAGAGTGTCATTGCTTTTGGAAATGCCTTGGATCTGCTGGACACTGAGCAATTCCATCCTGGGATGTGCAGGGAGTTGCACTGGGAAGCAGGAAGGGCAGGAGTGTGAGATGAGCACAACAAGCTGAGCTCAACCCAGGCGCTCTGAAGCAGAGCTGGCACCCATGTGTGCTACAGCTGGAGGGGAATTGTCCTCCAGGAGCCTGTCTGGTGTCTGCAGGCAGCCCTGGGCCTCCCCAGTGATGCGAGGCAGTGATGCACAGCTCTGTGTCACAGAGCATCTCTCCTGTGCTCTGACACTGCCACTTATCCCATCCCTCAGTGTCCTCTGCTTCCCCTGGCAGGGAACTGCAGCAGTCACTCCCCTCCGCCTGGATCACGCCTCACAGCAAACTCTCCTGCAAGAGACACCACAGGGAAAATGCCTGGGCAGTCCCTGGAGCCCCTCTGTCCCAGTCCCACTGTCCCCCTGGAGGGAGGGAGCCCCACCACAGAAGCTCCCTGTGGATTTATTTAGGGAAATGTTGATCTCTGTCATCCGTGTCACAGCACAAGTCATGCTTTTACTGAGCAACTCCAAATTCAGGAGTTATCAGTTATCAGGGCTTATTTGTAGCATCAGCTTTGCTCAGCTCTCTTACTCATTTATTTTCTAATTCCTGTAATGGATATTGATGCTGGGAGAGCCCAGCTCTTGAGAAAGCCCAGGACATGGAGTGACATCATTCAGAGCAGGCAGGAGCTGCAGCAGCTCTTCCACATCCACATGGCAGCATTAAAAAACCTTCCACGTCCTCCTCAGCACAGGATACAACAGCACAGGGAGACCCAATGAAATTAAACACATTATGAACATGGGAAAAGACACACAGTCATCTTTAAATCCTGAAATATCCGAGGAAATTCAGTTTACTTTATAACAGCTTCATGTTTTCTGCATTTAACTTCTTTTGGTGCATTCCCTGCTGTATCACTCAGGGTATTTCTGGGCTCTAAATCTGTGACTGGGTGTTCCCAGGCCCAGTCTGCACCAAGCAGATTTTTCTGACATGCCTCAGTAACAGAAGACATCATAGCTCCAACCTGGTGATGCACAGGAGAGGGATTTAAATGTGAGCTTAGATACCTTCAGAGGGTGTTTTCTGCCAGCAGAGCTGAAAGCTGAGCTCCAGCACTAACCCCTGACACACAAGGAAGGGGTTTCCATGTATTTCTTTCCATGTTTTAGAAAAAAAACCATAATATTATGCCCAGACTGGAACTAAGGGTAGAAAGGAGATTTTGCAGTTTCATCAGGAACCCACTGACAGCAGGAAGCACTGAAGGAGCTCACAGGCCAAATCCATGGAAAAGCAGGTGGCAGATAAACCCCTCCAGGGCTGCAGCCAGCAGCTGGGGGCAGAAGATGTGAGGACATTAAGGGAAGGAAATCTAAATACACTTGGATTATCTGCTCTGCTCTGCATTAGCTACCAGCAAATAAGCCCCAGTGGCAGCTCCAGCTTCATTTTGCTGGATTGATCTTTTTGCTCTGATTGAAACATTATCTGGCATTTTCAAAACAGTGTATAATTTAAAAATTATTTCAGGTACCATTTAAAAATGGCAGTTCACACAGTTTTTCCACCCTGCTTGAAACTGGAAAAATTGTTAGAAGAGCAGCAGGCCCCAAACCAGCAGAAAAGCTGCTTCTTTGTAGGTTGCCAGGTCAGAGCAGTTCCACTGGAACTGGGAAGGAGCTCCCAAAAGTGAGAATCACTCAGCTGCCTCCCAGGTTGCAGTTTAAAGCCAGGAACTCTGCTTCAAAACAAGCCAACCAGTAAAATAAATACTTAAACATGGTAATAGCATCTGCTACTGGGGCTATAATTCCAAAATAACCAAATTTGGGAAACAACCAGTGTTTCATTATTTGACTGGAATAATGTTAGATGCGGAGGGCAGGGCAGGAGCAGGTCCTGGGAAGCTCCTACACCAGGAGCTGTAGAAGGGACAGCAAATCAGGCATGTCCCAAGTGCCCAATGGTCTGTCCCTGTGCAGATGCATCATTTTGGAAATGGATCTTCTTGGGCTTCTCTGCTGCCCCCAATCCATCCATACATTCACATCTCACTGCCAAGGCCTGGAGAAATCCTCCTGGGGAAGTTTCCCACGTGAATGCTGGTGACATAATGCATCCCTTCTCCTTTGGAATATGACAGAATTGTCAGTGGAACTACCAGAACTGAGCCATGGACTCGCTGCTCCATCAAAAGCATTGCCTCAGCTTGAAAGGCTTTAGGAGCACAGTGACATCCCCTGACTGTGCTGCAGATCTGTGCTGAGTGAAGGTGCAGCCCCTGTTTCAGATCACACAATCATTTATTTTGTAAAACACATCCAAGATCATCAAGGCCAGTATTGGAACAAGTCCCACCATTCCCACTAAACCACATCTCCTCCTTTTCTGGACACTTCCAGGGTTGGTGACTTCAGCTCTTCCCTGAGGAGCCTGCTCCAATGCTCATCCACCCTTTCAGGGAGGAATTTTTTCCTAATGTCCAGCCTTACCCTCCCCTGGTACAACTTGTGGCCGTTTCCCCTGTCCTATCAAATGCTAAGTTTTGTGTTCAGCTCCCCATCTCAGCCCTTTGAGGGCTGGAATCCAACTGTGCTGCTCCCACATGCTCCAAAAAAGTCATGTCCTTGGGTGATCTGTATTTTCAGGAAGAAAGATCAGCCCTGAGCAGTGAGCTGGGTATATACAGCAAACAGCTTCATTAGGTAAGTGCCATCTCCTCCCTGAAGAATCAAACAAGAGCAGCCTCAGCTGAAACACAACACCTCAAAAAAGAGAAATTCTTCAGGGAATTGGAAAAGCCTATTTTCCCTTTGCTTCTCAGTGCATGACTTTGTTCTGCCTGTGATACTGGTGCTCTGAAACCATGTAAAAAATAGGCAAAAAAGCAGAGGACACATCATTCATCTTCACAGGACAAAACTGTTATCAGAGACTTGCGTGTGCTCGGATTTCAGCTGCTGCTTCTCCTTCCCCCCAGCGATAATTACTATGGGCTGTGCTAGAGAAATAGCTGCAATTTGAGCAAACAGGAACTCTTAAAGTGATAGTGACTGGCAAAAAGCAAGAGAAATTTAAAAAAAGAGTAATACAGCTTCTGTGAGAGCCTTGCAACAAATTGCTGTTATCAGTATGTGTGGCTCATTGCCTTAATTTTTAGTAAACTAGAATTAACATTACATGTATCATTAAAAAAAAAAAGAAACGCTCAATTAACAGGTGTTGCAATTTAAAATTGAATTTCTCTGTAAACTCACTTTTTCAGAAGTGAAATCTCTTCTGTAAAGCCCATGCCATGAAACTTTACATGAGTCACAAAATCAGTATCACTAAAATTTTAAGAAATGTGAAAAAGAATCCTGGAAACAGGAGCTGCCTCCCTGCAGTGTGGGCAGCAGGGCAGGGGGGGGATTCTGTCCCTTTGCCCCCTCAGGTGAGACCCCACCTGCAGAGCTGCCCCAGCACAGGGAGGACACAGAGCTGCTGGAGAGAGCCCAGAGGAGGCCATGGAGATGCTCTCAGGGTGGAGCCCTCTGCTCTGGAGCCAGGCTGGGAGAGCTGGGGGTGCTCACCTGGACCAGAGAAGGATCCAGGGAGATTCTGGGGTCCCCTCCAGTGTCTAAAGGGGTTCCACAAGAGCTGGAGAGGGACCGGGGACAAGGGATGGAGGGACAAGACAGGCAGGGGCAATGTCTTCCCACTGCCAGAGGGCAGGGTTAGATGGGATATTGGGAAGGAATTCCTGGCTGTGAGGGTGGGCAGGCCCTGGCACAGGGTGCCCAGAGCAGCTGGGGCTGCCCCTGCATCCCTGGAAGTGTTCCAGGCCAGGCTGGACAGGGCTGGGAGCAACCTGGGCTAGTGGGAGATGTCCCTGCCCATGGCAGAGGTGGAATGGGATGAGCTTTAGGTGCCTCTCAACCCAAACCAGGCTGTGATTCTGTGATTTGGGCACCAGCTGAATAAACTCAAGAGCCATATAACCAGAGGGATCCACTACAGGTGCTAAACCTCAGAGCAGAGCTCGGATTACAAAGCAGTTCAACATCTCCCTGGGGATCCTGAGCTCGTGACGTTTGCTAGGGGAGGCTTTGAGAATCCAACAGAGCAATTCATGTTATGTCACTGTGAGGATCCAAATTTATCTGAGCTGCCAGTTATACTCATGTGCAGGAAGGTGGGAGTTTCCACCCTTGCCCTTGGTTTCTCTCCACCTTAGGAGTGTTATCTCTGCTTGGATGAATCAATAAAACTTCTCTGATGCAATGCTGAAACTAAAATACGCATTTACTGAGACACACCAGAGGTGAGCTGATTGATCTTCAAACCATGTATTTGTGCAATAACCCAACCTCAGAGAGGGAAATCACACAGATTCATTTAGGATGACAGATTCTGAGCAGGAATCCACAAAGACACTATCAGTAGTGTTACGACCCATGAGTTATGTGAAGCAACACCAGCTGCTTACCCCATCTCATTTAAAACACAACCATTGTTTTTTTAGGAGGACTTAAGGGCCCAGTGCCCTGCTCTGCATTGGTCTCTTAAGTAGCCCTAAACAAACAATGCAGCAGTGGGACCATCTGCTTTGGGCAACCAGCTGCAAGACGTGGTCAGGAAACCAACAGACCATGAACAAATGTGGGGCTGGCTGAGGGAGCCAGATGGCCACTCTGCACATCCTGCTCCTCGCCAGCAAGCCCAGCACACAGACTGAGCAGGCACGGAGTGATGGGGCTGGAATTAGGGCAGTGAGGCTAGAGGAGGACATGGAATTGAGTCTGAGTGCTGGGAAAGAGTCTTACCCATCCCTTTAAATGGGTGTTCTAGCTTACAAACAAAAAATTGAGAGCAAGAATCAGCAATTCACAGCTGAGATTTTTTTTCACCTTAGGGAAGACATTCAGCGCTGTGAACAGTCGTCATTTGTTGGGATTGTTCAAAATTTGCATCTTTGGCCTCTCCAGTGTATTCCCTTTGACTTTATGCAAATCAAAATCATTCTAAGAGTTACATCTTCTGAGTCAGAAGCTTCGGATAAGACAGCTCAACACTTGGGAAACAAGACAGCGCATGCATTTCTCGAGCCAGGATAGGTTTCTATGCATTCATATTCCAGTGGTGAAATGCTAATTTGCACAATGCAGGCCACTGAAACGCTTGCTTCTTACCTAGTCTGAGTTCTCCAAAGTTCCCACAGCCAATCTTCTTGCCCACTCTGAAGTTGGGTCCCACCATGAGCACGCCGGAGGACGCCGACGAGCTCGGCCGCGATCCGTGCCCGCTCCTGCCCGGCATTCCCTTCGTCGTCCGCTGCCTTTCATCCTTATCCCTACTGGGATGGTCCATGATCTTAGTGAAATACCTCTGCCAGCAAGCTGGCAGAAAGGAGTTGGAGTACACGCTCTCCTCCTTAGAACAGAAATTTATATCCAAAAGTATCTGCGCTGGAGTTCAAGAGAGTCATGGAAACTCATGGAGTTCTTTTGGCACCAGATCCAGTTTCCTAATGCATCTTGATAATGTACCAAAGGGTCGGCTGTGTTCTTGAGAATTCAATAAAGGCAGGTTGCTTTTGGTTTCTTACCTGGGGAAAAGAAGAAATGCATGAAATAAAAATCATAATTTTAAAATACCAGGTGAGAAAGGAACAATGTCCAGAGCTTTCCTAGCCTCGAGGAATTTAACAGCTATATGGAAACTTTATCATTTTCTTAAAAAGCCCTGATGCCATGAAGAAATGTAAGTGCTGTCCATCCACTGCTGCTACTTGTCCCGTTCTTGGAAGTGTCTCAGGCCAGGCTGGATGGGGTTTGGAGCAACCTGTCTAGTGGAAAGTGTCCCTGCCCGTGGCTGTGGGTGGATCCAGCTGAGCTTTAAGGTCCCTTCCAACCCAAACCAGTCTGTAATTCCATGATTCCACTGGAGTTATCAGGACAGACACCACATGCAGTAACCAGAGCCATGCCAACCACACCAGCACGTCAGGTGGACACTGTGAGGAAAACACATCCCACCTTTAAAGCCCTTGTGAAGAGTAAGTTTGGTTTTTCCTCACTTCATAAATTTATCAAGTACTACAGAAAAGCCAGATGAAAAATACAAAGGAGCCAATAAAAAGTGCCAAGAGAAGAAGAAAATTTTGTATCATTTAAATAAAATCTCCTTCCTTTTACCTCTTTTTAAGTTGATCTAGATTACCTTGAATAACCTAAGTTGAAATGGACCCATGAGAATCACTGAAGTCCAAACTGACCTCAGATATATTTGCTAATTCAAACTGCTGACCTACAGAGATGACCAAAATGAAGAGCCAAAGCATGATTAATTATTTTTTTTAAAGCTGATAATTCAGTCTAAAGGGGACAAAACATAGATGCCTCTCAACCCTTGCAGGCCAAATGGTTCTTCTGTGCTCAGGAATGAGACCAGAGGAGATTGGCAGGAGCTGCAAGGACCCAGGAGGTCCTGCCCCACAAGGACAGTCCAGAGGTACCAGCCTGGTGGTTGAGCTTCCCCTCACTTCCCAAGAAATCTGCACAATAAAGGGAAAGGTTGCAGGGTGTCTGGTCTGCACAGGTGCTGCATCAGGAGATGGTATCGGGCACTCTTGGGGTGCAGTTCTCAAGCAAGGATTAGAATAAACACACCTGCAACTACCCCCCCATATCCCAGGATACAAAGGTACAGGAACACTGCTGCATTCAGATTTTCCAGATGTGAATAGAACAGTTCCTGTATAATTTTATCAACAAGTAAAATTTCTGTCCTACTTCCAACACCTCCAAAGCAATCACACAAGTGCTCAATGACACCACCCAACCAAGAGTCCCATGGAAGGACACAAAAAACAGACAAGGGCTCAGAAGTTACTCTACTCAGGCAGCTGGCTCACTTCTCCTGCAGCAATACCTCTGTAGAGGGCTTAGCAAGAGTTCCTTCTGTTCATTTTGCCATGAAATCATTAAGGTTGGAAAAGACCTCCAAGATGACCAAGTCCAGCCATTAACCCATTCAATGATGATCCTCTGGTCCACCACAGGATGAAGCTAAGCTACTTACTCCCAGTTATTAAAAAATAAAAGACAGGGATGATTACCCATCCACACAGAACAGAAGCCCCTCTGAATTCTGCTTTCCCTGGCCTCCAGCTGTGGAACACTTCTGTTTCTGGAGACTTTTTGTTTGACCTAAGGCACCTGGATAGAAGGTGGTGGGGTCAGTCATGCTGGATGCACAAAGTGCAGGGAACTACCAGCTGGGAATTCCAGTTCTTGAGTACTTATAGAATCACAGAATGTTTTGGTTGGAAGAGACTTTAAAGCCCATCTCATTTAATTCCATCCTCTGCCGTGGGCAGGGACGCCTTCCACTGTCCCAGGTTGCTCCAAGCCCTGTCCAACCTGGCTTTGGATTCTTCCAGGGATGGGGCAGCCACAGCTGCTCTGGGCACCCTGTGCCAGGGCGTCCCCATCCTCACAGAGAAGAATTTCTCCCTAATATCCAATCTAAACACATCCTTTCAGCTTAAAGCCCCCTTGTCCTGTCACTTCTTGCTCTTGTAACAAGTCTCTCCTTGGCCTTCCTGTATGCCTGTCCCCTTTAGGTACTGGAATTCTCCTTGTCACTTGGGACAGCTGTGGATCCCTGCAGAAAATGTCACACAGCATGTCTGCAGCACATCCAGGAGGTCTGACAATCACCAGGTCACCCGAGAACCTCCAGGTCACAGCCACACCACCAGTGTAGCCATAAACCAAAGTGACAAGCTCCCAAGCAATGTGTGAAACACCACTTGTACCTCTGGCCTAGACCAAAGAGCTGGAGATGTCCATGTACAAGAAATTATTTAGCATTACCAAGCTTTAGTTGTCCCTCAAATTAATCCCAGATTTAATACTCAGAGTTGAATATGGATAAGCAGGAAGCCTCCGTTACCAGTGAACTGGCTGAGCTGGTTCTTCATCACAGACATCCCCACATACTCTCAGCTTGGCACACACACAGCAGAGCTGTGTCTGCCCTGTGAAACCAGGCAGCAGCAGCACTGATGAGGCTCTATCAGATATCAGAAAATCACTTTGGCTGGACTCCACCCCAGGCTGTCCTGGGAGGAGAGACTGCCTTCAAAACAAACAACATGGAAAAGAACCATCAGTGAAACTACAGAGTTATACTGCTGAACTCACACCAAACGTGAGAATGATTTCGAGTAGCAGGTGGATTTACTCACATTCACATTTTATCAGGTCTTTCTGATAAAATTTTGGAGAAACAAAACTGAAGCATGGGGAGTTTAGGCCTATCTGGTGTATCTCTGCTATGGCAAGAGAAGTAGACACAGAACATTCCAGCCAAATGTTTTATGTGTAGTTAAAGCTATTTATCTTCCATGTGATACAAGATATGGGTCTGGCACTTGGGGACCTGGGAGAGTGGCTGGATTCTGTGATCTCACAGGGCTTTCCTCACCTAAATGATTCCATTGTGCTGGAGTGTTCCTAGGGTTGGATCACTAAGGAAGATGAGCAGGACACAGGAATTCTATGAGTAAAAACCCAGTGACACTTTGGAAATCACAGCAGAACTTGCCAAAGCCAGAGAAGAATTTTTTCTCCCTGGAGACCAAAGTCATTATTTCACTCAAGACTGAATAATTTATGACAGAGAACTACCTACAACCTCAGAAATGGAAACAGAAAAAAATCTCCAGCAAGAGCACAAACCCTGCTGAGTTCATCCCTTGCTCAGCACACCTCAGATGGGACAAGCAAGCCCATTATCCTCAGGCAAACCAAGCACAAGTCCCACCACACATCTTGTGGCTCACAAAGGAAGATGTTAACAGTTATGAGCTCCTTCCCCCGCTCCCCATCTGGATCAGCTCTCCCTGGAGAGAAGGATGGAAAGGTCAGCCTGGCAGTCTGCAAACACCAACCATTCTCTCAGCTGAAAACCTCCTGCAAACAGGAATTCAGAGCAGCAATAGGTGAGGGAACCACACCTCTGAGAAGCTCACACAAAGATCTCACACCATCATTACCACCTACTAAAAGTGTAAGTAATAAATACGGCGTCAAATATGGCCTTTGAGGACCAGCAGAGAACTCTGCTGGCTTTGGAGGGGAAGCAGCAGCAGAATGAAGACCAGACTGTCAGTCACATTAATATTTAAAGGCTGCTCAGAACACCAGGATGACTTCCTGTCATGATTGAAACTTTTTTATAATGATTCCTTCCTACCTTTCCACCCACTCAGCAAGATTGCTCCTCCAAGTTACTTCCATTTGAACAGAGCTGCATGAAGATATTTGCCTAATGGTGAATCAGCCCAATTCCAGGATTGATTTCACTACAATACAGTTGGAGACACGGGAACAGTTATTTAATGAAAGAAACAGGCGTGACAGGAAATTATTTGCAGCACAGTTAGCTTAGTAAAAAACAACAGCACTGTATCCTACACACTTCTAAACATTTAGACCCAAATCTATGTCACAACATGTCCTCCACTGATAAACCCACAGCACTACAGCTAGAAACCAGCTTGCAGGTGGTGTTAAATCATGGAATGGTTTGGGATGGAAGGGACCTTAAAGCCATTTTGTTTCACCCCCTTCCACTATCCCAGGTGCTCCAAGCCTGGTCCTGGACAGGAACAATTCCAGGCAGGTCTGGAGGGCAGCTGCTGTTTGTGTTGATATCCACAATGCAGCATAAAGGAGTGTTTAATGAATGGCACAGAGACTCTGCTCACAGCCACACCATCTTTCAGGGGAGCCCTTCAGATGCAGGAAAGGACATCACAAATGAGAGGCTGGTGCAATGAAGCCAAAGCCATTCTTGTTCCTCCTTTCCCTTGTTTCCCAAAGGAAAAGCTCACTTCCCTTGAACTCAAAACTTCTTTGACCTCCTTGAGTTGCTCTGGAGACCATTCCATGACAGGAACAAGTTTTCTTAAAGTCTTGGTTTGTGGCACAATTTCAGAAATCTGCCCAAACTGAAATAGTCAATCAACATCCCCTTCTTCAAATTGAAGCAGGCAGGCCTGGTCCAGGTCTGTGTGTGGTTTTGATCCCTGAAGGAGTCACTACATGCCAGAAATAAAACTGAAAATGCCAGGTGGATGGAGCAACACCCTGAAAAGCAGCAATTCAGCCCCATAATTCCTTTTTTAATCTTTTAAGAAGAAATGTCCAAGAAAGCCCCATTTTCTGCTGGGATGGGTGAACTCACCCTGCTCTCCACAGACACAGGACCACAATTCCTCAAAGCAGCTCCAAGATCATTGCTTTAGGACAAGGCACATGCCTTCCCACTGGCTTTTCCAACATCCACCCCACGTGCCTGTGTGAATACGTCTGGTAAGTCTCCTGATGTGGAGAGCACTTTCCAGACAAGATCTGCTACTTCCCACATGACTTCAAAGACTAGAAAATCCTCCAGGGCTCTCAACTGACACGTTATAAACACACAGATATGAGCTCACCAGCTTCCACCCTCACACTGTGGAAAAAGTAGAGCCTTCAGCAGCAGAAAACTTTGCCACAGACTGGGACAAAGCACTCACCCTCTGGAAAAGGGAGAGCAGCCAAGCTGCAGGTAAGGAGAAATGTTGAAACCAGGACACACACGATGTGTTGCTCATGGTTTTAGCATCTACCAACTCATTTTATGCTTACACCCCTAAGTTTAGAGGATCAAGCTGGCTTTGTGTGCTCTGCCTCACTGTGTGCCTTAACAGCTGCCAAGGTGTCAGTGCTCTGCCTTTATTCAAGTGCAATTAGGAAAGCCTTCATTCCCAGCTCTGCTCTCTTCTGCATGGTCACACATCTCCACAGGCTTCACATCCCTTAAAGCCTTTTCATCCCACTGCTTTTATGTTGCATTTCTTATGCTGCTTCTGTCCTTCCAACTGGCCACAACAAAATTTTCTTCTTCTGCAGCCTTCCTGTTATTACTCCTGACAAAGTCACTGTTCTAATAATAAGAGTTTTGAGGTTTGCCCTGCTCCCGAGGAGACAAATGAACAGATTATTATTAACAAATATCTTATGTTAGAATCACAGAATCCATAACGTTGGAAAAGCTTTCTAAGCTCATCAATCCAATCATTAACCCAGCACTGCCCAGGCCACCACTTAACCATGTCCCCAAGTGCCACATCCACACATTCTGAACACTTCCAGGTGTGGTGACTCCACCACTGCCCTGGGCAGCCTGTTCCAGCCTTTAACAAAGTTTTCTATGAAGAACTTTTCCCCAATACCCAAACCAACCCTCACCTGGCACAGCTTGAGGTTGTTTCCTCTTGTCCTGTTGTTTGTTCCCTTGGAGCAGAGCCTGAGGCCCCCTCAGCTGTCCCCTCCTGTCAGGAGTTGTGCAGAGCCAGAAGGTCCCTCTGAGCCTCCTTTCCTTCAGGCTGAGCCCCTCCAGCTGCTCCTGGTGCTCCATTCCCTTCCCTGGACACCCCTCAGTGCCTTTCTGGCTGTGAGAGGTCCAAACCTGAGCCCAGGATTCCAGGTGTGGCCTCAGCAGTGCCCAGCACAGGCGGTCAATCCTTACCTGCTCCTGCTGGTCACACTATTGCTGGCACAAGCCTGAACACTGCTGGTTTTTTGGGCACACCTGGGCTCATATTGACCATTACAGGTCCTTTTTCACCAGGCACCAACTCCACACCTGGAGTGTTCCACAGGGCTGCTGTCACTGAAGTGCTGTACCTGCATTTGTCCCTATTGACCCTCACACCCCTGGCCTGTCCAGATCCCTCTGCAGAGCCCTCCTGCCCTCCAGCAGATCCACACTCCTGGTGTCACCTGGAAGAGGGCCCTGCTCTGGGCTTGGCTATTACCCAAGCCAAGGAAGGGAAGATGGAAGTCAAATACATTCCCCACTCAGACATGAGAAATATCTTTTTTTGGGTTTTTTTTTTTTTTTTTTGCCTTTTTGTCTCCCTGGTTACTTCAAGGATCTTCCAGTGGATGGATTCCAGCTCCCCTGCTGCACCCCAGCAGCACCTCTCCACAGAGATCAGCATTTATCTGTGCTTCCCCAACCAGCACTACACTGACCTGGTTTCAGTGTCCTCAATGTTGTGCAAAACAACAGAAAAACTGAAAAAGTAGGTCAAAATTCTCTGCTGCAATTTAGAGCTGGGAACAGCAGTGACAAAGCTGGCTGCCAGCTACAGCAAGCAGGTGCACATCAGATGCCCCTCACTTGGGAGATTCTGCCCAGCTTTGGAGGCTGCACATGCCTTTTAAACATTATTAATTGCTTCTGTTGAATCATTTGACCCAACAATTTAATCTTCAGCTTGTGCAGTTAGTTTTGCTCAGTGCTTCACAGAAGGCAAATAAGGAGGCACACAAACAATATTTAAGTCTACATTGCTGGGAAGGGACAGGGATGGACAGCTGTGGATCACTACACTCATTCATTACTCATGAATGCCCAGGACTGTCAAGTTTGCATCCTCCAATTACAGTTTTTACAAACAGGGGTGAACCCAAACGAACTCGTGCCTTTTTCCAGCCAAGTGAAGTGAACTTCCAAGAGTTCTTTTTTTTCCTTGAAGGCCTTGTGAACATGCTAAAACACATTAATTGTATAATCCCCAACTAAATACATTGGCAAGTTACTTTTCCAAGTGATCCCAGTTGATTGTTTCACTGAGAGTGATCCAAGCACCCATTCCCTAAGTTCACTCCTGAACTTTGCTCCCAATCCCCTCTACAGAAGCTCAGCACGAAAGCCAGGAATGTTTCCAAGGGAAAAACTAATTTAGTTGGAAATTTAGTTCTTCCACATGAGCAGAGTCAAAGCAAAGCAGAGTCCAAACAAAGCAGAGAGCATTTTCCAGGGAATGGATTGTGTGATGTGAGATCAATTCATCGACTCCCCTCCCCGAACTGAGTCCCAGCAGCCAGGGATGCACATTCCTACAGATGTAAAAAGGGCTAGACACCATAATCTGTCAGAAAATGAGGGTTAGTGCTGTCTGTGAACAGGGAGATTATGCTGGGACAGCTAAAGAAGCAGCTGAATGCTGGAATAAAAAGAAAAATCCCCTCATGAAACCTGAGCTCTACACATTTTGGGCTGTCCCTGCCTGGAGGGGACTCTCACACCCACAGCACTTTTGGGATCTACCACCTAAGAATATAGCAGCTGACCCAGCTTTACCATCCAGTGTTTAGAATCCCTAAAATCCCTCCTAGATCATCAACTCCAAGCTTTGAACAGCTTCCCAAGGAGCCTGGTGGTCAGGATACATCGCTGCTGGCAAAACAGGCTGTGAAAGGCCACAAAAGATCAGGTTTCAGCAGAAATATGTATTTATGGGGATGCTACAGAGGAAATGATGAAAAACCTGCCAGCAGCAAAAGCTCTACAACAGACCCTTCAGAAGTTCTCTGATATCCAGGCATCATAAACCTGTATGTTTGTTTTTCCTCTTAAAATACCAGGTTGTTTAACAGCAAAAAGAGAGGTGCAGATGTCCCTATACCACCCCCTTCCTTCCAGGCCATGGATTTGAAGAAGAAAAGGGCAAAGATGACTTCTGGGCAACCATGTGCATCCATCACCAAGGAATAATCCACAGCACATGGATTCAGGTGCATCAGGACCCCAGCTTTACCATCCAGTGTTTAGAATCCCTAAGGTCAGAAAAGACCTCCTAGATCATCAACTCCAATCTTTGAACATCTTCCCAAGGAGCCTGGTGGTCAGGATACATCTCTGCTGGCAAAACAGGCTGGGTAAGGCCACAAAAGATCAGGTTTCAGCAGAAATATGTATTTATGGGGATGCTACAGAGGAAATGATGAAAAACCTGCCAGCAGCCAAAGCTCTACAACAGACCCTGCAGAAGTTCTCTGATATCCAGGCATCATAAACCTGTATGTTTGTTTTTCCTCTTAAAATACCAGGTTGTTTAACAGCAAAAAGAGAGGTGCAGATGTCCCTATACCATCCCCTTCCTTCCAGGCCATGGATTTGAAGAAGAAAAGGGCAAAGATGACTTCTGGGCAACCATGTGCATCCATCACCAAGGAATAATCCACAGCACATGGATTCAGGTGCATCAGGACCCCAGCTTTACCATCCAGTGTTTAGAATCACTAAAGTCAGAAAAGATTTCCAAGATCATCAACTCCAAGCTTTGAACAGCTTCTCAAGGAGCCTGGTGGTCAGGATACATCTCCGCTGGCAAAACAGGCTGTGAAAGGCCACAAAAATCAGGTTGTTTAACAAAATATAACAACAAAATTTAACAAAAATACCAGGTTGTTTAACAAAATAGAGAGGTGCAGATGTCCCTATACCATCCCCTTCCTTCCAGACCATGGATTTAGAGAAGAAAAATGCAAGGATGACTTCTAGACAGCCATGTGCATCCATCACCAAGGAATAATCCACATGGATTCAGGTGCCCCCGTGGTGGTTGATGGATGTAGTTTGCAGTTAATGGTATCAAAGTCCTCGACAAGACCACCAGGGGAGCTCAGGCTCTGGAGCAGCCTTGGATCACTGGCAGCAACATCACTTTTCCAGATTTACAGCCTAATTTAACACAGATGCACCTCAATCATCTACGACTGTTTTATCTGCTCTGTCTGGCAGGGAAAAGCAGCACAGGGGATAAATTGCAGACAGGCTCAGACAGCCTGGAAGGACTGGTGAGCTTGGCAGCCAAACACAACTTCCCCCACCCCCAAAAGCCTTGGTAGTCTCCAAACCATGAAGTGCTTTCTTCTTCTTCAGAAAGGAATGCAAATATCAAGCTTAGAGCCAAGGCAGCTTCCACAGCAGTGTGTGTGGGGTGGGGAAGAGCCTCTCACCAGAAGAAAAGTCCTTGTGAAGTTGAGGAGATGGGCCAAAGGAAACTGAAGACACCTTGATGGCAGGGGTGGGTGGAACCCAGCTTGGGATAACAGGGTGCTGAGAGCCTTCTGGCCCTGTCCAAGGTGAATCCAACAGGTATTTGTGTCTCCCCTATGGAAGGACATTCCTGTCAAGTGCCATCCATAAAAAGTATCCATAAAAAGTGTCCTAACAGAACAGCAGTGAGGTGGGATTCAGATGCAGGGTCTTTGTATTCCAATATAAGAAAGCCCCAGGTCCCCAGGCTTGGCTTGTGGTCACCTGTGGGAACAGGCTGTCCCCTCTCTGTCCCACCAATACCTAGAGCACTTCCAAAAGCTGAGGACAAACAAGCAGAATGGTTTCTTTGCTGCCTCAGCTCAAAATGACACCAAACTCCTGCTAAGCCTCTTACCAGCTCCTAAAATGATCTTCAGACAGCACTGGTTAGACCCAGGATCAGCCTCTGGTGCTCAAATGGCTCAGGAGACAGGAAAACATCTGGACTCTCACAGCACTGAGCTCTGAACATGCTGCAAGGGCTCTCTCAATGTCCAAATGTCCAGCACAGAGCAGCCTTGGAGAAGATTCCACTTCCATGCAACAGGAATGAAGTTATGAGGGTGCACCAGAAGTAGGTGGCCTCAGAAAGGGATTTTCACACAAGTACCTAATTCAGTGAGATGATTTAGTCACCAAGTGCCAAATGCACCACAAATTTGGCACGATTCAGCCTGGCTCAGGTGTGTCCTGCAGGGATGAACAGCAGCCACCAGGCAGAGTTGGTGTGGCTGTAGGAGACTGTGCCTCCATGTCCTTCTGTGATTGCAGGGACTGTGCATCCATGTCCTTCTGTGATTGCAGGGACTGTGCATCCATGTCCTTCTGTGATTCCAGGGACTGGGCATCCATGTCCTTCTGTGATTCCAGGGACTGTGCATCCATGTCCTCCTGTGATTGCAGGGACTGTGCATCCATGTCCTTCTGTGATTGCAGGGACTGTGCATCCATGTCCTTCTGTGATTGCAGGGACTGTGCATCCATGTCCTTCTGTGATTCCAGGGACTGTGCATCCATGTCCTTCTGTGATTCCAGGGACTGGGCATCCATGTCCTTCTGTGATTCCAGGGACTGTGCATCCATGTCCTCCTGTGATTCCAGGGACTGTGCCTCCATGTCCTTCTGTGATTCCAGGGATGACCCCACAGTAACTCAAGTGTTCTTCACCACCACTCAGCCTCACACAAAGCGAGGATGAAAAGGCAAGAAGGGTGCAGTGGGTGGAAGTCTCAAGTACATTCTGTGCAGATGAACTTTAAGTCCTGGCCTGGCAGGCAAAGCCCAAATGCCCCACAGCAAATGGGGAAGAGAACTTTGCCAAGTCTGTGTCATTCCACCCCACAGACTCTTGATGGTGCCCAACAGACTTCATTCAAGGCTGCTCATCACTAAAATCTCCTTCTAAGAGCTGGGTAATAAACTGGAAACATGTAAGATGTAAGAGCTGAAACAGTAGCACTTTGTAAAAAAATAGCAATGGTGATGCCACCAGGAGAGAGAGGGAGTGTATTAAGGGAAAACACAAGAAAATCTGAAAATCCATGATTTAATGGACATATTTTTTTCTTTTAATGCCTGAACTTTACCTTTTCATTTCATGAAGATACTGCCTTTTCCAGCAGATAAGGAGAGAGGAGCAGACCACCCTGTCCTTCATATAATGAGACATTTGGCAAGAATTTGACTGACATCACCTACATATTTTATTTGCAACTAAACCATGTCTTGAAGAGGAAACTTTGTACCTGAGACCTACACAGGGAGAGAAATCTGCCCCAGCCTTTTATGGGCTGCTTTTATGGAGGTGAATGGCTGTCAGATGGGGTGACAAACCATTCACCTGCTTATGAACCACTCACCTGCTTCGGAACCACTCACCTGCTTGTGAGGCTTAGAGCACAAGGGAGCTGGAAAGGTAAGGACAACCCCTAAGTAATAAATCCTACTGATTTGGGCTTAATAAATCAATGTTTCAGCCTAAGCAACCCAATGCTGTTGCCAGCACCCTGATTATTTGCTACCTCTGTTTTGGGAGAGGAAGGTTTTTATTGGGATAGATAATGTCCATTAAAAACTGCCAGAATTTGATATTTAAGGCGCTGTTACCACTCAAAGCCTGAAACCTGCTGCAGCAATCCCCTTCCTGGTATGGGATTATAAAAACTCCATGATGCCAAAACAAGCTGTCTCACCCCAAAACCCACCTATCCCACAGGGCAGCATCCTTATGGCACATAAAGAGCCATCATTTCCTTCCTCTCTGATAAGACTCCCTGTATCTCCCAGATCTCCCAGCTCTGTGTCCTGATGAGGCAGCTCAGCTGTCAGAAGGATTTGGATTACCTGTGTGACTGAAAGGTGCTGGGAATTACATCCAGACCAAGCAAAATACCCCCTGGAGAAGCACAACCCCCTTGCAGGCAGGCCAGAAGATGTTTAGATCCTGTCTCTTGCCATTTAAATTTTCATTTAGTATAATTTATTTGTCTTCATTTATTTCTAGAAGAAGCAAAGGTCGCTGTGTTTGCTGGCAGGAGGAGCTGCCTCCTCCCCAGGGCAAGGTCCAGTCCTGGTTACTGGTCTCATTCTGTGCTGGTGGCTACACCCACACAAACACCATCAGCCCCATAAAAATCTGCACTTCCTCAGAAGGGCAATTAGGCACTGTGATCCCAAAATACACAGGCAAACAGTTGCATTTGTTCACAGAAACAAAATGTTTCTGGCAAGGAAGTGGCCCATGGCACCTGCCCGCAGGAGGAGGCCAAGCAGGAGCCACCAACACTCCAGGAGCAGCCACGTGGCTTTAAAAAATCATAATACTTGAAGGTTTGTGCTGTTGGTTGGTTTTCTGGGTTTTTTCTTCCTCAAATTTGAAGCTGTCTCGGGTTGCTGTTATTTGCTGCCCTGAGATGTGCAGGATGTCTCTGTTTCAGCCTGTGCAACAGAAGAACCAGTCTGGATTCTCCACTCTTCAGTCCTGAGTTTGTTTATTAATTCTTATCTATAAAATTTTCTTTCTGCCCAGACGAGATCTGCTCAGCCGGGCAGCCACAGGCACTCTTTGTGTTGTCCTTTTATACTACAAACTACATATAACATATTTACACTTAATTCCCAATACCTATCACCTATGTTAGACAGTGCACTTCTACTCTAAACCAATCCCAAAGTGCCAACATCACTGCAGAAAATGGAGAACAAGAAGAAGGTTGGATATTAGGAAAAATTTCTTCCCCCGGAGGGTGTTCAGGCACTGAACAGGCTCCCCAGGGAATGGTCCTGGCCCCAAGGCTGCTGCCACAGCTCAAGGAGGGTTTGGACAATGCTCTCAGGGATGTGGGATTATTGGGGTGTCCTGTGCAAGGCCAGGTGTTGGACCTGATGATCCCTGTGGGTCCCTTCCAAGTCAGGATATTCCCTAAGCAATGATCTTTCTAGTCACAAGCAGTAACTCCAAAGCCATATCCAGCTTCAACAGCACATTTATTTTCATTATAAAGCCAAATTTCAGAAATGCTGCTGTGCTAAGGTCGTGGCAGTGGATTTAATTCATGTCAGCTGCTGTCACTGACACTGATAACCCTTTATGTGCATCTCAGCACGGTGTCACTGCCTGGTGCTTATCTGACAGGTCAATCAAAGGCACTTCAACAGCAAGTGAACACCTGAGCTCCCTCTCTGAGGTCACCTTGCTGTTTTGGTTACATCCATTACAATCTGTGCCAGAAGAGCTTTACCCTGGAGCTCCTCAATGCCCTAAAAGAGGGATACTGGATTATCAATCCCCAGCACAGCCATGGAGGGCAGGAACAGGCAGCGCTGACACAAACCTTCAACCTCACAGTGCATCCATGGAGCAGCGTCAGCTCGAGGGAGCAGCCTGGAAACCAGCAGGGAAATCAACTGAAGGGATGGCTCAGTTTCACAGAGGTAATTTTACATGACAACTCTTCCTGCTTCTCTCCTTTCCCTCCTGGTAAGGACTTTGCACAGTTCACGGCCTGGCTCCGTTTGCTCTCAACTCCGGACGTGCCCATGGAAAGGGAATGTGGTGCCAAAACAAACAAATCTTCCACCCACTTGTGCTCCAGCAATCCATTAGGAAGGAAAGACAAGGCACACACCACTAAAACTATAAATACCCACCAGTATGGACAAGAGTGAAGGCTTGTGGTTAACAAAAAGAAGGATTTTGTTGCAGTCCTCAAGGCATTAGCCTTGTATTTGAGACTCCTGTCTCAGAAGTTTCCAGCCCTCTCCTGTGTTTATGGACTGGCTTGGGTTGGAAGTTCAGTTTGTTCCACCCCCTGTCATGGGCAAGAACACTTCCCCCTAGACCAGGTTGCTTCAAACCCCATGCAGCCTGGCCTTGGGCACTTCCAGGGATGGGGTAACCACAGCTGCTCTGGAAAACCTGTGCCAGGAGCTCCCCATCCTCAGAGAGAAGAATTCCTTCCCAATATCCCATTTAACCCTGCTCTCTGGCAGTGGGAGCCATTCCCTGTGTCCTGTCCCTCCATCCCTTGTCCCCAGTCCCTCTCCAGCTCTCCTGGAGCCCCTTCAGGCCCTGGCAGGGGCTCTGAGCTCTCCCTGGAGCCTTTTTGAGATGAGCACCCCCAGCTCTCCCAGCCTGGCTCCAAAGCAGAGGGGGCTCCACCCTCAGAGCATCTCCACGGCCTCCTCTGGACTGGCTGCAGCAGCTCCACGTCCTTTCTTTGGTGGGACCCCTGAGCTGGGGCAGCTCTGCAGGTGGGGTCTCACCTGAGTGGGGCAGATCCCCCCTGCCCTGCTGCCCAAGCTGTGGAATCACGCAGGGCACTGGGATTTGGGGGGCTGTGCTCAGTCCCTTTCCCCCCAGGCTGTGTTTGTGCTGGGCATGGCCCTGGCCCAGGGCAGGACGCTGCACTTGGCCTTGCTGAGCTCCATGAGTTCCCCACAGTCCCACCTCTCCAGGTCCCTCTGCCTGCCACCCCTTCCCACCAGCCTGCTGACCACAACAAACTGGCATCAATCCCACTTAACAAAGAATTCAAACACCCTGAATTTTTCCACTGATATGATAAAGTCATGGGAGACCTATCCACACATATTCCCTCAGTGAGGAAAATAATGAAGTACCAGCTCAGCTGTGCAGCACTACACAAAGGAATCCACATGGGAATGGAGTTGCTTATCCCTGTTCACAGAAAAAGAACTTCAGAACTTGGGCCTTATTAGATACTGGATCATCCAAGAACTGGAACCACATTTCCTGAAACATCCTTGAATTCACTCACTCCAGCAGCAGAAGCTATAGGAAGTGTGTGCAGCTCCATGAAACTGTACTTCCCATCCTAGAATGACTTAAAAATTAGTGACACTGCAGAGAGAAGCCTAAAGGTTCCTCAAGAACCAAAGCTGTGATATAGCAACAGTTTGGTGCAGAGACATTATAAAACACCTTATGGACTCCTTGGATTAGCAATGGGAGAAACTGAAGCCAATGCCCTGCAAGAAAACCATGAAAGAAATGGTTTTGATGATGATCAGAGCAAGTACTGGAGCTGGAGGAGAAAGCTGTTTATTCTACCTCTCACACTCATCTGGACTTCAGAGTTGAGTTTATCTTTTAAAATGAAGCAGAGATGTCACACAGGTACTCACAGAGATGCCCATCCCGATGACAGCATTGCTTTATCCTGCACTGCATGGCCCTGGACTGATCACAGCTGGCACATTTCTTCACACTGAACCCCAGCACTTGTTTCACAGGCAGTAACCTCACTGAGCAGAGACACAACACCTTTTCCCACCCTGTTAGCTTAAAAACCATCCTCTGAAACAAGACATGGAGGGCTGTTCCATGCAGGACTTGCCTCCAAACCATGGGAGAAGCCAGTTACTGCTGATCCTCTCTGCCCTCTGAGAGGCACAAATCTCCCATCTAAATCCTCCCCCACCACCAGATCTTCACTGAAATACAGGCTGAGCTCTAAGAATCCTTTGCTGGAACCCTGCCTCTCCCAACCACAGATCCCCTTTAGGTGCTATCTTAAACTGTATTTCCAAGAGTAATTACTCCATTGCAGCACCTGTTCCCCCTCCTATGCCAGCAACATGACCTTGAGAAAGCTGGAAAAATGAGCCCAATTCTTCTGCCTACAAGGCAGTTCTTCCACAAGGAAAGGCAGCACCTCTTGATCACATCTCTAGACAACAGCCCAGTACTTTAGGCACTTTTTCAAACATTGTTTTTGTGGTTTGAAACCCAAAAATTGCTCTGTGCTCAGCCCTTTTGAATCACCACACGCGGAAGAAAATTCAGGCTATTTCTAGCTGAGTCTTCTCAGTCAGATCATGAACACAGGCAGGTGGCACAAGGGCATTCCAGATTGTTCCTGAGAAGCTGATGCCATGGCAGTGCAGGTGTGATGCACAAACACCAGGCAGCCAAGCCCTGGGAGCATGGAGAGAGCACAGCAATGCTCTGTGTTGGAGTGAACATTAAAACCATCTCAGAACTTGCAATATTATCAGTGCTGGGCTGGCTTTCCCCAGCTGACTGAACTCACCCTGCTCTGGGTGAATCTGTGCAGCCTCCTGTTCCCACAGCTCAGAGACAATGGAAAATGCAAAGAGACAGCTCATCCCTTCTTGAACCTGTGACCTTCAGAGCTCAGCTGGGGTCAGCCACCGCCCTTGTTCACAGGAGCAGCTCCATGTCCCCAGAGACGGCATCCCAGAAAAATCAAAGCTCCATACAATTTCACTGCGGCCAAATTAAATATCTGCATCAAAAAGGTCTTTTTAACCCATTTTCCATTGATAGGCAAGACAACAAGAATTGGAAGAATGCTGTTTTTTTCACAGAAACTGCCCAGATTTGATTCTCACTCACCTGGAGAAGAAAGTTTAGGTGAGAAGGAAGCTGAGGGCCATCTGCCTCCTACTACATCAAATGTTAACAATTAGACCTCCCAGAACCTGAGGACAACATTAAAATGGAAAGCAAACTCTCAACCATGCTGGTCTGGCCATCTTCCCTCCCAGGATGCATCTCACAAGGAGAAGCTGCACATGGGAAAGGAAACAACCCACCTAAATATAGCCAGCCCCTTGTTTGTGATGGGTCATTGCTTGACCACATCTAGAAAGTGCCAGTCTGGTGTCCCCAAGGGACCTGGCTTCATTACCTGCACTCCCTGAAGTGATTTCCAGCCCTGCAAACCTCTGCTGCTGCTGCTGCTTGAGGAGGAGAAGATGACAACAACCACGTGTTTGCCTGTAGAAATCACATCACCAGCTGGCCAGGGAGGAGGCTGGACAGTCCCTGGCTGCAGCTGATCTCTCCTCCTGCACAGCACAGCCTGGGAGCACTCACACCAAAGGACATCTGACAGGAACAGGAGATGCCCCTTCCAGCAGCCAAGCTCTTCTGGTGTCCCCTGAAACACCAGCAGATACAGGTGAAGATGCCCAAGTATTCTTTGGCATCTCTTACACACCTGCATGCTGAGAAAATGAAAGGATTCACATGTTTTTATAATTTTTTCCAGGGATTATTCCCTGGATTACTGTGATGGTGCATGTTAGCAGTGGGGTTTGTTTGTTCTAAGGAAAGGTCAGTGGTACTGTAGGACAATTTTCCCAACACACACACATACAAAAAGCAGCTTACACCTGATCTAGGTGGTGATCAGGTACAAAACTTAGCAGTCAAGCTTTAGTTTTCCTGGTGGTGGGGTTTTTTGCCAGGAAAGCAGTCAGTGAGATCAAACCTCCAGCACAGCTCAAAATCAACTCTGTTTACAACAGCACAACCACAGAGTCTGGGTGTGAGTCAAAGCTCCATATGTACAGCAATCCACACACTGGTGGAATCATGGAATGGTTTGGGTGAGAAGGGCCCTTAAAGCTCATCTCCTTCCAATCCCACTGGCAGGGATGCCACTCACTGTGACAGGTCCCTTCTAGATTCGATCTTAGTCTTTTAATCACCTGCAAGTGCTGGAGCTCAGAAAGAGGGGTTGAAGTGATGAGAAAAAGCACCTAACCCTTAGAATTAAAACAATTCAGTGTTTACACCTTCAGAGTCATGACCCAAAGGAAGTGAGCAGCAAGGAAACCTTCCCAGATAAAAATCAGTTTATCCCAGCAACATCTTCTATCCTGTCCACAAGCACTTAGAGCAGCTGCCTTCAGGTGAACCCCCAAAATGCCCCACAGCACCCCAGGGGTCTGAAACAGAGCAGCTCAGGCTCCTCCAGCCATTCCAGGGATGGGACAGACCATGAGCACAGCATTGGCAGCTCAGCAGCCAGGCTGAGACAGGCTCAAAGCTGAAATTAGGCAAAACCAAGGTAATTCCAGCCCAGTGGAGCCTCCAGCATTGCAGTCACAGGTCAGGGTCACACCTGCCACTGCTGGGAGGGACAGGGCAGCTCCATGGGCAGAGAGCCCCACATGGCATGGTTACACTGGGGAAGGAGAGTGGGAGGCAAAGCCAGGCTTTAGGTGCCTCACTGGGGCTGAGGATGGGAGGACATGGCCTCAGTCTGTGCCAGGGCAGGTTCAGGCTGGACATTTCTTCTCAGGAGGAGTTATGGAGCATCAGAATGGGCTGCTCAGGGAGGTGGTGGAGTCACTATCACTGGGGGTGTTCAAAAAACAACTGATGGTAGGACTCGGTGCTCTGTTCTAGTTCAAAAGGTGGGACTGCTCAAAAGCTGGACTTCATCTTAAAGGTCTTTTCCAACCTAAATGGTTCTGTAATTGTGGGATGAGATAATTCTGACTGCAGAGCTGAACAGCCCCCAGGTTACCACATCAGGTGTGTACCCAGTTAACATCCAGCTCCCCCAAAAAGCACCTTCCTGGTGCTCCATCCACCAGACACCCTCAGGGCCCTCCTTTTCACCTGCTCTGGCACTGGTTTGACCTCTCAGTGAGTCCCTCCAGAACTGCAGGGCTGGCTGCCAGCTGAATCCCACACTGGATTGGAATTACCCAAAAGCTCGCCCAGCTCCATCCCCCTGCCATGGGCAGGGACACCTCCCACCAGCCCAGAGTGCTCCAAGCCCCGTCCAACCTGGTCTTGAGATACACTCACCTCCAAAATATTGAAAATATCTGCAGAGCTGAACTTCTCTGCTCAATCCTTACTTCTCAGGCACAGAGCTATCACCAGTACCCCCATTACAGACCAGTACATTTCCTCTTGAAGATCATCTGTCCCATGCACACATCTGTGCCCAAACTGCACAAGAAGCAGCAAAATATCCTTGTGGAGAAGGGAAATAGCACACAGCCCTGCCTTGATTTATGTAGTCTCTGCAGACCTGGACAATAAAACAACAGACCCAAAAAATCCAGGTTGCACATAATTCACCCCTGGCAAAGGATCCCTGTGCAGTTTCCCACACGAGGTGGCCCTGGATGGACAGAACAAACCCCCAGAATGGGGATGGACACAAGAGCTGCTGGGAACTTCTTGCAGTGACCACCAGGACCACTCACCCCACTGGGTCACTCTCTTCCCCCAGCTGGAAAACTGAGGTAGGAGCTGGTTTCCCATGGAAATACGAAATAAGAATAGTCTAGCAAAGCACAAGGTTGATCACAGAAGACCTACAGACAGCAGGATTACCACTAAATACAATTAATCCATATAGAGCTAATTGTCCAAGCAACACTAAGAGTTGTAAGACAGCTTGATCCCATCCCCCAGCTCCCAACACCACATTTATGGAAACACTAAACACCACAGACAAGGCCTCACAGTGCACCACAGAAACCAGGATCCCTCACTGCTGGAATCAAGCTGCAGGGCCTGCAGTGGGGTTGGAGCAAGGGAATGGAAATCACACTGGCACACAATTGTTCCGCCTCCCTGTTCGCCTTCACACATTTCTCACAGGTCAATTTTAAAGAATTAAGTCTTGTTCAGTGAAACATCTGGTGGCTGTTGCTAGAGGAAACCGACTATCTGCAACATTCGAGCAAAAATAATGAGTTACATAAAAGCCAGACTGCAGAAGCAAGGACAAGTGTTTTGCCAGTCTGTGAATCTCAGAAGCTTACATGAAACCTCATGTTTCATTTCTGGGTTAGAAAACAATGAAGTCAACTCACACACATTACAAAACCCATGAAAATCTGAGTTTTCTCTAAGTTTTTGAGGATATGATTGTGCTGTATTAGAATTAACTTTCTAGCTAGAAGCTGTCATAAAGACTTTCTGCCAACAGCATGGACAGATGAATTACAGCTTAAAAATGGAGCATTTCAGCTTTAGGCACTTTCAGACTCAGCTCCAGACAGAACAAGTTCAAGAGTTAGAGAAGAGGGTTTTGGTCTGCCACTGTTTGAGTTTTCCTGTGCCTAATGGAAGGATATTTTCCTTCAATGCTCCAGATCACCTTCTCCTCAGGGTTCTCAGTGTCTGGAGACCAACACAGACCAGCTGAGGCTGCACTGGGCTGAACGGGAGGAGAGATTTCATGGGAGAAGCTGAGAGGAGCTCTGATGTATCAACCTACACATCCACAAGACCGACCAGAAGCCTTTAAGATCTCAGAGCTTTGATGGGGCCTCTCCAGCTCCTGAAGTCCCACAACTGGAAGGGCAAAATTCCCAAGAACACCTCCAGCAGGCAGCTCTAACGTGCTGGAATTGCTCTTCACACGATGTACCTTTCTACAAATAGATATTGCTGGGTTTTTGAGGAGTGCTCGAGCACTTAAATAATCCAGAAGCCTGATGGATGACTAATACAACTAGAAAGCTCCATGTACAAAGAGAAATTTAGGCTTCCCCACATCGCCAGGGCTGCTCTCAGGATGCAAGCAGGGTACAGAGGAGGCACCCATGGCCCTCACAGGTGTCTCCCTGATTTTGGACATCAGCTTGAGGCTGCAGCTGCTGTTGCTCTTGCTCATTTGTGCCATCCAGGAAAGAAATTTGTACCTAAGGCCAAATTCCTCAAGCTGGACGTGGCTGACTGAGCACACTGAGGTCACTAAGGCAGGGCCAAGAGCCAGCTCCTCACTCACATGTGTCTTTAAATATTAAATTAAAATACACAGAAAGATTAAAGGAGGCAGGAACAGGAAACAAGCTTCCCCCAAGTGAAAAAGCATGCTAGGAACACAAACCTTGGGAAATAGGTGCATCTGAGGCAAAAACCTTGCCAAGATCCTCGACATCTTACAGAAAAACAAGCCAGTGACTTCAGCTCCAAAATAAACCCTCCACAATATCACAACAGCAAAGCTTTAGGCTGCAGGGGCTTCTCTTTGAGAAAAAAATAAACGTGAAAGAAGGCCCAGGCAGATGACACAGCCTCTGCTGGGCTCACAGGAGATATTAAAGCACTGCACCAGCCTGAAGTGCTCAAACTAAACACTTTTCAACAATTAATGACACTCCTACTACTGTCACCAAAAATAGACAAATTGGTTTTAGGGAATGAAGCTGCAAAAAAAAATTGAGATACAATATCAAGCAAAATTGGAAGCAGATTTCTGCTCCAGGCTGGAAGCTGCTGAGAGGATGAAACTGTGGCACATCCACCGTGTTCCCCCTGCCCCCAGCTGAAATTACCAAAAGGCAAGAGCTCATCAAACTTTCTACAGAGAAAACTCTAAATGGAAATTACAATTTTAAAAGAATTTGTTTTGTTGAATCACTTTGAAAAAAAAATAGAAACAAATTCCCAAAGGATGCTGCACAATTATTGCCCTAAACAAAACATCCCAGTGACTTAATCAGGATCACTTAGTCTGCACAGAAAAAAATTGTTTATCACTACATAAAGTCCAGAAAGGGAACTCTGGTGCCAGTTTCAGCCTTCATGTACACCCCAAAAATCTTTTGTGCCAAGCAGGGACTTGCACTCCCTGAAGGTCACCATCCTCACCAAACCAGAACACTCACTGGTTTATTTTAATGAAATCAAGGGATCTACCCCCACTGCAACCAGTCCAACACCCCCACCTACAAATTCCATTTGATTTCTGGAGAGGAAAATTTTCCCAACAACTTCAGTTTTGAATTTTCTGCTCATTCCATAGGTGAGCTGTTATAGATTAGATAACCTGGCCATTATTTTGTTTGTCACACAAACAAACTTATACACACAACACAACAACTCTGCTCTGAGTTCACCACAGGAGACTCTGGACTCTCCCTGCCTTTAATCCTGCCCAATTTCCTTGTTAGTCACTGACAAGCAACACTGCAGCACCTACTTCTCAGCTCCACACGTGTCTTTCTAAAAATAATGCCAGGGAAAGGAAATCAGGGATGTAAGTTCCCAGATAAGTTACCTCAGATGAAAAATGCTGACAAAACTGAGAGGAAAAAAAAGAACAAAATGGAAATAAGAAATAAGAATTGAACAACTTACATTTAGGTCTCTAAGCATCCTTCCATAGGCTTGGTAGGTATTTTATTGATACTCCAGATAAGATACTGGATTTTTAGTGCCTTGCCTTATACAGAGAATCAGTGAATCACAGAACGGTTTGGGTTGGGTGGGACCTTCAAGATCAGCTTGTTCCACCCCCTGCCATGGGCAGGGACACCTTCCACCAGCCCAGGGTGCTCCAAGCCCTGTCCTGGCCTTGGACACTGCCAGGGATGGGGCAGCCACAGCTGCTCTGGGGAGCCTGTGCCAGGGTCTCCCACCCTCACAGGGAACAATTTCTTTCTTGTATTTAACCTAAATTTCCCCTATTTTAGTTTGAAGTCATTCTCCCTTGTCTTGTTCTGAGTGAACAGTCCTTCTCCAGCTTCCCTGTAGCCCCTTCAGATCCTGGAAGGCTCTCTGAGGTGTCCATGCAACCTTCCCTTCTCCAGGCTGAACAACCTCAGTTCTCCCTGCTTCCACAAGGGAGGTGCCTCCTATCAAATACAGGTGAGTTTGGGTTTTTTAGGAATGACTGTTTGAGCTCCAAGCTAGGACATCCCAGAACATCAAAGGCATGTGACACTCACCAGCTGATGTGTAATTCACTTCTTAGGCTTGTTATCCAAAATCACAGGGCGGGGAGTGCTGGGGCACGGGAGCAGCAGGGCAGCCAGGCACTCATATCTGTACCAAACCTGGCAAGGAAGAAAACACACTTTAGGAGGTCTCCATGCAACAGTTGACACCAGTGACTTCCAATCTTATTGTATTCTGCTTAAAACCAAAAAAAGGCATTGTTTGGTTTCAGCTGGATATGGCAGCATTCATGTATGGGGATGAAACAGAGCCAAACCCCACTGCTCATAGGAAAATCATTCTCTTTGCCCTATGTCAGGACAAACTCAAAGCTTTCCATGCAATTAATAATGTGAATGTCAGTGAGTTCTTTAAAAACACATCTTTCTGTCTCTTCAGTAATTGGAGGGTTGGTTTTTGGTAAACTGTGCTTCCCCACCTTGGCAAACAGGTTCCCAAACCTGAACTGCCCTGACGCAGAGTGCCTGGGCTGGCTCCATCTCCTGCCCTGCTCCAGGCACTTTGGTCAGCAGGAAGCACAAGGGGTTTTTGTTTGTGACTTTCTTCCTTAAAAACCACCCTCCAAACAGTGATTTCTGAGGAGGAGTGCACTGTAAGACACACGTGGAAGTCAAACTGAAACGAAACTATTTCTGGGTAACTCTGCCCAGAGCAGCCAGAGACAGCCTGTTCTGTTCTGCACTCAGAACTTGGGCATGTAATGCTCTTTGGAAGAAAACACATGGAGAGTGCTAACAAAAATGAAAATTTTAAAAAGCAACTTTGAGTTCTGACTGTCATCTAAAGAAGATCCTTCTGAAACACCACAGGAGAGTCCCTTACACAGCTCTCCATTGAGTATTCCAAGCTAAGTTAGCACTCTATCCTTATTTTTCCGTTATAGCAAGGTAACAGTAAAGGTCCACACTAATAACCTAGAACAGAGGGTATTTTTGCTTTCTCCAACATGAAGTGCAATACAGACTGAAGCCACCGTGGCTGTGCTGCTGAGTGACCCCACTTTGACTGAAGCACGTGGGAATTTGGTGTCCACCTCTGACCTGTCCTTTCAGGAGCTTGTGGTCAGTGGTCACACCCCTGCTTTTCTGATGTTGTTCATGGTTTTTGTCCTTCAGAAGCCTGGAGGATTTCTCAGTGGGGTTGTAGCAGACTTTGAAAGTCCTCACAAGCTCCCAACAGCTGTCATTAATTAATCCTCCTCTGCAATTATCCAGCACCAGCTTCAGAACGAAGCCAAGCGCCATTGTGAGGAACACATACCTCTACTCCAGTGTACAAGCAGTGACACTCACTCCTCACAAATGAAAAGGTATTAGGGAGCTGAATGGAGCCCTCAATATAAAATTTACTGTGAAGCATTTAAGGCCATCTTTTGTTCTTCTTTATTTGACCAGGTCAGAGGCTGCAGCAAGGAAGAACCAGCCAAACTTGTACCAAACCAACCAAGACCTCAAAGCAAGGGAAAACACAAGCACCTATTCACAGGAAAAGAGAGACTGCAGCTTTATTTAGTCACTTGTCATCCACTCCTGGGCAAAAAACTGGAGCATCCCATTAACATGACAGTCCACATACTTAAATGCTGAACACCCTTTCAGCTCTGTTGTCTTGCCACTTGGAACATGCCCTACTTAAACTTAGAAAACCAAAAGCTGTGCATAAAAAATCCAGATGGGTTCATTCATTCCTCAGTTTCCTTACACCAATCCCGATGTTTGGTGATGACTCCAAACAAGGAAGCAGAACAGAAGACTCTATTTATAATGCACTCCATGGTACAATGATTCACTTGAGGAATAAAGGTAAATAAATCATCTCATGCCATCCTAAGGTTCAGGTCTGAACCAGGGGTTAGGCATTATTCATGTTCTGCTCAAAGAACAAGACGACCAGCACGTTCCAGAGGATCAAAGTGTAACGTGGGAAAATCCCCGTGCCAGTCTGACCCTGCCACTTCCTACTGCCAAGGCCAAGTGGCAAAACCCATCCCAAGCTCATCCAAGACCTTTTTTTAACAGACCTTTTGACCTGAAGCACAGCAAACATGACTCCCACGTTCACACAGATGTGACTCCAGCATCTTGAGAGAACCCCAGGTTCAAAATGCAGAGCTTGGTCTCCATCCTTTCCCTGGCCACACACCCAGAAATCCTGCCCGTGTTAAACATGGCCAGGAAGCTCATTTAGCTGCAAGCATGGCATGGAGCAGAAGGGCACCTCTGGCAATGGTTAGCAAGTGGGAATATGTGGACAGCCCTGTTAGAGCACCAGTTTATCATGGGAACAAGCTCCAGCCTCTCCCTTTCCATCCAGCCTTGATGTGCAAAGCCTGACATTGAAGAGAATCCAGGGACCACATCCCTGGGTGAAGGGAAGAATAAGGCAGAATGAAGAATGACAACAAAAGAGGAAACCTGAAACTATGACTGGCAAGTGGGACCTTTTCTAGCTCTTGACAAATAATTAACCCTTTTTTGCACTTAATTAGCATCTTCAGACACTGAGCCCATTTCCTGTGGCATGTCCTAGCATGGACAGCTCCAGAGAGGCCTCAGGCCCAGAGACACACACCTGGAGCTGAACAGGCCTTGATGTTTTACAGCCATGCAGGATCCTTCCATGAGGATGCCTTGCTTTGTACCAGGCACTTCAGCAATAAGTCACTGATTTTCCAGAGTGCCAAAGGCAGGAGGACATGAAGCAGTCAGGGATGTGGGGCTGGGCAGGGGTCCCACACACCTGTATTCAGGAGAAGACCCCCTGTATCAGTCAAGAGAACCACAGCAAAGTGGTCTGTTCCCAGCACAGGGCCAAAAGCAGCATGCTGCTCACTTGAGGAAGAAGTTCTTTACTTCTCCCAGGTGAGGCACTGGAACAGACAGACTGTGGACTCTCCATCCCTGGAAGTATCCAAGGCCAGGTGGGACAGGGCTCTGGCCGAGTGGAAGGTGTCCCTGCCCATGGTAGGGGTCAGAATGAGATGAGCTTCGAGGGGCCACTCAATCTAAACCATTACCTGAACATCACAGAATCACTGGCTGCAGAATCCACAAAGACCCCAAAAACTCTTTGAGCTGTCAGTGTGAGAGAACAGGGCTCCACCAGAAGCTTTAAGCCTTGCTGGTTATTTTCCACATTACCTTTCAAAGCAAGGAGCAGATGAGAAGTTTGTTTCAGCTCCAGATAAAAGCTAACATCCTTGAGGGCATGGTGTGAAAAGCCAGCATTTGCTACCTGGAGTACACAGCCAGGTCTTTCCTCTCCTCCAGGGAAATCCTTGGCAGCCTGAGCCAGGAGGACATGACTCCTGCCACAGCAGAGAAGTCACTACAAATCCACTTCTCCATAGTTCTCCATGGAAGCTGGTACACAGTTTTTGGATCTTTCATACTTCAGCTCATTATTATTTTATTACCAGTTAGCAACACAAAACTCAGGCTAGCACTTTGAAAAAGCTTCTCATCTTTAGGCTGGAGGTGTTTGTACTCTTCCCAAATTAAAGCACAAGAACAATATTCAAATTCCAACCTAATGGACACTGCCCTGCTCCAAAGTGTTCACACCACTGAGCACAGCAGAAAAGGAACAACTGTTCCCACCAGTCTCAGATGATGGAACACAAGCTCAGGAGCCAACATGATGCTCCAGCCCTTGTGCTGAGCTCAGACCATGAGAACCTGGCTTAGCAGTGCCCAGGATGTGCAATTCTCCAGAAACAAGTGACTTATGTGAAAAGCAACCCAGCAGTTGTGGATCAGTGGGGGCTCACATGAGCAGACTCTCAATCAAAGCATTCCACACTGATATGGAAAAACACAAGGTGTCTGCAGACCATGCCTGGTGTGTGGTAAAGCCTCTCCAGGACACCTCAACTCTGCCAGACAGCTCCAGCATAAACCTTGAATACATGAAGCTGTGTCAGGGGAGGGTTAGGTTGGATATTAGGAGAAGGTTCTGCCCCAGGGGGTGGCCAGGCACTGAACAGGCTCCTCAGGGCATGGTCACAGCTCAGGGACCTTTTGGACAGCACTCTCAAAAAGTGGGTGGGAATCAGTCCAGCTGACAGGGTGGGATTGCTGGGGTGTCTGTGCAGCACCAGGAGCTGGACTGATGATCCCATTCAGACCTCGTGTCACATCCTGCAAGAGGCAAAGAGGTGAACCAAAGAACAGGGCACAGCTAGCTTGGAAGAGCACCCACGCACACATGTTTGGGAAGGGAAGCAAGAGAGTAAGAATACTAAACATTTTCCCACTTCCAGTGGTTTGTATTTCTGGGCCACCCCAAGTCAGTGTGGGCACCTGAGTGTTCTGGGGGTGATTGTTAGGGTTGTCCTGTGCAAGGTAATGGACTTTGCTGGTCCTGGTGTGTCCCTTCCAACCCAGGCCATTCTGCAATGCTACAGAGAACTCTCAGTGCAGCCTCTTGGTGAGGGTGTCCAGTTCTTCTCCAGACTCTGTACACAAAGTTTTCACAGCCACAGCAGTCCCTGGCTACCTGAACAACATCTGAGGAGGTGTCCTCAGCCCCATTTAACCCTCTCTGGACCTCATGGCAGCAGGAGGGGACTGTCCTGCCACATGCACCCTGATGGCCCTGTGACCTGACCCTCGAGTGTCAGACAGGTCTAAACAATCACTTCTTGGCAGAAGGGAAAGAGACATGAACTTTGGCTGCACACACTCAATAAACAGCATTTGCTGTGAATAAATCAGTGACATCATCTGCTGGTTATCAGCAGATATCAAAACCAGCAGAGCAGCAGTGAAGCAGAAAGGACCTCAATGACACATTAAGGCTGTCTGCCCTCAAAACATGAAATGTAGCAGGGTCAAAAGGGGAAAAGTCATACATTGTTGAGTAGATTTTGCTGCCTTTTTGTCAAAACCAAACACATTCCACGCCTGAGGAAGAGCTGGACAGAAAGATGAATGCCTTCATGACTGCACTTGAAGCAAAGCTCCTGCTGGGACTCAGTAATTTGCAAATTCCTCCCTGAATACACCCCAAAGCTGATATCTGCATTCATTCTGCTCAGCTGAAGCAAGAGAGTCAGCCTTTGTAACACACTGTACTTGGGCACTGCTCAGAACAGCCTTTATCAGCTCACACCAAGGTAAAAAAATAAAATCATACAAACCTGTGGCTCACAAAACCCATTTGACATCTCTCTCCCAATTCCCTTAACTCATGAGCAGCCTGCATACCTCCAACACAGCAAGGAAATGCTGCAAACAGGTCAAGATCTCAATTCTGTATTTACAAAAGGAAAACTGCAAATGTTTTTGGAGTTACCTCATGCCATCCTGTCACAATGTTCACAGGGGTCTTCAGATGAGGGAAGAGACGGAGATTTGACTCCATGTTTCAGAAGGCTTGATTTATATTTTATGATATATATAACATTAAAACTATACTAAAATAATAGAAGAAAAATGTTTCATCAGAAGGCTGACTAAGCTAAGAATAGAATAGAAAGAATGATAACAAAGGCAGCTGTCTCAGACTCTTGTCCAAGCTACTTGGGCTGTGATTGGCCATTAATTATAAACATCTAAGATGGGCTAATCAAAGATCTACCTGTTGCATTCCACAGCAGCAGATAACCAATGTTTACATTGTGTTCCTGAGGCTTCTCAGCTTCTCAGGAGGAAAAATCCTAAAGAAAGGATTTTCCATAAAAGATGTCTGCAACACCATCCCAGCACATGAAGGTTTGATATTCCCACTAAGCTGACTGTCCCTAACACATAACAGGGGCCCACACTTCAATAACAGCAAAATATTGAAGGCTTCCAAACTGATGCTAACCATCTTTGTGATCAAAGGGAACAGTGCCTCAAATAATACAAGAATAAAAAAAATCAGAGAAAACATGAAGGCAACTTCAGGTAGAGTCTTGCAACACAGGAATATCATGGAACTAGATTCTTTAAATCTTTTAACTCACCAGGAACAGAGGCCTGCTTATTCTAAATTAAATTTCATTGTATTTTCCCTGCCTGTAGCTGAGGTACCCCAGTATGGAGCTGCCCTGTGTGCTTCCAGCAGATCATTCCATGGGATGTGTTTTGGTGATGCCTCAGGGAGCTCAGAGATGTGACAGCTCAGCTGAGCACTCTCACGAACAGAACTCTAATTTATCCTTCCAATGTGAGCCTCTGCTCCCAAACCCTGACCTGCCTGGTACAGCTTCCAGAGCCTGAAACTCCAACAGGGAAAGCCCACCCAAGGAGTATTTTACTTTTCACTTTGAGATGATTTAACCTTTCCCCCTGCAGCAGCTGCAGATACTGTGCAAGGAACAGTGGTCTGGAGCAAGGAGAGAGTGTGGCTCAGGGAAACACGAGCACATATTTTAATATGAAACATCTGCTTTTTACTCCTTTTTTATGGCAAAGAAATTGAGTTTTTCCCTTTTGGCTTCCCCTGCAGCAAGAACAAAGGGCACCCCACACCAGCACCCAGTAAGGGTCTGGGTGCCCTGAGTTCACAGAGAAGGGTCAAAACTGAGCATCCACCTTGACTAAACACTGAGTTATGAAAAATACTTAAAAGTGAGAATTTGAACTCCCACTATCTTGTGGAAAAAGGCTTTGAGGAAGACTCTGCTCACAATCTGCCCCAAGTGCCTCTGCACCTTACACCCCCTCTGAAGCACACAGCATGCAGCTCACACACTCTCTATTACCATTATCACACTGCACTTTGCTCATATTTTATATTATTATTATTATTTTCTTCTTTCTCAAGGATCCCTTTATGGGTTTCATGAATCACACAGGTAATATCCTTCTGTCATCTGCACAAGAAATGTCACCACTCCCAGAGCCTCTGGGAAGAGGGACAGACCCCTCCTAAGTTTAAAGTCACACAAAATGGCATTTGCTGCCAGCCATGGCCAAGTTCACACTCCAGGTCTCAATCTCAACCCAGACCATTGTGCAGTAATACTTTAAAAAAATAAGAATAATAATAAAAAACCCCTTGAAAATAATCCCCTCTAGTCTAAGGAATTTTCTTGCAAGATCCTTTTGATTCACATCTGAAGAAGAGCTGCTTCAGTTCTTCACATCCTTTTGAAGAGAGGATAACAGAGCTGCTGGAGCACTCGCTGCTCCCAACCTGCACAGCAATGATGATTTGCTCCACATTTCCCCCTTACTACATGGGATTACTCAATCATTAACAGACTCTTGATTTAGTGCTCTTTCAGCTCATAGCCCTCTCCAGACCTAAGCACAAGCCAGAAACACAAATGCAGATATTTAAGATCCTGTTTCCTCACTGGAGAGATCCAGAGAGCTCGTCACACACTCAGGTGACACCATGGCTCTCTAAAGAGAGGGAACAACACCAAATTATCTGAGTAGTCTCCATTCCTCAGGGCCTCTGCTGCTGCTCCTCAAGTTTTTAGGAGACCTAAAGATATTTTGCTGGTTCTGGTTCTCCTCCTCCATGTGTGAAGCCCACAACAATCCAGAGTGCCCCAAAAGCTGGGGAGATGCCTGCAGCCTAGAACTGACCCCAGGATGAAACAGCAGCTCTGAAGGAAAACCCACAGGTGCTCTCTGGACCATGGAGCAACCAAGGAGCTGCAGGAACTCCCAAGTGGCTTCTCCCCTCATCACAGCCACTGCTGAGCAAGTCTAACTCACCACAGCAACAGGGGAAAGCCAACACAACAATACCTGGAGAGCTCTGTGCCAGGTTAGAAACTCAGGGCAGCTCAGGAACAGGTTTGACAAGCAGTATATGGGAAAGGCAGGACAAAATCTCCACTTTTGGGCACAGCAGGTACCTCTGTGGAGGTAACAAAAAAAGACTTCAAGCTGTGAACATTCCACAATAGGATATTTCAATCCCAGGGAAAGTGTTGAAACACTGAGTGTCACGTTTAGGTATGAAACCACATTAATGGCTCCTCATCCATGCTAAAAGTTATTAATTTAATAGGTCAGTGTCTGATTAAAACTAGATTTTTAGCAGGCACAGAAGCTAAAAAGCAACCCACAGTTGGTCAGCCACGACATGAACACAAGGGAAACAGCCCCAGGGACATATTGGGATCACCCCTATATACATACATATATATATATATACACACACACATGCATACATACACTGCATGTAATTTGTATGACACAGAGTAGGACATTAACTTGTGCTTGTGCTGCTTCACTCTTGGCTGTCCCTGCCCCATTCTGGGCTACCAGCTGATTGCCAGCCCAGCTCCTGCTGGATCCCACACTGGCAAAGCTGAAGAGAGGCATTATGATCACCTCCTCCCACTTTCTGCATAGAAAGGTGGAATTTCAGTAATTTTTCCCTTTTAAAGGGACCGAGAACTTTATGTTCAACTCCTTTCTTCATCCCTAATTTCTAATTTTATTTCCCTCCTTTCCATTTCTATCTACCCTCCCTGGAATGCTTTTACTCACAAGCCTCAGTACATTGTAGAGCAAATCTTCTTTGAAGAGCACAGCATGGGAGGCCTGTAGATATGGACAGTATCCTGGAAACAGCTGGAGATTTCCCCTCCTCTGAGAATCCCTGAGGCATCCTCCAGAGCTCTTCAGAAACACCACCTCCTCACGCTGCCCCAGGATTCTGGAAAGGCAGGAGGCTCATAAAGGTGGAATTAACAGGAGGAGAGCATCAGTGTCAATTGGCAACTGAGGATGATCCAGGGAGCAGCAAACTTCTGCAGTCTGCTCCAGGATCTGCCATTCCTGGATTACAGATGTTGGCATGGACACAACTGCCCAGCCCTACCAGCATTCATTTTATGGACATGCTGATCCTGGGTTTGTCCAGCTTCCTAAACCAACAGCTTCTACACAGCCACAGAGCAACATTCAGAAATTTGCTGCCAGCTTTTTAATGTAATCCTCCCAATCCCAAGAGTCTCAGGCATTTCAGACTGCCCAGGACAGGCAGCTTCTCATTCATCTTCAACTCCACTTTCTCTCTCTCCACATGTTTTCCAACCCTGGTAAAGATGCAATGACCAGAAATGCACAACACAATAGGAGTAGTCACACACTCACCCACTGCAATTTACTCAGTGCATTACTCAGCGACCCTAATCCTTAATCAGATTAATATTTCAGCCTTCCAAGAAATAAAACAATGTGTGCTATCTGTAGCAAGCAAGAAACCAGTGCTCCAACAACAACTGAGTCAATGCCAGAGAGATGAATCCCAATGGCTCCAAGCCATGCCCATGCCAACCATAAAGGTTTTTGCCCACTCCCCTGCAAATGAGTTTCTTTCAGAAGGCAAAAAACCCCACACCACTCACTGTGCTCCTGAACAGCATGGCAGACACTCCAAAATCCTATTGCAGTTCCCAGCAACTTTTCCCATTCAGCTGGCAGCGTGCTGCCAACTTGAGGGGAGCCTGGCATTTTTGAGCATGGCAGAAGAGCTCCAGAAGTGCTCTGAGTACACATTGAGGGCATCTTCTTCATCATGCTTGTAGGTTGAATTACATATTTAATTAGAAGCAGCTTCAAGGAGAAGCTGCTGAAGTTGAACATGGAGGATAAGTCTCAGTTCACACGAGGAGCAAACCCACACAAGGGAGCACGTGCCAAACTGGCCACCTCTGTGCACCAGCTCACACACACTGCTAAATTCTCCCAGAAGCTGAAAAGCTATTTTGCACAGATAAGCTTCATGTTACCTTGAAGGCAAACTTTACACCTCCCACAATTCGGAAATTGCATCTGCATGAAGCTGCTTTGGTTCAACTTCCATTTTCAAGCCCCAATCTTCAGCACAGCTGTCAATTAGAAATGTCTGTTAGCAACTAATCTGCTCCACCCACCACACCATGCCTGCCTCCTTTGAAGCCTTAATACCCACTGGAGAGGATGGCTTTGTACCAGAAGATCATTCATGAACCTTTTGCACTGCATTCAGGTCCCAAGGGAATTCCTGCCAACAGCCACGCTGGAAGCGTTGGCCAGTGACAAACACAAAAAGCTGTTTGGCATCCTCGAGCCTCACAGCTCTGTCCACCACACAAAAACAGTGTTTATGTGTTGAGGGAGATACAAGTAGAAAGTCCTTGCAGCACAAGGTCGTACCAAGCTCGCTGGAAGACTAAATTTAGCCAACCTGTGCCTCAGGCAAGTCTGTTAGTTATGGGAAGCTCGGGAACTGGTGTGGAGCACTGTTCCTAGGGTAAATCCCATGGCAGACTTGGCTCCATTTAATTGCAAATGATCTTGAAGCTATAAATGGGGAGCCTGATCCCAACCCATCAAAGAGGAGCTGTCTCTGAGTACCCCACAAACTCAGCAATGGGACACTGCCATCCTGTTAGGGCTGGTTGGCTTGAAACTACTACATTCAGAGTGAGCAGGAGGAGCTCAAGGAGGTTTAACAGATGGCGTTTCAGCACAAATATATTTCAGAACACCTCCTTAGCAAGCACATTTCCTCCTCTACCTCACCTCACACTACACTTCTAACAGCTACACCAGAGCAGATAGACAAGAACTCAGGGATTATTCCCAGCTTCTGTAAATGTTAGCAGAGGCTGACTGAACAGTTTGTGAAGACAAGCCCCAGTTTACCAAAAAGTGTATCAGCCAACAGTTTTGTCAAACATTTAATAATTTTCCAAGCCAAACAGGCAGGGGTGACTCAGTTTCTTCAACTGTATCAGGTCTTAGGGTCAGCATCAGCCACGAGCCCACGGAAGGACCAGAGCAGTCAGCTGAGCTTTGATGTCCAGCATCACTGCAAGAATCTATCTGTAGGAAAATACAATTTAAACAATCTGGTTTCAAGACACCACTGAGGAATTTCTGAACTATCTGCCTCAGCCCTACAGGTCTTTAAAGATGCTCAAGAACTTATTTTCATGCCAGAAATTCAAACAGAAGCATTAACTCAAGCATGCAAAGCCAGGATCACTAAGATGACTACACCAAGTCCAACCAGGCACAAGGTTTCTCGCATTACATGTTGAGTGTGTATGGTCCAAAAGGCACCTGGAAGTCAGGCTCCATCCCCTGATGCCTCTGCAAACAGATGGTGACACAGAAGGCCACCTGAACATCCAACAGCCACCCTGCACATCCCTGTTCTCAATAAATTTGTCCTTGCAGAGGCCCCAGCCTGGAGGATGCCATCACCCCTAGGTCCCCCAGCCAAAACCTGTAGCTGTCACCACAGCAGCCAAGTTCCACCAAACCCCCATCTTCAATCACACTGTCCCTATAAAGTTAAAGCATCAGGAAAAACAGAACAAGCGGCTCCAAAACATCCCACTCCCAGTCCCAGATCATGACAGGAAAAGCCATTCTGGCATGCCCAGTAATTCCTAACACTTAGAAGGGATAAATCCACCAAGTGCCAGCACTGTGCCCAGCAAATCCACACAAAACCAGAGAGCTGTGAATTGTGTTGGAGCCTAATACCAGGCTTGGATTTTAATCACAGAATGCCAGGGATCTGAGCAGAGATATCCCCCCAGAGATGCAGAGCACAGCCCAGGGATGATTTACCTCACTGGCAGTGCATCTATCACAAATCAAACTGAAGCCTCAGCGCTGCCAACACTGCACAGAGCTGCTCCAGAATGGGAAACTGGTCAAAGCCTTTCCAAAGAGAGAGGACAGCTGGGAAGCAGGATCACATGCCAAAGTGGCTCCAGGCCTGATGTCAGCTGCAGGATGATCATTTGGAGAACCCGAGGGCTTCCAAAGCATCCAACCCAGCACTGAAGGCTAGCCAGCTGAGGGTGGCTAGAAAAATGAGAGAGCAACCAGGGAGTGAAAATTATTCAGGGTGGGGAAGAATCATAAAATCCCAGACTGATTTGGGTCGGAATGGACATTAAGATCACCTTGTTCCTCCTCCTGCCATGGGCAGGGACACCTTCCACTAGACAAGGCTGCTCCAAGCCCCACCCAGCACGGCCTTGGACACTTTCAGGAGCCTCACCACCTGGAGGAATGACACACAGCAGGCATTTTGGAAGTGCTTATTGCCATCTAAAGCACGTGCTGCCCCAGTCCCTTCCCCCAGCACAAACCAGAGTGCTGTGACCTGCCAAAAAGCGACACCAAGGATGAGTCTGCATCATGAAACTCCTGAAGGCGAGACCTTTGAAGTCCAACCCGGACTTGAAAAGAGACAACTACAAAGCCTGTGGCCTCTGCTTCATTAAAATAAGATGTTAAAGGTTCTTAAGTTTCATTTGCTCATTGAAACTTGCTCTTGTAAGATCTAGGAAATAAAAATAAACTGCAGAAACTAAACTGGCCTCGTGCATTACAAAGGAAGACAGTTAGAAGGTAACTAAGGACAGCCAGGATGGGATTTATTGCTGCACAATGAAGGAGCTTGTTCCAGCCTTGGGAAGAGTCAAACTCTTCCCTGACACTTGCCAGAACTGCCACCTTCCATGCATGATATTAAAGCTGTATTTTAGAGAACTGCCTCTTATTTGTTGTAATAGATCCAAACAAACAGCAGTCAGATCTGGAAGGAATTTTGAGTGATGAGGAATGAAAGCTTGGAGATCCAGCAAGTCTGAGAGACTTCAAACTTCTATTCTTCCAAACTGCTACTCTTCCAAAACCCACCTAAAGAATTTTAGACATGAGAAGTAACATTAATGGCTGGGCTCAATGATCTTAAAGGTGATGCCAACCTGAACAAATCAATGAGTCAATCTATGAACCCCTCCTTGCTGAGCACAAGACTGATGCAGACAGATTTCCTGTGTTAATTTTCCCTGTTGTGAGCCCTCCATTAATGTGAAGGATGACAGCTGAAATTATCTGAATCTATCCTCTGACTTGTAACTCAGAAATGAATGTGCAAAACAAAGGAACAGTGAGTCTGGCTTATTTCTACAAACAAGACATTACCTGTGCCAGGGCCTCATCATCCTCACAGAGAATTTATTCCCAATATCAAATCTAACCCTGGCCTCTGGCAGTGGGAAACCATTCTGCCTTGTCCTGGCACTCCAGGCTCTTGTCCCAACTCCCTCTTCAGTTCTCTTGGAGCCTCTTTAGGCTCTGAGCTCTCCCTGGAGCCTTCTCTGCTCCAGGTGAGCACCCCCAGCTCTGCCAGCCTGGCTCCAGAGCAGAGGGGCTCCAGCCCTTGGAGCCCTGGACTCCTCTGGATTTTCTCTGGATTAGCATCTCCATGTCCTGTTGATGCTGGATCCCTGCAGGCTGGGGCAGCTCTGCAGGTGGGGTCTCACCTGAGCAGGGCACAGGGACAGAATCCCCCCAGCCCTGTCCTGCTGCCCACGTTGGGGGATCAGCCCAGGGCATGGCAGGGGTTAAACCATGAACTGAGCTCTGCAGCAAATCAGTAAGATGGAAGAGATCATCTTCTCAAACATAAAATAAATAGCTCCAGGAAACACGTCAGGCAGGTTGGTTTCACAGAGTTCAAATAGGCTTTTCCTACAACTTGATGTAACTACCTCTGGCACTGATGCACAGCAATTCCTTGTGGGCTGGGAAAAAGGAGCAGCTCTATAGGAACCAGGTATTTCAGAGCTTTTTTAACCTCAGCACTGAACTCCTCAGGCTTTATCACCAGACATTAAAACACGTATATAGGACAGCAGCTGCTCAGGATATTTAATAAATGATGTGGCCTCCTCTAATGCACCCCACACAACGTGGCCAACTCATCTAAGAGAGAGCTACAGAGACAGAATGACCTCAGGAAAAAGATTTGGGGCTGCAGAAAAACCTTCACATCTTTGTAAACAGCCACAATATTCCCAGCCTAAAGGAATGTCACAATAGAACTGTAAGAAGAAGGGGAAAAAAAAAAGGAGCAGGAGAGCAGAGGCAGACAGGAAAACAATTTTCCCATCTCCCTGGTGAATATCCCCAATTCCTGCATTAAATGCTCAGAGTAGCAAATCCAAGCTATTCCATTGTCTTCCACAACACAGAAATTGTCAGGCTGATCTTGAGGGTGGAATCACTGTCAGCTTTTCAGGCTTTTAAGCTGTTCTCCTGAAGAGATTTGCTCAAAGATGAGCGAAGCAAACCAGAAGATTCAGACAGTTAAGAGACACCTATCCATTGCAGGAGATCCAAATGGATCTGACAAGAAGGAAGAACATATGAAAAGCCAGGAGAAATTGGTAATTTCACGCCTAGTGAGTTTCATTGTTGCTTTTGCCAATTTCTAGGAAAAAAGGGATTGTTTAAAAGGTAGGGAGAGTCTGATGAACCAGAAATTAAATGGGCCATTTAACAAGAAATTAAAGTATCTCCTCCCTCAAGTAAAAAAACAAAGGTCAGGGGCTGGGGGGTGTTAATGTGCAACATAGAGACAAAGCAGGTACAAAAATTCTGAGATTTTACCTCTTCATAGAATCCCAGAATGGTTTGGGTTGGAAGGATCTTTAAGCCCATCCCATTCCATGGGCAGGGACACCTCCCACTATCCCAGGCTGCTCCAGGTCCCATCCAGCCTGACCTTGGACACTGCCACGGGTGGTGCAGCCACAGCTGCTCCGGAAAAGCCGTGCCAGGGCTTTACCACCCTCACAGAGAGGAATTTCTCCCCAGCAACCCTAATAACCCCATCCTCTGGCAGTGGGGAGCCATTCCCCCTTGTCTGCAAGGGTACAGAGGCAAAACTCAGGCTGAGAATAGGAAGGCAGAGAGAGCAAGAGCTGTGTGACAGCACCTCAAAGAATGGCTCCCACACTCGGGCTTGGGTTCATTGGGATCTGAGAAGGTTTTGGGACAACTGGAAGCCTGAAAAAGAACGAGGACTGAATGGAGCAAAACAGCACCGTGACAGTGGCCCCTGCAATCAGAATCAAAGGTTCCTCTCACAGTGAAGAAGAGCAGGGAAAGCCAGCAGATCCAAGGAAGAGTGTATCTGAGGAGGATGCATCTTTGGGGGGAAAGAAGGTGATTCATAAGAGCCTCATCTCCTCAAGAACTCCTACAGATGGGACAAGAATTAGCCATGTGAAAATCCACAGCTAGGAAAAAATACCAACACAGTGCAAGTCAGCTGGAAAGAGAAAAAACAAGGGTCAGGAGTGTTTCTTCACAAATGCTGTAAGTCTAAAAGCATGATGGAAAAACCTCAAATGTCTGGTTTGCAAGTGGACAGAGCAAGTTCATTCAAGACACAGTGGAGAGTAAGGAGCCACTAGACATTAAAAAAACACAAGGAGTAAAAAATATTCAGAGGACCTAAGCTGACACCACCATTTGAGCACCTCAAGTTTTTTGTGCCAACAATAAATCCCCTGTACATCAGAATTACAAGTTTAAAGCAGAAAAGCAGAGCCTTTGGGTGCCCCAAATCCTGTACAGGCTGGCCTTGGACACTTCCAGGGATGGGGCAGACACAGCTTCCCTGTGCCACCCGTGCCAGGGCCTCACCACCCTCACAGAGAAGAATTTCATCTGAACATCTCATCTAAATTAACTCCTGCCTTCACCCTGGATAGCAGTTGGAATATTGGTGTGAGCCCTGCAGTGTGATCTGACCAAGTAATCAAAGCCAGCCCATCTATACAGCAAGGCTAAATGTCCAAGAAGGAAAACAAAATCTAAAATTACAAAATCTAAATTACTAAAATCACTTTTAGTAAGGCAAAAAAGGTTAGAAGCCACACGATCCATTATTGTGTTAATCAATCATGGGACAACATCTCCCAAAAAAATAAAATTGTGTTTTAGCCAAGCTCAACAGAGTTTGTATATCTCCTCTCTCCCTGCTTGAAATCAGACTTGAAAAATCAGACTTGAAAAATCAGAGTTTTGGTGGCAAAAGATGATGAGGTGACAGCAACAGCCTCACTTTACCCCAGAGTCAGACAGGAGGAGATGGGGAAGTGCCCTTGGTTAAAGCTGGCACCACAAAGTCTCACATGGCCCAGCTTTCACAGAACCATTCAGCAGAGCCTGGGCAAACCAGAGCTGGCCTAAAGACAGCCTAGACTGCTGCAGGGATAATTATATTGTACAAAATGAAGCCATGTCTCAGGAGTCAGGGGCTGCTGCTCTTTTTTCCCCTTTTCCTTCTTCCGTTTGCACTGGACAGAGCACATCAACAAGGGGAAAATCAGCTGATATACTCCATTGAAAAAAGCAAGATACTACATGGCAGAATCCATCAGAGCTCTCTGGAGAGAAAAACTACAGGATAAAAGGAAAAATCCTTCATGTACGTAAATAACAGGTAAAGGAGGGGGAAGAATGTATCACTGGTCTGTTCTGCAGCAGGAGGGACTCACCAAAGGATTCTGCTTTGCACTGAGCTGTGCTACTAAGATGACAACATTTGCTACTCTGAATAATTCAGGATGAGAAGTAAATAAGAGCAATGACTCCAAGGAATTGCAGTAAAATCTCGTGATATGAGTGGGTGATACAATTCACAGAGCAGCACATCAGGAACAACCACCCTAAAACCAACTTCAGGAGACACGAGAGACTGAACTCAAACCAACCCTGGGAAAGCAGGACTACAGCAGAATATTCCACCAAAAACCATGGCTCCAAGATCACTAATGAACAAGCACAACACTTGTAATTACAGAGATGCTAATAAAGGAAAAATACCCCTAAACTATCTCTAAAAATATAAATATATTTTTATACCATAAATATAACCCAGCACCTCTGTCAATGTCCTCTGTTGCCCTGTGCCCCACCCCTTACCTGTCTCAAGGAGGCTGGAGCAGAGCTGGCAATGACATGAGATACAAGAAGAGCCACAGAAAGTCAAAATATATGAGGACAAATCAGCCAAGAGACTACCAGGAATGGAAAAAGTATTTTCCTAAAATCATGACTATCATGAAGAGCAGTGTGAAGGTTCCTAAATTCGACACCTGGCTCAGGGAGGTCATGAACTGCTGGAGAGAGAAGAATAAAGCACTATTTCCCTGGATTAGATCTGCTGTGTTTGTGTTCTCCCCTCCCCAGGCATCTGCTCCTGGTTACCAGTGAGCAGGATACCAGGCCAGATGGATTCCTGGTCTCATCTGGTAGCACTTTTTAAGGCATTACACAGGATTTCATCTGTTAACCTGAAAACACACAGGGGCTGACTGCTTCCTAAGGGCTGGAAAAGGGAGCAGGGAAAGCAGCAAGTGGACCAGGATGGACTCAGGGTCCTGCCCAGCTCACAGCTCCCCTCAGAGTGGAGCTCGGAACCTGCCTGAATATTTTCCACCCCTGACTCTGGCACAGCAAACCAGGCCGCTGCCAACACAGAGAACTGGAGCAGCGTGAAAACTCCTGTGGAAGAGCAAGATAGATGGGCTGGGATGAGGCACTTCACAACAAACACTGCTATGAACTGGAAAACTCTTTAATCCAAGGAAAAAGAGAGGCAGGATATGAGCTTGTTGCCATGCTGTGAGCCACCAACCCGTCTCAGCCACGAAGGATACCAGCACAAAGGAATTATCCATGGCATGGCACAGCATCCCAGAGAGTCCTCCCCTGCCATTCCCTGCCCTGCAAATGTGTGCAGGAAAGAGAGCAACAGAGAACATGGAAAAGAGTGACTGTGCTTTGAAAATAAGGAGCCAACAGCTGGGCCAAGCTTTCCAAAAGCACCAGTGCACAGAAGAGCTGATTTATAGGAAGCAACTCTGGCATAAGTACAGGCAGGTATGTCCAAGATAAATTTATTGTGAGAATGTGGTGTGAGTTTCCAGATCTCATGTCCAGAAAACAGAACTTACACAACACACAGCAAGGAGCCCAAACTTGTGGGGACTTTTGAAAACACAGAGTTTTCAAAAACAGTTGAAAACAGTTGAAAACACAGAGTTATAGACTTGCAGAGGAAAGCAGAGAGATGAGACTCCTCTTCCTCAGCACCCAACATCTCCTAAAGAATACAAAATGCACCAGCCCAGTCCAGCAAAAGCGGTTTCAGGGCAGGAACTGTTTCAAGAAACACTTGTATCTGAAAAAAGCCGAGGTGCTTACGCAGGGTGTGAGCATAAAGGCCTGATTTTATCAGGCCAATAGTCTAAGATTTCACTGGAGTCAGCAAGGTTTTTGCCAAAAGGCTGGAGCATCAGCGGCGCCCGGTGCCGCTACACCGGCGGCCAGACCTTCAGCATGGAAAGTGAGATCTGCCTGGCACCCCTCACCTGCATCCTCCCTCTTCCTAAGTACATCCGCGTGGGTTTTTACTAATAATGATTTTTTTTTTTTTATTGCACACCATGATAGTTAAATTCTTTTCTTATCGGGTCACACCTTGCCAGCGGTCACCTTCCCTGAACAGAACTCCCGCTGGTATTTATCATTGGCAGCACCTCCAGCTCATCCCTGGCTCCAAGAGCTCCAGTGTGAGCCCAGCTTCATGTGGAAATCACTACCGTGAGCATTCTCTACAACAGCAATACCATGAAACCCAAACTCTCTCATCAGTAACACTCCACCACCCAGGTGGCACTTCTAAAACTTGAGCCACTGGCAAGCACTGAGGAATTCTGCAGCCTGAAATCTCTGCAAATAATTCATAATTCAAAGGCACTCTTTGTGTTTTTTGGAATGTGTCTGTGGGAAAATGCTGCTAATATTTGATAAGAGCTTCTCAATAGGAACAAAGCTCGTGATTCCCAGTTCACCCATCATCCTCTCCCAAGAGGGACTGAGTTACCAGCACAGCACAGAACCAGGGATGTGGAGATGGTTTGTCTGGGTAAATCACAGCTGGGGAGCTGAGAGAAGGAAAAGCAGATCCTGAAGAACTTGGGGAGTGGCTGCACAAGCTGATAGGCATTAGGTCACTAGTAAAAAAAAACAGTCCAGTCTGAGGTCACACCTGTGACAGTGGGACTGCAGGCAGGTCACGGTGAGCCCACAAATGAGCGAGGTAGAAAAAGTCACACGAGTCAGGCACGGGAGGCAGCTCAACAGAGCTGGACTCTGCTCAGAAGACTTCCCAGGAACAGAGAAGTCACTGTCGAGACAGGCTAAAGGGGACTGCGGGGAGCAGTGGAACATTTGGAAGGGCAGATGCCACCCTCCTGAGGCAGCAGAGGCTGCCCCATCCCTGGAGGCGTCCAAGGCCAGCCTGGCCGTGGTTTGGAGCAGCCTGCTCTGGTGAAAGGGGTCCCTACCCATGGCAAGGGCTGGAATGAGATGACCTTTGAGATCTTTCCAACCCAAACCATCCCGACTCCATTATCTGAATAAGACAACAAACCCCAACCCTTAGAGTTCCCCAGTGTGCCAAACACCGTATGGAAACACTTCCCAGACGTAGGGGGGATACACAACTTCTTCACACAAATAAGTTGCTGATACACCTCCAGCTCCACAGAGCACCGGGAACACCACCAGGGAGGAAGGTGGCACCTCCCGTTCCTCTCCGGGCAGGTCCGTGCCCGGCTCTCCCGGGACAGCCTCTCAGCTCGGGCTGCCGCCTTCCCCCGATCCGATCCCGCCGCTCCGCCCCGCCGGCAGCACCAGCCCGGCGCCCCGAGCCCGCCCCGCTCCCCTCGCCCACACCCGGCGGAGCCGCGACCCCCGCCCGCCGCCCCGCTCGGGGCTGCCTGGGGCCGCCCCACGGCGGCTGCTCCGCCCGGCCGGAGCCGCTCCCGCCGCACCGGCAGCGCCGAGCCCGGCGGAGGCTCCGCGGCGGGCGGGCCGCGAGCACCGCCCCCCGCCCGGGCCCCGCCGCCCGCGCCCCGCGGCCGTACCTGCTCCGCCGGCGCTGCGCTCCCCGGGCGGGCCGGGCCGGGCTGGGCCGGGCCGGAGCCGCCGCTGCTCTCCCCGCGCCCGCCGCAGCTCCTCCCTCACGGCACTCGACGGCCACAGCCCGACCCGGCAGCGCTCGGCGCCGGCACCGCCCCGCGCGGCTCCGCCCTATGGCCGCGCCGCGCCCGCGCCGCTTCCGGGGCACCGCCGGCCCTGGAAACCGCGTGGCGTTGCCAGGAGGAAGCGGCGGGCGGGAAGCGCGGCGGGACCGGGGCCGCGGGGGCTGCGCTGCCGGCCGGGCTCAGCAGCAGCCGCGCTCAGCACCCCGCTGCGGCGCAGTGTCAGCCGGGGCTCAGCGCCCACTGGAGCTCCGCATCAACCGGGGCTCAGCACCCACTGGAGCTCAGCATCAACCGGGGCTCAGTGTCAGCCGGGGCTCAGCGCCCACTGGAGCTCCGCATCAACCGGGCTCAGCACCCACTGGAGCTCAGCATCAGCCGGGGCTCTGTATCAGCCGGGGCTCATCACCCCACTGCGGCTCAGCACCCACCGGAGCTCAGCATCCTCCAGGGCTCAGCATCAGCCGGGGCTCAGCAGCAGCCGGGCTCAGCACCACACTGCGGCTCAGCACCCTCGGGGTTCTGTATCAGCCGGGGCTCAGCATCAGCCAGGACTCAGCACCCTTCGGCTCATCACCCACTGGAGCTCAGCATCAACCGGGCTGAGCACAGAGCTGGGCTCAGCACCCAATTGGGGCTCTGCTTCCTCTGGCGCTCAGCATCAGTCAGGGCTCAGCACCCTCCAGGTCTCACTGCCAGCCTGGCTCAGCATCAACTGGAGCTCAGTACCCTCCGGGGCTCAGCTTGGTATTCCACTGGAGCTCACTATCTTCCGTGGCTCAGCACAAAGCTGGGCTCAGCACTCAGTGGGGCTCTGCATCCTCTGGGGCTCAGCATCAGCCGGGGCTCAGCACCCACTGCAGCTCAGCATCAGTCGGGCTCAGCACCCTCTGGAGCTCAGCTTGGTACTCCACTGGAGCTCACCACCTTCCGTGGCTCAGCACAAAGCTGGGCTCAGCACCGAGTGGAGCTCTGCATCCTCTGCGGCTCAGTACCAACCTGGCCCAGCACCCAATGGAGCTCTGCATCCTCTGTGGCCCAGCATCAGCCAGGGCTCAGCTCAGTACCCCATTGGGGCTCAGCGTCCTCCAGGCTTCAGCACCCACTGGGGTGCTCCCTTCCAATCCAAACCATTCCTTGAGTCTGTGGAAGAGGAGCAGAAACCCACTGGTGGTGTCGCCTGGATGCTGCCAAGCTGATTCTGGTGAAGAACTTGGCATTTAAACTGACATATTCATGGAATCATGGAATCACAGACTGCTTTGGGTTGGAAGGGACCTTAAAGACCATCTTATTCCCTCCCTGCCATGGGCTGTGACACCTTCCACCCAACCAGGTTGCTCATGCCTTGAAAATGGTTAAAAACACCGTGAGGAAAATCTTCCTCCCTGGTGTGCAGGCCTCCACCCTGGGGACAATCCCATTATCCAGCCACACACATAACAGCTTGCCAGCATATGGGCCCCACCAAGCATAAAGCAAAGGTTTATTTGGAAAATGTGTGCAGATCCAGAATTTAAGCATTAAAATTATTTATTTCCCCTCCTACTTCATAATCCTGAGACTGAGCTTAGAAATTTTTCCCTGATGCCATAGTTAACCAGAAAACAAAGCCCAGTTCTAATAAAAATGGACATTTCACTTTAGGTTTTTGCTTTCTCTTTTCAGAGATATACACACTTGCCTGACTCAGTATAGGTTTAATAAAGGCTTAATATTTCTGATTAAACCTTTTAAGTTGTCAATATCAAAACCAGAATGTCTCAATCCAGGCACCTGAAAAGCCTGTCCTGGAAGCATCCTGTCAAACCCTACCCTGAACCTCTGCTCCAAAATGAGCTTATTTTGCTCATTCTTTGTGCTATTATCTGTGGAAAATAATAATAATGTGGATATCATAATATTGACAATACCTTTGATCAAAGGGAGAGGCATTTTTGCAATTCAGCTCCCATTTTTTTTTTCTGCTCTGAACCCTCTGGGCACTCCCAAGGAGCATTTTAATTCTGAAAACTACTTTATCATCAATTTTAGTCCGAGCAGTTCTTCTGCTAAGTCCTATTAAACGTGTGGATTCTCATTAGCCCTGTGATAATCCCTTAGGAGTTTATCTGAACACCAGCCTGTGTGTTGAATAAAGGGGGGGTCAAAACTGACCCAAAAACGTTTGGGGTGAGTGAGGAGCACCCCAGTGGAAGTTCCTTGCCTCCTCATCCTCAGCCCAGACAGGTGAGATTCCAGCCTGATTCCCAAGCACCTTATCATGCAGAGAAGGGAAACCTCCTGCTTTTCTTCCTGCATCTCTGGTCGGGATGGAGCAGCTCGTGGTGGGCAGGACAATCCCCCTTTGTCCCAGCAGAGGGAAGGACAATGAAGCTCCTGTTGAGCATCAGGCACAGGGAGGCACCGCCCCAGCGTGGGCAGGGGGACCCTGCAGACACAGACCTCATATCCTTCTGAGAAACGTCCAAAGGGGAAAAAGCAAAGTTAAAGGGGAGACAAAGCTTTAAAGCGCATGTTTTGGCAGAGAGGTGAAACCAGAGGGGTACTGAGGTCTCACTTGTCTCTCTTCCTGTAGAAACAGCCCTGTAAATACTCAATCCAGAGCAGGAATTTACATGAACAGGTTTGGAATTTAGCAAAATTAGCTCTAGAAGGAGTCGAGTGTACCTCCCTTAACACAAGCAGGCAACACCTGAACTCTACAGCACAGTGTCCCCAGCAGGCAGGCTGCGCTCCAAAGATGGGAAGTCAACAATCATGGCTATAAATTGGACATGGTCTGCTAACAGAAAAAGCCTTGAAAATCAGAAAAAAAAAGATGAAACTCCCTCATGTGGGGATGAGATCCCTGAGATTTGGCAGTGGATTTCCCACTCATGTGGGGTAAGAGGTCGGCAGCCTGACAGCTGATGGCCCTGCTCCCCTCCCCTCTGTCTGTGTCCCCATGGCCCAGACATCTGCTGTCCCCGCCGAGCAGCTGCCCCCCTGAGCAGGACAGCAGCAGGGGATCCCTCCCTCCTTCCTTCCTTCCTGCTAAATCCAACAGAAATGGGCTGTCTGGCCTGCTCAGGGGAGAAGGGGTCTGCAAGGAAAAGCTCAAAAATGCTCTGGAGCAGCAGCAGTTTGTGATTATCCCTGTGAGAAAAAGCCTTAGGCTATGGGGATGAGATGGGATGGTGTCTGTTCCATCACTGTCTCTTGCCCAAACAAAGATCATTTTGCCCAGTAAGGTTTAAAATTCAATATATTAGGCCCTCGGGAATTGTTATTTCCTAAACACTTCCATCTCCTCTCCTTTGTTTGCTCACTTTGCAGCTGTCTTTGGAGCATCCAGCAGCTCCTGCTGAACCACATGCCCGCTGTGCCAGCAGTGACCCCCTGAGCTCTCATTGTGATGTGGGTACATCCAAAATCCCCTGGGGAAAGGTGTGGGTGCCCCAGCCCGGGTCACAAGGAGCTCTTGGACCTTCAGGCGTGAATAGCAGGCTCAGCTGAGGGCAGTTTATTGCTCATTAGCGCTCGCAGGGCCGTGCTGTTCTCAAGGTCAGGGGTCAGATAAATCATTATTTGGACTATTGGAAGAAAATTCCATGTGTGAGGATGGAAATAAAGCTGCTGGGGGGAGTGGGTTGCCCATCCCTGACCCTGCACACGGCTGGGTTCGAGGAAGCCACAGGGATTCAGCCGGTGACACGGAGGGTGATTTTGCTGGAGCCATTTCCTTACCTGGCAAGATAGCACAGGCTCAGGAAATGAGCAATTCCAGTCTCCCGTCCATACATTTATACATTCTCTTCACGTTTCCTAAATAAGCTGGTCCGAGGCAGGAGGAGCCTTGTCTGGTCGCTGGCACAGCCCAGCGTTTGTAGCTGAAGCTGCTGCTGACATCTACGGTCAGCCCGGGGTACTGAAAAGTGTTTGAAAGTGTTCGAAAGTGTTTGAAAGTGTTGGAGCCACGGGCTGGACTGGGTTGGAAAATGTCTTTAAATTCCTCTCAATCCATCCCCCTGGAACACTTTCCACTCTCCCTGGGTGCTCTAAACCCCATCAAACTTGGCCTTGGCAGCCACAGCTGCTCTGGGCACCCTGTGCCAGGGCCTGCCCACCCTCACAGGGAGGAATTTCTCCCCAATGTCCCATCCATCCCTGCCCTCTGGCAGTGGAAGCCATTCCCTGTGTTCTGTCCCTCCATCCCTTGTCCCCAGTCCCTCTCCAGCTCTCCTGGAGCCCCTTTAGGCACTGGAAGGGGCTGTCAGTGAGTTGCGGTGCTCATATGGATTTAACCAAAATATCATTATTATAGAATAATCCCTTAAAATTACAAGAAGTTACCTCAGAAGTAAAAACTACTCTGAAAAAATAAAAGTAATACTGACTGGATTTCCAGCTGATTGCTCCCCTTAGGAGGTTTCTCTGCACCACACCTCTTGCCCTAAGACTGTGGAAATCCCATTTCACAGGGAAAACCTGTTAGGGGCTGTAACATTACAGCCAGTACAGTGATACAGACAATTTATCTGTAAATTAATTTTCAGCACTGTGCATGACCCCTCTTTACCACATTAAATTTCACTATTACTTATGTCACTGGGCTGAAGCACTTCTTGAGATTGATGGAAATCCTTCAGCACAGGTGTCAGCATAGGGGCAGCATTCTAAGGAGATTTTTATTGGAACAACAGTAGTTGGAAAAAAAACCAAAAAACACAACCAGGCAAGCTTTTGGACATGGAAACCTCTTACAAGTCTGGTCTTAGTTCTAAATTTTATTTTGGGTTGACTGAAGCTCCTGAGCTTTAGCACTCTCTCCCTTTCTAATTTTTTCCCTTATTTTCAGAAGAGCTGGGTGCTGTTCCTGTTTCCCTATAGAATCAAAGATTGGCAGCAGGGGCACAGCTGGAGATAAATCAGCTCCAGCCCCAGGGAGGATGGGTTGAAGGTCACCCTCCTGTATTCCCATTGGGGCAGGAAAGCAGCCAAGTAAACATCTTCTCCTGCATTTTGCTCCTATTGAAAATTCAGCTTTAAGGCTGCAGGCCCTGTTGCAAACATTTAGATTTTATCTGTGCAGAGGGAGCATGTTTATTTATTTATTAGAGGCCAAAGCAGTTTAGCTGCACCTCAGTCCCCAGTGCTGCTCTTTCCTGAGGTTCCCAGCAGGGTGGGAGGCTCCACAGAGGCCCATATTTGATGCCAGGCTCTTTCTGTGCACCTCCCATCCCTGCACAGCCTGGTGAGCTCCAGCTCCATCAGATTTTATGAGAGCAATCCAGCACGGGAAGGACGTGGAGCTGTTGGAGTGAGGCCAGAGGAGGCACCAGAAGGTTCAGAGGATGGAGCAGCTCAGCTGGGAGGAGAGGCTGGGAGAATTGGGGTTGTTCAGCCTTGGGGTGATTTGAAGGAGGCAGCAAGAAACATGGAGAGAGATTGTTTTTACAAGGGCCTGGAATGCCAGGACAAGGGGGAATGGTTTCCCACTGCCAGAGGGCAGGGTTAGATGGGATATTGGGAAGGAATTTTTCCCTGCGAGGGTGGTGAGGCTCTGGCACAGATTTTCCAGAGAAGCTGCCCCATCCCTGGAAGTGTCCAAAGCCAGGGCTTGGAGCACCCTGGGCTAGGAGAAGGTGTCCCTGCCCATGGCAGGGGATGAGCTTTGAGGTCCCTTCAAAGCCAAACCATTCTGGGATCTGTGATTCAGGTCTCCATGAGCATTGCTCTGTGGGAACCCAGAGCATCCCTCTGGCTGGCCAGGATGGCCAAGACCCTGCCAGGGGACTCAGAAGCTCTGGCATGGAGCCCAAAACACCTGTGGGTTTGATTATCACCTGTGGAGCAAATTACCAACTTTATATGAAGATCAGCAAGCCACAACAGTTTAGGCAGTATAATAGTGAAGTTATCATGGGGTGGAAAAGTAGATTTTGGGGTTTCTGGTATGGGGGTTCAGGGAGCAAGATGGAGGGAACTGGGTGTGTCCAGCCTTTCTCCTTCTTCTTCTTGGCCTCCATCTTCTGCTGTGATGTTGGCACTTTTGGATTGGTTTAGAGTAGAAGCTCACTGTCTAACCTAGGTGATAGGTATTGGGAAGTAATTGTAAACATTGTATATGTAGTTTGTAGTATAAAGAGATAACCCCACCCCAGGGGCAGGCAGAGTGCCTGGGACTGTCCTGCTGAGCTGACCTTGGCAGGACAGGAGAAAGAATTTTATAGATAAGAAACAATAAACGACCTTGAGACCGAGAAATGAAGAGCCCTGACTCCTTCTTCAAGTGCCAGGCTGGCTAAAGAGACTTTCCAACTTTTCTCAGGGTCACTGCGACCAGCTGAGATCCCAACATTGCTCCTTGGTGAGCAGCTCCTCATCCTTCCCCTCCCAGCTGGCAGCTGCACAGCCCTGAGGGAGCAGCTGAACACAGATGGCAGCTGAGGGCACGCAGGAGATGGGATCTGATCAGAGCCCCCGGGTGTTTGCTGCCTCCCAGGCACTTTTAGAGGAGAAATGGAACTGAGGGTACGCTGGTTTGGCAGGTCAAAGGGACAGGAAAGAGCTGCCATTAGTGCCACCTGTCACTGTGATGATGGTTTGTGTGGTGTTAAAGCAAAGAAGTCTGGCTTGTTCAGATTTTCCCCTTAAATTTACATAATCTTAAAAAAAAATTCTGTTAAGGAGCAATCAATTGCTGCTTCTCATTCAGACTTGAATTGCTTCTCTGTGACAACTCTCCTTTTTATCAAATAGACTTTTAGGAAGAAGTTTTTACAGCATTCACTGCTTTCCCAACCAGGCTGACCTACAAGAGCTACCACTAAACTCTCCTGGTGTGCTAAATTTAAATTTTAATCTCCTCCTAACTTCCCCTTCTCATTTGCTCAACAATATCATGATAATTTCAGGGAACTTCTGAGGAAGAGCAGAAGCAGAACCCCTGACATCAAGATCTAGCACAAGGCCCCACTTGCTTTTTCTATGAATTTCCCCAAAAGTTATGTGGCAATGTTAAAACATCCACAATAACAAGATTTATTTAGTTTTAGCCATTTATTGCCGCCTCAGCTTTCAGAGTTCTGATTCTTTGGAACAACCAGTTTGTTTTAATTAAACTTCACCTCTAATCAGAGCAAATTTCAGCTGCCCACCCACCTCTCCAGTGTCTTTCCAAATCCAGTTTCTTAATTTTGGACAAAGAAATCTTCATTAACAGCTTTTACTGCAGTAAAGACACAGCACAGGTGTGTGCTCAGATGGTTTCAGTTTATTAAAAACGAGGATCTGCTTTGCAGTAACGGAACAACCATGATCATGCAAGTCTTGCACAAACACAAGGCAGGCAGAAGATGAAAGACAAAAGCAGGGGGAACTCAAGCAAACCAAGATAAAAATTAAACCAGTGCTTTACAATGAACATTAAGTGCCAAACAGTAAAAACTAATTAATTTCTCCAGTGTTTGTGCCATCTCTCAGACTTTTAGGCTTGTACAAAAGTCAAAAGGAAGTAATAAAAAAAAGTAAAGAGCTATGCAAATGTACAAAACCCAGGTGGAGTAGGAGGAGCACTTTAACATGAGAATCGAGGTCAGGTCACATCTACTCTTCCTCCAAGCACTCTCTCTCTTCGGCAGGATCCAGTGGCAGGGGCCGAGCTCTGAAAGGAGCAATATTTCAGAAGCATTAGCAGGAACCAGCTCTGGTTTGAAGGGCTTTTCCCAAAGCCCAATGACTTAGTTAGACCTTGAGGCATCAGGACTGACAGGGGCACCTTTATCCTGTGTTCTCTTCCCACCACCTTGTTCTTGTTCAGCACAACAAACTCCAAATTAAAGGGATGAAGGTTTCCCTGTGCTACAGCAAACATTTTCTGTTTCACCAACAGGTGGGATGCACTTAAAAGCCTTTGTCTGCTTGTCCTGCAGGACAATTTGGAGCCAGTTCTTATGGCATCTTATAGGTATTTCCAAACTCCCCCTAGCAGTTTAGAAATACCTATATCTGGTGGAAAAATGGGAGTTCCAACCCAGAATTCCCTATGGAAAACAGTAAGATAATATTTTATACTGCTGCCCTTTTAGTCAGCAGTGCAACCTACAGTTAATCTCTGAGGCTGTGGATTCATTTCTACATTCAATTCCTGGCACGTGGAAGTTGTTAGTGCTCTCCTAAACTTCTCCAAAACTTCACTGTGCTGGCAAAGTTATGCCTGAACAAGAACTTGCCTGAACTACCAGTTACTCCACCCATTTTCAGGAACCTTGATGAGGTCCCTGAAAACTTTGCCAGATTTGGTGAGAAACATCACTTCCACGAGGACACAGAGGTCAGGAGACACACTGTCAACTTGCCCCTTCAAAAATGGAGCTTCACAGAGAAAAAATAATCACAGCTTGCTTCCCTGTGGGGATCCCAGTTGTTGGTTTCTCTGGGTCTGGACTGAAGGCACTTGAGAGGGTAATTCATGTTTGGACTCAGGTGTTTATTATTTCTTATCACTTAAACAGTCTCACTACTGTGAGTTGGGCACAAAATGGCCAACAATCTCTTGTTATAAGGCCTTTTAAGACTAAACTATCCAATTAAGAACTGACACCTATTTATTTTCCCTTTTAACCCAATGACTGATCCCACAGAGGTGCAATGGGGACTTTTCTGCCCAATTACAAAATGCCACCATAACCCATGAAGAAGTATGAATAAGAAACCCAGGATGACACCCTGCGCCCTCCATCTTGCTTCCATCCACAACACACTAAAAACCCCAAAACCTAAATTCCTCACCAAGTGACACACCTACACTGCTCTCTATATTTCACATTTTTGTGGATTCCAGGTTATCTTGAAGTCTAGGAAACTTCCTCCATGAATGAGGGTCAGAGTGGGGCCCCCCAGAGCAGACACAGAAACATTCCCTGGGTTTCCACACCTCCCCTTGCCCCAATACCCACTCCAGGCCGCTGGTCCCGGGCGTGTCTCCGTCGGATGCCCGGCTCTCCTTGGATGGCAGCTGCAGGAAGTCGCTGATGCCCCTCTGCCAGGCGGGCACCGGCCTCACACACACCCGGTTCAGCCCCACGGGGCGGCGCTCACCTGCGGGGAGCGCCGGCTCAGCATGGGCAGGGCGGGAGGGATGGAGGGAGGGGCAAAGAGAGGGAGGAAGGAAGGAGAGAGAGAGGAGGAGGAGGGAAGAAAAGAAGAAAGAACTAAGTGTGAAAAACGCGTATTTTATGATTGGCCTTTTGCAAATATTATATGTATTATGTTAGAAAGTTGTGCTGTGTTAATTTTCTTAAGTAGTGTGTTCAATATAGTTTTAGGTTATAATGTGACAATAGCAACTATGCTATGTAAGGTACTTTTTCAAAGAGGGGACTTGCATTGAGATAGCAGCCACAGGACACCTAAATCTTTCAGAGAAAAATAATTTATTGCTATTTTATCGAGTTCTTCCCACCTCGCTCAGCCCTGAAGATGCAGTCAGCATTCAGAGGAAGAAGCTGACACTGCCCAGACAGAACCCTGTGTTTGAACGGAATTTATGCATCGTGTATGAGGTGTATGAATATGCAACAGGCTGTTGCTTTTAAGGGTTAATCCTCTGTTAACGTGTGTCCTTTTTCGGGCTTATTTCGCCCAGGAAAAGGTACCCGGACCGTCTGTAACTCTTTGCTCTTATTGTCTTGTATTGTCCTAAATCGTAATTGTCCAAATTTTTATTACTCTAATTATATTACTATATTCACAACCATTTTATTACTATTAAACTTTTAAAATTTTAACAACAAGTGGTTGGCGTTTTTCACAGTAGCGAGGCAGAGAGGGAAAGAAGGACGGAAGGAAAGGAAAAAGCGATGGAGGGAAGGGAGGCAGGAGAAGGGGCCGCGCTCACCTCTCCGGCCGGGCACTGCCGGCCCCGCGCTGATGCTGCCGCTGCTGCCGGAGCCCAGCGCCTTGCGGGGAGCGCGGGCGACCAACACTGCGGGCAAAGGGACAGCGAGGGTCAGCAGCGGCGCTCGGAACCCCCACAGCCCGGCCCGTTCCCACTCAGAACCCCGCTCAGCACTGCCTGTCACGTTTGGAACCCCCTCAGCCCTGCCCGTTCCCACTCAGAACCCCCCTCAGCCCTGCCCGTCCCGTTCCGTTCCCGCAAGGAACCCCCCTGAGCCTCTCCCGCCCGTCCCGTTCCGTTCCCGCTCGGAACTCCCCTGAGCCCTGCCCGTCCCGTTCCTCCGTTCCTCTCCCGCTCGGAATCCCCCTGAGCCCTGCCCTGCCCGTTCCCTTCCCGCTCCCTCAGCCCTGCCCGTCCCGTTCCCTTCCCGCTCGGAATCCCCTCTGAGCCCTGCCCTGCCCGTCACGTTCGGAACCCCCCCTGAGCCCTGCCCGTCACGTTCGGAACCCTCCCCGAGCCCTGCCCTGCCCGTTCCCTTCCCGCTCCCTCAGCCCTGCCCGTCCCGTTCCCTTCCCGCTCGGAACCCCCCCCTGAGCCCTGCCCTGCCCGTCACGTTCGGAATCCCCCCTGATCCCTGCCCTGCCCGTTCCCTTCCCGCCCCCCGAGCCCTCCCCGTCCCGTTCCCGCTCGGAACCCCCATGAACCTCTCCTGCCCAGCCCGCTCGGAACCCTCTCAGCTCAGCTCAGCTCAGCTCAGCTCAGCTCAGCTCAGCTCAGCTCAGCCCTGCCCTGCCCTGCCCGTTCCCTTCCCGCTCCCTCAGCCCTCCCCGTCCCGTTCCCGCTCGGAACCCCCATGAGCCTCTCCTGACCGGCCCGCTCGGAACCCCCTCAGCTCAGCTCAGCCCTGCCCTGCCCGTTCCCGTCCCGTTCTCTTCTCGCTCAGAATCCCCCTGAGCCCGTCCCGTTCCCTTCCCACCGCTCAGCCCGTTCCATCCCCGTCCCGTTTCGTTCCCGCACCCTTGCGGAAGGCACGACCACGCTGATCCACCTTGGTCCGCGCCATCCCTGCCCGGCACGGCCCGGCCCCGCCCCGGCAGCGCTATTGGCCACAGCCCGCCAATGGAGCGCGGGGCCGCCCCTGTCCCGCTGCCCTTCCCGCTCTCCTCTGGCCCGGCGGGATACGGGGGAGAAATTCCCTGTGAGGGGAGCGAGGCCCTGGCTGCGCGGAGCGTCTGTGGCTGCCCCGGCTCTGGAAGTGTTTAAAGCCGCGGTGAACGGGGCTTAGAATAACGTGGTCTAGCGGGAGGTGTCGCTGCCCATGGTGCGGGGTTGGAATGGAATGGAATGGAATGGGATAAGATAAGATGGGGATTTACGGTCCCGTCCAACCCAAGCCATTCCCGGTTTGAATGAACAGCTCCCGGAACGGTCGCTTCGCGTTCGCGTTCCCGGAGGGAAGGGAAAGGAAGGGGAGGGTGCCGGGCGGTGCGGCGGCGTTTCCCGTCCCCCGCGGAAGATGGCGGCGCCCAGCGCGCTCCTGGCCTGGTGCCTCCAACACCTGCGCGGGGACTTCGGGCTGGACGTGGGCGAGGACGTGGTGAGGTGAGCGGGGCCGGGGCCGGGCGGGGCCCTCCTGCCCTCTGACAGGGGCTCCTCGGAGGAAACACGGTGTGCCAGAGCAGCTGCCCGGGGTTGTGGCTCGGGTGGAGACTCGGGGAGGAGAGGTGGCGGCAGGTGGGATGTGAGGTGACAGAATCACAGATTGCTCTTAGTCGGGAGGGATCTTAAAGGTGACATCGTTCCACCTCCTGCCATGGCCTTACCACAGAGACCTGATGGAAAAGGAAAGATAAACGTCACACCTGTGCCATGAGAGCGCGGACCATCCTCCCCCTCACCCATTTTACCCACCCCGGCCCGCCCCAGGTACATCTTGTCCATCACGAACGAGGAGGAGATCCGGGAGTACGTTGTGGACCTTGTTCAAGGCACGGACGGGAAGAAGAGCTGGTTCGTGGAAGAGCTGCTGAGCCGGTGGAGGAAATCTGCCCAGCTGCCCTCCGAGCCCTTCCCTGCCTACCGGAAAAAGGACGGTGAGTGCTGCAGGGTGGGAAACTCCCAGATAAACCCGCTTGTTGTGCTTACAAACAGTTCCATGCCACGAATCCATGTGTGGATACCATCCCATCCCTGACTGGGGGCAGTTTAAAGCCCAATTTTGTGGTAGCAGGCCCCCAGCCAGGTAATAATGAGCATTGACTTCGTGATCCAAAAGTGTGAAAAACACCAGTCAGTTGTTTTTAAAATTTTAAAAGTTTAATAGTAATAAAATGGTTATAAAAGTAGTAATATGATTAAAGTAATGACAATTTGGACAATTTGAATTAGGACAATATGAGACAATAGAGACAAAGAGTTATGGACAGTCTGGGTACCTTTTCCGGGCAAAATAAGCCCATAAAAGGATCCACCTTAACAGAGGATTAACCCTTAAAAGCAACAGCCTGTTGCATATTCATACACCTCATACATGATGCATAAATTCCATTCAAACACAGGATTCTGTCTGGGCAGTGTCAGCTTCTTCCTCCAAATCCTAGCAGCGCCTTGGAGGCAGGAAGAAGTTCATTTCTTCTGATAATGGGGCAATAAATTTTCTTTCTCTGCAAGATTTGGTGTCCTGTGGCTGCTATCTCGCTGTAAGTCCTTTCTTTAAAGTATCCTACATAGCACAGTTTCTATTTTAACATTTTCTATAACCTAAAACTATATTTAACACACTGCTTAATAGAATTAATGCAGCATTACTTTCTAACACAACGCATATAATACTCATTTTAATATTTGCAAAAAAACCAATCATAAAATACACATTTTTCACAAGAAGGCATGAAAGACACTTTATTATTAGAAATCTACAGTTCTTATAGAAACAATGCTGAACTTAAGACCTGATTGGTGTCGAAGTGAAAACCTCTCACACATTTATTGGTGGCTATCAATAACACACTCTGGAGAACCATATATAGAACCATCTATAGACAGTGGTTACAGAAAGAGAGATAATAATGGTTTGAATTCTTTTTCTCTAAGTTTCCCACATCTTCCTAGGATTTTTCTGGCAAAGTCTGTGGCCAGAGAGCTGCTGCCACACGTTTTCAGTCATGAAGTAGAGTCCAGGGACATCTTCCTTCTGCTGGCACTTACCCAGCCTCTCTTGATTTATTTATTAGAGGCCAAAGCAGTTTAGTTGCTCCTCAGTCCCCAGTGCTGCTCTTTCCTGAGGTTCCCAGCAGGGTGGGAGGCTCCACAGAGGCCCATATTTGATGCCAGGCTCTTTCTGTGCACCTCCCATCCCTGCACAGCCTGGTGAGCTCCAGCTCCATCAGATTTTATGAGAGCAATCCAGCATGGGAAGGACGTGGAGCTGTTGGAGTGAGGCCAGAGGAGGCACCAGAAGGTTCAGAGGATGGAGCAGCTCAGCTGGGAGGAGAGGCTGGGAGAATTGGGGTTGTTCAGCCTGGAGAGGAGAAGCTTTGGGGTGGTCTGAGTGTTGCTCCTGTGTCTGTGCTTCTCCCACTGCAGAGGCTCTGGAGGTGCTGCGGGACCAGGGCAAGAAGGGGAAGCGCAAAGGGAGGAACAGGCAGGAGACTCCAGCCCAGCCCGAGCCCAGCGCTCGTGGGGAGGAGGTGAAAACCCCCCTGGACCTGGCCAAGGTGAGTGTGGGGCCAGGGGGGCACTGGAGAGGCTTGCTTGGGGTAAGAAGGTGTCAGACACTGGTGAAGATGTGGTTGGAAGGTGGAAATGAGAGTCTGGGACATTGGGGTGCCCAGGTGGGCGCTGCTCAGGACACACCTCAAATCCTGGGGTCAGTTTTGGGCCCCTCACAAGAAAGGCAGTGAGGGGCTGGAGTGTGTCCAGGGAAGGGTCTGGTGCACCAGAAGCAGCTGGGGGGGCTCAGCCTGGAGAAAAGGAGGCTCAGGAGGGACCTTCTGGCTCTGCACAGCTCCCTGACAGGAGGGGGCAGCTGGGTGGGGTTGGCATGTGCTCCCAGGGAACAGGGACAGGATGAGAGGAAATGGCCTCAAGCTGTGCCAGGAGAGGTTTAGGTTGGATATTAGGGAAAAAAAATCATGGAAATCATGGTCAGATACTGGAATGGCCTATCTAGGACAGTGGTGGAGTCACCATCACTGGAGGGTTCAAAATCCACGTGGATGTGGCACTTGGGGAGGGAGAGAGGATGGAGAGAAGGAAAGGAGGATGAGGGAAAAGGAGGGAGAGGGAGAAAGAGGAAAGGAAGGAGAGTTATTGATGTGTCTCTGTGATCTTGGAGGGCTTTTCCAACCTAACCATTTCCATGTTTCTATGGTGTCCAGGATGGGGAGAAAGGTTGTGTCTGTTTGTGTCTGTAACTGGGATAAAATAATCAAGTAGCAAATATGCCAGCATGGATTTTTCTCCCCCAGAAAGCCTGAGAGGAGAAAGCAGGTGAAGGAAGTTGAGGCTCTAATTAGGAATAAAAGGGATTTCTTTAAATCAGATATGAGGGTGGGGAATTGAAGCCACCAAGTGGTTAGAACATCCTTTCCTACTGTATTTAAACTATCTCAGTCACACTGGTTGAAGCTTTAATTAGAAACTGAAATACTTCAGAAAGAAACTGTGGAATAAGAGCATATAAACACCAAAACCTGAGAAATGCTGCAATTCCTGAGTAAGGAGTGGAACTGAAATTCATGTTTTTAAATTGAACTTTTTGGAGCAGGGAGGCTGCAAAGGCTGAAAGTATTTTGTAAAAGTGTTTATAGGATAAACCACAACATTTTTTAATTGGTGGGTTAAAAGTGGACAGTGATGTTCCATTTCCTTTTAGTTACCTTCTAACTTAATTAAAAAAAAAAAAAAAAAGTGAGAAAGATCTACCAAAGTCACTTTATCTTGTTTTGGGTATTTCATGGTGGCAGTGTTTGAATCTGGCAGTGGCACTAAAACCAATTGACTTTACTGGGAGGACTGGAAATGCTGCATCTGCTTGTCACTAAACCAGATTGAAACTCAGGGGTGAATCATGAAATCACTGAGGCCAGATCACAGAAGGAGGAGCAGAATTTATTTTACAGCTCAGTACTTGAACCCTCCAGTGTGGAAAACTTCTGCTGAGGTGGCTGTGGGATTTGGGGAGGTGACATGGCTGGGAATGCCCTGCTGCCACCCCAGCTGTGTCTGGGGACAGGTGTGCCCAGGGTGACAGCTGCAAACAGGGAATCTGAATAATCCTTGGAAATCTGAATAATCCTTGGGAGTGATGCCTTGTGAAGGCTGACCCAGAACAGAGACTAGACTGAGCTAAAGAATAAAGTAGGGATTTACTAAGAGGCCTCAATGGATCCACCTTGGGCAGCACAACCCAAAATGGCCACAAAATGGACCACAGGTTATGGGGTCACACACTTTTATCAGTTTGGTCCATTTGCATATTGGACCAAAACAGTTACAGCTCCAGCAGCCCATGAAGTCCCAGTTTTGGTTCTATTGGCATATTGGCCTAAAACAATTACAGTTTCAGCCCATGAAGTCCCATCCTTCTTGTTTTCTCTCTTCAGCCCACATTGTTTGTGCTCTTGGGGCTGAGATTTGGATCATTTGTCCTTGGGTCCCCAGCTGGAGCAGGAGTTGTTGTGTCTCCCTGCTCTGTGAAGAGAGCTCACTGTCTCCTGATACGAAACCTGGACTTACACACTAAAGCAGAACAGAATCTGAAAAGTAGAAAAGCCAAACCCTGAGGTATCAGGGGTAGCTGAGCTGCTGTTTGGAGCTGTTAAACAAGCACGAGGCTGTGCAGAGCACAGAGAGCAGCACTCACTGCCCAAATCCCACCAGCTCCAGCTGGCATGGATGGCAAACTTCGAGTGCATCCTGGTGTCCTTGCTTTGTTTGGATTCCTTGGAGCTTTTCTGGCAGGCCTGAGCTTGTCTTTCTGCTCAGTCTGGGGTCTGGTCCAAGTTTCATTGCAGTGAGGCAGAGTAACACTTGTCTGAGCTCCTGGCCTGCCCAGGGGTCAGTGCTGGCTCTCTGCTGCCCAGTTTGTTTGTTTATTTTTTTTCCTTTCCAGGCCCAGGAGAGCAGCAGTGGGGTCAGCAGCAGTAGCATTTCCTGCAAGAAGAAGCCCAAGTATGTCAGCCTGTACACCAGGGAGGGGCAGGACAGGCTGGCTGTGCTCATCCCAGGCCGGCACGCCTGCGAGTGCCTGGGCCAGAAGCACAAACTCATCAACAACTGCCTGGAGTGCGGGCGCATTGTGTGTGAGCAGGAGGGCTCTGGGCCCTGCCTCTTCTGTGGGGCCCTGGTGAGTAACCAGGGATTGGAGCACAAGTCTTGGGAGGAACAACTGAGGGAGCTGGGGGTGCTCAGCCTGGAGAAAAGGATATTCAGGGGTGACCTCATCACTCTACAATGCCTGAAAGGTGCCTGTGCTCAGCCGGGCTTGGGCTCTTTCTCCAGAACCAAAGGACACAGTCTCAAGCTGCACCAATGGAAATTTAGGTTGGATATGAGGAAAAAGTTTTTCACAGAAAGGGTGATAAAGTTCTGGAATGCCTGCCCATGGAGGTGGTGGAGGCACCGTCCCTGGGTGTGTTTAACAAAGCCTGGATGTGGCACTCAGTGCCATGGTTTATTTGAGGTGATGGGTTGGACTCGATGATCTTTAAGGTCTCTTCCAGCCCAGTGATTGTGTGAATTCTGTGCCCTGCTTGGACCTGGAGAATTTGGCTGAATTAGCCCTTCAGATTGAATTTCTTCTTGCAAAGTTCTAAACCAGGGAAGGAAAGAACCTGTTAGGAGGTTTTTCCCATAATTTACATGGCTTTGGAGCTTGTCTGGTTTCTGACAGTCTCCTGTGTGTCACTGCAGTGTCCAAAATCTCTGCAAGGCTTCAGCCCCATCCCAGGCACAGCCCTGATCTCCTTGTCAGGAGCAGTGTCCTGCTTTTTCTTCAACTCCTGTGTGATATGGATCCTTTTGGATACCAGATTCAGTTCAAGGGTTACCTTTTGAAGAAGGGAGACAAGTTATTGATGGCAGAGGAAATTCTTCTTCATGTGAGAGGAGAATTTTAACTGGGTAGAGCAAAATGTTTTAAAGCAGATTGGTTGCTATTTTGAAAGATCAGTTTAACTCCCAGTGGCCAAGAAGGAGAGAAAAACTGTTGAGTTAAGGGTTGGGGTTGTGCCTGGGATGATTCTGAGCTCATCTCTTGTCCTTTGAGCTCAGTCAGCAGCATGTCCACCCACAGAACAGGGAAAGACCAAACTCTACTTTTCTCTTTAGTAAAGAATGAGCTTCCAGGGTTCTCCCCATGTCAGTGGGGAAGAGAAGGAGGTGTGGACTGTCACTGCCACTTTAAACAGCCTGAATTGTTGTCCAGGGCTCTGAAACTGGTCAAGCTGTGGCATCCTTCCCATGTGATGTCCTTCTCAAGCCTTCATTTCCTTCTGTTGCTCAGGTGTGCACCAAAGAAGAGCAGGACATTCTTCAGCGGGACTCCAACAAGAGCCAGAAGCTGCTGAAGAAGCTCATGGCAGGTCAGTGGCCACTCCATACCTGCAATAGAATGAATCCCAATGGTTTGTGTGCATTATTTCCTTCAGACTTCACTGAGCCACTTGCCCTCATTGCTGCCCTTTGTCTGGCATTAAAGGGATGGATTGGAAGTTGTTGCTTGGTTCCTCCTGCAAGCCCTAGGCAGCATTGCCAGGCTTCAGCAGAGGTGACAGTGGCAAGTGTCACATGGTAGTGTGTGCTGTCCTTTCCCTGAGGCCCTAAGGCTGCTCATTCAGCATTCCACAATCAATCCCATGAGCTGGATTGTTGTAGCAGTCCTTGGAAATTAGGATAAGTCTCCTGTGGAATGTGTGCTGTGCAAGATAAAGTGCTGCTGTCTGATTTGCTGGGCTTAGAGAGGTGGTGGTTAATATTTTCTAATGGCTCTTCTTGTCTCACACTTACCTTGGGAGCTAGAAATGGGAACAGAGCCAAGGAAAGCAAGAGGAAATACAACCCAGTGTCCCAGCAAGGGCCTGTGCATTGTGGGGATGTTTGTCTGAGTTTAGCTGAACTGCAGCCAAGGTTGTGGTGTTCTTGGTTGGAAACTTTGCTGAGGAGCTGGGGAAATATTTACTGCAGATCTGGGCTTCTCCTTACAGCTGTGGAGATGGCAGGAGGATGGAAGTCCTTGAGAGCACCAGCCAGTCTGTTCTGTCCTTCCAATACAGATTTGGCACATTTCAGGATCTCTTTTCTTACCTGTTTTGTCTCTTTCCCTCCTGGCCCTGCCAGCTCTTGTTTTGTTCTCTGTGTAGGTAAAAGCTGGAGTGTGGTTTGCTGTTTGCCTTGGGAGTAAAAATTGTACATCAGTGACCAAAGGGAAATACAGGCAATTGTTTCCCTGAGATGAAGGCATTTCCCAGTGTGGTGAAGTGCACTGGTTTGTTCCATCATGGCCTGGGTTCAAACCTTTTATTGTGGCTTTTTTTGGTTATTCCCTGTTGGTTGGGTGGGTTTGGGCCCCTTGCCAGGAGGGGTAAGAAGGAAGAGCATTTGCTGGGAATAGATTTCTCCATCCCTGGAAACAGCTGGTTTGGGAATCTGGTGTGATGTGTCAGAAGAGGATATTGTTTGAGGGAGGCACAAACAGCAGCAGAAGGCTCTGGGTCTCCCTGGAATCTGTCCTGGGCAAGAGGCTCTTTGTGGGGGTAACAACATGTAGGAAGGGTTTGGCTTTTAGGAGGGGACTCCTAAAAAACTGGGGTTGTTACTGAAGAAGAAAGACCTCCAGACCTTTGAGCCCTTCCCAGTCTTAGAGGGCTTAAGAAAAGAAGGGAGAAAGACCACTTAAATGGGCAGTGATAGGACAAGAAGGAATGGTTTTAAACTAAAATATGAGAAATTTAGACTGGATTTTGGAAAGAAATCCTTCTCTGTGAGGGTGGTGAGGCTCTGGCACAGGTTTCCCAAAGAGGCTGTGGGTGTCCTATCCCTGGAAGTGTTCCAGGCCAGGTTGGATGGGGCTTGGAGCACCCTGGGATAGTGGGAGGTGTCCTTGCTGTTCCACCATGGCAGGGGGTGGAATGAGATGAGCTTTAAGGTCCTTTTCAACCCAAATCATTCCATGATTCTATGGCCTGAGACCCGTGGTTGGTGATGGGAAGGATTTTGACTGCCCAAATTGTTAGGGAAGGGTGAAGGAAAACCAAAGGCCAAGAGCTTCTCCTTAGCCTCTACCCAGACTTTATCACTGTGATATTTAAGTGATTCCTTCTCTTTGGAGGAAGGAGTTTTTAAAATGGACTTGAGGGAAAATTGTGGCTTTAACCTCGCAGAAAGATGCTGATCTTGCAGCAAAGCTGTACTTTCAGCTCCTGCCATGCCATTTAGTTTAGGGGACATTATTGCAGCCTGGCCCACCCAAATGGCTTTAACTCACTGAGTGCTGAGCTGTGGTTTGTTTTGTGCCTCAGGTGCTGAAAGTTCAGGGAATTTGGATGCCATAAGCAAAGGCTTGCTGCCTCAGCAGGAAGCGAGACTCAAATCAGGCCTGGAGATGGCTGTGAAGCACAAGGACAAACTGCTGGAGTTTGACAGGACAAGGTAAGATACTAGGTGGGAGACTCTTATGAACAGCATAAATGACCTGGCAGGTGAGGTGCCTTTAGCAGAAATGTTGGGAATTCCTTCTAAAACCCACAGCCACTTGTTGTGGTGTTGGGGGTACAACAAGGACAAGGTGAGAGATGAGAATCTAAGTTCTCAGAAGGTTGATTTATTATATTATGATATTATATTAAAAGAAAATGATGTACTAAAACTATACTAAAGAAAGAGAGAAAGGAGACATCAGAAGGCTAAAATAAGAATAAATAATAAAAACTTATGACTGACCAGAGAATCTGACACAGCTGGACTGGGATTGGTCATGAAGTAAAAACAATTCACATGGAACCAATCCAAGATGCTCCTGTTGGTGAGCAACCTCCAAACCACATTCCAAGCAATCAGATAATTATTGTTTACATTTCTTTTCTGAGCCTTCTCAGGAGAAAAATCCGGACAAAGGGATTTTTGATAAAATATCACAGTGACAGCCACTGACACCTTAACTATGGCCCTCGGTGGGACAGGAGTGAGTCTCTGGAATGGATCCTTTTGGGTGTCTTTGCTTTTTGTCCCTGACAGTCCAGCTCTCCAGAGGGATGGGAAAGAGCAGGTTTATGGAATTTGCAGGCAACCCTGATGACGGGAGAGAATGATGCATCTGACTCCATCCTATCAGAAGGCTAATTAATGACTTTATTATACTAGATTATATTACATCTAAACTGAATCTGCCAAGCACTCAACCCTGCACACACTGCACAGAATCTTGTGACTGTCAGCGACAGTCCCAACACACACAGTCCCCTGACAGGCCAAGGAAACAAAACCCCATCACTTTGGGTAAACAATCTCCACATTGCATTCTCCTTTGGCACAAACACAGGCACAGCAAACGAGATAAGAACATTCTTGGGAGTAATTGTGCCTTGCTTTTCTCTGTGAGGAGAAACGTGGGGCTGCACAGCTTGGAGGGTGGCTCTGAGGCTGTGCCATGCTCACCTTCTCCTGTGGGGGCTGCTCTCCCAGCGTGCGTCGGACGCAGGTCATTGATGACGAGTCGGATTACTTTGCCACGGACTCCAACCAGTGGCTGTCCAAGCAGGAGAGGGAAGCGCTCCAGAAGAGGGAGCAGGAGCTGCGGGAGCTGCGCCACGCCTCCCGGCTGGCCAGGAAAATCACCATCGACTTCGCTGGCAGGCAGATCTTGGAGGAGGACAGCAACATGGCTGAGTACCACAGCAAGTGAGTGAGGGCTGGCAGCGTGCCCGGGAGCAAGGAGGTGCAAATCCTTATGGAGAGTGGTCTGACACGCCTGGTAAAGCTGCCTGGGAAAGAGGTGTTTCAGAAGGCCTGTCTCAACAGAGCCACTTGAGCTCAGATTCACACCAAGCTGAGTTTCTGCACTAGAGAGCAGTGAGTCCTCAGACTGGAAATCAGATTAAGCAAGGAAGTCATTTAGTTGGGGAGAATGGGGCAAAAACGCTTTGAGTCAGAGTGTGTGGGGAGAAGGGAGATGTTCCCAGGGGAAGCAGGGAATGTTCATCCCTCTCCTTTGTGCTTGCAGACTGGATGAGACCATTGCAGCCATGAGCTGTGGTGCACTGAGCGAGCCAGCCAGGAGCCCTGGGGCAGAGATGACACCAAACTCGGGGGTTTTGGTGAATCCCCGTCTCCTCCAGCCTGCTCCTTTGGTCAGTGGGGCTTCTGTGGTTTATTCCAGAGTAGTGACTAATTTTGGGGAAGTTGAGCTTGAGAATTGTCTGTAGAAGGGGATCTTTTGGGGAAAAGATCACAGGATGGTTTGGGTTGAAAGGGACTTTAAAGACCATCTCATTCCATCCTCTGCCATGGGCAAGGACGCCTTTCACCAGTCCAGCCTGGCCAAGAACACTTTCAGAGATGGGGTGACTTCTCTAGACAAGCTGTTTCAGCATCTCACAGCTCTCACAGTGAAGAATTTCTCCCTGATATCCAGTCTAACCCTGCCCTCTGCCAGTGGGAAGCCATTCCCCGTTTCCCCTTGTTTCCTCCCCTGTGTCCCTCATTGGCCATCTCAGTCTGGGATAGAGAAGGTTTGACAATGCCCTGCTCCTGGTGGGTTGGTTTATTGGATTTTTAGCATCCTGCCTCCTTTTCAGGCATGCAGAACAGTTTCTGAGAGTCAGCCTAAGGCTGTGTCACCCTTTCACCTCTATTTTTTGAAGCCTTTTCTGCTTCCCATTTCCCAAAGAGCATAAGGGTAATGAAGGAAAACTTCAAGATAGGATTTTCACACATTACTCCTGGAGAGGTGCTAACCTTTTTCCTGTTTCTTTTGAACACTCCCAAGTGGGTGGACCAAACTGGTTTGCTGCCACCAAGGAAAGCTGCTCATTCCATGGAGGCTGGAAGCGAGTGCGGCTCGGAGCGGAGCCGCCTGCGGATCCAGGACCGGGAGCTGCAGGAGATCTCGGATGATGGTTGGTGCCTCAGCCTGCACCAGCCTTGGGCTTCCCTGCTTGTGAGAGGCATCAAAAGGTGAAGGTGTCCCAGGCAGCTGCTGCTCCCCAGGGAGGAGGTGGGAGGTTGTGTTCCTCAGAGCATCTCTGTGGCTTGTGCAGTCACCGATACCTGTGATAGCTCCAGGTGTGGAAGCTGTGCTTCCTCTTCCAGTGGGTTGAGGAGCTAGAAAATATTTTTTTTTTTTTTGGGATAGTACCTAACCTGTAAGGGACAAATTTCTTCACAGTGGGTGAGTGAGTGTAGAGAGAGGCTGAGATTTCACTGCTATAGCTGGGGCGTTCCTGTGTGGAATTTGAAAAGCAAATAAGGTAATCACTTGAAATATGTTCTTCTGGGTTTTTTGTTCAGCATAAAGAAGGCAACAGTGGCACCAGGCTTTGTTTAAAAGAAACCCAACCCTTGCCACTACCTTCAGCCTCCTGGACTGGGAATAAAAAGGGAGCTGCTACTGTTAATAGTGAACAAAGAATCTCCTTTAGCCTTTTTTTCCCTTCACCACATTTCTCATTTTGGAGACCAAAGCTTTTTCACTTCCCAAGCTAAAGATGCTGTAAATCTTAATGTGCCAGGATTGTTCATCCAGGTGTTCTGGGGATGCTCCAGCTGCAGAATTCCAGGATCTCCAGACAACTGTTCCATGCAGAGACTTAATCCCTTATTGCTCCCTTGATTTTTCTGTGTGACTTTGGGAGCTTGTGAGGGACTTGTGTGAGCAGATTGTCCTGTATGTGTGTTCTGCTGGGGATTGATGTCCTCTAAAGCCCTGAGGACATGCTCTGCTTTATTTGTGACATTGTTTTTTGCCTATCTCAGCTTTTCTTTGTGGCCCTGACACATTGCTTGAGTTGGGGTAATCAGGGCAAAGCTTAGCAGCAGGAATTGACTATGTTTGAATGAAAATGTGGGGGATTTCTGCTGAAGTTTTAGTCCTGCATTTTCCTCTGTTCTTTAGGGTGGAGGGCAGGACCTGGTACACATCTCATCGAGGCAGGTTATGGATTGCAGCTACTGCTAAAAGACCTTCCCCTCAGGAAATCTCAGAGCTGGAGGCCACCTACAGAATGCTGCACAGGAAAGGTGAACTCCTCTCCTTGGTTCTTGGAGTGATTTGGTACACTGAGCCATGTAATGAACAGTGTCAGAAATCCCTCTCTGCTGAGTAGGGAGTGCTGTACATAAAATTAAATGTCCCAGCCCTTTATGAGGAAGATCCTGACGTGGAAAAGGCACAAAAAAAAAGTGTTAAAATTGCTGCGTGTGTTCTTGTGCCTCAAAAAGTAGAGGTGCCTGGAGGAGATGGAAGGGCACTTGGGGACTGGGAGACCCCAGCTGTGTGTGGGAATATGGGCTCCCTGATGAGCTGTTTCTTGTGCTGCAGATGTGGAATTTCCAAGTGATTATCCCTCAGGATGCCTCCTGGGCTGTGTGGACGTGACTGACTGTTTATCACAGGAACAATTTCAGGAGCAGGTGAGTACAGAAATGAACCTTCCCATGCTTCCAGTAACCAGCAGGCTTTTAAAGCAGTGGAACTTGTCTCTGGAGGAGACATTGAGTGGAAATTTTAGATTGTGTTGAGAAGACACAAGTTACTGCAGGGATTTCTGTGGCAGAGGACATGAGGGGTCCTGGCAATTCAGGACAGCATGGAAACATGGACAGCTCTGCCCCAGTGGTGGTGCTGTGCCTTGGGAGCTTGTCCCTGCCCTGTGGTGCCAGTGGCACTCACTGCCCTGCTGTAGGACACATGGCTTGGCCTGTGCAGAGGGATCATGGGCCAGAGCTGCTGGATCTTCTTCCAGGAGCTGGAGATCACAGTGGCCACACTGGTGAGAGTTGTGCCCTGTCTGGGGCACTGAGTGGCCTGCAGATGCAGCCATGGACAGGTGAGCTCTTTCCCACCAGGGAGGATGGACAGGAGAGCCACAGGACTACCTGCAGTGAGGCAAGGCTGGAATCAGGAGTCCCTTGAGAAATCTCAGCCTGTGAAAGTCCATGGGTGATGATGATGTGTTCCAGATGTGCTGAGAGCATTGGCCCATGGCCTTGAGAGGCCACTCTTAGCTTGGGATGGTTATGGAAAGCAGGAGAGGACTCTGCTGCAGCTGTGGTTAAAAAGGGAAGGGAAGAGATCTGGCCACTTCAGGCCAGTCAGCTTCACCTTGGACTCTGGGAACCTCATAGAGATTGCTCTTGGAAGCCAGTTTACATTTGTTTTTGTTTATAAAACCAATAAAACAGTTTTGGGCACGTGGAGGAAGGGGACATTAGGACTAGCAAGTGTGGATTTACTTAAGAATAAACTCATGCTTTACTAACCCCATGACCTTCTTGCATCCAGTAGGTAGAATGGAGAGTATCCATTAACCTGCTGTCCTGGAGTAGGCACAAATCCCAGAGGAGTCAAAACCAGTAGAAACTGGTAACTATGTGTTGGTTAAACCACATCTAGAGTACTTGGGTCACCATAAAATTGTTGAAAAACTGGAGCAAGTCCCATGGAGACCACAAGGTGGTTAGGGGCTCCAGCTCTGTGGGGAGAGGCAGGAGACACAGAGATCTTCCCCTTCCTGCAAGGAGAGTGTTGGGAGACAGAGCTGGGCTCTGTGCTGACATACAAGGCAGGAGGGTCATAAATTGAAAAGGGAGGGTTCAATGTGGCTTAAGGGAACAAATCACCATAAGGATGGCCCAGCAGTGGGGCAGGCACTGCCCAAGGGGTTGGGAAAATTTTCAAGACCCAAGAAGACAAAGCTGTGGGCAGCCTCACCTGAATTCAGTGTTTTCCTTGCTTTGGTTGGGAGGTTGGACTAGAGACCTTCAGAGACCTGAGCCTGATGCTGTGACTGACTCCATGCTCCCAAAATGTGGAGCAGGAGCTTTCCTTGAGCTGTGTTTTATGGATTTATAAAACCTGCACTCAGCACCCAGCCCAGCACGGCTGTTCCTGATCCCATTTCATCCCTGCTCACTCCACTGCCCCTTGTGCATGTCAGGTTTGAATCACCAAACCTTGTAGGGCTTGATAGTGAGCCATGACCATCTTGTGAGGTGCAATAACTAAGTTCCTTGGGAAGGAATGCACCAGGATGATCTTGCTGTGCAGAGCTGGAGAGGCAGCAGGAGTTGGGGCTGTTTTTCAGGGAGTTCTTCTCTGCCTTTCCTAACCCTGTGAGGTTTTTACCTGGGAGAGATGCCTGGAAAGACAGGGAGTGTATTTCTGATGAGGTTGTGTCTCTTAGTCACAGGAGGAAGGCAGAGAAGTTAGAGCATGAGCAGCAGAGGGAGCTTTGGGACTGGAATACCATGAAACCTACAGGAATATTTGGCTTTGTATGGAAACAAGCCATGGGAGAGGGAGAGGAAGGGGCACCCAGGCCATTGTAGGGATTTTCTTTTGTAGCATCCACTAATTTTCAGTTTGGGCTTCAGTGTAGGCTCCTGTCCATCTCCTGCTGTGGTGGAAAATAGATCTTGGTCTCTTACAAGTACTTTTCTGTTTGTCACAATCCCTGCTCTTGCTTTGTGGATGGTTCAGGCATTGGTGGAATGGCTGTGACAGCATCTCTGATGTGGGAGTTGTGCTGTAGGTAACTAGCTTTAATCTTCCCAGGAAGGACCTTCCCAGTTAACCACATTCTCTGGGAATCCCTCCCAGTCTGTGGGCACTGCTTGGCTGCAGAGGGGCTGGAGGCAGAGCAGTGTATCCAGGAGCACCATTATCCAACCTGTTAGAGGCAGATTTCCCTTTCTCCTCAATGCTGTGGCATTTCCTAGGTTGCATTTCTCTGCCTTTTTGCTGCTCCCATATTCCAAACTCCTTATAATCCCTAATTTCCTGCTTTTTCTGGTGATTTTGTCTGTTTTTCCCAGGATTCCTTTAAGCAGTGGTAATTTCCCTCACTTGTGAGCTAAAATCCAGAGATTTGAGCCTTTCTGCAGTTGCTTTCTTAGGAAATACCTGTTTTTTTAGGCTCTCAGGAGCAGCAAGTGCATCTGAAGGAAGCTGAGCTGAATTTAATTGCAATTGTCAGCAAGATGACAAAGCTCAGAAATGTGAGTTGGGTCTCGCCAGGAGTAAGATATTCCTGTTGCTCACGTGGGTGTTTCAGCCTGGCTTCATCAGCAGTGTCAGCATTGTGATCCAGTGTGCAAAGGTTCCTTGTAGCTCAGGCAGAGAGGCAAGGAACATGATGCTTTCCCACCACTCAGGGCGTGCAGAAACATTGGGTATTTTCAGGGAATGTGTGAGCAGGCGAGGGGAGGTGATGCAGAGCAGAGACCTCTCGGGGATTGAGCTCTGGTGGAGCTTTTCCAGGCTCTGTGCTTTGGCTCACACCTCTCCTCCTCACCACCTCCTGTTGGAGGCTCCTGCATGTTCCAGAAGAAATCATTTCACAAGTGCAGGGTGAGCCTCACTTGCAGGTTATACCAACCTCCTGAGGATGAAATAGTTCCTGGCTTGCTCACGGTGTTTTGGTGGTGATCCAGTGTTTTTTGGCAGCCACAAAGGTTTGGTTTGACTCTTGTGACTATTTGTTCCCATAGGCAAGGGAGACTGTTCCTGGTCTTAGGTCTGTTTGTCTTTATCCTGGGGGTGTTCAGCCTGGAGAAGAGAAGGCTCTGAGGAGGCCTTGGAGTCCCCTGCAGGGCCTGAAGGGGCTCCAGGAGAGCTGGAGAGGGACTGGGACAAGGAGTGCCAGGGTATGGGGGAATGGCTGCCCACTGCCAGAGGGCAGGGCTGGGTGGCATGCTGAAAGGAATTGTTTCCTGTGAGGGTGGTGAGGCCCTGGCACAGGTACCCAGAGCAGCTGTGGCTGCCCCTGCATCCCTGGAAGTGCCCAAGGCCAGGCTGGACAGGGCTTGGAGCACTTTGTCTAGTGGGAGGTGTCCCTGCCCATAGCAGGGGTGGAATGGGATGAGCTTTAAGGTCCCTTCCACCTTTACCCAGTCTGTGATTCCATGGCTTTGTGGTGTGTCCCACTGTAACTCTCCCATTACCTCTCAGCCCTTTCACTGCTGTCACCCACTCCCTGTTTAGCACTGTCTGCAGATTTAATTTCCCTGCTGTTTGCATCCTCTCTCAAGTTGCTAATGAAGATGTTGTGGCACCCCGCTGGTATTTTTCTATCATTATCCTCATTTAATTTTATTTTTTTTTACACTGGTGCTCAAAAAACCAAAATTAAGCAACGCTGCCCCAGCAGAGTCAGACCCATTCCCTGCCAGAGCTCTTGCATTATGGCCAGGGAGGGGTTATTTAACCACATTTTTGCTGCACATGTAAGCCTGGCCTTTCATCACCACTGAGAGGGGGCGGTTCCTACCTTCCCCTGCCCTACCTGCAGCATTGGAGGCCCAGCTGACGTTGCTGAGATGGTTTGCAGATCCTGAGGACGTGTGGGAAGTGATGATGGAACAGGATCTGTAGTGCTGGAGCTGGCAGGGAGCAGAGGAAGAGCAGAGAAGAGATGTCCTTGTGATTAGGATCAGTCAGGTGCCCTAATCCCAGTTGATGCTGCCTATTGCATGAGCTGGTTAAATCTGCTCCTCTGGGTCTCTTTCCCACGTGAAAAATAAATCAGTTCTTCCAGGCAGAGGTTATTTACACCCCATCTTGCTGCTCAGAGCTGTGATCTTTGGCTTGAAGCTGCTCTGGCAGCAGGAGGGTCCAGCCCAGGTGTTCAGTGTCCCTTGTTGTGTTTGCAGGGAGCTCAGCCCTGCTTGCCTGCTGCCTGCAGATCCCTCTGAAATCTCAGGATTTCCACTTGAGCTTTGCACATCTTGCCCCTCCTCAGAGCACATTCTGGGCTCATTTCCTCCTCTCCCTGGCAGCAGCCCAAAAATCCCTGCTCAAGACCAGAATGATTCCTTTGTTACACTTCTCAGCTAGAGGTGACCTGGAAACTTTTTTCCCCCTTGGAGATCCAAGTGTTCACCGAGGCTTTTCCTTGCTGGGAGCTGACGTCAGTGACACCTCGAGCAGGGCAAGGAGCTGCCCTTGTTTTCCTCAGGAGGTGCCAGTGACCTCAGCAGTGCCCCCTTGGGATCTGTGGCATGGGGCAGGCAGGCCTTGGCGCAGCACCAAAGCCAGCAGGGAGGTGTTTACATTGATGCCATTTCCATGTGCTCTCAAGTCCATGTTCCTTTTGCTAATGGCTTTGATCTGAGAGGTTATTTAGCTGGAAAAAGAGAGTTTCCTGCTGCTGTTTGGGTGGTTGATGGGTGTGCTTGGTTTATTTCAAGTGCCAATACCTGGATGGAGCCATTATACCAGGCTGAACTATTGGCTAATTATGTTTGATGGGAGTTAAGTGTTTATTTTTCATTTCTAGGTGATCACTTAGTGTCCTAAATCTGCTCAGGGAACATGTACAAGCTATTTTTGTGCCACGAGATTGCAGCTATCATTTAAATAGGCTCCAGCTTTCCCACTCAGGAAATTTGGGTTTAAACTTTTGGCCTCCTCTTCCCTCTCTGGTGAAAAGAACAACAAAAAAAGTGAACTCAGGTGCCCAGTGTACAGAACTTGGTTTAGATTCTCAAATGCGAGTGAAGAAGGGTAGAGACTTTCTATATTTAGACTCCAGAAGGTGCCTGTTTAGATTATCTCCAAATAAAGGAACAACAGCCCTCTGGGAGTATTTTCCTTAGGAGTTAATGGGAGGGGAGAAACACAAACACAGACATTGATGTGTGCTTCTAGGAACAGTATAAATGCATAGAGACTTTTTATGGGGACCTGGTCCCTGAGGGAAGGGTTTCCTGGTGCAGGCTGAGTGAGACAAATGCCTGTTTGTGTGGTGCTGTGGCTGTCCTGGCCCCTTCCTTGCCTCCCCACCACCAGGATATTTGCCTTCTCATTCCTGAGGCACCTCTCCCAGTGAAGGATTTTTAGCTAGGTCAGATATCCTTCCTTCTGGAGCAGTCTAGGTGGTTGTTAATGATTGCAGCCCACGAAAGGCCTTTGAACTTTACAGGGCCCTGCATTCTCCTGAGCTGAATTTGTCTTTTCTGTGCAGCCAGATGCCAGATCCAGTGGTGTCAGGCATTAGGCTGGCTCACAGGGTGATGCATCTCTTTAATTCAGGTTCTCACCCCACAAAATCCCCCGATTTGTGGTTCTGGGAGCAGAGCAGGAATGCAGCTGGTTTGGATTAGGGACGGTAAGAGATGGGGGAGTTTTTCCATATGGGAAGTGCTTTGGTTTTCATCAGAGGCTCTTCTGAGGCTCCAGCTGCCTTGCATAAGCCAGCAGGTTTGCTCAGGTCACTGCTCAGGCTGTTAAGATGAAGGAGAGATTGTCACTTGATGATGATTAATTTAGGAATGCATTAGCATGCCAAAGAAATCGAATGATAGAGGCCTGCTTGCCCTCTCCTCTGGTTTCCTAGACCCAAGGGAGAAAGCCAAGCCAAGGCTGAAGCATATGACTTAATTAATGATGACTGTGGACTTTGCCTCTGCTACCATTTCAGCAAACTACTCATGAGCTGGCAGGGCTTTTTCCCTCTCTCAGATGTGGTCACTGATACTTGCTGCCTTCTCACTGTTTGGGTTTTATTTAATCCTGAAACCGAGGGTTAGATAAAACTGACCTGGAGCCCCAGGTCTGGTGCCCCACTGTCTTCCCATCCAGGTTGGGCTGTGACCACCCTTTCCATGGTGACCCCAAATGATGTGTCAGCTGCAGAATGCAGCCCCCACAGTAATGCAGAGTGCCCAAGGACTCTGCTTGCTTAAGCTTTTGTTGTGTGTCACTGATTTCCCAACCCTGAACAGACCGGTCGCTCCAATGCGTTTCCTGGTCCTGTGAGAGATCCCATCCCATCCGGGGGGTTGAATCAGTTCTGGGGGCAGGTGCTGGCATCCTTCCTCCTTGGGGAGCAGCAGCAAGGGTCAGCAAGGGGAGAGGCAGCTGCCCATGTGAGCCAGGGCAGGGGCAGGGCTGTGTTCCCAACGTTTGCGTTTTCCAGCTCGGCTGTGTGTTCTACCCTTGTTCTTCCCAGCTCTGACTGTGAAAGGCCTTTGTGAAGCTGCTTGAAGTCTGACTGTGTGCAGCCAGCTGAGCTACCCTGACTCCCCTCAGCTCCTCCTCCCTGTTGCTTTTCCCTTCTCCTTGCTGATGGTGCAGGTGATGGGGCTGTGTTGGAGCTGAGCTTAGCCCTGTCCCTTGGTATGGGGCATGCAAACAGCCCTTTCAGCCCAGTGCCTTCCCAAATATTATTCCAAGTCCACCCAGTTTCTCCTGGACTGGTTGTCAGGCACTCCATAAATACCTCCAGCCTTTCCAGGGTTTACCATGGGCGGGTTTTGGGCTGGCATGTGAGGGCAGGAGGGTGTTGGTGGCTGTAGGTCCTGCACTGCCGGTTCAGCTGAGCCCTGACAGGCAGCTTAGAGTGCACCAGCACAAGGCTGAATTTGAAATCTACATTTCAAAGTCCTGTTATTACTTACTATGTTTTAATTGCTTCCCCTGCCCTTCAAATCAAAGCACAGCCTGTGGTGTAGAGACACCTCGATGGGAGCCGGGCTCTGAGAACACCCACCCGATGGATCCGCCCCTCCAGGGAAGGATCCCGCGGCCGTCCCAGCAGCATCTGGTTCTACCAGCCAGGCATGGAGGGGCAGAGCAGCCCAGGGCTGCCAGGCATTGTGGTGGGAAGAAGGGGAAAGGAAGGCAGGCTCACAAAATTCCTTGTGCATCCTGGTGCAGGGAGCATGTGCCAGCACACAGAGCTGCCAGCGGCAGCTGTAAGCGCTCAGGAACAGCAGGGAGGATGTTGACTGCAACAATGCATCAAGGCTGTGGTTTGTAGCCTCAATAGTCAGGCAGTTAACTTTTTTTCTCTTTTATTTTTTTTTAACAAAGACATTTTGATTGCCAAATCCATAACCATTAGCAGCTGTGGTTTCGAGCTGTTCCTTCCTCACACGTTGCAGTCTAGACCTGACAGGCTTTCAAACAAAAGTTTGGCTGACGGCTTTTGTTTGGATTTCTTTGTGATCCTACTTTTTTTTCCTGCTTTTCGTGTTCTCTTGATTTGAACTGAACATCAGCGTGCATCCCTTTGCTAACTCAGCCTCTGTGGAGCAGCTCTGCTGCATCCCTGAGCTCTTCCATGGCCAAGGACAGCTTGTAGTGTTCTTTGGGTGCATGTTCTGGATGTTTCTGCCTCGAGCTAGAAAATTTGGCATTTCTAGAAACTTGGATGTGCTTTAGGGTTTCTATTTAGGAAAATGTTACGTTTCTCATGGGCCAAAGGCTGGTTGGCATATGACCTTAAAAAATGGTGCTTGACAATGTGCTTGGAGCTGGAAGTGTGATGCAAGACTGTGTCATGAGGGTGATCAAAACTCGGAGTGAAGCACTTGCTGCTCTGCAAGCGCTTTTCAGGACTGGAGGGCTGAATCAGGAGGTGACACAGTGGTGGTAAACCTGAATCTGCTGTTGGCAGTTGGGTGTCACCTGTGTGTGAGCGTGCCCTGGGGCACTCAGGGTGAAGGCTGTGTTGGGAGAATTGGCTGGATAATTCCCCAAAGGGAACGTCCTTGTAAAGAGATGATGGAGACCACTGCTGTCAGAACAAATGACAGGGAGCTGATGCTCCTAAGCCACTCTCCTTGGAAAAGTGACAGGCCAAATGTGGCTTGGACACAGTGGCACCCACATCCAATTAAGCATTATCTCTCAGATTTGATGGCTTCAATTCTCCTGGATCCATGTGTTTGTGGTGCAGGCATTGCTGCGAGTGCCCTTATTTGGCTGCAGCACCCCCATCCCTCCCAAAAAGCTGCCCATTTTCTTTTCCCTCTTGCAAACCACTGAAGAAACATTTTCTAGCTGGATGGTGAGCAATTTCCCTCCGGAGAGGAGGAGAAAATGGCTGTTTAGTAGTTAATTACCTGTTACGTGTCTGTGGCAGCGATGAAGCTTATGAGGCATGAAAGAAGAGCGGATCCGCCTCTCCCACAAATCACCAAGAAAACGGGGCGAAGGAACTTGGGCTCCCAGGGGCTCCCTTGCATCCCACTCCTCTTTTTGCACGTGGCCAAGGGGTGTCTCGCACAGCCAGGACGAGCCCAGAGTGTGTTTCTGCCTGCTGGGGGGCGCTGATTTATTGCCCCTGCTGGATGCAGCAGCCCCGCTCTGCCAGAGGAGATGCTGCCTCCACCAGGATGATTTTTTCCCCTTTGAATGCATTTTATGGTGAATTCTCTTGCCAACACACGGGGTCTGCTTGCTTTTATTCTTTCCAGACAGCGTTGCTTTCCAGTGCTGTCTCTTTTATTTGGAGAGCAGCAGGGAAATGAAGGCTGGAGCGGGTGTCCTGGCCCGGCGCTGCCTGGCAGAGCGAGCCGTGTTTTCCCTCTTGTTCACCGGGGAGCCACGCCAGGAAAATGATTCACCCCTTTCCATCGTGAACCTTGCAGAGCATCTCAAGCACCTCCTGGCTGCTGGTGTCCCCAGCAGCTGCAAGATGGAGAGACAGTGGCAGTGACCAGGGCAAGGACCGCAGGTTCCAGCGTGCAATTCTCCGCCGCTGCCCGCGATGTGCGCTCCCATGGCAAGCCCAGCTCGGGCTGCATTGCAGGGCTCCACAGGCTGGCTGCCGCGTGTGAAACCAGGACTGTTCCCACCCCTTTTGTGTCCCCAGGCCTTAATGAGAGCAGGAATGCTCCTGGAGGGTCGCTAGAGAAGCTGCGGAGCGCGCTGGGGCTTTGTGCTGTGCGGAGCCGCTGCTCGGTGCACGCGGTGCCTTTGTTCCTGCCTCGGATGCACCAGAGCAGAGCTCATCTCGTTAGTGATGGTTTGGCTTCCCCCCAGGACGTTTTCCTTCTGCTCTTTCCATTCCCTGCCTCCGGGTCACAGCAGTTGGGTTCAAGCCAGTGCAGCTTATTGGGGAGAGGAGCAGAAATTGAGGGGTTTGGGATGTTTTATTTTTTTTTCCTCCTGTGGAGATGCGATCAGGATGAGCAAAGGGTCCCAAATGCTGCATTAAGTACCAGGAATGCTGGGTGAGCCTGCCCGGCCCCACCATCCTGCTGCAGGCTTTACCTAAATTGGGAAAGGAAAAAGTGTAACAGATTGGTGTGGGGGGGGAAAATCTAGCAGGATTTTTTTTCCTCAGATGTCAGAGAAGGTGGGTTTGTGTCTCTGCTGGCTCCGAGCTGGCTCGTCCCCTCCTTTGCTCTTTTGCTGTGGGCTGTGGAGCGGGAGGCTGGCAGCCCTGCTGCTATTCCTGGTGGTGACAAGCTGGTGATGGGAGACGAGGGATGGTGAAAACAAAGTGTAGGGAACATTCATTAGCAATTATCCCTGCTTGCAGCTTGAGCTGGGTGGCTGTTGGGGACATCTGATAGCCACTTAATACGTGTGCCAAGCGCTGGCTCTGGCGTCAGGGTGAGTCTGGTGGGCAGTTTTTGGAGGAGCCCAGTGCTCAGCTGCCTTTTCCACCTTCCTTTAACCTCGAGCTCTTCCTGCAGGTGTTAAGCTGCCTTGAGATGTGCTTTTCCCTTCCCTCCCACCTAATCTCCTCACAGCTGGGGTCTCCCAGACCTGTTAGCAGCAAAGTGAAGCCCAGCTGGAGAGGTGGGACGAGCAGGGGGGGCAGTGGCTGTGTGTGGAGTGTGTCTGTGGGGTGTTGGTGTGAAGCAGTGGGAGGAGCAGCTCTTGGTGAGCCACATCAGCTGCTTTCAGCCCACACAGCCCACTGGCCTCCCACCTCCCTTGCTGCCTGCTGACTACAAGGTGGCAGAAGGTCTGAAAGGAGGCTACATCTCCTTTTTCACACTGTAGTTGCATTGCATAACCTCTCTCTTTCGAGCTTCTCTGGTCATCTGCAGGACTGGAGAAGGGTAGGTTTGCTCCTTTTTGAGGGACAATCTGGTCTCTGGACTGTGTTTGTTGTATCCAGGTTGCTTCCAGGGAGAGGCAGTGTAAAGCTGGAGTATCAGCCCCTATCTTATTAACACCACCAATACAAGAGAGATGAGTGCTGTTGAATTTAAGAAGGAACATCCCCCATCAGACTCCTGGCTGGGTTTGATTCTTTGGTCTCTGGAAGAGAGGGAGCATGGTTTCACTCTGAACTGACCTTTTATTTGAAGAACTGCTGCTGGAGATTGTCTTTACTGGGGGTCACAGAATCCCAGACTGGTTGGGGTTGGGAGTGACCATAGAGTTCATCTCATTTTATTCCCTGCCATGGGGTGAAGCACACCTCCCACTAGAGCCAGTGACACCAAGCCTGTCCAACCTGAGCAACATGACAGGATGTGCTCTGTCCTCCCCCTCTGCCACACCAGCTCTGGGTTTGGGCTTTTATTCCAAGCTCAGGTTTACTGAAGTGATGATGGGCTGCCTGTGGGGTGGAGTAGTTGGGAATAAATTTCTTCTCTGCCTCCTAAACTTCCGGCTTTTCAGACAGTAGAGTAACACAACTGACTTTTCACAGCAGAAACAGTGAGAAATTAGGTTTTGGTACTTCAATTTGGGCAGCTTTGGACAATGTAACAGAGGCTGACCTGTTTGGTGTCTTGATGGCAGCATCTCTTTTGAGAATGGAGCTTTCTGTGGGATGAATGAATGGAATTTAGTCATGGAAGGCACTAGGGGAAGAAGGGAGCTGGGCTGTTGGCTTGGCTCAGCATCTTGTGGGAGCTCAGCCTCATCTTCCTTGCTTCGGAACATCCTGACTCTAGGCAAAGGAAAGGGTTATAGCTCTTTCTCAGCTCCAGCCCACGGGAATATTCTGGATCCTTGTTCACCTGGATGGGATAAGAGGTTTCTGGGGTAGGTACAATAGGAAGCCTTAAATGCAGTGGCTGGATGAGAGGCTCCTTCCCTGCCTCCTGGAAGTGAGATGCCGGAGGAAGGACCAAAGCTTTTCAAAATTAAAAAGGACGCAGAGGGGTTTGGCTCACAGACAGAAATGCACCCTGGCAGCAAAGATGAAAGGCTGTGGTGTGGAAGCAGGAGTTCAAGTCACAGTGTGGCAGCCACCTTGGCCTTGAGATTGGACTGAGCGGGAACTGCTGGAGCTGAAGGCTCCATCCAGGTTTGAATGAAAGCTGTCAGTGGAGAAATCAGCTGGCTGTTGCTTCCCTGCAGGTGCCTGTTTGGGAGGTGTTCCTAGCATGGGGCTGTAAAAGGTGTGAAGGGGACATGGTGGTGTCCAGGTCCACCTGGGAGATGTGGCTGAGGGCATTTGGGGAGCAGCTGTGTTCCAGCAGCAGCACCTCTGCCACACACCCGTCCTGGCTGCCCCACGGGCTGAACCAGGGGTAGTGGAGCAGGAGGGATCCCCTCTGCAGCCAGGTTTGGGTAGCCTTTGCTCCTCCAGCCTTGAAGGACCTTGGTCCTTTGGCTTGTCCTCATCTCCAGCCACGGAGGTGCCGCTGGTCACCCAGGAGATACTGACAGTGACAGAGCAGTGCCAGCATTTCACACTCTCCAGGCACTGACTGGGATATTCACATTGGCTCTTCCTAACCTTCCAAGATCCTCCTTCCCTGCAGATGGGAAATGAAAATCCTTGGCATGGGCACGGAGCAGTGGAAGCAAGTCAAGTAAGGTGACTCAGCCAAAAGAGAACAGAGAGGAGGAAAGCTGTCCAAGGCTGGGTTGGTGCAGCAGGGCATGGGCACATGGAGCAGATCAGGGCAGCTCCTCCTCCCCAGCACAGAGCAGCTGAGTGCTTGTACCTCTCTCTTACCCAGTGCACAGCTCTTCCAGGCTGTGGAAAATGAGAGGGCTTGGAAACGCTTCCCCTGGTTGATCCAATCCCAGCGTTGGGCTTCTGTAAATCTCCCTGAGCTGCTGGCAGTGCTGCCAAGCCCTGCTGCAGTGTGGGCAGAGCAGGTCTCTCCCTGCTTCCCTTGCCGTGCCCAGCTGTTCCAGGGCAAATCCAAACTCATCTTGGCAGGTCGGTGAGAGCTTTTCAAACACCCGGCCTAGGAGTCATTTGTTACTAACAAATGGGGGATTTGCCAGGACACGCAGCTCCATCTGCTCTGGCATCCTGTCCCCTCCAGCAGCCTTGATGGATCTGCTCGAGGAAGGCAAGGGAGCAGGGAAAAAAAAGAAGGCATTTTTCCCATGGAAGGAAAAGCACTTCCGCAGTCTGTTTGAGCAGGGTTTCCTGGGCTGGAGCATCCTCTGCCATGTGCTGGCCTCAGTGCTGTCAGCACCAGCTCTGCAGCTCATGGACAGTCTGAGGTGAGAGCTGAGACATACATTTTTTATGACTGTTTTGCATTTCACCTCTGAATGCTGGGGAGGCTGAGCTGCAGCCAGCCAGGATCTTGGTATGCTTCCTGCACGGAGTGGGTTTTTTCTCTTTTTTCCCCACATGGTTAATGAGAGAAACAATTTTAGAGGTCTTTTTCCAACCTAAATGCTTCTGTGATTCTATAATCTGTTTATTCTCTTCCTGTAAAATTCCTCCATGTGTTGAGTGTGTTAAAATCCCTCCAATGATTCTGTGAATGGAGCCAGCCCTGAGCTGGCCTCTCTGAGCCATCACCTCGGTGTGTAGCAGGTGTGTTGCTCACCCTTTATAGGCAAGTGAATATCAAGGAATGTGTGTCCCACAGCAGGACTGTGCACACTCTCCAAGTCTCAAATCCTTGTGTTTGGGATTGAGCTTTGTGGGGAACATTTGGGGGTGTATCTGTAGCTGGGACAGCTGGTGGTGGCCACCTCTCTAGTGGTTGTTTCAGGCTGAGTTTGGCAGGTTGTCTTGGTTGTGGTGCTGGTGTGCTGTCCATGACCTGTTAGGGATTAGTGTGAATATTCACATTGCTGGTCACCTGAATCCGGGGATGCATCAGGCTGAAAATCTGTCCCTTGCTTGTCCCAGTGAACAGGTGGGCTGGTGATGGTAGGGCTCCAACCACGTCCCTCTCAACATCCCAGGGTTCTGATCTGCCTAAATCAAGTGTGAAACCACAGGGGTGGCGCAGGGGGTGCCAAAGGGGGCTGAAAGGGGCTTGGGAACACCCAGGGTGAGCAGATCCAAAGAGGCACAGTGAGAAGAGCCTGAGCAAGGGACTTGCGGAATAAGACCCAAACCTGGAATTGTTGGGTTTTCTTTCATTAGAAGTTCTTGAAGTGGTTTGGTCTGAGCTGCTACAGCCTCCACATAACCCATGTCTTGGCTAAGATCCCTCTGTCTTGCCCACTGAGCTCTGTCTGTGCCCATGCAGCCGTCCTGACTCTGCTCTCTGTGTCTCTCTGTGTTTCACAGTATCCGGACCTGAGCCAGGAGTCCGGCTCTCCATTTGTCTTTATCTGCACGAATCCCCAGGAGATGGTTCTCAAGTTTCCCATCAAAGGAAAACACAAAATCTGTAAGTAGTAAAGTTTCCCCAGGTGCCCCCCCAGCCCTCAGAGCCTTGCCACCCCAGCTTGCTGCTGCCAGATGAGTTCCCAACCTTCGCCGGCTGCTCTTTGATCTGGAGGTGTTTGTTTAATGGCTTGAGTACATCTGTAATATTTTTTTTTTGTCTTCAGTTCCCCCTTTCCCCAGATGTTGCTTCCTTCCAAATACATCCTCTGCAAACACTTGGGGAGTCAAAGAGCAGTTGTGTCAGTGGCTGATCTGCCAGCACCAGCATGGGTCAGGATGGGAATTGGTGCAGCAGTGCCGGATCCAGGCACCCTTCGTGTCCTGCAGTTCCAAACCACACTCTTGCCCCTGAGGGCTTGAACAGCAAGAGCTGCAGGGCCAGATGGACGTTCCCCATCTGCAGGCCGATGGGATGGGGTGGGGTGGGATGCCCTGTGCTGGCAGAGCACACAGGGAAGCGCCGCAGCATCTGCCCGCGCCGCGCTCGCCAGCGCCGTCAGTCCCTTTTACGAGGCACCAGCCCCTCCGCAGGCTGCCAGTTATCCCTGCTGTAAAAAGGGTGGAGGAGGGAATGCGGCAGCTGGGGAGCCCGCAGTCAGCTCCGTCCTTATTAGCAGCCTCCCTCCCCAGCACACAGCCCGGGGAAGGCACCGCACGCGCTTGCAGGGCATGTGAAAAATTAATTTGACGGGCTAAAAGCAGCAGAAGCAGGAAGGGTCTCGGCTGTTTGTTCAGCAGAGCTGACAACTGGGTGATCTCCCTCCTTTCCACATGGATCCTTGGGCTAGTACCTGGGGTTCAGGAGTGCTGGGATTTCTCAGGTTAATAAGGGCTTTTTTGAAGCACAGCAGAGAGTTATTTTTGTTGGCTTTGAGGGTTTTTTTCCCCTCTCTTCTCAGGGAATCACCTTTCTCCCACAGCTGGGTGTTGGGATGTCCTGCAAAACCATTTGGTTTCTTCCTTGCCTTTTTGAGCAGCAGCTGGGAGGTGTATTCAGCCAATGCTGACCAGTGCTTGGAGACCTGCGGGCCTTTGAATCTCGCTCGTGGTCCTCCCCCTAGATGGGTTATTCTGAGTGCCAGTGAGCAGGCAGGAGTTATTTAGGATGCAAATCTTGGCTGTGGGTTAGCCTCGTGGCCCTTGCGTGCTGGTGCAGCCACTGCATCCTTTTTTCCTCTTGTTTTAACCTCTCCTTTGCCCTCTCTCTGCCAGGCTCTCGAGCTCCTTCACTCCCACCTCTGCCTCTGTGTGGCCGTGGGTGGGAGAGGGCGAAGCTGCTCTGCGGCTCCTGCCCGTCTGCCTTGCCGGGTGCAGGTGCTGCCAGTCCCCTCCCCATCTGTCACATCATCTCCTTTGTGTTGTGACACTTTCCTGCTTGGAGAGGGATCAGTCTAACAGCCTGGAAGGGAGCCGGCTGTGCTGGCGGCTGCCTGTGCTCCCACTGCCACTGCTGGCCCTGCCTTCCCTGCCCTCCATCCCAGTAGGAGCTGTCACAGGAGCAGCACAGGGGGGCCGTGGAGCTGTGTGCTCACCTCCCAGGAGGGACGTGGTCCGTCTGGGTGATATTTATGACAGCCTGGGGAAGGAGCAGGGAAGCCTTTGACCTTTCATCGGCGCAAGGCGCTGTTTTAATAGAAGCTGGCATTGCATCCCAGGCAGTCAGAAGCTTAATTCTCCCAGCTGGAAGCTGAGCAGAGGGAAGGTGCCAGCTCACATCCTCGCTTGGGCTTGCTGGCTGCCCTGGTCTCCTTCAAACCTGGCTCAAACCATGACAAAATGCCAGTTTGTCCTGTTGGGAAGCCAAGCCAGAGCAGTTTTCCTTGCCAGATAACAGCATGGACCTCGCCACAGTGACATCCGGATGCTTCTCTGTTGCAAATTGTTTCTAGCAGCCTGGGGATGGGAAAAAAACCCTAGCATGGCTCAATTTTTGCTCTCAGGGTCATTGTTTTTGTGGAAGGGGTGGGCACAGTGTTGCATCTGGGAGCACAGCTCTCCCCAGATATGTCCCCTTGTAGTTTTAGTGCGAGAGGACAAAGCTTATTGGCCTTTCTCATGGGAGAGTTCCTTGAATCCAGGCAAAGCTACCATGAAGCATCAATTAGAAGCCTCCCTCCAACAGCCAGTGTCTGGAAGAGTGAAGAGGAGCAGAGGACATGGTGTGAGACAAGAGGCCTTGAATCATTGAGCAGAAAGAGCAAGGGACCCTGGGGCTTTGCCTTATTTTTAGCCTTTTCTTAAAGGTTACCTGTGTGGTGTTTGCAAGCTGGAAGAGCAGAGGAGCTCCCAGTGTTTTTGGGTCCAGGAGAAGCAGGCAGGCTCATGAAAAGCAGCAGCCCTGGTGACAGTAGGTGGTGTCGGGGGACCAGAGCATGGAGAGAAGGTGAACTTGCTGCCTTTCTCCTGCCAAAGCCACCCCTGACGTGAGGACAGGGTGGTCTGACACACTGCTGGGCTGGCTCAGCCTGCTGGGTGCCAGTGACTGGAAACAGCAATTGCAAGGAGGGGGCTTCTTCCCCATCCTAAGGTGGTTGGGAATGTTTTCTCTGGGGTGGCCAAGGGGATGGAGGATCTCCCAGAACATCTTCAAGCCATGTTTCAGTTCGTGGATCTGTGGCATTTGTGGTCTGCACACTTTGTTGAACTGGAATTGAGAAGGTTTCTTGGTTTGAAGAGAAGGTGATGGTCACTGGCTGGTTAGGAGCCGTTTTCTCTGGAGAAGCACCTGCTTCTTACGGCACATGGACATTTAGCAGCAGATTTTGGAGCAGTGGTTGAAGCAGAGCTTTGGAGCCTGGTGTACCTTGCCCTATCTCTGTTCCCAGCTGCAGAGACAGGAGGAGGCTGGCATTTAGAGGATGGGAAGATCCAAGGGAGCAGCAGGAAGGCAAGTCCTGGGGAGATGTGGCATTAGAGGAGGGACCAGTGTTGGCTGCTGGCAGAGCCTCTCTGGGAGCTGGGAGAGCAGGAGCATCCCTGCGTTTTTACTGACAGGAAGAAGAGGACAAGGACACTCCTATGCGGAAGCACATCACAATGCCTGGCTGCTGGCTTTTTCAGCAGGAGTTACCCAAAATCTCATGTTCTGGTGTCCTGCTCCTCTCCCAGGTGGGAAAGCAGAGCTGGCAGTGAAGCCCCCAAGGGCTGTGAAGGACAAGGAGAAGGCAGTGTTTGCTCCAGGTCCCATTGGAGCTGCTGGCTGAGGTTTTCCCTGGTGGCAAAGGCAGCAGGTGGCCTTGGAGACCACCAACCTGGCACGTAGCAACGTGGAGCAGGTGTCCCCATCACACTGGGTGTGATTGCACCACCATCCCAAGCTGAGGGTTTGCTGTCCCACTCCTGCCTTTTGCCGCGCCGTGCAGCAACACATCCCCGCCACATTTCTGGATGGTTCCCATCTCCTCCAAGCACCCTGTGGGCAGGCACAGGGGTTGGTTTCCCCCCTGGTAGTGTCAGGCGAGTGCTGGATGTGAATTCACTCCTCTCCTGGCTGAATTTCCCCCCCTTGGCCACGTTGGGCACGCTGCCCCTGGCTGGCGGGTGTCGCGCCTGCAGAGGGAGGCCAGGGCGGCTGGAAACGCCTGGCTCCTCAAGCACGATAATTGGATGTGACAGGAACACACTAACTAGGAGACCTCGCTGCCTCCAGCTCATTTGCATTGCAAATAGCATTTAAAAATAAAGAGTGATGAGGGTTTGTTGTGTTCTTCTTTTTTTTCTTTAATCCCCTCTTTACAGGGAAGCTGGATGCAAAGATCCACCAGGGAGCAAAGAAGGGGTTAATGAAGCAGAAAGCCGTGGGGTGAGCGCCGGGGGAGCAGCACTGGTTCCCATGAAGCACCCAACTGCCTCTGAAGGGAGCCAGGATGGTCTTCAGCTCTGGAAGGCAGGTGCAAGATGGATCCCTGATCCCAGATTGTGTTTAGGTATTGCTTTCTCTCTTGTATTCCAAAATATTAAAAGACTTGTTTTCACCAAGACCTGGCCCAGCAGCCCTGTGCTTCCAGGGAGGTCCCACGCTGCAGACAAGGGTGGGTGGGAGGATGCAGTTCAGCAATCACTGGCACCCACAGGAGCAGCATGGGGCATGGGGAGCTCTCTGGCAGCAGGCAGCCCAGCTCCAGCCTGGCTTTGGCAGGATCTCCCTCTCCAAAAAATGCCTTGAGGTATTTTGTGCTCTGTGGGGTCAAACACATGGAGGAGAAGGGTGAGGGGATGAGGGGGATGGCTCCCAACAGCCAGAGAGCCAAGTGGGGATGGGAGGTCTGGGGTTAGAGGTGGGCTCTGTGCCTGCCCACAGGTGCTCTTCCAGCCCTTGGGAATCACTGCTGAGTGCCCAACCTTACATCCTTGTGCTGGTTGGTACCAAAGCAGCAGCCTGGCCCCAGCAGCTGTGTGTAGAACACCTTTGGAATAAGCTGAATTTTGCCTTTTTCTCCCTCACGCTGTGCCTCTCCCCACATTACCACGCTCATCATGCACTGGTGTGTGCTGGGCTGTGATCCCTTCGTGCTGGGCTGCTCCAGGCTCTGCCTTGCCATGCTCTAAGAGCTCCTCCTCATTACCCTGAGCCCACCCAGCTCTGGTGGGGATGGAGTGATCCCCCCAGCACTCCCAGCGTCCCTTTTCCTCCTCTTTCCCAGGAATGTGGTGGGAGCTGCCAGCTCAACTGCTGGGCACAGGCCCTGGGTGTGGGTTATCCCAGCCCTCTGCCCCATGGGCGAGGAGGAGGAGGAGGGTGCCGAGCCTTCATGCTGCAGCACTGCCATTTGCCCTGAGAGTTGTCTTCTGGCTCCATTTGCTGCCTGTGGGATCTCTGAGGTGCTGGAAATGATGGGGCTGGATCCAAGGCCCACCCACGTTATCCCTCAGTGGGAAAACCCTTGTGGGTGTTTCAGCTCTGAGCTGCCCACGACTGGCACAGAGGTTATGGTGTGGGAGCTGTTGTTCAGTGTGCCTCTACCAGCTCTGTGATCCCACAAAATCCCACCTGCATCACACCTAGTTCCTCTTAAAATCCCCATCCCAAGGTACTGCTTCTCCAGATGGGTCACCCATCCCATGCCTGAGCCAGGCTTTGATATGAATCCATGATTTGGCTCCATATTAAACCAGATCCATCTGTGGCTTCTGCCTTGTCACCTCCCTGTCCTTTGTCACTCACAGCTCACCTGGTGCCTGCAGGTTTCACCCCTAAGGGTTCCACATCCACCATGGTCTGTAGGATCCTGTGGGATCTCCAGCGCCTGCAGGCAGGCTGGATCACAGGCCCTGCTCATGCCAAAACATCACTGGAGCGATGCAGAGATCATTCCCAATGGAACTGCCTTGCCTGGCAGGGGTTTTGTTTTCCTTCTGTGTTAGTGGCATCACAATTTTACCAGGAAAGATGCACTGGCCCATCCCTGGTTCATCCTGTGTTCCTGACTGACGCTGGTTTTTCCACCTTGGAAGCACCATTCCTGGTCTGAAATTTGCTGAGCATCAACACCAAATGCCCATAAAACCTTTTACCCAATCCTTGAAAATACTCCAGTAAAAACTGACCTGGTTTTGTTAATACATAATATAATATAATTGGAGCCTGCTAGCATTGGCTCTGTGCTCTGTGAGGACAGTTTCTCCTCATCAAGATAAGGAAGGATTTCTCCTCTTTATTTTGGGCTGTCAGAATTCTCATCCCTCTTTTCCTGTTGATTTGAACATCCTCTGGCTCCCTCCCGCTTTCCCCAGCCCCAAAAGCTGGTGAGACACCCAGACCTCTGGGCTTCTTGGCACTCTTTGCCAGCGATTTGGGTCTTGTCTTGTCCTTGTTTGGGGCACAAAGCATCAGAAGAAATTGGCATCTCCTTTGATGGTCTCCTAAAACCACACTGGATGGTGGCACACTCAAGGAATGGTGGCACCTCTTTGGGCTGGCATACTTACAGCAGACCCTGGCTGTGTGGATGGAGCTGGTGCTGCCCTCTCCCTCTGCAGGACCTGCAGATTTGTGCACATTCCTGCTCCATGGCCAACCCTGACAGATGCCAGCTGGGATCCTGCATCCCACCTCCCATTGGCACAGCTCGCTGCACTGCTTCACCTTCCTGGTTTTGGGGTGTCACGGAGACAGCACTGGGGCATCCCCACTGAGCTGAACCGAAATTTCCTCACCAAACAGCGGGGCTGATGCTGAGGCTTTGGGAAAAGGAGCAGAGGTTTTGGGTTGTCTGGGGACTAGGGTTGAGATGAGATGGAATTTCCTCCCTGGTCCGCAGGGTTGGTGCTGAGGCTTTAGGTGGGAAGTGGAGAGTTTAGGGGACATGAGAACGGCTGGGGACCCAGGTGCTCTCTCCATCCAGAAGAGTTTGGAAAGGAAAAGTGGCAGCGTGGGGCATGATGGTGGATTTTGAGGTAGGTGTGGATGCCCGGGTGGTGATGATTCCCGCCCCCTCCCTTTCTGTGCTGGCTCAGGGAGCTAAAAGCATGGCCCTGGGGAACCGTGCCGGCCTGAGGTCTCACAAGACACCACCCAGAGCGTGAAACACCCCCGAAAGAATCACCCCGCCATTTCCGAGGAGGCGCTACGGCGGCTCCGGCTCCCAAGGCAGGGCCCGCTCCGCTCCGGGCTTTGTCTGTCTCCGGCTCCCGATGCTTCAGGCGGAGAGTCCGCTCCGTGTTTTCCCGCCGCCCGGGGACGCCGCTCCACGTTCCGCCCTCCGCGTTTTGCGCCGCGTCCGCCCCGCCCCGCCCGGCGGACCCGGCGCGGCCTGCGCGGCGCGGCCTCAGCGCGTGGCGGCCCCGGCCGGCCCGGCCCGGCCCCGGCCCCGGCCCGCAGCGCCGGCCCCGGCGCGACCCACATGGAGCGCACCTAGGGCGGATACCCCAGCGACCGGGTGAGTGCGCGCCCGGCCGGGCCCGCGCCACGCCGCCCGACCCCCCGCGGGCGGGGGGGGGTGTGCGGGGGGGTGGCGATTGGGGCTCCCCTCGGGCCTCGGGCACCCCCCCCCCCCGCCCCTTCTGCACGGGCTGGGCCCGGGCCGCCGCTCTGAGCCGTGACGGGGATGTGTGCCCTCCCCGCTTTTCCTTGTGACCCCCGGGAAGGCGGCTGTGCCCTCCCCCACCCCCCGCGCCCCCCCCGTGACCCTTACACGGACGGGGATCCGGGTACCCCTCCCCGGGACCACGGGGAACGGGAATTTCAGTGCCCCCCCCCAATCTCTGTGCCCCCTGGGAATGGGGCCGTGCGCCCCCCCCGGGCTCTGGGGCAGTCTGTGTGCCCCCCACCCCTGCGACCACTGGGGACGGGGATATGGGATATGTGCGTCCCCCTCGCTCATCTCTGCCGTGGGGATGGGGCTCCGCAGCCCCCCCGCGCCACGGGGACGAGGGTCTGTGTGTGTGCCCCTGCCCCCCTCCCCGGGGCCCGGGGGCGGTTGCGGGTCCCTCCCGCGGCCGTTGGGAAGGAGCCCCGCGGGTGTCGCGGCCGTTGGGGTCGGGTCCCCCCGGGCGGAGCGGGGCCCGCCTTTGCCGTCGCGAGGGTCGCGCTCGGGTCCCCACGGCTGGCAGCGGTGTCCCTCCCCTGCGTGGGGTCACCGCCATGCCAGGTTGTGTGGGGAGGGTCGGGGCTGCGGGCGGGGAGGATGGCGGTGTTGCTGGGCGGAGGCGGGGGTCACCCCTCCTGACCCCCGCGCAGGGAGGGTTTGGGGGGCACAGGGGCACAGGGACAGCGCGAGCACAGGTTCACTGGATCTCAGCTCTTTTGTGGTGCCGGTCAGGGGTCGGTTCTCCCCTCAAATCCCGGAAGATTGAATGTTCCCCAACGCGTTTAGCGAGTCCCTGTGAGTTTGGGGCGGGTCAGGCCCCGAGAGCGGAGCCCCTCCGGGCAGCACCCCCGGGGCCGGGCCCTGTGCCGCAGTACGAGCCGCTCTCATTCGAGTCCTTGGAGCCCCCCCGTCGGCCAGCGGGGCCCGTCTGGAGGTGACCCCGCCGGTGACAACGTGGCCGGGTGTCCCGCGAGGGCTGGGGCGGCCGGCGGGGCAAGCGCTCCTGCCGTGCGCTCTCCCGCCCGTTGTGTACACGGGGAAGGTCACAGGTTCAGCTCTGGTCTGCGAGACTTGGCTCCCCTCCATCTCCCAGCAGCCTTCCTTTTGCCTTTCCTTTCCTTTTTCCCCGCTTTCTGGGAAGGCCCTTTCCCTTGGAGGAGGCTTTGTACGCTCATTTTCCAAAGTGTGCACTGAGGAGCCCCATGGGCTCTTTCCCCCTCCTCCGGAATGTCCGAGGATGCCGGTGTTGGGGGTCTGCCTTTTGGGCTCCTTCGTGTGCAGGCAGTTCCTTGCCTGGACATCCTCAGGAAAACCTATTTCCACGCTTTGTGCGATGACTCCAGCATCAGATTATGCCGCACATTTCTAGGTCTTTGTTGGCAGTACGCGACCGCACATGCACGGCACTCAGAAAATCCAGGCAGCTGATTTTATTGATTAGCTCTTGACCAAAAATAATTTATGTTTTATTATTTTGAAGCTGTTTGAGTCACAAAACACAAATCCTTGCCTTTTTACACCCTTGTTCATCCAGTGAGGTTTTCCCCTCTCCTGTGAGGAGGAGAAGGGAGATGTGTGCAGCGCAGGGAGCGTGGTGTCTCTGTGGTGGAAAAGGACAAGGATTTAATGTTTCACCTGGACTGGCCTGGCATGGAGGGCAAGGGCTGCCTCTGATCAGAGCCACTGGAGGAAATTAATTATCAAGCAAGTTGGAATGGCCTGTAATTGAGTATGGCCAGAGCACGGGGAGCGGGTTTTATTCCTTTCTCCAAGCCAGGCACTTCACTTGGTCTGTGTTTGGTGAGTCACCATTAGGCTCAGTAGCCTCAGGGGCCAGTGTGTGTGTGTGCATGGATGTGTCTCTTAACATCCTTGTTATCTCTCTGTGTGCTGAAAGTGGTGTGATTTTTTGAAGGGGATCCATCTGTCTGTCTGGAGCCCTGTGCTGGGTGGTAGCCCCAGATTATCCTTCCCTTGCCTCAGTTGCAAAGTCCCCTCACACTTCCTTGCACCCGGCTCGTCTTATGTCGGTGGTGATGACATTGCTGCTTCTGCCTCAAAAGCTTTTTCCCTGTAAATTGAGCTGAAAAGGTGCATTTCTGGGAAGAAAGGGCTCACAAAGGTGGTTGAGGTTCTCTCACATGGTGTTGGATTTACCCAACAGCTTGTGTGTGTCTCTTTATTTTGAATTAACAAGAGGAGCAGACCAAAGTTCACTCCGTCTGGTTTATTCTCTTGGAGAACAGGGTTGCCTTGAATCAAAAATTGCCTCCAGGTTATATTTACAGTGTATCTTTAGTTGTGATTGCATAAATTAAAGAAAACCGGGAGCTGCCTGGTCTTTCGAGCATGTCCATGTGGGCATCATTCCCCGGACAAAGTCAACGTCTGTGTTGTGTCTAGGCCGGGACAGGTGGGACACTCACATCTGGGATCCCACTTCTGGGTTGAGGACCAAAGTCACATATTGTGCCTGATTTAATTGGCATTTCCAGGGTGTAGGGATCTTTCTGTGCATGTTGTGGTGGGGAGAGCGTTGAGCTGGACCTAGTGGGGCTGCCCCTCGGCCCTGTCCCACCACGCCCCGGCAGCACAGCTCTGAGTGGGATTAGGGCCTGTGGGCGCTGATGCAATCCTAGTCCCAGATGTAATGCAGTAAGCCTCTTTGTCCCCTTTATCCAGAGCATTATGTAAATAAGATGGTATTTGTGGTGCCAGGTATGTTGTTCCGGGGCTGTGTGAGTGACATGGTGCGTGCGCAGCGATGCCCTTTGAGCGTTGGCTTGGCTGCCGGTGTTGCTGGCCAGAGACAGGGACCTGCTGGGGACAGGACCTCTGGGGGCTGTGTCACATGCAGGTGAGGCTCCAGGTGACCTTGCCAGGAGCTGGGGACAGTTTCAGCGTGCTCAGTTGCTTGTAGTGATGGAGGCAACGAGTGGATCAGTGCTGGAGTCACTGGGGCCCACTGAGGTCATGGACAAGTCCATGGTTGTCATAGCAGGCTTCCTGCAGGTTATGGACTGCTGGTTCCCCAACCTTGGGGATGGGAGAGTCGTGTGTCTGTTCCCAAAACTGTGTTTTGTTCCACCTGATGTTGGTTTGTGGAGATATTTTTTGGGAAGCACCAAAGTCTCTGAAGCGCCTGGAGATGGGCCAGGATGTTTTGTGACTCCTCTTCTGATGCTTCATGGGCTCTCTGGGCATGGGGAGAGCTTGTAATTTTCTCTTGGGTCTTGCCTGCTTGCTAGGGAAGATCTAATTTGGGTGTTTGTGGCAGAGGGTGGAGGGATGAGGGTGCATTGCATGGGGGTTTGGAGTTGGGGTGTGGTGTGCTGAGGAGCCCATGTGGGTCTGGAGGACCTTTTCTAAGATCTGGGTGAGTAGATGAGCTGGCTTAGAGCATGTAACTGTCCTGGGAGCTCGTTGTGGCTCCTGAACCAGAGCTTTGGCCACCCTGGCAGCAACCAGTCTGCTTTATGTCCCCATGCTGGGTTGACTTGGATGAGGAAGGGTGTTGCTTTATGTTGGGAAAGGGCAGGAAAAGGGATCCCACTGGGATATGGCTTATTTTGCCATGCAGACACGTTTTCCTGCTACTGAGGGTCAGTGCCTTGAGGTATGACATTGTGTCAGAGGAAGGAGTGAGGTTGAGCTTGAACAATCTGAGTAAGAAAATAGGGAATGGCTGCCTGACCAGGAAACTTGCTCTGGGGTTCCAGTTGCTCTTGTGATTGATTTTTTTTCTTTAAAGGAAGCCAATTCCCATCTGCATTTGGGTGAAAAATCAGTTTTTGTGATGAGTCCAAGAGGTTGTTTTGTTTTTGCTGCAGCTGAGTGTCCTTCACATGCACAAAACCCACTGACGTAGCTGCTGAGCGTCAGCTCAGATGTGGTGTGAGGAGTATGAAAGGATGCAAGTGCAGTTTTTTGTGGATGAATGAGGATAGTTTCAGGACAACCTTGATATTTTGTATTGAAACATTAAATGCCCAACTTCTACAATTGCCATGTTCATGGTGTAAGAAAAGGAGAGATGATGTTGTTGCTTTATGTTTCTCTTTCCTCAAGCACAGAAAGGTTTTGTGGCATTGGATTTTTTCCTCTAAACTGTTCTTGGGCCACTCTCATTCTTCTGACGAGACCTCCACAGTGCACCATCGTGTGTGATGGGGCTATGCTGATTTAATGATAAAAAATTGATTTTAATGAATTTGCTGAGCCCATTTGTGCTTTGGATTGGCAGAGCATTGTTGGTTCAACTGGGTCCAAAGATTTGACTTGGAGTTTTCCTGGTGCTTCTCCAAGTGGATGAAGGGTGGATCAGGAGCAGTGTGCTGTGTGACTTTAAAGGAGTGGAAAGGAGGTGTGTAATGACTTCACTGACACTAAACACTATGAATCCAATAGGAGATTATCTCTGGGACAATTACATCTCCTTTCCCAAAGGTTTAGTAGCCTTGTTGAAATTTCTTCTGGTCCTGAGGATTTCTTGTGTATCTTTGAGGGGGTTTCACATCTCATCTGCACGTCCCCTCTGCATCCATTGCCACAAGTAATTCCAAGTGCACTAGTACTCCCCAAATAAGCCCAGCCTGCTTTGATGCATGGTTTTCATTGGGTTTTATTGTATTCCTGTGTGCTGGCTAATTCACAAAATTCAGCAATTTGCAATGGGTCATTAGCACGAATTAGCAACTTTCTGATGGATATCAGAGCTCTGCAAATGTGCCGTATTAATCTGGGAGATACACCTATTTATTATCCCTCCCAGGGAAAAAAAAAAAAAAAAAAGATTTCTCTGGCATGGCACTTGCTCTGCTTGCATTTGTCCCTGTCTGCATCTGCCTTCCCTCCTCCTTTACTTCACAGTCTGGTTGTTTTTTTCCCAAAGTGTTCCCAGGCTGATGATGTGACAGGAAGAGGGATTACAGCCGCACGCACTGGCCTTGCTACAAAGGGAGCCTCAGCTTTGGGAGCCAAGGTGCCCTAATTGGTTATCGAATGAAGGGAATTAAAGGCATTAATAGGTGAAGTGGCAGCTCCTTCGGTTTTGGAGCAGTGGAGAGATGTTCATCGTCTTCTGAAGGCTGGAAAACAGCCAAGACTGGCTGCGTGCTCTGCTCCTAAAAGGAAGGATAAAGAAAATAAAACCCAGGAGCTCTCCCTTCTCTGGGAGCAAGCAAAGCAGTGGCTGTCTGTCCTCTCTGAGCAATGCTGTGCCCTTCTCCTGTTGAGACACTGGGACACTGCTCAGCTGGGATCACTTCATGCTCTTCCTTTGGATGGAGAAGGTGGAAAGGAGATGTTGACTTTGGTGCAGCCAATGGTTTGCTGTTTCTGCGGTGCCTCTGTGGAGGGTGATCCTTGTTGGATACCTGCATCTCTGTGACCATGAGAACCCAGTTTGGGAGTGGGCCAGCCATGGGCCTGGGGGACAGCAGGGTGACCAGGAGCAAGGTGAGGAGCCACGCTGCCTCCATTGTCCTGTAAGGAAAGGGAGCAAATGGCTGATTGAGTAGTGCCCACCCTGCTCCCACAACACCCTGAGCTCGGGATGCTGCCAGCACCTGGGTGTCCTCGTGCATCCCTGCTGACAGCGTTGAGTGAGCAGGGGAAAAGGGCAAGCTCCCTTTTCTGGCACTTATTCCAGTGGTTATTTATGCCCTTGGTTGTCTTCAGTCTCTGCCAGGTCTTCTTTCCTCCCATCTCCGTGACTGATGCTTCGAGGATCTTCCCTGGTCACATCCGTCTTGCTGCTTCCTCTCACTGCTGGCAATCTTCCAGCCTGCATGGAGTGCTGAAGTTTGGGAAGCTCTTGGGTTATTTTTATGTGCCCTCTACCCCCTTCTAGGCTGTGCAAAAGGGCAGGCCACCAGTTCAGATACCTTTAAGCCTCTCATAAATCAGTTCACTTGTGTGTTGGGGTTAGCAAGGATGTAACTGCCCTGGTTTTAAACCCACACGGCTCTCCCACTTTCCCAGTGAAAACCAGCTCTGTTCAAGGGGCAGTCATTCCCCAGGTTTATCACTATGGGAAGCATTGCTGTGCCAAGCAGATTGGCTCAGATGTCTCATTTTGAGTGTTTAATGTTATTTTTGGCACCAGCCAGCAGCGACACGGCTGGCTGGGCTCAACAGGAATGGCCTTTGTGGTGGTAGAGGAGCACCAGGGCCGTGTCTGGTGCTGCAGGAATGCACTGGCTGGTCTGGGGTACACTCCCCCAAAGGGTTTCTGTGCTGATCCTGGCTGCTTATTGCTCATGGTGTTGCTTTGCTTTTGCTGCTGTGTCAGCCTTCAACAGCCAAACCCTGTGGCAGCGCTGCTCTGCTCCTCTGGCACTGCCAGTGCCTGCCGGGCACCTGCTGAGTGCCAGTGATGCCATGCCACCCACAGGGTGGCACATGAAGATCGTGGGGCAAGCAGGGGATGCAGATTTTGGGAGAAGATGGGGCTGTGTTTCTGATTCTTGTTAAAACAACGTGTGCAGGTGTCTGGGCATGGCAGTTACACAGGGGTGTCTTCCAGCATGCAGACACAGCAGTGAAGGCTGTCCAGCCCAATCCTTGTTGGGCAGCCCTGAGCCAGGGCAGATCTGAGAGCTGAGCTTGCAGGAAGGAAGCTGCTCTGTCCTTTTACCTCCTGAATACTTTTTCTCCCATACTTGTGGATTTTTCAGTTCCTCTTTCTCTCTACAGCAGAAAGTTTAGACACTGGGCACCAGTTTGTTTTTGTGGATTTGGGATCTCTTTGAAAAATCTTGGCCACATTCAGCGGCCTGAGATTTTAGAGTCTGCAAGGCCATGCTTGCTGGAAGATGTCTGTCCTGGCATTTTTGGATGAACATGCTGTGATCCAGAGCCTGAGCCTTGCTGCTCCCTGCTCATCTCCATGGCAAAGGCTTGGGAAGGGGACGTGGCTCACTCAGGAGGGGTCCTGCTGTCAGAGCTGTAACAAAGCACTGGCATGACTCTTGCCTGCTCGTGCTGTGCTTGATGCTCCCGCAGTCCATGCCCCTGTGTTATCCTAGCACCATGGCCTTTCCTGCAAACCTGGCTCCCGCCTGGCTGGAGGTCACTCAGCTCTTTGCAGGGGGGCTGTGTATGCAGGAACATTGCTGGACTTGAGGCACCCACAGAGAGGAGCCATATGGAGAAGTCAAGGGGCAACAAATAAAAATTGCACTGGGAGAGGTTTCATCTCAACATAAGAAAGAAATTTTTTATAGGCACTCCTGGGAGCAATCCCCTCCAGGACACAGTAAGGGTCTGTGCTGGTGGAGATTTTCAAGATGTGACTGGACAGGGTTGTAGGTAATCTCACCTGATCTCCCTTTTTCTCAAAAGGTTGGAGCAGGTGACCCTTCAAGGTCCCTTCCAACATGTTCTGCTCTATGGTTCTGTGACCTGAGTCATGTAGACACATACATTCACATTCAAGCTTGTGTGTAGCAATGGCCCTTGCTCAGCTTCCCAGAGAAGTGATTCCAGCAGTGCAGATGTTCTGAGGAGGTGCTGTTTGCCAGCCATCCTTCACAGCAACAGAATGGAGGGTTTGGTGTAGGTATCAATGTGCCTCCTGCTTGACCTGAGAACCATGTGCTGAGGACCATGGGATGGTTCTCTTGCTGATAATTTTCTTGAAATATGAAACTCTTGGACTTCCTTGTGAGTTGGTGGAAGAAATGTGAGCTGTGTTTTATTCAGAAGTACATACAGAAGTGATACCTTGAAAAAAATGCACAAGTTGGGAGACATCAAAATCAAATAATTGTAAATCTGAACTTTGGAGTCTCTTGACATGAATAGACAAAAAATTTGGACTTTGGTGATGACACTTGCAGAACTGATGGGAGGATTAAAGAGGTACTTGTTCAGTTTTCCCCATTTCAATGATATAAAGGAAAAGCTGAAACTCTTGGTCCTCTTTGTGTTCCCCCTTTCTGTGTGCCTCATGTATCAGGGCTGTGTATAGCCTGTTGGAAGCTGAGGGAAGTGAGGGGTTCTCAAGAGGATGTCTTTGCTAGTCAGACATGTTCTATAACCCTGGGTTTTTCCACCTTACCTTGAGTTGATCCTCATTGAGATTACACAAGTGTCAATAAGAGGCAAATGCCAGGTTTTAGCTATTCTGGTATTTTCTTCAGACAGCCTAGCACTGTGTGTCTATCTTTTGTATTGACAGCTTTGTTGGACGTTGACATGCGCTGCAATTGTGTGGAGTTTTGCTGGAAAAGTCATGTTTTAAGGTTTTGAGTGAATGAGAGTGGGTGTGAGGTTGAATTTTGATCCCAGGAGCATCTTTTGCCTGATGATGAATGTGAAGCTGAGGCCCGAGTGTCTATTTGGGAGCAGGTGGGTGTTGTGGCTGATGAGTCTCTGGAGTTTTGTTTCAGGTGGGGTGATTGCCTGGCTGCCCTGCACCAAAGTGCTCTCTGCTCATCTCTCCACTTTCCTCCATCTCCAGCCTCTTCCAGTGACCTTGTATGTCCTGCTTTTGTCATGCCTGTGCTGAGGTATTTCAAGCTTTTCTCAAGAACGCCAACAAATGACTCATCTCTCGAGTGCTGCCCTGTCTCAGGTTCATCTCCAGTGTCAAGGCTCAGCCTTTGGAAACTTGGGAGTCCTGGCCTAAGTTTGTGGGTGTCTCTCTCAGCCCTCTGGCTGCAGTGCATGCTGGAAGATGTAGTCTTGGTGGGGTGCACCTCCATATTAAAAAAAAGAAGGGTGGCTCCATTTTATTCAAATTGGGTTCAGCCTTCTCCCTGCTGGCAGCTTGCTGACACTGTCCCGCTCAGCCCTGAGAGCCACCGAAGTTCTGCGGGCGCCCTGTGTGAGTGCAGAGGCGGGAGCACAACTCCTCCATTCAAAATCTTGCTTAATTCCACATTGAGCAGCCTGTTTTGAAGCTCTGCGCCTTGGCGTGTTTTGCAACAGCTCGGACTCCCGCAGGGCGCAGGCGGTGGAGGGATCCTGCCCCCGTTGGGTGGCAGTTCTGGAGGGTGTCATGGCAAATCTCCTTTGTCTGCTACAGCCTGACTGATGTCTGGGGGAGAGTGAACCCTCCTCCCCTGCGTGATTTCTTGAGCTGAAAGCAGCAAGTGAGTGAGGAAGCTCCTTTGTGCAGATTTCTCCGTCTCCTCTTGTTCGTGCCAGCTGGCTCGCGTTCAACATTTCTCTTTTTTTTTTCTCTCTCTCTTTTTTTCTCTCCTCTCTCCCCCAGCTCTAGAGAGAGGGGGCGGGGAGAAAGGGAACATCTTAAAAAGAAATCTGCAGAAAAGACATGGGAGTTACTTAACAAAAATCCAACCCAAACAAGCCCAGCTGGGGGATTACAGGCGCGGTGGTAGGAGCTGAGTGGGGAGTGAGTGCAGCAGCGTGGGGAAGGCAGTGTGTCCCCCCCCACCACCACCCCGAGTTTCTTTAGTCGTAAAAGGAAACAAAAAGGGATCTCATGCAGAGGCAGGGGATGGGGAGAGCAGCCGACTGGCTGCCAGCAGCTGGAGGAAGGGCCTCAGCACTGCAGCCCCTGGTGCTGCTGCCTCAGCTCGGGGCTTGCGGGGAGCCCTTTGGGGGTTTGGCAGGCTGGGGGGGCAGCATCCCTTCCGTGCCCCTTTGCCTCTTTAGGGAGGGAGCAGAGGGCTCTGCTCTCCCGGGTCATGCTGGCCAGAGCAACCATCTCACCAAACCTTCTGCTCCCTGCCTTGTGCCCGCTGGAGGAAATGCTGCATCCTGCAGATTTTTCTCCCCCCTTCCCTGTCCTCTTTGCCGCTCCTTCTTGTGGGCATTCCTGAAAGTTAATCAGGGTGAAAATTGCAGTCAGTCATGTCTGGAAACCACCAGAGGCTAATCCTGGAGCGCTGCAGGCTGGAGCACATGGCTATGAGACAGTCTCCCTATGTGTGGGCTGGCTGCTGCCAGGAGAAGAGCTTTCTCCTACATCTTGTCGCCCTTGGGCGGTCAATCCTTCCCACCTTTGGTCTCCTGGCCTCCAGCAACCAGCAGAGAAGGCCGGGGTGGTGCGGGTTCGGCAGGTTCTGAGCATCCTGCACGGGTTTTGGCACATAGAGCCAGGGGCTGGCGTGGTTTCCTTGCTGCCTTTTGGAAGTGGAGCTGTTCTGGTGGAAGAGCCGTCTCTAGGTGTGTGTGCAGCCCTGAAAGTGAACTTTCAGGTTTGTGTCTGAATAGGGTTTGGCTCTGTCCCAGCCCGTAGATGTGGATTATAGAGGTCTCAGCACCTAATGGAGCTGAATTATTCATGTCTGGTGCTGTGTGTGTGCAGCATTCCCAAGCAGAAAGCTGTCTCCTTGTAGGATCTGCGCTCCAGGACTGCTCTTAAAACGCTTTGTTGGCAGGTCTCCAGGCCAACAAGTGAGCACATGCTTTTCATGTTGTGCGGGGATCAATCCTGCGATGGCAGGAGGTAAGGGGAAGGACACGTTTACAGCTGAATCAATCTCCTCGCTCTGTTTTCTGAGAGGCTGTGATTTGTGGCAGCCTTACTCCCCCGGCAGGAGGGTGGGGAGGATCTGGATACCACCCGGTGCTTCTCCAGCTTGGGCAAAGGAGGCACTGGGAAAGGAGCCTCTTTCTCTGGGCCATGGGCTGTGCTAGCCAGGGGCTCCTGTGCACCCAGAATGATGATGGTGGGTCTGGCTTGGGAGTGGGACTCCAGATGCTCCTCTGGCTGTGGAGGCTGAGCCTGCAGTAGTGGAGCAGAGAAATGGGGAGCTGGGATGGGAGTTTTGGGGAGGGAAGAAGCTGTTGAAAGTGCTTTAGAACCACATGCAATAGAGCATATTCAGGAGATTCCCCCCAGATCACGTTCCAGGGTCCCAGCCTCCAGCTCTGCTCTGGAAAGGGCTGATCCCTGCCCCAGTCCCTCTTCCTGTGGTGGCATGTCTTGAGTTCTCAGCCTCACTCTCGTCACAACGTGCCTTTGCCCTGCTCTTGCCAATCCAGCATGTTCCTGTCCGTCCTGTTTGTGGTTCCCTTCTGTCTGCCCTAGCAGAGCCTGGGCTCCCTCGGCACCTCCTCTGCAGGGTGAGGGTTTTGCTCCTCTTGTTTTCTAACCCTTTGATTGTTCCTGGCTCTCCAATTGCCAGGGACCCAGCGGACTTCTGGGCTCCTTCTTGCTTTTGTTGTGGTAGGAATTGGCAAAAGCTGCTGCTGTTTGCAGAGTTTCAGACCCAAGTCCCGCTCATCTGCTGTCCTTATTCTACATGTATAAATAATACTTACGGAGATGTGTGTGCGTGTGTATGTGCACGTTTGGAGCAGCAAGGTGAATTCCAGGGTGGGAGTGGAGAGCTGGCCAAGCTGGCATTGTGCAGGTGTTGCATGGAGCAGGTGATGCTACACATGTTACAGTACAGCCCTGTGGATTGTCTGTTGTTTTCCTGTCACTGCAAGGTCAGATCCTTGTCTGCTTTGCCCTCTGACCTGAGCTCACCGTGGCTCTTTGCCTGCTCCAGCTTTGGGTTGACAGCTCTTGGGTTTGGAGACTGAACTTCATCCTCTGCTTTCAGCTCCTGTGGGTTTTTCCTGGGCATCAGTAGTCCACTGGTTCATTGGGATTGTTCCTGGATTCCATGCCTCAGCTTAGGGCTGGGAAGGGATTGATATCAGCCAAAAAACTGGTTCATCCAGCTCACTACTGGCTTTGCCCACCTGCAGAAAGGAATTGCCTTGGATCCATGACACGAAGAGTGTCGTGCAGGGGTGAGGTGGTCGCTGCCAATTGCTGGCCCCATTGATGATTTGGAGAGAGGCTCTGGAGAGGCAGGTTGATGGGATTGGACACACCAGCTTGGGACTGGGGAGCAGGTGCTGGAGCAGGAGGAGGAGGAGGCGGCCATAGAAACACGCAGGTCAGCTTTGGGAAGCTGCACAAAGTGATCTCCTGATTCGGCACTTTCCCTGCCGCTGAAATGAGAGGTCAGTGCTTTTCATTTCCAGCTTGCACGCAAGCCCCCCAGCTCCTGGGGTTAAAAATCTCCGTAATGACCTGTCAGAGAGCGGATTATTAGCTGTACAGAGCTGAGGATGCTGTGGGGAGCAGATGGAAAATGGTCTGGCTGCGGCAGCCTGGCTGATGAAAGAATCCCTGGCATTTTTACAGTGTTTGCATCTCTGGAAACGCACCGTGAAGCTGCTTTCCAGGCTCCTGCCTGCTGGGGTTTGAAGAAATTTGTGTGTGTGTGTGTGGTGTGGGGTTTTTTTGGATTGTTTTTTTGGTTTTTTTTACTTCTCATTTCTCTTTAAGTCACCTGTTTTTGAAGTGTCACTTGTAAATAGTACCAGGAGCAGGCAGGCCTGGAGCTTGACGGCCAAGGGGAGGACAGTGCTCCTGGAGAGAAGCCTCATCCAAATGGGTGGTCAAGGATTTCTTAAGGATTCTGGAGAGCAGGTGGCCTTGCTGGGCGGTGCTGGGAAGAAGCTGTTACATGTGTTAATTATGTCTCGTCAGGGTAATTGCCGTGACTCGGGTGCTGTGTCAGGTTGCGCGTGGGTGTCTTTTTTGTTTCTCTCCCTGGGGGCGAGGCTGGGAAGCCGGGAGGAGATATTTTGGGCTCACCAGGGTCAGCTGTGGCGTGGGCAGGTAGGGATGAGCCCCCTCTTCCCAGTTAAGACTGGCTACTTATACAATTGCATCTCTGTTTCCATTGGAAGCTTATCGTGACCAGAGGTAATGGTGGTAAATGCTCCAAATCTGGGTACTGTGTTTCTCTGCCCAGAGGTGTGGGATGGGAACCCTTATGCTTCCCACTGCAGTTTGGCCTTTGGTGATTGCTCTGACACATCCCAAGTGTCACAGGCACTCTGAAAGCCTGGGATTTATTTCCCACCCAGGCACTTGACTCCCCTGGTGAGCAGCTCTTGTGCCTCGCAGCGAGGCTGGCGTGGAGAGGAGCCCTCCCTCTGGGTGGCATTGGCAGGAGAGGAATCAATCCTCCCTCCCAGGGGCAGCGCTCGATAATTCAGAGGGAAATGGTGAGCGGGGAAATGTGTGAGTAATGTCTTGTTGGAGCCGAGAGCCGTGACCTGCCAGGGCTGGTATCGATCGAGGAGCGGTGCCAGATGGCCGCTGCTGCGGGGGCGGCTGTGGAGCAGCCCCAGCCCGGGGGGTGGCAGAAGGATGCTGAGAGGGGGATTTGGGAGGTTGGGGGTTTCACTCTGCCCACATCTCTCCTGCCTGCAGGTGTGCCTGTCCGTGGCTCTTCGTGTGTAACCCTGTTCTCTTTGCTCTCCCTTCCAGCAGCGATGCCGTCCCCTGGGCAGACCCGGACCACTGGAAGCCCCCCAAGGACGTAGGAGACCCCCAGGGCGTAGAGGCAGGGAAGAGCCTTGAATCGTGAGGGGCCGTTAACTCTAAGATGTCCTTGAGCAGCGGAGCTTCCGGAGGGAAAGGAATTGATGCGAACCCGGTTGAGACGTATGACAGTGGGGATGAGTGGGACATTGGTGTAGGGAATCTCATCATTGACCTGGACGCTGATTTGGAGAAGGATCAGCAGAAATTGGAAATGTCGGGCTCCAAGGAGGTGGGGCTCCCGGCACCCAACGCAGTGGCAACGCTACCGGATAACATCAAGTTTGTGAGCCCAGTGCCAGGCCCGCAAGGCAAGGAGGGCAAATCGAAGTCGAAAAGGAGCAAGACTGGTAAGGACAGTGGGAAGCCGACCCCAGGGTCCTCCCTGTTCACTCCCAGTGAGGGAGCTGGTGGCAAGAAGGAGGTTCAAGGACGCTCTGGGGATGGTGCGAACTCGGGTGGTTTGGTGCCCGCCGTCGCCCCGAAGAGCTCGGAGAAGTCAGCCAAGGCGTCTCGCAGTGTGGCTGGCTCCAAGAAGGAGAAGGAGGGCGGCTCATCCAAAAGCAAGAAGGAAAGGAGTGAGGGTGCGGGGACTGCGGCAGAGAAGGAGCCCAGCGTGCTGCAGCCCCTGGCCCTGGCAGTGAGGGTGGGACAGTATGATGGGGGCCAGGGGACAGAGCCTGCTGCTGCTGAGCAGCTTGGGAGTATAGCTATTGACACGGGAGCTGCGCTCAATCCCTTGGGAGTAAAGTCGGAGCTGGAGGATGGAGAAAGTGAGTGCCGGCAGCTGAAAAAGGTGAAGTCAGAAAAGGTAAGAAAGGTGTTGGGGCGTGGGTGCCATTGCTGCTGCTCACATGGCGTTTGCAGTGACATGGTGTTGTGGGTCACCAGGGGTGGGACTGTGTGTCTTGTACTGCTGGGGCCAGCACTGCCATGTGGCTGGTGCCTCCTGGTTTTGCTGTGAGTGTGGTTTGGCCATGTGATGTGCTGGTGTCTGGGCATGGCGGTGGAATGACACTGGTCAAGCTTGGCTTCTGGGAGCCGTGGGAATAAATCACCTGCAGACTGTGTTCTCTGAGCCATCCTGCTGAGATTTGGTTTTCCTCAGTGCTTTGGCTGTATGGAATAGGTCCAGGCCTCTCTGGTCTCTGTCACTCTGAAGTGACAGAGGTGGTGTCCTGGTGCTTTGTCTGCTACATATCCCAAGGGGACACAAAGAGTGTGTGCTGTGCTCCGTGTCATGCTGGCTTCACCGTGTGTGTCAAGGTTTCCTGCAGCTCCCAGAGGAATGTATTTCTCTCCAGTTGCATCATGTGCAGAGAAGGATCCCTTAACACATTAGTGGATGTGGGATCTGCCTGGGCATGTGGGTGAGCACAAGGAGCAGGGCTGGCAGGAGTCACCGCCTCGTTCCCAGGTCTGTCAATGGTACATGGGCTCTGTCCCACTTGTGGTGGTGATCCAGGGCTGGTGGGTGGCTGTGGGTGATGTTTGACGTGTCAGTCCTCTGCTAACACGTGGCAGTGATGCTGAGCTGGCCAAGCTGCTCTTCCAGGTCACCAGAGGCACAAAAAGCCCTGTCAATGGCAGATGGCCATTGGGTGAGTGGCTGCTTGTCCATCTGGGTGCTGCTGGGCTCTGGATGGCTACTCTGTGTCTGGATGTAACCACTTTTCAGGACTCTTCTCTGGTTTCTGAGGAATCACAGTGTCTGATGTGATTTCTGGTTCAGATGGGGAAGGCTTTAAGTGTGTGCTTTTAAGTGTGTGCTTTTCCTCTGTGCCAGCTGCACACAGGGTGTTGCTGGTGTGTGCCTGTGAAGCCGTGTGTGTGTCACACACAGGGTGAGCATCACGAGCGTGTGTGCTTGGGTCAGCTTGGCCCTGTTGCCATCCACATGTGCCAGGGTGTCAGGACAGTGGCTGGGGAGTATGAAAAGCATTGTCACCATGTTTGCAGCCAGAGGTTCCCTGGGAGGATTTCTGCTTTGGCACGGGGATCACAATGTGGGCACTGGGATGGGTGGGGAGGGCACAGTGGCGTCCCGGGGCGGGTAATTGAAGCCTGTAAAATTCAGGAGTGGCGTGGAGACATCTTGTTCCTTTGTCTGTGCTGGCAAAGAAACCAAAGTGGATGAAACCAGGAAGAGCAGCAGATGCTCTTTTGCATGATGGACTGGAATGCTGCTGCTAAAAGCTGTGGATGCTGAAAGTCCACCTGTGATTTGGGGCACTTGAGTGGGTTTGTGGAGGAGAAACTCATCAGGGGGGTGTACAGGGCAATGTGTTTTGGCTTGGGGAAAGCATGAGGAGGACAGAAGCTTGGGAATTGGTTTGGGAAATACCTCAACATGCTTGGCTGTTGTGTTCCCTCATAGCCATCTGTGCTGGCTGCAGTGACAGCCAGCACTGGAGCTGGCTGGACCTTGGGTCATACCCTGCATGGCTTTGCTGTGTTCTTGCAATTAAAGATTCATTTCTTTCACTGATACTGCTGCAGAAACTCTTTGCAGTTGGAGATACCAGTGTGATGTGTGGTGTTGGTGGACGAGAAGCTCCACACACCCTGGTTATGTGTGCTGGCACCTGGAAACCCCTCTGTGTTCTGGGCTCGTTCCCCCTCTGGGCAGCAGGGGAGGTGGGGGGGATTTTGCCCCTGCTCAGGTGAGACTGCACCTGCAGAGCTGCCTCCAGCCATAGGATCCCAACATGAGGAGAATGTGAAACTGCTGGAGTGAGTCTACAGGAGGCCATGGAGATGCTCTGCTCTGGAGCCAGGCTGGCAGAGCTGGGGGTGCTCACCTGGACAAGAGAAGGCTCCAGGGAGAGCTCAGAGCCCCTTCCAGTGCCTAAAGGGTCTCCAGGAGAGCTGGAAAGGGACTTTGATCAAGGAGTGCCAGGACATGGGGCAGTGGCTTCCCACTTGGAGAAGACAGGGCTAGATAGAGTATTGGGAAAAAACACTTTCCTGTGAGGGTGGTGAGGCCCTGGCATGGGTTCCTCTTGGGAAACTGTGGCTGCCCCATCCCTGGAAGTGTTCCAGGCCAGGTTGGACAGGGCTTGAAGCAGCCTGATCTAGTGGAGGTGTTCCCACCCATGGCAGGAGGTAGAAAATATGGGCATTAAGGTCACTTCTAACCCAAACGATTCTATCTTCTCCATGCTGACACCTGGTGAGATGATGTTGCCATTTTACTTGTCCAGATTGAAGCATAACCCCCTTGCTGAAAGCTCAGGCTGGAGGGCTGATCCCTGTTTTTGAGAAGGGATTTGATGTCTGGATCTGCAGGAACATGTGTCACTCAGGAGGAGGCATTGTCTGTGTTTCATCAGCCTCCTGGGGGCAGCTGGATGGCTTCCTTTGGGTCGGGAAAGCCGTGGGTGAGGAGAAGAAAGGTGTCTGCATGGTAAGGGCTGGGAAAGCAGTTTTGTGTCTTGAGGAAGAGACTGAGGCTGGGTGGATGCCTGGGGCAGGGTGGAGGACCAATGGGATGCAATGGGGGATGTGGCCTTGGGCTCATTCTGTCTCCCAAAAGCTGCAGCCATGTCCCAAAAACTGCGTGTGGAGTCCAAAGGACAAGCCAAGAGCAGAGGTATGTGCTGGCTGTGGGAGGGAGGGCAGCTCCTCCAGGCAGTGCATCGAGAGCATTAAGGTGGCAGGTTCATTCTGGCCTGGGGACAAACCCTGCTTGGCAAGCGAGAAACTTGCTCAGACTGAAACAGGAACAGGCAGAGCGTGACTCAGCCCAACCTTTGGTCTCCGTCAGCTTGTCCTTTGCTTAACCCTGCGCTGCTCCCACTTCCGTTTCGGGCAGGGGAGCTGGTCTCCATCTGCACATGAAGAAAGGCAGTCTGTCTGTCCCTCCACTGCTGCAGCCTGGGCTGGGTGACCTCCCTGGGGTCAGACACAAGGGATGTGTGCTGAGCCAGAAGCTGCCAGCCAGGAGGCTCTGTTATCTCCATGGCTGGAATAATGAGCACTTTGGCAGGGAGTGCTTTTCCTTGATGAGTGCTTCAGTGCTGCAGCCAGCTTTTGCCCCAACCAGCTCGCCCCATTTGCCTCTACTTCTGCTTTTGTGTTCTTCCAATATCTTGCTGTAGGGTTTGGCAGTCGTTGTTGGGTGTAGGAAGGAGCTTTGGGTTTTGCCAGACGCTTTTCCACATCAGTTGGTGCTCCATGGCTCTGTCCATAGGGGGGTTCACCCTTGCTCCCATGTCTGACACAGCAGTGATGCAGCCTGTGGACATGGCCCTTGGGCTCCACTGGATGTCTTTTGCCAGTGTGACCCCCTGGTTCTGGTTGTTGCTTCCTGGGGTGAAGCCTCAGGAGCTGAATATCCCAAATATCCTTTTTCTTGGTGTGGATCTTGGCTTGTTACGTGCTCTCCTCAAACCTGATGCCATCAGTGTGTTGGGGCACAGGTGATAACTTCTCCAGGGATGGGGCTGATCTTGATGAAACCCACTGGTGATAACCCTGCTGAGACTTTCCAGGATCTCTGGGATGGGCTGAGCCCCTTGAGAAGGTTTGGCTGTGGTCAGTGCCTGGGCTTGGTCAGTCCTTGGAGCTCCAAAAAATATTTGGAGGGGCAGCAGTGGGAGCTTAAAATACATCAGGGAGAGAAAAGAGCTTATGCTGGTGGACACATGAGCGTGGCTGGGTCAGTCCCCGGGTCACTGGGGATGGCTGGAGCTGAGCTGGGGTTTAGTTTGCTTTGCTTTGCTTTGCTTTGCTTTGCTTTGCAGGGACGCTGGTGCTGGGAGGGAATGGCAGCTCGGTGAGCAGCCGAGCTCAGCAAAATGGCCGTGCACGGAGGAGCAGCGCTGCTTTTGCCCCACCAGCTGCCGTGGCACGGCTGAGCTGGCCTTGGGGCTGGGGGCTGAGCTGGCCCCGTGCTCAGCAGCCCTGCACCCACCCCAGTGCCCACCCCGGGCCCCTGTGCCCGCTCCCGGCGCTCCGGGCCGTGCTGGCCCAGCCCGGGGATGTTGAGCATTAAACAAAAGAGCCTCCCAGCTCTTGGCTGCCGCTCCGGCTTTGTTTTGATTGAGAGGTTGTTCAGCAGGAGGAGGGAGGGTTTTTTTTTTTTTTTTTTTTTTTCTTCTCTTCTGACGAGCATCCAGATGTGATGCTGCTGCAGACAAGGGAAAGGCAAACAGAAGCCGCTGGAGACTCGGCTCTTCTGAAAAGCCTCTCTGGGTCACGTGTGCTGCGGTTTTGGGCAGCCAGGAGGGTGGGTTCATCCGTGTCCCTCTGAGGGAGAGGGGGTGGAAGCCACCGGGGCATTTTCTTCTTCTGAATTTCTCCCAGGGCACAAATTAGTGATGCCCTGTGCGTGCTCAGAGCAGACATCCCTGCTGCGGGTGACCTGATAGAGAGGGGCTCTTGTAAGATGGGGGACACTGCAGTGTGTTCGCACCAAAACTGGTGAGAAAATGCAAGAGGGAGTGCTTGGGGTCAGGTGACAATGGGGACAGTGGGGTGGTGACACCACACCAGTGGCAGCTTCCAGAAAAGAAATACACCCAAAAATGCATCTGTGCACTGTCCCTGCTGCTGCTGGCTTTTCCAGCCGTTTGCAGGGTGGCTTTGGTGTCACCTTTGTGGACCTTCTTGCCCTAATCCAGGATTGCAGACCTGCGTGGTGCCTCCAGTGCTGGTCCTATAGCCTCAGTGCGACCCCCAGGTGCCAGATGTCCTGCACCATTACTGCTTGACCTGGAGTGAAATCATGGTTGCCTTTTTTCAGCCATTTTTCTACTGCTGGGGGAAGGGATGAAACTTGGCTGTGCGTGCAGAAGCAAGGATTGAGGTGAGGGATTCCTGTGTGACCCCAGCTCACAGAGCTGAGATCTCCCAGTGCCTCTGCTGGGTCCAACAGGAGATGGCCACAGACACTCTTAGGATCATTTCTTGATGTGGGGGAGAACCTGGATGAGATGTTGGGGGTGGTCCCAGCCTTCTGCTTTGAAGACGTGCTTGGGATTTTGACTCCTGTGAGGTTCCTTGTCTTGGGGCCAGAGTTTGGATGGAGAAACTCCCAGTGGAGCTGTTTTGGTGAAAACAGTTGTTTCTTTTTCAGCCTCTCCAAAGCTGGCTTTGGAGCTGGTGCTCACCCTGTTCTTTGTTTACCCCAGGGATTTTCAGGGCATGTGGGAAACCCAGTGCTTGGGTAGGGACCTGGAGAAGTTGTTTCCCATCCCTTGCTCTGCAGGGATTGTTTCTTTCCAGGCAGTGGCAGCCAGCCTGGCATGGGCAGCTCAGGGAGGTGGCAGGGACGTGCAGGCAGCTACCGGCTCTTGCCTGATCCTCTCGCTGTGGTTCTTTTTCTCCAGCAGTGCTGGAATTGGCTGCCTCCAGAGCTGCTGACAGAGCTGTGTTGGGAGTCCTTGGGAATGACACCACTCGTTTCCTTATTGTCCCCGGCTCCGCCGCCCAGAGCCTTCTGCTCTAGGAACAAGGCAAGAAGGGGGCACGCAGCCAACATGTGTCAAGAGCTACAAAGGAGGAAATTGGCCTCGTTCACTTCAAACCATGGGGTTACTGCTGGAGTTTTGGCTCCTGCTGAGAGGTTATTTATATGTGGGCTTTCTTTTATAACCACTGGATGTAGCAGGCTGGGAGTTCCAGCTGATCCCACCTCTGAAGGCTTTGCAAAGGGAAAATTGCATCTTTCCCTGGTTGCTTTCCCAGATGGCCGTGTTAGGAAGGACTAAAAGGCTGAGTTAGCTTTGATGCCCGACCCATCAGCATTGCTGTGTCGCAGTGAATTGGCTGTCATGCCAAAACATGGCTCAATCTCCACCAGAATGGACAGCAGGACGTGTGGCTCCCTGTCAAGGACATGGTGGTAGGAAATGGAGCAGTGCTGGGAAAGAAGAGAAAAAACCTCCCCGCTCCTGAAGCGTGAGAGCAGAATGACACCGTGGTAATCAGAGGGCTGATGGAGGGGAGACAGAGGTGGAACAGCCCCTTCTCAGCTTCCTTGGTGCAAGTGACCTGCGAATCTGCTCCCCCAGTGCTTTGATGAGAGATTTTGGTGGGAAGGCCGGCGGGTGATTGATCCTGCTGACTCACGGACCTGATTCCTCCCTTGAGAGCGATGGCAGCTGCTGGAGATGGGTCACATTTTGAGGCTAACGGGCTCCGGTAGACTCTGTGGTGTTTTTTTGCTTTGCTTCCAGGCTGGCGGTAGCTGCTCATTAGCCTAATGACCCCAGTTACCCAGCACCATTTATCTGCCGAGGGAGATTTCTTTAAAGGAAGATTTGCGCCTCTGGAGCGCTGTGCAAGCCCGAAGGCTTCAAAACGCAGCGAGCTGCTCCCGCAGCCCTGCCGGGGAGCTGATGCAGGGGGAGTGTGCCAGGAATAACCCGCTAATGAGCAAAGCTGCTTCTCCACCCGGCAGCCAGGGAGGCCACAGGAAAGGGCAGCAGAGCACAGGCTGCCTGCATTTCCCCTCCTATGCTTTTAGAGGCTGCTTGGTTGGGGATTCGCTGCCTTTTCCTTGTTTGCTGCAGGCATGACATCTTCTGTGCCACTGCTTTCACAGTGCTGCATTGCTCTGCTGCTGCTCTCGAGGATGCTTTGGGCTGGAGCTGTGAAATCCATCTTCCCTGTGAATCCTTGTGTGCGTGCAACCCTGGAGATGTGTTGGGCAAGAGGGCACTTAAATAAATCCCCAGAGCTGAAGTTGGGCAGGAGAAAAGGCAGTGATGATTGCTGTGGACTTTCTGGGGTGGTTTTGTGACATTCCTAGCCCGTGGTGATCAGTGCCTGGAGCTTGAGCGCTCATTGGGTGCAGGAGGAGCCACCCCAGGGCTCAGAGCTGTGGAGCAGCAGCTGGGAGAGCAGCCCAGGGCTGGGATGATTTAAAGCCACCAGCAGCCTGACGATATGTTGTATTCGGTGACAACATCTGCTCGAGTTATTCCTGTCCCTGTTACTCATTCCTGCCCACAGACCAGCTCAGGGAACTGATCTGATGTAAATAAATGTGCTCAGGGTTTTCTGGGGTGAGCTCAGCTTGTGGGCTGGCATGGATGGGGCATGGGCAGTGGTGATGGCACTGGGGCTGGAGATGGGGTATGGCAGTGATGGTGGCACCTGGGGCTGGACATGGGGGCTTTGCTGGGGCCATGCTCTGGTGTGTAGGTTTAGGGGCTCACTGGCCCCTCACAGGGCTCACAGTAGCTTTGGCAAGCTCTTCTGAACCCAGGAAAGCACGTGGTGCCTGTGCTCCCCATCCCTCCTCCTCCTGTGCCCCCAGCCTTGCCAGCTGAATGGTGCCAGCTCCATCCCAGTGTTCCGTGGGCAGGATAAATCCCTTTGCAGGAAGATGCTACCGTGGAACTTTTGTACTGTGTGGTGATGGCATCTACTCACATCTGCTGACTTTTCTCCTGTCCTTGACACTGAGGTGGCTTTTTGGTATCTAGATTTACCTTAAAATACTTTCTGGCCCTCGTTCACTTGGGATGTCTTGGAATGTGTTGTGGTGAATAGTGCAGAGAGCATGCCTGCTCTGCAGGCCTGAGCTGGAATTCTGGTTGGCATGTGGATGTGAGGTCACCATGTTTTGGTGAGGGGATGGGATGTGATGAAGCTCAAAAGTGGATTTTGTTTGGTGCTCAGAGAGTAAGAGAAGCCCCTGGGCTGCCCTCCCTTAATGCAATTGCTGGAGCCTGTGTGTCTCAGTTTCCCCTGTGCTCTGCATGGATTGACTGCTCTTGTTAGGCTTGAGCATGGGGTTTGCTGGGGGGAGCATGAGGGTGCAGAAGGCACCATTGCAGCTACAAATCCCATGGTTGTCGTACCACAGGTTGTGGTTTGGTTTTTTTCCCAAGGCAGAAAGTAATTTCCTTCTGGGAAGCTCTCTGTCTCCCCCAGTTACCCCAGAAACGCAGTTGTGATATTTCCCCAGGTACAATGCAAATGAAAGCTGTTCCCAGACTCCCCTCTGGCCTACCCCTCTCTGCACTCTTTGGGATGCAGGTACACTGCCTCCCACACTGGGAATGGCACTCTCATCTGGTTAACAGATAGCTGAGGCATGTTCTGGAGTCAACTGCGTGCCATGTGGCTGGTGGTCATCATCCTAGGATCAGCCCACAGAAAAAGGACCCTGGAGCTGGGGCTTGGTCCTGTGTTCAAGCCTGACTGGAGGAGGGAGAGCTGCAGCCACCCAATGGGTTGTCTGTGGATGGTGGCAAATGGAGTCTTGGGATCTGTTATCTGAAAGGGAAGGTCATCCCAAAAATCACTGGTACCAGTGCAGCTGGGCTGCTCCATCATGGTGGTGGTGGAGAGGGAAGGCTCTGATGTCCTTGTGGTCCCACACCAGACATGGTGCACACTGAGAGCCATGGCTACTGTGACTACACCAGCTCCAGGCAAGGATTTCCAGCTGGAGCTGCCCTGCCAGCTTGGGATCCTGACCAAGCCCCAGGTCTGCACTTCTGTGTCCCTCTGACCCATGTGGTATAAAGAATGGATGCCCCTTTGAAAGGGTTTGGTGAAAGGGTGGTGAGGCATTGGGACAGGCTGCCCAAGGAAGTGGTGGAATCACCATCCCTGGAAGTGCTCAAAAAGTGTGTGGCTGTGGCACTTGGGGTTTGGTGGTGAGTGTGGTGGCACTGGGTTAGTGACTGGACTAGAGGTGCAGCCACTGGAGGTCTTCTTCAGACTTCATGAATTTATGAAAGCTGGAGCCAAGTTCAGGGGATCAAATGGCCAAGGGAGGCTTGGAGGAACAGAAGGGCTCTGGGTCTGGGCTCTGTGTGCTCAGAGGCCAGGGGAAATTGCTTTCCAAGGCTGAAAGGGGAGGATGGCTGGGCTCCAGGCAGCTCTTGGAGGTGGTGACAGGGTCATCAAACAAAGCAAAGCCTCTCCTTCCCGGGTGGGACCAGTGGATCTATGGGGGCTTTGTACACAGAGAGAGGTTTCAGGGTTTGCAGGGCTGTTTGCTGTTCTGTGGCTTGCAGGGGAGGAAGGTGACTGTGTCTATGTATCATGGACCTGGTTTGCTGACAGCAAGGTTTCTTTCTTTGCTCAGCATTTACATTTCAAGGTGCAGGAACTCTTTGGGCATTAGTGTTTTATGGTTTCACAGGCTGGCTGTTAATGCTTTTCTTTGTGGGTAGGCTGAGGGAGCTGGAGGGGCTGAGTGGTGAATGGCCCTTTGAAGGAAACCAGCCTTTTGGTCAAACCCCTGTGGCCATGGGAAGAGCTGCCTGACCTGGGGGAAGAGTCAGAGCCCCTTGGTGGTGGGGAGAGCAGGTGGTTTAGCTCTCAGACTGGGTCTGGATCCTGCATACAAAAAGCCAAGGTTGCCTGTGAAGCCACACCCAAACATGACCAAATAGGCCATGGCTTTGCCAGATCACTGCCTGGCTTGTGGAAGAGCCAGGTCCCAGAAGAGGCCCTGCTTTGGAGGGGCTCACAGCCTGTGTTCCCACTGCTGCTTCCTCCAGACCAAGGAAACAGGAGCTGTTGGTGTTCCCTATGATGGATCCCTCAGCAGCAGCTTGGACCAGGGTGTGTCCTGTCCACGTGGTCTCTCAGTAGGGTCAGTGTATTCCTGTTCCCTCATGGACCATGGGGAGGATCACAGCATTAACAAATGGAAGTGTTGGGATTTTCAGGCTGTGCACTCATCAGCAATGCCTTGGCTCTGGCAGGAGCAGCTCCCTGTGTGGGGCCCTGCAAAAGAGGAGGACACAGCAGAGAGGGCAGCAGCACATCTGGTTCTGGTTTTTCTTGTATGAACAGAGGCTGTTTTGGGGTTCCCTTGCACCACCCCTGTACAGTGTGCTTGAGCCCCAGGGCCAAATGTATCTGCCTGCTGACAGGGAGGGGGCTCTCCTCACCAGGAGCCATCTTCATGGTGACCTGATGGCCTCCAGGCCACAGGAACCAGTGACTAGACTGGCAGGTGCCTGTTTCTGGGCAAGAAACCAATGATTTCATCCTCCAGGCCACCAAAGCAGACAGATTTTTCTGGGCAAAGAGGGGATCCAGTTTGGTGCAAATCTCAAGGCGGTAGCACAAGGAGCCTGTGATGAGAGGTTGTGATGAGAGGTTGCCTTCTCTTTTGAAGTCACCATCATGAACCAGAGCATGTCAAGTAGTGCTGAGAGACTGGAGTAAATTGGATGGTTTTGGGCAGGGAGATGTGTTACAGTGCAGTGCTTTACTCCTTACCACTGCTCCACTGTTGTGTGTTGTCCCAAAGCCTTTGGGAATGTTCCTTCCTGGCTGACCTGTTTCAAACATGATGCTGAAGCAGCACCCAGTGAGGTGGCTCAGCAGCCTCTGTCAGCTGAGCAATCCCAGCCTCCTGCCAGGGAGTGAGGCCATTAAATCCCAGCCTCCTCTGGGAGCTGATGGTCTGATATGGGAGATGGAAGGAGCGTTGCTTTCAATTTCCTTTTGATCCTAATGAGCCAGTGTGGGAGACTCAGATGGCTTGGCTGTGTTGGGGGCTGTTAGCTCCAGCACTCAGAGCTGCTCTCAGGTCTGCTTTACTTCTCAGTTCTAGGAAATGGAATAAAGAGAAAACCACTTAGGAGGATTTTAATCAGAACTTGGCAGAAGAACTTAAGGAAACCCAAGAAATCTTCTGACAACCACACTTCACGCTGAGATTGCCAGTGAATGGGAAGGGCAAAGACAGGGCTTTGGCTCAGGTGGGTTGGGTTTCTTCTGGCTCCTTTAATGGGATGCCATTAGCATTCCTGCCCTCCCTGGCTGGGAGGGGAGGGGGAAAATAAACCTTCAAAATGCTGGAGACTTGTCAGCTGGAAATGAGGCTGAGTCCTCTGGGAGTAGATGATGGAAGTCATCCCAGACCTGCTGGAGATGGCCAGCGTGGTTCAGGAGGAGGAGTTGATGTAATTTTTACTGATAGTGTCCTTGGAGTTCGAGAGACTCTCGTGGTATGGTTGAATTTCTTCAAGAGTTGATCTTGGCAGGCTGGAGAGGTGGGTCTGTGTGAAGCTCATGAAGTTCAGCAAGGCCAAGTACAAGGTCCTGCCCTGGGCTGGTGCCATCCCTAGCACAAAAACAGGCTGGGTGGAGAATAGATTGAGCACTGCCCTGGGAGAGGGGCCTGGGGATACTGGTGGGTGACACATTGGATGTGACCTGGCAGTGTCTGCTTGTAGCCCAGAAACCAACCTGGGCTGCATCCAGAGGGGTGGAGCTGGCAGGTGGAGGGAGGGGGCTCTGCCCTGCTCAGGTGATTCCCCACCTGCAGAGTGCCTCCAGTCTGGAGGTCCAACATCAGAAGCTGCAGGAGTGAGTCCAGAGAATGCCATGGAGATGCTCAGAGAGCTGGAGCTCCTCTGCTCTGCAGCCAGGCTGGGAGGACTGGAGGTGTCCACCTGGAGAAGAGAAGGCTCCAGGAAGACCTCAGAGCCCCTTTGACTGCCTACATGGTCTCCAGGAGAGCTGGAGGGGGACTTTGGACAAGGGTCTGGAGTGCTAGGACAAGGGGAAATGGCTTCCCACTGCTAGATGGGATATTGGGAATAAATTGTTTCCTATGAGGGTGGTGAGGCCCTGGCACAGGTTTCCTGGAGAAGATGTGGCTGCATCATCCTTGGATGTGTTCCAGACCAGGTTGGATTGGGGTTGGAGCACCCTGGTCCAGTGGGAGGTGTCCCTGCCCATGGCAGGAGATTGGGAAGAGATGAGTTTGAAGATCCTTTGCAACCCAAACTGGTCTGTGATTCAGGGGTGCTGAGCTGTTGCTGGTGAGTGCTCTTGGGAGTGAGAAATCTGCTAGGAGGTTCAAAGTCCTTGTGGATGATGTCCATTTTCAAACTGAGATGTGTGAGGAGTGGACAAACCTGTTGCTGTGAGGGGAGATTTCATCAGCTCTCCAGATCCTCACTTAGAGCTGATGGCGAGTTTCCCATAACATCTTTCTTGTCTCAGCTGTAACTCCTTTTGTAAATTGTTATTTTGGAATATTTGATTAAAAAACCATGGAGTGGTATGAGTAGCTTGACCATTTAGGGGCAGGAGAGTTGCAAGAGCAGTTCTTGCCTGTGTGTCCTGCAGCTGGGTAACCCAAAACAGCTTTTGTTTTCTGATTCCTGGGGAGGGGAACATGTAGTTCTGGTTTATGAGTGTGGGCCTGGCAGAAACCAGAAATTGCTGAGCAGAAACCCCCCCAAGTTGTGTTTATTTGTAAAGGGCTTTTCAAGACTGCATTGTACCACTGCTTTTTGTTTTACTGATATTCCAGCATCTGGACTGTTTTCCTAAATGTGCTTTCATCCAAGGAGAGATTAAGGGAGTGAGAAGTGTTCTGATAAAGCTGCCAAAAATAATCTTTGCTTGAGACTAAGTACCGCTCTTGGGACTTTGTCTTGTAAAACAATTTGTGGGTGAGCATGAAGAACCATCCTAGGAAGCCCCAATGCTCAGATTGTTGTTCCTGCTGGGGGCTTGGAGGACTATAAATTTTCCACAAGAGTGTTTGAATTTGTCACGTGTTGCCTGAGGTGATCTAATAGCAGTCAGGGAAGTTTTGGGAGTTTGTGGCTGAGTGACTGAGAGTCAGAATCCAAGCAGAATCCCTGAGAGGAAAGATCTGTATGCAGTGTGGTTGGATTGATGGGAGCACTGCTGATGCACACATCCATCTTCCTCACACCCCACAATGGATTGCTCACGGATGGGTTGGCATCTCCTGTGACAAGCTGATGTAATGAGGGTGATAGCTGGTGTAACTTTAGGTGCTGAGGATGTGATGGTGGCAGTGTGATGCAGATAATCTGTGAGGTTTTGTATGAAGATCCATCTGAAAGTAGGTTGGTGCCACATTGGAGCAGTTTGGCTCTCAGCACCTGCCGAGGTGCCGAGCTCAGCAGAGCACAGCAGCCTTGATGCTGCCCCCTTTGTCATCCTCCTTCTGGCAGTGTTTTTGCTAAAAATCACATGTCCTTATGCTGTGACTTTGTTTGACAACTTGTGCAGTGACAGGGAGCTGAACTTCTTCCTTGATGAGATATGTAGGTACACACGGCATGTGTTCTCCAAACTTGCGTGGCCCTGAAGCAAAATATGGTTTGGATGCCATCTGCTTCCTGAAGGGCAGAGTCAGAGCTGCTGGAGGGAGCTCAACACACTTGTATGGGCTGTGTGTTGCCTGTGCCTCTCCCAAAGGAGCTGGGATTGGGTCAGCTCAGTTAATTCACAATCAGCAAGGCACTGTTACCAAAAGCATGCTCACAGGAGGACTTGCTCTGAAACTCTTGGCTAGTGGCTTGTGTATCCCACCTGGGAATCACACCATGGCCTGTGAGCAGGTGATTGAAGTCATGAGCCATTGAATATCCTGAGTTGGAAGTAACTCACAAGGGTCATCAAGTCCTACTCCTGGTAGGCTTTGACTCCATGAAGTTATGGTATTAACCTGGAGGAGATAGTGTTGGTGGGTCAGTGTTCCTACTCAGGGATTTCTCTTGGCTCTAGGAACAGCAACTCTGGAAAACACCATCAAAAACCACCTTGGTGTCTCTGCCTGTGGAGCTGCTCAAATGGCTGAACACATGAGTGCTGGCTGGGAGCCCTTCTGGCTGCTGCCTGGGGTCATGGTGCAGGATGGGGGCCCTGGCTCTGGAGGCTCACTCAAGGTTCCAGCTGGCTTGTGACCCAGTGAGGCTGAAAGTAGCCACTCTTCCATCTGGGCCAAGAATTTGTAAGGGTTTAATCACCCTGTCCTGGCACTGGGCTGGCACGCTCTTCCAGTGTCAGATTTACTGCTGTTGGCCCCTGAATGCCCAGTGCAGCTTGCTTTTATGGAACCCTGCTTGCTTTTATGGGACCAAAATTAACATCTCAGCATAGTTAGACTTTTTAATATCATTTGAATGTCCAACACTGCAGCTCTTCAGCTGGTTTCTTATGGTGAGGTGATTGTACTGTGTGTGTGCTTTTGAGTGAAGTGTGACCAATTTGGTGAAAATTTTGGTTTTCTCCTTTACTCATATCTTCTCTGCACAGGGGAAAAGAGTTTTATTTGGGTGTATCTTTTGTGGCCAGGGCTCCACGTTCCTTCCTGAGCTGTGTGCAGCCTGGTAGTGTTTAATGGGAAGAAACAAATGGCTGAAGCAGCTGCCTGGGCTTCACCCTACAGAGGAGATGGTTTGGGGGGAGTGGGGATGCAGAGGGGGACTGCCTTGGGCTTGAGGCTTGATGCAGAGTTTCATCCCTGAATCCCTGCAGGATGTGGGATGTTGACACATGGATGTGAGTGCACCACCTGGAGAAGTTTGAAGGTATCTCTGCCCATGGCAGGGGCTTGGAACTGGATGAGCTTTAAGGCCCCCTCCAACCCAAGCTTTTTTGTGGTTCTGTAAGCTGAGTTTGGTTCTGGCAGGTAATCATTTCAGATCAGTGATGTCCTTCTCTGTGGTCTTTGCCCCAACATTGTCTGTTTTCTTGCTGCTGACAGCTTCAGTGCCTCTGCCATTCCCTGCTGTTGTCCTGGTGCAAGAAGCAAGAAAGCTGGAGGAGCCAGGTGTGGTTCCATTAGTGTTTCATAGATTCACAGGCTGCTTTGAGTTGGAAGGGTCTTTTAAACTCACCTCATCATCTTGCCTTTGTCCTAAACCACTCTCAGCCCAGCCAGGTTTTAGGAACAAGCTCTCTGGATATAGCTAGTGATGATTTGGTGATGATCTCTTGGAAGATGGGGGATCTCAGTGTCTGTCAGCTTCTTCACAGGTTTGTGTTCAGCCTAAACCTGGGCACAGGAGCCTTCCTGCCTCCTTGTGCAGTCACTGGAGCTTTGCTGCTCCCCCAGGAAGTGTCCTGGCTGCTCCTGGCCACCCCTTCCCACATGGACGCTCAAGGGTTTGTGCAACCATGTGGGGAATTGGGTCAGGGACATGATCCAATTAAAAGCTGTGCTGAGTGGCATCGAAAGCAGGTTTTAACCAGGCAGTTTCCTGACAGTCCACAAATGCCTGTTGTTAGGAAAAGAGGGCTTTGGACCACAGCAGGAATAAACAGCCATGGGTGGATTGTGGTGGGGTGGTTTCTTCTGGTGGTGGTGCTGGTCCATGAAGGCTTGCTGTGTTGGTAGGCAACTGTAGGGACAACAAACCTGACTCCCACTTGGATTCTGGCTGGTGAGTGTTTGTTTTCTTCCCAGGGAGCCCAGTCTCACTCCCTTGTGTCTGTTTTGAGGCTGCCATCGCCCATGGAGAGCCTCTCATCAGGCGTTTCTCAGGCTCCTTCTCTTCAAGGGTGCAGCCAAGGGCTGTGGTCACAGGGGAGGGCTGGAATTGCACTGCACCCATGCCCATCCTCACTGCCTGGGGCCAAGGGGGGTTGCCTTCAGTAATCGTGACTAATCCTTTAATCTGTATCAACACTGATAGGTATTAAAGCAGCAGATAAGGTTCAGACCATGGCTTGGAGCTCAGCGATATCCCCACCCTCTTCCAGCTAAATCTGGGCTGATTGTGCTTTCTCTTAAGGGGACCGTGCTTGTTTGCTGAGCAGCTGCACTGGGTTGAGAGGGTGGATTAGCTGTTCACAGCTGGAACATGCCCTTGTTGCTGGGCTCCAGCTTGCCAGACAAGTCCATTGATCTGTCTCTGGTGTTCCTGGTAACCAGCATCCCGTGCTTCCTGGAGCAAACCCCTCCAGGTTTGTGTTCCTCTGGCAGTCAGCAGCAGATCTGTAGCCTCCTGCTTTTTATCTGTGTTATTCACCTGGATAGAAGCCTGATTCAGTTGTAGACACTTCACAGAGTTCTTAAGCAAGAGCACAAAGCTTTCCAGTGCTGTGGATCTGTGGTTCCTTGCTGCCTGCTGCTCACAGCAGGATTTCCCTCCTCCCCCACCTCCAGAGCACCATGTCCTTCCCCTCCAGACCTTCTGCACTCTCTTCTTTTTGGGCACCTTTCCTCATGGCTGAGATCTGTGATGTTCTCACTTGTATGGCTCCTGGGCACCTCCAGTTACCCAATGATGCATCTCTGGACTCCAGAGCTGCCTGTCCCGTGTTTGGTGGCACCAAACCAAGCTGGTCATGCTGGGAAGAGCTGCTCCTGGTTGAGTTCACTGTGCAAAACAAACTGTCCCTGTTGTTTTTGTTGTTGGAGGCTCATCTGCCCTTTCCCTGTCCTCTTCCAGCTTCTCCCCATGCTCCTGGGATTGCTCTGAGTTTGCCACTGGTTCCCTCATCAGCAAAGCCATGGTTAATCCTTCCCATAAATCCTTTAAGCTGTTAGCAAACAACCCCCTTCTTAAAATTCTAGCACGCAAGCTGGGCTGGGACGGAGCCTGGCTCACAACCCCAAAGTTCCATTTTTGTTCCCAGATTATCACCTCTGGTCCTTCCAGGTCCCACTTTTGGCTGGCACTGCAGGCTTCTCACCGTGGCTGTGGAGCAGTGGATGGCTCATGCAGGTGTGTGGCCTTCCATGGTACATCTGAGGTGTAAAAACACTCAGGTTCTGGATTAGCTAATGAGGGGGTCCAGGTGTGGCAGGTGCTTTGAAGTCACAGATGGGAGTATGTTCCTTAGGTTGCATGTGGATGAAGTCTCATCTCTCTGTCCTGTGGGACAGAGTGTGTTGGTCCTGTGTCTTGTCTACACAAGCTCAACATGCAGCTGATGGGGCCAAAATGGGCTAAAAAAATAAGAGTAAAGCTTTTTTGTGGTCATGCTCACCTGTCTGCACCCAAACTCTCACATCTTTGCTGTTTTGCTCTCAGTCATGACTGTTTGGCTCTTTTGGATTTGTTTGTTCCTGTAAAAACACAAGGTTGGTCAATGTTTTGGGCTGTATTTTCATTGGTGATTAGGTTAGGAGCTTCAGGTGTTGTACATCTTTGTTGGAGGATCTCTGAATATCCCTTCCTTCAAAAGTTGACATCCTCCAAGGCATTTGGCAGAATCCAAGAGAACAAAAAATTGGTTTCTCAAAGTCTCAACCCACGTCTTGAGTGAAATTTGGTTTTTCCCTTACAAACTCCTGATGAAATACAGTTCAGAATTTATGGGATTCTCATTACAAGACTCTCATACAAGAACCACAAACCTTTTTCCACTGTTGATCCCAGTGGGAGGAAAGGCCCTGAGACTCCCTGAGGAGTACTGAATGGCATCTTGCTGCTGAGTGGCTGCATCTGGGAATTACTCAGTAAAACAGAAGGAAGGGGAAAAAAAGGTTAATGCAGTGTTGGCAGCAGGCAGCTCCAGAAGCTCGTGTCCTTCAGGCTGCCGTGATTCAGCTCGGTGACTTGAGTGCAGGTGGTTCTCAGCTTATCCCTCAGGTCTGCCAGAGGAAAAAGGATTTGGAGGAAATACCATATTAAATCTAAATTTCTGAAAAATTGATTTCTTAAAATTGATTTTTTGGGAAAAAAGCGCATTTGTCAGCAGGGGCTAATTGTAAAAGGCACGTGGCTTGTGCACACAGCCCTGTGAGCATCCTCTTTGCACAGGCTGTTTTCCTGCTTTTGTAGCTCTGCACCAGTGTTGGGATTCATGGAGCAACCAGCTCTATCCTGATGCCTGTAACAGCACAGAAACCCTAGGGCTGGGTTTGGGGTGAGTTGAGGAGGGAGAAGACCCACGGGCAGATGCCAGGCTGCTGCAGAGCTGCTCCCATGAGCCCTGCTCCTGCTGCCAGCTGCCATTGTGCTTTCCAGGAGCTCTGGTGAGGGTCAGCCTGCAGGCATTACCTGCTTCCCTGCAGGCTGCTGTGATGATCTCCTACCACCAGCAAGCATGGGCTTGAGCAAAAGCCAGTCACCTGCATCTACAGGGTTGTATTTATTATTATTTTATTTTCTTGCAAGCAAGCTGGGTGATCTGAGCTGGGCTGTTGGCACTGCATCCTGTAGCATATGACAGATAATCAGCCTGGCTGCTGGCCCACGGAGGAGGTGAGGCTCCTGTGGATGTGTGACCTGGGAAGGCACAGCAGCTCCATAAATCACTGCCTGCTGCTGCCCGTGCCTTGTGCCTCTCTCTCTTCAGCTTCTTGGCAAATTCAATATCTGCTGCAGGGCTCTGGATGGCTCCTTGCCACTGGGTGAGCTTGCAGTCAGTGTCTGTGCAGGGCAGGGAGGCAGGGCAGGCTTCTGTCCAGTCCCTCACCCCCTTTTATGTCATTCCTCAGACAGAGAAAATAACTTGGATAAATGGCTGTCTTGCTGTGTTCCTTGTGCTGGGGAGCACGGCTCCTTATGGACACCAGGACTCTCCTGCCTAATCCTCCTGATAATGGCCTGAGTCTTTATCACCAAGGATTGGTGATAAAGGGTGGGTTTTCTGGGTTTTGAGTGCTGGTGCTCAGTCATGGGGTGCATCAGGTTTCTGGTTTATGGGGGTTCAACTTAGCCAGGTCATTGCTGCTCTGCTGTGCTCATTCCCAAACTGCCCTGGGAGCAGCCACATGCTGGAAATGGGGTCTGTGCTGCTGAGCCTTTTTGCAGAAGCAGTGGAAGCTCCTTTGGGGGTGCCAAACACCCCATTCCTGGAGGTATCCTGAGAGAGAAGTCACTGCTGCCAGCACCCTGCTCCAGGAGATGGGAGATGCTCAGCTCAAGGAACAGGATCCCAGCAGTCTGTGAGGAGCACAGAGGGCAGAGAGGGCACTTGCTGCTCTTTGGGTGGGAAGGGAAGTTGCTGATGTGATGGAGAAAGGCTTTTTCCCTCTGCCAAGCTGCCTCCCACGTCTCTCCCTGCGTGCACAGCGCTGCCCAAGGCGGTGTCCTCGGCATGACTCCAGCTGCGTGCCAGCTCTGCCTTTCACTTGCTCCTCTGGGGTGTCTGTACTTCTCCACTTAGTTTGGCGCATCTCCTTGGCTTTTCCCAGGCTTGTTTGTTACTTATTTGCCTAGCTACTGTTACCATATCCAGGAGGGTTCTTCAGGTCCCCTTATTCCTCCTGTCCTTTGCTGTTCCTCCATGTCAAAGGAGTGATTTCCAGGCTTTTTACCAAGTTTCAACTGTTTAATCCCATTGAGCCCCTCCCAGCCCTAGGTCCTTTCCCAGTGCCCATGCAGCTTTTCTCAGGTGTGGGATCTCAGCGCCTCAGGACTGAGGTGCAGAGTGGCCGAGACCACCCTTGGGGGGGCTTGGGAGTCCTGGAATGTTGCCAGAAGTGTCTGGTGGCTGGACTTTGATCCTGCACAGGAGACGACACCTGTATGAGGATGGGAGGATTTCACTGGGGTGAATGGTGAAGGGATAAGTTAATTAGAGTGTAAAACACAGAGTTTGGGATTTCTGTACAGGGAAGTCTAATGAAGTAAGATGGAGGAATTGGGGCGTGTCCTGTCCTTCTTCTTCTTCTTGGCCTCCACCTTCTGTGGTGATGTTGGCACTTTGGGATTGGTTATTACTAAAAGTGCACTGGTTAATAAGGGTAAAAGGTATTGGGGAAAAATGATAAATATTGTATACGTAACTTTGAGTATAAAGATAGGTGACCTCCCCGGGGGCTCTCAGTGTGCTCATGGCTGGCTGCTGTGCAGACTCTGTCGGGCCAAGAGAAAATCTTTTAGATAAACAATTAATAAACACCGAGACCAAGGAAAACCCTGAAGCCTCTTCTCGTCCTTTGAAGCGCCGGCTGTCCAAGGCCACCCTGGGCCTTTCCAGGCCACCCAAACAGCCGAGAAACCGACACTCAGGCTTTCATCCCTGCAGCCATCAGCTTCCTTCTCTGAGACACTGCCCTTCAAATGCCAGTGTTTGGTTTTTTTGGCCAAGAAGCATCTCTGGGATGTGCCGTATCAGCTGTGCCCCTCTCCTTTGCCAGCAGCCTCTTGAAGGCCCTTGGGAAGCTCTCTGGTTGTCCCCACGTGAGCTCTGTGATGTTTAGGGGACACTGCCATGGTCTCTGCTCTAGAGAACACCTGGATGGTGTTCAGACAGGAACCACTCCCCTGCTTTGGCTTGGGAAAAGCCAGCATCAGGTCAGGTGTTGGCAGAGATCCCAAATGATGGGAAGGGTGAGCAGTGAGGACTTTTGCTGCCAACACCACTCTGAGCACAGGGGTTGCACAAGTATCCATCCATCCATCCATCCATCCATCCATCCATCCATCCATCCATCCATCCATCCATCCATCCATCCATCCATCATCCATCATCTTGCCTTCATGCACATTTTCCTGCCTTGCAAAGCCCTGGTTCTCCCTGGCCAGTGCCTGCTTTCCTATCCCCAACCTGCAGACCAGCAGCTCATTAGCATGTCCTGGCCATCCCAGAGCTGCTGGTTGGCACTGTGGGAACCTTCTCTCTCTGTCCAAACAACATCTTGTGTGATTATTATCAATAAAAAGCTGTTGTTCCTTTTCCTCAGGTATGAGCAGGAGTACAGGATGTGTATGGACATGCTGCCTGTGTGTTTCCAGGAGAGACAGTGTGATTAAAGGTCAGATGGGTTTATTACTGACAGAAATGCATTTTGGCTGCTTCAGGCTGGAGCAGAGGTATCAAAAACTGTTGGACAACCATTGCAGGGGTTGTGGAACTTCCAGAGTAGGCTCTGGAAGACTGTCCCACTGATAATGAGGAATTGTCTCTTACAGGGTTCCATTAGATCATGGCACTGAGCAAGTGGCATTCCTGGGAGGGATTCTGGTGTCCTGCTTGTCCTACCTGCCTTTGTATTTTTGTTGTTCTTTTTTTGTTTTAACTTTCCAAGATCCTATATAAAAGACTATAAAAAATAGTTATGTCACTAATTAAGAATTAAATGCCAAGAAACACTGTGGAACTGTCTTCCCAAAGAACCTGGAAATGTGGAGCTGTGGGGTGGTGGCTTCCCCTGTGCTAAGGACATTGTTTTTATGCATGTGACCCCAAACCCTCAGCATTTCTTGGTCAAAGTGACTCTTTTATCATCCCTCAAAGCTAACTATTGGGCAGGGAGAGCCCTGGAGAGGAGATGTGGAGCTCCCTGATCCCTCCCACCTTTCTCCAAGGCAGGAGAGGAGATGGAGGAGAGGAGATGGAAACATGCAGCCAGCAGGTTGTTGAGCCCAGTGCTGGCTCCTTGTTGACTTTTCTTGCCTTGGAAGAGCTCTCTGCAGCTGGGACCCCTGGCATGCAGGCAAGGGGTGCTTAATGACCACTGTGGGCTAATCCATTGCTGAGCTCATGGCTGCTTTCCCAGGCCAGCACTGGCTCCCCATTCCTGCCCTCTATTTATGCCCCTCTTGCTGGGCATAAAAACCTTCCAGGCTCTGATTTGTGACTCTGTTGTGTGTTTCCAAACACACCTTGTGTTATCCTCCATGGACTGCCTGTTGGAGCTGAAAGCACCGTGGTCCCTCTGGCCCCCAGGGGAATGGTTGAATTTTAATCATGTGTGGCCAGGTTTGGGTCTGTGGTGGCCAGCAAACCCCAATACTCAAGCTTGGGGCTAAAACTTCCTTATTTATTATCATTCCACTCTTCCTCATGCAATTAGGATTTCTCTGCCATAGCTGGCTGGAAATTTGAAGAATCAAAGAAATTCTGGCAGAGCAAGAAATGAAATTTATGGAGATCTGGGCTTGCTTATGATGAGTCTAACTCCAGCAGCATCTTTGCCTTATTTTAGAGATGCCAGCTAAAAATCTAGTGTTGATTGAATTATAAACTTGGCCCTGCTACTCCCTGATCTGTGTGCCCACCAGCCCCTGGCAGCTCATTTTGACATGTCTGTGTGCTGTCTGAGGTGCTGCTGGGTGGAAGGAAGCATAGTGACTGCTGGCATTGGATGGTGTTTTTTCAGTGGAGACTGTTTTCTCTCTCATTTTGCTTTGTTTTGTGGCAAAGGGGAACAATTTCTCATTAGCTGGAATTTGCTGACCCGTGGGTGTCCCAGCACATAGCCTGAGAAATGTGAGGTTAGAGGCTAAAAACCTTCCTGGAGCTTAATTGGACTAACAGAAAGCTTCAGCCATGGGTGGTGTCAGCGTCCATCCCTGCTTGGTGGAGGCTGATTTGGATTTCAATGCAAGCTCTTCCCCTTGGTGTGGTCCAGAGGAGCTGATGAAGCAGCTACTTGAAGCTATTTTTCTATTTTTATGTGAAGCACTCTCAAGGAGAGCGTGGCTGCGAGCGGCACAGTCCTGTGATGCGAATCACAAAGCTCCCTCTGCTCCCTGGGATGTGCTGAAAGCCCCACAGTGGCTGCAGTGCTCCCTGGCTGTAGGTGGCCTGCAGGTGATGAGTTACACTCTGGCCTGGCTCTGGCTCAGCTCCTGTGCTCCCTGGCTGCTCAGCTTCCCTGCAGGGAGCCATCGATCCTCCCCAGCCGTGCTGCTCGACCGCTGGCGGCTGCTGCTCGTCAGCACAGACCCTGCCAGGTGAGACCTTGAGGCATCACAGCCCAGCTGTGTCCTGCAGCCAGGCACTGGCTCCCACAGGAGCACAGGCTCTGCCTCCTCCTGGCAAATGGCCCTGCCTGCAGTGGGGGCTTGGATCTAGATGAGCTTCGAGATTGCTTCTAACACAAACCAGTCTGTGATTCTGTCATCAGAGCAGAGGCACCAAGAGGCATTTGAGCCAAGGACAGGAAAACTGCTTTTCATCCTCGAGCCTGGAATTAAAGTCTGGAGTGAGGGTAGGTGATGGGAGCCTGTGGAAAGCTCGTTCCTGTTCCTCTTGCAGCTCAGCTAGAGGTTTCATGGCAATACGAGCACATGCTGTGCTGCTTTGGGGTCGGTGTCCGGGCACTGTTCTGTGCAGGCAGCATCTTGATTTCAGTAATTTATAAAACCTTGGGAATTGGCTTAAAAAACTTCTGTGGCATTTGCTGTGTCCTGCATGTTCCTGATGGGAGCTGATGGACATGGGTGCAAACTGTTGCTTGAAGGGTTGGGATGAGCCCAGCATTTATTGGCCAGAATAGGAATATCGACTCTTTTAAAAACAGTATGATTGAAAGAATTTGCTGAAAAACTGGGGTTTGGGGAGTGGGGGTGATGCAGTCATGGGACACAGCACATTTGTCATTCCTGTGTTAGCTTGAGGTTTCCCTCTTGTGTGCTGGGAGACAGAGGCACATTCCAGACACCAGTCCCCTCTCTGTGGCCACTGCTATGAGACACATGTGGTGACACCATCTTCCTCACCCACATTCTTGTGTGTCATGTGATTGGGCTCATTTCTTGCTCTCTCTTCTCTTGTAACCTCCCCATCAGGCCATGGAACAGAGCTGGCTTTGTGTCTGGAAAGCACCAGGATCTCTCCTGGCAACTGGAGCAAAACCTACAAAGAAGAGGAGATGAGAGCCAAGTGGGCGGCTTCCTAAACGTGCAGCCTGCAGGGGCTGGGACGTGCACATCATACCAAAGCAGGTTTTTAATATTAAATAGATGGAAGGAAGATGTCTCCTTTTGCCTGAGGGATAAATAGATCTGAAACTCATCCTAGACTTTGCTGCTTGTTGCATCTGAAATATGTGTGTCTCACCCTGGAATCGAGCCTCTCCAGGAGCTGCCAATACCTGGCTACAACCCATGTGTAAAAATGCTCTGGTGTTCATGGTGTATGTGGGATGTGATGGAAATTCTCTGGGAGAAGCATCCAGTGAATGGATTTGCCTCTTTTTCCCCCAGTCCATTGCTGTGTGCACCCCATGGTCTGGACACAGCGCTTCTCATGGTGCCACCATGGTGTCACAGCTGTGCTACTCTGGTGCCCTCCCAGTGCTGACCTCCTCCAGGGGCTGTGTGGGTGCTTCAGGAGGTGCACCCTGCTTTGCAGGGACTGAGCACTGTCTCCTTCCCTCCCAGCCCTTCCCTAAACAAATTTTACAGGTGTGAGCCCTGAGCACCTGGCTTGGCTTCTCATCCATGATCCACAGGCCCTTCAGGACCAAATGCTGTTTGTAGCTGTGGGCAGACAGCTTATTGTGCACGAGAACTGCTTAGAAAACTCTCCATCTTGCCACTGCCATTTGCTGGGAGATGGATGGGATAAGAGAAGGATTTTTTTTCTTATCTGCTTGGCCATGAACCTCCTGGTCCAGCCATGGAGGTGGATCATAGAGCTGAAGCTGCTCTCTTGTCAGAGATGCTTGTTATCATGGTTGCAGTGTGGAAGAACATCAAGAAAAGATAACTCTGCCAAAATTTAAGTAAAACCCTGCCAAAACCTGGCAAATCTAATCTGAACTTGGGCAGTTCCAAAGCTGCTGGATGTTGGCTCTCTAAAAGGAGAAGCTGCTGCTGTGTCTTGGGAAGACCTGGAATGTGGCTTGTTGGGGATTCAGAGCCTGGCACGGGGTGGATCTGGGGTGTCAGCAGCATTTAGGAGGTGCTGTGGGGAATGATGTATGTTGTATGATATTAATGGAGGGTTGTAGGAAAGAAAGAAGGAGCAGAGCAAGGGAAGGATGAAGGATTTTCTCACTTGGAAAATACTGGTATACTTAGGAACAGTTTTCCTGCCAGAAAGCTGTGGCCAATGTCTGTCTTAAACGTTCCTCTCATTGATTCATCCCATTTCCTCCTTGCTCCTCTGCATCATCCTCTGCGTAATTCCTCTCTCTCCTTTGATGTTTTCATCCCCCATGTATTTGTAGATTATGGCTGTGTCCCCACATAGCTGTAACTGAACCAAGCTATCCATATTTAGCTCTTCTAATCTCCTCTTCCAAACCAATCCCCTCAGCCTGTTATTTTTGTGCCTCTTCTTTGAACTTCCTTCAGTTTGTCTCTTGTGTCCTTTTCTGTCATGAATGGACCAGTGAGAGGTGTCCCTGCCCGTGGCAGGGGGATGGAATGAGATAAGTTTTAAGGTCCCTTCCAAGCCAAACCATTCTGGGATATTAAGATGGCATCTTGGAGATGATCCCCTCCAGGTCACTGAAAGGATCACCTTGGGTTGGTGCTTGGCTGTTTTATGTATGTCTGTAACTCCATATTCCTCCAGTTTCTTGCACAGGGACTCTGAATGTGAGGGGGATTTGCTTTTGGCCCTCTTTGAGGCCTTGGAGGCACAACTCAGTGCCACAGCTTTGACTGTTGTGCAAGGTCCAGCTGTCCCACACCACATTCACAGCTTGGTTGATCAAAACACCCCCAAACAAAGCCCATCTTTTACCCTACACTCCATCTCTTCTTTGTCAGCTCTGCTCTGAAAACACCAGGGCCTTTTACCACATCAACTCTTGTGCTTTATGAGTATAAAAGTTGGTGTCTTAGTGATGTGATAAAACCACATCCCTGCACGTGGTTGTGTTGTCTACCATGGGTCTACAGTGACAGAGTGGTTGTGGTGGCTTTGTCCACTCTCACCTGCAAGTGGGCACTGGCTTTTGGGATGGATGTGGACAAAGCTGGTCCCTGGACTTGTGCACCAAGCAAGCAGAGGAACCCATCCTAGATGAGACAGGTCTGAGCCCAGCTCATTTTTACTTTGAGTCTTGGATCCATCTTCTCCCTTCTGTATTTACAAGAATCCAATTTTGTGCTGAAATGATTTGTAAATCCCGAGCTGTCTCCCCTCTCTGACTGATTCCTGTGTACTGCAGCTTTTCAAAGGTAAGGACTTTGTGCCTGGATAAGCATTAATTAAAAGTGATTAAATTATTAATGCTCTGAGTTTGCATGTAGGGTTGTAGGTGTGTGTGCACACGTGGCTGTGCCCTGACATGAATTGCTGGAGGCCTAGCAGCCACATTGTCCATGTTTTAGGGGTTTAGATTGGTGAGACTGAGGCAAAGGAAAAAATGGGTGAAAAAACTGAAGGAAAAGTTGAGGCAGGCAGGTGGAGTTGTGTTATTCCCTAACAGAGAGCTGAACTGCTGTGCCAGCTTCTTTCCTCAGCCCTGACCTACCAAGTGTCAGCTTTGGCTTGCAGTACTTGCTTGGTGATCCGTGCCAAGGTTTGTTGGTAACTTTTGTGTTCTTGCTGTCTCCAGGAGCCTGCTTTTCCAGCCTCCTTCAGACTCATCTCTTGATCTGTTGGAATGAAGATTCCAAGCTCTACAATATGTTTTTCATCCCTAGGGTGGTGGGGTCTGTGCTTGGTGCTCAGGATGCTGGCCAGTGTGCTGTGTAGCACAAGGCAGACCCTGTAGGCAAGTGAAAGCCACTTGCCATGAAAATCCTTCTTTTTCATCTGATTTCTCATGCCTGCCTTGCAAATTTGGGTTTTAGGGATGTCTGTAGTTTGGCTGTTTCACCCTCTGTGTCATTTGGCCAGGTTTGTGGAGCTGGTGGTTATCAGATGGCTCTTAACAGTGGCTGGAGCTGCCAGTGGTTTGTGAAAGGTCTCATAGATTTGTATCCTCCCTGCAGGAGATTGATGCACTGAGGCACTGTGAAACCTTTTATGTTCTCCTTTGCCTGCTTAAATGTGCTGGTCAGCAAGTGCTGTTAATGGCAGCTATTGAGCACTGCTCGGATCCTCGGGTGCAGCTGCCTGGTTATTTTGGTGGGAAAAAAATAGCAAAAGCAAGACTTTCCCTCACAGTGGTTCTTAAACATAGAAACCTGACTTGCAGCAGACATGGCTGGTGTCAGCAGTGCAGGGGATGCTGGAGGATGGAGATGTAGGAAACAAAAATAGGAGAAGCCAGGCATGCATCTGTGATGGCTGGCTGTGTTGGCAGAAGGGTGGGTACAGGTTGTGGGGTGTAATGGGGGACCTGGGTTCCCAGTGGGAAGTCACTTGCTGTCTTTAGAGCTTTCCTGCTCAGGCAGCACTGCCAGAGGTGAGGATGACAGCTGACCATGGCAGCAGCAGTGCTGAAGAAGGAGCTGGAGGCTGGGTTGGTCATTGTGAAGGGTACTTGTGGCCATCTGTGGTCAGGCTCTATGTTTCTAATAGTTTCTGCTCTGCTATGACCCAGATGCATCTCCATTGCTTTTCCACATGGGATCTTTCCCTTTTCCCCCACCAACTGAGCTGCTTCACATTTTAATTCAATAAATGAGGAGACCTGTGGCCCATCTGTGGGATATCAGTGCTTGATGAGGCTGAATGGAGACCCATTGACGTGTGGTGGGACTGATGCACAGAGGTCCCAGCTTGGATTTCTTTCCCATGTCTCTCACTTATGTCACCTGTCCCCTTTCATCACTGCTCTTCACTACCTCTCTCCTGCTGGAGACACCTTTTTTTCCCTTCCAGGAGCAGATCTGATAGTCTTGTAAGTGGTTGGAGCAGGTGACTTGGTGCCAGCACGTCTGCCTTGGATACTATTCCTGGCTTTATTGGAGACACAGTAATATGCAAGGCTGTGCCTCTGCGGTGTCTGCCTCCTCTTGATCTCAAAACGCTGCAAGCACTGAGATAAGACAGGCTGTGTTCAAGCAGTGATTTTATTCCCCTCTCCTCTGCAGAGAGAAAGCTCCTCGTAAGTCATGCTGGGTTGTATTTGCATTTCCCCAGCAGTGTGGCTGAGGTTGATAGCACCCAGCTGTCTGCATCAGCTGGGTACTTGGATCAGCCCCCAGCACTGGCATGGTGGGAGGTTGTGCCTCCAGTGGCACTGGGTGGGATGGCTCACCCTGATATTCCCAGTAACTGTGACCAGATGTGGTTTTGGTGGTGCTGGTGGTGGGGCTGGGAGCTTTATGCAGGTAATCCTCTTCCAGGTTTTGGTTCCTGTGGCCAGAACAGACTTGCTCAGCCAGGTCTGCCCAAAAGTGCCCAGATAAAACTGATCTGAGTTGGGAATGTGCTGCCAATGCCAGCACTGGGCTGCATTGTGCCATCCTTTTGGCCACCATCTGCTCTGGCCATTCTGCAGGGACTTGCTGGCCAGGGAGAGTGTTTGCATGGATGGAGCAAACCCCCTCCTGGATCTCAGAGCTGGAGCATGGGCAGGAAAGGACACGGAGGCACCTTTTGTAGGTACTGCATTCCCATTACACCTTGGCATCAGCAGCCCCACAGCTGGGAGATGCCATGAATCCCAAGTCTGATGGGTGGAAGCAGATGGTGATGAGCACTGGGAACAAGTTGTGAAGGAGAGTGGTGGGGAATTGGCCTCTCTTGGCATGTTTCTGGGGGGATGCTGAGAGCCCTGGGGCTGGGAAGTTGGGATCTCTGCTCCTTAAAACTCCTTACTTCCCATGTGAATTGCCTGGCTCTTTGGTGGTGGTGCTGGCCAGGAGGTCCCACACTCACTTGTGTTCTCTGAGTGGCAAACTCAGGGAGTGCAATGCTGAACCCACTGCATTCTGCACAGATGGAAGCGCATGGAAGCATTAATCCTTCCTTGTGGCATTTACTGCTTCTTGATAAGGGAGGGCTGTCACAAATGTCAATCTCTTTTTCTTAGAGCAACTGCCCTGTTGCCCTGTGGGCTCAGATTTGCCAGCTAAGGAACCCATATGTTCCCCAAGTGTTCCTGTGGCCTGTAGAAATAACTGGCTTTGTTTATTTGAGCTTGTGTTTATCCAGGGAAAGGCAGACTTTTGTCTAGAACAGAATCCTTTTTTCACATCTTGATGTCAGCAACCTCAACTTCCTGCTACAGCAAGAGGGGAGAGCAATGGGCAGCAGGATTGGGATCAGTGTCCCAGGCCACCCTCCTGGCTCCATCCTTGCACCTGACGCTTGTGCCACCATTATTTCCCTGCATGTGGGTGTTTGTTGGAAGCTCTTGTTGGCTGCTTTCTTGCTGGAGAAATCCAGCCAGCAAACAGTCAGGGTTAAGTGGCACCTGCACTGTTTGGGATGGGGATCTTCTGGAGCCTGTACCTCCAGCGTGTTGGGATGATGTTGTTGGGAGTTCTGCTTGCAGGTGGATTTAAGATGGAATTATAGACATAGTGGGCACCAGAGCCAACAAAGGGATTTTGTCTTTAGGCTCTGCATACCCAGCTTTGGGGGTCAGGTTGGAGAAGACTCTTTGAAATTCCTTCCAAGGTCAGCAGAGGGGAAGAGGAACTGTGGTGCTGTGCTTTGGGGGTCTAGAGATGCCCACTGAAGATGCCTGCCACCTGGGTGGATCTGCTCCCTGGGGGTGTCTCACCAAGGAGCTGGAAGCTAACATTCCCAGCTCCTACTCTGAAAAAGCAAAGCTGTGGGGCATGTGGTGACAGGAGTGAAAACATCAGAGCACCCAAATGTTGAGCTGAGCTGATCAGTGACATGGGACGTGTTGAGAGCAATGCTCCTGTGCTGGAGCACCTTTGGTCCATATTCTGTCTTCTGACACAGAGTCATGAGTTTGTGACTAGTAACAAAGCTCCCTCTTGGCTTTTCTTGTCTCTGTGTCTGCAGGAGTGAAAGGACCTTGTAGGTGAGAAAAATGGTACATGGTGCTGCATAGCTTCTTCATGTGGGGATACGCTGGAGCCTAGAACCATCTCACATGCTTTGGTGGTCTCACCCTGAGTTCTGCTGACAGATCTGGGGGTGCCCTGCACCTTCACACCCTCTCTGCCCTTGGAAATGCACTGCAGATATCTCTGCTAGTTGCTCTTCTCGGGGATTTTTGCTTTTGGCTTTTATCACTCCAAAATGCATTTTTCTTGCCTGACTTTTATTATTGAGGACAAATCAAAATTCTCATAAATATGAATGGGTGGTCTAGATGACATTAAAACCAGTGGGGTGTTTTTATTTCTGGTTTGCCCTCTTCTCACTCTCTCATTAATAATTGCTGCTGTTCTGTCCCCTTGAGGGCAGCTGATGCACTAACCAGTGCTGCTAAGATGGCAGGCACTGCTCTGTGTGCATCTCTCCATGCCAGCAGCACCCACTGTGGCACCCCATTGCACCTTCCTGGGGGCGGCTGTAACGAGGGGTAGGATTTAATGATCCCCCAGAGCCTGGCATGCCACGGCGCCGTTGGCATCGCTGGGGGCTCTGCGTGGATTTGCTTTTCCCCCAGCGAGCAGAGGCTGTGCCGGCCGCTGCCGCCCGGGCTTGGCTCCGTTCCACTTGTGTCCTCGGCGCTGGGGAGAGCACGTTCCTCGTGATGGGAAAGCCTCTGCCACAAACACAAAGGGCTTTCAGCAGGGGAGGCAGCAGCGGGCGGACACGGATGGCCAGCGCTGGCACACTGCAGCCTCGCCCCATCTCACTCCCCTGCACACACACCAGCTTCCTCCAGCAGTCTGAGTGCAGCCGGTGTTTCATCTTAGAGCTTGGAAAGAGAAAGAAATTTTATTTCTGCAAGGGGTACTTAGGGCCTAAAAGCAGTGTGGGGGGTGGCCAGAGGGTACAGTGCTCGTTTTTGGAGCTGGGGATCTCGGTTAGTACAGCCCTGGAGGTGATGTGAAATGCACTGCTGTGGGGCGTGAGTGCTGCCCACCACCCCCAGCCAGCATTGCCCCAGGCTCCCTCTCTCCCTCCGAGGGGAAGAGCAGCCAGGGGAGCTGCCCCGTGATATGCAGGGCTCTCCCAGCCATCCTGCATCTCCTGACCTTGCTCAGCAAGCTGGAGGGTGAAAAGATCATGGCAACGGGAGATAAGGCACACACAGAGGGGGAGCTGAATTTCAGGGATTGATCCATGTGTCTTTTCCTCCAGCATGGCTTTCAGTTGTTTTTTTTTTTTTTTTTTTTTGGTTGTGTCCCAGTGGAGAACCTCCTCTGCTCCTGCCCTCACCCTTGAAGAACCATCCTGAACCTTTTTATTTTGCTCTGGAGCTTGGGGCAAGGGAGCAGGAGAGCCGCCTTGTCTCCCCACGGCTGCTGAAAGAGGCTGCTTATTACAGAGCAGGGTGAGATATGAAATCCCATCAAGCTGCCTTGCTTATTAGAGATCTCAGTGAGCTGCTTATTATGCACCATGGCATAATGCAGATTACGAATGTGACCGGGCAATAATTAGCAGAGCTGGAACTGTAATTAAACGCTCCTGAGCTGCGCTGTGGTTTCTGTTGCAGAGTGGAAGGAAGCTGAACGGTCTCAGCAGGTCTCCAACATGCACACACAGCCTCCACTCCCTGAGCAATGGGGGAAAGGGATCCCTGCCACTCCCTGGGCTCTTCCTGCTGCCCACCACCCTGGTTCTTCCCTGGCTCTTCCTTTGCTGGTGACTGATGTGTGTTTTGCAGAATGGGGCGTTGAGGAACCCCTTCTAAGAAGCATCCCACTTCCTTGGAGCATCTTGCCCTGGATGTGCTGATGAGCTTGCTGTGTTTTGGGGAGTGATTTTCCTGTGGGAGTCTTCTGGAAGCTCCTCTGGCAGCCTTCTGGGGCGGTTTTATGCCAAAACCACCCTTCTTGAATCAAATGGGGTGCAGTTGGGCCACTGGCCCTATGGCAGCCTTGGAGGTGGATGGTCTGGAGATGGGCTCCTGGGGGAGAGCTGGTTCTGTTGCTGGGAGATTGGAGGTGGTTGTGGATGACAAGCTGTGCTGCTGGGGAGGGTGCTGTGGGGTCCAACCACTGCTGTTAGAGACCTCCAGGCCATCTTTAGTGCCAGGTGGGCTGCATGTTGCTCTGATGAGCTGTCTAGAGAGAGGATGGATGCAATACTGGGAGAGGGCTGCAGACAGAAGGTGCTTTGTGTTCTGCTGGAAAAGCAAATCCACTTGCCCTATCAGAGCCAGGATGTGATGTCCTCATCTCTGCTCCTCTGCCTAGAGATTTGTGTCACCAGGGCTGTGGAGAGAATCTGTGGGTCAGCAGTTGGTGGGGAGATGTGATGCTCCAGGCGCTTGCTGTGGTTACCCCATCGGGTGGGGCAGGCTGGGTTGGACGTGAAAGGTTCTGCTGGAGTTGTTTCCCCTGCTGGAAGGAGGGAGATGTGTGAGCAAGAGAGAGAGCAGGGAAATTTAGCAGCTGGTCAGGACCAGGATGGGAGTCAGCAGCTAGGCTGGGCTGGTGCCCATGTCCACACTTGGTAACCACAAACCTGGGCTCTCCAGGTCTATTGTTTTCCCTCAGAAGAGTTTCAGAGGGTCTGGGAGTGCAACTGGGTGCTCTAGAGGAATCTTTGCCTGCTTGAAACAGGAACCCAGGTCAGCACTTGCGGCGGATGTGATGGGTTTCCTCAGTCTGCTTCTCTTCTGAGGTAGCCCAGTGCCTAAAGATCACAAATGGTGAAGAGGGGAAGTCTCAGCTGAAGAGGAGCCGCTCGCCCCTTGCTGCAGGTCCTCTCAAGCCAAGGTGTAGGGGTGGCTGGCCGTGGCTGGCTTGGCTGATGAGCCCCAACGAGGAGAAGGTCTCCACCTTGCCTTGGCCAGCCACAGAATCAGCCCATCAGCCATCCTCCTCCTGACACTGCTGTAATCTGCCTGCGTGGCAGAGCGGCCAAGGGCCTTGGCTTCTCAGCAGCAGGGTTGCTTGGCTGGGCTTCCACTTGGCATGTTGGCTTGTTGGCTTTCCAAGCCCAGCTCTGGCTGTGGGATCTGGTTTCTGTGTGCAAAGAGAGCACAATGGCTGGATCAGGCTCTGAAGCAGATACTTGCATAGGGAAGAGGGATATGATCCAAGTGCCTGTGTCTGCAGGTGGTCACAGGGTGGTTCTGGAAGGAGAAGGATGTTGGTTTTCATGGGTGCCAGAGGGAGTCTGCTACTCGTTTGTCCTGTCCTGCTGGTTGAGCAGAAGCTCTTCTAGGGAGCCATGGGGTCCAAAGTCATTGACTGCATTAACATCTGAGCCATAGCCAAGAGGCATCCTCAGTGGGCATGATTACAGAAGCCGTCGGGGAAGGAACTTGCCACGAGCTCTTTCAAGCAGGAGCACAGATATCTCCTGCACAAGGACTTTTGGCTGTGATCTCTGTGACTACAGAGCTCCCCAGGGTTACACGGGCATGGCAGCAGAGCCCTGCGAGATCCTTGACCTCTGATGGCGTGTGGGCCGTGAACTGAAGATGGCAGTTCTGAGCTTGAGGTTCTCCAGAAATGTAAATATCTGTTGATACTTGCTCTCCTTGCTGTGTTACCAGCAGTATTCCTGACAATGACCACATTTCTCTTTTTCCCCGCAGATGGAATCTCCAGTCTCTACGCCTGCAGTGTTGCCCTTGCACCTCCTCGTCCCCGTGGTGAACAACGACATCTCGTCGCCGTGCGAGCAGATCATGGTGCGCACGCGCTCGGTGGGGGTGAACACGTGCGACGTGGCCCTGGCCACCGAGCCCGAGTGCCTGGGCCCCTGCGAGCCTGGCACCAGCGTCAACCTGGAGGGCATCGTCTGGCAGGAGACAGAGGATGGTGAGTGTCATGGAGCTTCATCACGGGGGACTTGTGGCAGTCCCTTCCTTCCCATGTCCCTGCTGTCCTGGGCTTTCCTGCCACCAGGTGGGTGGTCAGGACAGAGGAGCCGTGTGAGAGCAGTCCATAATCCATCCAGTAAAGGGAGTAATGGGCCAGTACTTGCATCAGCCCCATGTGTTGCGTTATCCTTTTGCCCAGACAGCAGGCAAAAATCTGAGCTGCCATTTCTCTGCCCTTGGACAAGAGCTGACTTGTTTTGGAGGTGCCAGGGGAAAGGCCGTGCCAGCCGGCAGGGGAATTCGACAGAGTTGACTTCATTTTTGCTTGGCAACCCGCAGGTCTGTCACAAAAACACTCAAACCCTGGGAGATGGCAGAAATCTCCTGCTGGATTAAAAAACCCCAGTGGAGCTCTCAAAATCGACTCAGTGGGAGATCAGCCTCTCGCCTCTCTTGCCAAGCCAATCCAATCTTTTTTTTCCACTGGAGCTCATCTCATCCGTGCACAGCTTGGTGTGCTTTCCCAGGTCCTTTGATGGGTTTTCATTGCTCTTGGGGCTCTGCCAAGGAATGCAGGGATGAATAGGTGGCTCAGTGGCCCATGGCAAGTGCTGGAACTTGGCCTTCCCTCTAGCCTGAGTGGGATGCTGGAGGTTTCTGCCTTGGGAGGCATGGGGGGAACTCCTTGTGTTTGTGTGTGGAAGCAGAAACAGTCCAGAGGCACAAAGGTGGGAGAGAGCAGTGGTGGTGGAGGCTGGTTGTTGGGTCATCTCAGCCAGGTATCCATGTGCTCCTCTTGGACATCTGCTCCCACTCTTCCATTGCTGTTCTGTGCAGAGAATGAAGCTGTTGGCCTTTATCCCAGCCACTCCTCACTGAGACTGTTACTGGGGATGGAAGCTGAGCTGAAATCTCCATTCCCATTATCTGCTTCCAGTGAGGTTCTCTTCTTGTCCCATGCTTTGGGAAGTTGGGAGTTGGCCCAGTTTGCCTTTTCTCTCTTCCTGCTGGCAAACTGGTTTTGAAACCGTGGTTGGCACAGGACCAGGTGCTGCTGTGGCTGCTTGGAAAAAGCATATTGAGAAACAGCACCTGAGCTGTTTGGGAAGAGAGCAGTGGATGGAACATGCCAGGGAAGACTGGGGTGTCTAGCTGGGGATGGGGACCTTGGCACTCTTCTCCTTTACCATCCATTCCATATAGGAAAAAAATCACCCTGGTTGAGGCAGCTGGGAGCTGTAAGTGTGTTTATTCTGCTGCTCCAAAGCAGAAGGATGTCACATGTTAGACCTGTGAGAAGAAACACAAAACAGGAGAGTTTGGAATTCCTGCTCTGCACATCCCAGGCCCAGGGAATCTGCAGGGTGGATCTGCTCCAAAGAAATCTGTGGAAGGTCTGCACTCATCTACCACCTCCCCAGCACTGTGTGATCAATGTCTCCAAGAGCCTGGTCACTTTGTAGGATACACCACCTTCAGCTGGGGAAACTGAGGCACAGCTGGGCTGGGTTTTGGGAAACACAGCAGCACAAAGGAACATTGGCACCCTTCACTTGTGGGGCTCCCCCATCTCCCCAGCCCCATCAGCCTGTTGTCCTGGTGTGATTTCCCTCAACACAAAAGCCCTGGAGGTGCAGAGTTCCCTGAAAATCCCAGGGCTGCTGGAGAACCCCATGGGCAGCAGCAAAGCTGGCAGTGCTTGGACTTTGTAGGGTGGTTTTGGGTGGAAATCAGAAGAGGGTCACAGTGGCCGTGCCAGGATGAGGCAGGGAGCACAGAAACATCCCTCCCTGCCAGTTCCTGGTTGGGAGGCCTTGCCATGGGAGTGGTTGCTGTTGTTTTCTCCTGCTCTTCACCCCACCGTGGAGCTCCATGCCTGCCCCTGGCTTCTGCAGCCACCATTTCAGAGCATGCCTTGGAGGTGTCCTGTGATTTCCCACAGCCCAGGTATTTTTAGTCTGTGGTAATTCAGTGAACTCGCACAGAGATGATGCTCTGCCAGCTGCTGATGGTTGCCACTGGTGGGAGCAAGGATTTCACATCCAGTCCTGCACAAAAAGCCCTGATACTGCCTTTGGTCTCTTTGGGTCTGCTGCATGCCTTGGCTCAGTCACACAGCATCTCTTGTCCTTGACTGTAAAGGCGGGGGGAGCCAGAACTGGTTTTTGCCTGGCATCTCTCCCCTGCCTTCCCCTTGTCAAAGATGGAGTCAAGGGTGGTGCTGGATCTGGCTGTTGGAAGCTGGAGCTTGTGAAATGTCCAGAGATGCAGCAGCCATCTCCCCTTGCCCAAAGGATACAGAGGAGAAAGCTACACCAAGGGCATGTCTGCAACGTCAAAGCATCTGGAGACTCTCCTCAATATCTCCAGAGGGATCAATTTCTCCCCTTGCTCCTTGGGATGTAGCAGCCTCACTGGACTGCTTGGAAGGACCCCAGAGCAGTGGAGCAGCTCTTGGCTTGAATCAAGTTTAGAATCACTGAACTGAGGAATGGTTTAGTTTGAAAGGGACCTTAAAGCCCAGTTCATTCCAGCCCCTGCTGTGGAACCAGTTCATTCCACCCCCACCTTCCACTAGCCAGGGTTGCTCCAAGTCCCATCCAAGTCCCATTGAACACTTTTAGGGATGGGGCAGCCAGAGCTTCTCTGGGAAACTTGTTCCAGGGCCTCACTATCCTGCCAGGAAGGAATTTTTTTCCCTAATATCCAATCTAAATCTCCCCTCTTACAGCTAAAGCCATTACTCATTGGCCTGTCACTTCTTGGCCTTGCAAAAATCCCTCTTCAGCATTCTTTTAGAGATCCCCTTCAGGCTCTGGAAAGGACTCTTAAGATCTCCCTGAAGCCAGCCTGCTCCTCTCCATGTGGGTCTGCAAAATCACAGAGAAAAGCTTCTAAAGCCAAAGCCTGGCAATGCTTGGAAGGGTAAGCTAGGCAAGAAGGACAAGTCCATCTGAGATGGGAGTGTGAAGCTCCAGTGAACCTCATGATGTCCTTCTTCCCTGAACCAACTTTGTCCTCATGTCCCACTAGAAAATCTGCCATGAGTGCATGAGCTTTGCTAAAGCCATCCAGAGGGCTCCCCACCATCTGTCTCTGGGCTGGGTCCACCTTCTCCTCCACCATTGCAGGCTGGTGTTGGCCCAAGGTCTGGTCTAGCTGGCAGTGACACTGTTATTCTTGCTCTCCTGTGGCTGTGCTGGTGACACTGTCCCTTTGCTGAGCCTGGCTTGCACAGGGATGTGTTTTATCAGGCCACTTTCAGTGGGGAGCAGCTGTGTTGGGAGCTCCTCTGGTGCTGCTGTGTGTAATTCTGATCCTCAGGAACTGAGGAACAGATTATCTGATGTGATCACACCAGGAAGCATTGCTCTCGTGGCTGCCTCACGAGCTGCCAGCTCTCCTCCATCCCCCTCAGTGAAGCTGGTGTCACCTGGCTTGGATCATGTCACCTTGTCACCTCCCCATGGTGCCACACCAGTGCTGATCCCAGCAAAACAAACACAAACCCTCTGAGCTGTGAGGATCATGGTGTGGCAGCACCTGGAAAACATCAGCACAATGGACATCCCTTCCTCCAGCTCCTTGCTGGGGTGTCAGTGGCAGGTTACCCATGGCTCAGATTTCTGTGCACCAGACATTTGGATTGTCCTTTTGCAAACTTCTCATGAAGGTATGGTGGAGCACAAGCCTGCCCAGGGTTGGCACATGCCAGTGGACCTGTCCTTGCTTGGAGCAGGAGGGAAATGCAAGAGATAGGGATAGAATGGAGAAGATGGGAGGGTGAGAGCAAAGACTTCTCAAATACAATGGGTAGTGGCTTAGATGCTTCCTCTGCCAGCTCTCATGGGAACTGTGAGGTCTCCTCAGGTCTCATGGATTTACACACCTTGGACTTCTCTTACAGGTGTTCTTCCTTCTCCCAGTCCCTGTCTTTGCCTCCTCCATCAGGTGGTGTGGCTGGAGCAGGTGTTGCTGGTGAAAATCAAGGCACACAAGTCATTGAGCCCCTTAGCTGTGGGTTACCCCAGCTGCAGGCTTCCTTTGTGTGTTTGAGTTTCTCCAAGAGTTCCTTGTTAATCCATCAAGCCTTCTGGCATTTCCACCTGAGTTTTCTTTGTTGGGATGCATTGCTCCTAAATTAAGGGATGATCCTCGGATGTCACCCAGCTTCCTTGTGTCCCACTCCCCTCCAGGGCTCTGTCCCATGGCACTCTGTCAAATGGGTCTCTGAAGAGGCCACAGTCCTCTCTCCTGGAGTCCAGGGCAGTGATCCTTCTGTGTGCTGCAGTCCTGGAAAGCAGTTGGATGGCCAGGGACACTCATGCACCATCTGAGCATCCATCCCTGCATGGTGTGATGGGATGATGCTGTCTCCCTCTGGCCCTGTCAGGCAAACCATGTTCCAGTTGCCTGTTGAGGTTTGATAGAGGGCACTTCTCTGTGAGAAGACACCAGAGACTTCCCCCATGTTGGACAAGGTCAGCTAAAGCAGAGCCTATCACCCATGAGGGCAGGATAATGTATTTAGGAAGGGGAGAAAAAGCAGCTCCCATTCTATATCCCCCTGTGCTGTTTGGGGGCAGAAATGTAGAAATCAGAAGTAAAGTTGAGCCTGGGAAGAAGCCAGAAAAAGGTCTTTTAAGGTTTGGTTTTATTTCTCATTACCCTACTCTGATTTCATCCATAATAAATTAAATCAGTTTCCCCAGGGTGAGTCTCTTTTGCCCGTGATGGTAATTGGTGAGTGATCTCTCCTCACTGGGTGAGGTGACAATTATGCTGGACAGCCCTGTGGTGTCCCCTGTCTCCTGGCAGGAGCATGGTGGCCATGAGCAGCTTTGGTGTTGTGTCCCAAAGCTTGAGCACTACAGGTCAGGTGGGATCTCTGCACACGGGGTGAAAAGCTGGAGCACCCTGGAAGTAATGCAGCTGGAGGGGAAACAACAAAGATCATTTTAAAGATGATGCAGCTGGGGAAGAAATTAATGGAAGAAGGGGCATCCCAAAGCCAGGGCATCCTGGAAGTGATGCAGGTGGAGGAGGAATTCATGGAGATGTTCTTGGTTGGGCTTGGGGGGTTTGTCTTTGAAAAAGGGGGAAATGTGCTTCAATAGAATGGCTCCTGGTGTCCACAGCACCTTGTCCTCCATCCCACATAATGCCAGGATTTTCTCATACTCTGCCTTCCTGAATGGCAACTTTGCACCATCACCAACCCCTGATTTCTCCAGCTGGGATACAACTCTGATGGGAGCATTGGTGAGCAGGATGCTGAGTGGTTTGCATCCAGATTTGGGTGATATTGATTCCTTAAGAGCTTCAGAGATGTCACCTTCCCATAAACCAGGCGGGGTGGGAGTGACCCAAGTGGGATTCCTTCTGTTCAAGAGCATCGGCGTTCTTGGAGATGTGAAAGCATTGCTTCCTCACTGCTGCCCTTGTCATGCCTGCTCATCATCCTGCCGTGGGAGGGGGACACAGTGGGTGAAAAAAGCTGCTTAGGATCTATCCTGGGGTTTAAATTGTCCTGGGTTATTGTTGGAGGATTAGGAGGGGATTTGGTATGATTGGTTGCAGCGGGTTAAATATAGGCTGGTGTGTATTGGAGGTCTGGTGTTCCAACAGGGAAGGAGACACGGTGCCAGCTCGTTTTGCCCCTTCCTCTTTCATCTCTCTCTTGTGACTGTGGTGGTCGGGATGAAAAATGCCAGCACTTGTTTCTAATATCACACACTGGCCCCGGGATGCACAAGAGACTCCAGTGGTTTGCCATGCAATTAACTTGCAGTGGCTCACGTGGCCTTCTCTGCCTTCAGAGGGATTGAGCTGGCAGGGAGAGCAGAAGCACTGGGAGGGATTTGGGCTGGGTTGGGGTGCAGGAGGCAGCCAGGAGCTTCTTTGGATTTTAAGGAAAGGGGGACAGGCTCCTGCCTGCCATAAACTGCTGCATTAGGAGGAACAGAAGGCCATATTCCATGTGCCCTCTTTGGGATGCCTGGAACCATGAGTTGGGCTGTGGATTCCCAGCAGTTGGTTTCTCCCTCAGGTTGTCTCCATCATCACAGCCTGGCCATGTCTTTGTTAGGGCAGGTCCCCAGCACCTTCCTCTGAAGGCAGAGCCCAGCATCTCTTGCTCACTGGGATGAGCCAGTTGTGCCTCTTAGCCATGTGCTGGCACCATGATCTGCTCGCAACGTTTTCCAGGAGGAAAAGGAGAAAGAGAAGGTCTGCATTTCATTTCTGTCTCTGAAGGAGCCCCACGTGTCTGGCCTTGGCTCCATGCATTATCCATGCTGAAGCCTGCAGCTGGCTGCTGGCATAGCACAACGGGGGATGTGGGCTGAGATTTATAAACATGCTTCAGGCGCAGCTGCTCCGGGCTCCCTCGGCTCCATCCATCTCCCAGGGCCGTATATCTTGCTGCACTCATCAACCCTTGCAAATGTGTTTCCGAGTTTTACCTTGCTTGGATAAATGTGCCTGGCACAACAGACTCTGCTCCAGTGATCCGTGGCAAGGAGGAGATGCCACAATGCTGAGGGGTGCTGTGGAAGACCCCTCTGCCTCCCAGAAGAGGTACTGAGCGTCCTTCACCTCAGTGTGGCTGTGAGCCAGGCAGTTCCTCTTCTGAATTAGTGTGGAAAAGCTGAAACTCCAAGGTTTTCTGAATGCCCAGTGACTTTGCTCCGTGATGGGAGGCTGTGACCCCATGGATGGTTCTCCAGAGGAAAATACAGGGCAGAGGGATTCCCGTGGAGGTGCTGAAGCAAAGTGGCCCCGGGCAACAGAGGATTATTCTGCCAGGATTGGGTTTCCCTGCCAGGGACAGTCTTCTGGGCAGGAATGCTGGGCTCAGCTTGCCATCTAGTGGCAGTAGCAGCTTTTTCCGGAGAGGCATGAGGTTCATGGCCGTGCTGGTTCATAGCCCTGCTGGGAGGTCTGCAGCTCCACTTTGGGGTGCACAGCCCTTTCTAGGAGCTTTCTGCATTTTCCCCAAGATCTTTCCAGCTCTTTCACATTCCCTACCCTACCTGAGCACACACGGAGCCAATGTGGATCTTCAGGTCCCCCCTGAAGGGCTGAAATCCCACAACCCTTTGGGAGTCACTGGGTTTTAACATCCCATGAAAGTAGGGAATGGGAAGAGAGGTTAGGTGAGACATGGCAAGAGAAGGGATGAGCTGGGAGTCTCCTAATCCCATCTTGGTGTCCCTCCAGCCCTGAGCCCTGTGTCTTAACTCTTCTGAGAGCCCATGACCACTTGTCCACCCTCCTTCAACTCTAGAGCTAATCCCTTCCTCCTGCCTGTCTTGAGGGGCAGGTTCCTGGCATCATGGGATCACACCTGGCCCTGTCTGACCCTTTCCCCTTGCCTTGCAGGGATGCTGGTGGTCAACGTCACCTGGAGAAACAAGACATACGTGGGGACACTGCTGGACTGCACACAGCATGACTGGGCACCTCCCCGGTGAGTGCGTGGGGGGCTCTGGTGGGGTCCTGGTGCTGAGGGCAGATCTGGGCCTCTATGGCCGCCATGGCACCTGGGACACTGCCATGTGCCCATGGGGCTGCCACTGGGGTTGGCATCTCAGGCTCCCAAGGCACCTGGGACACTCTGCCATGTGCCCAGGGGGCTGCCACTGGGGTTGGCATCTCAGGCTCCCAAGGCACCTGGGACACTCTGCCATGTGCCCAGGGGGCTGCCACTGGGGTTGGCATGTCCTCCATGCCCAACCCAGCTGCTCCCATGGCTCTTTGCCCCTGCAGTCACATGTGGGGGGACTGGAGACAGTTTAGCACATCCCAGGGAACCTCTCTGGTTCCTCTTTATTGGCCAGTGGAGAGAGAAGTGTATGGGATTGGTAGTGAGGGGAGTAAGGGGGTCCCCACTGTGCCTTGGGGACAGCACAGCCATGTCTCTGTTCAAGCCTCTGTGTCCCCCTCCCTGTAGGTTCTGTGACTCTCCCACCAGTGACCTGGAGATGCGCAACGGCCGGGGCAGGGGCAAGCGGATGCGCCCCAACAGCAACACGCCGGTGAACGAGACGGCCGCCGCCTCGGACAGCAAAGGCAGCAGCAACAGCAGCAAGACCCGGGCGGGAGCCAACAGCAAGGGCCGCCGGGGCAGCCAGAACTCGTCGGACCACCGCACCCCGCCCGGGGGCACCGCCGAGGACGTGAAGGCCAGCCCCTCCTCGGTCACCAAGAGGAAGAGCAAGCCCCTCTCCGACATGGATCTGAACTCCAGCTCGGAGGACTCCAAGGGCAGCAAGCGCATCCGCACCAACTCCATGGGCTCGGCCTCGGTGCCGCCTGCCGCGGTCAAGGTGGAGCCGGCTGTCCTGGAGCGCAACTGCCCTTCGCCCATCCTCATCGACTGCCCCCACCCCAACTGTAACAAGAAGTACAAGCATATCAATGGGCTCAAGTACCACCAGGCCCACGCGCACACGGATGATGACAGCAAGCTAGAAGCAGATGTGGATAGTGAGTATGGCGAGGAGCCCTCCCTGCATGCTGACATTGGGAGCTGCAATGGTGCTGCTGGAACGCAGAAGGGCTCCCTGTCACCCGCGCGCTCGGCCACCCCCAAGGTGCGTTTGATGGAGCCACACAGCCCCTCCCCATCCAGCAAGTTCAGCGCCAAGGTCCCCTGCAAGAAGAAGGTGGGTGGGGAAGGGGACACAGACCTGGGTGCTCTGTCCAATGATGGCTCTGAGGATGGTCCCTCGGTGGCCGATGAGACGAGTAACGATGACTTTGACTCTCTGGAGAAGCGATGCATTGATAAGGACAAGTCAAAGAAGGCCTCTGGTGCTAAACAGGAGAAGATTCCTTCCAAAAGCTTGAAGTCTGCCAGACCCATTGCACCAGCCATCCCCCCGCAGCCGATTTACACCTTCCAGACTGCCACGCTGACCACAGCCAGCCCCGGCTCCTCCGCTGGCCTGGCCACAACTGTGGTCCAGACCATGCCCAACAGCCCCCAGCTCAAACCCATCCAGCCCAAGCCAACAGTGATGGGAGAGCCCTTCGCTGTCAACCCTGCCCTCACCCCTTCCAAGGAGAAGAAGAAGAAAGACAAGAAGAAGAAAGAGCCCAAAGAGGTGGAAAACCCTTTGACTCCTGGCAAAGCCTGCAGAGCAGAGGAAGGTAAGAGCCCTTTCCGGGGGGAATCCAGTGAGCTGGGAATGAAAGGAGAGGGACTGCTGAACGGTTCATCTGACCCCCACCAGAGCCGGCTCGCCAGCATCAAGGCCGAGGCAGATAAAATCTACAGCTTCACTGACAACGCCCCCAGTCCCTCCATCGGCGGGGCCAGCAGGCTGGAGAACACCAACCCAGCCCAGCCCCTGACCCCGCTGCACGTTGTCACCCAGAATGGGGCAGAGGCCAGCTCGGTGAAGACCAACAGCCCGGCCTACTCGGACATCTCTGATGCTGGGGAGGATGGGGAGGGCAAGTTGGAGAGTGTGAAGGCAAAGGATCCAGAGCAGCTGGTCAAGGAAGGCGCCAAAAAAGCTCTTTTCCCACCACAACCGCAGAGCAAAGAGTCTCCCTTCTACCAAGGCTTTGAAACCTACTATTCCCCTGGCTACCCCCAGGCTAGCCCAGGACCCCTGAACCCCGGCGGGCAGTCTGCAGCCGAGACACAGACCTTGAAGCTGAAGAAGGACGAGGAGCAGGAGAGCCCGGAGGTGAAGGTGAAGAGTGAAGGCTGTGAAGAGAAGAAGGCAGAGCTCAGCAGTGGCTCCAGCCAGCAGCCCTCGGTCATCCAGCAGCGCCCCAACATGTACATGCAGTCCCTTTACTACAACCAGTACGCCTACGTGCCACCCTACGGCTACAGCGAGCAGGGCTACCATGCCCACCTGCTGAGCACCAACCCTGCCTACCGCCAGCAGTACGAGGAGCAGCAGAAGCAGAGGCAGAGCCTGGAGCAGCAGCAGCAGCGAGGGCTGGAGAAGAAGGCAGAGCTGGGCTTGAAAGAGAGGGAGGCGGCACTCAAAGAAGAATGGAAGCAGAAGCCACCCATGCCCCCAACGCTGACCAAAGCCCCAAGCCTCACAGACCTCGTCAAGTCGGGGCTGAGCAAGCCCAAGGAGCAGGGAGGTCCTGATATGGCCAAATCCGTCATCATCCCCAAGCTGGAGGACTCGTCCAAGCTGTCCAGCAGCCAGGTCGCTGAGGGGCTGAAGGTGAAGCTGGGTGAGCCTGGTCACCTGGGGAAGGAGACGGCTGAGACGAAGGCTGGGTCCGAGTGTGGCCGGCAGGCGGAGGTGGACCCTGTTCTCTGGTACAGACAGGTAATGCCCTGCCCTGTCTGCCAGCCCAGCCTTCCTTGGGTTTGCTCCTGGAGGAAGCTGCTCACTGGGCTTTGATCACCTCAGAGAGCACGTGGGGAGACTCCGTGAGAGAAAAAGGGTGGGGCTGTGAGGCCGCAGATGAGCTAGGGAGAGCCTGGGGAAAGGGGAATGGAGTTTGCTGGTCTCCTCCAAACCCAGCCTGGATTTGGGACAGGTGGGGCTATGGAGAGGCAGCTGCTCTGGTGGTTGGCTTGTTCTTGCAGGAAGTGGAGGCCATGGGTGGGCCAAGGAGAGCTCAGAGAAAGGGAATGGGGTTTGCCAGTCTTCTCCAAACACAGGCTGGTTTTGGGACAGGCAGGACCAGAGGGAGGCAGCTGTTCTGATGGCTGGCTGTTCTTGCAGGAAGCTGAGCCCCGGATGTGGACCTACGTGTACCCGGCAAAGTACTCAGACATCAAGACAGAGGATGAGCGGTGGAAAGAGGAGAGGGACCGAAAGTTGAAGGAAGAAAGAAATCGAAGCAAAGAAGCCTCATCCAAGGAGGATGGGAAGGAGAGCAGCAGCTCCGAGTGCAAGCTGACCCCCACCGAGGAGGCTCGCATGGTGGGGAAGGACCCCAGGCCCAGTGTCCACGTCCCCGTGTCCTCACCCCTCACGCAGCATCAGTCCTACATCCCGTACATGCACGGCTACTCCTACAGCCAGTCGTATGACCCCAACCACCCCAGCTACCGTGCCATGCCCACCGTCATGATGCAGAACTACCCAGGTAGGGAGCTGGGGCCTTCAGGGGGTGTCCATTGCCAGCTGTCCCTGCTCTCGGGGTGGGGGGTGGCTGTGGGACATCCTCTCACACACGTACAGAGCCACGTGCTCCCACTGTGCTGCCTGAATGCTCCGGGTGCCCTGACTGCTTTTTTTCCCCCAGGATCATACCTACCCTCCAGCTACTCCTTCTCTCCATATGGGAGCAAGGCATCTGGCAGTGATGACAGTGACAAGTCCCGGGCCAGCCCCAGCGTGAGCTGTAAATCCAGCTCGGAGTCCAAGGCCCTGGACATCCTGCAGCAGCATGCCAGCCACTACAAGAGCAAATCACCCACGGTGAGCATCAGCAGGGTGCTGGCTTCACCCAGCTCTGTGGGATAGTCCCTAGATCCTATAAGGAGGTGGGAGCAGCTCTGTTTGTCATGTGGTTTTGCTGTTTCTATTGCTGTGGGGGGACCTGCAGCCATGGATTCCTACATTACAAATCCTTTGGGATGGACCAGCCAAACTATTACCGTGCCTGAGTGGGTCGCAGCTGGTGATAGAGAGACGGTGAATCTTGTATCTTGATCAGAAGGCTTGGTTTATTAAGATATTATATATAATACATTATGACTATACTAATAGAATATAGAGAGAGGTTTGCAGAGCAGCTAGGCTAGCTAAGAATAGAAAGAAAGAAAGAATCTATAACAAAGTTGTGGCCAAGGACTCAGTCCCCTAGCTTGCACTGGTGATTGGCCCTTAATTATAAACATAGGAAATGAGCCAATCAAGGTGTCCCTGTTGCATTCCCCAGCAGCTGATAATAATTGTTTACCTTGTCTTCTGAAGCCTCTGGCGTCCAGAAGACGCAGAAATCCGAAAGAAAGGATTTCTGTGGAGAAATGTCTGCGACACCAAACTTGTGCCCCAGTGCTGGGGCATCTCCAGGCCCTGCAGCAACCAGGTGACACTTGTCCTCAGCCCTGGAGCTGGAAGGTGGGATGTGGGGGCTGTCTCCATTCCACGGCTCCTTCTGGGCTGAGCTGGGAGGCACAGTGAGGAAAGAGTGGTCCTCAAACAGGCCCTGTATCCTCCACACGGCTTTTGTCTGTCCCACCCCATGGGCAAAGGCAGAGGGAACGTCCTGATACGTGCCCTGGGGTCACTGGTCATGTCCCTCAGCAGTGTGTGCTTTCTCCTCCGCAGATAAGCGAGAAGACGTCTCAGGAGCGGGAGCGCAGTGGCTGTGGGGTGGTGGGGGGCAGTGGCAGCTGCAGCAGCGTTGGAGGAGCGGGGGCAGGGGAGAGGAGCGGTGACCGGCCCCGCACGTCGCCCTCGCAGCGCCTGCTCTCCACACATCACCACCACCACCACCTCGGGTACTCGCTGCTGCCAGCACAGTACAACCTGCCCTATGCAACAGGTGAGAGTGGGGCTGCACCTGCCCTTGGGCCGTGACACCCTTACTCTGTCCCCGAGGGCCCGGCCCAGCAGCTGCTGACCCCTCTTGTCCCCGCAGGTCTCTCCTCCACAGCCATCGTGGCCAGCCAGCAAGGCTCCGCCCCATCCCTGTACCCGCCTCCCCGGAGGTGAGAACGGTAAGGCTCCGCTCCTGCCGCACTCCCCAGCCGGGCCGGGCCCCAGGTGCCCGGCATGGGCACTCACGGGGTGCCCTCGAGGGTTTAGGGTTTGCCCGTGCCTCTTGGGGCTCGTGGGAGCTGACTTGCCCTTGGGTCGTGGCAGGATGTGACACACCGGGATGCCTGGGCTGTGCAAGACGTGTGACTGGCTCACATGGAGAAGCGCTGGAGACTCCTTTAGACATCAGTTGAATGGTGTTAATTGTACTGCTTGACGTTCCTGCCGTGATCTGAGGCAGACTCTGTCTTCTCCCCTCGTCGGACACACACTGACTCCCCACCCCACCCCTCTCTGGGGACTGGGTGAGCTGGTACCTGCGGATATATTTATTCTACTGAGCACCAGCACTTGGGGTGGAGGCGACTCACCTGCCTGGTGCATATGAAGAGGAAACAGAAGCACTGAGGTTTCTTGATGAATTTGGGACCCTGCCGTGTCTCTGTGAGCTGCTGCTTCACGATAGGACTGGGGGCAGGCGGGGACTTGGAACATGGGGCCGAGCCTGCCGTGTGGCCACAGTCTCAGGAAAGGAAGGAAGGACTGGCTCACAGAGCCTTGGCGGGTGTCAGGGGGCTGGTGTGAGCCAGGTGGGTGGGTGGCAGCCTGGCTGGAGGCAGCTGTGGGGCTCTCCCAGTCCCTCATCTGGTCCTGCACCCCACAGCACCCACAACTCTGTGCCTGTGGCCAGAAGCCACCAGCATGTGGCCAGTGGCCAGAGTGGGGCTGGATAAGCTCTTGGCCCCAGCAAAGCAGCCTCTGCCCTTGGGGGCTGGGGCTCTGTGGGGCTGGGGGCAGCAGGGGACAGAGCTGGGGGCTGTGTCTGTCACCCCACAGGCTGTCTGGGCCCCCCAGGCTGTGCGCGGCCAAGACCTGCCTGAAGCTCCTGCCTGTGGCTTTCGCTTTGGTTTCGGAGCTGCAGCTCTACAAATCCCAGCCTTTTCTCTGCCCCACTATCACGGCAAGTGCCCCCCACACCCTGGGGCAGCACATCCTGCTGTTGGGGGGGCTGTGGCTCCCCTTTTCATCCACCTTTTGCTTTGAGGGCAGCTTCCCCAGGCCGCAGGCAGGGCGCAGCAAGAAACAAGCACACTTAGGTTCTGCCGGAGGCGTGTGGGGCCGTGCCGGTCCCCGCTCCAGCCTCGTGCCAGGGCTGGGGGCACCAGGTCCTGGAGGAAGATGGTCCCCACTCCTGGCTGCTGCCAGCTCTGAGGACAGGGGCTTTCTGGTCCTCTGCCCCCAGCCCCAGCGCGGCTCACCCCAGGCCGACACTCTACCTCGGCCCCGCAGCGGCCGGGCCGCCGCCCTGCCCCGCCTCTCCCGCTGCCCGGCCGGGGGACGGGGGCCGTGCTCTCAGTTGTGTGTGTCCGTGTCGCACCCGGCCCCGAGGGCCGCTGTACGGGGATGCTCTGCCTGCTGGGCTCTGTACATACTGTAAAAAGCAATTGTTTGAAAGCTGTTGTTTTGGGTTTTGTTTTCTTTCCCCGTTTCTTCCCCATCCCGCTGTACCCAGTTGGAAAGGAGGTGCTGGCTGCTCTCGGCCTGCTTCAGGTGCCGGCAGCACAGTGGCCCCAGCCTGCTCTTGTTGTCTGACTCATTTTTCTTCCACCTTTTGTTGTGTTTGGAAGGAGACGGGGCCGCGTGGCCCAGCACACTCCGCAGGGACAAGGTGGGTTGATGGACCCGCCCCGCACCTGGCACAGAGCCACACACAGCCACGGGAGCCGGGACCGGCGGGCTCGGGGTGCTCTGAGAGCCCCACATCCACCGTGGAGCAGTGTGTGTCCCGACTGGCAGGGTCAGGGTGCTTGCTCTGAGAGCCCCACATCCACCGTGGAGCAGTGAGTGTCCTGACTGGCAGGGTCGGGGTGCTCAGAGCCCCACATCCACCGTGGAGGGGTGAGTGTCCTAACTGGTAGGATTGGGGTGCTCAGGGCCCCACATCCACCGTGGAGGAGTGTCCTGACTGGCAGGGTTGGGGTGCTCAGAGCCCCACATCCCACCGTGGAGGGGTATCCTGACTGGCAGGGTTGGGGTGCTTGCTCTGAGAGCCCCACATCCACAGTGGAGCAGTGTCCTGACTGGCAGGGTTGGGGTGCTCAGAGCCCCACATCCACCGTGGAGGGGTGTCCTGACTGGCAGGGTTGGGGTGCTCAGAGCCCCACATCCACCATGGAGCAGTGTCCTGACTGGCAGGGTCGGGGTGCTCAGAGCCCCACATCCACCGTGGAGGGGTGTCCTGACTGGCAGGGTTGGGGTGCTCAGGGCCCCACATCCCACCGTGGAGCAGTGAGCGTCCCGACTGGCAGGGTTGGTTGGGGTGCTCAGAGCCCCACATCCACCGTGGAGGAGTGTCCTGACTGGCAGGGTCGGGGTGCTCTGAGAGCCCCACATCCCACCGTGGAGGGGTGTCCTGACTGGCAGGGTTGGGGTGCTCTGAGAGCCCCACATCCCACCGTGGAGGGGTGTCCTGACTGGCAGGGTTGGGGTGCTCAGGGCCCCACATCCCACCGTGGAGGGGTGTCCCGACTGGCAGGGTTGGTTGGGGTGCTCAGAGCCCCACATCCCACCGTGGAGGGGTGTCCCGACTGGCAGGGTTGGGGTGCTCAGAGCCCCACATCCACCGTGGAGCAGTGAGTGTCCTGACTGGCAGGGTTGGTTGGGGTGCTCAGAGCCCCACATCCACCGTGGAGGGGTGTCCTGACTGGCAGGGTCGGGGTGCTCAGGGCCCCACATCCCACCGTGGAGGGGTGTCCTGACTGGCAGGGTTGGTTGGGGTGCTCTGAGCCCCACATCCACCGTGGAGGGGTGTCCTGACTGGCAGGGTTGGTTGGGGTGCTTGCTCTGAGAGCCCCACATCCACCGTGGAGGGGGGTCCCGACTGGCAGGGTTGGTTGGGGTGCTCAGGGCCCCACATCCACCGTGGAGGGGTGTCCCGACTGGCAGGGTTGGTTGGGGTGCTTGCTCTGAGAGCCCCACATCCACCGTGGAGGGGGTCCCGCTGGCTGCTCCTACCTCCAGCCCCGGCCGGCCCGGCCCAGCCGGGCTCCCAGCACGGCCGGGGCCCACAGCGGCCCCAGCGGCGCAGAGGAAGTGCCTGGGGGTGTTGGGGGTGCCACAGGCTTTGCTGGCAGGCAGAGGGGCTCGGGGGGCTGCTCCCCACCTTCCCACTTGGGTCCCAGTTGAGTCTCCCTTTAGGTGTTAAATGAAACAACAGTTTTTGCAGAATAGGTTTGAGGTTTGACGTTTTCGGGGTTCTCTGGGCCAGCCCCGGTGTCAGACCGTTGGTGTTTATAGCTCGTTTCCATTGGCGTTGCTGTGTTGGGTTTCATTTCAGTCTTCCTGACTCTGCCCTTCTGTAAAGTGTACATTATTACCAAGTTCCTTGTTTTTTTATATATATATATATAAATATATATATATACAAACTGTACTCTTCTTGCCTTTGTACATTTAGGCAAGGAGGGAGAATAAATCTTTTTAAGAGACAATCACAAACCTGTGAGGGTGGCTTTTTCTTGCTGTTCCCCCAAGTCTGGTCCTTTATCCCTAAAGAGCGTGGCCAGTTATTTTTAGGGGCGGGAGAGGGGATTTCCCTGCCTCAGGCATCTGAGAAGGCTCCTGGTTCTCACTGACCCCTAGACCCACCTCTGGCCCAGCACTCATGGCTCTGGTGGGTGCTGCAGCTGAGCTCAGAGCTGGTAATTGGGGGCAGAACCCCCTAGGGCTGAACCCCTGGGCACCAAGGGCCTGCCCTACACCATGGCCTGAGGTACAGGAGGTACAGGGCAGAGGCACCTTCCACATTTTCCACAGGTGCTTTTGGAAGGCATTTGATGATCTTGGAAATCCACATTTGCCCTCCTTTACTTGAGGCAGGGCAGGAGAGGATTTGAAATTGTCCAAGAAGCACATGCAGTCACACAGCCTCGTATCTCCAGCAGAATGAGGAGCTCGGATCAGCCTCACTCCAGCTCCTGTGATTAGAATCCTACATTTTACCAGTCAAATTTACCAGTAAGAAGCAGCAAAGTGGTTCCCATCCCATCAGCTGGGATGTGCCAGCCACTGGCACGTGCAGGGACACCCAGGAGGCACCCACCAGTCTCGGGCCAGAGTTGGGGCAGCTCCAGCCACAAGAAGGGGTAAAACTGCACCCTTCTCAAGGCAGCAGCAGCACTCAGCAGTTTCAGCCAGGAACACCCATTCCCAAGGGCTCCTCTTTCAGAGGACAGCCTCTTTGATTTTAAACTGGTAGAGGGTCTAATGCCCTGCTGGAGAGAGCAGAGCTCCTTTCCTTCTTGGCTTCATGGAGGTGAAAGAGGGCAAAAGAGACCCAAATTTATGATTATTTATTCACCCTCACTCATATCCCAGCCCCACCTCTCCCTAACCACTCACCATGGTGGATATGGAATGATGCAGGTCCAGCTTCCCAGTAGAATCATCTGTGAAGGGCAAGGGCACAACAGGAGCAATCCCACAACAAGGAGCCAGGCCAGGAAGAGCTGAGGGCACTGCCCTGGGGCACAGCCCAATTCCCTGCCAGAGAGAGCCAGCCCAAGTACAGGGACAGGGCTGAGCCATGACCTACTGCTGGCACCATGTGGCCCCTGGGTGGGGAGAATATCCCAGCACCTGCCCCCACACAACCCTTTGGTTTGGACACAGCCATTGGTGGCATCTCAAGCCTTGAGCTCATCCCTGTGGGAAGATGAGTAGGAGCAGAGCTGAGGGCTTGGGGTTACTCCAAACCCATCCTGGGGTGGATGGTAAAGGCAGGAGCTTTTCTTGGCTCTTTGGACCATCCCAGCCAGCATGGTGCAGGTCAGGAAACTGCTCCTCCCAAATAAGCAGCCCCAGGTGTGTCAAGTTCATCTGAATGCCCCTTTTATTGAATGCTGTGATAGTGTAGTGGGAACATGGAACAGGGTTAAGACTGCGTAAAACAAAAGCTGGAAGAGCAAGAAGTTTCAAAAAAAAAGGGAAAAAAAAAGAGGTTAGACCAGTTAAACCAGCATTGGAGTGGAGATGTATGGGGGGTTTAATGTAGTGTTAAAGGATAAACTTGAGTGTCTCCTGCATGTGCCCCACACCAAGCCAGGCTGTTTGTAAGGTCTTGAGTGGGACATGGAGGGGCCGTGTCCCAGCTGAGCCCACGCGGGGCAGGCAGGAGGAGTCCCCAAGGTGGTACCGACCCCGGGGCTCCCACACCATGCAGCTGCATGGGAAGAGCTCCTATGCCAGTTCATAAACATCTTCCTTTTCCTAGTGATGATTACATGTGTGATAGATAGTTCTCTAGGCAACATGTTTCAATGAGAGTCAACTCTGGGGGTACACAGCCCAATCTAACAATGAGAAATGCGCTCGCAGTCCAACAGAAGCTCTGCTTCCCTCTCCTCAGGAAAGGAGGTGGTCCTCTCTCCCCTCCACAGCATGTAGGGTCCCACTGGAGTTGCCCTCTGCAGCTATTCTTCGTCGGAGGAAGAGCTCTGATCCAGGGGGTACACCATGAACATCACGTCGGGCCGCGCCGGGACAGCGGGGTGGCCGGGCCGCACGATCTCAAAGCCCAAGAAGCTGAACGTCTTCAGGAGTGGAGCTACCAAAGACAAGGAGATATGTTACCACCAGGAATAACCCTCTTTGCCTCTCCCTTGAGCCATCAGTATCAAACTGTGTGGGACGCCCTCTGTGGGTGCACCCACAGCTTCCTGTGCAGAGAAGCACAGCCCTCCCCAGCAGGCTGGGGGCTTTTGTCTCCTCCTGTGCTCACTGCAGCTGCTCCTGAGTGTCAAGGGATTTCAGCTGTGCAGCTGAGCAGCTCTGTCCATGTTTCTCCTGCAATATTTTTTCTATCCCCTGTGAGAAACAGCAATCCTTGGTTGTGTGCCTGCACCAGCTGCACATCCCTGCTTTCCCAGGATGTGGGTGGCCATCCCAGAGGATTTGTCCAGGCCCAGCACCCCTTGAGCACCGAGAGAGAACAGACAGCAGCAAGGAGGAATCTCTTTGGGGACAAGGGTGACATTTGCTGTCTCCACAAGGAGGTGCTGGAGCTCAGCAGAATCTCGAGACAGCTCTGCACAGGTCGGGGTGGGACCCCAGGAAAGCCACTTATGGTTCCCTGTGGGAATTCAGAGTGGGGCCAGCCCACACAGATCCAGTTCTGTGGCACCGTGCCTGTGTCACTGAAGCAACGGCTGCCCTGTCACCTGTGATACCCTGGTGCAGTGTCCCACCCTGTGGCACCCTCGGGCAATCAGCTCCAGGACACTGAGTGATAACACAGAGGAGCTCCTGAAGCTGTTTTCTGGCAGCACTGAATTCCAGCTGCATAGACAAGGACCCAGGATCTGACCACTCCAGAACTACAAACAACCCCTGGCACTGGCTCTGTCCCCTGTCCCCAGCCTCTGCAGTGCTAGTGTGACATAACAGCCAGGACTTGATTTGGAAATTATTCTTGGCATGGTAATGAGGGATGATGACATCTTCCTGGGCTCAGCTCAGCTTTACTAAGGCTCTTCATTTCAGAGAAGCCGGGGCAGCTCGTGAAGCTGCAGAGTAAAATTAGAATTGGGGTTGGAATTACTGGCTGGGATACAGCCTGGCTCTGGGGGATTTGCAGTGACACATTCCCAGCCTGGTACGTCCCCCAGCCCCCAGGCTGTAATCCCTCACCCAGCATGTCTATCTTTAGACCCTAATGCAGCCCCCAAAGCCATAAGTATCTCAAGCTAGGGCCAGGATTACCTGTAAGCCTGGAAAGGACAGGAGTGCCAGGAGATCTTTAAAAAGCTGATGAATTTCAGGACAACAGGCTCTAAGTGCTTGTTTTCTGTCTAGTAACTCCTCCCTTTCACCTTCCATGTCACAGCAGCCTGGTGCCAAACAGAGACTTCACTGCTCACCAAAAGGGGGAATATTAACTGACACTGGATGAAAAAATCACCCCAAATCATTCAGGAGCAGCATTTTGCACCAGAGTATTTAATGGCAGGGCAGCAAAGCAGATGAACGGAATCCCACATGGAATCCCAGATGGTTTGGGCTGGAAGGGATCTTAAAGCTCATTGAATTCCACCCCACTGCCACAGGCCAGGACAGCTTCCACTGGACTAGGCTGCTCCAAGCCCTACCCAGCACATCTGCTGGAGAAACCACAGCACTCCCTCACCCTTATCCTCCACACAAAACTATTCCTGTAGGAATTATGCACATAACAATCCCTGCACTGGGAGGGTCCCCTGGGATGACCAAGTTTCTTTAAAGTCTCAGCAGCACCGTGTGGGATGTCAGGAGCAAACCCGAGCACAGACCAGCTCTCACCTCGATCTTCTCTGCTTTTTCTGAAGCAGATGAAGACATAGTTGACTTTCATTTTTTCTTCAGCAAATTCCAGCAGTGCTGACAACCTGCCAAGGAGGGAGAAGACAAAAGGACATGAGCTCTGGGAAGTCCTGTCCTGAGGAAGCCTCTGAGCATTATCAAATTATCAACTGTTTGGATGATTTCGGACACAAAGATTGTTTACAGCACCCTTCCAGCGAACAATGGGTGCTGAAACAATGGGCTTCCTGCCCTGCAGATCCAAGAGCTGTCCTTGCTCCCAGTCAGGATCAGTTCCTGTCCTCACAGCCACAAACACCCTCCCCACCCGTGGTGCTTTGGGACCGAAGCCTTCGTGGTCAGGAAGCGGAATATTGCAGCTGCTCCCAGGCCAGGCTGCATTCCCTGGCAATGCACGTGGGGGCTCTGGGAGTTCTGTGCTTTTTGGGAAGGAAAAGCGCCCAGAACCGAGCTCGTGGCAGGCAGAAAAGGAGAACAAACCATCCCCAGAGAACACGTGCACAGGCAAAGCCATTTCCTGAGCTGGATGGCACAGCTGCTGCCCCCTGAATCCTGGCTTCCTGCCTTCCCAGCTGGATTATTTCTGCCACCTCCTGATGGAAGCGGTGCTGCAGGAACCCCTCTGCAGCCTCCAGGGTGGCTCACTGATCAACTGCTGTCACTTGGAACCGCTGGCGCTGCCACAGCAGTGACAAACAGGCCTTCACTCCACATCTCAGCAACCAGCTGTCAGAGCAGAGCAGGAGATTAAATTTGCAAGGCTTCTGTTAATATGTTAATGAACTACTTTAATTATGGCTTCTGGCCTCTCCTCGGCTGTTTCACCCAGCTAAAAATAACCTGACAAAATTGCACTTTAAGTCACAATGACAGTGGCAAATAAATCCCCTCCCAGAAGGACCCATTCCAGGGAGAGCCCAGAGATTTACAGGCCAACTGGAGAAACTACACAAACATTTATCTGCACTCAGAGGCAAATGAGACAAGTGTGAGACAGCAACAACACTGCCACTTTCCTGAAGGTGCCCAGCCATGGGTTTTTCCTTAATGAGCTCGTGTCACTGAGGGATGAAGCCTGCTTGGAGATTTAGGAGGAGCTGAGGAATCCAGCAAAGCCACATCTCCACTGCAGCAGAGACCTCTGGCACAGCACTTGGCAGGAAGGAGCTGCTCTGGAAGCTGCATTTACACAAACTTCCCACAGCAGAGCTGTCTGGACAAAACATGACCGGATTCTGCCAAGAGAAAAATCAGAGCTCCTGGCAGAGCCCAGCACCAGGACAGCATCAATAGCATGGAGGGGTTTGTAGTTCCCTGAAAAAGAGGAAAATCTGCCAAGATTGGCTTGCCAAGTGTCCAGAGAAAAATAAAATTAAAAAATAATAAAATATCAGAGGAAATCTTGTTGGCTTTCTATACCAAAGTATACAAAGATTCACTCTGCTCATTTATTGCTTGTTTTTCATTAGGCTTGGGACTCAAAAAATGTAACTCACTTGGAATATCACTGGGGGGAAAAATATTCCTGTGGAGGACTCCACAGATCAGGGAGCAGAATGTGCACAGACCACAATCAGAGCTGCTATTGCACAGCCCATTTTCCCCACACACACCATGGAATCCCAGGATGGTTTGGTTTGGAAGGGACCTTTAATCATCTCATTCCAACTCCTGCCAAGGGACACTTTCCACTAGACCATGTTGCTCCAGGCTCCATTCAGCCTGGCCTGGAACACTTCCAGGGATGAGGTGTCCATCCACAATCACTTATGTAACCCAAGTCCTGCCCTCCAGGAGCCATGGCTGCACCTTTGGGATGCAGAACTTACCCTTCTTTGCTTCCATCAGCTAATAATCCATCAGGGATTTCCACAAAGAGGCTCTGGTTTGAGAGCACTGCATCCCAGGAGGAGGTCTTCACCTCTGTGACCTTGTACTGGAAGTGGACAATGTGAGGCTTCCCTTCATGCACTGGGACATCTTGGCTAACAGTGATCTTCTCATCCTGGGAAAAGGAAAAAGGTGAAGTCCTGAACAGCCAGAAGACAACTGGAGAAAGCAAATGCAAAGGAATGGTCTTAGGGTTTTTCTGAGAAGAGGATTATGCTTTTCCCTTCTCCTTTTGCTGGCTCAGGGACACATCACACAGTTCTCAGCCCTCAGAGGGATTTCTAGCTGTGTTTTCCTGTTAAGGAATGTAGTTTTACATATTGACATGGTATTAAATTTCTGAGTAGAAGACTCCACTCCCTCCCTGCAGGCTCCAGCCACATCTGGTGGAGCTTCAGGAACTGCCCTTCCAAGAACACAACTGGACCCAACACCCAACACAGAGCTGCTGCTACCACAGCCCAGCCAGGTTTGGTGCCTCCCCCATCCCCAACACAGCCTTTCTGTTCCAGGAGTGACCACAAATTGCTTTCCCAGATTTTATGGTTTGCCTCCTGGTGTAAGGGAGGAAAACACAGAGCATGGGGAAATTCCAGCAGATCTGAAGCTTCTGAGGAGGTCTCCTCCAGAGACCACAAATGCACATGTCCTTCCCCACTCCTGCCCCGTGAGGATGCCAAGCATGCAGATTACTTGGGATCAGCTCAGCAGTTCCTAGAAAACAATTCAGTGGTTAAGCCCCATTCCTTCAGACAATTCCTGCAGGCACTTGGCTTGCCCAGTCATGATTTCCATGTTTCAGTGCAGAGCCCTGAGTTAACACTGTTACTGCAGTGGAGATGAATGTCCCCTGTGCTTGGTGGCAGCTCCTGTGTCCCTGTCCCTCATCACAGGCACCTGGGCAGCTCTGGAACCTGGAAAGCCACGTGTCCCCCTGTCCTCAGCAGGTGGGTGGGCAGTGGTTCTCTCCTCTGGGACACTGGGTGGGTGCTGTCCAGCCTCCAGATATTTTATTTTAACAGGGTGATTAATTCAGCAGCTCTTTCCAAGCTCCTCAAGCCACTGTCCCAGTGCTTTAATTCCTATTGCCTCCTGTCTTAAACCAGATGTCCCTTGGTTTGAGAGCTGTATGACAGAGCAGCCTCTGAGGACACTGACACTGGTGACAAAGTAATACCATGGGCAAACTGGGAGCTGCCTGGCCTCTGAAAGCTGAGCAGAGGAAGTTGCCTTTCATTGAAAGTTCACAAAGCTGAGCTGGAAAACAAGCTTACACTTCACCAGAATAAATATCCTGTAGGAAACAAGTTTATTCATTGAGTTTGAAGGAAGTCTGAGTGGCTGAGTGCACCAAGAAATGCACTGAGAGCTGTTCCAATGAGGTCAAGTTGTGGCTGTGATGGAGCCAGCAGAGAGAGGCAGGGCTGAATACAGAGATTCTTACAAAACACAAATCCAAGGGGCTCATGTGTAAATCCTCCAGCAGTGACTTTACAGGACCCTTTACAGGTCTTGTTTCTGTTCCAGAAAACATCCTTCTCTCCAGAAAAGCTCACAGCTCTTCCCATGCTCACAAAAGTAAAGCTGGGTGAGGAGGGTAAGGGGAGCAGGCTGGGATTGACACATGGGAGGTGTGCCTTTGATGGCACTGCCACAGTGAAGGGAAAAGCTTTCTGAGCCCTTTGGTTCAGAACTTCCTTGGCACCACAAGTTGTGTCCAGTGCCCTAAACCCAGTGAGATTGTTCCACTGAACCCCCTGTGACAGCCCAGGAGCCAAAGGCAGCAGGACCACAGGGATTAGCAGAACCAGTTCCCCTGGTTCACTGGGAATGAGGTTTACACAGCCTGCCTGGGCCAGCTGACACTTTATTTCTAGGCATCCAGAGATGCTGGGGAAGAGAAAAACTCTGTGGGCTGCAGCAACAACAGCCCAAAATTCTTTGGAAGCTGCTCAAAGCAAAATCCTGTTTACACAACAAGCACTCGGTTTTAGCTCACCGTGGAAAAATCCCCCCACAAAATCCCCCTGCCACGTTCCTGTGGACAAAACCCTCTGCCACCAGAGTGGATTTCACCCAGCTGCCCAAACCCTGGCTCCCCAGCCCTGCAGCTCCATTTCAGCAGTGCAAAGCTGCAAGGAGCACTTCCACTTGGTTCCAATTCACCAAACACAGGATTTCCCAGCCCTGCTCTGCTCCTCAGATGTCCCAGGAAGGATGGGGGGAGGCCCTGGTGTGGTGGCAGGGTCAGAGGAAGGATGGTACAACCCACCCTGGCCAAGGGGCTGGAGAAAGCTGTGGGAGCCCTCCCTGCTGCCATGTGCTGCACCCACATCAGTCACTGTGGCACTCCCAGCTCCAGCAAAGCTCCCTGCACGGAGAGCTGAGCTCAAAGTCTCTTAACACAAAAATCCCAACACCTAAAACAATCCCAAATTTATGGCAGTGGTGTATCTGAGTCCTGCTGGCAGAGGCAGGTGTGTTCAGAAAGGTCATCCCTTGGACTGGAACAGCTGATACAGCTGGAAAAAGGACTGCAGCTTTCAGATCCAGATGCCTTTGCAGGTCATGCTGGTTGGAAAGCTCAGCTGCTGTAACTGCAGCACTGCCAGACTGAGCAGGTGACCAGAATCCAGTCACCACCCCAAGGTGTGACACACCTCAAACCCTGGGGTCACCTCTGGGCCCCTCATCCCAGGACAGCACCAATCTGATGAGGGGCAGCTGGGGGGGCTCAGCCTGGAGAAAAGAAGGTTCATGGGGGCCCTTGCTGCTCTCCACAGCTCCTTTGCAGGGGGGAGCAGCCAGGAGGGAGTCGTGCTCTGCTCCCAGGGAACAAGGGGTGGGATGAGAGGAAATTACCTCAACCACTTGCAGGCCAGAGCAGGTTGGGTATTAGGGAAAATGTTGTCACTGAAAGGACTGTCCAGGCCTGGCAGAGGCTGCCCAGAGAAGTGGAGTCACCATCACTGAGGGGTTTAAAAGCCCTGTGGATTTGGCACATGGAACATGGGCAGTGCTGATGGAACAGCTGGACTGAATGACCTTAGAGGGTTTTTCCAACCCAAACTATTCCATGACTCTTTGCTACAGAAGGGGCTGATTTTCTAACAGATTCTGCTAGTTTTTGTCAAGCAATAAATCCAGGAGGAATTCCATCCATATTTCTGGGATGCAGTTATCTGGATGACATCCCCCCTGCCTACACACCACTGCCAAAATCTGCAATGTTGGGGCTGTACTGGAATCAAACACTCCAAAGTCTCCAAATAATGATTCCTTCCACCTTCCTCCTCCATGCTGAGCCCATTTTTTGCCTCTGGGCCTTGCCTGGTGCACATACAAGGCTTGGCAAAGCTGGGCAGCAGGAGTTCAGGCTGCAGGGTCCCATTTCCCACCCAGAGGGGATTCATTACTTCTCCTGAGCCCACCTGATGCTGCTTTTGTATCTTCCTTCTGTGACAGGAAGCCCATTGTGCAGCTTCTCTGGAGTTTGTACCCCCAAACATCTGTGACAATTCACCCTGAGCATTAAACTGATGGGACCTTATCACTGGAGGCTCATTGAGGTTGACATTTTGCAAGGTGAGGAAAGTGCTGAAAACTCACCAAAGGAAACTGAGAGCAACCAGGAGCTCTGTGATTCTCTCAGGAACTCCCAGAGGAGTCTCTGGGAGCTGTGGCCCAAAAGGGTCTGTATCTTTTCATCAGGTGACGTCTGTGTGCCGCCCACAGGTTAATTAAAATCAGGTCTAACACCTCTGACAACAGCCAAATCTGCAGGGTCAGCAGAAATTCAGCTGCCTCATCTGCAAGGAAAAGCAGCCCTTGTCCCAGCAAGGAGACAGCTGTGAGCCAAGGCACACAAATCACTCCACAGGAAGGAGCAGCCAGGGCTCCTCACTGGAAAGGAGAGGTCCCATGGAATGAGGAGGAACACCAAATGAGACAGCTGCAGGCCTGCAGACACAAAGCCTTGCTGATCCTGCCCTGCCTGTGCTCATGCTCTGGGAACAGCCCTGTCTGGGAGCTGCCTCTCCCATCTGCACCTGGGTTCAGGCAGCTCCCAGGCCCTGAGAGCTTCACCTTCCAGAGCAGGGGGCAGGAAGGAGCTTATCAACCCTCCCCTGCTGCATTTCACCTTTCTGCTTCTCACTTCCTTTCTCTGCCAGCCATTTCAGAGGCCCTTTCACGTTTTGATAATGCAGGCTCCCTGTACAATAGCTGCAGCAGGCCCCTGGGGACAGCCTGGTGAATGATCTGCTGCACAATGGGCTCTCATTTCTTAATAAACAGGTGATATTTAAGCAGCAGAGACCTGAACAATTACCTGTTCTCCCACTTATTATCTCAGAATTCTTTGCATTTATTCCCACCAGAGTGTGAAAAGAACTGAGCAGAGCTGTAACACAGGTAGAGGTGAATGTTTAGAGGTTAAATGTGTCTCACCTTATAAATCAGAGCTGAAAGAGAAGGATCCCTGCCACCCCCTCGCCCACCGGGGATCTTCGACAGTGGGTGAGGGGCATCAGGAGCACCACAGAGGCCCTGGAACGATGTGCCTGCAGCACTGCAGCTGGGGACAGTTACTCAAAGGTAAAATACTACTGCAAGAAAAACAGAGAGAACACCCTGTTACATTAGCAGGGATGGCGTTTGGGAGGCTCAAACCCCCACATGGTTTGTATCCTCGCTCCTCCACAGCACCCAGGGGTCAGCACAGAAAGCACCCACTGCCCCAGGGGCACCAGAACCCGCAGGGGGCTTTGCTGGGAATGGAGGAGGGGCCAGAGCCGGGAACCCGGAGATTGCTGAGCAACCCCATGCTAATCAGGGAGCCCTGGAAGGCTGCCAGGAGCAGATGGCTGGGAACACATGACCAGATGAGCACACATTTTCTAGAGGCAAATATCTACAAATAGATCAACAGGGCCTAGGAGGAGAAGGTTTAAGTTTCACATTTTCAAAGGCAGGAGAAGTGAAAGGGTTGGTTCTTCAATACACTCCACAACATCCATGGCAATATTTTCACACACACATGAAGCACCATGCAAGCATCTTCCATCCCACCCTAAAAATTACCAGTTCACCCCAGGAACTACTTTGAACAGCAAGAAAACACATTTCCTTTGCAGTTTCCAAGATTGTTTGGAAGTTCTACACATGGTCCTCCAGAATTGCTTTGGACACAGCCTTTAATACCTGCTCTGGCTTTTAGGAAACTCATCAAAGCAAATTATTTTACTTCTGGAGCCTTGGTTCCTCTCTCAGCACCACAAGAGCTCTGTGCTGAGGCCCAGCAATGTTCCTTCAGCACAGCCCTTCCCAGTGCTCCCATTCTGGAACAGCTCAAAGCTGTGCAAGCACCACCAAAACAACACAGTGAGGGGGGGTTTGTGAGCACAGAGCCAGCAGTGAGGCTGAGGGATAAATTCTGCAGCTGCTCTGACAGCCACTGTCTGCCCTTAAACTTCTCACTTGCAGTGATTACCAATGCAGTGTTTTTCCACTCTAATCCCTGTCCACGAGGCAGACAGGCTTAAGTATCCAAACAGAGCTGCACTGTCAGAACCACCTCAGATGCCAGAAACAGGGAATCAGTCTGGTTTGGGCTGGGAGGGACCTTAAAGCCCTCCCAGTTCCACAGGGACACCTTCCACTGGACCTGCTTGCTCCAATCCACCCTGGCCTTGTCACTTGCCCGTGCCAGCTGCAAACAAACTACTACAGGTTGGTATTTCTGAGTGCCAAAAACAACTCACAAATGCACAGGGCAGAATTCACCACGGATCTCTGCTTACCACCCACCACCAAAGCCATCTTTCTACAGAAAACACCGACATTTTCCTGCACATATTCCCTCCCCCAGGTTTGCTGGAGGGGGCACTGGGGCAGCATTGCCATGTCAGGCAGCTCTTGGAGAAAAAGCAGTTTCACTACACCAGGAGATGTCTGGGAGCAGAGCAGGGTGTTGTGTGCTCCCTGCTGTGCCCGGGGCCATCAATGGGCCAGTGTGTGCTCAGTAGTAGAGGATGTCGAGAGGATGACAAAGCACTTTGTGCCGTCCCCACCCCCGAAAGCTGTTGGCAGCTTTGTTATTCCCTTCCCTCCTCCCTCTAGCCTCCAGCCAACAATGTACTATTGATAGCTCTTTGCAACTTGCGGCCAAGGCATCGAGAAACTGGATAATGAAGTGGAGTTGTGGGAAAAAAAAAAAAAAAAAAAAAAAAATTAAACCAGAGAGGCAGCCAAAGACACTTCCCGGTTTCACTTCCTCTGGCACACGCAGAAGTCAAAACACCAGCCCCCTTCAGCTGCTGCCTGCACACCTCCACCATCCTCCCCCAAAATCAGGGTCCCTGCACACCACCCCGACCCCACCGAGGACTGGGGTTCTGAGAGCAGCACCCTCAGGGAAGAGAGTGCAAAAAAGGGCTTTTGCTTTCTCCAGCTGGGCTTCAGCTCACTGGGGGGAAATTCATGAGAACACCCAACAGCATCTGATCCCTCCACCCATCCTCGCTACAAACTCTCCCCGAGGTCTGTTTGTAGCTTAAAAGTTAGGCTTGTGCTCCCTTCTGACGTCTGTCCTCCTTGGAGAAGCTGCTTCCCTGCTGCTTGGTAGAACTTAGGATGCATTTAGATCACCAAGGCCTCTCCGTGGAGGAACTCCTCAGTTCGAGCTCCCCGTCCGTGCTCTGCCCGCAAGGGGAGCTGAAGTCCATGTTGAGCGCTCAGCTCTCATCCCGCGGGTGTAATTTTAACTCACTAAGCTCCCAGCGATCCCAAGCCCGTGCCCTGTCCCTGGGAAGTGCAAAGGGCAGCTCAACAACTTCAGAACCCCATCATCGCTGCTCGTGGCACACAGAGCCAGGCTGGGAGCACCACCAGGGGCTGAAATCGACACATTTCCCTCGCGTTTTGGGGGTTTTATTTGTTTGGAACACTTAGACCAGATGGAAGGATCTAGAGAGCTCTCCTGACGTTGGAGAAATGACTGTTTTGTTTGTTTTCCTTTCTGCCCCTTCCTAAAACAGGCGCTGGAGATGCAACTGTACCTGAATAATAATAATAATACTAATAACAACAATAATAGGAACAATTATTATTACATTATTATTATTATTACTGCTGGACACATATCCAGGAGTCTGATTTGAGGGGTAAATTGTAAATAACCATCTGCTGAACACAGCACAGCTCAAGCATCTCCCACACAGGCAAGGGGCAAGAACCGAGGCTGCCCCACACGCATCCTCTGGGCTCTTATCGGCCACAGGGGCGCAGGAAATGACACTCTGGGGACTCCAAACAAGGAACACACACACAAGATAGGTCGGCCAGCTGAGAAAAACACACAGATGCTGCAAGTTCGTGCCTGGAAAAGCACCTTCCTCCAGGCAGAGGGGGGCGCGGGGAGGGAGCGCTCGGACCCCGCCGCGGCCGGGGCTGCTCAGCGAGGGGTGCTCAGGCCCTGACGAGCCCAGACCCATCCCCGGGGGGTTCCTCAGGGGGGAAGCAACGCCTCGATGGGGATTTTAAACGAGGAAAGGCGGAGCGGCCTCCCCACGTCCCGCGGCCTCCCCGCCGCCTCAGCGCCCGCCCGCGCCCCAGGCCCGCCCGCCGCCGCCGCCGCGCTGAGGAGCGAGGGAGGGCGGGGAGCGCGCTGCACACCTGTCCTGGGTGTTTATCATGGTGCGCTCGTTCCGGTGCGGCTGACGGTGGCTATCGGCGCTGCTGGTGCTGGTGCGCGGCTGTGTCCCGGTTATCCCCTCCTGCTCCGCTCGGCGCCGCGCTCCGACTGACCCCGCGGGCCCGCGCGCCGTCACGCCCCCCGCGCCGCGCGCCCCCGGCCCCGCCCCCGGCCCCGCCCCGCGGCGCGCGAGCAGCCTGGGAACGGCCGCCCCAAACAAAGGCGCGCGCCCGGCCGCGCCCCCGCCTCGCCCCGCCCCGCGCCCGTGACGTCACCGCCCCGCGCGGGCGCGCGCGCCTGCTGCGTCCCTGAAGGGGCTGAGGGGAGCGCGCCCGAGAGCCTCGGCTCTGCCCTGGCTCCCGGCTCTGCCCTGGCTCCTCCTGGTCACCCACAGGGCCCCGGCTCTGCCCTGACTGCCGGCTCTGCCCAGGGTCCTCCTGGTCACCCACAGGGCCCCGGCTCTGCCCTGGCTCCTCCTGGTCACCCACAGGGCCCCGGCTCTGCCCTGACTGCCGGCTCTGCCCTGTCTCCTCCTGGTCACCCACAGGGCCCCGGCTCTGCCCTGGCTCCCCGCTCTGCCCAGGGTCCTCCTGGTCACCCACAGGGCCCCGGCTCTGCCCAGACTGCCGGCTCTGCCCTGGCTCCTCCTGGTCACCCACAGGGCCCCGGCTCTGCCCTGACTGCCGGCTCTGCCCTGGCTCCTCCTGGTCACCCACAGGGCCCCGGCTCTGCCCTGGCTCCTCCTGGTCACCCACAGGGCCCCGGCTCTGCCCTGGCTCCTCCTGGTCACCCACAGGGCCCCGGCTCTGCCCTGGCTCCCGGCTCTGCCCTGGCTCCTCCTGGTCACCCACAGGGCCCCGGCTCTGCCCTGGCTCCCGGCTCTGCCCTGGCTCCTCCTGGTCACCCACAGGGCCCCGGCTCTGCCCAGACTGCCGGCTCTGCCCAGGGTCCTCTTGGTCACCCACAGGGCCCCGGCTCTGCCCTGGCTCCTCCTGGTCATCCACATGGCACCGGCTCTGCCCTCAGGCTCCTCCTGGTCATCCACAGAGCCCTGGCTCTCCCCACAGGCTTCTTCTGGTCACGCACAGAGCCCTGGCTCTCCCCTCAGGTTCCCGAATCTCCTCATGGTCTGGCTCTCCCCAAGGTCCCAGCTCTCCCCTCAGACTCCTGGCTCTCTTCATGATCCGGTTCTCCCCAGGGTCCTGGTTCTGCCCTCAGGCTCCCAGCTCTCCTCATGGTTTGGCTCTCCCCAAGGTCCCAGCTCTCCCCTCAGGCTCCTGGCTCTCCTCATGCACTAGGTCTCCCCAGGGTCCCAGTTCTTCCCTCAGGCTCCCAGCTCTCCTCATGATCTGGTTCTCCCCAGGGTCCCAGTTTTCCCCTCAGCTCCCCGCTCTCCTTGGGGTCCCATTTATCTCGGGTCCCAGTTCTCCCCATGGGTTCCCGGGGCTCCCCTCAAGTTCCCCGTTCTTCTGGGGCTCCCAGTTCTCCCCCAACACCCCTGTGGGGCAGGTCTTAGGTAGTGACAAGGCCCAGGCAGGAACAGGGGCACAGGTGGCAGGAGGAGAGGTTGGGGAACAGGGCCAGGGAATGGGTAGCAGAGCCACGTAGAAGAAGCCACTGGTGCAGAGGTAATTGGGAAGAGATTCCTCCCTGTGAGGGTGGGGAAGCCCTGGTACCCAGGTTGCCCAGAGAAGCTGTGGCTGCCCCATCTGTTGAAGTGTCCAAGGCCAAGTTGGACAGGGCTTGGAGCAACCTGGGATAGTGGAAGGTGTCCCTGCCATGCAGGTTTTAACTAGATGGGATCCAATATCCCTTTCAACCCAATCTCCTGACATGATGATTCTATATCCTGCTTAAAGTATGTTGCTGGTGCATAAAATGTGGCCTGGGATACAACAGGAAAGTAGGAGCCAGTGTAAAGATTGAACACGTGGATAACAGAATGTGGAGCTGCCCATGACAGGGTTCTGCAGGGGCTTTTGGTGAGCAATGTATCCATGAGAGAAAAGAAGTCACACGGCCAAAGATGAGGCTCCTGGAGAACCAGGCAGACGGAAGAACTTGTGGGCTCCAGTCCTGCAAGAGATCTTGGTGGGTGCTGAGCCTTCACGCGGGGTCAGGGACTGAGCATCCCTGTGGAAGAGAAGCTCTGGAGTCCCTGTGGCTGCCAGCCCAGCCCCCAGGGCTGGAGCCCTGCAGGGTCTCACACCTGGGCATGGCAGAGGCAGCTCCTGAGTGGCACCTGCAGCAGCCTGGGGTGCCAGCCCCGGTGGGCTCAGGGGCTCTGGGCTCTGACAAGCATCCCTGGGCTGGCGCTTCCCAGTTCCCAGTGCAGCGGCGCTGCCCCTGGCTCTGCAGGAAAGGACCAGATGTTCTGCAGAAAGCTGGACATCAGCCAGGGCCCAAGTTCAAACAGAGCCCATTAAATGGCCTTTTCCCCCTTCCTTCGCATTTCCAGCCCTGCTTGAAGCCCTGATTCTATTTATAATGCCCAGGAAAAGCGAACTGAGACTTTCCCACAGTGCCGGCTTCTCAGGCGATTGTTGTTTGGGAAGCTGGAATGTACATAGTATTATTTTTGCATCTCCCTGGGAAGGCTTTTTATTTTTTATTGCGTGTCGCTCCGTGTCCCCATCTGTGGTGAGGAGGAGAGGGTGTGAAGCACAAGGTGCCTGGTGCTGCTCACAGCTCTCCAGTGCTCTGCCACTGCTGGCTGAGGGATCTGTGCCCATGAGCCCACCCAGGGAGGGTGCTGGGTGCCCTGAGAGGTGTCCTGAGGATGGAGGCCAAAGAGGGGCATTGCCCTCAAGAAATTGTTTCAGTGCCAAACCCTAGGAGCACCCAGCACCCATGATTTTGGCAGTGAGAAGAGCTGTTGCACCGTATTTTTGGACATTTCTTTTTGCCACAGCCAGTCTGAGGAAGGACAGACACCTCCAAACAGCTTTACTCTGTCACACTGGCTTCTGGGGTTGACTGTCCCAAACTCTAGATGCAAAACAGATGCAATCTGCATCCTCTCTGTTTTAGAAGCTTGCAAGCACTAATTGAGCATCTCCCTAATTATTGTGATTAAATGTGGACTGTGTAGCTGCTAAAAAAAACTATGGACAGAAGTGATCAGTGATTCCCAGCTATTTAAAAACGTTGTTAGAAATGTGTCATTCAGAACTTTCTCGGGCTGGACATGTACCTGGGGATGTAATTAAGTTTTCAACAGTGCCTTTTCATCCCCCTTCTATGACTGATCCTCCTTTGAAGGTGAGGATCTTGTTTTCCTAAGGAAAAAACAGAAATTAACCCTGCCAGAGAATTTTGTTTTCATACCTCAGTCCCAGCCCTTCTGCCAGCTTGTTCTTCCTGTGCTGACATGTCTGTGTCTGTTACAACCAAAACAGCACCAGGAGCGTTCCTGGGATTTTGGTTCCCTGTGTTTTGAGGTGAGCTGTGCATAAATCCCCTAAAGCTGGCCCACCAGTGCATCTGGAATTGTCTTGAGAGCCCACCTGTAAATCTGCACGGTGGGTTTTAGGTGTTTGAACAGTCAAATTGGTTGGTGTCCCTCACCCGTGTCTTCGATCTGCTTCATGTCTGTAACAACAAATGAGGTTCCTTCCAAACCACGCCGATGGCTTTCTGCTCTCCCTTTATATTTCCAGCAGGATGACTTGATTTCCTGGCAGACCTGCCTGGAGCTGAGGGTCAGGTTTAAGGCATGCTGCTGACATCAGTGGCTTTCTTTTTTAATGAGCTTTGTCAGAATTCGTTCTTTAGCCATTAAGCGGTGCCAGCGTGGAGTTCATGCATGAGCTGAGCTGAAACCTGCTCGGTGTGAATTAGTGATGAGGGAAAAGGAGGTCAGGGAACTTCTTGTTTCAGGGAATGGTGATAACTGGTGTGTCCAAGGCCTGGAACCAGGGAATGGGCAGAAGAAAGCTTAGAAATCATGACAAGGGATGAGTTGCCACTGGTGTGCTCTGAGGAGGCCTTGTCCCTCCTCATGCCAGTGGGTGTGATCAGCACCAGGCAAAGGTGGGCAGCCTGAATTTGGGTGGCATTGGGGTGGGCTGGTGATCTGACACGGTGGCCCACCATGAGAGGGGTCTGTCACAAACTTGTGTCATTGATGAGCCCTGTGGGTCAATGCCTTTGGAAAGGGCTCTGCTGGTGTGATGGGATGGCCATGGGGAACACATGCCAGAGCAAATCCCTGACTGTCCCTCCAAGCAGTGAGTGTTGGAGTGTGTTGCCCTGAACAGGCAGAGGGCTTTCACTGTCAAACACTGAAAAACAAGGCAGTTCCTCCCCCTGTGGTGATGTTGCACAACAGCACCTGGGGATGGGTGTGATGGAGAAGGCGATCCATGGGGTGTGAAGGAGAAAGGTGATCCATGGGGTGTGATGGAGAAGGTGATCCATGGGGTGGGATGGAGAAGGGGATCCATGGGGTGTGATGGAGAAGGTGATCCATGGGGTGTGAAGGAGAAAGGTGATCCATGGGGTGTGATGGAGAAGGTGATCCATGGGGTGGGATGGAGAAGGTGATCCATGGGGTGGGATGGAGAAGGTGAGCCATGGGGTGTGAAGGAGAAGGTGATCCATGGGGTGTGATGGAGAAGGTGATCCATGGGGTGTGATGGAGAAGGTGATCCATGGGGTGGGATGGAGAAGGTGATCCATGGGGTGTGATGGAGAAGGTGATCCATGGGGTGTGATGGAGAAGGTGAGCCATGGGGTGTGAAGGAGAAGGTGATCCATGGGGTGGGATGGAGAAGGTGATCCATGGGGTGGGATGGAGAAGGTGATCCATGGGGTGGGATGGAGAAGGTGATCCATGGGGTGGGATGGAGAAGGTGAGCCATGGGGTGCAGAGGCTCCAGCCCGCCAGGAACATGTGCATGGGAGGCTCAGGCATGCAGCTCCCGGCTCTGGACTGCGTCAGCCAAGCTGGCAGTGAGAATATCTGTGGCAGCTGGGGTTTGCTCCAGAGGTCACTTCTTCCTTGGCCAAAATAAATACTTCTGTGATTCCCTGTCCCTGTTTCCACTGCCTGTAGCTTGTCTGCATCATCCCTGCTTCTCTGTGCCCAAAGCTCTTTTCCTTGGTGTTTGTGGAGTACGACACACTCCAGGGTACTCAGTGCAAGGTCTGGTGGGTGGCACAAAGAGACAAAAAAGGGATAAAGTCAAGGCCAAATTGATAAAAAGGAGCATACAGGAAAGCCCTTGTGTGGTGGGGAGGTGCCCTGCTGCTAGCATTTGCACATCTGAATCCAGCCAGGGCTTTGTATTGATTCCTTTAAAAGCTCATTCAATTATTTTTACAATGAGCTCATCTTTCCTGGCACATCCCTGCTCCCTGTGCATTCCATGCTGGCATGGCAGGTGTTGTTCACCACATAGAAGCTGGGAACAGCAGCTCTGCTGCTTGTCCCTGGAGAAGAAGAGGTCTTGTCTTGGCTGCTTGTAGGCACTGTGTGGATGTGGGATGGATGGAGCTGGAGGTGTTTCTGATGGAGCTGCCTGAACTTGGCCAAAACAGGGCCTGTGCTCTGCCTCTGAGCAGTGGGACTTGCCCAAAAGCTGGTTTTTTGTGGTCAATACTTCAGGAAAAGCTCCCATGGACAGAGGTGGAGTTGTGGAACAGACTGGGTGGTGTGTTGGGACATGGTGATGAGCCACTGTACTCCAGCCAAAAATCCCAAAGGCCTCTTGGAGTCGTGTTTTTAAGGCCACAAGGTGACTGCACACTGCAAGGACAGTAAAAATGAAAGTCTTGTGTCTGCCCATGGCATTCACAGTACTACCTGAGTGAGCTTCTTAGAAATTTCACATGACAAGAGGTCAGAACTGTGTCTTGGGAGAGCTTGTTTTGTATAATTCCTCTTAACCTATGGCAGTTTCATAAAACAAGAAATCTTGGAACCCCCAAATCTGGAAATCTGGAGTCCCTGCAGATCTGAAATCCTTTGCTGTCCCAAAGCTCCCTGAGCAGAGGGTGCTCACCTCACTCTCCCTTCATGTTTAAGGAGTGAACCAAGGAGTGGGCCTATGGATCTGCCACAGGAGCTTGGCCTTGGGGATGCTGCAGGGCAGCACCAGGGGTTCAGGGCTGAGGATTCACCCCCAGCTGCAGAGCTCCTGTCTGCTGACACCTCCTGTGCTGCTGCTGAAACCGTTGGAAACAAGGAGCCAAGAAGGACCTGTCCAGGCAAAACACCTCCTTTTGCTTTAATAATTTTGTTTTTCTCAATTCTACACCCCCATGATAATGTGTCCAGGCCTGTTTCACTGTACTGCTTCACTCAGAGGATTCATTCTGAGATCCAGATATTTCTAGAACATGATCACTCCTCTGTCCCATCCTCTGCAAAAAAGGTAACCTTGTTTCTCTCTTTCCATGCCACACATGCAAACATGGATTTTGCCAGCTGGGTTTGGGGATGCAGAACTCCCTGCAGAACACCCAGATCTGTGTGGATTCTTCCTCTCTGTGCCTTGGTGTGTGTGTGTGTGATGTGTGCTGGGCACATTTCTGTTCAGTGCAGTCGGATTCATAAAGCTCCTGTTTTTGCAGCCCCACAGGAATTTGCAGGCTCAGTGAAATTGCTGGGGGCTCCCTGCAGAGGCTGGCTGGGTGTTAGCCCTCTGCATCATCTGCAAGCAGAGGCAAAGGGCTGATGGAAGAGAATTTCTCTGCAAAGCTGCGTTCCCTGCTCCAGCCTCTGACTCCTGTCAGCAGCTGCAGTGTGTTAAAATCTGTATTAAAATCTGAGCACCCATTGGTTTGACTACAGCATCCCAGAATTCCCATTTTCCGGTCAAACCAGCACAACCACAAGCCAAGGTGCTGCTATTCCTCAGGTTGCTCATTTTATGGAAATGAGCTGCTCTATAATACCCAAATAAAATTTAACACAACAAAATTGTGTTAAAATTGTCCTCTGGATAGTTTTATTATGAATGTCTGTGTATGTAGGTTCTTGTCTCCTTTTTTTGGTCTAATGTACATTCTTCCAAGTGATACAGCTCGCTTATTTATTCACAATATGCTAAATATCTTAATCTAATACAAACTTAGGATCCTTTCACGTTCCAAACCCACCAAATATGCCTCTCCCTGTGATTCAAAGTTACTGTGGTTTTGGATTTTTTTAAGATTCAATTAATTTACTCTTGTAAAATTACATTCTTTGTTCGAATCTCTCCAAGAAACCACTGCTTGGGCACGCAGAGGGAGAGAAAAAGCTTGGATTCTGGAGGAGCTGAAAGTTTAATTTAGGAGGGGCAGTTTGGGAGAAGAATGAGCAAAATGCCATGAGCTCTTTTACAGACAAAGGTCTACACAACCATCACGGAGGACTCAAAAGCTCAAAACTTCCATCACCTGGAACTCTGAGGGCAAACAAAGTAAAATCAGGGTTCCTCGTGCAGTTTCCTGTTACAATAGATGATGAATGACTTGGTTTTACCTCACAAAGATGACTGCAAATCTTTTGGGAGTTGTTGGCACATATCCACAGCAAGCTGAGAGTGTGTGTGTGTGTTTGCCTGGGAGCAGGGAACACAGCTGGGAAGGTTCTGTGCCTCCATGAGGTGGGAGAGGAGGATCTTTCACTCCCAGAGCTCCTGTGGGTGTCTGTGGGTGCCTGCAGTGGTGTTTTGTGCTTCTCTGCCTGTTGGGGCTCATGGCAGGGGTGTGTTCTGAGTGTGGCTTTGCAGTATTGTTATAACTGCACTGGGACATGGGGTGAGGGTTTGTCAGCTCAGAAGGTGGCCACATGCCAAACCTTTTCATCCCAATTACCTTGCAGCTCTCCTTGTCCCACGGAAGTGTTATTGCAACACAGCTTTGCTCGAAGAATGGAGAGGAAAGAAACGAGAGGGAGGCAGGAAAAGGGCCTCCCAGGCTCTGCATGGCTTTGCCAGTGATTTGGGACAGGAACACCTTTGAGTTGCAGGTGACTACAGCTGGATTGATCCTGAGTTGACCATCAGGTGGGGCCCCTAAGAAATCAAATGTTTGTCTTCAAGAGCCCACAGCTAAACAGATTTCGAGAGACTTCCCTCCTTCAGGAGAGCCAAACAAGGTGCAAACTGGGCTGTAATTGTCACCATGTGCAGGGCAGCCTGCTGTCCTGGAGCTCCAGTTCTAACCTCTAAGTGATCCTAAGCTCCAGAAAATCTAATTGTTTTGTAAGAAGAAACAACTTGAGAACATACCTATCAAAAAACTGAGTCAGGGATTCATGAGCTGCCATCTGGAGTGCTCTGGAACACTGATAAAAACCTCCCCAAGACATGTACATGGAGGCCATTCCCAAATTCAGTTTCTGGATAGCTTTGCCCTGCCATGTGTGTGATGGGTCTGTGTGGAACATACCTAAGATAGATTTCTCTATGAGCTCTGGTGCCCAGTGTGAGCAGGGAAGCACTGCTGCTCCCTGCACATCTGCCTTCTCCTGCACGTCTCTCAAAGAAGGGATGTGTCGCAGACATCTTTTAATGAAAAATCCTTTTCTTAGGATTTTTCCTCCTGAGAAGCTGGGAGGCCTCAGGAACAAAATGTAAACAATGATTATCTGCTGCTGTGGGATGCAACAGTGCATCTGTGATTGTTCTCATGTTGGATGTTTCTAATTAATGGCCAATCACAGTCAGCTGGCTCGGACTCTCTGTCTGAGATTATCATTCCTTTCAATTCTTAGCTTAGCTAGCCTTCTGATGAGATCTTTTTCTCTATTCTTTCAGTATAGTTTCAATGTAATATATATCATAAAATAATAAATCAAGATGAGTTAGATGCTCGTCTCTTCCCTGGTCCAGGACCCCTGTGAACGCCGTCACAGGGACGGAACCACTGCAGGGCTGGGAGCGCCTGCCTCCTGCAGTGCCCCCTCTCAGCCGGCCTGTCTGCTGCAACGGGAAATGGTTTTGGGCTGGAGCCAACCCCGGGGCATTTTACAAACTCATATAATGGCTCTGCTTGGGGCACAGCCCTGTGGACAAGGAGCAGAAATCCCTCGGTACCGAGTTTCCCAAGAGCCGCCGTCCCAGAGCGTCCCCCGAGCGGCTGCGGGCAGGCAGAGCGGCATCCCCCGAGCGGCCGGCGGCGCATCCCCCCGCGGTGTCCCGGCCGTGGGGAACATCGCATGGAGGCCGTTCCCAGGCTGTTCCTGCTCGCGGCCTCTCCTTCCGCACCACGTCCCAGAGCCGTGCAGCCGCCGGCAGCGCAGGAAGTGCAGCGGGTCGTGGGAACGGCCCGGGGAGGGCGCTGGGCCAGGACAGCACCCTGCACAGCGCCTCCATCCCTCCATCCATCCATCCATCCATCCATCCATCCATCCATCCATCCATCCATCCATCCATCCATCCATCCATCCATCCATCCCCGGGCGAGGCACACACACAGCTCCATCCTGGGCACACGGCCCCTCCCTGCCCAGCTTTGTGTTCCCATCGTTGCACCCCGTGTGCTCTTCACCCAGCACACCCTGTGCCCTCCTCAGCCATCACTGCCCTGTCTGACTGGGCACTGGGTGCTCTGTGAAGCTGGGCAGGTTGTTATGGACCAGCTGAAATGCCTCACGTGCCTTTTAGTGTTTTCCTTCTTTTTATTAAGAGAGGAGCCGCCTCTGAGCGCTAAAACCTCTGAGTGCTTGGGAATTATTAAAGCGTCGCTTTTAGCCCTGACAGCATATTTGTTGTAGTGTTTTAAAACCATTTGCCAAGTTTTCCTTTCAGTTGCTCAAAAAGGGCTGTGTTTGGGAGGTCCTTGTCCTCCAGATCTCTCCCAGGACTTGCTGGGGCCGTTATCCTGCAGGAAGAGCCCCAGGAATACGAGTGCAGCTGTGCCCTGTCCCAAGGTCAGCCTTGCCAGGCCTGCTCCCACCAACAGCCCTGTGGGGCTTTTATGGGACATTCAGCTCAGCCACCATCTTCCAGCTGCTTTCTCCATGCATTTCCAGGTCACTCTTGCAGCAGGGCTGGATGCATGTAAAGAAGGTACTTTATTTGGGACAGGAATGTGGGACTGCTTGGAAGCCAAAGCGAGCAACAACAGAGCAGGGAAGCAGTGGCAAGATGCAGAGCTTTTCCTGTAGAAATTTCTATTTGTGGCAGTGAAAAAATTCCTACCAAAGCTGTGGTTGCCCTCTTCGTTGGTCCTTGGGACACTGGACAATGATCACAGCCTCTGGGAGGTGTGGGGTGGGTTTTCAGGCAGCTGGTGGGTTATATCCTGCAGCATTCCCAGGCCAGTCCATGTTTCCCTGGCTTGTGTCAGTTGCTGAGGGTGTCCTAGGCTGTGATGGAGTGAATCCAGGGGTGACTGATGCTGAGGGGGCTGTTCCCCATCTCCCCTGCAGCCAGAGGGGAGCCCTGTGGGGTGAGGGCCCCTTGGCACCAAACCCAGGCTTCATCTTCACCCCACAGCCACCCTGTTCCTGCTGTGCCACATCTCCAGGCAGCCCTGTCAGTGTCACTTGTCACCTCATCCATTACTGGTCTTTGTCCCTCCCTTGGTCCTTGTCCCCTACATTCCCAGTAGTGACTGTATTCTCCTTTTTGGGGTTCATGTCAGCTCCTGTGCCTCTGTAGGGGCACAGCTGGCTGGTGTGGGCCAGGAGGGCTCCCAGTGACACCAGGAACAGTGCTGTGTCTCAGTGCTGCTGGCAGTGAAAATGGAGAGCTCAGTGCATTTAAATCCCAGCTGAATTTTGGGGACTCAAATATATTTCTCAATGCTTTAATGCCAAACCATCCTGCTTTACTGTCCCTGCAGCTGGAGAAGGACAGGGAGCCGAGTCCCCTGTGAGACCCGGGAACTTCTGTTCCTGTCTTGTGTCTCCCCTCAGTGGTTTCACTTTTTGCCCCAGAGATTTCATCTCTCTGTGCCTGGCGTCACACAGCAGAGCAGCAGCCGAGGCTCCCAGCCGAGCTCTCCAGCAGTGTTTCCTTCCATCACGACAGCTGGGGTCACTCTTTCACCAGGAGCGTTTTCCTCCCGAGCTCCGGCTGTGCTTTCCGACAGGACGAGCTCTGAGCGCTGCATCCTGTGCTGGCCGGGATCTCAAGCTCCCAGGGCTCTTCACTGGGCCAGCAATATCTCTGATTTTAATATTGAAACCATACAGGAATGTGCTTTTTCTGTCGTCTTGGAAGCTTGATTAATTAGTGTTCAAGCTCCCTGGGTTCCTCGGGGTGTGGATCCAGCAAAGGAACTGGAGCCTGCTCTTTGTCTGGCCATTCCTGGCTGTCATGGGTGGGGAGGCAGTGATGTGGCTTAAACTCACCGTGTCATCGCCAGGTCTGGCATGTGGGCACATGCCATGGCTTTCATCGCAGCCTCCTTAGCACCCCAAACCCTCCAAGGTGCCACGAGGGGGAGTGTGAGGTGATGTCAGGACTCTGCAGGGCTTCCTGTGAGGAGGTTTGGTTTTCCCCTGTCCTTGGTGTGAGCAGGGCACCGACCCACCAAAGCCGTGCCTGGTGTGCCAGCACACACCCTGCAGCCCCTGCCTGGCCAGGGAGAGCAGCTGAAGCCATGGTGGTGCATGGGGCTGGCTTGTGGGGGCACAGCAAGGTCCCCCCCAGTGCCCCCAGGCCCTGGTAGTCAGGCTGGAGCATCCTCAGGGGGTCCCGTGTGAACGTGGCTGCTCCAGCCCTGCACAGCCAGGTGGGAATGTCCTGCCCTGGGCGTGGAGGTGGGGGTGGGAATGAAGCATCACCCAGTGATGGGAACTGATTGTACCACGGAGGGGTCTTCAGGGGTAAATTCAGTGGTGCTGAAGGAGCCCAGCTGGCTCTCTCTTGTCACAGACATCTTTTATGAAAAATCCTTTCCTTAGGATTTTTCCTCCTGAGAAGCTGAGGGGCCTCAGGAACAAAATGTAAACATTGATTATCTGCTGCTGTGGAATGCAACAGGTGCATCTGTGATTGGCTCATGTGGTTGTTTCTAATTAATGGCCAATCACAGTCAGCTGCCTCCGACAGAGAGTCCGAGCCACAAGCCTTTGTTATTAATTCCTTATTTTTCTATTCTTAGCTAGCCTTCTGATGAAATCCTTTCTTCTATTCTTTTAGTATAGTTTCAAAATAATATATATCATAAAATAATAAATCAGCCTTCTGAAACATGGAGTCAGATCCTCGTCTCTTCCCTCATCCTGAGACCCCTGTGAACACGGTCACCCTCTCTGCCTGATGTGTGTTGAGCCAAGTGTGCCAGGAGTGTCTGTGGTTCCTGCTGTCACTGGGTGGCAAAGCCCTGGACACCCAATGGGACGGGAAGATGGGGTGGGAAGGGGCAGCAGTGACCCAAAGCAGCAACTCCAGCCAGCCCCTTTGCTGATCCTCCTTGGTGGCTCCACTGTCACTTAAGGAAGAAGAGCTTGGAGAAGACATGCCAGGGCTGATTTGAGAGGCAGGTCACCCAAGTGCAAGGTGCTTAGCAATTCCAGGACAGGGACTCTGTGGTGTCACACCAGGGCCATGCTGGTCCTTGAAGGACGTACCCAGTGCTGGGAGCCAGCCCCAGCCTGGGGGCTGAGGAGATAATGTGCTGTGTTAACAGTGAAGGTGGGGGTCCCATCTGCTAAGCTAGGCCTGGTGACACCCTGCTGCCACCTCACAGGGGACATGGTGACAGCAACGGCCCAGCCCTAACTGAGCGGCCAATCTGTCGTGTGGCAGGGAGGTGTAAAGGGCCATATTTGGAAGGGCAAAAATATTTCCTTCTCTGGGCTTGATCCAATGTCAGGCTGGAAGGAGCTTGGAGTGACCTGGTCCAATGTCCCAGCCAATGGCAGGGGGTGGAACAAGATGGTCTTGAAGGTCCCTTCCAAGCCAAACTGATTCCATGGTCCTGATAAACAGGACCAGCCCTGCATGGTGCTCCCTTGGGAAACGGTGCTGGCAGGGAGCCTCTCTCGCTGCTTTTATGTTTCCCTGTGCTCCCTCTTGTGTCAATCCTGGAAATCCCATCCCCTGACTTTTCCTTTGGCACTTACCTCCCTGGCCCACATTAGGTGATGTCCCATATGCTGCTGCAGTGTTCATCCCACCTCCTTTCCTGCCTTACATCTCACTTCTTGTGAAGATGTTCACAAGGACGCCCAAACCTCTCCCAGAGAGGCAGCCAGGCTCAGATGCCAAGCCATGCCACCCTCTCACACTCATCCCTGTAAGTGTTCCAGGCCAGGCTGGACAGGGATCTGAGCAGCCTGGTCTAGTGGCAGGTGTCCCTGCTGTGGCAGGGCATTGGAAGGAGGTGGGGTTCAAGGTCCCTCCCAACCCAAACCAGTCTATGGTTCTCCTTGCATCCAGCATGTTGGACTGGCTGTGGCAAACCAGCCCCTTTGAACAGAGCTGGACATCTCTCCTTCCCACTGCCTGGGGTTCCCACAGGTGACTTTCCACCAGCCTCTTTGTACAAAGCAGAATAATTTTGTGCCTCTTTCCTGTGTCGGGCAGCAGTTGCCATGTTATTAATTAACCCAGTCACTCACATAACCACAGTGCTGCACTCACTGTTGTTTAAACCAGTGAACCTGAGCCTCAATTCACTCCCTTCCCTCTGCTCCAAGGTACTGCAGCTCCAAGGAGGGGGAAGTTTGCACTGTCAGCTGCCCTGGGAGAGCTGAATACAGAGGGCAGAGAGGCCTTTGCAGGAGAGGAGGGAACCCTTTGCCTGGTGCACCGCAGGGCTCAGGGTGTTCCCAGAGCCTGGGCTTGGTTTGGGTCTGCACGTGGTCAGCTGTGGGGCTGTGCCTCTGCCTCTGCCTCTGCCAGCAGTGCCACTGTTCCTTCCACCTCGCTGAACAGCAGCCAGCCCAAGCAGGGCCTGTTTAATTCAGCAAGTCATAAATTCATAATGCTTATTTACCACACAGCGCCATCAATATTTGATAGCGGCCACTGGCCTGCTGCGGCGTGGCCTGCACAGGAAGGGAATGGGGCTGGAATGGGGCTGGCATGGGGCTGGAATGGGGCTGGCAATGGGGCTGGCATGGGGCTGGCAATGGGGCTGGCATGCAGTGGGGCTGCCCAGGTCAGCGTGGTGGTGCTGGGATGGGGCTGGAGAGATGCGAGCTCCTCCTCCAGCCCTGCAAACCTGCCAGCGGTGGGACGTGGCCTCTGCAGAGGGATGTGTGGGGGCCGGGCCGGCAGCTGGAGGCTGTCAGGTTGAGGGAGGAATGAAGCAGGGAGCTGGGTGCAGGGGGGGACCCAGCAGCTGCTGGTCGGGAGGGGAGTTTGCAGACTTTGGGACACACACACAGTCAGTTTGGTTGTACCCAGAGTGTCCCAGGACAGCCATGGGCACTGCCCTGCCTGTGCCGCTCGGCGCTGGCGGCGCTCGGCCGCGGCTCAGAGAGGCGCCATGAACTCGGGAAGGCCCCTGACCCCCGACCCCAGCTCTCTAATTGACTGCGAGGAGGAGCCCTGCCCTCCGAGGAGGGCGAGCAGGAAGGAACCTTCTCCCCGAGAGCTGCCCGAGGCCTCAGGGAGAAGGAGCGAGCGGGGGAGTGTAGCTGTGCAAGGACAATATTTTGTGTTCACTCCAAAAGAGCCTCTTCCTGCTTATGGATCTCGAGTGTTTTGCTCGTCGTAAGCAAAAGTTGCTGCAGCCTGTGGCTTCTCCCCCAGCTCCTGCTGGAAATGCTCTGCACTGGGAGAGCTGAGGGTCTCATTTCTTACTCCTTTGGAGGGGGCTGCTCTCTCCTGCCTTCCCTTTGTCTGAGCTGCCTCTCCCTTGTGTGCAGAGGGTGATGGAGGGAACCAGGCATGGCTGTATCCCTGGAAACCCTGGGCTCGCCCAGGAGCCATCCCAACTTCCCACTGAAGGGCTGCAGTGGCACGGGGATGGTGTGTGGACCAGCTGGCCAGTGGATGGCTCCAATTGGGCATAGGCTGCAGGTTGCCATCACAGAGGGGACAGAGCTGAGGCTGCTCAGAGGTGCCTGGTGAATTGGTGCCTTCCCTGGCAGCGCTCAGCAATCCCTGAGCTGTGACATGCAGTGATAAGGTGGCCCTCAGCCCCTGGAGCTGCAGTGGCACCCGCCTGCTGAGTGGTGCTCCACTCTCCCCGCCGTGCTGAGACAAGCCAGGCCAGCCTGAGTGACAGCTCTCCCCTTTTAGGGCTGCTTTTATCTCTCCCTGGGGAACGTGGCCCCAGTGCTGGTTGAGTCTGGCAGCAGTGCCGACAGCCATGCTGCCCTGCCTCCTGCTACCCCAGAGTTTCCCATCCGCCAGTCACATCCCTGCTCTGCTGGCCCCTGGACCTGCTGCTGCCATTCCTGGGGGATGTAGCAGGAGTCAAAGCCCCTTCCCAGCACACTGGAGTCCTGCCCTGTGCTGACTCTGCTGGAGCAAAGAGGGCATGGGTCCTTTGGTGGCTTACAGCTCCATGCCAGGCAGGGACAGCGAGGTGCCAACGCATCCTTTGGCAGTGCATCCCAAACCCCACAGCCTTCACTCTGCCCCAGAAGCTCTTCTGGCTTGGACGTGAACTTTTCCCCCAGGACGTGACTCCCCACACTCCCCTGGTCCTTGCAAAACCAGCGCTGGTGGGGCTGCTCTGGGGCTGGGGCTTAGGGGATTTGGGAGCGTGGCAGATAGGGGCAGGTCTGCTTTAATTTACAGTGACAAGTGTTTATGGGCCTCATGTACAGCCCACACTTCACTGTCCGTGTAGTCAGATCCCTCCTTGTACAGCCTGGAAAGGAGCAGACTGTGTGGACAGGGGTGAGGAGAGGGATTTTTCCATGGTGGGATGAATGTCCTCTGTACCAATGCTGTCGCCTTCCCCCTGCAGTGAGCCCAGCATGTGGGGTGACAGTGTGGGAGCACAGTGACCACACTGCTTGGAGGGGATGAGTGAGATGAGGGGACCTGGGAGGAGCTGGGGAGATGGAATCTGCCTTGCTGCTTGCCAGGATCAGGAATTATGTGGGATACAGGCAATAAGAGTGATGCAGGGAAAGGCTTAGCAAGGGGTGCCAGGCTTGGTACAACAGTTCAGCCTTTGAGGAGTTGACCCTTGCTGCTCAGTGTGCTGAGGCACCCGAGTAACTCATTATTCTGATTAATTCCCCAGCAGTTTTGACCAAATAAGTCAAGAAAGTTGAAAAATATCTGAAGAGCTTCTTGCCCCTTGCTGTTGTGCCTGAGGTGGGGCTGGGAGCTCTCTCTGTGGTGCCAAGGCCAGTTCCTGGCCCCTCAGCTGGTTTTACTGGTCTTGAGGATGGAGGGAAGCTGAGGTGACTCACGCTGGGGACACAGTGGAACATGTCTGGCCCCATCCCATGCCTCACCCCACTCCTTGTGGGGCTCTTTCTCCACCTCCCTGCTCTAGGAGTTAAAACCCTCCCTCCAGCCTGGCGTTGCTCATGGAAAGTTTATATATAGCCTTTTGTTTTTGCCAGCGTCCCCCTTGAGCTTAAATAGCCCTTCCCCGTGCCTGGTGCTGACCCCGGATGTATTTATAGAGAGCAATAATCAGATCTGTGCTATCACCGAGCGCACCAAGCTCGAGTGGGTGCCCCGAGGGAGGCCCTTCCCTCACACTGAGCCTTGCCCTGAGCAGGAGGAGGCCTGGAGGGCTGGCAGGAGCTGCCCAGCAGGCTCAGAGCTGGGCACGGCTTCCTTTGGGATGACAGTGCCAAATCTGGCTGTGGAGGAGCTTTTCGGATCGCCATCACTCGGGCTCAGGGCGCTGTGAGGCCAGCGCTGTTCCTCTCTGAAACTGTTTCGTGTTGTGGAGGTGAGCCGCGTCCCCACAGGCCGCTCCGGGCCGGGGCTGTGGGGATGGTTTCACTCTCCTGGGTTAAACGTGAGGCTCTGGCAGCTCCCCTGAGCAGCCAGCTCCTGCCGCGGGTGCCAGCTCCGCTCCCACCCCGGAGGTCCGCGCCGCCGGGCGCCTTCCCCTCCATCCTCAGCTCTTGACTATTTAAGGCAAATCTCCTTGCTGGACTTTTAAACAAAACGCGAGCTCCTCTCGCTCTGCTCGTTTTAAATAACTCGCCTGGCGTAAACAGAACGAAGCATAACACCATAAATCAGGCGTTCCCGGGATCTGCCTGGCAGGCTGCGTGCAGGGGCTCACCAGGCCCCCGAGCTCCCCTGCAAGCTCTCTCTGGGGCCTGGGGGAGTGATAAGAGGGCAAGAGGGGCTCGGGCTTTCTCAAGGAGACTAATGTGATCACAGGCTGCCAGCCTTTGGGGTAAAGTAATTAAGGTTGCAAAATAGTTTCCATCGCAGCCCCTTGCTTGTTGTTCCCCACTGAGGCTGGAATTTTCCGAGCTGTATTCCTTGCGTGAAAATGAATTTTTTCCAGGGAAGTTTGCACTGGTGATGGTCAGTGATGTTTCATAGGGATTTGGGGGGAAATGCCTGGACTTCAGATGGGAGCTCAGCACGTTCCTTGCAGGGACATGGGCGCTTTGCACCACAGTTTGTCCCACCAGCCGAAGGGATCAGCTCTGGAAAATCAACCCTTGTGCCGTCAGTCCTCGGTGTTTATGCACTGTGGTCGAAGCAGGACAAAAATAATTACAGCTCATCTCAGGGATCAGTGCTTCCCATGATAAAATTCTTTGTTTTCCTTGGTTTTAGAGCTTTGCCAAACGTTCATCGTGAGCTGAATCTTTCAGGCTGGGTGTCCAACATACACGAAGTCATCTAAACAACCCACTTTAAACAAGCCTGGCCTTGCTGGGATTGAAAAGTGGGAGGATGTGCTGGTTTGCTGCCAAGGCTGGAAACTCCAAAGGGTGAGACTCGGGGTGCCCTGGGGATGGGGACAGGCCACTAACTGTGCCTGTGGGGAACTCTGGGCTGTGGCCAGGCTGAGGAATGAGTGCAAACCCTGCAGGTGTGCAGGAGCCTTGGCTATGGTGCATCCCCATGTGGGATCAGCATGGGAAGGGTGTTGCTGTGGCACATTGCCTTTCACTGTACCCCCAGCTCCAGGAGGGACAGTGGAGCCCTGCTGCCATGCCTGGCCTGCCCCAGGGCTGCCCTCCACCTTCCCTTCTCTGCCCAAAGACAAGGATGGATGGAGCAGCCCCTTGCAAGGCCATGCTTCATTTAGCTCTCATCCTCCCAACTCGTTAATACCTCTCATTATTCACATGACTGAGGAACAGCCTTCAGAGTTCTGGCAGCAGCTTTTACACAGCAGGTTGCACCCCTGGATGGGCAGTGTCCTCTCCAGGAGGGGAGCACGGGCCCTGCTTGGCCAGAGGAGATGGGAAGCTGGAGTCAGCAGGAATGCCACATCATGCTGGGCAGCGTCACACAGGGTGATGAACAATGGGGGTGTCCCTGGCTGTCCTGCACAGTGCTCAGCACCAGGAGAACAGCAGAGGAGGAGGTGCAAGGAGGTTTATTTCCCACCCTTGAGGGCACCCATGGACACATCCCCGGGGTGGATGTGCAGAGGGGCTGCCTGAGGGGCACCCACGGGAGCTGCGAGTGTCCTGGGGAAAGACGCGATAAGTGAGCCAATAAAGAGCTTTCCCAAGCTTGCAGCTGCCACAGAGGCAGTGCCACAGCCAGGCTGGAGTGATGCTCATCCCCTCCTGCTCCCTGGCATGCTCCAGAGGCTCTGGGACTCGTGGCACATCCCGGGCCGGCGCCAGTGGCTGTGGAGCTGAGCCGTGCCGCGAGTGGCGGCAGCGCTCACTTGGGTTTTGGACAAGCTGTTTTCCAAGTCGGGAGGTCATGTGTATGTTGGTCGTGTTGCCAAGGATTCCTCCACAACAAGTCTTTTTGTTTTGTTTGACAAGGTCTCCAGTGTGCAGAGGGGCTGGACATTAATAACCTTGGTGAAAATGGGACGCCTTCCTCTCGGGCAGTTCGGGTTGGTGTGGGACAGCTCAAAGGTGCCCATCTCCTCCCTTACAGAGGTGGCCCTCTTTGGCTGCCCAGATACCTAATGGCAAACTCTGGGAGTATTTCTCTCCTCCATATGATCCGTAATGTCTGTTAATTAGGGATGAAGATGATGTAGCAGAGGATGAGGCCTGCAGAGCCCTGTTGGTGGTCAGAGGTGGCTCTGGAGAGGATGGGACATGGTGCTCTACTGGGTAGCACCTGGCTGAGAGATCCAGAGCTGCATCTGCTGACACCCTGAGGGGCCTGGGCCAGGTCCTGGGGGCAGGGCCACACATGAGGGCTCAGGACACCAATGCCACTGATTGTCTCTCAGTGCTCTGGGTCAAGCCACGTCCTGTTCCTCTGCTCCACATCCCTGTTGGCACTGAAGCTGATCATCTCACTGAGCACCTGCTCAAACCCTCACTCAAACAACTGCAGAGCAGGGAAGGGGCAGGATCTGGCCTGGCAGACTTGCCAGAGGTGCTGGGCCTCATTCCTGCTGCTGGGACAGGTCTGGTGACCATTGGTGCCACTTGGTTAATGCCAAGTGCCAGGCTCTGGAGTGGAGCTGTGCCTGCTAACTCGGGCAGTGACAGTGGGGCTGGGGGGCACTGAGCCTGTCCCTCTGCCAGGGGGGCAGCTCCTGACACAGCTCCAGTGAGGAAGGACAGATTCTACTGCAGAAATCCCTCCATTACAGCTGGCATGGGACCACTGCAACCTGGGCAGCTCCCAGCTCCTCTGTGGATGAGGCAATGGAAACCTCTTGCTGAAGTTCAGTTGCACTATGAGGATTTTAGCCCACAAGAGCACCATGGTGGTGGCAGCAGCTGCTCTCATGGCTGAAGGATGGTGGAAGGAGCTGCAGGGGATGGACACAGAGGGAGAGCCCCAATGCTCCAACACGTCCACCATGTCTGGACCTGGAGCTGAGAGAGCCTGCACCCCACACTTCAAAAAGGCCTCATTAAAAATCAGCCATGGATGTTCAGTGCAGTGTCTAGAGCCAGGTGTGTGGCCATCCCATGCACAGGACTGAATTGGCTTTGGGGTCTTTAGTTAAGAAATCCTCTACAAAGGATTCCCCCTGGTTAATGTCCTCATAATTAATATGCCTGCCAGTGCAAATGACACATTAATTATGAAACTAAAGAGATAAGAGTGCACTGTTTCAGTGCTGCACAAGCAAGGAGGAGAACTGCCCTGTTTCTTCTTTGTATTTCATCTTCTAGGCAAAAAAAGTATGAGCATGGGACAGACTAAAGCCCTGTCTTCATTTCTAAGTGACCAAGTGACAGATCCCTCCACGAAGCCGTGCTTTTTCCACCAGCTCACCAGCAACGCTGCGTCTGCAACCCATCAGAGAGAGCGTTTGGGTTTATTGTTCCTGCTCCTGGCTCCTGAGAGGCTTTTCTGTTCGGTGCTATCTTTTCATTCGAGCAGTGTAAACACGAGCTCTCCTCCTCACCCGTTTTTGGTGGGGAGCCCACTCGGCGCTTGGCGCTGTCGTGGGGCACCGCAGCATCCCCGGAGCTGGGCGCTGCCAGGAGCGGCTCTGAAATGCCCATAAAAGCAGCTCTGCAGCGCTGAGATGTGTCTGAGCGAACATTTGCGCACACCTCCGAGCCCTTGTCTGTCTCGCTTAGCTTCAGCGGGTCCTCCTGGGGGAAGGCGGGGTGGCAGGACACCAGCGGTGACGTCTGGCAAGGAATTAAAGTTTGAAAGCGCTCGCTGCCGTCCTCGGAGCAGCCACTCCAGGCGTGTGATGCTGGACGAGCTCTGCAATTCCACTGCTGCCCATCCCTGCCCTGCACACGCCGGGCCGCCCAGAGGCCTGCACAGCTCCCAGGATGGGGCTAACTGCAGCCTGCGATTTGGTGCCCAAATATCACTGTAATTTGTCTGCCACACCTTTTATCCTCTGCCCTTTGTGGTGCTTAGGGCTGTTGTAGCCTCATGGTCCAATGGAAGGAACAAATCCATGGAAAGGGGTTGGGAGCTCCTCTTGAGCTTGGCCTTGACCAAAGTGCCATCCCTGCTGGCTGGGGACAGACAGACCAAAAGAGGCTCCAGGCTGGGCAGGCTCTGTGTCACGCAGAGATGCAGCATGGGAGGGGGAAAGCACAGAAGGTGCTGCTGAGGGGTCAGCAAGGAACTGGGCTGGGTTAGCCTGGCCAAAAGAGCTCGAGCAGGGGTCTGTTTGCAGCTTTCAGCTCCCTAGAGGGGAAGTGCAAAGATGGTGGAGTTACACTTTCCTTGATAGGGGCAGCAGAGGATGTAACATGGGGCAGCAGCCACACTTGGTGGCTTGAGAGAGTCAGGATCGGTGCTAGGGAAGACTCGTTCCCTGCTGGATGGTGCAGCTTTGGGATGGACACCTGGAGAGGTGGGGTTGGTCCATCCTTAGGGATTTTCAAGGCAGGACCAAGCTGACCCAGCACTAGTGAGAGTCCTGCAGGATGCTGGATGGGTGAGTTCTGAGCTCCCTTCCCACCTTTGCTATAACAAGTCTCCAGATGTTTGCATGCTGATCCCAAAAGCAGCCCCAAAGCCTTTGCCTGCCTGCAGCCAGAAAGTTCTCTGAGAACTTTCCCTCATCTGAGGCCCTGTGAAGAGTCTTTGGTGGCACCAACACTCAGCCTGTTTGTGCCCATCACTGGTCTGGGTGTTGTCTGATCTCACTGCTTGCTTGGAAATCAGTGTTCCTCCCTGTCCCATGGTTGGTGGACTCCTTCCAACCAGCATAGCAAATCCCGGTCTGGAATAATTAACCAGAAAGATTAAGAGCATGAGGATACAGCAGCTGGAATGGGCAGAGGAAGGAGGAAAGCAGCAGAGCAGTCTGGGGAGATGAGAGAACTCCTGGACAAGGACAGGAGGAGGAGAAATCGGTGCCGGTGGCAAGCAGAGGAAATCCTCCCTTCTCCGTACCTCAGAAATGTTGGAAGTGGCATGGGAGCATCCTCTGTGCCCTGGGACAAGTGCCAAGGCTCAGTTGTTGTCCCAGATAAGCAGTGAGGAGCAGCAAAAACAATCCAGCAGCTCAGCCAGAGTGTGGCACTGCCTGTGATGGGCTCAGCAGGAGCAGGGGCCTAAAGTGCCCCCTGTGACGACCACCATGACACCCAAAATTAAATCCATTGCCTTTCTACAGGTGGGTGAAGGGGGTCTGGGATCACAGAATGGGTGGGCAGGATGCAGGAGCCCAGCTGGAGAGAGACACCCCTCGTTATCACCTGAGCTGGTCACCTGCTTGTTTAGGAGTGAGAAAGAGCCCTTGGACAATGCAAAGCTGAGAAACTGTATGAAAGCACAAGAGTGTCCACAACTGGCTGTCATTTCAAGTCTCACCTTGATTTCTCAGCTGATTTCAACCTGTTTCTGTCTCAAGTACTTTGTTAACCCCCTTTCTAGGCCTGCTAGACCAACCTTGTTGGTTGTGTGCACCTCACAGCTTTTACTCCTTTTCCCTGGTGAGGCTCTGCCATTCTCATTGTCTGCAGGCAGGACAGCCTGGTGTGAGCTGCTTGTGTGGGACATTATCACAGGGTTCAGTGTCCACGTGTCCACCCTGATGAGGAATTGATGTGGGAGAGGTAAGTGGATGCTGAATGGGTCACAGCATCACATCTGCTCTTGTAACCATCACATCTTAGTGGGGGTGGTATCACAAGGACACAGCTCTGGGGCAGCCCTTGGCCAGACTGCAGAGCCAGATGCTGTTGAGTGATACTTTGGGAGGAAAGGTGTTGGTGTAAAAATACATCGCTGTAAGGCATGGATAAGCAAAGTCCAAACCCAAGTGTCTCCTGCTCTGGTTCAGCTGGTGTGGCCTTGGATCACATAAAGCTGAGCATCTCCAGGTGGAAGTGGAATCCTCAGCCAAAATCTCTGCAGGGCCATCACCATTTTCTGGCGGACTGGCTCACCTGCACAAGCTGGTAGCAGTGGCAGCTTCATTTGTCCCACCTTCTGTCCATCCCTTTGAGCTCCTGAGGGGAGAAAACATCTCCTCTGTGTGCAGCTGGTTGGCCCATCAAGGGCTCCATGTGTTGAAGCACATGCTGCAGTGCTTTGGGAGGGGATGGCCTGGGTGTGATGTTTGTGAAGATATCAAAGATTCTGTGAGCCACAAGAAAATGGGATGAAGGGATGCTGCCACCACACACAGCTCTGGGGGGTGGGTGTGCAAGGAGGACACTTATCTCCAGCCCATGGGTTTGCCTACAAAGTAAACCAGAGGTTGTGGCCATCAGCATGGCAGTGACGTGGTGGACCCACTGTTATTGCCCCAGCATGATGCATACATGAACCCTTCTGCTTGTGGCCAGGGTTTTCCTGCTCTGGAAGAGGCAGAATGTCTCCTCTGCATGTGTGTGCAGCACTGGGGTCCTTGGGGGTCTGATGAAAACCCACTGCTGCTCCTGACTCCCACCCTTTTGTGCCTTCTTCCACTTGCCTCAGGCTCTGCACTCAAAGTCTGCAGAAAGTGAAGCACCAAACCTAAACACAGAGAAAGTGCTGGGAGGTTACACTGGGTTCTGTTCAATTAGCACAGGAAGCAAATATTCCTGGTCTTTTTGACAGGGTGGGCTCTCTCAGGGTCTGAGCAATGGTAGGCAACACTCTTCCTGGGAGTTATTCCTGCACGGCCACATGGGACTGTCCCCAGCCTTGGGGACAAAGTTATGGTGAAGGGCAGCATCCCTGAGGAGCGGGGAAAGTCCTTGCTCTGATCTGGATCTGTGCTGAGCTCCATGGGTGGCTTGGGGAGCTCTTGCTGTGGTGCTCACAGCTGGTATGTGAAGTGTCTCCAAAACCCTTCTGTAGGACAGCATTTTAAATAAATAAAGTCAAAAAGTGGGAGTTTTCTCCCCTCCTGCAGAACCTGGCAGGGATCAGGCTCTCTCAGCACCTGATCTCTCTCAGCAAAGCCTTGAAAAAAGAAGCAGTCACTTTGCCACTGTGTGAGGGCTCCACGCACAAACCAAACCCTCCGTGCTGCATGCAAACAGCAGCTGCTGCTGAAAGCCTGAACCTAGAAAGGAGGGGAACATAAAGCTGATGCTCCCAGGGGATGTTTCATCCCCTCCAATACACCTCCTAATTCCTGTGACGGAATTCCTTGGCCCCACACGCTCTTGGCTGTGGCACCACCTCGGTGATGGTGTTTCCTGCACTGCCAGTCTGGAGCCAGACTCAGAGTGCTGTGGTTGTGCTGGGCAGTGCTTGTGCATGGGGATGGCTCACTTTGGGGTTACATTTTCACAGGGTGCTGGGAACTGAGCCTTGGTTACCCCCAGCTAGGCTCTCACCTCTCCACAACATTCGCATGAGCAAATCCACATATCCCTGAGCTCCTGCTGGAATGACACTGTCACTCAGAGCCAGGAGTGGACTCAGTTTGGCTTTGAAGTGACATTCAGTGCCATGGGGACAGCACAGGTGTCTCCAGCCCGGCCAGTGGAGGACAGGGAACAAATTTTGGCTTTTGCAGTTTGAGGAGGCTGTGGGACACCCAGGGCAGGACAGGGATGATGTTTCCCCTCTTTCACCTGGCCTCAGTGCTGGGGAAGCAGCACGGGCTGGGCACAAGAAATGCTGGTTAAGACAACAGGGCTCAGATCCCTGGACATCTCTCACTCAGCAGGGTGACCCAAGCTCTTGGGTTTTTGTACTTATAGCTCACATAGGACCAAGCTGGGGGCTGCAGTGTGGAGGAATGTTTATGTATTTCATTTTCTGCTCATGTTATCCAACCACAGGCTGTGCTTTAGGATGTGGCCAACTGGGCACCCATGTGGGCAGGGAGAAAGGAAAGAAGATGGATAATGAGGGTGGTGAGCCCCTGGCTCAGAAAAGCTGTGGCTGCCCCATTCCTGCAAATGTCCAAGGCCAGGTTGGATGGGACTTGGAGCAACCATGGCAGAGGGGTTGAACGAGATGAAATTTAAGGTCCCTTCCCACCCACAGCACACACGGATTCCACGATTCTGTGCCTCAACCCTGCTCCTCCTCCCCGGCCCAAGATCAGGGCTTTGCACACAGGGATGTCCACGAGGATGGTTGTGGGGCTGCCCAGTTGTCCCTGCTGTCCCCAGGGCACCGGGGATGCTGTCGGGGCAGATTTGGGGCTGCTCTCCTGAGGCTCAGAGCCGCTGTCCCGGAGTTGCAGGATCCCCGTGCTGAGCTCCCTGGGCTGCCGTTCTTGGGGCTCGGGGCTCCCACCGGGGGTCACAAGGATGCCGTCCCGGGGCTCTCGGGCCCCGGCGGGGCTGAGCCGCATCTCCCCGGCCCGGGGATGCGCGGAGAGACCGGCACAGCCCCGCCGAGAGATCAGAGCCCGGCGGGCCCTTTAAGAAAGTCGAAACCCGAAAGTTCATCAAAGTTGACAAAGTTTTTCGTGGAAAGGAGGGGAAAAAAAGAATTAAAATAACTCGAGCCCAACAACAAAAAAAACCCTCCCCGCGGTCCCGGGGGGCCGGGCCGGGCCGGGATTGGCGGCGTTGGCGGCCGGGGGCGGCCCCGGGCGGGGCAGGCGGGCGGGTCCCGGCCCCGCTGCTCGGTGCGCGGTGGCGGCACCGGGAGCGGCGGCTCGGGCTGGGGCTGGGGCGCGTCGGCCCCGCAGCTGCGGCTCGTTGCGCTCCGCTCGGCCCCGCTCCGCCCGGCCCTTAACAGCGGCGCCGTCCCGGGCCGCCGTATGTGAGCCGGGAGGGCAGCGCCGCCCCGCACCGCCCCCGCCACCAGCACCGCACCGGCACCCGCACCCGGCTCGGCCCTCGGAGCTCCGGAGCAGCCGGCACACCCCCGCCCCGGCACCCCACCATGAGCAACCTCAACAAGGACACCGAGCACACCAACGGCGGCGGCACCGTCGAGGAGGAGGTGGGAGCCGGCAGCTGCCAGCGGCGCCGGGACAGCGGAGCGGCCGGGGCTCGGGAACGGGGCCGGGGCTCGGGAACGGGGCTGGGGCTGGGGCTGGGTCAGAGCGGCGGCGGGGATGGAAGAACGCCCGGGTGTCGGGGAACGGCGGGCGGAGCGCAGGCAGCGCCGTCGGGGAACCGCGGCTGGGCTACCGGGGATGGAGCAGGGCGGGATCGGGGACCGCGGACGGGAAGCGGGGAAGGAGCGCAGCGCCTCTTTGGGGAATAGAGGAGCCGGTGTCAGGGCTGGAGCCCCGGGTCGTCGAGGAACCGGAGCCCAGGCGCCGGGGCTGCTGCGGGCTGGGGAGCTGGGGCCAGGCTGTGGGAAACAGAGTACGGAGGTGCTGGCGAGCTGTGCTGGAGTCCCCGGGCTGCCCTGAGGAGGGGCTGGGGCCGGGCAGGGCGAGTCCCGTGCTCAGCCTGGTGTCCCTGCAGCCCTGTGGGGCAGAGGGCTGGCAGGTCCCCGCTCCATCTAGCGCAGCCGGTGCCCGTGGGCATGGTGTCCTGTTGCCACGTCCCTGTAGCTGGAGGGCTCCCGGATCCAGCACCGTTCTGCCCGTGTGGGCTGCGAGGGAGACACTTGGACGATAGTGGAGGAGCCCCTGCCCTGCTCCGTGTGTGCTGGCAGCCTGGCTGGGGCTGCAGGACTGAGCTGACCTGCTGGCAGCCCCTTCCCCCAGATACCACTGCAAACCACAGCGTGGATGCTGCTGGATTCAGGGCTGGGAAGGCTAATGAGGGTCAGTCCTCTGTAGCCACATGCCAGAGCTTGCAGCCCTCCACATTTGCACTTTGGCTGTTGGAGCCATTGGCTGATGCCATCACCGCACCCCTGGAGCAGGTATTGCCACAGCGGGTCACTAGCTGCCCTCCACCTTGGAGAGGGCTCTGGAAAATGCCTGGCCATGGCGACGTTTTGCTGCAGTCCTCATTGCCTGGCGCTCAGCACCGGGAGGTGCTCAGTCCCCTCCCCTCGCTGTCCTCCGTGCGCTCTCGCCGCCGCAACATGGCGCCTGGCTTGCTCCACCACCCACCGGGCAGCGCGGCCCGCACGCCAGCTGACACGGGGCCACCGCGTCCCCTGGGCCCCAGCCCCGGCCAGGGGCACCCGAGCAATGGCCTGGAATGGATTGGCAGGTGGTGGCTGGAGCGGTGCTGTCCGCAGCGTGGAGCAGGGCAGAGGCGATGCGCTGGCGCAATGGGATGGGGATGCTGTGGGCGGCGTGTCCCGGTGTCACCGGGTGCCACTGCTGTGGATGGGCTGAGAGCCTGAGCTCCTGGGGCCCTGTGCCGCTCCTGGTGGAGGGAGGTTTGGTACCTGGGGGTTTCACAGGCTGTGCATGAGCGCTCAGAGGATTCTATGCCGCTCTTCAATCCAGTTATTGACTGGCGTTCAAAGGTCCCTGAGGTTGGTGCCACTTGGTGAATCCCATCCCAGTGGTGTTGCTCCAGCTGGGCTGGTGCCTCACAGGTGGTGATCAGGTGAGCTCCTGGTGCTGGGCAAGAGCCAGTCTGTTCCCCACTGCCGAGTGGTTGTTGGGCAAAGCGGGTGCTGGAGCATTTCAGGAAATCCTCACCCTCTGGAGAGGCTGGTCCTCCCAGGAGTGGAGCTTGATGGCTGGAAAGCTGAGTTGAAGATGGCATCCCTGGGGAGCGTGCAGGGGCTGGACAGAAGGGGCTCCTGCTCTCCGATGTGCAGCCTCCAGGAGCTGCAGGGAGGAGCATGGTCTGCCCGCCCTGTTGGATGGTCTGTGTCCTTGCTGGGTGTGTCCGTCCCCCTGCACCCAGGGCTGCAGCAAAAGGCCTGCCACCTGGGTTAGGCTGGGGCTGGTGAGGGTTAATGTCCCCATCGCTGGTGGGGTTGCTGTTGGAAAGTCCTTTCTCCACCAGAATCCAACAGAAATAACACTGTGGGTGGCGAGCACGGTTTGGGCTCCATGGTGGCTACCCTGAGCCTGCTCTGAATCCTTGTTTTCCCAGTACCTCCTGGCTGGCCAGGAGCTGTTCCTCACTGCAGAGCCTAGTGGAGGCATAAGGAGTGACCTTGTGTCCAGGATCCCAGCACGGTCTGGGGGCCCAAATTCTTGCCCAGAAGCTCCCCTTGACACAGAGCGATAAATACGTTCGGTGCAAAGTGGAATCCTTCAGTCCCAGCGCATGCAGGAGGGTGTGCTGGAATATTTTCCCACACTGCAAGGATAACACTGCCAGATCCCGGCGCTGTGGACACTCCCCCGGTCCCCCCCAGCACGCACCTCCTTCCCTGCCTCCCCGCGGAAGGGCGCCGTGTGCCCCAGATACAGCGGGGCGAAGCTCCCAAATTCAGCCTCTCCCTTTATCTTATCTGCGAGCCCCTGGATCTCGCAGCAGCCGCTTCCTGGCGGGTGACATGCGGAGGACAGGAATGCCTCTCGCTCCTCTCGAGGTCGTTAACGGGAATGTTAAACAAACAGGGCCTAATGTCAGTCCCTGCTGTTCCTCACCAGACACCTCCCCAAACGCCATCCCTCCCCACTTGCTGCTATCTTCTGTTTAATTTTCCAGGCAGCCCAGGCACCAATCTGCGTGGCTGCATCTCTCCTGGCAGCCCCGAAGGGTAGTGTGGGACAGGCCTGGGTGCTGCACTCCCACCCCTGGGGCAGGCAGAGCTTTTTCCAGCAGCTGGAGGAGCTCTCATGCTGCCCGTGGACGCTGGGTGTTGTGGCCATGGCTGCATGGCAATCAAACCCGGTGTGTTCACCCTGCTCTCCGGAGTGCCTGGTGCAGAAATGTTGGTTCTACTCTAGAAATTAGTTCTTGCTCTGCTGGGAGGTCACTGGGAAGTTGTAGGTGTGCCACGAGCAGGAGGGATCTGGAGCTGGCAGCTGAAGTCTGTGGTGATCCTGTGTGTCCTCCTGGCTGGTCTGAAGGGCCTGTGTGCAGCTCCATGGCTGCTGCTCTTGAGGTGGAGCTTGGGGATCCTGGATGCTGAAGGTGGGAAGTTTTAAATGTGAGGTGTGCTGGGCCAGAGAGGGTCGTCCTAGGAAGAAATAATTCCCTGTGGTAGGGTGAGGCCCTGGCTCAGGCTGCCCAGAGCAGCTGTGGCTGTCCCATCCCTGGAAGTGCTCAAGGCCAGGCTGGATGGGACTTGCAGCCACCTGGTCTAGTGGAGGGTGTCCCTGTCCATGCAGGGGATGGAACGGAATGGTCTTAAGGATCCTTTCTGAACTAAATTTGTGTAATTCTGTGGTCTTCCCTGTTGGTCCGTGAAAGGCTGTGGGTTAGAAAACTCTGTGTTGGAGAGGCAGAAGACTCTTGGCTTGCAGACAACCTCTTCAGTAGCAAATCCTACATCCCTTTTTCCTTAGCTGCTGCACTCCAGGGCTGCTGGAGCTGCCTGGGAATGCTGCTGGTGAGTGGGCTGTGTTATGTGCTGGATGTCTGTAGCGCTTCATGGACTGGTGCCAGGCATCTCTTGACTTCTGTAATCTCTGCTTGAGTGGACCTAGATACCTCGTGCATGTGTGGATTCCAGCTCTGCAGCTGCAAACAAATAAGGTTAGTGTGAGTCCTGGAGTCAAATGTCTCCTCTGATGCTGCTCTTCACTGTGAGGAACATGAAGCTGCAGTAGTTACAATCACCACTTGTTAATCCTCCTGCACTTGGCCTGGCTGAGGCAGGACGGTGCCTCAGAGCTGTTTTCATGCATCCTAAAGCCCCCTAAGTGTTGGGTGCAGCTTTCTGTCAGTGACAGATTGTTGGCTGAGCAGACACCCTGGAGTCACCGTGCACACAGGGGTGCTGGGAACTGCTGTGTTCCCAGACATCCTCTCGGTCTCGGGTTGAGCACTGAGTTGCTCTGACAGGAGGAGGGATGTGGGAATCTGCCCATTATCTCCTTGTGTCCTGTGGATACCCTTTCAAGGAGCTTCCTTCTCCTGTCTCACTCTCTCAAATCTCAATTTCTTAGATGTGAGTCTGAGCGTCAACATCCCAGCTCAACTAGTCCCTGTGATGGGGTAATTTCTTTCCCCTGCCAGCTGGGCTATTAAATGAGACCCAGCTTCAGAATGAGTCTTCCTGAGGAGCTGCTGAGCAGCACTTTCCCTCCTTAGCCTCGGAATTAATGGATTTTTGGTGGTGCCTGTGGAAGTTAGGAAGGGCCAAACTCAATGGTTCCCTTTCTAGGTCTCTGCTTTGCCCTCACCAAACTAGGAAGGATGCCCTTTGAGATGTCTGGGAGACAACTAAGAGTAGTCCAGGCTTTGTGGTCCTTCCTCATAGCTCTGCTTGAGGATCTGGCACTGTAGGAATTCAAGAGTCTTGCTGGAACTAATGGGGGAAGTTGTGGAGTGAAAGATCCTTTGACTTTGCTGGTCTTGGCCGTGCCAAGTCATGGAGAGTTTGCTGCTTTTTGGGTCACAGAGCAACTCTGCTGCCTGTTGTGGAGCTCTGCCTGAAATAAAGGCTTCATTTTGAAGCTTCACAGTGGCATGGCTGCAGAAGTGACGTGGTTAGACCTTGCTACAAGACTCAGCATCTTCCTGCACCTTGTGGGATAGTGGAAACCTGGTTCCCCCTGTGTGCCTGACCCCTGATGAGGGGCAGGGCAGTGGGGCTCAGCTCCAACACTGGAGCTGCTGGCCCTGGCCCATAGTGAGTGTGATCCTGAGCCAGGCAGCACGTCTGATGAGGAGGGAGTAGTGGCACCTGGTGACCCTTGGCATGGCAGAAGTGGGTGCTACAGGCTTGGCAAGGGTGCTCTGGATCCTGGTGTGCTGGGATGGCTGGAAACCTGAGGGCCCAGTGGGTGGCCTTGCCCTTGTGGAGGTTCTCCAGCCCTGCTGCAGAGCCCAGGAGAAGCTGTGGAGGTGTTTGGGCTGGTGCCTGCCCTCCTGTGCTGCAGGGGGTGTCAGGTTCTTGCACTGCTGTGGGGCCAGTCGTGGGGTGTGTCTGTGGGTCAGAAGCTGTTGGATGTGTGTCCTTCCCATCTGCTCCGAGGACAGGAGCTCTGTCTCCCTCAATGTGTAGCTGCCCTGGGTCACCTGTAGCAATGGCCTGAAGCGCAACGTGGGCCATGGATTGGGAGAGATCAGCCAGAGGACATATTGTGGATTTAGGTCGGCACTTCTGGTCCATATTTTGGCAGCACAGCCCTTCCCTTCTCTCTAGTGGCGCTGTCTTGCTGAGAGCTGGGCTGATGCAGTGTTGGCTCAGTCCTGGGGTGCTTGTCATCCTCCTGGTGTCCCCAGAGGTCTCTCAGTGTTGGGGTGACACTGCAGTAAGTGCTGTCCACAGTGAGGAGCTGCTGTGAGCTTCCAGCTCTCCATCACCTGGGTTTTATGGAGCACTGGTTTGCTGGGCTGTGGAGGTACCTGACACGCTGCATGGGGCTGGGGCATGGCCACTGGTGTGCTGCCCAAATTGGGTTGGTTTGAGGAGAGATTCCTCTGTCTCTGGATGTGTCCTGGGAGGCACAGCACTGAGGAGTGCCCAGGAGGAGTCATCCTGTGGTGGGGTGAGGCAGATACAGATGTGCTCAATGAAGGGTCTGAGGTGAGAATGTTTCTGGTGAGGGTCCTGCTTGCAGACCCATGTCTCCTGCCAGTCTCTGCCCTGGGGAGGAGCCCATTTCACCTCTGTCCAGGGCAGGTGCCTGGGTGTGGGCAGGAAAAGCTGCTCCATAGCAGGTGAAGCCCATGGCTCCAGCTGATGGTGACAGGTGTCCCCAACACCAGAGAGTGGCAGGTGAGGGTGTCTGCAGCCCAGGGCTCAGTGTGGTGGCTGGGTAGGGCCAGCATGGATGTGAGTGTCCTTCAGCACGTTGGCTGTGGCACTGGTGCCTGTCCCCTCTTGGCAAGGTGGTGAAGGCAGCCTGAGGGTGCTCAGCCAGCCCCTCCCTGTGCTGGGAGCTGCCCTGGTGGACAGAAATGTCTTGGGGATTGTGGGGCTGACCTTACCAAATGTTCCATCAGCTTTGAGCCCCTGTTGTGGCCCAAACCCATCTGGGTGCTGTTCTTTCTGTGAGAGGCTGCAGAGACAGAGGTGATGGGACCTGATAGCAGGAGCAGGCATCATGGCCAAGCCACACCAGCAGAGCTTCCTCTGCCAGGCCAAGGTCTATTCTTGGGTGCTGTGCTGTTGTGCCTGGGTTTATCAGCCCCCATGTGCTTCCTGCTCTCCCCGAGCGGGGCTGGTGCCTCTCCTGTTTCCCCCTTGTCAGAGTGTCTTCCTCCTCCCCTGACCACAGGGGTGGCTGAGCCCCGCTGACATCCCGGGCCTGACGTGGGGGAGAGGCTGCTGTGGCTGTGAGCAGTGTGGGACACCAGAGCCTTGGGGACAATGCTGTGCTTGGGCTGGCTTGTGGTCAGCCCTCTTTCCTCTGGGCTGGGGGGACGTCGGTCCCTGTGTCCCTTTTGTGCAAAGGCTGGTTTTGGGGGGAAATGCCTGAAGTGCTGGGCGATGTTCAAGGCCCTCTTTCCCCTCTGGGGATGGGTGAGCATCTTTCCAGTGCCTGGGAGGCTCTGGGCATCCGGGCTGAAGCAGCTCCCGATCCTCTGCCGGGGCTCGGTGCGATCCTGCCAGGGCAGCAGCCCCGGCTCTTGCCGCCTCTCCTCTGGCTGTTGGAGGGGAAACTGAGGCACGGAGCCGTGCTGCAGCCAGTTGCAAGCCCCTTCTCTCGGGATTCCTGCCCTGTGATGGAGGCTGCCCTGCTCGCCTGCCCAGCTGTCCCTCACACACCACACATCCCTCTCTCCCCGTTTTCTCCTCCTTGCGGTTCCTGGGACTGTGCTGAGGACCAAACCAGCTCCAGGTTGCAATGGCAGGACTCTGCATCCCCAGAGACACCGAGGGGAGGATCCCGTCCCATTTTCCAGCGCAGTCGGTGCGTTCCCCTCCCCGCAGCCCTGTTGTGCAAGCTCCCGTCCGTGCCTTATAAGTCGCGGCTCCGGGGCAGCGCAGCCCTGCCGCATTCCAGCGCTCTGGCGTCAAGTGGCCCTGGCGGCATCACAGCCACCAGCACCGGGCTCTGTGTCCCCTCCGGCCTCCCCGATAGCAGGCAGGCACCCCACTGGGAAAAGCTGTAGTCCATGTCCCTGTGGTCCATGTCCCTGAGCTCCTGGCAGCAGAATGGGAAGTGCCCTTGGGATGCTGTGGCAGAGCTTTGTCCCCGTCCTCAGCAGGGTGGCACGGGCTGGTGGCACAGGAAGAAGGCTCAGTGGACGTGTTGGTGTGAATTAGTGGGAAATGGTTTTTCCTGGTTTCTAGGAAAAGCTGGTGTGAGACTGGGGTGGCTTCCTGGAGAGGGGAGGTGTCCAACAGCACAATGTGGGGGAGGCATTCGAGCACATTCCTGCCCTGCTGTGGGTCTGTTGGGAATGCTCTGTGGAGCTCATGCTGAGGTGTTTGAGGCAGGCAGCAAGCCAGGGAGCAGTGGCATTGTCCCCTCTGTCCAGGCATGGGGTGGCCTTGGAGTGGTGCCTTAAACACAACCTGTGCTCAGGTGTCTCTGAGCCACGGCTGTGCTGCAGGTGCTGCAAGTGTGGATCCAGGACCAGGCCAGTTCTGGGGGGCTGGAGTAGCCCAAGCAGTGCTGTGGGTGATGCAGTTAAAGGGCTGAGCTCTCCAGAGGGGAGGGTCGGCCTTGCTGGCTCCAGGAGGGGGATTTGGAGCAGTGCTCTAACAGAAAAACCCCAATCACTGCACCCTCAGGGTACCTGTGCCCTTGCATCAGACACTTCTGACATTACTCAACCCTTGTGTGGCTGCAGAGCAGCTCAGAACTCTCTTTTGAGAGCTCTTACTGCAAAGCAGCTGTGGCCAGGAGCTGTGGGAGCACAAGGCAGGTGCTGCTCCTTGGCTCCTTTGCAGCCTTGGTGTGCCCTTGTGGCTGTGCTGGCCCAAGGTGTGTGTCCCTTGTGCAAGGGCTGACGCTGAGAGCTGGAGGGTGAATGGTTTGTCCTGTCCCTCCTCCCCCTGCGTGGGAAGCTGTGCTGGGATCCTCCCTCTCTGGCATGGCCTGGATGGTCCTGTCCCTCCTGGCATGAATGCTGTTTTCCATGGCTCCCCTCCATCTCTGTCAGGTGTTTGGGCTGGGGACATCCCCCGAGGGGAAGGGAGAGTGTTTTCAGCAGGGCCTGCAGCAGGGTGACCCTGCTGGGCTGTCCAGGTGAGGGCTGCTCCCTGTCCTGCTTCCCCCATACCCGTGTGTCCAGTGCAGATCCCTGGGTGGGATGGGACTGCTCTCACCTGGCACCACAGCCTAAGGATGAGCAGAAGAACACGGCATTCCTGGAGATCTGCTCCTGCTGGATGTCTGCACGTGTAGTTTGGCCCAGGCAGTTCCTGGTCCAGCCCTGGATGGATATTTTTGATGGTGGTTTTGTTTGGTTTGGTGGTTTTTGTCCTGTGCCTTTCCCCCTGTGGGGAGGCTGGATTTGGTGTTGTGTGGCAGGGACCTGAAGCAGGGCATGTTTTAGCAGAGGTTATCCTGTTGTGGCATGCTGGATTTTTCAGCCCTGGGTGGTATCACTGGCCTCTCAAAACCTGCAGGACTTGGGCTGTAGGAGAGTCCCACTTTGGTAAATCCACTGGAAGATGCTTGTCTAGACCCTGCTGCCCTCATCTACAGCTTCCTCTCTTTTGGGAGCAGGGGAAGAGGCTGGAGCAGGTTGCCCACAGTGCACAGGAGGCTCAGACTGGTGAGCTGCCTCCTGCTTTCCTCCTGTGGGGTAACCTAAATCTCCTTTGCTTTATTCCTGCTGTTGGAAGTGAGCTCCCCCTGGCTTTGCTCTCTCTGTCCCTTGAGAATATTGCTCAGGTCTCCCACCAGCCTCACCCTCCCTTAATTAACTTGGTCTCCCTCTTTCCTTACCCTTCTCTAGATCACTTGTGGATGTGCTGAATTGCAGAGATAAAACCAGCTCCTTGGTCTTGTTGCTTCCAACAAGCCATTCTGAGCAGGGCCTTCCTTGGTTTGCCTTGAGCCCCTCTTTGGAGAGGTTGGCTGGTGGCATTTGGAATTGCCCAGGCTTTGGAGCAGTGGTAGCCCTTGCTGGGTGCTGTGGCTTGGCTTTCCAAAGCCTTTTCAATGCTGTGGATGGTGACAAACGGGACTTGGGAGGCCAAAGGGAAACTTCTGGGCAGCGACAGGAGATTTCTTGCTCCTGTCCTTGGCAGCAGCTTATGGGGCTGGCACTGGGAGGCTGTTCCCTCTGACAAAGAGCTTTCCTGGGCTGTGTTCAGGCTGATGTGAGGGCCCCAACTCTGGCTCCCCCTTCCCTGAGCCGCCACCATCTCCCATCCTGTCACGCCTGTCGCAAGGAGTTACCCAGTGACGCATCACGGGGCCATTTACAGCCCCAGCAGGGATGTGGATTTCATCTGCTCGGAAGGAAAAATCCATTCTGGGGGCTGAGCGCACTTGGATGCTGAAATATTGAAAAGGGACAATGCTTTCACATGGCTGAGGCACATGTGTGCCACCACTCTCTGCAGTCCTCCCTGCCAGAGATGGCTGTGGGTCTGTTGGGAACGCTCTGTGGAGCTTGCGCTGAGGTCTTTGAGGCAGGCAGCAAGCCAGGGAGCCGTGGCATTGTCCCCTCTGTCCAGGCATGGGGTGGCCTTGGGGCGGTGCCTTAAAGCATCAGATGTGGGGTGGGATGGCTGGGGAGCCTGTCAGACTGAGCCTGGGCTTGGAAAGTGTTCCTGAGGGCTCCACGTGGCATCCTGCTTCCCAAGGCAGGGCTAAGCAAGAAGCAAGAATGTGCACTAGGGGCATCCCTATTGAAGGGTGAGGGAGTGGGAAGGGTGCTCTGGTTCTGCTCCTGAGCTGTGCTGGGCTACAGAAGGCTCCTCACACTAATGGGGGACAGTGGCAGCCCTGAGTCTCAGCATGCACAGGAGAGCAGGAGCACCCCAAGCTTTCCACAGTCACTGTTCATCCTGAGGGGCTTTACCCTGGGAATGGGATTTGTCTGCCTGGGCACAGGAGCTCAAGGAGGTGAGTTTCCATCTGAAAGCAAGAGAAACTTCCCTGTGTGGTGGAGTCTCTATCTGGCTGCCCCCAAACAATTACAGAGGCAGGGGCTCCTGTGTTCCCAGGTCTGCCTCCAGCCCAGGAGCAGGGCAAGCACGTGCTTGGTAAAAGTTGCATGTGGTAGCTCCTGGTTTTGGATACAGCCCACTCTGCCTGGAGAATGGGAAATGGCTGAACAAAACAAAACAGGGAGCAGACCTCATCTGCCCTGCAAACGTAATGGGGTCAGTCTGAGCTGGAAGCAGGCCAGGAGATGAACTCTGGCCTGGGGTTCTTGCTCCTTGTTCACATTGACAAGTGTCTTCATGACTTTGGTTGTGCATAACTTCCAGCTCTGTGCTGATTTACAAAAACCCTCTGCAGCTCCATCAAGCTGCTTCCTATGGGAATGGTGCAGGGAGAAGGTGCTCATGGTGAGCAGAGTTCTCCCAGGCCGTGAGCCTTCAGCACTTTCTCTTCCTGGTTATTCAAGTGAACTATTATCTATAACTTTAATGGATTATCTATTGAAATCCTCCCCTGGCACTGTGTTTTTTTTGCTTTGACATGAGTGTGTTTGGACTTGGTCCATGGTTGAACAGCCTGGGAAGAGCAGATGGCCACAGGGGTTTGACCCAGCACAGCTGCTCTTGGCTGGGCACAGCAGAAGAACTGCTCTGAGAGGGGGTTTGGAGCAACTCCTGAAGGGTCTGAGGTGTGCTGGGAAGGTGCTGGGATGGACCCAAAAATCTTCATGCAGTGATGTTCTGGGACTGCTACAGAAGTCAAAAGCTACAAGTGGGGCAGTGAGATGTTTCTCAAAATCGAGGGCTGTCTTTGAATTGGTGATGGAATTAAAGTGCCACGGTGGGTTGAGGAGAGGAGATCCAGTGTGGGATCTGGAGAAAGATCTGGAGAGAACTGGGGTTTGTTCTGGTCCCTTTGGACCTTTGGGATGTGCCAAACTTGGTTCTTGTGGCAGTGTGTGGTCTTTGCCAGTTTAGCCATCATGCCCTGTCAGGCTGTGGGGCTGCTGTCCTTGCCTTCATCAACCCAGGCCACGGTGCCAGGGACTGAATTTTTGTAAAGGCATCAATCCTTTGAGGTGGAGGTCAAAGGGCTGGGTGTGTTTAATCCTGGACAACACTCCCTAATGCAGGGAAGGGTTAGTGGACCTTTGATGCAGGGTGTCCTGTTCTTAGTGCACTTCTGAGCTGGCTCTGTGCTCCTGCTTGGGCACCCAACATCTCAGTACAGCTGCTTGGGCACCAAACCTCACCAGACATCTCAGTACAGCTGCTTGGGCACCAAACATCTCAGTACAGCTGCTGGGCACCAAACCTCACCAAACATCTCAGTGCAGCTGCTTGGGCACCAAACCTCACTGAACATCTCAGTGCAGCTGCTTGGGCACCAAACATCTCAGTGCAGCTGCTTGGGCACCAAACATCACCAAACATCTCAGTGCAGCTGCTTGGGCACCAGACATCTCAGTACAGCTGCTTGGGCACCAAACATCTCAGTACAGCTGCTGGGCACCAAACATCACCAAACATCTCAGTGCAGCTGCTTGGGCACCAAACATCATCACCAAACATCTCAGTGCAGCTGCTTGGGCACCAAACATCACCAAACATCTCAGTGCAGCTGCTTGGGCACCAGACATCTCAGTACAGCTGCTTGGGCACCAAACATCTCAGTACAGCTGCTGGGCACCAAACATCACCAAACATCTCAGTGCAGCTGCTTGGGCACCAAACATCATCACCAAACATCTCAGTGCAGCTGCTTGGGCACCAAACCTCACCAAACATCTCAGTGCAGCTGCTTGGGCACCAAACCTCACCAAACATCTCAGTGCAGCTGCTGGGCACCAAACATCACCAGACATCTCAGTGCAGCTGCTTGGGCACCAAACATCTCAGTACAGCTGCTTGGGCACCAAACCTCACCAAACATCTCAGTACAGCTGCTTGGGCACCAAACCTCACCAAACATCTCAGTACAGCTGCTGGGCACCACACATCACCAGACATCTCAGTACAGCTGCTTGGGCACCAGACATCACCAGACATCTCAGTACAGCTGCTTGGGCACCAAACCTCACCAGACATCTCAGTACAGCTGCTTGGGCACCAAACATCACCAAACATCTCAGTACAGCTGCTTGGCCTCTCCCCAGGTACGGACGCTGTTTGTCAGTGGCCTTCCTGTGGATATCAAACCCAGAGAGCTCTACCTTCTCTTCCGACCTTTCAAGGTAAGGAGATCTTCAGATCTGGTTTTTGGAGGGAAAGATGCTGGTTTGTGGGTGACCTGGCACCAAAGCTCTGTCAGGGGAAGTAGGGATGGCATGGGAGCCTGAAGCCATGACTTGTGCTCAGCTGGAGCCTGCCATTGGAACTGTGCTGCTTGGTCAGCCCTGCTGCTCAGCTGGACCAGCCCTTCATTAAGGATGTGTCCTCATCCCCCAGACCCTCCATCCTTCTCCAATAACCACCCAGGCTGTCTCAGGGCACGTGGGGTTCCCTTCTCTGCGCTCCTCTGGCACAGGGAGGGTGCTCTGCTTTCTCCAGGCATTAGCCAGGGCAGGGTGCTCACCTTTGTAGCTGGATGAAGAGCTAGAAAATTGAATTCTTCCCCAAAGGGCCAGGATGGAAGAGCTAAAAGACCTGCTCTGTCCCCAGTCTTCTCTACTGGTGGAAAAGAGGTGTTACTGTCCCTGTTTGTACTGTGGCCCTGCCCTGTGGAGGGCTGTGGAGCTCCTGGAGCTGTCGTGTTGTGTCTTGGTTGTAGCGTGGCCTCCTCAGGAGCCTGACACTGACTTGTTTCTTCTCTCCTGCAGGGTTATGAGGGGTCACTGATCAAGCTGACTTCAAAGCAGGTAACTCCTTCCAGCCTGGGTATTTTTGGCTTTTGCTGTCAAACTGGACATGCCAGGAGGGGAGAGGGGACAGATCCCATTCCAGTGTGTAATGCAGTGTCTGGGCCAGCACCAGCCACACTGAGGGGCTCTACTGACCCAGCATGTTCTCAATGTCTCCGTGTCTCCTCCTGCTGCCCTGGGTGAGCCCTGAGGCTTCAGCCCCAAACCTTGTGCTGCCATCAGCCTTCCCTTCTGCCATGCTGGGGGCTTGTCAGGGTGAGCTGTGTCCCCACATGTAAGAACACCAAAACTTTTATGGTGGGAGCAGATCAGAGCAGGAATCTTGAGCCAATGCCCCAAGCTCTGCTTAAAGGTCCTGTGCAGCTCAGGATGGTCTCTTGTGCTGGCTGTCTGGGACAGAGGGGGTGGCAAGGCAGCCTGAGGAGCTGGAAGAGCCTCCCAAACTGAAATGGGTGCTGTTTCTTTTGGCCAGACTGAAATGGGTGTTGTTTCTTTTAGCCAGTGGGTTTTGTGACCTTCGACAGCCGAGCTGGCGCTGAAGCAGCCAAGAACGCCTTGAATGTGAGTACCCAAAGTGCTGGGGGCTGCAGGGCTGGGGCCACGTGCCTTGCTGGGCCCAGAGTGAGGGCAGAGACAGGGCAGGGCATCTACCAGCGTGCCCTGGACTGTGGAAGTGAAATGGGCCTGCAGCATCCCAGCAGGGAGGCAGGAGAGCTGCTCAAGGCTGACATCAGCCTGGGCAAATGGATGCAAGCTGTCTCTGTGTAGTTTTTGAACTCTGGAAGACAGCTCTGAGGGTGTGGAGACCTGCTGTGACTCAAGAAAATATGGTGAGGGTGGTCAGCATGGAAAGGACACCCAAAACGATGCCCATCCTGAAGGAGTGTTGGTGGGATCTGGTCAGCAAGACATGGTTCTGCTGTGGTGTAGACCTTGCCTTGTGCTTTGTGACAGCTGCTAGTGCCTCTGCTCAGGCTGGCACAAGGTGTAGATGGGAGCTCCCACACAGATGGAGTTATTTCAATGCCAGTATAGACAGTTACCCCAGCTTCAGCTCACAGACCTTTCCTGAGCCATGTTGATATCCATCCCTGAGGTAGTGGTTGGTGAACTGCACATAAGGAGCAGAACTGTGTCCCTCATGTTGGAAATAGTGGCCTAATGTTAGTCAGGCCAGCTAGAAGTAAAAGTACATGGGAATTTGAGTGTTGCAGTGAGGTGACAAGAACCTGGGCACGTGACTGCAGAGTGGTGGCCTTGGTTCCTCAGCTGGCCTTTGCTCCATGAATAACCACAGCCTGTGCTTGGGCTGGAGCTCCACCTCTGAAAGGGCCCTGTGCTCTCTCTGTGACAGGGCATCCGCTTTGACCCTGAGAACCCGCAGACCTTGCGGTTAGAGTTCGCCAAAGCCAACACCAAGATGGCCAAGAGCAAGCTGATGGCCACCCCGAACCCCACCAACATCCACCCTGCCCTGGGTGCACACTTCATTGCACGGGACCCCTGTGAGTATGCTGGGAGGGACTGGGGGCTCGTGGCTGCAACCTGAGAGAGGCCCAGCTCTGAGAATGGAGAGGAGCCCAGACCCACCTCTGAAATCTGCCCGGGGCAGGGAGGCCAGCAGGTTGGTGGAGCCACAGGAGAGTCACAGGCATCTGGGCAGCCCAGAACTGTTGAGACATGAAAGTTGATACTATAAATCTTTTAAAGCATCCCTAAATGTGAAGCATAAAGGATGAGTCCTGTGCCATCACCCTCTGTGTAGCCTGGTGGGCTGAGTAGCCCTGCTGAGGCTTATGGGGTGAGCTGTAATGTGGCTCTGAGCTCCCTGCCCTGCATCCTGTGGCTGCTGTGTGGACCAGTGTCCAGAGCCCATGCGGGGCTGTAATGTGACACATTCCTGGGTTCTCCTGTCGAGGCTGAGGCTGGAGGAGCAGCTTGCACGCAGATTTGATACCTGATCAAGGAGGCAGCGCAAAGCTGTAGCCTGGGGTGGGGAATCCAGAGCCTGTCCCCAAAGCAGGACAGCCCTGGGACGCTGTCCCCTGTCTCCCCCTCCTTAGATGACCTGACTGGAGCGGCTCTCATCCCGGCGTCCCCGGAGGCGTGGGCTCCCTACCCGCTGTACACCACGGAGCTGACCCCGGCCATCCCCCACGCCGCCTTCACGTACCCGGCAGCGGCAGCCGCGGCCGCCGCTCTGCACGCTCAGGTGAGTCTGTCCCCGTCCCGGGCCGGGCTGGTCCCTCCCGTGTCCCCCCAGCCCCGCGGGCCGCGCTTGGCCGCCCCCGCCCTGCCCTCTGCACCTTGGCTCCGCTGCAGGGAGAGCGGGCAGGGCTGGCTGGGGATCTCTGACAGGGCTCCGTTTCTGGCTGTTCCTGTCGGTCCCCATGGCCAGAGAGCTCCACTGAGGGAGCGCTGGGAGGAAACGCTTCCTGCACGTAACATAGCTGTGAAATGTCATCCCGAGTCACAGCAAAAGCAGCAGAGCTCAATTGAGGGGCTCAGCCACACTCCCAAAGCTGGAGGAGGGTGTCCCGCAGGAGATAAGTGACCAGAGCCTTGCCAGGGTGAGGATTGTGATGGAGCAGGGTGTTAGCCACCCTTGGTGCAGGCCAGTGAGGAGAGTCATTCCATGCATGAGCCCCTGGAGGTGCAACAGCTACCTGCTCTCCCCAGGTTTGCCTGCTGACCCCTGAGGATGTAGGGTTGCCTGTACTGATCTGACAGATGCTTTAATGTACAGAGACCACACAAACCTTGAAACCATCAACATGCAAAGTGAAAGTCAAAACAGAGTAGCAGTGTCCTGGTTCCAAGTTGAGGTGCCTGGTTTGAAGCCCTTGTCTCTCCCTGCTCAGTGTGACCAGCCAGCTGTGCTCTGCCTGCTTCTGTGGTGCCATGGGAGACTGGGGCACTGGGACTGAGCACTGGGGCTTAACCTCTGCTCTCTGCCCTGCCAGGCAGGCTGTTGACTCCTACTCTTCCCTGCCTGAGTGGAGAGCAGGAGGAGCTGTGTCCTCTCCCCTTGCTGTCCTGGCTGGCAGTGAGCTGTGTTGGGCCCCTCCTGTTGCTTCCTGCAAGCTTTGTGATGGTAACTGCCCAGCTTCAAGCCAAGCTTGCTTCCCAAATGCCATGTGGGGTGGATGCCAACTCCTGTCCTCTGTCCTGCCCCTCTCACACCTGCAGATCTCTCCTTCTGCCCTTCTACAGGTGAGCTGTTGTTGGGCTGAAGCTCCAGGGGGGTAGGGAGAAGCACATTGGGGTTCAGGACAGGACCAAGAGGAGCACTGGAATGTTCTTCCAAGGACCTCCAGAGCCAAGCTGCTTCTTCACTGGGAACGTTGTGCTTGCTGGTGTTTTCCAGGAGTTGGTGGTGGTGCCCACACCTACAGGGCAGTGCTGTTGCTCCTCAATGGCCCAGGAGAGAAGTGTCTCCCTGCCCCTTGTGTATGTAGGGTGGTGGTCAAGGCTGAATTGTCCCTGGAAGGGAGGACCAGGAAAAATCAACCCCTCTGGCCTGGCTGAGGTGGTTGAGGGAGGTGAAACTTTAACTGCAGTTTCTTCCAGGGTGGTCAGTGGTGACTGTGTAGGGACCCTGAGTGTGAGGGTTAGACACCCAAACTTCATGGTGCAAAGGTGGGGAGAAAAGTCCACTTTTCTGGAGGGTATTAAGGAGGCCTCCAGCTGCTTCTTTTCCTTCTGGGTCTTAGTTCCTGCCCTCCACCTGGTGAGCTGCTGGTTTCTGGCCTCATCCTAAGACCTGAGGAGCTCCCTGTGTAGGTAGAGCTCCCTGTCCAAGGGTGGTGATGGGCTCCAAGCCTTAGGGAGCCCCCTTAGTGCAGCCCCTCCAGGCTGTTTTCTCTTTCCCAAAGAGGCTGCTGGGCAGTCCCAGCCGCTCCTGGCTGTGCTGAGCCAGTGCTGACCCTGCAGGGGCATGTGCTGGCACAGGATATGTTACCAATAAAATTTACTGGGGTTAAACATTACTCGTGCTGGCAGCTCTGGGCTGGAGCCCTGTCCCTTGCAGAGCTGAGGGTGGAGCACAGCAGGGAGATGACTTTTGCTCACAAACTGGGCTGCAAGCTGTGCCCTTAGCCCCGTGTGCTGAGCCCTCTGCCCTCGCTGGGAGGGGCTGGCTCACTCCTGTGGTGGGCTTATGGCTCAGAGCAGTCACAGCTCTTCCTCCTGCTGGACTGGTGCTGGCTGCAGGGCATCCATGGGGATGGCCAGAGCTGCAGCAGCTCCACAGTGATCAGCCTTGAGGATGTAGCTAAACCAAGGTCTTGTCACAAGAGATTTCAACCTGAAGGGCTCATCTTCTTGCAGAGCTGAGTTCAGCAGCGGGGAGAGGAGGAGGCCTGGCCTGGCCTCCTGAAGAGCTGCCCCGAGGGCTGGCAGGAGGGATGAGGGGCAGGAGGTGGTGAGAGGCTGGCCTGGCCTCGGGAACCCTTGGTAAGCCACTCCCAGCTTACTGGGATGTCCATGCCTTGGCACTGCTCCAGGCAGGCACCAGGCTGCTGCAGCTGGGACTGTAGCCTGACCCTGCCCCTCCGGGGACTCTGCTGACTTTAAGATTGTCCCGTCTGCCTTCCCTCCCTCCCACCCTCTCTCAAATCCCTCCTTTGATGTCCCTAGTGAACTCCAGCCATGATGCCAGCGCAGGCTAGCCCCGAAGCTCAGAGCTGTCCCTGGAGATGGGACGCCCTAGTGATGCCTTATTGCAGCTAGTGGAGTGGCTGTACCACAGCTCCATTCCTAGAAGTGTTAAGCATGATGGCAGCCACGTCTGGAAAGACTGGTAAGGTAACCATCTCTCCTCCAAGGTGCACTGTGGGATTTGCAAGCTTCTGCCCATCTCTGTAGCCCGTATCTCCTTGGCAACCCAGTGCATGGGCCTCACGCTACCCACCCACCAGAGCCTGGGGAATGAGATGCCAGGCCTTCTTTCTAACCCACATCTCCAACTTGGCAGCACATGACATGGCGCACACAGCATGGCACCATCTTACATCAGCTCCTCCAGCTGGGCCAGCCTCAGCCAGGCCCTGCCTGGGAGGGGAGCAGCCCGGTTGGGCTGGGGCAGACACCACCCTGCCACCCAGCCTGAAAGAAACCTGGTTTCTCCCCAACCTCGACCCTTAGAGGGCAACCAGAAGTACACCTTGACCTCACTCCTGGCACACGGTGGGGGAGGTGAGTGACGTGGTAGTTGATAGCACACGACTAAATTTTAGTGGGCACCGTAGACAACAGCACTTGCCGGTCACTTTGTTCCAGAATCGCCTCCCGGGACAGACCCTGCCCTGATCGTGGGTCTAATCTCACTGCTTTCCTCTCTGGTAATGGAAATGGAGCCCAGTTCCTCCCTGGAGCTTGACTTCTCTCTTGCAAGCTGAAATCCCAGGCAGGACCCAGGTTGTGTGAGCTGTAATGGAGGGAATCAGCAGCCTTGGGAGAGAGGGGTGTGTGGTGTAGGACACTGGGAGCTTGGGAAGAGGGAAGGGATGGGACTGGTTGGCAGGGGGATGGTTGATGTGTGACTGAAGGAAATGAGCCCTGGTTCAGTTCCCCCTGCTGTGGTTCTGAGCAGACCTTTTCCTCTCTCTGTGGAAGTGATGATAAGAAGAGAAGCCACCAATGATGAGGGGCCAGGTCTGCCTTTGCCCCTCACAGTTTTCTGAGTTATAATTTTCCCTCCTGGGAAGATGTGAAGAGCTTGACACAGGCACAGAGACCATGATACAGCTTGTCTTGTTCTGCTTGGTCCTGGTAGACAGAGCTGTCCATTGCTGGTAGGATGGAGTTGGGCTCCACTGTCTCTGAGGTGGAGCTGCTGGTCTGGGGTGCCTCTATAGCAGGCTGTGAGTGAGCAGCAGGGGATGCCAGGGCTCTTCTGCAGAGATGCTTCCAGCTGTGGCAGGACTCTGCTCTGGGCAGGACTTGCCATGGAAGCAGGATTTGCCCATAAAAACATGGCCAGAGGGTGTTGCTGGGGACACAGCTGATGGGTGCCTGGAGCCCCTGGTGGATGTTTCCAAGGCAGTCAGCCAGGGCAAGGCCTGAGGGCATACAGATGCCAGTATTTTTGGGAGGGGGCTGCCTAAGGTTCCCTTGAAGCATCTCCTTGAGGAGATGGCAGAGGTGGTCTCTGGTTCTGGGTCCAAGTGAGTGGTGGGTGGAGGGAGCAGTCCTGCATCGTGGTTATGCAAGAGCCTGGAAGGACCTTGGGACTTCTGGTGCTGGTCGAGGCTGATCCCATTGATTAAAGCTGAGGTTGGTCCCAAACCCCTTTCCCTTGCAGGGGAACAGCTGACAGACCCACCCTAGCCTGGAGACAGGATGAATTTTCTGTCCCTAATAACTTGCTGCCTGTTGGTGCTGTCGTGTAGGGACTTCCCAGGATCATTTCTCTCTGGGCAAGCTCCAGAGATGTGAAGCCTCTTGTTCAAGATGTTCATGGCTGTGGCAGCTTTCTAAACTGCAGTGACAGTGGTGGCATAGCTGGCCAAGCAGCCCCCAGCCAGCAGTTCCCTCCTAGGCAGGAGATGTTCCTGAGCAGCTGTCCTCATAACTGGTGGGTGAAAGAGACTGCTGGGCCATCAGAAGACACTCCCTGACTGGCTGAACACAAAAGAAAATAACACAACTTGCTGTAAAAAGGGAAATACTTCTTTGCTGCAGTCTCAGAGAGGGGTGTTTGTCCCTGAGCCATAGGAGTGCAAGGTATTGAACTGATGGATGGATGCACACCTGTTAAAATGTTCCTGAGAGGATGGATCAGTGCCTGCCTTGTCCCAGATGCTCCTTGCCCTGCTGTGGGATGGTTGCTGATCCTCACCAGAGCTCCTTGGGGAGATGCACGGGCTGGATCCCACTGCATCTGGTGTTCCTGGTGCTGGGCTGAGCTGCTCTGGTCCCACACCAGCCCCTGAGGGACCTTGCAGCAGGTGCCAGGGTGCAGTGCCTGCTCTGGGGTGGGTGTGGATCTCTCCAGGCTGAGCATCTCAGCAGCACCAGTGAGGATGTGCTCTGCACTTCAGCAGCTTGGCAGCAAGATGCAGCCCTTAGATGTGTTGTTTGGATCTCCCTGGAGACCATTCCAGCTGTAGATAGGTCAGAGCTCTGAGATGCTGGGGCTGGCTGCAGACCTAGAGGTAATAAGGAGGAAAGGCAGGTCCTCCAAGCCAAAGGTGCCCTGAGGAGGGTCCTGTGTGTTTGGGCCTTGCTCCACCTCTTCTGAAGGATTTGCCCTCCCTGAGGATGGTGGACAGTTGGATACTTAAATTCTGAGGGCAATTGGGAGAGACAAAGGAGGTGTTGACAAGGAGAGTGATGCTCTGATGGGCTGTTTCTCTGCCCCATTTATAATTTCATTGTGACTTTCAGGCAGCTGCTGGTGTTGTGCTGCAGAAAGGGAGAGGTTCCTGCCTCTGGGAGAGGTGGCAGGCAGAGGCACACATTTCTCCTCTCCAGCTGTTCCTGGGACAGATGTTGAAGGCTGCTGCAGTTGGCCAGCAGTGGCTGCCTCATCCCTGTGAGCAGGAGATGTGTTGGTGGTGTGACCAGACTCCTTTCCAACTGTGAGCTAATGCCTCTCCAGAAACAACAGTGTCTCTTCCAGTAAAAACCTCTCTTGCTCTGCTTTCCTCACCCAGTGCTGAACATCTCCATCAGTTCTCAGCTTCCTCCTTGATGGATGTAGTATTTGGAGGAGCGTGAAGAGAAAACTGCCTAGAGAGCGTGTCCTCTTGGCTATCTGCTCCCTCTAATCCAGTGTTTTCTGCTGGCTTTGGGAACTTCCCCCCCTACTGAGTTCCTGCCTCGTCCCATCAAGCCCTTAATCTTTCTGTGGGCTGAAAGGCCTGGCAGGTCACTCCCTCCCCCTGCCAGCATGTCAGGGCCTTGGGCTGTACCCAGGATTGTCACATCTGCAGCAGCTCCTGCAGGGCTGGGCTGTGGGGCCACGGTGGCTCAGCTGGCTGGGTTTGGTGTGTGAGCACTGCAGACCTGCAGGAGGAGGGCAAGGAGGGGTGGTCCATTGCACCGATGGTTTAGTGGCCATGAACTACGAGCTAATTAGCTCAGAACAGAGCTACAGGGCGTGTTCTAAGAGCAAAGCAGCCCTTCTGTTCAAAGTGCTGCGGTTCTGCAGGGGGAACAGAAGGTGGCTCTGAGGCAGGATGGAGGGCACCAGGCTGGGCTGGCTGTGCATGGCCTGGCTGTGCTGCTTCTCCAGCAGCTCTCAGGGTTAAGCTCTTGCAGCCTTGTGAAGGAAGGGGGAGTTTCCTGTGGGCAGGAGGAAACTGCTTCCAGCTGTGGGAGACACTGGCCAGGGAGCACGGCTGCAGAGGAGATGTGGCTCAGCTGAGCAAGCTCCTCCTGGTGACAGGGACAAGGAACCCCTGTCCTTGCTCTGGCAGCTGCTGTGGTGGCCCTGGAAGGTGTCAGTGATGCTGCTGCCCGTGCCCAGCCTTCCTGGGTGGTGGCTGTGCACAGTGACTGGGCAGCAAAGGTCCCTCTCCAGGCTAGAGGAGAAGGGAAAGGACACTCTGGGTGGCACTTTGGTGCTGGCACCCCTCACTGGGGAGGAGGGTCTCCATGTCCTTGATTGCCGTGACTGGGATGCTGTGCCATGGAGTGAGGTATGGGCTCAGCTGGGAGCTGATTTAGGGGCACCCCCTTGCCTTGTGAAGGTGTCTGGCAAGAGCCCAGCAGATGATGGAAGCGTGGAATGGTTCGAGTTAGTAAACACCTTAAACCAATCCCATTCCACCCCCATGCCATGTGCAGGGACATTAGACCAGGTTTATCAAGTCTTGCCCAGACTGGCTTTGTTCTGAGCTGATGAGAGGCTCCAGTGAGGACAGAGCTGCTGCTGAGTGGCAGGGCTCAGTTAGGAGGAGCCTTCTCAAGGCCCATGGCTCGTGTGGCTGCAGTTCCTGGCACTGCAGTCCCAATGGGAGAACTTGGGATTCTGTTCTCCCTGTGGTGGGGGGAACTTGGCCACTGCAGGCAGCAGTGCAGAGGTTGTGGCAGCCTGCTGCACATCCTTGGGAGAGGAGCATCTAGCCAGGCTTGTCTGGGTGAGGGGACAGACAGCTGTGCCAGGATGAATGGGACAAGGGGAGTGGCTCACAGGGGGCTCCAGGGGGTTTTCTGCCACTTTCTCCCCATCTTAGAACCAGGTCCATCATTGTGCTGATTCCCAGCCCTGAATGTGCTGAGGCTGTGCTTCTCTCCTGGTGGCTGGGGAGGGAGGACTGAGGGGTGGCTCCAGCAGCAGGACCAAGCTCCAAGCTGCAGTTGCTGCTCCTGCTGCTGGATCAGTGCTCAGTCAAGTGCCATGGGCTTGTCTCCTCTGCTGTCAGGCTTGGAGCTGCTGATGCAGCCCAGCTGGACACACGGGCCCTGCTGACCAGATGGGATCATCTGGATGTCCCAGGCTGTGGGGCTGGGTGTTGCCAGCTCATTGTGTCTCCTAAGGGGCTGCAAAGCGTCTGTTCAGCTACTGTCCCTTGTTTGTTTGTCTGTTAGGTCCCCATCCAGCCATTTCCTTGGCAAGGAGCAGGTCTGAGAAATAGATGTGGCAGCAAGCACCTGCCTCCAAGGCTTCCAAGGGAAGCCTCCAAGTCTTGCTGGTTTGCAGCTCTTCCAAGTTCTTCCCATGCTGTGGTTTGCCTGGAGCCACTCCTGGTAGCAGAGTTGGGGCTTGGAAAACTCCATGGGCATCTGCTGTAGTAGATGAGCCAATTCTTCCCCCTTCATGTCCTTTAGAGGTTGTCTGGTTTTAATGTGTGGTCTTGAGATCTTCCTTTGGCTGGCTGAGGGTGGAGCTACTCAAGGAGTATTTGGAGCTCACCCTGGAGCCTCCTTTCCCGTGCTGGAGACATCTTTGCTCCATGGACCTTGCACATGGCTTGGAGGAGCTGAAGGTTTGTGCTCTGGCTGAGGTGATCCTGGATCATGGACCTCTGCCGTGGCTTTCTTTTCCAGATGCGCTGGTACCCTCCCTCTGAAGCTACCCAGCAAGGATGGAAGTCTCGTCAGTTTTGTTAGTTCATTAGTAAGTAATTAATTTCTCTTGGAGTCAGGTCTTTGTCTTGCTCTTCCTTGGGCTCTTGTGGGGAGGAGGGATGGGAGCTTGGGCTCAGCCCAACACCCACCCAGGGATGTGGTTGGGTTTCCTGGACGGGAGCAGGGAGACCCCAAGCCCTGGGCTGGGGTGGAGGCAGTGGGGGACCCTCAGGACACGGCTCCAGCTGGCCCTGCTCACCGTGCTCCTCTCCCACAGTGTCTCTCCTGGGCTTGTGTTCCTCCTCCCTGCCTCTCCTCAGCGGGATGTGCCAGGGACGATCGCTCCCCTCCTCTGGATTGGGTTCGTGGCCAGAGGACAACGCGCCCGCCCCGCCGCGCTGCCCCCGGGGCTGCCAGCACCCCTTTCCCTGGACTGTGAAGCCATCGTGGCCCCAGCCACGGGCTGTGTGCTGCCTCCATCCCTCCCTCCATCCATCCCCAGGACCTCCTCCCTGCCTGAGCTTTGCCATCCGGCTGCACTGAAACCCAGCCGGGGCCAGGTCCTGGGCGTCCCCAGCTCCCCCTGCCCCGGGGGCAGCTCGGCTGAAGGAATCGAAAGGCAAAAATGGGTTTTGCATGTTTTCTGGCATGAATTAAAACACTTAACTTGTGTCTGTGTGAGTGTAAGTTTGTTTGTTCTAGCGTTTGTGTAACCGTTAGCAACAGGTCTTGGCCCAACGGATTGATCCATCAAGGTTTTCCTCTTGCTTCGGTGAAGACTTGGCTTTGAGAAATACTAACTGTCCTTGTCTCACCCCTTCTCCCACCTCCACCCTCCCCTCCCCAGGATGACCAGAAAAAATTTGAAAAATGCTTTTTTTTTTTGCCTTTTTTTTTTTTTAAAGTATGATGCACTGGGTTTTTGTTCTCATCCATTCTGCTTGTTTTAAAGTCAGGGTTATTATATTATTTTTTTCCTTCTTCAAACTTCTATATATAGAACAGCTGTAAAATATCTAACCTCTTTTTTTTTTTTTTCCCCCACATTCTTCTGATTGGAGAGCATCCAGTCTTGCCAAATAATCAGCCATCCTTATGGGAATACCGAACAAAAAAAAAAAAAAGTACGAGTATTTTTGTACCATGTGTAATAAGGAAATATTTATGCATCATAAAGAATTTCTTGTGTGTTTGTGTGCAATTAATTATTATTATTATTATTAAAGAGAAATTGTAATCCTGTAAGATAAGTTAATGTTCAGTTAAAAGCTTGAAAAAGAACGGTTGTCTTCTGTACCAATGATTCAGTCAGGCATAGTAAACAAGAAATTGTGCAATTTTTGTTTTAGCATCTTATTGCTTGGTATTGAAGTGCTTTAAGTATTATCTGACCATGGCTGTCTCGCTTGTATTAAAAGATTTGAGAATAAGTTGCTCTATAATTGCTGATCCTATGAGAATGTGAAACTGGATAATATATGAAATGCAACCAAAAAAAAAATATATATACCCAGAGGCTGCTGTGACTTTTTCTGTGGTCTGGGGTGTTTTCTTGTGGGAATGGTGTGGGATGCTGCAGGCCTGGCCTGGCCCCGTTTCCCAGGCTGGGAGGATGCGGGCTGCTTTGGGATGCAGCTGAGGATGAGGAGCTGGCTCTTCCCTACCCCTGGGAGCAGGGCAAGCCCTGGCCTGGCTGGGGCTGTGCTGTGGGGGTTGGTGGTGTGAAGCTCTGCTGGAGGCCTCTGCGAGGGCAGCCCTGAGCTCTCTTGGATGTTTTTATTCCCCCTTCCCGGTGGCTGTGAGGCTGAGGCCTCTCCTCTGTGCCAGCAGAGCAGGAGGAGATCTCCTTAGAAGGCAAACGCTCTCCATGGCTGGAGCATTCCCCGTGCGCCCGCCCAGCTCCTGCTCTGCTGCCTGCGCTGCCCGACCTTCCTGAGGCCTGATCTGTACCTGCTGGAGCAGCGCTGCCAATGGCAGCCTTGGGCCAGAGTGGGAATCTCCTTGTAGGAGCCAGGGGCTGCTTGTCCCGCTGGGAATCTCTGTGCAGGAGCCCAGGGCCTGCTTGTCCTGCTGGAAATGGCAGCCCTGGGGCAGGGGCTGCTTGTCCCAGGGGGAATCCCCTTGTAGGAGCCAGGGGCTGCTTCTCCCGGTAGGAATGGCAGTCCTGGGCCAGGGGCTGCTTGTCCTGCTGGGAATCTCCTTGTAGGAGCCAGGGCTCGCTTGTCACGGGGAGAATCTCCATGCAGGAGCCTGGGGCCTGCTTGTCCCAGTGGTAATGGCAGTCTTGGGCCAGGAGCTGCTTGTCCCCATGGGAATGGCAGTCCTGAGCCCGGGGCTGCTTGTCCCGCTGGGAATCTCCTTGGAGGAGCCGGGGCCTGCTTGTCCCGCTGGGAATCTCCGTGCGGGGCCCGGGGCTCTCCCTGCGGTGCCCAGCGTCCCCATGGCCCGGCTGGCTGACCCCCGTGTGGGGCACTCCGGAGCCTCCCACGCAGCTTCCCGCCCCAGGGATCAGTGTTTTCCTCCCTCCCCAGGCCTTCGAGGGCAGCGCTGAACGAAAGCAAGGCAAAAAAAAAAAAAAAAAAAAAAAAAAAAAAAAAAGAAATTAGCAAAAGAAAAAAGGCAGATCTAAAAATAGGCGGCCTGGCCCCCGTGCCTGGGAATGGAGCGGAGCGAGCGCTGCTGCTCCGGGAAGTGACTCTCTGTGGGGCTGCCCGCACACAGCAGGCTGCCAGCCCCTTCCCATGGGATCCCCCGCCCGCAGCCCGAGCTTTGGAGCTCTGCCTTCATCCCGGCTCCCAACCCCATCCCAGCTCCGGCCCTTCCCTGCGGCCTCCATCCGCATCCCTGCTCACCTGAGCGGAAACACTCCGGGAGCAGCGGGCCATGGTGACGGCAGCGTGCAAGGCTTTAAATTATACAGCAGACTTTATCCTGTTCGGGTGGTTTTTTCTTTTTCTTTTTTTTTTTTTTTTTTAAAGCCTTTAGCACATGCATTAACATGGCCAGGCCATGAATAATTGACGCCCGGCTCTACGAAGCTTTTACACGGGGACTCGCCTCGGAGCTAAAGTAGGTCACGTCTGCTCCGAGGGTCCCCGGGCGCCCCTTCCCCAGCTGCAGACACACGTGTGCCCTGCCCCCGGCTGCTCCCGATGCTCAGGATGGGGTCCTGCTCGGACACACCCTCTGTGAGGGGATCTGGGGACACGGGATGTCCCCAAAATGTCCCCATGGCCAGACAGGATGGAGCTCGAGGTGCGGGGATGCTCTGTTTGCATCACCAGGGAAGGATGCAGGTCCATGGCACCTTTGGTCCTTGTGCTGCCTGGGCGTGTCAGCCCGTAGCCAAAGGACAAACCTGCCAGGACATAGAGAGGATGACACTGAAGCTGGAAAAATATAGGGGGGAAAGGCTGCTTTTGTCATGCTTTTGTTTTACACTTTATTGGAAACTCCTCTTTTCCTTGTTTTGAAGATAAATCTTGGAGCTTTTGGACTCTCTTCTCCTGAGCACGCTGCGCTCTGCCACAGTGTGTGGTCTGGGCACTGAGGCAAGGAACACTTTGGGAATAGAAAATCCAGCTGTTGGGATGCAAAAGGGCCTCTCAGCAGGCTGTGCTGGATAAGCTGCTCCCGTTGGAGGTGATCACAGCCAGCCAGGGGGATCAGATCCAAAACTCTGTCCCTGCGGCACCCAGAGAGGTAGGAAGGGGTTCAGGCCATCTCACAGCAGCACTCACACACGGATGGGGCATCCCACAGCTCTGGTGCTCCCCTCATGCCCCACACACCCCTGCTGGTGGCTGAGGGTCCCCAGATGCAGCTCAGTCATGTCAGTGCTTTTCACCCATTTCTCTGGAAAATGTGACGAAGAGCAACTCAAAGGGTTTTGTAAAGGATCAAACCCTAGCAATTCCCATCTGCTGGTCTGTGCCAGCCCTGCTGCCACTGTCTCCTTCCCTGTCCTCTCCCAGGCCAAAGCCTGTCATGGCTAGAGATCATTGTGGACATCACTGCTGACCTGCTGCTGTTTGTCCATCAGGCAGAGAACAATGGCCACAGCTGTGGAGAAATGTCTCAGAGAGCCCCAGCTCCATCCTGCAGCAGCATTTAGCAGCTACTGCTCCCTCCTGATTTCCATGGATCATGGAATCACAGCATTTTTAAGGCTGGAAAAGCCCTCTAAGGTCATCGAGTACATCCATTCCCCAGCACTGCCACCACTAAACCAACATTCCCAATCACCACGGGTGTGAATGGTTCAAGGGAGGATCACTCCACTGCTCCCTGGGCAGCTCCTTACAATGCCTGATCACCCCTTCAGGAAACAAATTTTCCCCAACAGCTTGGGGTGTTTTCCTCTCATCCTGTCCCTTGTTCCCTGGGAGCAGAGCCCAACTTCCCCCCATCTGTCCCCTCCTGTCAGGGAGTTGTGCAGAGCCAGAAGGTCCCTCCTGAGCCTCCTTTTCTCCACACTGAGCCCCTCCAGCTCCCTGAGCTGCTCCTGGTGCAGCAGCCCCTTCCCCAGCTCTGTTCCCTTCCCTGGATGTGCTCCAGACCCAGGGGCCCAAAGCTGAGCACAGGATCTGAGCTGTGGCAAGCAGCTGCATCTCATGCAAGGTTGCTGGGATTCCCAGGCAAACATGTGTTGTCCACCCCTGTGAGGGTGAGGAGCAGATCTCCTGTGGCCAGGGAGCATCACACATGTGTGGGGCAGATAAAATGACTGTCTGAGATGTGCAATGATGGATGAGCACCTCTGGAAGAGGCAGGTTGGGCTGGCAGCTGCACAAGCAAGCTCAGCCAGGCCTGAAATATCCCCAGGAGGGCAGGAGGAGGCCGGGAATGATGGACACCAAGCAGGGAGGAGACAGCGCTGTGGCTGCCTCACCATTCCTTGTGGCACAGTGCCCCCTCTCAGGAGCTCTGGGGGAAATCACCACACTCGCAGCTCCAAGAACACCTCTGCTCTTCCCCTGCCGAACATCTTCTTGTTGAATTATCCCCCAACCCAGCAACAAGTCTGTAGAGACGTGGAATTGTCATCCCATGGATGGTGATAAACAATGGATGCCGCAGGGATCATGTAACAAAATCACCCCAAAACCAACTGTTAGGGAAAGGTGAGAGGGGACAGATCCCACCCCCAAAGGGATGGGGGACATCCCAGAGAGGTTTTGGGACTCGAGGTGCTGCTGCAATGGATCCCGAGGGTCAATAATCACAGGAGGTAATTCCTGTATGGGGTCAGCTCCGCAAAGAGCAAAAGCTGCTCTGAGCCAGGCCGGCTTTAACGCCGCTGTTATTGGGGATGGTGTGATGGGAAATGCGCTCCCGGCCGGCGCTGTCGCGACATGGACAGTTCAGCAGCAAAGCCGGGAGGTGGCACCCGAGACCTGAGCAAACAGCAACAGCCGCAGCCCGAGCGCGATCTCAGCGCGGACAGTGCGGGAAACACGCGTGTGTCGCAGACATCTTTTATGGAAAATCCTTTCCTTAGGATTTTTCCTCCTGAGAAGCTGACAGGCCTCAGGAACAAAATGTAAACAATGATTATCTGCTGCTGTGGAATGCAACAGGTGCATCTGTGATTGGTCTCATGTGGTTGTTTCTAATTAATGGCCGATCACAGTCAGCTGGCTCGGACTGAGCCACAAGCCTTTGTTATCATTCTTTATTATTCTATTCTTAGCTAGCCTTCTGATGAAATCCTTTCTTCTATTCTTTTAGTATAGTTTTAATGTAATATATATCATAAAATAATAAATCAGCCTTCTGAAACATGGAGTCAGATCCTCCTCTCTTTCCCAATCTGAAAACCCCTCTGAACACCGTCACATTAGGGCATAGGTTGGACTCTATGATCTTAAAGGTCTCTTCCAACCTCATGATTCTGTGATTCTGTGATACTTTAGGCAAAGAAGCTCTATATTAAGTTCATAAAAGAAAATATTTTCTGGTTTTCTGGTCAGCTACAGCGTAGTTATCAAAAATACCCAGAATTTGAGCTGGAACGGGACGGGATGGGGGTGTTGCTTCACAGTCCAAGCGGGCTGAGGTGGCATTGTCACCACTCAGGCCGGTCCTGGCTTGTTCCAGCCTAGCCTGGGAACACCCTGAGGCTGGAGCTGTCGCTCTCCTATGCATAGCTGCTGGTATTACTCATTTAATTCAAAAAGAAGAAGTGTGATGCCTTCTGCGATGACACACTGGGCTCTCCATCCCGCGGGGCATCGGAGCCGCTCCTTTGGGAGTGAGCCGGGATGGGCGGAGTGGCACTGCCAGCCCTCAGTGTGCCGGGACAGACGGCAGGTGGCACTGGAGACTGGCACGGGACAAGGGGCCACTCGGTGCCTTCCTGCATCTTGCTGCTTAATGCTAAATTCAATTTGTCTCTTATTCTTTAAAGGTTATAAACAAGTGTTGCACATATTCACATATTCACATATTCACATATTCACATATTCACATATTCACATATTCACATATTCACATATTCACACATCCAAAGTGGCTCCTATCTTCATAGTTGAGACACCATGGTCGTTTATGGAAAAGTTGAACTAGGGTCAAAAGCAAATTCAAAGCATAGTTATTTATCTAATAGACATTTCAGGGCATCTCCAATAGGTATTCATATAATGTTAGAAGTGTCACCATTTCTTTTTTAAAATTTGTCAGGAGAATGAGAAAGTGACAGCATCAAAAACAGTAGAAGTTGTTTCAAACATTTTCTGAAGGAATTCAAAGTCCTCTCCTCCACTCTGCCAGAATTTTAACATTCAATCTGTTCTTGGTGGAATCTGTGCCTGTCACTTCTTTTGATTCAAAGAAATTTTATTGTATCAAAATTCAGGTCTCAGCCCAGCACAGGCAGGAGATCAATAACCAGCTGCAGCAACCTCTGGGACAGGGGAGCAACAGCTCCTGATAAAACCCTGGAAGGATCTCCAAACTCATCTAAAATGTCCTCTGCTGGTCTGGGGTGCTCAGCTCAGGAGAAATCCCAGCTTTTCCCTGGGATGCAGATGGGTTGGAGTCTCTGAAGTGTTTGTCCTGCTATGGGAGCCCAGAGCTCTCCCATTCCCCTCCATCTCCCACGGTTCCTAGGCATGGCAGAGCCTGCCTCACCTCCTGGCCTTCACCCTGAGCTTCTTCAGGTGGGATTCACCTGGTGGGCTTCATCCATTGAGCATCATCCCCTGGGCTTTGTCCATTTGGCTTCACCTGCTGGACTCAGCTGAGGCTGACCCATTCCTGCATGCTCCTCTGGGTGCCAGGAGCGAGTCTGACCCCTCAATCTCCCCTGGGTTCCAGGTCTCCATCCTTTCCTGCTCCTCTGGGTTCCAGGAGTGAGTCTGACCCCCGAATCTCCCCTGGGTTCCAGGTTTCCATCCTTTCCTGCTCCTCTGGGTGTCAGGAGTGAGTCTGACCCCCTGAATCTCCCCTGGGTTCCAGGTCTCCATCATTTCCTGCTCCTCTGGGTTCCAGGAGTGAGTCTGACCCCTGAATCTCCCCTGGGTTCCAGGTCTCCATCATTTCCTGCTCCTCTGGGTGTCAGGAGTGAGTCTGACCCCCTGAATCTCCCCTGGGTTCCAGGTCTCCATCCTTTCCTGCTCCTCTGGGGTCAGGAGTGGGTCTGACCCCTGAATCTCCCCTGGGTTCCAGGTCTCCATCCTTTCCTTCTCCTCTGGGTACCAGGAGTGAGTCTGACCCCCTGAATCTCCCCTGGGTTCCAGGTCTCCATCCTTTCCTGCTCCTCTGGGTGTCAGGAGTGAGTCTGACCCCCGAATCTCCCCTGGGTTCCAGGTCTCCATCCTTTCCTGCTCCTCTGGGTGTCAGGAGTGGGTCTGACCCCCTGAATCTCCCCTGGGTTCCAGGTCTCCATCCTTTCCTGCTCCTCTGGGTACCAGGAGTGAGTCTGACCCCCGAATCTCCCCTGGGTTCCAGGTCTCCATCCTTTCCTGCTCCTCTGGGTGTCAGGAGTGGGTCTGACCCCTGAATCTCCCCTGGGTTCCAGGAGTGGGTCTGACCCCTGAATCTCCCCTGGGTTCCAGGAGTGGGTCTGACCCCTGAATCTCCCCTGGGTTCCAGGAGTGGGTCTGACCCCTGAATCTCCCCTGGGTTGAGGTCTCCCTGCTGCTGACCCAGGAGAGCAGCTCCAGCAGCCAAGGGAGAGGGGCAGCTTGTGTCAAAGCCAGGGCAGCAATGGGTTAAAGCCAATTGCTGGCAGCAATTACTGACTGTCAGGGCAGGCTGGTCCCACCACTGATGTGCTCCCATCACTTCTCTTGTCCCCTCAGTGTCCTTGGCATCATGCTCAGGGCTGGGTGGGTTGCTCAGGGCTCTGTGTGTGACAGCACAGTCCCCTCAGGGCACAGCTACAGGTGCTCTTCTCTTTCTGGTGGCAAAGACAGCACACCCTGACACCCCAGCTGCAGTCAGAATGTGCTGGACCTTCCCAGGGATCTGTCACCCTTCAGGGTCACGAGCAAGGAGTTGGCAGAGGAGCCTGATCCTTGCAAATGTCTGGGGAAGGCTGGAACTGCTCTCTGTGCACGGTGTCCTGAGCTGGGTCATTCTTCCCTCAGCAGGAAGAGTGATGGCTGCCAGCTCCAAACATCTGCCAGGGGTTGCTTCATGTCTCCCATTGTGCCCAGGAGGTCCCTGCACTGGTGGGTGACCCTGGGGGGCATTTCCAGAGGTGCCAGCTGGTGCAGGTGGATTTCAGCTCCCTGATCCCTACGGGTTTCCCTGGGAACAAGTTCTGAGCCTCCAGTGTCACAGCAGGGCCCCTGATGGGGTGAGAAACCCCTGGTAACACCTCCCACATCACAAAACCTCCTGTGGCCTCTCCAGACAGAGCTGCTGCTCTACCTCTGCCTCCCAAATCCCACTGGATGTAATGAGGAAATATGGGGAGGGGTTGGGAGCACCAGGAGCAGCTGAGGGAGCTGGAAAGGGGCTCAGCTGGAGAAAAGGAGGCTCAGGAGGGACCTTCTGGCTCTGCACAGCTCCTGACAGGAGGGGACAGCCAGGTGGGGATCAGGCTCTGCTCCCAGGGAACAGAGGAAATGGCCTCAGGTCACACCAGGGGAGGCTTAGAGCGGATATTATTTTATAAATGCAGTTTAACACGGTGCCCAGGGCAGAAGTGGAGTCACCATCCCTGGAAATGTTCAAGAATTATGTGGATGTGGCACCTGGGGATGTGGTTTAGTGGTGAACCCAGCAGTGCTGGGGGAGCAGCTGGGCTGGATCACCCCAGAGGCCCTTCCCAGCCCAAATGATTCCATAATTCTGTGATCCTGTTCCAGCCTTGCCTTTGTGCCCCAAGCACATTAAAATGCTCACGAGAACAACACAGGGTAAAATTTGATTAATTAAATACCCTTATTTTAGGTCGCCCCTCTGGTGTAGAACTTCAATGTGAGCTGGGAACCAGCAAGGAAATGTTGATTTTCCATGGAAGTTGGCACTTGTAGGTAGTTGCCTTTTTAGGGGAAATTTTTGGGAGTTGGAGAGAAATTTTTCTTATGAGGATCAGCCTGGTTGTGCCAGTATCCTCCTGAAAGGCAGCAACTGGATTTGAACAGAGCATTTTGACATGGACCTACTTCCTTAATATTTACCAAGGAAAGGTTTACCTGGAAATCCAAAGGACCACCGTGCCTGTTTTCTTGGTTTCTTTTCTAAAAGAAAAAAAAAAATTAAAAAAATAGAGAGAGAGAGAAAAGAAGAAAAAAATTTTAAAAGCCAATTCTGAAAAATTTCTCCATGCCATAGATACAAAAATTCTAGGGTCCCTCTTGGGATGATATGCTTGAGTTCCTATGATGAGTTTGGCTTTATTAAAGGCATGGAAAACTTATATCCAATATATGTAAAAAAAAAATGGGCTTAGTGGAACATTAAAAACTAAGTGAGCATTTAATGAAGGCTAAAAATCCTCTCTTAGCATTTCACAGTATAAAATGATTATTTTTCACTTCTGATGGAGAGAGCCTGTTTCTGGGGCACAACTTTGGTGGGAAATGGGAGGAATTCCAGTTGGATACAAGGGAAAAAAAATTACATTGAGAGTGGCAGAGTGACTGGACAGGCTATGGAGCAGTGGTGAGGGGTCTCTTCATCCTTGGAGATCTCCAGAATTGCCTCCAACTCAAAACTTTCCCTGTTTCTTGCAATTTAGGGGACTTTGCATGGGAGAGGAGTAACACTGGCTAAACTTGATTTGCAGAAACATCTAATTGTGTGTCTCACAGTCTGTAGTCATTTATCACTCAATAAATGAGGATTAACAGATATTTTTTCTTAAAAAGAAAAGCTTTTAGCTAGAATAAAAAATATCTATTGTTTTAGAGGTTAAATATATGACACTGAATGCAGACAATGCTTTCCAGAAGGTTTAAACCTTTCTAGAGTGTCCGAGCCCTGCTTGGTGTTCTCTTCTCTTCATGCCTGCCCTTAAAAGAAGCATTACATAAAACAAAACAGGAACATAACTTCTTTTTAATCTGTTTGTATTCTTCAAAAAGATTATTACAAACAGACACACAAATCCCAAGCCAGTAAGTACACCTTGGGTTTCTAAAGAAAATATGCTGTGGTGAAGGAAAGGTGATCTCCAGCAGTGTGTGTTTGTGTATGGGATCAGAGCAAAGCTCCCATGCACGGCAGGTCCTGGAGGTGGAAACTGAAAGCAAATGCTGGTGACACTCACACAAGGTGCTTTGGGGTGAGCAATGAAAAAAAAAAATCAGGTTTTCTCATTTTCTCATGTTTTTTTCTCAGTGGAAATAATCAGAACTATGGGTTTTTCCCTTTCTGGGCAAAGTTTGAGGGATGAATGTCAGAGCTTGCAGTCCCAAGGATGGAGAGGGAGTGATCAAAGCCAACATCAGGGTGAGAAAGGGGAGAGTTGGGTGGAGCTGTTCAAGAGAAAATCACCCCTGAGCCACCCCATGGAGTGCTCTGTGCAGTGGACTGTGGAAAAATAGTGGTTTTGTAACCACTTCCACTGAATTTCATATCTCTTCCTCCAAGCACAGCCCTGCACGAATGAGGCAGGGTGAAGGCAGCACTTTGGAACAGTCCCAGAAGAAAAGCATGTGGTTGTACTCACAGGGGTCCCAGGATGAGGGAAGGGATGAGAATCTTGGATCCATGTTTCAAAAGGCTGATTTATTACTTTATGATATATATTATATTAAAAGAAAATGATATATTAAAACTACACTAAAGAACAGAAGAAAGGATTTCATCAGAAGGCTAGCAAGGAAAAGAGTGTAATGATAATAAAATCTTGTGACTGACCAGAGAGTCTGAGAGAGCTGGGCTGTGATTGGCCATTAATTAAAAACAACCACATGAGACCAATCAAAAATTCACCTGTTGCATTCCACAGCAGCAGATAATTATTGTTTTTCTTTTCCTCTGAGGCTTCTCAGCTTCTCAGGAGAAAAACTCCTAGCAAAGGGTTTTTCAGAAAATATGTCTGTGACAAAAGCCAAATGGTGGAGCACTGCTAGGAGAGGTGAGGAAGAGCATCTCCAAGGCTGTGAGGAATGAGAGATGCAAGGAGAGGAGACATCTCCTCCCTGAGATAAAGGAGCAGGGATGGACACCTTCCCTTGGACAAGCTGCTCCACAAAACCATCCCAGGGAGAGGAGAGGCCTTGGCTGGGTGAGGCAGCTCCATGCCAGCCTGGCAAACCCTGTGGGGCCTGAGCTGTGTGCAGGGGCACATCTCCAGGGTTGGCACTGCTCAGAAATGCCAGCTGGTGTCAGGAAAGCATCCAGCAGCCTTTGTTCTGTACTTAGAGGGATGTGCCTCGAGGTGCCCTGACTTGCCCACAGAAATCCCACTGCTGCTCAGAGCAGAGCCTTTGGGTAAACATGGGCAAACCCAACCTGCTCAGGGGAGTTCTGGGGCTAGAGAGACACACACACATCCAGAGAGTGCTCCTAGGTACACATTCCTGACCTCCCACTCCATGGATCTTGCACTGATTTATGTATTTCTTCTCTCTGTCACTTGCATCCCACTCTTTAATTCCTTTTCTAGGATCTCCTGCTACAGGGACATTTCTGGTCACTATTAAAAGATGTGTAAACTCTTTGTGGGGGAAATGGGTCAGCTGGTTCAGATAATTTTGAAAATATTCCTCTTAGGGAAGAGCAAATACAGTTTTACACCAGCACTGGTGCTTGTGTGACTGAGGCCTTTAGCAGGAAAGCTTGGGCTGAATGCCTTGCTCTGCTGATTTGAACCAATAAGTCATTGAATCACATAACCATGGAATATCCTGAGTTAGAAGGGATCCAGTCCAACTCCTTGCCCTGCACAGGACAACCCAAGAATCCCTCCATGCATCTGAGAGCGTTGTCCAAATGGCCCTGGTGATAATCCACAACGTGCAGCCAGCAAGCCTGGGGAACTGGGACAGGGCTTGGCTCCCATGGAGGCCGGAGATGAGGTTGGCAGAGGAATTCTGGCAGCCTCTTGGATGAAAAGTGTCTGTAACATCAGTACAATTGTACTTCAAAGAGAAGGGGATCAGAGCAGGCAGGTGGGGCCACAGCAACACCACTGAGAGAACGATGCTGGTGCATGGACGTGGAAAGGTGGGATTTGTCTGCTCTTGGGGTGGCAATATCAGAACAAGGAATGAAGCAGCATGGGAGGCTTCAAAATAGGTTACCAAGAAGATCTTGCTGATTGTAAAGCCATTTTAAACCCACAGACACCTGGGAGAAGAGAGAAGGGCTGTTTGTGGGCACGTAGAGCAGGAGTTAGTCACAAATCAAAGCAGAGATTCTGTGAGTTATGACCCTGATCCTGAGCTCCACCAAACTCCTGGGTGGCTCTTGCAGCCTGCACCCTGCCCTGGCATGGCCTGCCAGGCTCCAGCATGACTCACACAGCGACAGGATTTACCAGGAAAGCACACACACTAAATTAGGTGGACACATTGCCCCAGTGCCAACTACCACCACCTATCCCAGATCTACCACTGCCACTCAAAGCTCATTTGCAGAAGAGTTTGATGGTGAGCTCTGTAATTCTGGGGGTGAGCACACAGGACTGTCAGCCACTGTGCTCCTGTCCACCTCAGGCTTGGGACAGGGTGGCTGTCCTGCAGGGAACAGCCACCTCTCCCAGGAAGGGGGAACTTAAAAATCTGGCATTCAGTCCCTAAATGTTTGTCTCATAAGGATAAGTCAAATGATTTCCTGAGCGGTGTTTCTCTGGGGACAGTTGTGTTAAATATTAAGTGATGGGATGATATGTGATGTCATGTCTTATCAAAAGCAGAGCTGAGAGCAAGGGTGGACAAGGAAGTCAGGGCTGAGGATGGCTTCTGTGGAAAGCACAAATCTGAGCAAGCAAACAGTTCCATGTTTAGTAAATACCCAACTGACGGAGTCATGCCATTGATAGAAGAGGTGGAGGGAGCAGCGGCACGTACATGAGAAGGTGGATGAAAATCTTGATCCAGAATAGAACAGTAATGCAAAAACTTGCAACCAGCAGCCACAACAGAGCCTTCTTCTCCCACTGGATTGTTTGATCATTATTTCATAATCTGATTGTCCCCACGTGGAGATATTCCATAGGATTACTGAACCTCACCCTAATCTAGGGTGGGTGGTAGGTCACTACCTTACACAGCCCTACCACTCAAGGTCCATTTGTTTCAGAGGGGAGATAAGACTGTCACAGGATGATGGCTTTACAGCTGAGTGCAGTTATCACAGTTACTGGAATAACTTATTGAGTTATTTTTCCAACTCTGTCAAAGGTGATGGTAGATCTTGGACAGGCACCTTAGAATTTTCTGCAGCAGTTCTGGAGAAAATACTTTGATGTAGTTGGTCAGAAATAGAATTGTGGTGTTGGGAGGTGGAAGAAGCTCCAGGGCAATTCTGTTGGGGGTGACACCTCCTAGGCAAACACCAGAGTCCTCTATAAGGTAAAGGGAAATATTCTCCTAAGGGAAGGAGAACAGGAGCATCTGCCTGCAATGTGAGTCCTGCCTGCCCTGTGCATGGAGATGGAGAGTTCATGCAGATGGAGAGACTGAGCCCAGGCTGCAGAGAATTCAGCAGAATTCACCCTCCAAGACCTGGGGATGCATCTCCCTGAGGTCATGCCCCAATCTCCTCACTGAGTTAGTTCTGAGGTGTTTAATCATTTGCACACAAGGAAAACACACTCTGATTTTGACTGCTGCAGGTGCAGTGATTTATTGTCATGTCAACAAAGCAGTGATTTATTGTCATGTCCTCTTCCAGCAGGACCACAAGCATCCTGATCACAGAATGAATGGGCAAACATTTGGTTGAGTTAATGAGCAGTGAAATGGCTGTGGTAATAAGGGTTGCTGTGGGAGTCCACACCATGGCTATGACATAATCCCACAGCACTGCTCCTGTGTGCCTGGAGGAACGTGAACTGCCTCGCCAGGGAAAGCCAGACACCCACACACACAGAGGTGAGAGAGAAATTAATTAGGACTGAGTCCTACAGGTGTTTTGTCTTTGGGTGGCAGTCAAAAGGGCCTGCCAGGCAAAGCTGAAGGCAAACAAAGAGAAATTGGCCATTGCAAGGTCCTCAAACATCTTTTATAGGAGGATCTTGGAGGATTTGTAATGGCTGGTGAAGTGCTTGTGGTCCAGAAGGAAGAGCAGGCCCAGCAGGCGCAGGCAGCAAATTCTGGAAGAGAAAACATGGAAGTGTGAAGGGAATCTGATTCAGAAAGGAAGGGCAAGAGAAGGGAAGAAAACTGAGGGCAGAGCACTGACAGTCATGGCAGGGAGGAGCAGAAGAGCTGAAGGAATCAGCTTCCCTGCCCCAACAAAAAGTCACTTTTTGCCCAAAGTCTGGCAAAGAACTGATGTGAGAACCCAAAGGGGTGTATCACAGCAAGAGCCCTGAGTTTCCAGTGAAGCTCCCAGCCCATGTCTCCAGCATTTTTTCAGGTTTAGGGAGGCAGATTTAGTGCTGTGCTGGCAGAGCTGCAGGCTTTCATGGTGAATCCCACACAGATAATTTGAGTGGCAAGGCAAGTCTGGAGGCAAATACACCCTAAAAAGGAAAGGCACAAGCAGGTACCTTGATAAAACAAGCATATCCAGGAAGAAATAACTGTTGCCAACCTTTCCATAAAATACAAATATTGCTTCTTCTGTTGAAGTATCAGGAATTATATTGCTGTATAAACACTGAGTAAGGTGTTTTGTCACAGCCTCCCATGAACTTGCTTCCCTACCCTCAGAGTAATGACTGCAAGGATGATGACTCTGACTGCAATAAATATTTCAGGGAATGACCCTGAAAGGGAAAAAATTAAAAAGCATGAGACTTCATGTGTCTGGGAGGTGAAACATTTTTAGGGAAACTAAATTCACGCAAGGAAGAGGACAAAATAATATTAGAAACACATTTTTAGGCCATTTTTAGCTGGTTCCGGTAATTTTACATATTAAATCCTGTATATTTTTTGTGTTTCCAAGGAAGTCAAGCTTGGAAAGCTCCCAGCTATGGAATGTTCTTAGAATGCTCTTCCCTCTGGTGACCTATGACAGGACAAAGGGAACAGCTGGAGCTGTGTCAGGGGAGGATTAGGTTTGATATGAGTAAAGGCTCTTCCTCAGAGGGTGGTAGGACACAGAACAGGCTCCCAGGGAATGGTCACAGCCCCAGGGCTGCCACAGCTCAGGGAGAGTTTGGACAATTTCTCAGGCACAGGGTGGGATTGTTGGGCTGTCTGTGCAGGGACAGGACTTGGACTCAATGGTCCTTGTAGGTACCTTAAACCCTGAATATTCCATGATTCAATGACACTGGAGGGGATAATCTATTCGAGGTGTTTGTCAACTCCACTAGAGCAGGAAACCTCTTGTCCCCAAAACCCAGAATCCCTGAAGTCTCCTTTTTTTTCCCCCCAATAAGCTATTTCTGCAGATGAAATAACCACATTCCAATTGTGTCATGTCCAGGGCAAGCCCACAGGTCATATTTTATTGAATTTTAGTCAAAGTGCAGGGTGCAGTGTTGTCATCAGCATGGCCTGGAGCTGGGGCTGGGATTGGGCCTGGAAGCAGTGATTTGGGCTGGAATTGGGGTCGGGAATGGGGATGGGGCTGGAGCTGCACCTGGAGCAGGAGCTGGAGGTGGAATTGGAGCAGGGGCCTGGGGGTGAGGCTGGAACAGGCCTGGGAGCCAAGGCTGGAAGAGACACTGGAGCTGGGGCTGGGATTGGGTCTGGAAGCAGTGATTTGGACTGGAATTGGGGTCGGGAATGGGGATGGGGCTGGGGCTGGAATTGGAGTTGGAGCTGGGCCTGGGGTGAGGCTGGAAGTGGCCTGGGAGCCAGGGCTGGAGCAGACACTGGAGCTAGGGCTGGGATTCGGCCTGGAAGCACTGGTTTGGGCTGGAATTGGAGTCAAGACTGGGGATGGGGCTGGGGCTGGAGCTGGAATTGGAGTTGGAGTTGGAGCTGAGACTGGAGCTGGGGCTGGACCCAGGGCCTGAAACTGGAGCTGAGGTTACAGCCTGGAGTTGGGGCTGGAGCTGGGGTTGGAACTCGAGCTGGGGTTAGAGGCTGGAGCTGGGGCTGCACTTGGGGCTGGAGCTGGAGCTGAGGCCTGGATTGGGGCTGGTGCTGCACCTGGAGCAGGGACTGAGGCCTGGAATCAGAGCTGGGGCTGGAACTGGAGCTGGGGTTAGAGCCTGGAGCTGGTGCTGGAGCTGGAGGAGCTGTGCTAGGAGATGGGCCTGGAGCTGGTGCCAGGGTAGGGGCTGAGGCTGCAGCTGGGGCTGGAGCAGGGGCTGACGCCTGGAATCAGAGCTGGGGCTGGAGATGGGGCTGGGGTTACAGTCTGGAGCTGAGGCTCGAGCTGGGGCTGGGGTTAGAGCCTGGAGCTGTGGCTGCAGCTGGGGCTTGGAGCTGGGAATGGACCCAGAGCAGGATTCGGAGCAGAGGCTGAGGTCTGGATTGGAGCTGGGGGAGCTGGGCCCGGAGATGGGCCTGGAGCTGGTGCCAGGGTCGAGACTGAGGCTGAAGCTGAGGCTGGAGCAGGGGCTGAGGCCTGGAATCAGAGCTGGGGCTGGAGATGGGGCTGGGGTTACAGTCTGGAGCTGAGGCTCGAGCTGGGGCTGGGGTTACAGTCTGGAGCTGTGGCGGCAGCTGGGGCTGGAACTGGGGCTGGAGCAGGGGCTGAGGCCTGGACTGGAGCTGCGGCCTGGAGCTGTGGCTGTGGCTGTGGCTGGCGCTGGGGTCGGGGCCGCAGCCGTGCCCGGAGTCGTGCCCGGAGCCGGCCGTGCCCGCTCGGTGCCGGGGGCGGTGCCGGGCCCGCGGGCGGGCGGGGGCCGGAGCGCGGGCGGCCCCCCCAGCAGGGAGCGATCCTTGGACCCGGGGCCGCGCCGAGCCGAGGCGAGCCAAGCCATGGCGGTGCCGGGGCAGAACGTGGCCGTGGTGGTTCACCGAGCCGGGGACCTGCGCCTGGTACGGCCGCGGGGAGCCGGGCCCGGGCGGGGGCGGCGGGGCGGGAGCGGCCCCGCGGCCTGCGGGGGGCACCGGGGCTGTCCGCACGGCGGCCCCGGGTCCTCCCAGTTCCTCCGGCTCCGGGAGAGCCTGAACCGGCCCCGGGAGAGCCTGAACCGGCCCCGGCTGCCCGCGGCCATGGCAGGGGGTGGCGGGGGGGACCCACATTCGGGGGTGTCCCATGGCTGGGCCCTCCTCCCATCCCCTATGAGGGGAAGCCCGCGGCCGCTTCGGGCTCTGCACAGCGTTACGGGGAATGACCCGAACAGGGAAAAAAACCCAAACCAAACCAAAACAAAACAAAAAGCACCAGCCCTCGTGTGCATGGGAGGTGCAACATTTTTGCAAGAGAAATCAATTCACAGATACACTCATTCATGCGTGCTAGAGGCACGCTCATTCCTTCTGCTAGGAGGATGTAACACTATCGGAAGTGTGATTTATTTTTAGCTAGTTCCGGCAACTTTGTGTGTATATTTTTCTGTTTTTCCGATCTTGGAAAGGTTTCAGCTGCAGAATGCGCTTCGGGGACACAGGAGGGGATAATCTTGAGATCTTTGCCAGCTCTGGGTGGAGAATATTTTATCCCTGAAACCCAGAATCCCCAAAAAACTTCTCCTTCTCCCAGATTAGCGATTCTCACAGCTGGGATGGGCCCTCCCAGGCAGCAGGTGGAGGGTGGGTGGTTATTGCTCCTTTGGGCTGTCAGAGCCCAGGTGACAGCAGGACAGAGTTCAGGGGGAGCAGGTGCTGGAGGACTCTCCCAGACAGGGAGGAGTTTTATTTTGTACTTTTTAATTACTTCAATCTCATTCTGTCTCTCTCTAGGCTGCTAACGCTGGGCTCTTTCTGGGTGCTGAATCACTATGGCGCTGCTGGAGAGCCGTGTGCTCCAGCCTGGGGAGTGCCAAAGGGGGAAGGAAGGTTTCCCCGGGCAGGCATTGGCAGGCAGCTCTCTGTACACAGAGCCCTGGCAGGAGCGCTCTGGGGAGCACACAGACTTTGGACACACGCCTTGTTTAGGGGATGATTACCAGGGAAGGGGTTGATTCTTTACCAATCCCGCCCAGCTGAAGCCACACGTGCCGTGGGTGGCTCCTGGTGGCTCCCAGGCACCTTTGGCACAATTGGGCTTTCCCTGCAGTCACATGGAGCCTGACTACCCAAAGAAATCAAAATGGGTTAAGGACTGACGTGCTTCCTCTAGCTCAAGAACGCATTTCCAAACCCCTGTGATTTAACAAAAGGTGTCTGAGACTTGTGAAAGTGGGCACTCCATCACATCTGTGTGGCTGGTCTCTAAACTGGCTTACACCCAGATGTGTGAGTTTTCCTTGGATATTTGTATTGCTGGAGACCTTAGAGCTGGTCAGCAGTGCCCTCGTGCCTCACTGGCAGCACCCTGTGTGTTCCTCCTGGGCTTCCCTGAAGTTTGTTTCCATCACGTGAATGGTGCTCATGGTATTGACCCACTGGTGGCAGGAGTAGTCCCAGCAGTGAACTCTGAACTTGTTATCTGTTATTGATACCCAAAACTGGGTGACTCCATCTTCCTGTAATTCCCACACCTTTCTTGTTTTTTGGACATATTTCCTGTGGGCAGAGTTGCTGTGATTCCTGTGCTGTGTGAAAATGTGTTTGCTTTCATTTTGTTGAGCCTCCTCTTGTCCTTAGGTAGTTGCCCAGGTTCCTCTTTGCTGCCCATTGAGGATTTCTTGGTTTTATACCTGTACCATGGCTTCTCTTTCCATGTCTCCTTTCGCAGAAAATATTTGCTGTGTTTACTTTACCAGTCACCATTTCTGAACTTCTCAGTGAACAACAGACAACAAGCAGAATTTGTGGTTTTCTCCACTTTGGTCACTCCTATTTTCACCAAACCAGGCTGGAGAATTCACTTCCCACCAAGGTGTCTAGGTTTTCTAGGCACAGTTGTTATTGCCAAAAAAAAAAAAAAAAACCAAAAACCCAAACAACAACAACAACAACAAGTGGTTTTGGGATTTTTTTCACACACACATTTTCAGCTAGAAGTTGCCTTTATCTGTCACTGTGGACTTTCTGCTCACTCTGAGGTGGTCTGTACCTCTGGTGTGTCACCACATCCTGTGCTTATTGCATTTCTGTAAAAGAGGTTACATCTAGTTTGACCTCTTTTAGAAATAATGCCCTGGGCTGTGTCCTCAGCGTAACAAAACAAACCCCCCCACACAGAAAAATTGCAGATACAGGTCTGAACGTGGAAAATTTCAGTCAGTTTAGTCATATGAGAACATGTTTCCAGAGCTGGTCTTTCCATGATGTTTAGAATACTGAAGTACAAAATAGGAGTTGAGGAATATGCTGGGATTTAAACAGTTAAAATGCAGAACAGTTTGAGCAGCAAATGAATTTTTAAGGGTTTACTGTTGGCACTACTCTGGGGGGCTTTTCTTAGAGACATAATCCTCAGGGTGGGTATTGCATTGTCCTGTTGCTGTGAAACCCAGCAAAATCATTCCTTTGGCTTTTGAGGCAGCTGAGGGAGCTCGGTGAAGCCAAAAGCCCTGCAGAGCTTTTGGGTGGAAGGGTAATATGGAGAACTTTTCTAACTCTGGTTTTGCCATTCATCCCATAAAGAGGTGCCATGGCAATTACAAGAGAAAGTAAAATTATATATTAATGGGTATAAATAATCATGTCTATATTAGGTATAAAAGTTATTACTGGCACAGGTTGGTGAGGCCTGGCACAGAGAAGCTGTGGCTGCCCCATCCCTGGAAGTGTTCAAGGATGTGGCTTGGAGCAACCTGGCCTAGTGGAAGGCATCCCTGCCCATGGCAGGGTGTAGCATGAGATGGGCTTTAAGATCCTTTTCAACCCAAACCATTCTGTGATTCTGTTATTCTATCATTATGTAGTAAAAAAAGTTTTGTATTATTTAAAATAATAATATAAGCCCTGCAATATTAAAGTTTTATAGAACAGGTTGTTCAGAATCTCCCTGGCTACAAAAGGTGATTTTTTTTGTCAGCCAGTGAGATGGATGAAGGATTCAGCTGAAATTTGGGGCTGCCCCAGTACAGGGAAATACAGTATGTGTCTCTTGTCTGGGCTGGGAAAAGGGAATTTACTACAAAATAATTTGGAGGGTGAGTTTACGAGCTGGCAGTGTGCTTACTCCTACAGCTCCCTGTGTTATCCACTGAGTGTGGAAAATGAGGGCAGCTCAAGAGCAGGTCCATGTGGCACTGCTGTGTCTTATGGAGCAGACAGAACCAAAAACCTTGTCTGCTTATGGATTTACCTGAGCTGACCAGAGCTAAGCTTCCACAGATATTCCCAGGGATATGAACAAGCAGCTAAATGCCTTTTTTTTTTTCCTTTTGTCCATAGGAAAACCGTCCAATCCCAGAGCCAGGCCCTAATGGTAGGTCTATAGATGACTAATTCTGGCTGCTTCCTTTACTTCTCTCTTTGTTTTCTCATTCTATTTTGTTGCTCCTTGATAATCTAAAATATTTCTGAGGAAGTATAAAATTACCAAAAAAACAATTGTGTGGCTGAAACAGATAATGCTGCTTTTCCAGCTGAAAAGAAGAGAGCTGGAGCAGTCACAGATAAACCTCTTTATCTGTCTTTTTTTGCTTCCTGTTCCATCATTTGGTGTATGTCACAGTAAATGGCTCTTGGGACATTCCAGATGATCTTATGCAGGACTAAACATTAATAGAATGGGCATATGGGCTGATAGAAATTCAATTCACTAACTCTCTGGGGCTCAAATCATACCTTTGGGAGAAGGGAAAATTAAATGGACTTGCTACTTCTTCCCTGCCCCAGCAATAATAACATTGCTCTTAAACTGCATCACTCTGTTGCCCATATTTTTATTGACATCATCTTTTGCCTTACCCCATTTTGAGCCTTCTTGCTTTGTGAATCATTGCACAGTTTCGTGTGGCTCACGAACGTGCCGCTCTCCTAACGTGCGCACAAACAATTCTGTGTTGACTGAATGCCAGTAAATTTGGATGTGTCCACACTGGCTCAGCCTTTGCTGCTCTCCCAGTGCCTGAGAAGGTTGGTTTTCTACAAGGAACCTTCTCTCCTTCCCTGGCAGAGGTGCTGCTGCGCATGCATTCCGTGGGGATCTGCGGCTCCGACGTTCACTACTGGCAGCACGGCCGCATCGGGGATTTTGTTGTCAAGGATCCCATGGTGCTGGGACACGAAGCTTCCGGGACTGTGGTGAAAGTGGGCTCTGGGGTGACTCATCTGAAACCAGGTATCTGCAACCAAACCCATTTGTTTGTTTTCCTCCTAATCAGTTCCGAGAATGTGTCGATAACGGGCTGTGTTTCTTTCTGTGTAAATTTATCTGAAGTTCTGACCTCCTTCAAGAAGTGTCACTGTGCTGCTGTTAGTCACCCATCTTGGCCACTGGTGTGTGATATTCCTTAGGTAGCTTTATCTGGGGATGTGTTGAGCTGGCCAGGCTGTATTTTATACTTTAATGCAGAGCAGAGTGTATACTGGTACAAGGTGCCTTTTAAGGAAGCTTGATAAAGCTTCAGAAACCACATCTATGGCTCTTGCCAGCAGCCTGCTGTGAGTGTTTCTTCTCTGTGTGTCCTCTGGAAGGAGCAGACAGCCTCCTGCAGTGCAGAGGTCACTGGAGCCACTGCTCCAGGCCCTGTGATGGGACCTCCACAGCTCACTGTGCTCATGAATATCCTAAAAAATGGACTGAGCAGGGAATTTTGGAAAGTTTGCTGATGACAGCAACATAGGCAAGATGGAGAGATGTGGGGAAGAGCCAGCAAGAGTTACAGAGAGACCAGAGAGGTGCCAGGGAGATGCAAGTGGGATTCAAGGCAGGCAAACACTAAGTTATATTCACTACAGAACAAACAAAACCGGTTTCATATCTGAAATGCTGTGCTGGCCATCACTGCTGAGGGGTGAGAGCTTTGGCTCTGACACTGTGCATAGCAACATTGGCTCCACAGCAGTGAAAATGAAAATTACTGTTGGGAAGGGGACTCAGAGGATGTCGGTGCACATCTGGAACTCTGCATGCTGTTCTGGTCTCCTCCTTCCCAAAAGGATGTAAAACAAGGGAGAAGGGTTCAGAGGAGGATAAGGAGATAACAACATGTGCAGCAGCATCTCTGACAAATGTCCAAGTCAGGAACTCGAGCTGAGAGCTAGAGAGACAACTCAAGGATGTGAGGGCTCATGGAGGGCTGGCAGAACAGGTTGCCCATTCTCTGGTTGCTCCAGCACCAGAGCAAGGCACAGTGAGGTGCAGCATTCACCTGAGATGCTGCACACCATGTGGTTTATGTGGTGGAAGGAGGAGAAGTTGTTGAGTGTTACTGAATACAAACAAACCAGCTGTGACTTGGGAGGCCTCTCAGCTGTGTATAGTGTGAGAGTATTCAGGATGTGCCTGTCCTGTGTCCTGTCAGACACCTGTTGTTGGCCAGCTCAGAGGGGATGCAGTGGCCTAGATGGCTCTTTGCTTCCATCCTCCTTATCCCTGTGTCTGCCTGAAAGCCTGTTGGTGGAGAGCTTTGCTCCGAGGTTTGGCTCTGATTCCTCTGCCAGATAAGTGTGAGGCTTTGTGTCCCCTGCAAGTTGTACTATGCTCACACTGCTTTCTCTGGTCCATCCTGCTTTGTGACTGCAATGAAATAACAGCTCTTTGTCCTGCAGCCTGTGTTCTTCCAGCATCTCTGCTGTAGCACCAAGCTGTCTCTGTTCCCAGATAAATCCTGCCAGGCTCCTGGGTGTTCTGCTCCTTAATTTACCTTCCCTGTGAAGGTGGTGAGGTCCTGGCCCAGGTTGCCCAGAGAAGCTGTGCCTTCCCCATCCCTGGAAGTGTCCAAGGCTGGGTTGGACAAGGCTTGGAGCACCCTGGGATAGTGGAAGGTGTCCCTGCCCACAGCAGGGAGTGGAACAAGTTGAGATTTCAGGTCCCTTCCAACACAAATTCTTCCATGATTCTATGATTCCTAAGGAAGAGCCCTTTCCAGCTGGCAGTGTGGTGGCTACCCAAGCTCACCCTGCTCCATCCTCAGAGTTTCCACTTCTACAGATTCAGCAAAATATCTGCTCACAGAGTGATTGCCTGGGGGCTGCCCCTTAACCTGCTGAGGTTGGCTGCAAGGCAGCTGGAGGAAGGTGTGTCTGTGTGGGGCTGAGCTTCCATCTGTGCCTCTGAAACACCATCTCTTCCCAAGTACCTGGGAAGATCTCAGTGATGAGTTTGAAAAATGTATGTTTTATGATTGGCTTTTCCCAAATATTAAAATGAAAATGAATATTATATGTGTTGTGTTAGAAAGTTATGCTGTATTAATTTTTTAAGTAGTGTGTTATATATAGTTTTAGGTTATAACATAATGTTAAAATAGAAACTATGTATGTGAGATATTTTTTTAAGAAAGGAATGAAGTACTCGCACCAGATAGCAACCACTCCTAAATCTTTCAGAGAAACAGAATTTATTGCTCTTTTACCAGAAGAAACAAAGTTCTTCCTGCCTCATTCAGCCCTGAAGATGCAGCCAGGATTCAGAGGAAGAAGCTGACACTGACCAGACAGAATCCTGTGTCTGAATGGAATTTATGCATCATGCATCATGTATGAGGTGTATGAATATGCAACAGGGTGTTGCTTTTAAGGGTTAATCCTCTGTTAATGTGTGTCCTTTTTTGGGCTTATTTTGCCCAGAAAAGGTATTTGGGCTGTCTGTAAGTCTTTGCTCTTATTGTCATGTATTGTCCTAAATCTCAATTGTTCAAATTTTTATTACTCTAATTATATTACTATTTTCATAACCATTTTATTACAATTAAACTTCTAAAATTTTAAAAAGCAAGTGTTTGGTGTTTTTCACATGAGGCTGCTGTGAAGGGAGCATTGGGAACCAGCCTGGTGTGTGCAGCAGGACCTTCCTCGTGACACGGTGCCAGCGTTTCTGTGGGTTTTGGTGCCACTCCTGCTTGTGTGCCACCCTGTCCCTGACCCACTGCCTCTGCTTTCATCCTGCCAGGTGACCGTGTGGCCATCGAGCCGGGTGTGCCGAGGGAGATGGATGAATTCTGCAAATCTGGGCGCTACAACCTGTCCCCAACCATCTTCTTCTGCGCCACGCCGCCCGACGACGGCAACCTGTGCCGCTACTACAAGCACAGCGCGAGCTACTGCTACAAGTCAGTCCCTGCTCCCTCCACCGAGGGAAATATACACTCCCTGGGGGGAGATTAGCTGCAGCAATCACCTCTTGGCCCTTTGGAACACTCTTGATGTGATCCCAACAGGTTTTATTGCTTTCTGATCCATAAATAACATGCCTAAGCTTGGATGGCAGCCACTTTGCAAAGGGTTTGTCAGGCAGACAGTTTATCCCCTCAGGTGCCAGACATAAACATTTCTTGCATTGTCTTCTGGGATGTCACCACTGGTTTACCCTTTAATTATTTTTCTTTTCCCATTTGCTCTGTGCTCTTGGTTTCTCTCCTGTCTCTTTTCATATCCTTGCCTTCCTAGGCTGGTGCCTGAAGGTCTTTGGTTTTTTGAGCTGTTTTGCTGCTGCTTTTCAGTAAGCACCCGGGTGACTGCTGACATCTCACTCTGTTGTTTGAAACAAAGTCATCCCACTTTGAGCAGAGCAGGAGCAGAAAGCAGTAGCCCTGCTGAGCTGTTTCTTCAAGTGTGTCTGAGTGTCTTCACTAAGCTACCAGCATTACAGCATATCTGTTTTCATGTCCAGTTCAGCAAACTTGAGTATATTATTAATTGTGGCAGCACTGGCACATTTGCTTAGAAGCAAATCTGTGCTTAAACAGATCATAGAATCCCCAAACAGTTCAGTTTGGAAGAGACCTTAAAGCTCTTCCCACTCCACCCCCTACGAATGGGCAGGAACACCTTCCACAAAGCCAGCTTGCTCCAAGCCCCATTCAGCCTGACCTTGAACACTTCCTGGGATGGGGCAGCCACAATTCCTCTGGGTAACCTGTGCCAGAGCTCAAATACTCCAAAGACCTGAAAAAACTTGCTTGGAGCAAGCCAGGTTGCTCCAAGCCCCATTCAGCCTGACCTTGAACACTTCCTGGGATGGGGCAGCCACAATTTCTCTGGGTAACCTGTGCCAGAACTGAAATACTCCAAAGACCTGAAAAAAAACTTGTTATACCCACTTAAGTGCCTTTAACAAGTGCCTTTGAGGCTGCTCTACCTGTGGAGCTTGTTCTTTTTCAGTGTGTATGGAGCTGGTGCTTCCATAAGCAGGAACATTCTTGGGATTGATCTTTGGTGTCGGCACAGAAATCAGGATCATGTCAGTCTGAAGGAGGCAATTGATTGCTCCTCAGGCAGGAACTTTCAAAGCAGACACCAAGAGCTGCTGTCAGGATGAGGGGCTGGTCTGGATGGGATTGGCATCTCACTGCCCAGACCCACTGTCATCGATTTCCTGTGTATCAAAATAACATTTTCTGACAACATCATAAGTTTTTGTTGGAGAGGAAGTGGTTGGTTTGTAGCTGGCTTCTTCTAGGCTTTTGCTTTTTTCCTCCAATTTGAGCAAATATTACTTTGCCTGCATATATATATATATATATATATATATGCAGGCAAAGTAATATTTGCTCAAATTGGAGGGAAAAATTCAATAATATATATATAATATATTATAAAATATATAATAGACAATATATAATAATATATTTTTTATATTTATATTTTTATTAAATATATTTTTATATATATGGCCAAAGTAATATTTGCTCAAATTGGAGGAAAAAAATCAATAATACATATATATATAATATAATATATCATTATATATATATATAAATTTTTTTTATTACATGTTTTTAAAAATGTTTTTTAAGCTTTGGGATGCAAAGCCTGCTCCCAATTTCAGATCAGCAGTGCTGTGGCTGGCTCATGTAGAACAGATTCCCTGGCACGCAGTCATTCTGCCAGCACAGATTTGCTAAGAACAGATGATGGCTGAGCTCAGTGAGTTGTTACACGTTTGGGCAGTTGCTGTGTGTCCTGCTGGTGGACAGACTCTGTGTTGGGTGCTCTGAGTAACTTGATGGAGGTGGGATCATGCCCTCCCCATTGACAAGGTACTGCCCAAACCCAGCAGTAGCAGACATGATGCCAGACTCTGTGACAAGGGAACTCTTGGAGTCAGACCTTTAAAGCCTCCTGGAAATAAGGGATATGCAGATATCTTATAGCTGTCTTCCCAGAGCCATCATTTCCATTTCCTTGGCTTCACATTGGCCTGGCTGAGATCTGACCTTGAGCTTCCCAGTGTTGTCACTGTCCCTGCTAACCTTCCTGGCAGGCACAGCTCCCAGAGCAGTGTGAGAACAACACTGGTGGCTTGCTGGTGAGCAGTGTTTTGGGGTTGAGATTGATTTCTTTCAGCAGTTCAGAAGAGTTTCACTGCCTCTGCTTTCTTCTGTCACTTATGTTGGCTGTGTTACAGGGTTGGTTTTGTCCAAAACATGTTTGATACCCACTGACTGCTGGGAGGATGCATACTGGGACCAGTCCACTTGTTAAAGTACTTGGTGCATCAGGAAAGGTGTTCCTGGTTGTTACCAGGAAGGGAGACCTGGACCTGGCTGCCTTTCCTGGTGGCCTCACCTTTGGCAGCAGGATGTTTTCTGAAAGCTGATTCAGCCCTGGTGAGGGTTCTGGGAGCTCACTGGTGGTGAGCCATAGGGCAGCTTTGGGGTGGTACATATGCAACTGGGGGGGTTATTCTAAAGGGAATGAGTGGCAAAGGAGTCCTTGTTGACTCACCAAACACTGGAGAGTTGATGTGGGGAAGTTTGTGGGTCCCTGGGTGTGGTGCTGGGGCAAACCTCACTGAAAAATGCTTTAGGTACATTTGATGCTGCTTCAGAGGAGGGAAAGAAGCAGTGGAATCTCTTAAAGTGTATTCCAGGATGTTTCCCTGACCCCAGTGTGTTTTGCCACTGTGTTTTACACCCATGTTTGTTTTTTGAGTCTCATGGCTTTCCCCATCACCCTCATGAACTACATTGGTGACTGTTCCTTGTGTCCCATCCTTGCAGGCTCCCAGACAATGTCACCTTTGAGGAAGGAGCCCTCATCGAGCCCCTCTCAGTGGGAATCCACGCCTGCAAAAGAGCAGGAGTCACTCTGGGGAGCAAAGTCTTCGTGTCTGGCTCTGGTACAGTGAGCACAGCCAGTCCTTGGCTTCCCTGCCTGCTGGGAGGGCATGGGCAGGCTCAGGCTCTGCCTCTGGGCTCTGCTGGAAGGGATGAGGGATGAGGGGAACCAAAGGGGCTGCCAGAGCTCTGGGCAGTTCAGAGGTGGGGCTGGTGCTGCCTGGCAGTGGTACATGTTCTCTTTCTCCCCTGTGTCCCCAGGACCAATTGGCCTGGTCAATGTGATTGTTGCTAAGATGATGGGTGCAGCAGCTGTGGTAGTTACAGGTAAGTCCCTTTAGCCTTTCAAAGTGTGCCTGTTTCCCACCATACAGAACCACAAAATCATTAAGGTTGGAAAAAACCACTTAGATCATCGAGTCCAGCCATTGATCCAGCACTGTCAAGCCCAACCCTGTCTCTATAAGTGCCTCATCCACATGGTTTTTGAACAGTTCCAGGGATGGTGATTCCACCTCTTCCCTGGACAGCCTGTCCCAGTACCTGACCACCCTTCCAGGCAGGTTTGATCTTAGGTTATTTTTACCTCTGGTAATGCTGGATATGGCCCAGACAGCGTTTGCCCACTGTTTTCTGTGTGCAGCCACACTGTGCTTCTCCACTGTCTTTCTCTGCCCTTCTGTCTGCTCCTGCTGGGGGTTTCATTTTTCATTGATTATCTACAATGACTGAAATGGCCTTTTCAGGGTCTCTGCATTTCAGAAATGGGTGTTCCTTGCATAACTGTATCCTGAACTTTTCTAGTTGAGCTGCTCTTTGCAGGAATGTCTTTGTCCAGCTTTGTCAGGAAAACCTCTGAGGAGGGACATCCCATCTATCTCCTATCTGGAGATACCTTTTCCAGGTTTGCATCTCTCAATGATGAAGCTTTTTCTAGGGTCCACTCACAAGCTGTCATTTATGGAGATTTCCCTTTGATGGAAGAGCTGCAATGAGTCTTTATCACCTTTGCAGCTGTCCTTCAGGTTGCTGAGACAGCAATTCCATCCTCCCCTTATTTTGCCTTGCTAACCTAGCCCAGCTCCTCCTAGCTCTCCTCTAAGGGTTCAGTCCCTCTCTCTCTGCAGCTTGCCCAGAAGGATGGAGAGCTGGAGTAACCTCAGCATGTTCTCTGGTTGAAATTTCCACCTGGGAATTGAACAGGGTCTGGAAATGGTGCTTCCAACTCCCACTATGAGTCTTCACCCTTTCTGAGTGGTGATGGCCAGGAGGAGCACATAGAGGTGCCTCTGGACATTGAGCACAGCCTGCTGCAGTTTTTCTGTCAAAGCCCTAAAGGATCTTGACCTTTCAGAAGGCTGTTATTCACCTCCCATACTCTGAGCCAGATATATTTTTGACCTTTCCATTACTGTATTGCTTGACCTACTTTGGGTCAAGAGATAAAATTCGGGTCCCACCCTCCTGAAACAGAAACATCCTTCAGTAGTAGCTGAGGTCAAAGCAGAAAACACAAGGCCTTTTCCTCCCTTAATCCCTTTGCTGTTGAATCCAGGGCATTTTTAGCTGTGCTGGCCTCACCCTGCAGGCGTGTGTGCTTGATGAATGTGGCTAGTCCACACCTCAGATTTTGTGAAGTGCTGTCATTTGAGGATGATATTTGCTGTAGCAGGAAAAACAGCTCTGCCTCCTGAATCATGCACGAGGAACCCTGTGCCCAGCTGGGCTGTGCAGGGGCTGGGGGTGTCCCGTGCCCTGGGTGGGGAGGCTTGGTCAGTGGGGTTGGTGGGGCTGAGGCAGCTGGCTCAGCCTGGCCCTCAGCCCTGCTCCAGGAATGGGTGTGTCTTCCCCTGGTACCAGGAGCTGCTCCTGATGGGGACCTTGGCAAGCTGAGCTGGCTGTCATGTGCTGGCTCCCTGTGCCACAGGAGGTGCCTGCTGCTTGGTTTGTAGGATCAGCAAGCTTGGATACATGGAATTACCCTTTCTTATCTTTCTGTGCTAGCCTAGGTGCTGATTCTGCCTCGTGGGTGTCTCTTCCACACGAGAGGGGTTTGGCTGAGGTGCTCAAACCATGAAGGTGCTGTCCCAAATCAAATATTTGAGCGTGACACGAGCTGAGGAATGGGTTTGGTTTGGCTTGTGCTGCTGGAGATTTTGCTGCCTGTCTCAAGGAACTGCTTTTTGTTTTGGCTTTAGGAGCCAACACCTGTGAGGCGCCTGTCTGCCCACAGAGGCCCTCTTGTACTTTGCTACCAGATTATCTGAAGTCATTGCCCTGTGTTGTTTTTATCATGTCTGTGAGAAGCTTTGTCTGTGTAGCACTTATGGCTTTAAAAATTGGTGTCTGTTTTGACAAGAGTCTTACAGATCTAGAAATATTTAGAAAAGCTTTTTTGTGAGAACTCACCTCCTACAACTTCTGTCTTGGCTTGCCTGGAGTGTTTGATATATTTCATGGACTCCAGATGGGTGAGAAGATCAATTTGTTTCATGGGTCCTCACCTACTCTTCCAAAAGATCTCTCTCTTTCTCCAATCCACTCCACTCCTGAATTGGCAACCTTCTCCTGTCCTTCTGCCTTGCTGTTGCTCTGAAAAGCTGCTTTTCTCCTCAGATGCATGTAAAAGGTCAGCCTTCCTCCCCAGAAGGTGAAGGGGCAGTTTAGGTGCTCATGTTGGGCTGTCTTGCATTGCACTGTCTGTCACTGAAGGTGCACTTAGTGATTCCTGCTTAAGGGAAATTATTCTCCTTGTTCTATCTGAACCTGAAGTTCTGGGTGTTGATGCCTCCAGAAACCCTGGAATTCAAGGTCAGGGGAGGTGAGTAACTGTACACAGCTCAGCTCTTTTGATAAAGAAGATGAACAAAGAAAATCTGAGAATAATCAAGAGTACTTATTTGCTTGTTAAGTTGGCTCATAAACCATCATGAGAAGCTTAAGGGTAATTTGATAACTTCACTGGAAGCAAACCAAACTTTAATTAGCTCCAGGGGCTAGGAAGCGAAAACAAACTTCTGACTAAGGCAAGATGCAAGCCATTATTTGTTTAATTGACCAGTTTCCAAGAGCTGTGTGGGTTTAAAGTGCAAAGGGTTTGATCCTTCCTAAGACTCACAAGTGTCTGGAGCTCTAACAATGCAGTGAGCTGCAGATCTATCTGCTTCACCAAGTGCTTCCTGGTGATTCAGGTGTGCTGGGATGCTATTGCAGCCCTGGCCCATTCCTTGGGCTGCTTAGAGCCAGGGCTTCCTTCCCAAGCAGCTCAGCAAAGCAGAGGCCAGCTACAGGGAAGATGTGGGGGTTTTTTTGCTGCCTGGAAGTGGTTTTGTGGCCACTTTGAAATGCACTGGCTGCCTTGTTACTCTAGGGCACTGCCTGTCGATTATTTCTGCTAGAGAGAAAGTATGAAATATGTAAAATATAGACTAGAATATCTCTAATATTTATATATTATACATGTGTAATATTTTAAATATCTATTTATAGTTTAAAATACATTAGTGCCTCAGGAGAAGTTAAAAATGGTAGAATCCAAAATCTGTGCCTGCTGTGAAGTGGTATTGTGATACCAACCTTCACAGGGAGTTTTGTTGTACTGTTGAACCCCTGTGGTCTCCTTGCCACACACTGAGATTTGGGAGACACCAACCATGCTGGGCCAAAGTATTTCATGGCACTTGAAGTGCCTCAGGAAGCTCCTGGCCATACAATTGGTGAGTGCAGCTCAGCTGGGGTCAAGCATGGGCCTGGAGCCCAGTGCTCAGAGCTTGGGAGGGACAGAGGTGACTCCTGCAGCCACAGGAACGAGCCCATTTTGGGGCTTCTAGGGTGATCCTGCCCTTTCTTTTCAGCCTTGGCTTTTCCTCTTTTGTCTGCATTTTATTACCCTTTGTTACCCCTTTCTTGAAACACCCTCCACAGCTCTCTTGGGTGCTCAGCTTGGCAGTTGTGCTCACACTTGGCATCCTGAGCCTTCCAGCTGCCAGTGGGTGCCTGTCCATCCCCTGCCCTGCAGTGGGTGCCATCATTTTTGCTGTGGGCTGGGCAGGGTAGAGCCTCTGGCTCACTCCCAGGACTGCAGCTGAGTCAGACTGGCTCATTCTGGAGAATTGGCCTTCTCCTCCTCCTCTTCCCCTTGATGTTTCCACCCCACCCCATCTCTGACTTCTCTGAAGACTGTGCCCTGGTGAGAGGGGTGTTTTCCTCTTTGCTGTGTGTGCCCCTACCACAGGCATCATTTTCTGAGTCTTCAAGCCCCGCACCTCTGGGAGGAGACCACCCCTCAATTTTGGGTTTAGGAAATCTTGGCTGTTCCATCTTTTTCAGTGCCAGCATGCAGACCCCTGTAGACACTGCTTTAGTGCAGGGAAAAGAGGCAATTCCTTCCTGGGCAATCCCACTCTTCTCCTCAGCTGTCCACATCCTTATCTCCAGAGGAGATAAGGTTACCAGTGGTGCCTGGAGAGGAATAGGTGGCTTTCCTCCAGGGGGTGTGGGATGCCCCAGCAGGTTCAAACCCCTGTCATCTTCAGGTGATATTTACAGCCCTGTCAAGATCCCTCAGGGCAGAGTACAGCCATGCCCTCACAGATGTTTATCATCACCAGCTTTATTGCTCCATGTTAATGGGTATCTCAGGTCCATCTTATTACCAGATCCACTCCCTTTTGTTTTATGGGCTTGCCTGCTCATTCATCTGTGACAGAAACTGTCTGAGAGATGCTCAGCAGCCTCCAGAGCTGCTACAGGGAGGGTAAAGAGCAGAACAGGTCGGTGACCATGCAGACACCCTGAGTGCTTACAATGAATGCATTCTGCAGCTTGCTCAGCTGAAGGCACCTGCTGAGGGTTCCTCGAGGGAGCCCTTGGAGAGCTCATGGTCTGTTCTCATTGGGTACTGTTAGAAGTGAAATGGCCCCATTAATGACCCTCTGAGCCTGTTGTCTCCTGTTGGAAGGATTTCTTGGTGCTGCCCATAGCCATGTTTATTGCCTTGATGCACTCTCAGTCTTCTGGCAGAACCAAAGAGAAACGCCCATGGCAGGGAATGGAACTTCAAAGTGGAGTGGAGCTTTGAAGTCACTTCCAACACAAACTATTCCAGGATTTTATGATCATTCTCTGCCTGCCAGGAAGGGGTGAATCCTCACCTCTTCTGGTTGTGCACTGTCCTGTGCACACATGTAGTGAGCAGATGCCAGGTTCAGGTTCTTCCCCCTCTTTCACTAATACTCCAATTCTTGGCTTGGTTTTCTTTCCACAGACTTATCTGCCTCTCGCCTGCAGAAAGCCAAGGAGGTGGGGGCAGATTTCACCATCCAGGTGCAGAAAGAGACCCCTCAGGAGGTGGCCTCCAAAGTGGAAAGTGTGCTTGGCTGCATGCCTGAGATAACAGTGGAGTGCACAGGAGTGCAAGCCTGTATCCAGGCTGGAATTTATGTGAGTACCACTTGTTCCAAAGGCAGAACAGTGATGGTGTTGGTCTGTTTTTTTTCTGGGATGGTTCAGTGAATGACCTATTTCACTCTCACTGTGCTTAATTTGAGTGGGCTTGGTTTGGGGAGAGGAGCTGCTCCTTAGACAATAAACTGGGAGAGATAATTAAAGGGTTAACATCAGCGTGGGGATAATTGATTTGATGCTTGGGTGCTTAAAAACTTACCAGGGAGACTCCAATAAGATCCCCAAACCCAGGGAGTAGGACAGCAGCTTCCATTGAAGTCATGTCCACATAAGAAGAGTGATCAAGAAAATTAATTCCAGAAGGAATGAAAGAAGCAATTAAGAAAGGGATGTTTTGCTGCCACGAGCATCCTAACAGGAGGATGAGGGGAAGGTTAATGTGGAGTTTCACAGTGAAAGGACAGGAGGGGAATGGGACAAACTTCAAAAAGAGAAACTCCAGTAGAGCATCAGGCTCTTAGTTTTAAATCTCTCCCACTGAAATCCCAAAGTACCTTTTGAAGTCATAAATGCCAGCTATTTTTCAGAATGGGGTTTTCAGAATAGGAAATTTGGATTCCTACCAAAATCCTTTATGCTTTGATTACCACACATTTCACTCTTACAGACTCCTGAGAGCATCCTGCCTCTCCCTGGTGCTTCTCTGCTGTGCCCCAGACAGTCCATCGCAGCCACAAAGACGCCTTCATTTTTGACAGACCCTGCACAGTCTCCTGCAGTGTGCTCTGCAGAATGTAACCCGTTTGTGTGTTGGTCTGCAGGCCACTCGTTCTGGTGGGACCCTGGTTCTGGTGGGGCTGGGCCCTGAGATGGTGACGGTGCCCATCGTGAACGCGGCCGTGCGGGAGGTGGACATCCGCGGGATATTCCGCTACTGCAACACGTGAGTCTCCTCTGGGGGGCTCGTGTGTCTCCAAGCCAAAATTCTTCAGAGCTCTTCTTTCTTGCTGATGGAGAAAGTCTCTTTTCTTAATCTGTAGCTGTCCAGGAAGGATTTATGGGATGTCGTCACACTCCTCCGTAAAATGAGAAGTGCTATTAAGTAGGCAGTTTGGGATTAGCTGCTGCATCCCTTTGTATCCCTGTTGCTCTAATTTGGCCCATTCAAGGTTGGACTTGGTGATCTTGAAGGCCTTTTTCAATCTCAGTGTTTCTATGATTCTAAACACAATCCCTGTGAGGGACTCTGTGCCAGAGAAGATGCTGGAAGCTGGATGAGGCTTTTCCTTTTTTCTCCCTGCACTGAGTCCATGAGTTTGAGCTCCACCATGGTCAGTGTGCAGGCAAGAGGTAGGGCAAGAGGAGAGCAGAGCATGGCAGTTTTGGTTTTCCTTCAGGCCTTCCAAAGTAGTAGATTCCTGTGATTTTCACTTGCTTCCTGTGATTTCACTTACTCTCTCAACTGTTTGGGTAGCAGTGCCTGTCTTCTCAGAGCTCAACAGCCCAGAGCTGTTGGCTTTTCCCATCTCCCATGCCAGACACTGTTGTGGTGTTGTGAGGGTCCCCAGGATGAGGTGAGAGATGAGAATCTGATTTCAAGTTCTTAGAAGGCTGATTTATTATATTATGATATATGATATGATATGATATGATATGATATGATATGATATGATATGATATGATAAGAAAATGATATACTCAAACTATACTAAAGAAAGAGAAAGGAGACATCAAAAGGCTAGACAAGAATGAATAATAAAAACCCATGACAGACTCAGAGAGTCCGACACAGCTGGCTGTGATTGGACATTAAATTAAAAGAATTCACATGCTGGATAAACAATTCTCCAAATCACATTTCAAAGTAGCAAAACATGGAGAAGCTGAAGCTTCCCAGCTTCTCAGGAGAAAAAATCCTGGCGAAGGGACTTTTCATAATATATCATGGTGACAAGACACCAGAAAATTCTTTGCAGGCAAAGCTTCTCTGGGCTAGGGAAATAACTGGGATGATCCAGGCTGCTCCATGCTCTTTTCCTGGACTCCAGAGTGGTGGCTGCTCTCATCCCCTGCTCTCTGCTTCCCTTGCAGGTGGCCTGTGGCCATCTCTCTTCTGGCATCCAAGCGGATCAACGTCAAGCCCTTGGTCACGCACCGCTTTCCCCTGGAGAAGGCTCTGGAGGCCTTCGAGACCACCAAGAGGGGTGAGGGGGTCAAAGTCATGCTGAAGTGTGACCCCACTGATCAGAACCCCTGAGCTGTCCCAGTGCCCAGCCCTCATCCCTGCTGCTTGTAACTAGAAAATCACATGTAATGAGGGTGAATGGTACTGGGAGACACCATTAGAGCATTAACAGGTTACTACAAATGGACAACCAATAGTTTGAATCAAAATGCTGAATTAGAGATGATGGGTTGGTGGCTCTTCTTCACAGACCACAGAGCCTGGCCAGGTTCCTCCATGCCAGGGAGGAGCTGGCATGTGGCACAGCAAGGGTGGAGGTGCTGGCACTCCTCCCTTGCTGTCCTGCACTGCCCTGGCTGCAGCATTTCCTGCATGGCAATCCCTGGATGCAAGATAACCCTATGTGAACAGCCTCCCTTCCCTCATGGGTGCTCAGGGACTGGGCAGCCTGTGGAACAAAGCCTGGCCCTCCCCACTGCACGGGAAGCACTGGCACATTCAGGTCATTCTCTCCACGCTCTTCTCAGAGCTCAGAGCTGGGGTTTGGGGAAATTGGAGGCCAGCTGGGACCATGTCTGCTGTGTCACCCCCAGCAGCTCCCTGTGGGACCACTGCAGGCAGGGAAGCTGGGAGTGCTGAGAGCCCTGTCCTCATGTGCCTCCCATGAAGGGGCTGTTGGGGGGCACAGCTGCTTTTGACATGGAAAGGAGCACAGATGAGACATGACAGGACAGCACCTCTCAAAGGTTTTACCACTGCTTTGAGTGAGCATCACTCAAGGGTTTTACCACTGCAAACATATCATAATTATTTGGGAGTATCAAGCCTTCCTGCTGAGTTTGTGAGCCACAAACAAGGTACTAATGAGGTAGAAAAAAATCTAATCTTTGATTACACTCATGTTAATTTTAGTACTGAGAGATCAGTTCCTTGCTTGGTACTGAATTTTCCTCAATAAATTCTGGCTGCCTGAGACCTTCCAGAGTGTGTCTCTTGAAGCGTGGGGTGGTGGGTTGGAGGGGCTTGCAGGGTGTGGGAATTCATAAAATTAGAGGGTTTTAGGGAGCTTGTAAGAGACAGGCTGTAGATGTAGTGCAATTGTGAACAGTGCTAAAGCAGCACTTGATGCTGAAAAATAAATAGCTTAAGACACTCCTAGCAGCCCCAAGACCAAGACCCAACTACAGGAGGCAAGAAAGTGTTTGAAGACTTCAATCAGCTTTATTTGAGCTCAACCACAGCCTGTAAAAGCAGCAGTGATGCAAAGCCAGGCATTACTTAACCAAGTACAACCGATTCCTGATTGAAGGGCTGACACTGCTGGAAGAAGCCAATGCAAACACAACTAAGGCCTTATGCAAACCCAGGAGAGTTAACTCCCCCTCCTTGGAGAGTTAACAAGCAGGCACTGAAGAGTGTGTGAGGAGAGCCGTTTCAAAAAGAGGGCTAGCAGGGAGCTTGCTGGCTCCTCACCCCATCTGTTCACCATATGGGTCTTGGAACAAAGTGCTGTAAATTCAGATTGTGCAGGCACCAAGCTGCTCCCCAAAACTGGATTGACATTCCTTGAGTCCCCCAGCAGAGCAGAAGCTCTGTCCTGTGCTATTAAGGGGGCAGAGCTGGGTTTAACTGGATTGGGACACCGGCATGCCCCTGACTGTGGGGCTGCAGGGATGTGTGGATGGTAGTAGGGCTCAGGGGTTCTCACTGGGGCCATGTAGGGCAGTGCTGGGATGATAAGGCTTTACTAGCACACAGATCTCTGCTGTGTGGGTCTCAGTGTCCCTGCACTCAGCTCTGCATGGCTTTCACCTCAGGAAGGTGCCTGGGACTGCGGCTGCTGGAATTATTGCTGCTAGGTGCTAGGGTGAAATAATGCAGCTGCAGCCAGAGGGTGGAACAGTGTGGGTAGGGTCAGAAATTCTCATAGTGATGTGCAAAGTAGGTCTGGTCCTTCTTGTTCATGTGCCGGCACGCCTGCTCCACACTCTTTGTCATCCCGGGCGGGCCGCAGCTGAACACCCCGATCTTCTGCACCTGGGGAAGGAGGGAGCCAAAGGGTCAGGCTGCAGCACCAGCTCTCCCCACAGGCAGCCCCCCTTGCTCTCTGACAGCTTTGGGCACGGTCTCAGCCTCCAGAGGCTTTTGGGGAGGTTGTCCCATTCCCAAGGAGCTGCCAGGGCCGTGGAGGAAGGATGGGAACCCCCCAGCTCAGGTCAGGGGTTGCAGCTGGGGCCCTGCAATAGCAAGGGGTGTTTGGCTGGTACGGGGCATTGCTGACTCCTGCAGCTCAGCCTGGCTCCAGAGGGAAAACAGGATTCATTCCCCTTCTGCACTGTTCTTGGTGCAGATGCCACTGAGGTCTCCAGGACCTTGGGGACAGGTTGGGACCAGTCCTCCACAATGGCCAGTGGGTGCACCTCCTCCTGTCCCCAGCTGGACACTGACCTCAGGGTGCACCTCCTGCAGCGAGCTGAAAAAGGGCACGAAGGGAGGGCGCCCAAAGTGGGTGATGGAGCGCAGCCCCGTGAACAGGCTCTTGTTCAGCACCTTCTGGAAGTGCCGCTCACAGATGTACTGAAAGAGAGATTGGTGCACATCAGATGGCCCAGCACAGCCCGGCATGGCCTGGCATGGCGTGGCATGGCACGGCACCCTTGGCCTTGGATGCCCAGGCTCACCAGCATGGTGGTGCGCAGATCGAACTTCTCGGCCAGCTGTGTGATGTAGATGTGCACAGAGACCAAGCCGTTCTTGTCTGACTCCTCCACCTCCCGGATGATGTCTGTCAGCCACTCAAACTGCCGCTGCGTGCGGGTCACCCAGATGAAGTAGATCTGTGGAATGGGGCCCAGAGTGGGGCCAGCATCCCCATGAATGTCTGTGGACTCCACAGAGGATTTTACCCCCAAAGAGGCCAGCAGCAGCAGGAGGCATCTCAGAATCACGAATCAATGAGGTTGGAAAAGATCTCTGAGATCAAGTTCAACCTCTCAGGGGGGTTTGTCTTTCAGACACTCTTACCTTCTTACAGAGCAGCTTGGAGTTTATGGATGACTTGAAGACCAGGTCCTTGAGAATGGATGCGAAGGGAGTCACCCCGATGCCTCCTCCCACCAGCACCGACACCTCAAACTTGTTCCACTCCTGGTGGCCCTCCCCAAAGGGCCCGTCCAGGTAGAGCTGGAAGGGAGACAGCAGTTAGCAGAAGTGTCTGCTTGCCCAGGCCTTGGAAGGGCTGGAGGAGTGCCTCACGCTTGGCACAACCCATTGCTGAGATGCTCTCTTGGTCTAGACGTCCCCAAGGGTGACATGCTGAGCAGGGCTCACCTTGGGCAGATGTCTAGGTGTCCCCAAGGGTGACATGCTGAGCAGGGCTCACCTTGAGCAGATCTCTGTGTGTCCCCATGGGTGCCATGCTGAGCAGGGCTCACCTTGGGCAGATGTCTAGGTGTCCCCAAGGGTGACATGCTGAGCAGGGCTCACCTTGGGCAGATGTCTATGTGTCCCCGTGTGTGACATGCTGAGCAGGGCTCACCTTGGGCAGATGTCTAGGTGTCCCCAAGGGTGACATGCTGAGCAGGGCTCACCTTGGGCAGATGTCTATGTGTCCCCAAGTGTGACATGCTGAGCAGGGCTCACCTTGGGCAGATGTCTATGTGTCCCCGTGTGTGACATGCTGAGCAGGGCTCACCTTGGGCAGCGTGCCGAGGAGGGCCAGGCTCTTGGGCGAGTAGAGCTCGCGCAGGCGGGTGGTCCAGGGCCCCACGGCGCGGATGTGCAGGCTCAGCGTGTCGTCGTGCGGGGCCGAGGTCAGCGTGAACGGGTGGTACTCTGTGGTGCCCAGCCCCACGCAGGCGATGCGCACCCACTGCCCGGACTTGTAGTCAAAGTCCTGCGGCCGCTGGAACTGCAGGTGGGTGACACCTGTGGGGAGGTTGTTGGAGATGTTGGGGGGTTGATGCTCCTGCAGCACTGCAGCCCCTGATGCTCTCGCAGGGAGCCTGGGCTGGGCTGGTGCGGGGTGGCCAGGGATGCTGTGGTACCTGAGGGCAGGAGCTCGGCTTTCACCACACTGATCTCCACCTTCTTCCTGCTCAGGCTGTACAGCTTGTCTGCGCTGTAGATGAGGGCTGGGATGATGAAGTAGATGTGGAAACGGGGCTGCTGGATCAGTGCGTAGCTGCCGTGGATGATGACCTGGGCAGGGAGCAGCAGAACCCTTTAGCAAGGTGAGTCATCAGCCCAGGGATGATTTGGTGGCAGATCAACAGCAATGGGGAGCCAGGAGTGGGGCTACCATCTCCCTTGGGACTACCCCAAGCTATTCCATCTCATCAGCTGCACTGAATTCACCTACAGGCTTGCAGTGCATGGGCACCACCATCCCTCCCTTCCAGCCCCAACCCTTTACCAGGATGTAGAGCAGCATGTAGAGGTGGTGAGTGATCCAAAACCCCTGGAAGCTGACGCGCCGGAAGTGGCGTGTGGCAAACACGTACATCACAGCAAGGACCACGAGCAGCAGCACTCCTGTCATGCCTGTGAGAGAAGAGTTAAGAGGGGCTCTGACTGGACTGGGCAGAGGGCAGCCCATCCTGGACACAGGTGTGCCAGTCTGTCTGCGAGGACAGACCTGGAATAGTTTGGAAGAACCACCTGGAATAGTTTGGAAGAACCACCTATTCTCACCTGGAACAGTTTGGAAGAACCACCAGTAATACTTCTGTGGGAGCTGTGACCTGGAGAAGGACAAGAGATTGCACCATGGAGTGACCAGAATGAACGAATGGTTTCCATTTTCATTTCTGTCCATGCCCAGGACACCCTTGAATGGACTCTGCTTCAAATTCCACTTACCCATCATTTGTAAAGACAGTGGAGAAAAGGCAGGACAGCACACTGAGAGGTGTGACTGAGAAGATGTAGACGTTCACTACGTGACCTGCAGTGTGGAGCACTGTAAGAGAAAAAACACAGAGAAAGAAGCATCACTTGATGTGGATGGAGATGTGTCAGACTCTGATGATGTTCCCTGGGACCTGGAGTGACTCAGAGGACTCCTTTTTTGTAGTGCAAGGCATCTACGTCTCTGCAAGGTCTTTAAGCTTATGTCTCTGGTCCTGCCATGGTGGTCCTGCCACGGGATGATGGGCTGGTCCTGTGCTGGTGGGTGGCAATGCCCCAGCAGCCCACCCACCTGAGAAAATCAGGGCTGCCATGGCAACCCAGCGGTGGAAGTCGACGGCGGCGTCGAAGGGGATGTAGTGATTGAGGAAGGTCTCCCGCAGGACGGTGATGAGGTTGCGGCACATGGTGAGGAGGATGTAGGAGTACATGAAGGAGATGGAGGCAGCTGAACCCCTGGAGATGATGATCCCCACGAAGGTGGTCTGTGCAATTCCAGTGCTGGGGGATGCGAAGGCGTAGTCTGGGGAGAGAGAGCGGAGGGGGTGTCGTGTGCCCAGCGCTGAGGGACATCACCCTCCCTGTGGCAAGGGGACAGCCACCTGCGTGGCTCCACCAAAAACGGGACACCAGGAGTGGGTTTGTGTGGGGAAAGGGGCACAACGACACAGAACTGCTGGATGACAGGGTGTCCTTGGAGATCCAGGGTGGAGAATGTCCACCTGGGAATCTGCACATTGGGACTGTGGCCTCAGATGGGGAATCCAATATAAGAGGTGTCCATAAACTGGAATAAGTCCAGTGGAGACCACCAGGATGGGTGGGAGCTGCAGGACATCATAGAGCTATGTCTATGAAAGGGAAAGGCTGAGGGAAATGGTATAAGAGGTGTCCATAAACTGGAAAGAGCCCAGTGGAGACCACCAGGATGGGTGGGGGCTGCAGGACATCAGAGAGCTTTGTCTATAAAAGGGAAAAGCTGAGAGAAATGGGCTTGTTCAGGCTGGAGGAGATGGGTCAGGGAAGCTGGCTGTCTGCAGCCATCTCATGGGCACACAGAGCAAGTCTTTCTTAGGCATGCAGAGTGGAAGGATGTGAGGCAAGAGCACGAGTTTCACTGTAGAAAACTCAGGTTTGAATCCTTGAAATTCTCCACAGGGAGAATGGTCAAAAACCAGCACAGACCCAGCAAGGCGGCGGAATCACCAGCCTTGCAACTCCTCACACCTTCTCTGGACAAGGCCTTCAGCAGCCTCATTCAGCTTTGGAAAAGGGTTTTCTCTGAGCAGGGCATTGCACCAGACCCTTCCAGAGATCTCAGTCCAGGGGAGGACTGACACTGTTGCCCAAAGTTGTGCCCATCATGCCCCAGGCAATCCACCAGCACTGAGGCAGGCAGCCCGTGCCCCTCAGCAGGGCAGGGTGGGCACTCACAGTAGGCTCTCTCAGCAAAGACACCAGCAGTGATGGCAGAGAAGAGGGTGACACAGACGATGTGGCGCCGGTAATTCTCAACGAAGCGCTTGAACTCCTGGATCTTCTGCTGGACTTTGTTCCTCTCGTACTTCTTCCGTCGCGCTTCCGTGTACAGACGCAGCTGGTACTGGTTTGCCCTGGCAAATGCAGGAGTGCTGGTGTCACCCTGAGGTTTTCCCGGCAAGGAATGGCTCAGGGCCCAGGTTTGGGATTCGTTTTTTCCCTGTCACATCAGCGGCAGGGGAGACCTGCAGAGCACACACCATCTGAGGGTGATCTCAGGTCAGCCTGCTCTGCAATGCCTTCAAAAGCTGGTAGTAAATGTGGAGGCAATGACTCACAAATGAAACTGTAGATAAGAACTGTAAATTTCATAGCACTATTCAGCCATCAAAAAACTCTCTGGAAAAGGGGAACTTCCTTAATTGGCGCAATTAAGGCAATCCAAGATATTATGGCCAAAAATAACAGCAGCTGAACTGCTGCCTTGAAATACTTGCTTCCAAGAAATACTTGCTGCTGCCACAGCAGGGAGGACAAATTCTCTCCTGCAGCTCTTGTAGGCAGCCCAGGTGAACCAGGAGGAGCACAGGCAGGAACTGTCAGACAAAACCCCTCTCTGAAAGCCACTATTCCAACCTCTGGAGTTGGCCACTTCATCTGTTTGAAGTTTTTTGGGTATTTTTGTAGAGGCACATCGCCCAGACCCAGCTATGGCACTGTCCTGCCAAGATGGGATTCTTTCTGTAGCTCCTTGGCTATTGAGTGCCTCCTTGGAGCAGTGACATTTGACTAGAGGGCTACCCAGTCTGACATGGAGGTGTGAGAAGCAGCAAACAGGACAAGCCCAAGCCCCAAAAGCACAGCTGGGGAGGGGACTCACTTTCTTCCTGGTCTCTTCCTCAGTTCTTGGCCTTTTCGCTCCATGTAGTGACTCGCAGTGTCCAGGTTTGGGTCTTGCTTCTCCTCTGAGATGATTCTGTGGAAATAGAGCTGTGTCTAGCCCAGAGTTCTATTTGCTAGAAGTGCTTGTTGACATTTTCCCCTTTTCTCCATTTCCCATCTCAGGCTTAGCTAGGAACATGTCCAGCTCTTTCCTGCAAGCCTGCCTGCATTAACTCCACTTGCACATGGTCTGGATTCACTCCAAGATAACCCCTCCCATCTGAAGGGCAATGCAGGACTCCCATCCCCACACAGAGGATGGAACAGGGCTCTGCAGGAGGCAATTCCCCCTTCTGGCTGTGCCTGGGGAAGGGACGGCAGCCCCCTGCAGCACGCACTTTCCACTCCTTCCCCAGCTCTGGGAGCTCCAACATCTGGTGGGAGCATTGTTGGAAGGCTTGGGGTGGAGGACAGATGTGAGCCAGGGCAGGGAGAGAAGGAATAGCCACAGTGCCACTAAGGAAGGGAAGGGAGCTTACCCTTTTGGCTCGTTCTTTTTTATGAAGGAGACACAGTTGCGCAGATTTTGCTTGGAGACCTCAGGGATACCTTTGAGGAGACAAAATGACAAACAGCCATTCAGAAACGTGCAGGACAAAGTTTAGGAATCTCCTGTGGGCAGGGAAAAGCTGTGAACTGGCCTAAACATCACACATGAAGCAACAGCTGATGTGACCATGTTCACAGGGGTTCTTGGATGAGGGAAGAGATGAGGATCTGACTCCATGTTTCAGAAGGCTGATTTGTTATTTTATGATGTATATTATATTAAAACTGTACTAAATGAATAGAAGAAAGGATTTCATCAGAAGGCTGGCTAAGAATAGAATAGAAAAGAATGATAACAAAGGTTTGTGGCTCAGACCTCTGTCCGTGCCAGCTCTCTGTGATTGGCCATTAATTACAAACATCCAACATGGGCCAATCACAGGTGCACCTGTTGCATTCCACAGCAGCAGATAATAAATGTTTACATTTTGTTCCTGAGGCCTCCCAGCTTCTCAGGAGAAAAAAACCCTAAGGAAAGGATTTTCCATAAAAGATGTCTGTGACAAGCTGAAGCCCCATTACTGCAGTTGGTGTGGGGGTGCTGACGGGGCAGGATTTGAGAGGTGCCCACTGCCTGCAGCCTTGCAGGAGCTGGGCAGTGCCAGCGCCCACTGACCTCTGACGCAGAGCTGGGTGAGGCGCAGCTCGCTGTCGTGGTCCCGCAGCATGTAATGGAAATTCTCCCACGTCAGCTCCTCGCGGTCCTGGAAGCCCGAGGCCCGGAACATGGACTCGGTCACCTGCTCTGCCTGCTCACTCGACAGGCAGTTGTTGGAGATCTCAATGAAGGACCTGGAGCAGGAAGGAGACATGGGAACACCAGCTGAGTCCCAGGCCAGTTTCATGGGAGAAATGGGCTCTTGGTTGCACTTGTGCACAGAAGCAGAGAAACTGGGAGCTGCTGCTGAAGACATGTCTATAAACATTGTGAAAACAGTAGGAGAGAGGAGGGAGAGTACCTGAGCATCCTCAGAAACTCCTCCTTGGAGAGGAACCCATTCTCATCAGTGTCATACATCCTGAACATCACCTTGGACTTTTCCTCTGGGGACCCTGGTGGGGAGAGGAAGAGGCAAAGTTAGAAGAAGATCCAATCTTCATCAACAAAGATGATTTCATATGTTGTTTTTGAGTGTCTGGACCCTGCAGCAGTGGAGCCTCACCCTTCCACTTGACTTTCTCAAGTGCAAGGTAAATATTGGGTAGACACACATTCTTTCTTGTGCATTATTTTTCAAAGTGTGCTTTTGCAGAGCAATGATTTTCCTGGGAGTTGTTTTGACTGAATCTGACATTCAACACCTCCACCTGTTAATCCATCATTCCAGTGGCCATTTATGGAGAATCAGATATCAGACACAGTTGCCATGACCTCCCAGGCACAGGATGTCCCTTCAGGAGAAAGGGCTGACATGTCTGTGGTGGTGGAAGACAGCTCCCCTCATGAACCATCTTTCAGAAAACACATTCACGTTGTCATGCCCCATGACCCAAGCTGAAGCTGTCCTGAGTGAAGGAAATTTTAACTAGTAGCAGTGTCTACAGGTTGACCTGCTGTGTGAATCACGTCCTCCCCTCTCACAGAGCCCAGAAACAGGTCCAAGGGCAGCAGACAGGGGCATTAACCAGCTCTAGCTCCCACCTTTCATGAAGACCACCAAGATGTCCAGGAACTCCCGAAAGGAGATGTAGCCATTGCCATCTTTGTCAGCCAGGGAGAACATGGACTCCACAAACATGGAGTGCTCCTTGAGCCCCAGAGCTTCAGCAAACTCAGCCCTGCTCAGCTCACAGGTGAGAGACTCCCTTGCCATCTGTGAAGATTCAAAGCTGAGCTCCCCAGCATCGGATCTGTCGATTTCCAGCACCTGCAGGTTGTGTCCCACAAAAGAAATGCTGTGAGTGATGGCTGAGCAGAAGGCTGGTGTTTCCTTCCTGACCTATAGCACAAAGACTGGTGGCTCCCTGGCACCAAACTCATGGCAGATGCCATGGAGAACGTTCCGTGTCCCTCCTACACAATGTGACTTGTCACACTCGACGTGACTGATCACTCTGGAGACCTGTTACATCACCCAATAGTCTCTTTGCCACTTTAGACACTTGCGTCACTGCAGGAGATCTCCCTTTGTCCTCTGCAGAGGAAAATGTATTTACTGGAAGCATTGGCAGCTTCCTTGTGGATGATTTACGAGCTCTTCCCGAAAGCACCAGCCCTGATGTTCATTGTTTAACCAATACAGAAATACCTTCCCCCATGCATCAGGGCTTGCTACACCTCTACACACCTGAGCAAACAGGTGCCTGAAGAAAGTCTCTAGAATTTGTTTTCTCTGCTCCTGGGTGACTGCCCGTTTCATCAGGTTCTGCTCCCTCATCTCGGACAGATGCAGGTCAAAGCTGCTCTCCTTCAAGTAGTCTCTGAGCTTCCCAACAAAGATGCTCCTCTCGGCCTCCCCATTGAAGAGCAGCACCTGCAAAGGGCCCACGGACTGGCTGTGATCACCAGGGGCTCAGCTCCACGGTATTTGCTGGCCCTGGGGGTTCTCAGGAGGCCACAACCTCCCTCCAAGGCCTTACAGTGCCTCCAGTGCCCCCAGCTGGGTGGTGCAGAGGACTGTGGAGGCTCCAGGGCAAGGTGCCATCCCCCAGGCACCATGGCACTTACCAGGTCGTACTCCTTGGGGCTCTTCAGGAGCAGAGCTTTGTTGCCTCTGTTGTTGGAGAGGATCACCTCCACTCTTGGCTGGGCTTTCAGGTTGATGCTCCGCAGCACAGACCCTCTGCTGTCCAGCACTTTGAGCTCTTTGTCAGCTTGGAGCTGAATGTAGACAGGACAGCTGTCTGCCTTGGGCCCATGCCACTCCATGGCTGGTGGGAGAGAGCACAGGACTCAGCTGGAAAGGTTCCTGCTCGTCTCAGAACCTCCAGCACTGAGAGGCAGTTTGGGAGTGATTTCATGACCAGGAAGGTCTCAAAGGAATAATGGTATCTCCTAACTGCAGAGCTCAAGCACATGGGCACAGGAGGAGTCCAGGCTAGGGAGCAGGGAGGCAGAGCAAGGAGATACTGTCCCTGTCCTGGAGCTACTGGTGCAATTGCTCTGCACAGGTTTCCTCGAGGCAAGGTGGGGCCTGGGGAAGATTGGAATTGGAGGAGCACAGGATGACTCAGGTTGGAAGGGAATCTTGCCCAACCTCCTGCCCGGAGCAGGACCGGCCACAGGTCAGGCTGCTCAGTGCTGTATCTGGTCAGGCCTTGAGCAGGATGGGCTACCAAGCCCTGGGCTCCCTGTCCCACTGCTGACTGTGCTCCTGGGGAAGCTGTTCCTCCTTAAATCCCCCCTGGGTACAAGCCTCAGGCCCAGACCTGCCTCAGACAGTGCCCTGGCAGCAGCAGCAGCAGCAGATGCCACCGCAGGGCTGGCAGTGCCACTCACCATGCATGGCCTCACCAGACACCTCTCTGCGCACGCTGGTGCCCTGCTTCCTCTGCAGCTTCTGGAAATCCCTCCTGCGCAGAGCAGCAACCACCCAGGCCACAAACAGAGTCACTGGGGACACAGGGGAGAAAGGGGCATGAGCGTCACAGACATCTTTTATGGAAAATCCTTTCCTTAGGATTTTTCCTCCTGAGAAGCTGGGAGGCCTCAGGAACAAAATGTAAACAGTGATTATCTGCTGCTGTGGAGTGCAACAGGTGCATCTGTGATTGGCCCATGTTGGATGTAATTTGTAATTAATGGCCAATCACAGCCCAGCTGGCTTGGACAGAGAGTCTGAGACAGAGCTTTTGTTATCATTCTTTTCTATTCTATTCAGCTAGCCTTCTGATGAAATCTTTCCTTCTATTCTTTTAGTATAGTTTTAATGTAATCTATATAATAAAATAATATATCAAGCCTTCTGATATATTAAACATAAAGTCAAATCCTTATCTCTTCCCTCATCCTTGGACCCCTGTGAACATGGTCACACGTGAGAGATCACAGAGCTCCTTCCCCCCTTGGCTCCCTCCTGGTGCCCAAGGACCCTGCCAGCTGAGGCCCCCCAGCAGAGACTAGGACTCAGCAGCTCCTGCTGGGAGGTGCTCTGTCCATGGGCACTCAGCCCTTTCTGTGGACAGGTGGAAGAGGAGGACAGTGACAGGAAGAGGGAACAGAATGACAAACCCAGGGGCAGGCAGCAGAGGACAACGATGATGATCCCGAAGCCCGCGCCGCTGCCTGCAAAGTAGTCCAGCACCATCATGGGCGTGCAGTTGGCCAGGAGTTGAGCTGTCAGCTGCTGGGGCTGGGGGCACGGGTCCCCTGCAAGGGGGAAACAGGCTGTGAGTGTCAGTGGCCTTGCACCCAGCCCACCTGCATCCCCCCAGGAGCCTCTGCATGAAGATGTTGATGGGGGTCATGGCTGAGCGACCCAGAAGTGCAGAATTGGGGGGCTTGATTTAAACTCCACCTCTTGGGGACTGCAGAATTGGGGTGCTTGATTTAAACTCCACCTCTTGGGGACAGCCTTTGGGTTTGGGTTCAACTTTTGCCTGCCACAGCTAATTGGACTCAAGTGCTCTGCAGGTTCAGCACCATCCCCTCTCCTGCTGGGATGGGCTGGGCAAGACCCTGGGCCACAGCAATCTGGGGCTCAGAGCCTGCACTCATCTGGATCCTGCAGGAAGTCCTCCTGGTGTGACTACAAGGAACACACACCATGGGAATGAAAGCACCTTGCAAGGTCTGGAACGTTGCCCAAATGTAATGCTTCCAGTAAACGGGAAGGTGTGGCAATATTCCAAGAGGAAAAGGCATTTTGCCAAACAGTAATATGCATTTTTCCCTTGGGATCATGCTTGCCTGCACTACAGCCCTCCTTCAACATCTACACCGTGTATGAACATCTTGCTCACAAGCAACCCCTGCATTTTGTGCCCATTTTGCTGGTTTAGGGTCATAGCAGGTGTGAGGCTTGAGAAACCCCAAACCTGATGTGTTCCCTGTGCCATTTACTCACCAGCTGTGTCACTGGGGTGGCTCTGTTTCCCTTGCTGCCTTGCAGGAGCCATTCCCTCCCTGTGCCCTCCCACTGCAGGGTGCACTCACCCTGTGTCCACGTGAACACGTGGGGCTGGAGGTCTGTGGGTTGGGCAGAGGTGACAGAAGTCAGCACGCTGTGGAAGGTGGTGTTACGGATCTCCCTGATCTCCTCCTCCGTGAACAGCCTGAGGAAAAGGACATGGAGACAAGTGGTTGTCACTGACCAGCATCAGGAGGGAACTGAGGAAGCTGGAGGATGCTTTTCCTCCAGTTTTCATGTGTTACTGGGGTTTGCAGAGCAACTCTCAGACAGGGACGAGGCCATTACCCATTCTTGGTGTTTTCGAACCAAAACCTGTCGGCATCACGCAGGCGCAGGAACTGTTCCAGGATGATGGTGGAGAAGAGGGAGCCATCAGCCTCCAGCATGCCTCCAGGGAGCAGCTCCAGCCCAGCCAGGTTGTTGCCATACAGGGCAGCAACCTTCTGCAGGACCTGGTGAGAAACCCCCAGCACACATCCGTGAGCACAGGGAGTTCTGCCAGGGCACCAGAAAGTGTTGGCAAGCCTTGGGAGGTGTAAGGAATGTGCATTTCCCAGGCATCACACATCTGTGGGCTGGGAGGATGCTGAGCCTCACACAGCCTGGAGCCCATGGCTTGAGCTTGAGCAGCTGAGCATCACTCCCAGGGCACACCAGCTCTAGGAGGAGCAGAGTGCCTGGTGGCACTGGGACAGGATGGTTTATTCATGACATGAAATTACAGTTACCCCCTGCAGCATGAAAATCAGGACATGCACTGATCTCCCCCTTCCTATGAAGCTGCAGAATTCAGTTCCTGCCTGGAACAACCCATCCCCCTTTGTCCCACAAGCATTCCCTGCCCTGTTACCTGTGGCTCCAGGTGTGGGGCAAGGCTTGACCAGTTTTGGAGAGGTTCCAACCCAAAATGCTGCCGGGCTTGGTTGTAGGTGGGCAGGCCAAAGTCCCTCCCTCGCTGGATCCAGCTGGCCACGTAGTCAGTGCGGGAATACTTCAGGGGCCCATACCAGAAATCTGTGGGGGCACATGCTCTGTGTGTCTGTAGCTCTCTGCGCCTCCTTTAAAGAGGCTGAGCTGTGTGGCTGGGTGCTGATGAAGGAGGCAATGGCACCTGCCTCCCCACCCTGCCCCCAGCACAGGCACAGCTGCAGTACAGACCTTGCAGATCCTCCACCACAACGTTGTCCTCCTGCTCTGCTATCTGGGAGCTCATCCCCAGCAGGATCTCGTCCACATCCTCTGCCTGCTGTAGCCCAGGGCTCTGACAGGCATGGGAAGAACCAGTGATTCCTCTTGCACAAGGGAGGACAGAAAGCAGCCCCACAACCCTGACCTGGTGCCCCCAGGGGTGCAGGGGAATCAGGGACCCCTTCCTGGCTCATTTTCTCCACATCAGCTCAGCCTCGAGGTGTGAGCCTGACACAGCTGAAGGCTGGGGAGGCTGGATGGGGAGGACCCCTCACCCCTGGTCTGGCTGTCATGATCTGCACCCAATTTCCCTCACAGACCCCTGTGGGGTGCCCCATAACCCAGAGCAACCCCCTGGCCAGCCTGCCACATCCCCAGGGACCCCCGTGCTCCCCACCCTGTACCTCTCTGCTCCAGTAGCTGTTGCAGAGCCGCACTGCAGGGAACGAAGCACCGGAGACAGACACGTTCTGGAACCTGCACCTGGTGTCCCTGGAAAAACAGAGAGGGATTGAACCTGCCCCTGGTGTCCCTGGAACAGCAGAGAGGGATTGAACCTGCCCCTGGTGTCCCTGGAACAGCAGAGAAGGATTGAACCTGCCCCTGGTGTCCCTGGAACAGCAGAGAGGGATTGAACCTGCCCCTGGTGTCCCTGGAACAGCAGAGAAGGATTGAACCTGCACCTGGTGTCCCTGGAAAAACAGAGAGGGATTGAACCTGCCCCTGGTGTCCCTGGAACAGCAGAGAAGGATTGAACCTGCCCCTGGAAGAACAGATAAGGATTGAACCTGCCCCTGGTGTCCCTGGAACAGCAGAGAGGGATTGAACCTGCCCCTGGTGTCCCTGGAACAGCAGAGAAGGATTGAACCTGCCCCTGGTGTCCCTGGAAGAACAGAGGAGGATTGAGCCCACAGCCCTGAGCCAGGGGTGCCCAAAGATGCCAGGACTTGGCTGTCTCAGCTGAGACATGGGGAAGGGACAGAAACCATTGGTAGGAGTGACAGTGGGGTAGGATGGTTGGGACAGATGGAGATTAGAGATTTTTGATGTTAGGTTGTGGAATTTATGATTTATTGTAAAGGGGACCTTTACAAGTTCTTTACTTTTACTAGTTGCAGCTTGGAGCAGGCTTGAGAGAAGAGTGGTAAAGAGGATGAGAGAGAGAGAGTAAAGGAGGATAAAAGATTTATTGTATTTATTATTAAAATACAATAAACCTTTTTTTGTGTTGAATATTCTAATTTTTACTAACCCATTCCATTCAATACATAAATTTTATCATATTTAAATACACTTCGTAAGAATTATTACATTACTATATTATGTTACATTTTAAATTTTAAAAATTGCTCTTTGGACCTTTTTTGCTAAGTTAGTAGGGTCTGCTCTGACTTTTGGACTTGGTTGCAAGCAGAGGTTATTGTTTCATTAAAAGGGGGTTACCTTTAGCTGGTCATACTATATTTTTGCAGTTGTTTAGTAAGGTATCTTAAAGTTTGCTTTCATTTCAATTTTGCTTATAGTTTCTATATTCTCAAAATCTTTTGCTAGACAATCATATTTATAATGCTTTCTTTCATCTCCCCCAACAACCATCCCAACAAAGACCATTCCCAGTCACCAGCCCAGCTTGGGCATCCCCTCCCCTCACACAGTCCCATGGTCCCACCAGGCTGCTCCTACCTCTTGTAAACTCCTGGAGGCACCATGGTGGCCAGGAACTGCCTGGCAGCTGCCACAAATTCAGGGGAGATGCTGGGGTCCAGGTGCTGCTGGTAACCTGTGGGGGAGTGTGGCATCTTTTTATGAAAAATCCTTTCCTTAGGATTTTTCCTCCTGAGAAGCTGAGAGGCCTCAGGAACAAAATGTAAACAATGATTATCTGCTGCTGTGGAATGCAACAGGTGCATCTGTGATTGGTCTCATGTGGTTGTTTCTAATTAATGGCCAATCACAGTCAGCTGGCTCGGACACAGAGCAGAGCCACAAACCTTTGTTACCATTCCTTCCTTTCTATTATTAGCTGAGCCAGCCTTCTGATGAAACCTTTTCTTCTATTCTTTTAGTACAGTTTTAATGTAATATATATAATAAAATAATAAATCAAGCCTTTTGAAACATAGAATCAGATCCTCGTCTCTTCCCTTGACATAAGACCCCTGTGAACACTGTCAGGCTGGAGGGAAAAGGGGCCAAGCCCCCTCTCCCTCCCCACCCACCAGCTCCCCTGTCCCCTCCCCTGCTCCCAGCCCTGCTCTGCCCACCCTCACCTTGGTACTCGGGGACCTGTGTGCCCAGCAGGGTCGGCAGCCACTCGTACAGAACGATGCTCTAGGAACAGGGAAACGGGTCAGGGCTGGAACCAGGCAAGATCCTGGGGGTCCCAGCAGAGCTGGGGGTGCCAGCCCTCACCTGGAAGGTGGCGATGACCCTCTTGCGGGCGTGCTGGAAGAGATCCTCATCGGACCAGGCGGGATGCTGCTGGGCCAGGGCTGCGGCCACGCGGTTGTGGTAGCGGAACCAGGCGATGCTCTCGGCCTGCAGGAAGGGGCTCTCATTCCCCCAGGCACTCCCCAGGTCTGCAAGAGCCACCACGACCATCACTGGGGGTGTCACCGCTGGGTCTGGCTTTGCCCGTGGCTGGAGGAGCTCACCCAGCCCCGTGGGTCCAGCCCAGTGTCCCCCTGTCCCTGGAGGAGCACCCCCAGCCCAGTGTCCCCTTGTCCCCTCACCCTTCCTTCCCCCCAGCCAGAGCAGCAACCTGGGCCAGTGAGAAGCAGCACCAGGCCCCCAGCATGGACTAAATGTTGGGCAGGTGAGGAGCTCCAAGAAAGCTGGGTGGGTTTGTGTCAGCAGCAGCCCCTTTCCCCAGAGTTCAGCTGGGATCAGAGCTGCTCTCTGACATTGCCACCAGGATATTTGGCCTCTGGAGTTCCTGGTGCGTCCTGCTGGGGCTCAAATCTCCCACCCCTTGGGAACCTGCCACAGCCCTCCTGATCCACAAATCCTGCATCTTCTGCCCTTTCCCCTTTCCTGGGCTCAGCTCTGGGCTCAGCTCCAGGGACCCCCAGCTCCCTGCAGGGATGAGGAACCATTGGGATGCCCCCCTTACCGTAGATCCCTTGGGGACCGCCCTGTCCCGTGGATGGATCCAGAGCCTTCCACATGGGCACCCTCCCGTCTGTCTGCCTGGGGAGGCTCCCGTCAGGCCCTGCTGCCAGCTGTCCCCCCTGGAAGCTCCTCAGGGCATCGCTCCAGGAGTGAGAGGGGCCGTAGATGGAGCTGCCATCCAGCCAGCCCGTCACCCCGTTGGTCTAGGGCAGGCACAGGGAAGAGGCATTAACAGGGGACAGGGTTTCACTGGAATGGTGCAAAAAAGAGGTCTGGAAAGCCCCAATCTGCCTCTTTTGCTCTTGCAAAGCAGTCTGTTTTAACCTCATTTTAACCAGAGCTCTCAGGAAGCAAATGCAATCTCTATGCAAGCTTCAGGAGTTAGTGCCAGGTAGAGGAAATAACCAGGTACAAGCTTTTCAAAAGTACATTTGGGATTGTTTTTTCCCCAATTATTTTGGCTATGCCCAGAAGCAGACATCTGTGAATCCCTATGTAGGCTGGAAAGGGACTAAACCCATCTCTGGGGAAACTGGGAACACCAGAGTTTTCCCCTCTGATCTCACAGTAGGAAAGCCCACTATCCTGAAAGCGTGTTGAACATCTCCCCTTCCAAATGTTTGCATGGAAACATGCTTTTTATTCTGAAAACATGCTGGTGTTTCCAATTTTTTAAGCTTTTAAATATTGATAAAAACATGACTTGCTAAATTGGTCTCTTCAGGGTTGGTCCCCTGAAAGGTTTAGAGGGGTGTTTTACTTTGGTGATATTGGCTGGAGAGATCTCCAGCATGAAAGAAATCTGGGGAACACAAGCAGAACAGCAAAATCCAGAGAAACTGGGGGAAAACCTGGATTTATTTTCCAAAATGACTGAAATTCAGGGAAGCACCATATCTTTGTGGCAGGGCCAGCTCAGCTTTGTGAAACATTATTAAAGACAGAACTTGGTGCCTAAAACAACGTGCAATAATTGACTGACCTATTTCTTTGTCAGTCAAAGAAATAGGTCAGTCAATTTCTTCATTTTCTTCATTGGGGAAATGCTTTGACTCTGGGCAATCACTAGCATTGCTCAATGTGAAACTGGAAGTTGACTTTGGGTTCATTTAGTTGGTTTAAGTGCTTGAGAGAAGTTTATTTTTAGGGATGTAGTAGTGCTATCAGTTATTTTTGTAAATTATATTGGGTGTTACTGACCCCAATGGTGGGTGGAGAAGAATTTGGATGAAAGGCAAAGAGCAGAGGAGAGCACACCCACCTGCTCCCGGGGGCTGTTGGGGCTCTGTCCTGTCTCTGCTGCCCAGCGGACGCGCTGGAAGGGCAGGACCACGTCTCCAGTGCCAGCAGGGTCAAACGTGGGGTCTCCAGAGGGGATGTGGATGTTGAGGAACTCAGCAGGGCAGCCGGGCTTCTCTGTCTCCAGGATGTCCAGGAGCACGTGGAAACCTGGCAGACACCAAAGCCTGGTCAGCAGCTGGAGCAGGACAGCAGGGAGGGCAGCTGTGGGCGGGCTGAGGGCACCACCACGAGCAGCCAGGGTGACCCAGGCCAGGCTGAACAGGGCTGGAAGGAACCTGGCCTTCTTCAACAAAATGACCATTGAGATCCCTTCCAACCCACACATTCTGGGATTCCATGATTCCCCAGAGACAAACACCTCCAGGCCTGGAGATCTAAGACCCCACTGAGCTCCTGGGAGACTGAAAAAGCTGCTCCAGCTTGCAGCAGTGCAGCCCAGCACGGCTCTTATCACACCTGTCTGGTGTTTTCGCCGTGGGGCAACTCCGCTGCTAAAAGAAATGAGGAAGTTCCCAAATGACAAATATCAGCACTTGGGTCACCTGGCAAAGGCCACCAAAAACCCACATGATCTCTCCTAGCCAGACAGTGTTGTGGTGAAGTCAGATCCTGTCAGGGGTCTCTGTGGGCAGCATAACTCCCAGATATGTCAGAGAGTCTCCTTTCCCAGCCTGGCAACTAAGGAAGGAGTTGGCATTCTTCTGTCCTGGTTTTCAATGTTGTTTCTTTTCTGTTGTCTAGAACATTCTTTCTCTGACCTGCCGAGGTCTCTCTGGCAGGTTGGGTTGAGGCACACTGACTGCCTTCTGTTATCTTTCATACTAAAAACTATGTGTACACTATTTACAGTAATTTCCCAATACCTATCACCTATGTTAGACAGTGAGTTTCTACTCTAAACCAATCCAAAAGTGCCAGCATGACCCAGAAGATGGAGGTTAGGAAGAAGGAGAAAAAAGGCCAAGGCACACCCAAATTCCTCCATCTTGGGACCCCGAGCCCTCATTCTAAAAACCCCAAAATTCTACTTTTCCACCCTGTGACAAACTAACTATCATTCTACTTAAACTTTCGTGGCTTGTAAATCCACATATAAGGTTGGTAATTTTTTCCATGGGTCATAATCAAAGGCACAGGGGTCTTGGACTCTGTGCCAAGGTCTCTGAGCCCCCTGGCAGGGGCTTGAGACATCCAGGAGGGATGTCCTGGGTTCTGACAATACCCAAGGAGTGTGATATCCACAAGTGTCTGTGGATCTGATATCCACAAGTGGGTCTGCTGCAGAGCACCGGGTGAGGAGCGTTCCCATGCACGGCCTTGGGTGTGTGACAAACCAACTTTTTTTCACCCAAACCACCATTTTTGCAGTGGATGTGGGGTCTTGTAGGATTGATGGGGGGGTTACACGGTCGGGACGGATGGAGACGAGAGATCTCTGCAGCCAGGTCGTGGAACTTGGGGTTTATTGCAAAGGGCCTGGGTGCAGGGCCCTGCTGGGAGCTGCCAAACACAGCTCAGAGCAGGCCCCAAAGAGGGAAAGAGAGATAAAGAGTGTGGTAAAGAGAGAATGAGAGAGTAAAAGAGAGGATCATAGGGTGAGGTTCCCGTTACAATGCAATAAATCTTCTTCTGGTCTTGGAATTTGAGGTTTATTGCAAAGGGCCTGGGTGCAGGGCCCTGCTGGGAGCTGCCAGCCACAGCTCAGAGCAGGCCCGAGAGAAGAGAGGGGGAGAGAGGATGAGAGGGTAAGAGGGTAAAAGCATAAGAGAGTAAAATGAGAGACAAGAGGTAAGAGTAAGAGCTAAGAGCATAGAAAAGTAAGTGAGCAAAGTTCCTGTTATACCATAAATCTTCTTCTGTGTTGAATATTCTAATTCTCACTAACCAATATAGTACAAGATACAAATCCTACAGCATTTCCATACAGCCTATAAGAATCATTACATTACCATACTGTGCTACATTTTAAACCCTAAAAACTCCTCTAGGGACCCCCTCTGTCAAGCTGGCAGGGTCTGCTCTGACCCTTGGGCCTGTCTGCAAGCAGAGGGTGTTGTTCCATCAAAAGGGAATCACCTTCAGCTGGCCACACCATTGTTTTCCAGTTGTTCAGTAACTGAGGTATCTCAAAGCTTGCTTTCACTTCCATCTCACTAGTAGTTTCCATACCTCAAAATCTTTTTCCAGGCAATCATATCTATAAGGCTTTCCTGTTTCACCTTCCCCAGCAGGGTCTTACCAAAGAAGACGGCGAGCACGGTGCTGTTCCTGTGCGAGGGCAGCCCCGAGGGGCCCCGTGCCAGGGCGGTGCTCAGCTGGCGCGCGTTGGGCACGCGGGGCTCCTGCAGCGCCTGGTACACGCCGTCCGCGAAATGTGCCGGCAGCAGGCGCAGCAGCCTGGCTCCTGCAGCACCAAAACACACAGGGGAGATTAGTTAACGTGGGTCCTGTGCTGCCCAGCCATGGCAGGACACGTGGATTGTGTGTTCTGGACCCAGAGGACAGCGAGAGCACAGCGCGGTGTGACTGTGTTCGCAGGGGTCCCATGATGAGAGTAGAGATGAAGATCTGACTCCATGTTTTAGAAGGCTTGATTTATTGTTTTATGATATAAATTGTGGGAAATCCACAAAATTAGAGGGTTTTGGGGAAAGTTGCAAAAGGCAGGCCTCAGATACAGCAGAACTGTGAGCAGAGCTAAGCAGCAGCCATGAGATAGGTCAGCAGAAAAATTATTTAAACTGTAGAAAAAGCAAGGGCAAATAGAACAATGGTCTGTGTATTAATGCTTGTCTGAATAGCTCTCTAAGCTGCAGAAAGTTTATCTAGCAAGATATTAGGAAGGTTAAAGCTTAATAATGGAGCTCTGTGCATTGTGTTTTAAAGCTTACAAGCAGGTATTATATTCTAAATACAAGCATTGTTTTAACCAAAGGTACATGTGCTTATGGTGATTGGATAGAACTACTGTCAATGTGCTTTTGCTTTGTGTGAGTGGTCAAGAAGCTTATAAAGTAAGTTGTAACATTAAGTTTTTTGGCCTGCTGCCTGGATTATGAGCTGGTGGCATCTTCCCATTGTCATAATCATGTAATGAGACTGATGCTGTAAAATAAACAGCTCAAGGCGCTTTCCATAGCAGCCCTGTCTCGTTCATAGTTTGTAAATAGCCCCCCTTTGCCAGCCTCAAATATTATATTAAAACTATACTAAAAGAATAGAAGAAAGGATTTCATCAGAAGGCTGGCTAAAAATAGAATAATAAAGAATGATAACAAAGGTGTGTGTCTCGAACAGAGAGTCGGAGCCAGCTGGCTGTGATCGGCCATTAATTAGAAACAACCAACATGAGACCAATCACAGATGCACCTGTTGCATTCCACAGCAGCAGATGATCAATATTTACATTCTGTTCCTGAGGCCTCTCAGCTTCTTAAGAGGAAAAATCTTAAAGAAAGTTGTCTGTGATGGCATGGGTTCTCAGAGTGGCCAAGAACATGCAAGGGTTGGTGGCATCACCCAAAACTGCTTGCAACAGTGGAATCAGTACTCTTAGAGCCAGGAGGGACCCTCCTCTCTTCCAGCTGTCCTTCTCTCGTCTGTGTGCATCCCTGCTGCCTCCTGAAGGTCTGGGATGGTGATCCAGTGGGTAACTGGAGTGATGTTGAGCTGTCCCATATTAACAGTGTAATCCTACAGAGGTGTGGTGTTTTCCAGCACCATAGGGAATGGGAAAGGGAACAGCCAGAGACAAGTGTGAAGATGAGAGAGAAACACCCTGATTTTGCACATACTCCTGGTCCCAAAACTGAAAGGCCCAGAGGCCTCCTGGTCATTTCTCACTGGTTTTTAAAGCCTTGTCACCATTTACTGGAGTTCCCCAGAACTGGGGGAAATCCTGAATTCCTGCCTTAGTTTGTGGCTTAGTTTCCGCATATTGGTTTCCAAAACTTAAAGTCTGATCTGTCTACTCTAGAAGAAGAAGACCTGGTCTGTCAGGGCTGGTTTTTCCTGTCAGGCTTTGGTGTTACTAAAGGCTGGTGACACACATGTCGTGTGGGAGAGCCAGTGTGTCACCAGAGCAGTGACCAACCTGCCAGAAATGAGGATTCAGAATCTTCAGTGTTTTAAGTAAGATCCTGCCTGATCTGTCCTGGCCCCTGGCTCAGGGACATCTAGAGTTGAGCCCATGGCTGTAACACGAGGAAACAGTTCACCAATGGCACAGGGAAATCCCAAATGCCTCTCCCAGAACATGGTATCACCTCTCTGTAGGGCAGAAAATCAAAGGTTCAGCATGCCTGTGTCACAGACGTCTTTTATGAAAAATCCTTTCCTTAGTGTTTTTCCTCCTGAGAAGCTGACAGGCCTCAGGAACAAAATGTAAACAATGATTATCTGCTGCTGTGGAATGCAACAGGTGCATCTGTGATTGGTCTCATGTGGTTGTTTCTAATTAATGGCCAATCACAGCCAGCTGGCTGGGACAGAGAGTCTGGGACAGCTGCCTTTGTTATTCATTCTTTCTTTTCTATTCTTTGCTAGCCTTCTGATGAGATCCTTTTCTTCTATTCTTTTAGTATAGTTTTAATGTAATATATATCATAAAATAATAAATCAGCCTTCTGAAACATGGAGTCAGATCTTCATCTCTTCCCTCATCCAAGAACCCCTGTGAACACCATCACATGCCTGGACCATGAGCTCTTCTGCCTTGTGTTGGATCCTTGTTTAACTGTGTGCTGATTTTGGCTAAAGATGTTGGGTTTTTTTTGCAGCTCTGGGATCCCTGACCACCACAGAAACGCCTGCTGAAAAGAGCTGGGTCCATTCTGAGCTATGTCACAAAGGCACAAAGCTTTGCTCCGGGACTGATCCAACACCAGCAAGACCTGTAGATTGTCAGAAAGCCCAGAGCCCAGGGGGGCAGCTCACGGTGCCCATGCCACCCTGGCACCCCTGGCACTCACCCACAGAGCCGTGGCTGTGGTGCAGCAGGTTGTTGTACCAGCCGTCGTAGCGCTGCACCTCCCATGAGATGCTCTCCTGGGCTCCTGCAACACACAGAACACACCTCAGCAGCAGCAAGAAAAAAGCATGAAAGCATCACCACTAGAGGATTATATTTATATTGGGATTTTTTTTTCCCCATATTCTTTCTGAAACTTCCCAATTATGCAGGTTTTCAGGCAAGTTTTGCACTCCTTTTGAGGAACAATAGCTAAAATTAGAAAGTCATGCTTGTGATCCTGATGTCCCCCGATCAATTTGGGGCCACCACCAGTCTAATCCCAAAAGACAATCCTTTTCTCCTTCTGTCTCACTGGATCAGAAACCTCTCCTTACTTCTGACCCCCACAAAGTCCATGTGAGTCAAGGAAATACTTGGCGCTTTTGCATCAACCTTATTTCCTTCATGTTAATTTTTATTACTTTTACTTTTGATTTTGCTAATACTAGCAAAGACTTCCAGCTCCAGCCAACAAGCTGCGTGCTCAGCTGCCATGGGGCAGTCTCTCCACCTGCACTTTGCTCCAATTGTTTTCTTATCTCCTCACAGGCTGCATCACAGAATGATGGAATTTGTGTTGGAAGGGACCATGAACACACCCTGGTTCCATTCCCCCTGGGCAGAGACACCTCCACAAGAGCAGGGTGCTCTGAAATTATATCCTGTGGCTCAGAGGAAATTCTCCTGAGGGGCACCAACTCCCCAGGATCTCCATTTGGGTTCCCCATCCCAAATATCACACTTACCCGCCAAGGTCCATGTTCCCACCAGAGCCACCACCAAGCTCAGCATCACTGCTGCAGGTTCCATCTGCCCCTGGATGGAAGCAGCAACCTGCAAATGGAGAGGAGAGGGAGGGAGCTGCAGGGGGGCTCTTCCCAGAAATGTGGAAAGAGCAAACCTCAGCTCCTTGCTGTGGTTTGTGCTGCTGGGTAAAACCCCCCTGCTGCCATCATCCATCAGCAGCGCCTGCTAACGTGGGCTCTGGGAAGCTGGCAAGAGTTGGGTGAGACCCCACCACCTTGGGAAGGTTCTGCTGGAGCAGGACCAGTGCTCCTGCCTTGGGGTTCAGTCCCAGTTCAGACTCACAGCTCACCAACTTGCTGTGTCTGCTCCGTTACAGAAAGAGAAAAGCTTGACATTTCATCACAGAAACAGGCACATTTCAGGTGGAAATTCCCCCTGCATTGCCCCACCCAAGCAAATCCAGCTGTGAACACGATGGAACAGCCTCAGCACACAGTCAGCCATCCCAGAGTGTGTGAGTCCTGCAGACAGCACAACCTGATCCCCTCTGAGCTGACTGGATGGCCATCCCTCCTGCCCAGCCTTTCTCATGGTGCTTTACCACCTCCCTTTCCACAAAAACCTTGGATCCAGAGCAGATTTCACCAGTGGGAACTGAACATTTGAAATCCCAGGCAATACCTGGTAAAAGAGAGGGATTCCCAGTCTGAATTGTGAAGTGACTCAGAGTCACAAATGTGACAATTTCACCCACCGCTGGCTTTCCACGCACAGAAATGCCAAACCTGAATTTAACTCCAAGACAGGATTTTTCACTAAATACAGCTCTTTGTCCCTGGTTCAGTGTGCATCCAAAGATCAGCACTATTTCAGAAGAGCTGTGCTGCCAGGAGATGCAGCAGCACACAGGTTTCAGCTTTTCCTATACCACTCTGTCACATCCAAATTTATGTTTCTAATTTTTAGTATTTTTTCATTAATTTATTTAAAACTGAAATAAAATCTGGCTTTGGAAAGGCTTACACATTTCCAGCAGCTCTGTAGGTTTTATATTTCATTTACTGAGAATGGCAGTGTGGATTTTTCACCTGTAACTCCCAGTGGTGCAAACTGCAAAACATGAGTTCATGTTGAACTGTCTGCTTGGAAAACAAAGTGATCTGAGACTTAAATATTATCATTTGCACTCACATTGATTACATCCATCAATTTGAGCACTCATCACCAGGCTGTGAGCAGAGCACGTGACCTGTGGTTACATCTGCCAAAAATTCCTGCACTTTTGGGGTTTTTTTGCATTAGAAAATAAGTTGTGTCTCAAGAAGTGACATTTCCACGCTCCTTGGCCATCACCACAGCTCTTCCATCCTTTCCACCCTGTGCTGAGCACGGTCTGGGGGATGTGGGATTTATTTTGTGCAGCTGCTGGGCTGCACCAGAGGCTCTGTGAGCCCCATTCTGCACAAAGAACAGGGAAGTTTGGCTCACAGAGACACAAGGAGGTGCCTGTGCTCACTGGCAGGATGGGCACGGTGCTGTCACCATGGGACTGGGGCTGTCCTGCCTGAAAGCTCTCCCTGGTGAAGCAGCTCCTTCCCTTAGGGGGGACAGAGTTGGGGACTTGTGCAGAAAGGTCCACACAGCCCCCTGTGCTGCAGAAAGGGAGATCCCAGAGACACAGCTGGATTCATCAGGCACAGCTGCATTCATCAGGCACAGCTGGATTCATCAGGCACAGCTGGATTTATCTCCTCCTGACTCCAAATGTGCAGCTGCCCCCCTCCCCAGAGCAAGGTCTGAAGGTGGCTCAGGAGACACAGAGCAGAGGCAAGGCTCAAAACACATCACCACAGCCACAGCACACATCATCTCTGTCCCTCTGTTTTTTGAAGATTTTTCTAAGCCTTCTGATGCTGGCATTCTTGTAGTGAACTTTCTCACACACTCTCTGTAAATAACTCATTTTTTTGCATTCCTTTATAGAGGAGGAGAGAGTTGGTGGACTGTCAGTCTGTCCAGTGTCATTGGAGAGGTGGCACTGCCACCCTCCAATCCACTCTCACTCTTAGAAAACTATAAATGTTAGAGTAAGAAAATAAACTTCCCTTTGTTCTTCACCTTGAGAACAGCGGTGTGCACATGTGTTCTTCCATGTCCTATAACAACACATCTCCCCTTTCCCCCTGGGTCTTCTCACAGAGTTCCAGCACAACAAGTGTTTTAAAATCCCTTCTATCACTGAGCACCCCTCCCTTGTCCTCAGGTATGGGAATAACTCTTGTCCCAAGTCATGAGATGACATGCCAGTTCTCATGAATCCTTTATCTCCTTACACCCAGGAATTCAAATCTAGTTATCTTATGCCTTGTCAATCCAAGGCTCTGGAGGCTTTCCAGTCTGGACCATGGCCAGTGTGATACAGTCACAGTGGCCATCTCACAGACTGGCCCTGGTGCAGCTTTGCTGAGGGAAAGTTTGGCAAGTTTGGATTATTTCCACAGCCTTGTCAAGCTTCTCAGGAATATTGTAATGATGAGCCCTCCAAATTCTGCTTTTCCAGAGATTCCCTGTGCCACCTTTGGAGACTCACTCCCTCCCTCTGCACCTAGTGAAATTAAACTGGTCTTCTCCCGTCAGAGAGGATCCCTGTGTCCTGTCAGAGCCTGGAGCTTCACACCCCTCCAAAAACCATGTGTCAGTGCAAACACACAGCTTCCCACGGAGCAAGGACCTCCTGTCCCGCCTGATCTGCGCCGTGCCTGCTCCCCGAGTGCCAGGGATGATGTGCGGGGCTCCACCGCACCCTGCAGGCGAGGCCACGCACGGCTCCGGCTCACCGTGCTCGCAAATCACAGCACCCGCAGCCTCGGGACACGGGGACATGGAACCTTTCTATCCCCGGGGCTCCATCTCACCGTGCTCACAAATCACCCGGAGCCCTCGGGACACGGAGACACAGGGACATGGGAACCCTTCCATCCCCGGGGCTCCAGCTCACCGTGCTCACCCACACACCACCCAGAGCCTCGGAACGTGGGGACATGGGAACCTTTCTATCCCCGGGGCTCCAGCTCACCGTGCTCACACACACATCACCCGGAGCCCTCGGGACACGGGGACACGGGGACACCTCCCGACCCTTCCATCCCCCAGGCACGGCCCCGTCCCAGCGTGTCCCCACAGCGGGATGTGGGGAGGAGTAGCTCCAGCCCCTGTCCCCTCAGCAATGACAGCCCCAGCCCCTGTCCCCTGCAGCAGTGACACTCCCAGCCCCTGTCCCCTCTAAAAGTGACAGTCCCAGCCCCTGTCCCCTCAGCAGTGACAGCCCCAGCCCCTGTCCCCTCAGAAGTGACAGCCCCAGCCCCTGTCCCCTCAGAAGTGACAATCCCATCCCCTGTCCCCTCAGCAGTGACACTCCCAGCCCCTGTCCCCTCAGAAGTGACACTTCCAGCCCCTGTCCCCTCAGAAGTGACACTCCCAGCCCCTGTCCCCTCAGCAGTGACACTCCCAGCCCCTGTCCCCTGCAGCAGTGACACTCCCATCCCCTGTCCCCTCAGCAGTGACAGCCCCTGTCCCCTGCAGCAGTGACACTCCCAGCCCCTGTCCCCTCAGCAGTGACAGCCCCATCCCCTGTCCCCTCAGAAGTGACACTCCCAGCCCCTGTCCCCTCAGCAGTGACACTCCCAGCCCCTGTCCCCTCAGAAGCGACATCCCCAGCCCCCGTCCCCTCAGCAGTGACAGCCCCAGCCCCTGTCCCCTCAGCAGTGACACTCCCAGCCCCTGTCCCCTCAGCAGTGACAGTCCCAGCCCCTGTCCCCTCAGAAGCGACATCCCCAGCCCCTGTCCCCTCAGCAGTGACACTCCCAGCCCCTGTCCCCTCAGCAGTGACAGTCCCAGCCCCTGTCCCCTCAGCAGTGACAATCCCATCCCCTGTCCCCTCAGCAGTAACAGTCCCAGCCCCTGTCCCCTCAGCAGTGACAATCCCATCCCCTGTCCCCTCAGCAGTGACACTCCCAGCCCTGTCCCCTCAGCAGTGACAGCCCCAGCCCCGCAGGTCGCACCGTGCGCGGCCCTGGCAGTGCGCGGGGCCGGAGGGGTCGGGCGCGCTCCCGGCGCCGCAGCTCCCACACAGGCGGGAACGCGCGGTGCCGACCCCGCAGACAGGCAGGGACACGCATGACCCCGGTCCCGCAGACAGGCAGGGACACGCATGACCCGGTCCCGGTCCCTCAGACAGGCAGGGACACGCGTGGGCTCGGTCCCGACCCCAGGCAGGGACACGCGTGGCCTCGGCCCCTCAGACATCCTCCAAGTGCGGACACCACGGCCTCAGACACACGCACGACGGGGACCGCGAGTGTCCCTGTACCCCGAGCCGCTGCAGCTCCCTTTCCCCCACCCGTGTGCCCTCCATTCCGACCCCCTTCCGGGCAGTTACCGCGTGTCCCCGGTGTGCCGCTGTGCTGTCCCCCCGGTGTCCCCCGGTGCCGCCGCGGCCTCGCCGGGAGCGCTGCGGGCGGCGGCAGTGCGCTGGGGCGGGCGCTCCGCGGGTTACATACGGCCCGCGCCCTATAAGAGCGCCGAGCGGGACGGAGCCGCCCGCAAGAACGGCGGCAGCAGGAGGAAGAGGAGGAGGAGGAGGAACAGGTATGCGGAGGGAGGGGGCGGCCCCCCCATCCCGGCCCCTGCTGCGGGGGGCTGCCAGGGGAGGATGCTCCACCTGCGCTAACCCTCGGTTCCTTCTATTCCATCCTGGAAAGCGCAGCCAGGTTCCCTCCTCGCCCCTCTTTCCCCCGCTGGGAGTTGCAGTTCGGATGTTTCAGTTTCCAGGGGACAGGGTTATTTTTTTCCAATGGAAAATGCCAATCTGCAGCCCCGAGCGACCCAGCTAGGATTGTTGTTAGCCCCAGCCAGGATTGCTGTTTGCTCTGCCACCAGAAGTTTTTTGGCTGAGCACTTCCAAAAAAAATCCCTTTATCCTGATCCATTCTGGAGCACGGAAGTGGAGATTCTGTAAGGAGAAACTTCTGGGGTTTGGGCAAACTTTCTGCCTCCTTTGTCTTTCTCTCCTCCAGATCCCCACTATTTTAAAATATGAGATTAACTTATCTGTTTCTGCTGAACTGTTGATCCTTCCTTGGAGATATTTGCAGATTTTCCCCCCTCCATATGCTGTGACAGAGGGACCCCCAGGTCCCCTCTAAGGTCACAGCTTCAGAGTGGAGGATGCTTCGCAAGGTGCAACAAGCTCAGTTTCTCCTGCTGTGAGCTGTAGGCATCACTTTTCTACTTAAAGCTGCAAAAAGTGCCAAAGAGCTGCAAAAATGCCAGAAGAGCAATCAAGGGAGAAAGATGGACAGACATCCAGAGTTGTTTCCCTGGAAATTCTCTATGAAACGAGTCCCAGCATACAGAAATACAAACATCCATTGGTGTTGGTTGAAATCTAAATTTAAATTTAACAAGACAGCATTCTCCATGCTATGTTCTGGTTTTTAAAGTTTTAAACTCCGAAGAGTTGTGTTTTGGTGAATATACACTTGTAAATGTCTCCTGCTTCATTGTATCTCATAGGAAATTTGGGCAAAGGTACCAGGAACAAGTGGAATTCAAGCCATTATGATTTAATCTGTCCTAGGTTAAACTACTCATTTATTTCTTTTCTTGCAGCAGCTCTGACCGTTTTGTGGGCACTTTTGCTGGGCTTCAGGAGCATCAGGAATCAGCTGCAGCTCTTCTTGCCAGGTAAATAAATACACTTGAAATCTGCCTTTCTCCAGGTTTGGCTTTCCAAGAAATAAACCCAAACCTGTTACAGCAAAATAGCCCCAAAAAAAAAGATTTTTAAAAGCACACAACAGCTCTGTCAGTCTGTAGCAGTCAAGTTAAATTCAGAGCCATTGTAAAATTCCAGTCTCTGTTCCACTCTTTGCTGTTATTATCTGGGCTGCTGGACAGAAAATGATCCTCAAACCAAATATTGCTTTATGTATTGAAAAGCAATTCAGCTGCCTAAACAAACTGTTTTATGATAATTATTGTGGTCCCCACTCACCTCCAGGGATTTGGGACCAGCTTTTTGTGGCTGAATTGCTCTGGGTTGGATCTTACCCAAAAATATGATTAAAACTGTTTTTGTGAAAATGAGAATAAAATCACCTGCTCTGTACAGGAACAGAATAAAATGCAGCTTGGACAAGAGTCAGACCAGCTCTGGCATTCCCTGACTTTAGCAAACTTCCTGGGGCAGTAACATGCAGAGAGGTTATTAAATGAGCAAAACAAGAGGACTAAGCAAATTATCAGTTGTGGTGGAGAAGATCTAACGCAGGCACAGGAATAAGGTGTGTAATTGCTGGAAGCGGAGTGCCAGAGGAAGGTCAAGGTCGTCTGTGTGAATCGCACACACCTTTTAATTTTATATCATTCAGCTTCCTTCAGCCTTGAGATGTGCTGATAGAGTTTTGAGTGTTCTTTGGACCCTCATGCTGGGAATGGGGGCTGCTTCTGGCCCCTCTCAGCCACGTGCAGGACCAATCCTTCCTCCTCCTCCTTCACCAGACCAGCAGCTCCTGGGAAAATCTTCTTGGAGGAAACGGGCAGGAATGGGAGAAATGGGCTTTGTTCCACTTGGCACTGCTGGCCCCTGGCTGGGGATCATTTTGCTATTGTGAAATCCACATTTTCAGCGGTTCCTTGTCATTTTGAAGGAAAATACTTCTGCGTTCTTTCCCCACTGGGAAGTTCCCCCAGTGGGCTTGGGCACTTCCACCCCAAGGAGGAAAGAAAGGCCTGGCCCTGTGCAGGCAGGAGCTGCTCGACAGGTTCCTGCTCTGGGGCTGCTCCTCAGGACCAGGGATGGTGTGTCCTGGGGTGCCACGGCCCCTGAGGCTGCTGGGCCTGCCCCAGGCACCTCCTCTCCTCCAGCAGGGATTTGGGTGGCGTGTCCTCTGCTGGGAGTGTTCTGAGCGCTCTGCCCGCCTCGCTGCCAGCATCACATTTCCTTGTCCCTCTGGGGACCCTTCAGGTGCACCTCCCTCAGCTGGTTATTCCAGAACGGAGCCACCGCCGGCCGGAGGCACCCGGGCAGGGCAGCACAGGGTGTCACAGCTCTGTCCCGCAGGCTCCTGGAGGTGCAGGATGACTCTGTTCGATGGCGTCTACCCCTTCTACCCGCAGCAGAGGAAGGCTGCCGTGTTTGACATCAGCACCATCATAGTCACCGTGGTGTTCCTCACGCTGGCTTGCTGCTTCCTGCTCATCATCCCGGGCATCCGCGGCCGGGCGGTGCGTGACCCTGGGCATGGGGTGCCCTGCATGCTGGGACCCCGGGGATGGGGGCTCTGGGTGCTGGAACCCCAGGCATGGGGTACCCCACATGCTGGGACCCCGGGGATGGGGGCTCTGGGTGCTGGAACCCCAGGCATGGGGTACCCCACATGCTGGGACCCCGGGGATGGGGTGCCCTGGGTGCTGGAACCCCAGGGATGGGGGCTCTGGGACCCCAGGCATGGGGTACCCCGCATGCTGGGACCCCGGGGATGGGGGCTCTGGGTGTTGGGACCCTGGGCATGGGCGGCTCTGGGTGCTGGGACCCTGAGCATGGGGTGCCCTGCATGCTGGGACCCCGGGGAGGGGGTGCCCTGGGTGCTGGGACCCTCCTGGGCATGGGCGGCCCTGGGTGCTGGGACCCCGGGCATGGGCGACCCTGGGTTCTGGGACCCTGGGCATGGGGTGCTCCACGTGCTGGGACCCTGGGGATGGGGTGCCCCGCATGCTGGGACTCCGGGGATGGGCGGCTCTGGGTGCTGGGACCCCAAAGATGGGCGGCTTTGGATGCTGGAACCCCAGGCATGGGATACCCTGCATGCTGGGACCCTCGGCATGGGATACCCTGCATGCTGGGACCCCAGGCATGGGCGGCTTTGGATGCTGGGACTCTGGGGATGGGGTAACTTGCATGCTGGGACCCCAGGGATGGGGGCTCTGGGTGCTGGGACCCTCCTGGGCATGGGCGACCCTGGGTTCTGGGACCCTGGGCATGGGGTGCTCCACATGCTGGGACCCCGGGGATGGGGTACCCCGCATGCTGGGACCCTGGGCATGGGTAGCTCTGGGTGCTGGGACCCCGGGCATGGGGTACCCCGCATGCTGGGACCCCGGGCATGGGGGCTCTGGGTGCTGGGACCCCGGGCATGAGGGCTCTGGGTGCTGGGACCCCGAGGATGGGCGGCTCTGGGGTTCAGGGAGAGGCAGGAGCAGAGGCAGGGCTGTTGCTGCTGTTCCTGCTGCCTCATGTCCCACCTCTCTCCCTGCAGAGGCTGTACTGGACTCTCCGTGTTCTCCTCAGCCTCTTCGTGGGAGTGGTGATTGTCGGTGAGTGCAGGGCAGTCCCTGGGTTTGGATAGCTCAGGGCAGCTCTGGGGATGGATGGATGGCTCTGGGCAGCCCCCCGGGTTTGGATGGCTCAGGAGGAAGGATTGAACCTGTGGGGAAGGACTGAACCCTGGGGCTTGGAAATGTGAGCTGAGGGGCACAGCCACAGCTGCTTGTGGCGTCTGCCTTAGCCTTGCTCTTCAAAGCAGTCACACAGTTCTCAAAATGGCTTTCCCTTCCTTTCCTTTTCCCTTCCCTGGGCTGAGGGTGCTTGGAGGTGTCTGTGGTTATTTCTGAGGGTTTTGCTGGTGTAACTCAAGCAGCCCCAGCTCCTTCAGGCTGCACAGCCCCGTGTTCCTCCAGCTGTGTGTACAACCTGACACAGGCAGGGTGAGGAACAAGCACAAAGGCATGGATGAAATGCAGAGAGCGGGTTTATTTTCATTTTCCTGCCCTCCAAGGGACCCCCAGAGCAGCACTGGGTAGAGACAGGGAGGGCACTGGCACCAAGGGTCACCAAACCTGCTGTTTGCACCTGGTTTGCAGGGATTTGTGCAGGTGTAGCTCACTGATGTGCTTTGATCTTCCCTCGTTCAATAGGTGCTCCTCTTCCCCAACACACAGGGCTAGACAGTGCTCACTGTGATTTCTGGGGTTTCCTACACATTGCTTGATGTGTTTGCAGTCCTCCTCACCAGTTTTCCATGGTTCCCCTCACTCTGTGAGCCCTCTCGTGCTGCGGCCAGGCGTGTTTGGAGATTGTGAGGAGCCTGGCAGCGATGTGGAGGGAGCAGGTTGGAATAAAGCACAGGCAGGGCAGAGATTGCAGTGGTGGGGTAAACACCTCCCAAGGAGCAAGGTCAGAGGAGATGAAGGAGAGGATTTAATTTGATAAAAAACCAGGAAATCTGCTATAATAACTGATGGTGGAAACCAGGCAGTGGGATTTCCAGCTCTGGGCAACAGGATGGGTAAGAAAAGATGTACTGAGGGGACAGAAGATGCCAGTGGCAAGAGAAACCAGCCCTGACCCTAAATCAAAGCATCCCTTTTGCTGTGAAGGACAAGATGGACTGCTTAGAGAGAGATGATGGTGACCTACAAGATTCAGCTCTGATTTGACTAGACACCAGGATTAGGCAGCCAGGCTGGGACCAGCTGAGGGGCACAGGGACCATCCCAGGGTGTGGGAGATGCCACCAGAGCCACCTGAGACCCTGGTGCCAGGCTGGTGGAGGCCAGGGCTGGTGCCACAGCCACAGCCCAGCCCTGCAGAGGCACAGCCCCACTGTGGGACAGGGCTCTGCTGGGGCACAGGGAGGAACACTCTGTTCCTGAGGCAGCGTCAGAGTTTCCGTCTGGCAGCAGCAGGGCACACTCACCCCTGCAGCCAGAAACATTCCTGTGGAGCTCCCACTGCATCAGTGCCCTCACAAGTTGACTCAGCAACTGAACATTTTCTCAGGAAGGTTTTGTTCAGCCCAGCATCAAACCATCGGCTTTACCTTCAATGGAAAATGAACCCCACTGCAAAGTGGAAGTGCTTCCAAAAAGATACCTTGTTCCCAAAAACATAGACCAGAAAAGCTTCCGATTTTTCTTTTTTTCCCAGCTGGAATGGCTGCCCAAGCTGTGATGGCACTTCCCACCCCTCTCAACCTCTCCTTTTGACAAGGACTTTTACTATTCACTAACAGTGCAATTCAGGGAGCTGGATGTGGGAAATGAGACTCACCCCTGTTCCTGTGGCTCATCTCTGAACCCTGGGTGCTGTGGTGCTTGCCATGGTGGGCAGCTGGCAGGGAAGCTCTGGAGAGGATGTCCAAGCAGGAATCAGATCAGGATGTCCATGCCTGGGGATCAGAGCCCTGCTGTTCCCAGATCCAGGGAGTGGATGCTTAGCAAGGGGAGGACCCGAGCTCTGCAGGGTGTGGGAGCTGGTTGGGGCACGTCCTGGTGGCTGAATCAGCATTCCTGCCCTCCCAACACTCCCTCCCAGTGCCATGGTGGGAATGCTGCCACTCACCTGTGATTCTCCCCTTGAGCACAGCAAAGCCTGGACCTGCTTTAACCCATGCTTCATTTTTCCTGGCAGTTGTGCAGTTCACAGGGGACTGGGAGCGTGGCTGGGTGCAGGCCAACACCTCCTACAAGGCCTTCAGCCCCGCGCAGGTGAGCGCTGACATCGGGCTGCACATCGGCCTGGCCGGGCTCAACGTCACGCTCAGGGGTGAGTCTGTGTCCCCTGTGCCCCTCTGCAGCGGCCCCAGCAGCTGCACAGCTGCCCTGCAGGGCCCTGGCAGGGTCTGGGCCCTGCTGTGCCCGTGCTGCTGCTGCTGCTGCTGGCAGTGCCCAGGGCTGGCACAGCAGAGCTCAGCCCGTGCCCCCCGCAGGAAACCCGGTGCAGCAGATCAACGAGACCATCAACTACAACGAGCACTTTTCCTGGAGCTTTGGGGAGGATTATGAGCTCAGCTACAGCCAGGGGCTGCACAGGGGGCTGCCCAGCCCCATCCTGTACGTGGCAGAGAAGTTCAGCGGGCAGAGCCCCTGTGGGGTGCACGGGCAGTACCGCATCGCCGGGCACTACGCCTCAGCCATGCTCTGGTGAGCTCTCCTGCCCTGTCCTGTCCTGTCCTGTCCTGCTGCCAGCACAGGGGTGTGGGGAGCTTGGCTGCCCTTCCCCATGGCCTTTGGGATAGGTGGGATTGCATCCTGCAGGAGGGAAGCTGAGTGCATGGAGGGGGCCCTGCCGGGCTCTGTAGACACTTTGGGATGAGCAGAGGAGAAGTTCAGGTTCTCCCTGCTGGACAAACCCACAGGGTGGGCACAGGAGAGAGGAACGTGCTGCAGGTCCCTGCTGTGGCGTGGTGATGGTGGCACAAGCCCATCCCCATGGATGGAGCTGAAGCTGCTGTCCTTGGTGGCCCAGAGAGGCCCATGGCCCATGAAGGACTCTCCCAGCCCTACCTGTGAGGGGATTTTGTATCTAAGATTGCATCAGGTGGGGAAAAGTTCCTGCTGCTGTTACTGTGGAGCTGATCTCGACTCTTTGGCAAGGTCAGAGATCTGTCAGTGCCCACGTGGGCTGGGGGAGAGCTGTCCCCAGCTGGCAGGAGATGGGGACCTGCTTCCACCATGTGCTGGCCATCACGAACCATTGCAGGGCTGCTCTCCCTGCCTGGGGTTTGACAGCTTGTGGTGGTGTTCACAGGGGTCTGGGGATGAGGGATGAGACAAGGATCTGACTCCATGTTTCAGAAGGCTTGATTTATTTTATGACATATATTATATTAAAACTATACTAAAAGAATAGGAGAAAGGATTTCATCAGAAGGCTGGCTAAAAATAGAATAATAAAGAATGATAACAAAGGTTTATGTCTGGGACAGAGAGTCTGAGCCAGCTGATTGTGATTGGCCATTAATTAGAAACAAGCACATGAGACCAATCACAGATGCACCTGTTGCATCCCACAGCAGCAGATAATCATTGTTTACATTTTGTTCCTGAGGCCCCTTAGCTTCTCAGGAGGAAAAATCTTAAAGAAAGGACTTTTCATAAAAGATGTCTGTGACAGACAGCAGGGACATGGAAAATAGGGAAGGAGCCTGGTTCTACCATGGATCAGGAGCTCCTGGCCCATAGCAGAGGCTTTCTTCTGTAGCCCAGCTCCTCAGCAAGTGCAGAGCTACTGCTCATGGCCTTTGCCTGCTCCTGCACTCATCCCAGTCCTGGTGCTGCTCTCAGGGACCAGGCTGCCCCATGTGTGGCAGGACAGGTAGCTGGGATGGTCCAGATGCACTGAGGGGGCTGCCACAGCCTCCTTGGGGCTGGTGATGTGTGTGGGCTGAGCAGTGGGAGGAGGAGAGGCTTCTGGATGGAGCAATGTGAGCCTGGCACGTGCACTTGCTCAGCGTGGGGATTAGGGATCATTCCTGCCTGCCCACAGAGCTTCTCCTCCTCCTGCAGTGCTCCTGGAGCCCAAAGTGCTCCCAACACATGGAAATCCTCACACAGAGCACCCTAACCCATGGCACTCTCACCACTCATCCCTTGGTCTTCTCCTGCCTCCAGGATCGCCTTTTGCACGTGGATCATCTCCAACATCCTGCTCTCCATGCCTGCCCTGGTTTATGGAGGATACATGCTCCTGGCCACTGGGGCCTTCATGATCTTCTCCCTGCTCTCCTTCTCCACCGTGAGGAACTCCCCGATGTGCCCCATCCAGATTGGGAGCAGCACCCTGCACGTGGCCTATGGGGGATCCTTCTGGCTCATGCTAGCAGTTGGTGAGAGCATTGAGGTGCCCCAGGAAACGTCCCTGAGTCCCAGGATTTCCCCCAAAATGGGAAGTGCATCTCCTCAGAGCCCCAGCCTGGGCCTTGGCATGCAGATCCTGGCAGAGGTGTGGAGAGGGGTGGGAAAAGGACAAGCACCATCCTCATCTCAAGGCATTCACAGCTCCTGAGGTGCATTGGGGTCACCCTCCTGGGTTTTCAGACCTGTGCCTGGGCTTGAGGATGCTTAGAACAGCTCATGCAATGGAAGGCCACCTTCCATAAGGAAAGGCATTGTCCTCTGGCAGGGGACAATCCTACAAGGGGTGGGGACACTGCTGGGGTGACAGGACCCCATCAGAGCGTGTGTTTGTTCCAGGCCTGCTCTGTTTGGTGGCTGGGACCACCGTCGTGGCAATGCACCACCTCAACCTGGTCCTGCTGAAAACTTTCTTTGATCTCCGTGAGGACAAAGCAGAGGAGCTGCCTGAGGTGTTCATGAACCCTCACTTTGTCAGCAAGAGCCAGTTTCCTGAGACCACTGAAATCAACAGTGTCTAGAAGAAAGTCCTCACTTTTTCCCTGAGGATGGACCCAAAAGGGCAGAACAAATCCTCCTTGATGTCCCCAGAGATGCCTTTCCCCATCCAGCTGCCTTTGAACCCACACTGGGATGGGTCCTTGCTGGCAGGCCCTTCCCAGGCTGTGCCTCCTGTGATCTGTGCCACAGCAGCTCACTGAGACTGGGGCTGCACACCCACCTGGGCACCCTGTCCCAGGAGGAACCCAGGCCCTCCCTGCTCCATTCTCCAAGGATCTGTTCCCAAAGAAACTGAGAAACACTCATGGCTCACATTTCTGCCTGGGAGCACCTGCCACTCCAAAAGCCTGGGGTTAAACTGCTCATTTCTTCCCCAAACATGACATTTTTTGTGTAGGTGTATCCAGGAAAGCCAGGTATGGATCCAGCTTCTGCAGGAGCAGGAATAAAAAAACCTGCTCCAGAAACAAACACTGAGTAAATGTACCATGGAGTCTCCTGAGGAGGATGTGCTGATTTGATCCTTTTCACCTACAAATTTGGCCTTTATTAGATGAAATTGTAGCCTAGTGTGGGCCAAAGAGATGCCATAGGAGAGGGAGGAGAGTGGGGAATGAATCCCTGTCCAGCTGGAGCACACTCAGATGGCTGGGATGGAGGGGAGGGAGGGGGATTCTGTCCCTCTGCCCCACTCAGGTGAGACCCCACCTGCAGAGCTGCCCCCAGAGAGGACACAGAGCTGCTGGAGAGCCCAGAGGGGCCATGGAGATGCTCTGAGGGAGGAGCCAGGCTGGGAGAGCTGGGGGTGCTCACCTGGACAAGAGAAGGCTCCAGGGAGAGCTCAGAGCCCCTGGCAGGGCCTGAAGGGGCTCCAGGAGAGCTGGAGAGGGACTGGGGACAAGGGATGGAGGGACAGCACACAGGGAATGGCTCCCACTGCCAGAGGGCAGGGATGGATGGGACATTGGGAAGGAATTCTTCCCTGTGAGGGTCATGAGGCCCTGGCACAGGGTGCCCAGAGCAGCTGTGGTTGCCCCATCCCTGCAAGTGTTCCAGGCCAGGCTGGACAGGGCTTGGAGCACCCTGGGACAGTGGAAAGTGTCCCTGCCCATGGTAGGGGGTGGAACAAGATGAGCTTTAAGGCCCCTTTCCAACCCAAACCATTCTGGGATTCCATATCTGAATGCCGGAAACCTGGGCACCTTCATTCCAATTAACTGTAAACTACATCATTTCAATATTTTTACTTTTCTTACCGAGATCCTTGCTGGCAAGTTACTCATTTCTGTCGGATGATGTTTGTGTGTCACTAACGTGCTTTGTTCTGCACTGGAATTATTTTCAATAAAACTTTACTAAAACCCCTCTGCTTTGAAACACTGTGGACATTTAGGGGGCTGGTTTCTTAAGAATGGCCCACGGGGCACATCTGGAGGTCACTCCTGCCAAGCAGCCAGCAGCAGCATTTCCTTCCCATGGGGACAAATGTCTCCTTGGCACATTTCAGGGGCTAAGAAACCCACTAAGGAACCTTTGTCACGAGGAACCCAGGAGGAACCCAGACTGGAGATGCTGCTCAGCTCTCCCTAATTAGTTACAGCTGCTCTCCAAGGCACTGTTGCTCCTCCTTTCCCACCTCCTCCTCCCTCCTGGTCTGGTTCCTCCATCATCCTCCTGAATTGTGTTCTCTCTGCCATCCTGCTCATCCCCTGACACTGAGAGCAGGCGTGGGGTGCAGTGGTAGCACAGCTCCACCTCAGCCTCCTGCCTGCTGGTGGAGCAGCACCCAAGGGAGGGGGGGATTTTCGAGGGTCTTCAGGGTGAGGGGCACTTGTGGGCTCTGATTTTCCTTTGGTTCATGGCTGTGAGCCTGCAGTTACTTGTTTTGTCCCCAGTTTGTTGTGATTTAATCTCTGTATGCTGGGGAGGACTCGGGGTTTGCTGGGATGGCAGTAAAACAGAAAAAAAGAAGAAACGCAACCAAAAAACACCCAAAACCCAACAAAAATGGTTGTATTTGAAACACTTTTTCAGCTCTGGGTACTTTTATCACTTGGTCCTTGTCCTGTCCCTTCCCAGCCGGGCTCCTGATGGATTTGGTGGGTTCAGGAGCGGCCCCTGCAGCCCTGCCCTGTCCCCTGTGCCTCAGAGCCGGGTGGCTGTCCCAGGGCAGAGCTCCCCAAGGGGCACCATGAACCCGCCCTGTGCAGAGCAGCTGGGCTGGGCTGGCAGCCAGGACTGCTCCCACTGCTCCTCCTCGCTGCTCCTCTCCAGGCTGAAGATGAGCTTCAGCTTCTGTGGCTGCACTGAGTTGAGGATGATGACGGCCAGCCCCAGGAGCAGGCACAGCAGCCCTGCAAACACACAGAGAGACAGCTCTGCAGGTCCCAGCTGCACACCAGGGATGTGTGGCATCACCCAGCAGGCAGGAAAGGGCTTTTTTCTCTTTCCCCACCTCAGTTCTGGCATCACTGTGGGCTCCCCAGCACAAAAGAGAGGTCAGGTGATGGGGGCAGAGCTGGGGCTGGAGCCCACCACGCACAGGGAAAGGCTGGAGAATTTGGAATTTTTTAGCCTGTTGGAGCACCAGGGGGATTTAGTCACCACCTGGTCTCCCTGGAGGTGATTTTGTGACACGGAAAATTCTGGTTTGAGCAAAGGAAACGATTGCTGCAGGTCCTGAAAGGCAGAGGGAATCTCTATCCAGCAGGCGACTTCAAACATTCAATTCTCTGCGCTGCTCATCTCTCTCTCTCCCCAACCTTGATAATTCTAATCCAAAACCTTCTAACCTAAAATTATCATTTTCTGTGGCCAGCCATGGAGAAGGAAGGGATGAGGTGCTGAGGGCCATCACCTCTGGAGGGATGGAGGAGGAAAGCAAAGCCCCAGAAGCAGGGCTGAGCACTCACCTGTGGCCAGTGCCAGCCAGAAGGACTCCCCATAGTCTGTCCTCAAGGAAACTGGGCCAAACTGGATGGGGCACCTCAGGCTGTTCCTGGCAGTGGAGAAGAGCAGCAGGGAGGAGAGGATCAGCGTGCCAGTGAGCAGGAGCATCTGGCCACCATAGAGCAGGATGGACATGGAGAAGAGCAGGATGGAGATGAGCCACGTGCAGAAGGCCAGCCTGAAAAAGGACCACAAAACAGCACAAAACACCAGGCTTGGAGAATCTGCTCTCCAGGGTCTGCTCTCCATATCCCAATGGAGGGATAAAGCCATGGACAACGTGGTCCAGCTGGCCTTGCTCCAGCAGATATCTGGATATCTGACGTAGAGATCAACCCAAACAACTGAGTGAGGACATGAGTGGTGGAGCTGTGGGACACATCCTGCAGCAGTGGAGAGGGATCTCCACACCTGGGAATGTTCAGCATTGAATTTCCTGAAGCCCCCCAAGCACCTTGGTGCAGCTTTGGCATCAGCCCTGCTCTGGCTGTGGGCCTGGAGTGGAAATCTCTGGAGGTTCCTGTGAGAGACTGAAATATCTGAAATATTAGTGTTTAATAGCTCGAACATTTGGCCATTTGCAGAGGCAGCAGGAGCTTTGCAGGGGGGAAAAGGAGGGGTTTTGGGTGTGTGATGGGAAGGAGGGATTTGGGGGAAGGAGAGTTTTGGGGTGTGTGCTGGCAAGCCCTCTGATGTGCATAAGAGGAGGAAGCTCTGGGATTTGAGGCAGATGAGGGAAAAGGCTGGTGAGAAGCAGACCCTGGAGAGGCAGGGTGTGAAAAGTGCACATTATATGGGTCTATGCAAATATTTACCATATGTATTTTCATGTATTGATTAGTAGTGCTGTATTAACGTTTTAATAATAAATGTAGTCTTGTAATTAAAAGGTAACTTTTGTAGTTAAAATGAGAACTATGCTAGTGGGATTTTTTAAGAAAGGAATGAGGTACTTGCACCAGATAGCAGCCACAGGACACCTGAATCTTTCAGAGAAAGAGAATTTATTGCTCTCTTATCAGAAGAAACCAACTTCTTCCCACCTCAAAGCCGCTGTTAGGATTAGAAGGAAAAAGCTGATGATGATCAGACAGAATCCTGTGTTTGAATGGAATTTATGCATCATGTATGAGGTGTACGAATATGCAACAGGTTATTGTTTTTAAGGGTTAATCCTTTGTTAATGTGGGTCCTTTTTCAGGCTTGTGCTGCCCAGAAAAGGTACCTGGACACCCATAACTCTTTGTCTCTATTGTCTCAAATTGTCCTAATCCAAATTGTCCAAATTATCATTCCTCTAATTGCATTACTATTTTTATAACCATTTTATAACTATTAAACTCTTAAAATTGTAAAAAAACCAAGTGACTGGCGTTTTTCACGCAGGGTGCTGTCTGTCACCGTGCCAAATGCCCTCCCTCACACAACGGGCTCAGCTGGAACGCTGCCCTCCCTTCCCAGGAAGGTCACAGGGGACACTCTTTGTGTTCACACCTCGGCCTGGGGGCTCTCACCCCTCCTGGGGGGGCAGAGCTGCTTCAGCACCGGTGTGAGAGGCTGGGCAGGGTCACAGAAGGGGCCACGAGCCCCCAGAGCCCCCCGAGGGTCTGAGCCCTTGCAGGGAGCAATGCCCTGGAAGTAAATTGTGAAGGGAAGGTGCCTGGGTGTCCTCATCAAACCTGAGCCAGCCCTGGGCTCTCCCCACCTCTGGAAGACCAGAGGAGCATCCATGGGGCACTGTCTGGTTCCACAGGTGGTCACATCTTCTTTCTTAATTTCTCTCTCTCTTCCCAGTTTCTCTTTTCTATTTCTTTCCATCTTTGTCTACATCATATTTCCTGTGACATAAAATCCATACTATGGACTTCAGCGTGTGGCCTCATTTGCACCCTCATTTGGGCAGAGGGTGTCTCTAATAATCAGATTGTAACAGTCCTGCCAAGTAACTTCTTCCCTGATTCTTGTGGTTGTCCACAGCTGGTCACCCCCAGCGTTCAGAGGGACAATGGCACGGAGGGACAATGGCCTGCAGGGACAATGGCATGGAGGGACAATGGCATGGAGGGACAATGGCACGGAGGGACAATGGCCTGCAGGGACAATGGCATGCCGGGACACCTTTGTTTGGAGAGCTGCACCATTAGCCATGCCCACCCCTGATCCAGCACCTGGAGTGCACCCAGCTGCCAGCCCTACCCTGTGCTTGGGCTTGCATTCAGCTCCCTGGGAAGGTGAGCCTAACAGATTTTTCCTGATTCAAAGGAAAAAAAAAAAAACCTAAAAAATAAATTTTCATTAATATTTCTGTCTTGAAGTACAGGAACGTTTGGGTGGGGATAATTATATTTCCTGAACATGAGAAAGGAGATGGGTGCAGGGACCTGGAACCTGCATTCATGGGGGAATTGCAAGGCTCTCCCTTCCATGCAGTGCCTTTCCCAAGACCTCTGAGACTCGTGGGGATGCTCTGGGACCCCACAATCACAGCACACACCAGGGCTCCAAGCTCCATGAGCTCCCTCCTGATCGTCCCTCCCCAGGGAGGACCATCCTGACCATGGGACAGGTCTGTGCCCACCTGGACAGGCAAAGGAAGACCCTTCACAGTGGGTCTCAATTTGGACTCTTTATCCTGGTCCTTGGGAGAGATCTGGAACCATGAGCCCCACAGCTGTGTCTGCTTTCCCCTCAATGACATTTCTGACTGCAGTTTTGGACATCAAGGCAGAAGACATGTAAGAGGAGTCTGGAGACGTGGACAGAAGATGCTCCAAGGGCTGCAGCCCCTCTGCTCCAGAGCCAGGGAGAGCTTGAGGTGTTGAGAGAGGAGGAGAAAGCTCTGGAGAGAGCTCAGAGCCCCTGCCAGGGCCTGGAGGGGCTCCAGGAGAGCTGGAGAGGGACTGGAGACAAGGGATGGAGGGACAGGATGAGGATGAACAACTTCCCACAGTCAGAGGGCAGGGTTAGATGGGATATTGGGAAGGAATTCCTCCCTGTGAGGGTGGTGAGGCCCAGAGGAGCTCTGGTTGCCTGTCCCGGCTTTACATGGGAGACATTTAGGTAAGTGATCCCTGGAAGTGTTCCAGGACAGGTGAATGGGACATGGAGCAACCTGGGATAGTGGAAGTTGTCCCTGCCCATGGTGGGGGGTTAGAGCAACATAAGCTTTAAGATCCCACCCAACCCAAATCACTCCACGATCCCACAATTCTGTGACTCTGTGACAAGCCAGGAAGCAGGAAAACCCCAAATCCTGCAGACAGGCTTTGCCACCATTACAGTGACAAGGGTGGCTCCATAAACATCTCTTTGGTGTCCCTGGTGCTCCCCAGCTCCCAGGGCAGGGCAGGGCTGTAACTCACCACAGGGTGAGGGACACGTAGTGCCCGGCGATGCGGTACTGCCCGTGCACCCCACAGGGGCTCTGCCCGCTGAACTTCTCTGCCACGTACAGGATGGGGCTGGGCAGCCCCCTGTGCAGCCCCTGGCTGTAGCTGAGCTCATAATCCTCCCCAAAGCTCCAGGAAAAGTGCTCGTTGTAGTTGATGGTCTCGTTGATCTGCTGCACCGGGTTTCCTGCGGGGGGCACGGGCTGAGCTCTGCTGTGCCAGCCCCGGGCACTGCCAGCAGCAGCAGCAGCAGCACGGGCACAGCAGGGCCCAGACCCTGCCAGGGCCCTGCAGGGCAGCTGTGCAGCTGCTGGGGCCGCTGCAGAGGGGCACAGGGGACACAGACTCACCCCTGAGCGTGACGTTGAGCCCGGCCAGGCCGATGTGCAGCCCGATGTCAGCGCTCACCTGCGCGGGGCTGAAGGACTTGTAGGAGGTGTTGGCCTGCACCCAGCCATGCTCCCAGTCTCTGGTGAACTGCACATCTGTGGAGGCCTCAGGGGTTAGTCACAGCTGGCAGCAAGATGCCTGGTGCTGGAAGCACCTGCCAGGACGGTCACCATGGCCTCAGCATCACCTAGCTCACCTCAAATGCAGGGCTGTGCTGTTCGCCCCAAGGGGAGGAAGTCCTAGATGTCCCTCCTGTATCCCTGTGTGTCCCTCCTGTCTCACTCTGTGCCATTCCTGTATCTCTGTGTGTCCCTCCTGTATCCCTGTGTGCCATTCCTGTATCCCTGGATGTCATTCCTGTATCCCTGTGTGTCCCTCCTGTATCCCTGTGTGTCCCTCCTGTGTCCCTGTGTGTCCCTCCTGTATCCCTGCGTGCCATTCCTGTATCCCTGGATGTCATTCCTGTATCCCTGTGTGTCCCTCCTGTCTCCCTGGGTGTCATTCCTGTGTCCCTGTGTGTCATTCCTGTATCCCTGTGTGTCATTCCTTTATCCCTGTGTGTCCCTCCTGTATCCCTGTGTGCCATTCCTGTATCCCTGTGTGTCCCTCCTGTATCCCTGTGTGCCATTCCTGTATCCCTGTGTGTCCCTCCTGTAACCCTGGATGCCATTCCTGTGTCCCTGTGTGCCATTCCTGTGTCCCTGTGTGCCATTCCTGTTTCCCTGTGTGCCATTCCTGTATCCCTGTGTGTCCCTCCTGTGTCCCTGTGTGTCCCTCCTGTGTCCCTGTGTGCCATTCCTGTATCCCTGTGTGTCCCTCCTGTCTCCCTGTGTGTCCCTCCTGTGTCCCTGTGTGTCATTCCTGTTTCCCTGTGTGCCATTCCTGTGTCCCTGGGTGTCCCTCCTGAATCCCTGTGTGTCCCTCCTGTATCTCTGGATGTCATTCCTGTATCCCTGTGTGTCCCTCCTGTATCCCTGGATGTCATTCCTGTTTCCCTGTGTGTCCCTCCTGTCTCCCTGTGTGTCCCTCCTCATTATCATCCCATTAATGACCCTCAAAGCCCCCCTTGGGTTGGTTTCTCCCCAGCCCAGCACAGTTCCTCTCCCTGGTGGCAATGGGGTGAAGTGTGGGCACTGCCTGGGCACTGCTTTGCCCCTGAGCCTCTGATCCCCCTGGAAGGTGGTGTTGAGCCTTTGGTCACTGCCCTGGAGGTGGCCACCAGCCTTCAGACCCCAGGCAGATGGATGGGTGCCTTCCACCATGGCTGGAGCCACCTCCCACACACAGGACACGTGTCCACCTTCCCCATGAGCTCATCCCACAGGCTGGGCTCGGTTCTTGAGGGAGCCCTTCACCCTCTCCCACCTTTCCCCCCCATTTCTGGGCCTCCATGGGCCCCCCAGCACTCACTGAGGATCACTGCTCCCACGAAGAGCCCCAGCACCAGCTGCAGGAACCACAGGAGTCTCTGTAAGAGGGGAGAGAGCAGGCACAGGGCTCAGCCACAGGCACCTCAGCACCAAGCACATCATTTAGAAATGTGAAATGGTGAGAAACAGCCCTGTCCCTGCCCTGGGGAGTCACCCATGTGCTGGGTGGGTGGGTGGCAGGGGGTACCTGTGGCATCCCAGCTGGGGTGGGGGGAGGCAGCAGGGAGATCCAGGCAGAGGAAGAAAATCATCAAAAGAACCCACTGGAGAAAGCTGTGACAGCCCTTTTTTGGGGAAGGGATGTTTGGGAACATTCCCTTTAAAAATCTTCAGCTGCAATTCCCACCCTTACCCAAACCTCAGTGTGTGTTGACAGCTGGCCACAGCTGTAACAAAAAGGAGCCACCAGGCATTTGTAGGGTGTCCCCTGGGGGACAGGAGCCCCTCAAGCAGCCCTGCAGCAGCACCAGCACAGAGGCAGCCCCTGGTGTGGCTCCAGCAGGGTCTGCGGGGCACAGGGAGCAGTGCTGGGACATGCCCTGTGCACACCTCCCTCTTTCACCCAGCTCTCTGGCAAGGTGGGGTGAGATCTCTGAGCCTCACCCTGCCATTCCACTCTGCTGAAAGAATTTCACAGAGAAATCCAGCCAAGATCAGCTCTAGCAGCCTCAGAAACCTGGGCTGGTGGAGTTTGGAGCTGATGCGGGGATGGAGCTCCCCCAGCCCCATGGCATCCAGAGATCCCGGAGCTCTGGCCATAGCCCCGGGCAGCCTTGCTTGCCAAATCTGCTCTGGAGGCTGGGAAGGGGAGGAATGTGGGATGCACAGGCAGGGAGCAGAGGTCTGAAGTGCCCCTGCCCCTCCACTTACCCTCCTGCCCGGGATGCCCGGCAGGATGATGATGAAGGTGGCCAGCACGGAGAGGAACACGGTGACAATGACGGCCCGGGTGGTGTCAAAGGGGAAGCAGGCATTGGCCCCGGGGTAGAAGGGGTAGGAGCCATTCCACAGAGTCATCCTGCTGCCTGCAAGGGCCCAAAACTGGCAGAAAATCATCTCCACACATGCACTCCGTCAGCCTTCCCCACAGAGCTGTGTCCTGCCCCTTGTCCCCTTCAGGGCTGTGCGTGCATCCTGCGCCCCTGGGCACTGCAATCCCACACCCAGGGATCTCCCTCATCGGGAACCCTCCATCCCGCACGGCCAAGCTGCCTTGGAGCCACCAGGGCATTGCTGCAAAGCTCAATTGTCCCCAGGGAGGGACAGCAAGGCGTGCAAACGCCACAGGGCAGCTCGCTCCAATCTGTTCTCCATCCCCAAAGTGTTCCCTGTGCTCCCACCTGTCACAGACATCTTTCATGGAAAATCCTTTCCTTAGGATTTTTCCTCCTGAGAAGCTGACAGGCCTCAGGAACAGAATGTTATCAATGATTATCTGCTGCTGTGGAATGCAACAGGTGCATCTGTGATTGGTCTCATGTGGTTGTTTCTAATGAATGGCCAATCACAGCTGGCTTGGACAGAGAGTCTGGGACAGCTGCCTTTGTTTTCATTCTTTCTTTTGCTATTCTTAGCCAGCCTTCTGAGGAGAATCTTTTCTTCTATTTTAGTATAGTTTTAATATAATATATATAAGAAAATAATAAATCAGCCTTCTGAAACACGGAGTCGGATCCTCATCTCTTCCCTCACCCTCAGAGCCCTGCGAGCACGGTCACAGTCACCCTGGCTGGTTCAGCTCTTTCGGAGCAGCCTGGCCCCGCTGCTGGGTGAATCACGGCACAAACACGGCTGAGCCCTGCGCAGTTAACCCTTCACCGCCCGGGGGGCACAGGGACAGCGCCAGCCCGTGTGCCAGCCCTCGGCAGCCAGCCTGGAGACCCAACGCTGCTTGTACACCGCAGCACTCGAGCAGCTCCTTCTCCTGCTGGGAATGGGCTGCTCAGCATCCCCGGGGACCGGGGGCAGCAGGAACAGCCCCAGCCCCTTCCCCAAGCCCTGCCTACCTCGGTGCCGGGACGGGAGCGCCGGGATGCTCCGGGATGCTCCGGGATGAACCGGGATGAGCTGGGATGCTCCGGGATGAGCTGGGAAGCTCCGGGAAGCTCCGGGAAGCTCCGGGATGAGCCCTGGCGCCGCCCGCTCCCTCCTCCTGCCAAGGCTGCGGGCGAGCAGCCAGCCTGGCTGCGCTGCTCCCGGTGGTTTCTGCAGTGCCCGCCTCCCAAAGCGCTTGGATGATCCAGCCTAAGTGTGAAAAATGTGTCTTTTATGATTGGCTTTTTGCAAATATTAAAATGAATATTATACGTGTTGTGGTAGAAAGTAACAATAATAATGATGTATTAATTCTCTTAAGTACTGTGTTAAATATAGTTTTAGGTTATAAAAATTGTTAAAATAGAAACTATGCTATGTAGGATACTTTTTTTTTTTTTTTTTTTTTTTTTTTTTGTAAAGAAAGGACTTGCAGCGAGATAGCAGCCACAGGACACCCGAATCTTGCAGAGAAAGAGACTTTATTGCCCCATTATCAGAAGAAACGAACTTCTTCCTGCCTCCAAGGCGCTGTCGGGATTCAGAGGAAGAAGCTGACACTGCCCAGACAGAATCCTGTGTTTGAATGGAATTTATGCATCATGTATGAGGTGTATGAATATGCAACAGGCTGTTGGTTTTAAGGGTTAATCCTCTGCTAACGTGGGTCCTTTTTCGGGCTGTGCTGCCCAGAAAAGGTACCCAGACATCCACAACCCTTTGTCTCTATTGTCTCATATTGTCCTAATTCAAATTATCCAAATTATTATTACTCTAATTGTATTGCTATTTTTAAAACCATTTTATTACTATTAAACTTTTAAAATTTTAAAAGGAAGTGACTGGCGTTTTTCACGCTAAGCCAGAGCTCCCAGCTCCTCTGAGGGCACCAAGGGGATCTGCAGGTGGGCACATCTCTGGGAAGGGTCAGCTTCACCTCCTGCAGTTTTCCTGGAGAACAGTAAATAGTCCATTTCCACGTGGCACGAACAGCCTGGAGCTGCCAGGCCCCTCTGTGGGACCAGAGGTGTCCAAGCCCCCATTCCTGGTGGGTTCCCACTGGGATCATCCAGCAGGGCCGTGCCTGCCTGGCCTCCTGGTGGCCCTGGCTCCATCCCTGGGAAGGTCCTGGCAAGGTCTCCAAGGGTGGTCCCAGCCCCATCATGCAGGAGATGCTCGGGTTTGTGACCTGGCCATGGCGTGGAGATGATGGAAATTCAAGTTTTTTGGGGTTTGCCCCTCTACTTTGGCATTTCAGCTGGCTGAAGAAGGTTGTATTGATGCTGAGAAGGACCAGTATGGCAGAAACCCTCCCCTGACCCATCTTTGGGGTCTCCCCTCTGAAACTGATGGAAATATCCATCCCCTGGGTATTTCTTGTTTGCATCCCAGTGAACGGGCTGGCTGGGTACCACCCCTTGGCAGAGGGAGGTAAAAATGAGTATTCCAACAGGAAATAAAGGCATTTTTTGGGCAAAAACTTTGCCACTTCCCTTGAAATTCCCAATGGATCTGACCCAATCTGAGCAGTGAATCCCTGCCCTGGAGCTGTTCACAGAAATCCAAGGGTGAGAAGGGTGATGTGGCTGGGGACTGTGAGTGCAGAGAGGGGCTGAGGGGCTTTCTGGTGGGGATGGGCTCCAGCTCCAGCTCTGGCAGCCCCTGCAAAGCAGAGGGAGGCACAAAATTGCTCACAGCAAATGGAGCAGATCCTCAGGGGTGCTCACAGGGACAGCCCTGAGGCTTTGGACCTGTTGGAAAGGTGGAACCACCTCTGCCTGCAGTGTGGGAAAGGATAACTGAGAGGTGGCAGGAGGAAATGAATCCAGATGTGAAGGGTGGGATGAGGGTCTAAATCATCCCCCATTGCACTCCCTGGAGCTGGGAGAGGCAGCAGAGGGGGGAGCCCTGCCCTGGCTTGGACAAAGCAGCGTGTGGAGTTTGCCTTGGGAAGGGATTGAGGCACGGTGGGTCTGGGGCTGCTCAGACAAACATCACCAATGTCCCTTTGGGGAGATATCCTGTTCCCAAAAATGCAAACAAGGGGGAGGGAGCTCCCCTCTTTCTCTAAAGGTGACCAGCACCACAAGGTTTGTGTGCAAGGACATCAGGGAGCTCCCAGAAATGCTCTGGTTCCCTCATGTGCCCCAGCAGGGATGGGAATGGGGAATGATTTTGGCAGGGGATGCTCCCCTTCCCTGGAGTGCTGATGGGATCATTCCCTGGGAAATGTGAGAAAGCTGCTTGATTTACCCCTCACCCAGCACTCTGAATGTAGGAAGAGGCTATTATTCCAACTGGGTGTTTGTGTTTTCCTCCTTTTTTAAATGTTACATTTTCTGAGTGTTCCTGCAGGCGGCAAAGTTGTAAAAGCATTTCATCACACAGTTTCCAAGGAGCACTGCACATTTTCCAGGGAGTTTCTTCTGCCAGTGTCAGCACCCTGCCCTTGCTGGGGCAGCCCTCCTGCTTGGGAAGCTTCTGTGGAGAGATGGAGCCCCAGATTAGGGCTGAGTCACTGGATCCAGGTCACCAGGGAGGCGGGGGCAGCTCCCAGCAGCTCTTGTGCAAGAGGATGGGAGTGCTGGATCAGCCACCCCTCTCAGGGCTGGCGGTGAGCAAAGAGTGGGGGCATGCCTGGGCAGGGAGGTGATGCTGGGCATGCACAGGGAGCGTTTCTGCCCGACCCATGGCAGCCAGGGTGGTGGATGTGCTGCCTGTCTGCAGGAGTCACCCTGCCCCAGAGCTGTGCCCATCTCCCCTCTGCCCCTTTCTCTGACAGGGACAGCGCTGCACGTGGGGATCTGCTGTGGGGAAGCCCATCCTGAGGATGGATCCTTGCCCAGGAACCTTTGGGGCACGATGGAGCAGCTTGGAGGGAATGACAGGGAGAAAAGGAAGGAGAAGGAGAAGGAGAAGAAGAAGGAGAAGGAGAAGGAGAAGGAGAAGGAGAAGGAGAAGGAGAAGGAGAAGGAGAAGGAGAAGGAGAAGGAGAAGGAGAAGGAGAAGGAGAAGGAGAAGGAGAAGGAAAAGGAAAAGGAAAAGGAAAAGGAAAAGGAAAAGGAAAAGGAAAAGGAAAAGGAAAAAGAAAAGGAAGGAAGGAAAGGGAAAAGGAATGGAAAGAAGGAGGGAGGAAGGAAGGATTCCAGGAAGGAAGGATTCCAGGAAGGATTCCAGGAAGGATTCCAGGAAGGAAGGAAGGATTCCAGGAAGGATTCCAGGAAGGATTCCAGGAAGGAAGGAAGGATTCCAGGAAGGATTCCAGGAAAGATTCCAGGAAGGATTCTAGGAAGGAAGGATTCCAGGAAGGATTCCAGGATTCCAGGAAGGAAGGATTCCACAAAGGAAGGATTCCAGGAAGGAAGGATTCCAGGAAGGATTCCAGGAAGGTAGGCAGGCCCCTCTGGTCAGCTCCACCTTGATGAGCAGAGCTTGCTGTGGCCTTAGTTTGGCTCTAGGTGTATTTTTCAACAAGGATGTGTTTTTCCAGCTCTAATTGGAAGTTACACATTTTGAGAGAAGCAGAAGCTGTTGCTACCCACTACACTGACCTGTGGGTTTCATATCTTGTGATGGAGACAGCTCAAGTGGAAGGACTGCCAGGAAATGGAGGCAGGAGCCACAAACCATCCCTGTGGGAGCTGAACCAGGAGGGGTTTCAGCCACACTGAGGAAATCCTCATCCAGAAATTGTGCTGGGAGTTCAGCACTCTGCCCCTCCAGGAGCCCTTGTGCAGGAGAGGAACCAGGCTGTGGGCATGGTCTGGACCTTCTGTGGCACATGACAGGAAGAGCATCTTGCTTTGAGTGCTTGATCATCTCTACCTCTAGTCCCAAACTCTCACATTCACATTTTCTGGAAAAATCCCTTTGCCCAGGGTTTTCTCCTGGGAAGCTGAGGAGCCTCAGAGAAAAGGAAAACAATTATTATCTCATTCGCTTCTCCTGTGTTTTGCTCATGTGGAATGTGTTTGGAGATTGTTCACCCACAGGTGATTGTTCCATTGCATTCTGCTGGGAGTTGTTTTCACTCTTTGGCCAATCAGGGCCAAGCTGTGTCAGGACTCTGGAAAGAGTCAGGAGTTTTCATTATTGTCTTTTCAGCACTCAGTAAGTATCCTTTCTGTATTCTTTAGTAGAATAGAATAGAATAGAATAGAATAGAATAGAATAGAATAGAATAGAATAGAACAATAAATTAGCCTTCTGAGATTCATCATTCCTTCCTCCTGCCATGGGGCACCCCACAAATACAATCCCAAACAGCTCCTTTCAGCTCCTGCCGCTGTTCCAGTTCCCGTGGGTTCTCAGAGATGCAGGGGACAGGGACAGAGCTCTCCCACTGCCCACCCAAATATTTCCATCCATCCCAGAGACTCTGTGTTCACCCCATGGGCTCTGGCACCCGTGTGTGAGTGGGGAAGGGGCTGGGGCTTCTCCCATTCCTTCCCTTGCTCCTCCCAGGCTGGCCACCCAGCCTGGATGAGGGGCTGCAGGTGCCCCTTCCAGGCTGCCCCAACCCCAGCTCTGAGCAGGGATCAGGAGAGGGGCCTGAGCTGATCCCTGGGAGCTGGGAGGAGAGGGGACAATGACAATGTCACCTCTTGCATCTCTCTCAGGTGTTTCCTCTCCATCAGAGAGCATTTGCCAGCTCCCAAACTGCCCCTCCAGGCTCATCCCAGTGTCACAGACATCTTTTCATGGAAAAATCCTTTCCTTAGGGTTTTTCCTCCTGAGAAGCTGACAGGCCTCAGGAACAAAATGTAAACAATGATTATCTGCTGCTGTGGAATGCAACAGGTGCATCTGTGATTGGTCTCATGTGGTTGTTTCTAATTAATGGCCAATCACAATCTGCTGGCTCAGACTCTCTGTCTGAGCCACAAGCCTTTGTTATCATTCTTTCTTATTCTACTCTTAGCCAGCCTTCTGATGAAACCTTTCTTCTATTCTTTTAGTACAGTTTTAATATATATATATATATCATAAAATAATAAATCAAGCCTTCTGAAACATGGAGTCAGATCCTCACCTCTTCCCTCAGACCCCTGTGAACACGGTCACACATCCCAGAGCATCTCCCTCACCCAGCAGAGCTTTTCCTTGCCCTGGGGTGGCTCTCAGGAAGGGGATCCATGATTTATTTGTGGGGTTTCACTGTCCCAGCTTGGGGAACCCTGTCCCCATGGATAGCAGCCCTTCCTGCCAGTTTGATGTCACCATCAGGGAGGTGAACATTTCCCAGCTGTGCCGGGGCTTGTTGGTGATGCACTGTGTGCTAATCACCACTTTCATCCTTGGCTGCAGCTTAGAGAGCTTTCTCCTGTAATCCCTGCCATTAGAGGCCAACTTTAAGCAACAAACATTTTTCCATGGAAACTCCTCTGTGTTCTATCTCCCTGCCAGCCTTGGAATCCCTTCACAGCAGCTCCTGAGGGGTGTGAGCTGCCAGATCTCACATCAGCAGGGTGAACTTTGTGCTGGAAGATATCCAAGGCAGATTTGGGGTTGGCCAGGTCTCCTCTGCATGTTCTCTACCAGCTCTGGGTGTCACAAAAGCTTTATGGAGACAAATTTCAGGAGGAAATGCCCTGGATTGAGTGTTTCTTCTGAGGGCTTCAGTAACTCTTTTATCTTCTGCCAATGAGAGGAGTGGATACCAGGGGATGAAAGTGAAATTTAAAAAAAGGTAAAACTGTTCATTATCAAAGCAAGATACCTGCAAAGCACAGAAAAATATTGAACCTGACACCCCAACCCCACCTCACTGTGTGGCTGAGAGGTGAAGGTGGTGGCTGAATTTCTCTGGGAAAGGGGGAGAAAAGAATTCACAGAGCAGCTGGGAACCTCTTGGACTTCTGGTGTGGGTCTTCTCCTCACTGCAGCCAGACCTGCTGGATTTTAATGTTTTAATGTCCTTTCTCATGTTGGTTCAGCTCCTCCAAGGTCCCCACTGCCTCCCCAGAAGGGCTGAAAGGAAAAACGAGAAATGCCAAAAACATTTCAAGGGTGGGGGAAAAAAAGGGGGAAGGGAAGGGAAGGGAAGGGAAGGGAAGGGAAGGGAAGGGAAGGGAAGGGAAGGGAAGGGAAGGGAAGGGAAGGGAAGGGAAGGGAAGGGAAGGGAAGGGAAGGGAAGGGAAGGGAAGGGAAGGGAAGGGAAGAGGGAAGGGAAGGGAAGGTTCTGGCTTGGAGCTAGCTAAAAAACAATCCCACAAAAATCTAATGCAGTGTCCCTGGTCCAGCCTGGAGAGAGATTGAACCAAAAGCATGCAGGAGCCCAAATCTCCCCATCCCACCCCTGGGTCCATCTGAAATCTACAGCAGCCATGTTCAGGGTGTGAAGCAGACAATTAGGGAATAAAACATCATTACAAAATCATGGAGCTGCTTCCCTTATCAGTACCACCACCCTGGGGCAGTTTTTGCTGGGTTTGGCTTGAAAACCCTTGGAACAGGCAAAGATCCACTCCTGAGGGCAAAGTGAGAGGGTGGGAGATGCCAGCAAGGCTGTGGGAGCAGGAAAGGAACCACAGGAGGGCCCTGAGCTCACTCTTTGTGTTTCCTGCCTGGGGCAGGAAGGGTCTCACTGCCCCCACCTCTGCCTCCTCCTTTGGCAGGGAGATCTGCCCAAATTCCAGCTGGGATGCTCTCCCCACAGGAGGAAAACACCTCTGTGGTGCTACTGAGCTGCACATGTTCTATAAATCCATCAATTCCACAGCAATTCTGGTTTATGGCACAGCAGGAGCAGCAGGGCTGGCTGCTGTCCCTGCTGCATTCCCCACTGCTAGGCCAGCTGTATCGTGCTTGCTGCATTTTGCACTGCCCCAGCCTGAAAAACCAAAAATTTTATGATTTCCTTATTCCTGCTGCAGCCCCTGGCTTCTCCTCAGCCCTGCGTGGAGGTTACAAGGAATAGAAAGGAAAAGAAGGTGTCAGATGGTGCTGGGCCTTCTCTCAGTGCACCCCAGCACCCTGGGGATTTTGGGAGTCCTGTGGGAGGGTCCTGGGGCAGAAGGGCTCTCTGTCGCAGACATCTTTTTATGAAAATCTCCTTTTTTAAAGATTTTTTCCTTTCTGAGAAGCTGAGAAGCCTCAGAGACAAAATGTAAGCAGTGATTGTCTGCTGCCGTGGAATGCATCAAGTAGATTTTTGATTAGCCTGTCTTAAATGTTTATAATTAATGCCAATCACAGCTCAGCTAGCTCGGCTCTCTGTCCGAGACACAAACTTTTGTTATTTATTCTTTTCTATTTTCAGCTTAGCTAGTCTTCTGAGAAACTTTTTCTCCTATTTTTTTTTAGTATAGTTTTAATGTAATACATATCATAAAATAACAAATCCAGCTTTCTGAAATATAGAGTCAAATTTTCTCTTCTTTCACCTTGAGACCCCTGTGACCACCGTCACAGCTGCCATCCAGCCCCACAGCTGGTGCTGTCCCTGCTGCTCTGGAGCTGCTTTCATCCTTCATGTGCACTGCAGGAACTTTATCCCATTCTACTGTCCCTGAAGGTCTGGGCAGGGCAGGGTCAGCCCAACAGGGAGATGCTGGTGTTGCCTGAGCAGTAGTTGGCCTTTGTTGAAAGTTTGTAGGTCCCATCACCCTCTCAGTGTCACCTTCACCAGTCTGATGTTTCCAGAGGCTGGTGAGTGACAGGGAAAAGTGAGCTGGTGGGTCATAGAATCAGGAAAAGGGCTTTGTATGCCTTTTACAGAATTACAGGGTCATTGAGGTTGGAAAAGGCCTCCAAGATCATTGAGTCCAATATGTGACCAATCCCCGCTTTGCCAGCTGGACCAGAGTGCTGAATGCCACATGAAATCATTCCTTGAACACCTCCAGGGATGGGGACTCCTGTCACCATCAGATTTTCTGAAAAATCCTCTCTGCCCAGCATTTTCTCCTGGGAAGCTGAGAAGCCTCAGAGAGGAATGAAAGCAATATTATCTCATTTGCTTCTTCTGTGTTTTGCTGCCTTGGGATGTGGTCTGGACATTAATTGTTTACCAACAGGTGAATGTTCGATTGGTTCCATGTGAATTGTTTTTACATAATGACCAATCACAGCCAGCTGTGTCGGACTCCGAGGAATCAGTCATGAGTTTTTATGCTTTCTTGTTAAACCTTCTGATGTCTCCTTTCTCTTCCTTTAGTATAGTTTTAGTACAGCATTCTTTAATATAATAATAAATATAGAATCATAAAATTATAAATCAGCCTTCTGAGAAGAAGGAGTCAAATTCTCATCTCTCGCCTCGTCCTGGGGACCCTCACAAACACCACAGACTCCCTCTCCTGAGCAGCCCCTTTCAATGCCTGAGCACCCTTTCCGTGAAAAAATTCCTCCTGGTGTCCAACCTGAGCATCCCCTGGCACAGCTTGAGGCCGTCTCCTCTCATCCTGTTCCTGTTCCCTGGGAGCAGAGCCTGATTCTCACCTGGCTGCCCCCTCCTGTCAGGGAGTTGTGCAGAGCCAGAAGGTCCCTCCTGAGCCTCCTTTTCTCCCTCCCCAGCTCCCTGAGCTGCTCCTGGTGCTGCAGCCCCTTCCCCAGCTCTGTTCCCTTCCCTGGATGTGCTCCAGCCCCTCATTGTCCTTCTTGGAGTGAGGGGCCCAGAGCTTCCCCCCGGGCTGGAGGAGTTTCAGCAGTGCAGGCACTGCCCTGCGCCGTGGCCACACTGGTTTTGCTCCAAGCCAGTTTTGCTGTTGGCCTTTTTGGCCACCTGGAACCTCTCCGTGGTTTGAGAACACTGCATTTAACATCTCCTCCTGTGCGCCCTGCTCCCTGGAAATCACCTGGATACAGCGCCAAGCTCTGGAAATCCACTTCCTTGGGTTGTCCCAGCCTCTGTCCTGGCTGGATTTACCTTGGTCAGGCCAGGCTTTGATGTTCAGAACCAGGACATGAAGAGGTTTCCCTGGAGGAGCGTGGGGGTGGCAATGGAATTTGGCTGTTTTGCTTCCTGATGGCAGCTTGCTTCCCTTTCTGCTTCCTTCCCTTTCTGCTTCCCTGCCTGCCTTGTTGGTCTCCAAGCACCCCAGAGGAGGGAACAGCCCAGCCTGGGGCTGCTGTCTCTGCAAGAGCTCAGCAGGAGTGTGAACCCTGTCGCCGAGCACTGCCCTGTGCCTGGGACAGCAATGACACCCAGTGGTGGCACTGGATTTTCACTGACATCCCTCGGAGCCAGCCCCACAGCTAGAGGCACAGATGTCAGCCGTGAAGGTTGTCTCAGTGATATTTTATGAAAAAATCCCTTCGCCAGGATTTCTTCTCCTGAGGGGCCTCAGAAAAGAAATGTAAACAATAATTATCTGATTGCTTGGAATGGGGTTTGGAGGCTGCTCACCAACAGGTGCATCTTTGATTTGGTTCCATGTGAATTGTTTTCACTTCATGGCCAATCCCATTCCAGCTGTGTCGGACTCTCTGGTCAGTCACAAGATTTTATTATGCATTCATTTCTAGCTTTCTGATGTCTCCTTTCTCTTTCTTTAGTATAGTTCTAATATATAATTTTCTTTTAATATAAAATATATCATAAAATAATAAATCAGCCTTCTTAAACATGGAGTCAGATCCTCGTCTCTTCCTTCAACATAAGACCCCTGTGAACATGGTCACAGCCAGCCAGTCTGAACACCCCAGGAAAGTCATCCCAGTGACCCCCAGGGGCCTCGTTGCATCTCTGAATCAAATACTTAAATTAATTTACAATAAATTAACTTACATTGTGCTCGCAGTGTGCAGAAACAGCTGCAAGCAAGGACCTGAGCCCCAGCAGCAGCATGGAGAGTTAGCTTCAAACCAGAGGAGTGGCAGAAACAAATCAGAGCTGGGGAAAAAACCAAAGTGAAGAATTGACTCATTTTCTAAGCTTGGGCACAAAGCCTTGGTCCTGGAGCTTTCCTAAGGAGGTGACCTGGTGAGTGGTGGGACACTGTGCTGGGCCTGTGCAGGGAAATGCCAGAAAGGGCAGAGCCAGCACACTGCCAAAAAATGATGAACTTCCTCAAAAGCTTTCCTGATCCTCTCATTTATAATCTAAACTCAAGAGGGAATAGTGATTTAGGGGTTGGACAGTGATTTTAGTGGTTTGCCTGTGAGGGATAAATAAATGTCACCCACAGGGACACCAGGGAGCAGCAGAGGGGCTGGAAGTGACAATGGCAGAGGCGAGGGGAGGTGCCTTCCCCAGGTGTGAAAATGCTTGGGGGGGTTGTTTTTTTCCCCAAACCTGAATCAAATACTTAAATGAATTAATAAATAAATTCATATTCCCCAAGGTAAGCCAGTTCTGCCCATGGCAGCACTTAACAAGTGATCTCACCCTTCTTTATCCCAACCCAGAGGAGAGGGATGGGGGGCTGGGGACAGACAGACAGACAGAAAGGCAGCTGGACAGGGTCTGGCTGGGTCAGGGGGACAGTGAGGATCTCACCTGGGTGCCTCAGGACCCTGCTCCCCCTGCAGTGAGCTGGGCAGGGTGGTCCCATGGCACACCAAGGCAGGAAGCCCCTGAGGCTGTCAGGCCCTCACTCTGCTGGCTGAGGGGCATCTGGCTTCCTCCAGTGTCAAACACAATCCCCAGGCTCATTATTTTCCTTGCTAATAATTAGTTTTTAGTCAAAGCTTTACTCCAGCTAATGAAAAGGTGAGCTGGGGGTCACCCACATACCCAGAACACAACAAGAAGTAGATGTTGTGGGAGGCTCAAGGTGCTGCTCTTCCCAGGGGCTGCTCCAGTGAGGAAGAGGAGGCTCCACAGGATCTGAACTACCCTTCAAAGGACAGGGAGCATGGGGGGAAGGTCTCCTACCATGGCTTTGACCCCTCTACTAGTTATCAGCACCTTCAGATGCCAGATCGTCCCTTGGCTTGGTGTGAGGTGGCTCTGAGGCTCCTGTTCAGGCTGAATTTATCAGAATTTTACCAGGTTGAATTTTACCAGAATTGTGGGGAGCAGAGTGTGAACGTTTATGGCTTCATTTATGGCACCACTGTGGGCTCTGCTGCCAGGCTTTGCTCTTCCTGAGGACATCTCCAGGGCCACGGAGATGCTCTGAGGAAAGGCTGACACAATGCTCAGCTGGGAGGAGAGAAGGCTCAGGAGAGACCTCAGAGCTCTGCCGGGGCCTGAAGGGGCTCCAGGAGAGCTGGAGAGGGACTGGGAACAAGGCATGGAGGGACAGGACACAGGGAATGGCTAACTCCTTCCCAGAGGGGTTAGATGGGATATTGGGAAAGAATTCCTCCCTGTGAGGGTGGGCAGGCCCTGGCACAGGTTGCCCACAGAAACTGTGGTTGCTCCATCCCTGGAAATGCCCAAGGCCAGGCTGGGCAGAGCTTGGAGCAACCTGAGAGAGTGGAATTGCCCCTGGAACAGGGCCACAAGGTGTCCCTTTAACCCAACTCATTCTGTGACCCCCACAAGTGGCTGGCAGTCATGGGGTGCAGCTGTGAGCAGCACTTGCAGAAGGAACAGACCCAGAGTCTGCTCATGGCACTGTTCCATCACCCATTTCACCCCCAGCTCCCTTCTCCTGCCATCCTGCACAGCCAAGGACCCAGGGCTGTGCCTCTGCCCCTGTGGGTGTTGAACTGCAGGCGCAAGGGGAGGGAGCACTGAGACCTCAACACAAAGCAGCCTCAGAACCAGAGCAGTGTGTGGTGGCCAAGGGCCTGCAGCTAACCCTGAGTGTGTGATGGTCACAGAGCCTGCAGCTAACCCTGAGTGTGTGAGGGTCACAGGGCCTGCAGCTAACCCTGTGTGAGGGTCACAGGGCCTGCAGCTAACCCTGAGTGTGTGATGGTCACAGGGCCTGCAGCTAACCCTGAGTGTGTGATGGTCACAGAGCCTGCAGTTAACCCTGAGTGTGTGATGGTCACAGGGCCTGCAGCTAACCCTGAGTGTGTGATGGTCACAGAGCCTGCAGCTAACCCTGAGTGTGTGATGGTCACAGAGCCTGCAGCTAACCCTGAGTGTGTGATGGTCACAGGGCCTGCAGTTAACCCTGAGTGTGTGATGGTCACAGGGCCTGCAGTTAACCCTGAGTGTGTGATGGTCACAGGGCCTGCAGCTAACCCTGAGTGTGTGATGGTCACAGAGCCTGCAGCTAACCCTGTGTGTGAGGGTCACAGGGCCTGCAGCTAACCCTGAGTGTGTGATGGCCAAGGGCCTGCAGCTAACCCTGAGTGTGTGATGGTCACAGGGCCTGCATTTAACCCTGAGTGTGTGATGGTCACAGGGCCTGCAGTTAACCCTGAGTGTGTGATGGTCACAGGGCCTGCAGCTAACCCTGAGTGTGTGAGGGTCACAGAGCCTGCAGCTAACCCTGAGTGTGTGATGGTCACAGAGCCTGCAGTTAACCCTGAGGTGCCACAAGGACTCTGAGCCACAACCTCAGCACTGCCAGGACAAGATTTTGCTGGGAACATTCCCAGCAAAGAGGGTCACAAATGCTCCAGTGATGAGTGGTGGGATCAGCTCACCCAAGTGTGTCACAGACATCTTTTCATGAAAAATCCTTTCCTTGGGATTTTTCCTCCCGAGAAGCTGACTGGCCTCAGGAACAAAATGCAAACAATGATTATCTGCTGCTGTGGAATGCAACAGGTGCATCTGTGATTGGTCTCATGTGCTTGTTTCTAATTAATGGCCAATCACAGCCAGCTGGCTCAGACAGAGCGCCAAGACACAAGCCTTTGTTATTCATTCCTTTCTATTCTTATCTTAGCCAGCCTTCTGATGAAACCTGTTCTTCTACTCTTTTAGTATAGTTTCAATATAATATATATCATAAAATAATAAATCAAGCCTTCTGAAACATGGAGTCAGATCCTCATCTCTTCCCTCATCCTCGGACCCCTGTGAACACGGTCACACAGGTGTGCTGTTTTATATGTCAGGGTCTCCTTCAGTGAGCAGAGGGTGCAGGGATATGAATCCAACTCTCTGAGCTGTTGGGAGCTTCCCTTCACCCTTCCCCAAGGTGTTCCCTCTGCCCATTCCCCTGCACAAGCCCTGGGCTCTGCCTTCCTCCCCCCAGAGAAGAGTCTGTGCAAAGAACCAGTTTTATTCACACAGGCACGTCAGACAGCAAAGAAACACAAAACACACAGGGAGGCTCCACTTCCACACACACTGTCACTATTAACAATATTTCAGAAAGAATAAATAAAAGTGCTGTTGCTATAGGAGCCCACAAGGACGAAGCTCTCCTCTGTTCACAGGCACAGCTGACCTTGCACACCTCATCCTCCCCAGCTGCTCCTCCTCAGTTTGAGAAGTACTTCTCCAGCACCTTTGTTAAAAGCCCTGTCTCCTGCAAAACAAAACACAGCAGTGAGAGAGGGGGCATGCACACAACCAGCACCATCCCCACCCTGGGCAGGGCACACAAACACCCCCTCAGGGCACATGAGAAGGACAGAGCCAGGAGCTTCCCAACCACAGCTCAGATGTTGAGTGAAACTTCATCCCAGGGAGGCAGCAGCCACTGGTTGGGCTCCAGGGCAGAGCAGTCACTGACAGAGTCTCTGAAAAATCCCTTCACTGGGATTTCTTATCCTGGGAAGCTGAGGAGCCACAGAAATGAAATGAAAACAATAATTATCTGATTGCTTGGAATGTGGTTTGGAGGCTGCTCACCAACAGGAGCATCTTGGATTGGTTCCATGTGAATTGTTTTTACTTCATGACCAATCCCAGTCCAGCTGTGTCGGACTCTGGTCAGTCACAAGTTTTTATTATCATTTTTTTCTAGCCTGATGTCTCCTTTCTCTTTCTTTAGTATAGTTTTAGTATATAATTATAATATAATACATATAACAAATATAATATAATAAATATAGTATAATAAATAGAATACAATATAAAATATAAAATAAAATAAAACATATTAATTAATTAATATAATTAATAAATTATATTATTACACAATAAATGTAATAAATGTAATACAATAACTATAATATTATATCATATGGTATACGGTATAATATAATATGGTATATTATATTATATTATATTATATTATATTATATTATATTATATTATATTATATTATATTATATTATATTATATTATATTATATTATATTATATTATATTATATTATATTATATATCAGCCTTCTAAGAACTTGGAGTCAGTTCTCATCTCTCACCTCATCCTGGGACCCACAACAACACCACAACAATTAATAACCACAAGCCTCATTCAGCAGAGAATGTGAGAGGGCAGCAAGAGGCAGAAAACACAGCAGGGAAGAGGCACAGAGGCTTTGTGGGATTGGCACTGAGCACAGGCAGAAGGGCTCTCCCCAAACCTGGAGCTGCTCCGTTCCATGGGGAGTCAGTGCCACACACCCCAGGAGATGACAAAGGAGGGGGAGAATCCTCCTCTGCCAGCCCCATCTCTGTCACACAGGGCAATGAGGCTCTCAGCTTCTCAGGAGAAAAACCCTGGCAAAGGGATTTTTCAGGAAATATCCCAGTGAAGCCTCAGCACGCTGAGAGCCAAACCCTGATGGGACAAACGTGGCTGGAAAGCTGAGATGGAACCAACGGATCCTGAGCAAGGCACGGACACGGAGTTGCAGGGCAGAGCCATGCAAAGGCGGTGAGGGATGAGGGAACACAGAGGCAGCTCTGAGAGGGAACAGCACGCAGAGCAGCTCAGGCTGGCTGCTGACACCTGGTGTCCAACAACAGCCACGCTGAGGGCAAAGCTGGCACGGTGGCAGGGGTTTGGAGTGGCACTGTGACTACCACAGAGCAAGAACAGTTTTTCTAGGTGGGTCACACAGACCAGTACAAGGTGGGCGGCACTCAGAGGCAGTTCTGGAATACCCACAGCAGCCCAGATGTGAGGCTGCCCTGGGGATGGGTGGAGAAAGGAGCAGGAGGGCAGGAGCTGGGGAAGGAAAGTGCTCAGAGGTGCCCAAGGAGCAAACCCAGAAACAGAACCCAGCAAGGTGCCCAAGGGGACCAGGGCACTGAGCAAGGAGAGGCTCCAGGCTTTGGGGAGGGAAAGTGAGGGGCAGGAGCCAGTTTCACACCAAGCAGCCCAGCTGTGATGGGCACACCACCCACCTGGCCCCAGAGAGGCAGCAGCACCTGCATGGGCACACACAAATCACCCAGCAGAGCAGGGCTGTGGCAGCAGCGCCACACTGGGCAGCACCCAGCCCTGGGCTCTGGGAATGGCACTGCCAGGGCTGGCAGGGCTCTGGCACACCCAGCTGGAGCCTGTGGCACAGCAGCAGCACTCTGGGCACAGAGTGGCAGCCCCTGCACAGACACACCTGTGCCCAAGAGGAGCAAGCCCTGCCCAGCAGAAACAGCTTTACCTGCATGCAGGGCTGCTGGATGGCTCCTCAGGCACTGCCTCAGTGGGACAGCACAGGTGGCACTGACCCCGGAGGATTTCATCCTTTTTAGACTCCCAGTTACTTCTGCAGTGACTGGAAAGGGTGAGACACCAGGGAGGTGTGCAGGAGGCAACAGACAAGCAGAGCCACACAGCCTAATTCTATTTATGGATGCAGAAATTCCATCTCTGGACTGAGCAATTCAATCTGTGCATCCTGCCCGAGGATCTGTGCCTGTGCATTGCTCCCAGGGGCAGGTTTTCCACCAGGAGCTGGGGGAGCTCCAAGGTAAAAGCCACAGTGAGGGTGTGCTGATGCACAGCGGCACCAGAGGAGCTCCTGCCCTCTCCCTGCTCCCCCAAACCCACTCTGCAGCAGCAGGAGCAATGCACAGCTACCCTCTGCAAGGCTCTGCGCCCTCAGCGTCGAGGGATCCCAACCACAGGGACACAGAGCCAAAGCTCTTTGCTTCACAGATGCTTTTCCCGTCACACACTGTGTCCCCTCTTGGTCTCCTGCTGTGGCAATAACAGGGAGAGAGGATTTCCCTGTCCCTGGAAAGGGGACACCATCCTCTTCTGCATCTGAGGCTGAGGAAGATCCAGATGTTTATTAACAACCCCTGGACACCTCTGCTGCCACAGCTCCATTGCAGATTTACCTGCTCATCCTCACACCCCTCCCAGGCACCTGGGACTATTTATCACTGCCCAGCCGGGCACAAGCCTCAGGACACTTCTCCCCTCTCCCTTTGGGGCTGGTCTTTAAAAGTGGCTTAAGAAGAGTTAAAAGGGAGGGTGAAGAGGGGAGTGCACCTTCAGCTGTGCAGGTTCTCCCCTCTCCAGCACAGCTCCTCCACCTCCCTGTAGCTCAGTAAACGTTCACCTGGCCAGTGAGGTCGTATTTCCCTTGGTTCTCATCCAGCAGCCTTTCCTGCAAGAGGATTTTCAGGAGCTCGCGGGTCAGCAGTTCCATCATGTCCTCCAGCAGGGCTCGGAGAGAGGGACCGAACACCACGGGCACCGCAGGCTCCTCGGCAGCCTCCAGGTGTGGGGAGCCCGTCACGCTCTTCTTGCCCATGAAGTGACCTGCAGCAGCACACACGGCATGTCTGGGGGGACACGGGGCTGCAGCTGGGCTGGCACCAGCACAGGGAGCGCCGAGTGAGCTAATGCCCAAAGCAGCGAAGTGAAGAGAAGCCCAGAAACCCCAGGTGCTCGCTAGCTCCACGCGGGATTTTGGGGAAACTTCACTCTGTGTTCCCATTAACAAGATCTCTGGGCTTACAGAGATGCTGAACCTCACACCCAGGGATGCTGAACCTCACACCCAGGGATGCTGAACCTCATACCCAGGGATGCTGAACCTCACACCCAGGGATGCTGAACCTCACACCCAGGGATGCTGAACCTCATACCCAGGGATGCTGAACCTCACACCCAGAGATGCTGAACCTCACACACAGGGATGCTGAACCTCACACCCAGGGATGCTGAACCTCACACCCAGGGATGCCGGACCTGCTGGATGTGACTTCACCCCTGCCCATCGCGCACTGCCAGCATCCCCTCCCCGGTGGGAGCAGCTCCCAAGGCCGCCCCAGGACGGGACGGGATGTGGCCGTGCCCGCACCTCCCGCGTGTCCCCGCGTCCCCGCCCGGTACCTGTGGCCCAGAGGTTGCCGCGGGGGTTGACCTTGATCTTGGCGGCCTGGCTGCGGTGCTCGGCGAAGTCGAGGTGCACGGCGGGTCCGAGCGCGGCTCCGCACAGCAGCAGCAGCAGGCAGCGCAGCGCCATCGCCCCGGGACACGGACCCGCCGCCCGCCCGGTTATAGCGGCGGGAGGGACCGCGACACGGGGAGGGACAGCCCGGTTATAGCGGCGGGAGGGACCGGCACACGGGGAGGGACCGGCACACAGCCCGGTTATAGCGGCGGGAGGGACCGCGACACGGGGAGGGACCGCCCGGTTATAGCGGCGGGAGGGACCGGCACACAGCCCGGTTATAGCGGCGGGAGGGACCGCGACACGGGGAGGGACAGCCCGGTTATAGCGGCGGGAGGGACCGGCACACAGCCCGGTTATAGCGGCGGGAGGGACCGGCACACGGCCCGGCCCCCGACTCCGCCTGGTCATACCGGGAGCGCGACCCAGCCCAGCCCGCCCGGTCTGACCCGCTCCGAGCTCCGCCCGTGCCCGCCGTGTGTTATCCCAGCACCCCGGGGGAGAGGAGATGTGAAACGCTCACTGCTGAGTCCGATCCCCGTCCCCACATCTCTCCATGCCCATCTTCCACCTTCTCCTTTCTCCTTCTCTTCTTTTTGCCCCGGAGCTCAGCCCTGAGCTCCATTCCCGGTTTAGCTCCAAGCCATCTCCCAGTACATGAGTGTAGTGGATATTTTTGCCCTCGATGGGAGGGAGAGAGTGATAAGATCTGATAAGATTCCATCTTATCAGAAGGCTAATTAATGACTTTATTATACTCTATTATTCTATATTATATTACATCTAAACTGAATCTGCCAAGCACTCGGCTCTGCACACACTGCACAGAATCTCTTCCTGCCGGCTCAGCCCTGAAGATGCAGTCAGGATTCAGAGGAAGAAGCTGACACTGCCCAGACAGAATCCTGTGTTTCAATGGAATTTATGCATCATGTATGAGGTGTATGAATATGCAACAGGCTGTTGTGTTTAAGGGTTAATCTTCTGTTAACATTTGGGTCCTTTTTTGGGCTTATGTTGCCCAGAAAAAGATACCTGGACCATCTGTAACTCTTTGCTCTTATTGTCTCGTATTGTCCTAAATCCAAATTGCCCAAATTATTATTACTCTAACGATATTGCTATTTTTATGACCATTACTATTATTATTAAACTTTTAAAATTTTAAAAACAAGTGATTGGCGTTTTTCACAGCATTGACAAAACACAGCTTGAAATGGATGGACACTGCCCTGAACCTTTTCTTCAAAACAGTTTTAAATTCACTCATGGTGGCCAAGGTGATGGAAATTTGGGGTGTCTGGAGAGGGTGGGGGATATAGGAAGGGGAGGAGGAGGAGGAGGGGAGGTCCAGAGGAGGTGCTGAGTGTGAAGGAAGATCCTGGTGCTGCCCAGGCTGCTGAGTTTGGCTTCTCCTTGCCCTGGGGATGTTTCTTTGGGAAGCTGAGCACAATCCTGCACTGTGGGGAACAGCAAGCTGAGGGGTTCCCTGCAGGATTAGGGAGGATGGAGGCAGGGATAAAGTGATCCCAATTACAGAGGGCAGATGGAAGAGCCCTGGGCAATTATGGCACCAACTGAAGCGTGACAGGGTAAATCCCACTCCTTCAGGCAGCCCCAGGGACAAGGGAGGAGCACTGGGAAGCTGCAGGCTTTCAAACAGGATGAAGGCTTGTGCACTGCTCTAATTAGCCAGATGCAGCCAGATGTTCCTTCTTTTCCAGCTGCCGTTGCCTCAGCCAGTGTGGGAGCAGAGGAACAGGTATTTTCCATCCCAGTGGCAGTGCTAAGGAAGCTTGGGGAAGGATGGGAAAAGGAAATCAGGGAATTTCTGCCCTTTTGCAGTGCCCTCAAAAACTGAGGGGATGTCAGATGGATTGCTGAGTGCCAAGGCTGGGCCTCTTGGTGTGTGTGGGGGAGATGTGAGCCCATAACCCTGATTCAAGTCTGCAAAGAGCACCAGAACAGCTACTCAGGGCTGTGTTGGAGGCTGCAAGCAGGAGCACAGTTCAGGGCAGCCAGGGGGGCTTTGCTGGAAAACAGCTGCTGAGAGGGTTCAGCACTCACTGAGCAGCAGCAGCAGTGCTGAGATCCAGGCAGGAGCAGCAATTCCTTCCTCCACGGCAGCCTTGGTAAAAACCAGCCCCAGACACCAACAGAGAAACCTGATTTCTTCTGGATTTTCCAGCCTTCACAAAGAAGTTGCTCCTAATTTTAGGGAAAATAATTGGCACCCAGGACCTGAGCTCCAGAACCTGGCCATCACCAGCCTGGTGGGGTTTGTGGTAGATTTTCTGCCTCCCACTTTGGTGGATCAGGGCAAGGAGCCTGCTGGGACTTGCAGCATTCCAGGCAGGAATTGTCACTGCAGTGCTTCTCTGCCGCTTGCTGTGTCCAGCTCAGCAGAGATTCACCTTCCCAGCCTCCAAGGGAATCCTCCCAGCTTATATACAAAAAAAGCTAAAGAAATTCTAGTTTATAAATCAGTTTTGCTGGCAGTCAGCACACTGACTTTACCAGGTGATGCAGGAGATGGGGCTGAGGTGACTCCTTGGAAAATTCCAGCTGCCCATGGTTATATCCTCGAGGATCTGCAGAGAAACCCTCAGAGACCCTCAGAGGAGGGTCTGCACAGAGATCCCCTCCCCTCTCTGCAGGATTTACCCTCTGGGGCTGGGTGAGAGCAGCCCTGCACAGCCCCCCACCCTCCAGGAATGTCCCTTCCCACCCAAAACACCTCCGAGTTCCAGGAATCCTCAGCATCCCCTGCAGCCAGAGGGAGCAGGGGTTGTTTTGCTCTGTTTTGCCCAGCAATTGACACTCACAGTTTGCTCTGGATGGCTGCTGACCACAGAATTGACATTTTCACATTTTCACAGCACAGTCTGTAACAACCCCGATGTTTCAGATGGTAACACTTAACTTGGAACCCGTTGTTTCATAAATAGAGTTAAAATTGGTTTTTCTCCCTGTGCACCATTTTATATTTATGCACATTTAAACTTCATCTCTTTTATGACCCAGTCTCTTCCCTCTTCCCTTTTGTTCTTTACCTTTTAGCAAACAATTTCCCCTGTAAGGATCTCACCTCCTATTCCAGGGCTGCTTCCTGGAATTCAGGAGCCTTTGCTGGGGGACCTTGCCAAATACCTTTGGGAAATCCAGGGGGATAATCCCTGTCGCAGACATCTTTTATGAAAAATCCTTTCCGCAGGATTTTTCCTCCTGAGAAGCTGACAGGCCTCAGGAACAAAATGTAATCAATGGTTATCTGCTGCTGTGGAATGCAACAGGTGCATCTGGGGTTGGTCTCATGTTGGATTTTTGTAATTAATGGCCAATCACAGTCAGCTGGCTTGGACAGAGAGCTGAGCCACAAACCTTTGTTATCATTTTTTTCTATTCTATTCTTAGCCAGCCTTCTGATGAAATCCTTTCTTCTATTCTTTTAGTATAGTTTTAATGCAATATGTATCATAAAATAATAAATCAGCCTTCTGAAACATGGAGTCACATCCTCATCTCTTCCCTCATCCTCAGACCCCAGTGAACACAGATCCCTGTGGCTTCACCTTGCCCATAAGCCTCCAAATTCCTTCCACAAGTTCCAAGTCTACTCTTAGTGTGTTCTGCTCCTTACCAAACTCCTGTCTAAGCAGGGATAAGATGAGCAATCACAGCCCTGTGAAACAGGCACTTGTAGCAAATCCCCTAAATGCACCTAAGGATAAAGCAGGATTTCACCAGGAAAACAAAGGAAACCACAACCAGGCAGAATAAATGGATGTAAAAACTGCACAGCCAGAAGGGCCTCACTAACAAATGTAACAGACCAACCTGAAAATACCCTGGGTTCAAGGGCTTTAAAGCAAGGCCCATTTTTGCTTTTTCCTCTGCTCAGCACAAGGAAGACATGGACCAGCTGGAGCAAGTCCACAGGAGGCCATGGAGCTCCTCTGCTCTGGAGCCAGGTGGGAGAGCTGGGGGTGCTCACCTGGACCAGAGGAGGCTCCAGGGAGAGCTCAGAGCCCCTGGCAGGGCCTGAAGGGGCTCCAGGAGAGCTGGAGAGGGACTGGGGACAAGGGATGGAGGGACAGCACCAGGGGAAATAACTTCCCACAGCCAGAGAGCAGGGTTGGATGGGATATTGAGAAGGAATTGTTCCCTGTGAGTGTGGTGAGGCCCTGGCACAGGTGCCCCAAACCAGGAAATGTCCCAGGCCAGGCTGGACATGGCTTGGAGCACCCTGGGATGCTGGAAGGTGTCCCTGCCCATGCAGAAGTTGGGACTGGCTGGGATTTAAGGTCCCTCCCAGCCCAAATCACTCTGAAATTCCATGTTTTAGCTCCTTTGGCACTGCTGCACCCTCAGAGAGGTGGCCAGGCTGGCAAGAGAGAGACTCCATGCTGGGGAGCTGAGGCTTCCCAGGCCCTGCAAATATCCACCTGGGCAGGCAAATATGTGCTCAAACTGATGGCTCTAATAAAAAACAAATACAAGGAGCAAAGGCCTTGAATTTGTCTCCCTCACAGAGCTGCTGTGCCAATAAAACTCTTAGCAGCTGTTAGGTTGCTTCAGCCTCTTCTTCACCATTTCTCCAAAGCCAGGTCCTGCCACATGCCTGAGGGTCTATTTTGATGCATTTTTCTCTTGTTTACAAAGATTAAATCCTTCTGTTACAGGGATTCATCCACAGGCAATAGCTGTTGTTAATAAAAGATAAAATTTGAAATCTTGCACATCTTGTTTTCAACTCATTTTCAAGTTCCATTTAAGCTGTAAATGAGCTGTGGTTTTCCCTGAGGTCTCCCTTTCACTCCACACTGCTGGACATATACAAATAACTGTTCTGCAAGAAGACTTAGAGAAGAAAATCGTGTTTTCTTCCAGGCAAACCCAGGCCCAGCTCAGAAGTGTCCCAGCCAGAATTATACAGCAGAAATCTGACATCCCACTTTGAGTGAATCAAGGCTCAGAGAAGTTCATTCCCTCCACATTATTTTTCCTTCAGGACTGTTTCTATGGGGAAAGGGGAGGTTGGAAAAAAAAAAAAGTGATACCAAGATATTCAGCAGAGAGAGATGCAGGAAGGGTTTTTGAATTGTTAAACAGAAGGAGCACAAATAGGCAAAATATGAGGAGCTGGGCAGAAGGAGCAAGAGACTGAGAGCTCCATCCTGCAGCACAGAGGTTCTGAATCACAAAGGGTGAATTTCCAGTCCGCCCCTATTTAGGCTGCTCTCTGTGAAGATGGTTATTTCCCCTCAGGTTTAGGGAACCCTGCTGGATCAGCCACTTACAGGACCTGCTAGAAGTGAGCAGGTTTATGAATTTCCCCACCAGCTGGAGTAGGTTTGGCACACAATGTGCCCAACCAGCAGGCCAGCACACAGAGGCAAGACCTGCTCCATGGGCAAGCAGGACTGTGTGTGATGGAGCTGGTGGGTTTTTACAGAAACTGAGGGATAAGCAAATGTGAAGAGGGACTCTCACAGTCCTGGGCAGATTAGGAACCCACAGCAAAGCCACTCAATTAGGGCCCAATAGAGCCACCAAGGCAGATTTCTAGGAAAGCCCCTCTGTCCCACATGAATCCAACCTGCTCAGGCTGGTGGATCACCTCTGGCAGTCCTGTGGCTCCTGACAGGTGAGAATCTGAGTGCAGACAACACAGGGACCAAAGTGTAACGAGGCTGGGGAGAGCTCAAAGGGGCAGGAGGCTGTTCTGAAAACACAGTGTGGGTGCTGCCTCTCTTCTCCCAGAGATGAGAGCCTCAGATCAGTCACCCACACACACCAACTCCCACCTGAGCTGCTGCCACTGTGGCAAAGGCACAGGCTGGGCCCTTCTGGCATCACCCAGTGCACCTTCCTGGGGGATGGAAGCAGGACATTCCCCATCTGATTCAGCCCTGAGTCACTGGCACTGTGGGGGTCACACCAACATCTTTGGCCTGCACTGCCCTGGCACAGGAGCCATCCCCAGGGTGCTCTGAGCACCTCCTCTCTTCCTTCTCTGCCTGTTCTCCTTCTCCTGGCCAACTTTTGGGCTGTCCTGGGAGCTGCATACTTCGTGTTGGGCATTGTGGTCTTCAGGCATGGACCAGGTTTCATCTTGAAGATGCTCCTTGGAAAAAAACCACAGTTGATCTGTTCCGATTTTAAGGGCACGAAAATCACCATGAAATTACCCAATCTCATTAAAGACAGTGGGGAACTGACAAAACCTGAGCTCTGTGAACCCCTGCAAAGCAATAAGCAGCAACAGATCTGGATGAAGCACCGTGATGTTCACTGCTGTTCAACCAACAACCGTGCACTAAAGCATCACAAATACACAAACCCAGCCTCTGGCTCACAGCTCCAGCTTGCTGCAATCACCCCTCACAGCTCACTTCCCAACCATCACGCTCCTGCTTATGCATTTAGCTTTGACACAAAAAGAAAATCACCCCCTGGAATTGCAGCAGCCATCAGACGGAGCCCAGCATGGCTTTGCTTCATGGAACAGCTCCTGCCCGTGAAGGAATCTGTGCCTGCACTGAGGATGTGACTGAGCTGTAATTAAGCACTGGAATTGCTCACAGAAAACCTGCCCTGTTTGGCTCTAACCAACCACAACAGACACTGCAGCAATCAGCCCTGGCAGATTTTTCCTTCATTTTTTTTCTCCTTTAGAAACCAGACCTCTCAACACCCACGTACTTTACAAGCAAATCCCATTCCTGTGGTGACATGAGGATCTCCAGCCATTTCCAGAGCCTCCAGTGGCACTGGCTTTGCTGGAGCTGCCCAGACAGTTTCACCTTTAAAAAAAAGTAGCATAAAATTGAAATAAAACATAAACACATCAACTTCTATCACTGTGACAGTGTTCACATGGGTCTTAAGATGGGGGAAGAGATGAGGATCTGACTCCATATTTCAGAAGGCTGAATTTATTATTTTATTATATATATTATATTAAAACTACACTAAAAGAATAGAAGAAAGGATTTCATCAGAAGGCTGGCTAAGAATAGCAAAAGAAAGAATGATAACAAAGGGTTGTGTCTGGGACAGAGAGTCTGAGCCAGCTGACTGTGATTGGCCATTAATTAGAAACAAATCTATGAGACCAACCACAGATACACCTGTTGTATTCCACAGCAGCAGATAATCATTGTTTACATTTTGTTCCTGAGGCCTGTCGGCTTCTCAGGAGGAAAAATCCTAAGGAAAGAATTTTTCATAAAAATGTCTGTGACATATCACCAGGCACTCTGGCTCTGTGGGAGCTCAGCACTGCTCCCAAACACCTCAGCATGAGCACCCAGCCAGCCACACATCCTGCTCACTCCGTGCCCTTTCTGCTCAGCAAAGCAGAATAAATCTGGTGGGGATGGAGCCAGCAGCAGCTCTGTGTCATGCTGCCCCCACATCCCCATTTTCCAGCCTGGGCAGGCTCATCCCAGCACTCCCTCACCTGTGGCAGGAAAGGTTTGGCTGCAAGGCAGGAGGGAGCTGGCACGGGAGGTGGCACAGGGGGTGCTGGGTGTTGGAGTGTGATGGGGTTGGCTGCCAAGCTATCCTTTGCCTATTGGAGTCAGCTCCCCATTTCCCAGCTGCAGGAAGCAGAGCCACATCCCCAGCTGCACAGAGCTGAGAGCAGGCACAACAGGGCTGCAGAGATGAATTCCCAAATGCCACATGGCAGCAGCCCCTGCTTTAGGGCAATGGTTCCTGTTCCTCAAGTGCCTGCAGAGCCTGGAGAGGAGCCTCTGAAGCTGGGCTGCAGCAGGGGCTCCCATCACCCCTCACCACAACCACCTTGCATTTTTAAGCACTTGTGATATTTTATGAAAAATGCCTTTGCCAGGATTTTTCTCCTGAGAAGCTGAGAAGCCTCAGAAAATAAATGCAAACAATAATTGATTGCTTTGCAATGCAATCTGGAGGTTGCTCACCAACAGGAGCATCTCGGATTGGTTCCACTTGAATTGTTTTTACTTCATGACCAATCCCAGTCCAGCTGTGTCAGGACTCTGGTCAGTCAGAGGTTTTTATTAGCCCTCTGATGTATCCTTTCTCTATAGAATGGAATGGAATGGAATGGAATGGAATGGAATGGAATGGAATGGAATGGAATGGAATAGAATAGAATAGAATAGAATAGAATAGAATAGAATAGAATAGAATAGAATAGAATAGAATAGAATAGAATAGAATAGAATAGAATAGAATAGAATAGAATAGAATAGAATATCAGCCTTCTGAGAACACAGAGTCAAATTCTCATCTCTCACCTCATCCTAAGGACCTCACACCACCACATTTGCTCAATTCCTTCCCACAGCACCAGGTGAGAGCAGGGCACACCCTCCTGCAAGAGCTCACCTTGTGTCCCCCAGCCCAGGGACTCCTGACAGCAGCTGCCACCCTCTGGAACTGTAGGCTCAGCACTTGGAGAGTTAAACCTTTGTGTTTCAGCCTTTTTTTTTGTTGTTAAATCAGCTCAGCGACAGGAATAAACTGCTTTCACACACTCAGAATTTTGGAGAAAGTCTGAAAGGGAGAGAACTTGGAGAGCAGCAGCAGCACTCCCAGTGAGTGTTCATGGGGAGGTGTTGGTTGGCAGCTTTCAGACAAGCTCAGCTCAGCCCTTTGTGTGTAATTCACCTCCAGAGATGGGAGAGGCCTGACAAACCCAAAGAGAGACGTGCAAGAAACTGCAAACAGCCATAAACACCCCATTAGGGTTTGTCCTTGCTTTTCCTGACTGCTTTTGCTTCACACAAGCTGTGTGTGAGGCTGCAGGGACCATCTGCAGTGATTCCTGTTGCTCTGGAATCCTGGAGCAGTCATGGAGAAGAGCTGATCAGCTGCAGCATCACTGCCTTGCACCTCCTCCCTGGGCTCCTCCTGACAACACCTCCACCAGCAGGATCACAAGGCTGAAGGAGAAGCTTAGAAAAAGCAGTGGTGACAAGTGGGTTTTTTATTTCAGACCCCATGGGTTTTTATTTCAGACCCCAGGGGGGTTTTTATTTCAGACCCCATGGGTTTTTATTTCAGACCCCAGTGGGGTTTTTATTTCAGATCCCAGTGGGTTTTTATTTCAGACCCCAGGGGGGTTTTTATTTCAGACCCCTGTAGGGTTTTTATTTCAGACCCCATGGGTTTTTTATTTCAGGCCCAGGGCAGTCTGTAGCTTTCAGGTGAGCTGTGAGACGTGGCCAGCTCACAGGCCACCTGAAGCCCTTTTTCAAAACAATTTTTGGAAATTGCAATTTTCAATAAATTTCAATAAAATTGCAATTTCAGTTTGCAACAAAAAAAATTGCATTTTCAATTTGCAACAAAAAATTGCATTTTCAATTTGCAACAAAAATTAAGCAATTTTTATTATTGCATCCTGCTAAGTCATCCCTGTCAAAGAGCTGTGGGTATTTCCCATCTCAATCCTTCTGTTACCTAGTGGCACAATGCACTAAGTAATCCTCTGGCATCTTCTACCCCAAACACTTTGCAGTGTTTGGGCAGATTATTTCAGTGTGATTTACAGAAACACAGAAATATTGAATATCTACAGGTCAGGACAGATTATTCCCCAAAAAGGGGTGAGAGGAGCAGCTGCTACTGCTCTGTGGAGGGAGAACAAGTCAGATGGTGGCTTTCAGCAAAGCCCAGGTATTCCCCAGAACCTGGGCAAGGAGGCTGCTCTCATCAGGGCAATAACAAAAAACATGGCAAGAGGCAAAATCTTTATTCCAGTTCTGAATTGGAAAAGAGCTGTCCTGGCCACAAGTCACCAGAGGACAGTCCAGTGAGCACAAGGGAGGGGGCACCTGGCCCTGCCAGGCACACACTGAGCACACGGTCCCAGAGGCACTTGGAGAGGAAGCTCAGCTTCAAAGTACAAGCACTAAACACTTTGGCTCAAATTTTTAATATAAAAATTCACTAAAAAGGCTAAAATGTGACAAACCATTGGAAATACTGTGACAAACATTTGCCCTTGAGCAGTAAAAACCAAAACAAACCCAAACTGGCACGAAGCTTTGAAATGCATGCTTTCTTCTTTCTCCTGGTACACTGGACCATCAGCTACTTTAAAGGTTCATCTAGAAAATTCCATGGCACCTTCATCTTCAGTAGTTCAGTGCAAGGGATTACTCTCGATGGACCAGCACAAATAAACCCAGTAAAAAGAGCACTGCATACTGGAAGAGAGAGCAGAGGAGACACAGCAGTGCACACTGACAGCTACAGCAGCAAACCTGCAGGGCACAAGGCTCTGCCTGTGTTCACATGAAGGAATTATAGCTGGGGTGGGAAAAGCAGGCAGGGAATAGAAGAGTTCTTACCTTAAATTTTGGATAATCGTTCATTAAGATAGTCACTATTCCAATGTAGGGCACAAATCTACAAGAATAAAGGTTTTTTTTAAAAACAAACACTGTTCCAGGGTGCAGAGGGAGAGTCACTCAAGCATCTGAGGGCTGTAATCAAGGGGCTGGTGACTTCTTCCTGCCTGTGGCAGTGGGTGACAAGCAGCCCAGAGGGTGTTTCAGTCTGTGCCTGGCTCAGATTTCACCTGCCTGCCAACACTGAGCCTCCCAGGAGAAATCTGACAATTCTGACCAAGTCTGAGCCCACCCACCCTTACATCTGTGTCCATCAGCACCAACACCTCAGGACACAGCCCACACCTCAATGCCTTTGCTTAAGCCAAACTGAGAACTGAACTCTCCACACTCTCAGGCAGGTTACAAAACCCAGCAAGGGAGGATTTACCAGATGGCTTTTGGGGACAGCACTGTGAAAAGCCCCATTGTTTTCAACTCCACTCACCCTCTTGCTCGTCCTACTACATCCTTCTTCTCCAGCCAGTGCTGCCCTTGCTTGTAGAGCCCTCTGTCATCCACAGCATTGTTGTCTCCCTTTGTCAGAAATTTGATGTCTCCATTTTGCCTGGTAAAGACAAGACAGCCAGGTAAGGCAGGGGAGAAAGTTGTTAAAACAACAACATAAGGGCACCAGAAGCATCCATGTCCACAATTCAAGGAGGATAAAAGAGGGAAACTATCAAATGTAGCAGAAAGCAGATGGTCTGGAAAATGCTGCCATGGGAAGAATGAATTCTGGCCCCAGCAGAATTTCAGAACAGTTTCTAGTGCAGGTGCAGCTATTGCCTCTTGCCTTTTAACCCATCTTGTGTTGATGTTTCTCTTGCTTCACACAAATATTGAATTCTGGTATCCCTACTACAACACAAAAGGAGAAACTGGGATTGAAGCACACAGCTCTACTCAGCAGTGGGCAGAAGCAAGCTGAAAATTAGAATTGATTAGGAAAGGGGAACAGAAAAACCCAGATAATACCACGATGGCACTGCATGAACTCACAATGTGCCCACACCTGGAATGCTCTGGGCACTGCTGAGCCCCCCAGATCCTTTTCTGCAATGGAGAGAAGAACTGGCAAAGGTTGAGAAATTATTAACAAGGTCTGGAACCCCTTCCATACAAGAAACTACAGACCAGGACCCTCCAGCCTGGAAAAGACAGAACTGATGGGACAGATATGACACAGTCCACCACAAATGACAGCAACAATCAAATAGATTTTCTCTTCCAATGCAAGAGCCAGAGGGTACCAAAAGGAGCTCAGAAGTAATGGGTTAAAGCCAGGCAGGGAAGAACTAAACCATGTCTCTCTGCAAAGGTATTTTGGTTGGCAAAAAATTGTATTGGCTGAAAAACTGACCCAATATTCCATACAAAAGAGGAAATTAGGTTGTTCATAAAGAACTAGGACTTTGTGCTTGAAACTGTAACCTGCAGAAAGCAGGGAAATTATCACTACATGCTCTTTCTAGTCTTTAATTAATCCTGAGATGAATTAGCTTGCCAGAATCAGGACTGAGGAGTAGATGAATCTTTGCTTTGACCAGGAAAAAGATTCTTTCCCTGTTCAGGTGCTGAGCAGGAGCATCCTCAGTGCTTGAATCTCAGCTCTCCCAGAAATGACAGATGGAATGCAAACAGGAAAGCAGCTCTGTGGAGCTCAGGCTGTTTTCATCATGCCTGAACACCAACAGGCTCCTTGACAGGAGAAGCTTGGGAAGGAAAAAGGGAAAAAAACCCCACATCTCTTTCTCCAAAGCACATCTGGCTCGTTGTGTGGGAACAACAAACACTGTCTGGGAAAAGATGAAGATCCCCAGAGGTGCAGACAATGAAGTTTAGCTCTGAAGAGTGATGGTGTGGGAGTGCAGCACCTTATTGAGCAGAGTCAGGGCTCTGCCACCATGCAGCATGAGAAGCCCAGGGTGCAATCCTCTGCTGTCTGAGGTGAGTGACCCTGCTCCAAAACCACTAAGTAAATTTGGAATGCAGACTCTGTGTTAGTAATAAAGAATGAATTCAATTTAGGGCTGAAACAAGAAGAAAAGGACAGCAAATAAGACATTTTCTCACTGACACAATATTGATGTGAACTGGGGCCTGAGTTGCCCGAAAATCACAGAGAACACTGTTTCTGTCTTCCTGCATTTTGACACTCCTGTCAGCTTCTGCAGAGACTTTTCACTTCCAAACTGGCACTGGAAAATTATTCTTTAAGTAGTGAAAGAAGCAACTGACACCCAAATCCTGCCTTCATCTCCCAGGTTCAGGTTGCAATATGGATTTTTCAGTTTAATCTCTCCTAATAAAAAGGTTAGGCTTGTGTTTGGTTGTTTCATTTAAATAAAACCTAAAACACTGCAAAATGATTTCACCCTTCTGGCCCTGTTACATTTAAAAAAAAATAGTGCTGGATATCCTGATATCTAGAGATAGAGCCACAAAAAAAAAAAAAAGAAGGCTGGGCAACATCTGGAGAGAAAACAGGGGAGGAGAAAAACTGCATTTCACTTGAAAGAGTTCCCACAACATGACAAAAAATGCTTGTGCAACATCAGGTGTCAAATTCAGCCCATAAACTGAAGTTATTTTTAAATCAGTGGTATCAAAGAACAGCACTTTGCAAACTGGCACTGTTCAAAGGTCTGGGTACAGAATAAACCTGAACAGCAAAGAATGGGTGAAGAAGAAATCTGAACAGCTTTGCCTGCTGGGAGAGGCATTGTTTCACTGCCTCAGAGCCAGGATTCCAGCTGGGTATTCACATGCACAAGGCTGGTCACCCTTCAGCTGGAGCAGACAACTGGTCTGGATATTCCAGCAGCTTTGGGAAAGGAACCTTCTCCATCCCATGGACATCTCAGCCAGAGGAATCCTCAGATGCCACCTGGCTCAGCTCCAGCTCCCACCAGCAAACATTCACTCAGCAGGAACAGATGCTGGGACCCCAACCAGCCTGCCAGAGATGCACTGAAGAATCAGGGACTCAGTTCTGGATTCAGTTTTCACTCAAACAGCTCACATATATCCCCACAGACTGGCCTGGAGAGGTCACTGCTCCACCCAGCAAAGCAGGAAAGCTCCTGACTGCTGTGGAAGCCTTGTCTGGAAAACTAAGCCCTGATGAGCCATGAAAGCAATGCCTGTTCCATTCCTTCACACATAAAACCTCCCCAGTGCTGAGAGTGAGCAGCACACAAAGACTGAGCACAGCAACACAACCCTCTAGAGAGATGAAAGGCTCTGAGTGTGCAGGACAGCAAAGACCAGGACAAGCTCTAAAATAACACACAAAACACCTTCTGCCACAGCTGTGCCCCACAAACAAGACTCACACACAAACACAGCCCTGCTCCAGCAGACAGCACAGCAGCTGGGGACAGAGAGGATGGCACAGGAGACAGGCATGGTGTCACTTCCAGTGCCTAAAGGGGCTCCAAGAGAGATGGACAGGGACTGCAAACAAGAGCCCTGAAGTAACAGGGGTAATGGTTTCCTACTGCCAGGGTTAGATGGGATAAAATAATTAAATTCCTCCCTGAGAGGGTGGGCAGGGCCTGGCACAGGGTGCCCAGAGCAGCTGTGGCTGCCCCTGGGTCCCTGAAGTGCCCAAAGCCAGGTTGGACAGGGCTTGGAGCACCCTGGGATAGTGGAAGGTGTCCCTGCCCATGGCACAGGGTGGAATGAGATGAGCTTTAAGGTCCCTTCCCACCCTAACAATTCCATCATTCTACAGTTTGGAGTGTCCAGGGCACTGGCACAGCTTATGATCTTTACAAGTAAACAAAGCAGGACAGATTTTGTCTGTGTGAAACTCCTGTGTCACTTCCTACAGTGGAATAGGAGTGCCCTACACTTCCTATACCTGCATTTCCATGACTGACATTCCCCATCCCTTGTTTACCCATGAAGAACACCAGACAGGGACACAGCAGCAGCAGAACCCCCAGACCCTTCACATACTTCTCATGGATCTTCAGGACACGATGGACAATGGGAATTTCCCTTCCTTCTATCCTGAAGACAACAATTTCTCCCACTCTGATGGGATCTTCAATTCGGTTGGTGAGGAACAGCAGATCCCCTCTGTGGAAAGCAGGCTCCATACTCCCACTGAAAAACAGGAGAGGAACAACTGAACAACATTTCAACACTCAGTACCAGGTTTTCATGGCCCTTTAAGAAAAATCTCACAAGAACCTCCTGAGAAAGAGAAGCTGTGGATACCCCATTGCTGGAAGTGTTCAAGACCAGGCTGAAACCTTGATGAAGAGAAAACCACCCTGGGGATTGGGCAACTGTGTAATCTCTATTGCAATCAGGTTTTCAGTCATCATACTGTTTGGACTTTGTTGGGAAAAGAGCACTGTATTACAAGCACATCCAAAGGGAAAAGCTTTTTTTATAAGCAAAAAGCTGAGGATGAACACGGCCTTTTGATTCCTGAGCTCACCATTGGCAGGGCAATGCTGGCAGCTCTGTAATGATGGGAAGCTTTTTTAAATTTAATTTATTTTTTAGAGATAGACAGATTATCATCAGAAACAAAGCACTGAAAGCATTCCCATCTGAAACAGACAAAGGGACTTGCCAAAAATTTGTTACAATGATTCATTGCTCTGCTTAATTATCTCATTTCAGGCACCACGACTCAAGTTATTTTTCTTCTGTCTTGTAAATGGCAATTGTTACCAACTCCTTATCCCTCCTAATTCCACATAAATAATGCAGAACAGAACAATGAACTTTAAGTACCGCGTGCATTTGTGTTTTATCTTCACAGAGCACAGCAGATGCAGCTCAGAACAGCAGATCAGTCACTGCAGAGGGGCTGTGACCTCACCACCCCGTCTTACTCACTGCGAGGAGCAGGGGGAAACAGCTGCCCTGCACCTCATCAGGAGGGGGTGTTGGTGAGCAGCACTTGGTCATGGCATTACAGCATTTCTACATCAGGAACACTGAACACAGAAACAGAAAGGAAAGGGCAGTGTGGCCACAGAACAGGTGCAATATCCATGCACGGGGCAGGGGCAATATCCATGCACGGGGCAGGGGCAATATCCATGCACAGGGCAGAGGCAATATCCATGCACAGGGCAGGGGCAATATCCATGCACAGAGCACATGCAATATCCATGCACGGGGCAGGGGCAATATCCATACACGGGGCAGGGGCAATATCCATGCACAGAGCAGGTGCAATATCCATGCACGGGGCAGGGGCAATATCCATGCATGGAGCAGGGGCAATATCCATGCACAGAGCACATGCAATATTCATGCATGGAGCAGGGGCAATATCCATGCACAGGGCAGGGGCAATATCCATGCACGGGGCAGGTGCAATATCCATGCACAGGGCAGGGGCAATATCCATGCACAGAGCACATGCAATATCCATGCACAGAGCACATGCAATATCCATGCACGGGGCAGGGGCAATATCCATGCACGGGGCAGGGGCAATATCCATGCACGGGGCAGGGGCAATATCCATGCACAGGGCAGGTGCAATATCCATGCACAGGGCAGGGGCAATATCCATGCACAGAGCACATGCAATATCCATGCATGGAGCAGGGGCAATATCCATGCACAGAGCACATGCAATATCCATGCACAGGGCACATGCAATATCCATGCACAGAGCACATGCAATATCCATGCACAGGACATGGGCAATATCCATGCACAGAGCAGTGGCAATATCCATGCACAGAGCAGGGGCAATATCCATGCACAGAGCACATGCAATATCCATGCACAGAGCACATGCAATATCCATGCACAGGGCAGGGGCAATATCCATGCACAGGACATGGGCAATATCCATGCACAGGGCAGGGGCAATATCCATGCACAGAGCAGGTGCAATATCTATGCACAGGGCAGGGGCAATATCCATGCACGGGGCAGGTGCAATATCCATGCCAGCACCCAATGGCAGCCTAGGGAATCTGTCCCAGGCAGCGGGAAGGTGGGATAACAGTGGAGGCACCCACTGCAGGAAAATGCAGTAAGGACAATGTGTGACACCCAAAACTTGACACAGTGACAAATGTTAAGCTCAGGACCACCTCTGTAATGGAAACTCATTGAACCATCGCAGATAGGCTGGAAGGGACTTTAAAGACCATCCCGTTCCACCCCTGCCATGGGCAGGGACACCTCCCACCATCCCAGGGTGCTCCAAGCCCCATCCAACCTGGCCTGGAACACTTCCAGGGATGGGGCAGCCACAGCTTCTCTTTGCAGCCTACGCCCGGGCCTGTTGCCCTCACAGGGCAGGATTTCCTCACACTGACCCGTCTAACCCTGCCCTCTGGCAGGGCTGTCCCGTCACTACCTGCCCGGGTATAAAGTCCCTCTCCCGCTCTCTCACCAGCCGGCTGGCAGAGCCAGGTGAGAAGCTCTTTCTACCCGCTCCCTCCTCCCTCGCTATTGCTGAGCCTGGATTCCTGAGGAGCTCCTGGCCCGCTGCGGCTGCGGCTCCGCCTGAGCCGTCACTGCGGGGGCCCCGGTTAAACCCGCTGGGTTCGATCCCCCGCATGCCGGCACTGACCTCAGCACCACCACGATGGGGCTCTCGCTGCCCGTCACCACCATGAGCCCCTTCCAGATCATGAGGGCGGAGGACACGATCATGCCGAAGTTGAGCACCTGGTAGTAGAGCTGGGGAGCAAGGGGTGGGTGAGGCCCCGCCGCCCGCGCACGGCGAGGCGCACCGGCCCCGCCTGCCCTCCCGCCCTCCCGGCGCTGCCCCCCGGCCCCTCCGGCACCTGCCGCTTGTTCATGCGCCGCACATCGTCCAGAAAGTCCAGCGACAGCATCGCCGCCGCCACCGCCGCCGCCGCGCCCGCACGGCCCCGCTTCCGCTTCCGCCTGCCCGACACGTCACCGCCGCTTCCGCCGCGCGGGAACCGGGCACCGGGGCGGGAACGGAGCGGGGCGGGAACGGAGCGGGCCTCAGCCCACAGAGCCCCCGCACCCGGCACCCGCAGCCAGCGCAACACCCGCAGCCAACACAGCGCCCATCCAGCCAAACACCGCAGCCAGCAATGCCCCGCTCCATCAAAAGCTGTCCAACCCGTGCCCGGTTCCATCCTGCCATCCAGGGAACACACAGCGAACCAAACACACAGCGAGACAAACACACACCGAACGAAACCCACACGGAACCAAACACACATTGAACCAAACTCAAATGGAACCAAACACACACTGAACCAAACACACGGCAAACCAAACACACATTGAACCAAACTCTCATCTATCCAATCCCACACTGAACCAAACCCACACAGAACCAAACCAAACACACACTGAACCACACAGCGAACCAAACCCACATTGAACCAAACTCAAATGGAACCAAACCCACATTGAACCAAACTCAAATGGAACCAAACCCACAGCGAACCAAACCCACACTGAACCAAACCCACAGCGAACCAAACACACAGTGAACCAAACCCCCATTCAACCAACGCCAGACACCCCTTACACTCCACACCCCATTCGGCCAACATTTCATCCAACCTACACCCCCCTACGACAGCCCTCCCCACCACCCCCCATCCTACAGACACCCCACATCCTACAGACACCCCATATCCAGCCTTTACTCGTCCAACCAACACACCATTCAGCACCCAGACAGCTCCGTATCCAAGCATCACGAGACCACATGGTGAGGAGCCCAAGCAAGGAGATAAATAGTTCTTAAATTATTTAAACATTGTCAGAGTAAACAATAACAAGCGGAGTTCTGGCTCAACAGAATGAAAAAAAAATAATGGTATAGAAGGTAATTGTATTACACAAAGCATGGGTGTGACAAGGAATGAGGGAGGAAAGAGAGAGTCAATGTGACTACATGGAAAGAAACATCTCCTAAAGGATGGGAGTGCCGAGCCACAGCAGCACAGGAGCTATGGAGATACTGATGGCTGCAGGATGGTGGCTCCTGCTGTTCCAACACCTCTGTGAGCTGAGCTCTGCTCCTCTCCCCTCAAAATGAGCTGTCAGGGAGCCCTGGCACTGACACATGGGGAGCTCTGGAATAGTTTCACTCCAGCTGACCCCACTGATGGGGGATTTACCCCCTTCTGGTGATGGTGCCAGGCTGAGCTCCACACTGGGATGAGCCACGGGGCCTGGCAATGCCCACCCCAGGATGGCTTCCACAGACACACGGCCAGCACGGCCCTCCTCAACACCCTACTCACCAAGGAGGACTGGGGCCACAAAATCCTCTTTCAAGGATGATTCAGGTCCAAGACATTTTTCATTAAACTGTGTTTTGGAAAAGAATGTTGTTATTTGGGCATAACTAAAGAATAACCAGCACAACTTCCAGCTCGAGGCCATCCCGTGTAACGCGGATCCCAGATCGGCCAGCACGGTCCCGACAAGCGCGTTCGGCTGAGCCAGCGTTATGAGTTAAAATGAGTAACACAAAGGCAGGATGGGGAGAGAAAAAAGAAGCCATAAATAGAAGGAGAAAGAAAGGGAGATTGGGAAGGCGAGGCTGGGGCTCTGGGCAGAGGCTGAGGCGGTGCACACTCAAAGGAGGAGAGCTCATCTGCAGGAAACTGCAGCTGCAAAGTGCTCCTGGATCCTCAGGAGCTGGCCAGACCCCACTGAGGGCTCTGGCCCTGCTTTCCCTTTTCACCTCTCTGGGCTGGCAGAGAGTTAGTGCTTAGGATGCAATGGCAGGGTTGGTTTTGTTTTTTTCTGTTTTAAATTTCCCTTACAAATAGGAGTTGCAACGTCCATCTCAAGAAATCAACAGAATATTTCAAAGATTTGCCCCATCCCCACCCTGTATTTTGAGTAGAAACCCCTCAACAAAAAACCCCCAATCAACCAAAAGGGCTTTTTTTTTTTTTTTTTTTTGCTTTTAAGTCTTAAGAGACTTTGAATGATTGTTCTGTGAGGTGCTGTTGGGGCCTTCTGCTCCACACGTCTGACTGTGCTCACAAAGAGCTGAGTCCCTTTTGCACTCTTTGTATTTGTTCTCCTCTTCCGCCGTAGTGTTCAACTCGCCATTGTAGTCCTCGTGTCCATTCTTACCCATCTCTATTTGTAACTTCTGCCTTTCATCCTCCTCCTCCTCCTCCTCCTCCTCCTCCTCCTCCTCCTCCTCCTCCTCCTCCTCATCTTTGACTTTATGAACGATGAAGAGGTGTCTGTTGAGGGAGATGTGGGAGGTGTAGCAGAGGCCGCAGAACAAGCACTGGAAGGTGGAGCTGTCGCTCTTGTGCCGGGGGATGTGTTCCTGGAACTCAGTCCGGACGTCCGTGGCAAAGCCGCACTTGGCGCATTTCCAAGGCGCTCGCAGTTTTTTGGCGGGCGGCGCGTCCGAACCCGCAGCGCTCTCTGCCTCACCCAGCTCATCCCGTGCCATCCTCTTTGGAGATCTGGCCTTTAAAAAATAAGATTAAAAAAGTTACTTCATCATTTGAACCCACAGAAAAGTAAGTGCTAAAATCCACACGCAAGTCTGGAGATGCCTGAGGGTGAAGTCATGCCTAGGGATCCCTTCCCTCCCCACACCCAAACACCTCACCAGGGCACAGAATTTCAGCTGCTGTGCTGTGATGTGAGATGGGAATGCTGGGAGAGGCTGGCAGGGCACAAACATGATGGAGAAATAGTTTAGAATCAAGGAATCATGAAATGGTTTGGGTTGGAAGGGACTTTAAAGCTCATCCAGTTCCACCCCCTCATGGGCAGGGACATGTTCCACTATCCCAGGGTGCTCCAAGCCCTGTCCAGCCTGGCCTTGGACACTTCCAGGGGTAGCCATGACCTCTCTAGGTAAAAATCTGGTTTGGTGTGGGAAGGAGGAGCCCACAGAAGAGGGACAGCTGAGGGACACAGGGGTGGTCAATAGCCCAGACAACGCTTCTCAGATTACACTCTGAACATTCTCCCCTCCACTCAGATTTTGTCCTTGTGGCATCTTGTCACAGACATTTTTTCATAAAGATCCTTTCTTTTAGGAATTTTCCTCTTCTGGGAAGCTGAGGCCCCAGAAAGAGAATGTAAACAATAATTATCTGCTGATGTGGAATGCAACAGGTGCATCTGTGATTGGCTCATGTTCCATGTTTACAATTAAGGGCCAATCACAGGACCAAGCTCTCTGGGAGACAGATTCACAGAGAGCTCTCTTGTTTTTAGATTCCTATGCTATTCTTAGCTTAGAAGCTTCTGCAACTTCTCTCTCTATTCCTATTAGTATACTCATAATGTATTATATATCATATATTAACAAATCCAGCCTTCTGATCATGAAGTAAGAGTCTCGTCTATCTCTCTCACCCTGAAGAACCCTCACAAGTCATGCAATAGCATCTCTCAGTAACTCATCCTCTCTATCTTAAAATCTTGCAGCTTCTTCTCCTTTGAGGATGACTTGCTTAAATATGCCCCTGCAGTGATATGCAAAATGTGTATTTTTAAAATAAATGGAGCAAAGAAGCCCAAAGCAGCCAACCCTCCACTCCAATCCAAAACAAAAATCAGTAGAACAGTTACAGCTGCTATATGAAATTACACACTTCTACTTAAGAAAAATGCAGTTCTCATAGGTAACGGATCTAGCAAGTACTTTAAAACAGAAAATAAATCTTTTATAAGTAGCAGAAAAAATAAGGGAGAAAGAAGAAAAATGTGCCATGCTCGTGAATGGGGTACCAGGGGAAAACAAGGGTAAAAACATACTTAAATAACAAAATAGACTGAATAAATGCCAGAGTAGATCTGGAGAAATGCAAGATGAAATGCATGGAGCTGTCATGGAGCTGGTGCAGCTCAGCTGCACTGACACTGCTGCCCCTGCCCCTGCCAGAGGGAACCAAGCTGGATGGAACTGAGTGAGGGAAGGAGATCTGCCCCAAGGGTGGGAGGCTTTGACTGGCACGAGGCCACAGCTCGACGTAACACCCCGAATGAACAGCTACTAGCCAAGCACATTTAATTGCACATTTAATTTTCCATGAAAATAGGGATCAGTTACTTCTGCTCTGTCTCTCTCTGGAGCTTTCACTTTGGCCATCTGGGATAAGTCTGGGTTTTTGATGCCGTGCATGAGGCTGATGTGGTTCTCCAGCATGAATGGCTGAGGAAATGTCTGATTTTCATCTGTGCAGTACCTTGGAAATAAAAAAAAAAAAAAAAGAAGAATACAATTTATTAGAGGATATGCTCTTTGTATTGTGCCAAATCAAGAGGTATAATTGGAGACAGACTCTGGTAAGTAATGTACCATCAGATTACCAAAATACACAGCAAAGCAATGTTTTAATAATAAAATATTACACTGAGAGAAATCTAGAACAGTTTGGAGTTTGCCACAGTGCTCATGAATGAGAGTAGGACATGTCTTCTTTCAGTGCTAAATAAATGTAGGGACTAGAGGGGATCAGGCACCTGTGACAGATGCCAAAGAGGATAAATGATCAGGATGGAAAATACATGGGAGAACAACAAAAATGGACTCTGAGATGAGAGAACCACACAGAGAGAGCTGGTGACTCGTGTGAGACCTGGGAGGTGTGTGACACAACCCAGCCCTGCACCCAGGGAGAACCAGCACTACAACCACCAGACTGTGCCACAACACAGCTAAAATTCTTACCAAGCTGCTGAAATTCCAACTTTTATCCCAACAATCTAGGCAGAAACACTCATGAACACGTCACTTATATGTAACCCATGTTCAAACCTGGCAGAGCTGCTCCAGAGCTGGCTGACCTCTCAAAAAGGAGCTGGTGAGGGGGATGTGCTGTCTGCACCTTGGCTCCTGGATCACTGAGATCTCCTGCAATAGGTGCCAGGCCTTGCAGACATAAACCACCCCCCTGAAGTGCACAGAGGGCTCTGTTAGCAATTGGGGAAGCCAAAATTGAGTATTTGTGCTGTTCTTGCCAGCACAACAGGGTGAAAGTCCATCACACACAGACCTGAGCAAGGACAAGTGACACCAGAGCCCCCTGAAGTGCCCTAATTGCATCTGGGACAGAGCACAACAGAGAGAAGCTGAAGTGTCTCTGGATAACAAAGATACCTTCTAAAAGAACAGAAGAAGATTCCTACTGATCTTCCAGTATAACTAGAGGGAAATTAAATGATGTGAAAATGCAGACATGCATTTTGAATCTTTGAATACTTCTGGGTTTTAACAGGAATCGCTCAGAGGCTAAATCAATATTTAATGATGATGGAATTTTTCTTCTTTGTGGAGGAAAGCTGAGAGGTTATTAAGTGGTATTTATCAAAAATAAACATGTTGAAAATCAAGTGTTTCAGACACTTTGTACTCAAGACTTGGAAAAGAAGAGTAAGATAACAATAACCAAGTGAATTATGAAAGAAAATACACAATACATCACAGTATTTTGCAATTTGCCCTAATTTAGAATTCTTCTCATGTGAGCAGGGAAAGATGCTTGCCTAACCTGAATGACTCCAGTGACAAGCATGGCAGGAGGGTGTTCAAGCAAGTCCTTCATGACTGGTTGCTCCCTACAAATTTATCCCAAGCCAGAGACCTAAGCAGGGCAGGGGGAAAAAGGGGAAATCACAGCTGGGAATGTTAGAAACCAGAGGAAGGTCACCTACAAGCAAGAGTCACAAAAATTGTCAATAATCAGATCCATGACAGATTTTATTCATGTTTCACATGGAAACCCAGGAGAAGAGGGTGACATGAAGTTAAGGCATCAAAACCCCTGAAGACAGTAACAGGTGAGAGTGACACAAAATGCCAAACAGGAGGAAGGAAAAGAGACACCAGAACCAGAAGAAAGGAGGAGCAGTGGACATGTGATGTGCTGAAAAGAGTCAAGGAGGAATGCAGAGACTGGAGAGTAAGAGTTTTAGAGCAGTGCTCTATAAGCTAAGAGGGATCAAATGGAAGACAGGACAAGAGACCTCAAACCAAACAAAGAGCAGCTCTTAGAGATGCTGGGAGAGTATTTCAAGGAAGAGGTTTTCTCTGCAGAATGCTGTGATTTCAGTGAGTCTGCCCTACAATGATGAAGAGAGCACAACCACTGTCCAATTAAGACTTCATCCACAGATTTTTGGAAGGAGCAAGCACAAGCTGCAGAATTAAATGCAACCACAATTCCCTTAGATTGCTAGCTGTGTTTTCTCTGCTGGCATGATCACTGCCCCTTGGGTGAACCAGTGGATCCACAGCTGTGTGTTGTTGTGAAAAGTAACAAGGTAATGCACTGCAGGCTGGCATATCCTAGGCTGTCAGGAATTTCCACACAAATCCTTCTTCCCAGGAACATCTTCCCAGAAACATTCCACTTTAAAAACAACTGACCCAGAGAAAACAGATTTACACAGATCAGGTGAGTGGAACACCCAAGACCATCACCCACAAACTTAAAGCTGAATGAAACACAATAGGAGCCAACATTTCATCTCCTCCAGAGGTTCCAAGTCAGAGCAGTTACAAGAAAAGGAAAGTTTAGAAGTCCTGGATGGAAAAATGTCTCAGGAATGTATTCCCAGTGGTAATGCCTGTGCTGTATCAATTTACTAAAAGCTGCTGTGGCTCACTAGGTAGTTCAAAGAAACACAGTACATGAGGGAATGTACTTGTGCTCTTCAGATATTGGTATGAGGTTTTAGCAACTTCAGTGCAGTGAAGTGACAACAACACACATCAAAAATGCTTGTATTAAACCAAAATTTTAGATAAATTAGAAAAATCCTCCAACCATCCATCACTGCAAACTTATTTTCCAACCCAAATGCTTTCATCCTATTTCAAAAGGATGTCTCAGAATGAGACAGGAAGGAATTTTGCATGGTCACTCAGCAGACAACTCTATCTGCAGCAGATATAAAGGTAGATTCGTAAGCACTGGGCTTTGTCCTGAACTGAGATTGTATCCACAGTGAAAACACATGGACCAGCAATGATCTTCATTCACCACTGATTTCCATAATTTGTCTGAAGTCTCCAGATCAATTTTCCAGCTTTGAGGTGTGACTTCCCAAGCAATTCCAGCAAGATTAATTCTGTGCAGTCAGTTCTGCCCTTCCACAGCAGTGCCAAATCTGGTTCATTATTAGGATTTTACATACCTTCTGCACCCAAGGAGAAGGCACAAGAGTGCTGCATGACCACACCAACCACAAAGCAGTGAAAGACTGACCCAATATTTTATTGGCTGAGCCACAACCATGCAAAAAATTAATCTCATTTACCACCTTGTCCTGGGTTGACTATATGATGCTTTTATCCCCAATTCTGTTCTGTTTATGTGGAATAATAAGTTTTGCACCTTTAAGACTTGATCCAAGAGTGAAGGGGGGAGAGAAGAAGCAGCAGTTTGTTTTCAGACACTGCACTCACTCCTCCACATTCCTGCTCCTGGACTGTGCTGTCTGCGGATGGACAGACCGGGACAGAGCTCTCCTTTGCTTTTAGTTAGTTTAGCTAGCTGAGGCAAAGAAATTCCCTGGACTGTGGTTTTTTCCCTTTTCTTTGGACCTGTTTAACCTGCTCTGGACTGAACACCCAGGGGAGCACCGGCAGCTGCACCTGTGGCCCACCAGGCCGGGCCTGGCCTGTGACATTTCCAGCACTGAGGGACTGATCAGAGACTGAGTAAGCTCAGCTGCAACCCAGGGAGGGGGTTTCTCAGTTTGTCATCTCTTTTGGAGCAGCAAGAGGTTTTATTGTTTAATAAACAGGTTTTATCACTTTTCTCCAAGGACGTATTTTTCTCCTGGACCAGTTGCGGGGAGGGACCAATTCAATCTGCTTTCCTAGAGGAGCCCCCTTTGGGGATTCTCTCCAAAATTTGCCCTGAACCAGGACACACTGCAGATATCAAACCACACCTTCCCTTAAGTTTCTACAAGACATTCACTGTGCAGTTAAAAGCAAGGGAGGTTTTTTACCCACTGAGTCTCTTGTGTTTAACACATTCTCCTCCTCACTTTCCTTCAGTAACTCACAGTCAGGAGCAGACAGGAGCAGCAGACATGAGTTATTACAAGTCCCAGACTCAGAGGGTGAGGGTGCTGCTGCCAAGGGGCACAGGGTACGTACCAGCAGGTGTAGACCTTCTTTGCTGTGTCGTGGTTGTTGCGGATGTGTCTGCGCAGGCTGTTGGAGGCGTTGAAGGAGCGCTCGCACTGCCGACAGGGGTATCTCTTCATGGACTGCAGGCAAAGAGAAACACCTCTCAGCAGCAGGGACAGGGAAGGCACTGGTTGGATTCTAATTCCCCTCCTCTTCACCTGGACATTACCTCTCACATGCAAAAAAATCCCGTAATAATATGTAATTCTGCTGATGGAGATCACTAAGGCTTTGAGATCTCGCTTAGATTCAGCCCTACAGTTGGGTAATACCAGCACTGATCTTATAAAAGCAGGACTACCTAAAGCATTGATTTTATTGATGTTTTTATTAGGAATTACATATATTCACTACTGGACCCCATGCAGAATTCCCTCAGTGGAAGATCCCTTGAGCCTCAGAAGGCAGCAGGACCCCAGTTAAGTACAAGTCCACTTACCCTTCTCACTCCTGTAATTCAGCACAAGAAAAGGGCAAGATGCTAAACAGCATCACATGGGCCTTTCTGTTATCCCTATTCTGTTATCATACATTTGGATGTATGATATCCACATTCCCCTAAGAAAGTCTGTCCTTTAACCAGCCTCCTCCAAATTTTTCTACAGCCCTTTATATAACCTGCATGTACATTCCGGTTAAAATCTTCTTAGACTTGTTTAATGAATACATCTATGTATTAAACTGAAATATTTGTCCCATTTCCTACTTCTGTGACATTCAAATGGGAAAATCCAGCACTCAGCCTGCCCTCATCTTCTTCTCTTGAAGTGAGGGCATCATCAAGTGGGACAACCCAGCCCTCCTCAAATCAAGCTAGAAGGACTCAAACACAATGATCCAGATTCCCATTCATGGCTGGGTGACTCAGGATATCAAACAAGAAATCCTGATGCCAAAGTACTGAGAAATCTGGCTGCACACAGCATCTTGGCCCATGTTCTGCCAGCAACAAGGATTAGCTTGACAAAAGTAGGTCAAGGCTTGAGCTGGATGAAACACACAAAAATTGAGATTTGCAATTCTTGTAATGACAGCCCTGCAAATGGGCCTGGAATGTAGGAAACTGGTGCTCTTCCCCATCTCCCTAGCTCAAGTATTTCATTCCAGTCTTACCCTTCCATGATTTCTCTTCATGTGGGACACATAGGTTTCCCGATCAGGGATCCACTGTGAACATTCCTTGCAAGTCCAACCAGTTCTTCTCAGCCTGGACTTGGATTCAGGGTTATGTCCTTCCACCCTCATGTCTTTCCTCGTCAGAGGAGAGGGGGAAGTCCCATTGGCTACCAAGAGCTCCTTTGGTGAGGTGTGAACCTGGTTCCTTGAAGCCTTCTCAGATTTCTGCCGAAAGTTTGAGAGCTCCTCAGGATTGCGGGGGACTCCATGAACACCCTGAGTAACAGGAACAGTGGAAATGCAGGTAACATTTACATGTAATTCATATTCCACACCTTTATTTATAAATAAATACCATTCACTATTTAAATACATTATTTAAATCCCCACTGGCCAAACAACGTGTTGTTGTCTTGCTCCTGTATGCTCTCCCATTTCTCCGAGAAGCTGCTGCAGTGCTTTCCCTGACAAGAGATCTTCCCAAGAAACACTACACTTCTATTTCTGTCTCCTGCATGACAACAGCCACTCCTTGGTGCTGCCTGTTCAGCATTTTGGATGAGCCCTGGGAACTCTGGTTAAACAGGGAACATGTAATGGAAGAGAAATTTCAATTGTCATTATTTCAAGAGGCTAAGCTCCAAAAACACAGAGCTTTGGTAAGCTCTGAATGAAATGTTGCTCCAAAGCTGCTTCATTTTTGCTCAAGGGATGGAAGGAGAAAATGTTAAGTTTCTCCAAGTCTATTTCCTTCAATTCCACTCCATCTATTGATATTTACATTTTTCATGGTTCAAAACTTTGCTCCTGACATATAAGACCAAGCATAAAGCCAGGAACCAGCCTTATAAGGAATATAGCTCCAGGCTCTTTGGTTATTCAACAGGCCAAAATCCAAAAGTCCCCCAAAAAGTTATTTTAACAAAGAAAATTGAACATAAGGAAAATAATCTAAAAACGAAGAGCTGTGGGAAAGCAAAAGCAAGTAAAAGAACAACATACCAAAGAAACCTCAAGAAACTCCCCCAGGAACAACAACAGTTCATCCACACAAAAGGCTAATTTAGAGGTTTAATTGTGCACAGTAATTAATAACGGGTAAAGTCTCAACACATGAAAGCCCCAGGCATTTGGAAATCTTTCTGTGGGTTAGACACCAAACAAACCTCCAAACACAAGGGCTCAGCTGAGAAGCCTGTGTGTACTTTGCACCTGGCCCCGCTGATGCCCACAGAAGCCACAGCACTGCCAGCTCCTCAGGAACACAGACACATCACCTTCCTCCCCATCTGGAAATCTCTGGAGTGTTTCAGTGCCCATTACATCACTGTTACACCACAAATGAGGAGCATGGAAAAATGAAGTGATTTCTCTGCAGAATCAACACCAGGAAGCAGAGTAACTCCTGCTCTGCAATGTTCTAAACCTGAGGAAGATGAGGAGGCACATGGATTCTTTATTTTGCATGTAGGCACACACTAGACAGCACCTCCTAAAAACTCTACCACGTGAGGGTGATCTCAGAGGAAGTGCAATTACTCCCCTGCCACAGCCAAAAAGCCTTCAGCCACCTCAGAGGTTGAGACAAAGTTTTGTGGTGAAGATCTTGGGGTGCTGATGCACAGACTGCTGCAGGCAGGTCCCTGGGCTGGGATCTGACAATGAACCACAAGGTATCTCAGCCCCAGTTTTTTAGCACTTGTGATGAACAGCTCTTTGAAGGTCCTAGCCTTAATCTCAACTCTATTTTCCTAGCTATAACGCACCAAGATTAGCAATCATCAGCTTCACAGGAGGGCTTCAAATTGCAATTCATTACTGCATGCAAAGCACTTCCAGATTTGCAAGTTAAATATATGGGGGAGAGAGCAAGGAAGGAGTTTTGAATGGGTTTTGCTTTCAGGAATGAGCTAAAAAATCTTCAAGCTTTCTCAGTGTTAGTATAAACAAAATAAAGTCACTGATTTAAAAAAAATCTTTTTTTCCCTCATCAAAGGGCAAGCTCTTTCTTCAGAATGCCACAGAGAAATCTTCTGAGATGATTTTTGTGAGGTGTTGTTGGGCACTGAACATAAAAACATCCTAAGATAACAGAAAAATGTAGTCCCTTTACATTTATAATCAGACCTGTAAGGCTGATACTTCCAGGGCAATCACTCCTGCCTCCCTCAGTCCCCTCCTGCAGCCTGGTGTGGTTCAGAGCAGCAGGAATCAGGCTGTTAAATGCCACATAACCTCCTCTGAGGCTGCTGCAAAGGGACCAAAGCTCTCCAGGGGAGCACCCAAAATGGCAGATCCAGCTTTCACTATATAAATTCAGTAACACTGTGGGCAGAGAATAATTGCTCCTGTCTCCCAACCAACAAAAAGCTGCCACATTAATTTAATTACTTTCTGTAAGAGGCTGGGGACTCCCCATCCCTGGAAGTATTCAAGGACACATTGGACAGCACCCAGAGCAAGCTGGGACAGTGGAAGGTGTCCCTGCAGGGGTAGAATGTGATGGCCTTTAAGGTCTCTTCCAACCCAAACCAGTCAGTGATTCTGTGCTTCCATGAAAATAAGAGAGTTAAAAATCAAAGAACTTTACCTGTATAAACAAGTTTTTGTCATACAGCTAAAATGCATCAAGGTGAGAGGAACTGCCAGCACTAAGACCAACTAACACAAACCACTCCACTGACATTTCCAGATCCTGTAAGTCACTGCAGTCTATATTTTCCACCAAGATACTCCTCAAGAATCTTCCACTTCTTGAACCCCTTGCCCCACATGGTTGATGTAAATTCTCTGTGAACTCAAAAAATAAGATTTTGCAGCAGTAAGGGAGAGTTACCTACCTTGACATGCTGCATTAGCTGCTGCTTCTGCATATACACCAGCTGACACTGTGGGCACTTAAACACTCCCACTAACAACTTGCTGGGGTTCTGCTGGAAGTGCTCCTGGAGCAGCTTCTTCTTGTTAAAGACCATCTCACAAGAGCATTTGTAGATCACCCTTAAACAATTAAAGAAAGTAAATTCAGTCTCTCAGCCTCAAGAAAACAATGTAAAAAGTTATCCCAGCAACTCCAGAAAGGGATGGACTTCTGAGGAGGGCTGAGCTCTCCATGTATTGTCAACACACACCCACGTGGGCAAATGCACCAGTAACTTAACTGGGAAGAACATCAAAATGCCTCAGGCACATACCACAGCTTGCTAAAAATAAGTTTACTTCTATGCATATGCATAACCCTGTGTGTATGAGCACAGACAGATGGGAGCAAACACAAAGCAAACCAGCCAGAGCTACACACTGCTTTCAATCCCACCTTTCCATAGTTCCTCACTTAAAGCACAGATTTTTGGCACTAGCTCAAGCCTTGGAGGGAACAGCTACAGGGTGGAAAAATCAGGAGGCTTCTCTCTAGTGATTTTTGGGGGTAACACTGCCTGGGATAACTCTCCTCTTCCATAAAGTGCCAGATTCCCTGGGGACATGTACCAAGAGGTGCCACTGAGGGTCCTGCTGGACAAAGAGGTGACAATTAAATTCCTTTTATGAATGTTTAGCTCTTGCTTGTCCAAAGCCCTCTCCTCCTGCCCAGGAGACTGTGTTTGTACCAAGGCATGCTCTGGTTTGGAACAGACCCCTGCTGGCAGACAAAGCAGCAGCTCACCTTATACAAGGATAAAAAACAAAACTAGATAAAAAACTGTGAGGGAAAGGGGGAATCCTGGATCCATCCAGCAAAGGAGAAGAGATAAAACCAAAACACTTACTGAGTAGTCTTGTGAGGCTCTGCTGGGTGCTGGCTGGCCACGTGAGCCATGGTGGTGTCAGCAGACTTGAAGGCCTTGGGGCAAAAAGAACACTTGTGGAAGACTTCGCAGTGTTTCTCGTGGATGTGCACTTTGAGCATGGCCAGGGTCATGAAGACAACTCCACAGTGGATGCACCTGGAGGAGGCAGGACAAAGAGCTGAGTTATAGCCACAGCACCACTTCCATCACACCCATGGAATGGCACAGATGGAAGGAGGACCAGGCTGTGGTGGGTCCTTGATTCAATCAGTTCAATCTCTTCTGTGTTAATGTGGAAGAGTCAAGGAGGAATACAATACAGGAATCTGGGCAGAACTCACAGCTAAATGGTACCAACAAGATCTATAAAAGAAACCTTCAGAGACTAAAACAACCCAAAAAAGAATGAAGATGTGGTTCAACAGAATGTCAGCCCTGTACCTGTGAAAGCCAATTCCAGCACAGTGCACAAGTGAAAGACTAAGTACCTGATGAGATCTCCCTGTGGCAAAAAGCAGCACAAATACCCAGTACAAAATAAAGAATATCCACTCAGGAATCTTCAGCAATTGCTACTGCAGTGAACTCCAGAAAATCACAGCAGCAACAGAAACACCCAAGAAACTGATAAAGCTCATTAAGATACAGGTGCTGCCTAGAAAGTGCTTGTCTGGAAGGGCTGTTTGGCTGCTCAGGGAAGAGAAAGGGAGAAGCAGAAAAGGATCTTCTCAGCAGCTGAAAACAAGGCCAAGAGGAGAGCAGGGCCACCCTGCTGTTCCCAGCTGGCCTCTCCTCCAGACACACACCTGTGACAGGTCCTGCCTCACATTCCCACAAGATGGCAACAATCAGCAGCCTCACTTCATCTCACTTTGACACTCCCCACATCTGCCTGCTGTGCTCAGAGAGGCCACACTCCAGCTCAGAAGGGCATGTGAGGATGCAGACACCTGTCCCCAGTACACCAGCACAGGGTTTGGTGCACCTCTGCTGATGTGGGACCAGAACAGCCTCTGCCAAGGATATTCCACCAGAATGACACCAGTGGAACTCTGCTTAAGCCAGCACTGCATGTCCAGCTGTTAGAGCAGGGGAGCCCAGCCTGGCAATGCAAGGGCCAACCCTGCACAGGTGGGATGTGAGAGATGCACAAGGGATGACCTCCTCACCTCATGAACAGGTTTTTGCTCCCTTTCCCTCCTTCCCCTGAGGGCTGTGTCTGCCCACAGCACTGCTGGGGGAGTGTGCTCGGTGCTGCTGGCACAGATGGACCCCAGCTATCGTGCCCTGGCACAGCTCCAAGCCCCTATCATAAACAAACAAGCTGCTGGAATATCCTTCCCTCCAAACCAGCCTCCCAGCAGCGTTTAGGAAACAAGCCCAGGCTTTGAAGTTGCACTTCAAAAGCTCATTAGGCAGAAGCCAGCCTGAAGGAGCCAAACCCTCTCCCCCACACTTTTAAGAAAACACAGAATTGCTGTTTTCTTAAATTTCAAGAGGGAAGCAGTGACAGAAGCTGGTGTGACCTTTGGGGAAGCATGAAAACATTCTGCTGGGGTAGTTCTGCCTTCAAGCCTGATCCTCAACACGAGAGGGGGAGAGAGACTTTCCAACACAGTAACTAACACCAGGAACCAGGTTATTGTGGAAGAATGAATTCCCAAAGTATAAATGGAAGAACAAATACCAATCCTGGCAGTAAGGAATATCCAAGGGGCTTCCTCCACAAATACTCCCTGAATTAAAAAGAGATGGTTCTGCCTGATGCTTGATTTTGGGAAGTACTTCATTAAGAATGAGGACTGAAACAAGCACTAACTCAGGGTCAAAGAATCACAGGTTAATTTAATTTACACTAAATGGAAGTCTAAACAACAGCCACGTTGTAATTAAGAATCCCAGTGCCAGAAGGACAAGGTCTCATAAACTAATTAGCTGAACAAAGTGGATGGAGGATGTCAAGGGGCTTGCCATGTAATTCCTGCAAATTGCAAATCCTGCTATCATCCCCAGTGCTGCTGGATCCCTCAGGGCAGGGAGGGCTGGCTGGAAGTCTTGGAAAGCATCCTGTGAGGGGAGATAACAGCTACAAGATGTTGTCTTAACCCTCAGAACGCTTTCTATGCCATCACCTTCCAGCCCCTCAATTCTCCAAATGGCACCAAGCAGAAAAATGAGTCCCAAATTAGTGGGGACACCTGGAAGGGGCTTGGAAAAAAATGGGGAAGGTGATACTTAGAGCCAAGAAGAAAGGAGCATTAAGCACAATCTTGTAAAGTTTCATTTTTAACTGTAGAAGACCATTCTCATTTTCAGTGCATTCACTAGCCATGACTCAACTCCAAATAAAACAACCATAGCCCAAATTTAATTAAAAGCATAGGGTTATGAGCAGAAAAGGAGACAGAATAAGGACTTATCACAAAGCCAAACCTGTGCTCCAGAAATTCAAGAAAAATAGGGACATAAAGAGAAGCAGCTAAAGTCAAGCTGATCCCAGGAGGGATTTAAAGAATTCCTCAGCTTTTCAGCTCTGCAAGTAAGAAATGTGAAAGAAAAGAATTAAGTCACTCTGTGACTACAGGGCAGATGCCACAGATTATCTAGATATGGTTCTGCAACCAGAATTTATCTCTTCTGTTTTCAACAATGTCAGTGACATCAGCCCTGCAGCAGAGTCAGGCAGGATAACAAGGATGGCACAGTCAGACATTGACCTGTCTGGTGGACCCAGCTTTCAGAAATGAGCTTCATCAGATGTGAATTAGAAGAGAAGTTAAAGAAATTCAGCTTTTAGAGAAGCTGGGTAAAGCTAAAAAATCTTTAAGTATAATTTGTGAGCTTTGCCTTCATTTAGAGCTCCATTAATGTCCCTGGAACAGAGAGCAGGTATCTGCTAAAGACATCTGCAGAAAGATGGAAGCTCTCCTTGCTGGATTCCCAGGTGCCACTGACGTCCCAAGAACTGCACCAAACCCAAGTTAATTTTCTGACATCTCCTCCATACCCCTTTTTCCATCTCAGGGAAAACATTTTTTGCTCCAGCTTTCCTCCTCCCCAGATTAACTCCTTTTCAAACAGCCCCAGTTTGAAATATGTGATGGAATTAATTCTTTGTTGTGGGCTGGGTCTCCTCAAATCAGATCCCACATTAAAAAACCTTATCTGTATATAATTAAACTCAGAATTAGTTTGTTATGTGCCTCTTGTCTTCACAGTTGAAAGAAAAAGCCCTTGAAAACCTCAGTGTGATTCAGACCAAACCACACAGCAGAGCTTCCTGAAGTTGCAGACATCTTAAAAGAACATCTCCAAGAGCAGAAATTGCCCTGTTTGTTTGAATTCTCAGAGTATTTATTGGCAACCAAGAGAAAAACAGAACTTTAAGGAAACTCAAAAGATCACCCAGTCTCATCTCCCAAGCAAAGCATCATGTGTTAAGGGCTGTGCTGCAGCCCAGGTGATCTAAACATGAAAAGGAGGGAAGGCTCATAGGGAAAAGTAACATGTTATTAGAGCAAGCAGTTTACTTGGAGAAAAGATATTGTACCACATCCAGAACCTTGGGAGCCTTCTCCACCTGTCTCAGCTCATGAGAAATGTTTGGACATTTGCAGGGGCATAGAAGGAAATAATCTGTGCCCTTCTCATAAAGGCATACATCCTCAGCCCATTACAACTGACATAAATATATATTCAAGCCTTAAGGAGATTTACAGGATTAAGATCTGCAATCTTTTTGCTGTAAGTATCAATCCTGAGACATCCAGCTGCAACATGAATTCAATACAAGAGCTTTTCAGCTCAAAGACACCACAAAATAATGTCTGCTCTCAGAAATCTCTCTTAAATCCAGTTAGTAATTATTTCCCATTTCAAATGTGTCCTGTCATGCAGAAAACCATGCCAAGCTCCAGCTACATCCACTTTCAGTTCTGCTGTAAGAAAGACACAGTTCAGAGTCACAGAATGTTGGGACTTTTAAACTCATCCCATCCACTCCCTGCCATGGGCAGGGACACCTTCCATTACACCCAGTGGTTTCAAGCCCTGTTCAACCTGGCCTTGAGCACTTCCAGGGATGCATGTCCTAGTTTCAGATGGAACAGAGTTCATTTCTTCTCAGTAGCTGCTCCAGTGCTGTGTTTTGGATTCAGCATGAGAATAACACTGATAACACACTGATGTTTTGCTTTTGCCAAGTTATGTTTATCCTAAATCAAGGACTTTTTGTGTGTGTGTGTGTCTCCTGCTCTGCCAGTGAAAAAACACTCAAAACAAATCAGGAGAGAGCACAGCCACAGCCTCACAAGCACACCCAAACTGCAGAGGTGTAAATCCAGCTTCACAGGGAGCCTGAGCTCCCTGGCATGGATGTCCTAGTTTCAGATGGAACAGTTAAAGTCCTCTCAGTAGCTGCTACAGTGCTGTGTTTTGGATTCAGAATGAGAATAACATTGATAACACACTGATGTTTTGCTTTTTGCTAAGTTAGGTTTATCCTAAGTCAAGGACCAGGTTTTTTTTTCCTCCTGCTATGACAGTGAGAAGACACACAACAGAATCACAGAATAATGAGGTTGGAAGAGACCTCTGAGATTACAGAGTCCAACCTGTGCCCTAACACCTGACCTAGACTACAGCACCCAGTGCCATGTCCAGTCTGTTTTTAAACACACCCAGAGATGGTGATTCTACCACCTCCCTGGGAAGAGCATTCCAGTATTTTATTATTCTTTCAGTGAAAAATTTCTTCCTAATACCCAAGTCAAGCTATACCTCCCTGACATAGCTTGAGGCTGTGTCCTCTGGTTCTGTCAGTGCTGCCAGGTGGGAGAGACCAACCCCACCAGTCACAACCTCCCTTCAGGGAGCTGTAAAACAAACTGGGAGGGAGCACAGCCAGCACAGCTCTCAGGATTCTGCTGCTCACAGTGACCCCAAGATGTGTCAGAAAGTCGCTTTTCCCAGTCTGGTGGTCGAAGAAGAAGTCAGGACTCTTCTATTCTTGTTCTCAAGGTTGTTTATTGTTTCTTATCTATAAAATTCTTTCTGTGGCCTGCCTAGATCTGCTCAGCAGGTCAGACAGAGGCACTCTGCCTGCCCTCAGAGGTGGTGTTCTCTTTTTATACTAAAACTATGTGTACATTATTGACCATAATTTCCCAATACCCATCACCTCTATGTTAGACAGTGAGCTTCCACTCTAAACCAATCCAAAAGTGCCAGCATCACAGCAGAAGATGGAGGCCAAGAAGAAGAAGAAGGAGAAAGGCTGGACACGCCCAGATTCCTCCATCTTGCCTCCTGAACCCCATTCTAAAAACCCCAAAAATCTATTTTTCACCCCGTGACAAACTATTATTCTACTTAGACTTTCATGGCTTGCAGATCCTCATATAAGGTTAGTAATTTTTTCCATGGACTATAATTGTTGACACCCAACCAAACCATGATTGGCAAGTGGGCTCAAAAGAACAATTCAGTCAGCAAAATTCAAAAGAGAAGCGTTGACAATTCGGACCCAAATTGTGATGCAGAAATCTTCCACTGGGCCAAGACAAAAAGAGCTGCTGTATCCCTGTTCCTTCCATGGGTAGCAGCAGCAAAAGACACAATGTGTAACCTGCCTGGTAGGGATTCCATTGCAAGCTGGAGAGCTCACAGACAAGTTAGAAACACCCAAATCCCAAACCAAATCACACACAACCCCACAATATCCATCACCAGCAAGCTGTAATGATTAAAACCCCATAGAAGACTGGCTGCCAAAGTTACCCAGAGCTGCTCAGGAGCCTCAACAGTTAGAGCTGTTGGGTTCCTCCCCTGCACCATACTGCATACACTTCTTCTTTATCCCATGTTCCAACACCAAACCTTTTAACAACATTAAACACTGAGAGGAATTCACTGCCAATAGGTGCTGTGAGGTTTTAAGCCATGTTGCAGCAGACAATCCGTACCATTCACATCCCAAAAGCCTCCCTAAAGGTTTGTTTTTAATTTGTGGGAATCGGGCATGGGCAGGAATCCCTTCTGCACTTTTTGCATGGCAGTTTTTGCCTCTGAGGCCAGTTCCTTGGGAGAGGCTAGCTCTCTCTCTCTCCCTTCAATAAATTGAGAAGGGGAGCTAGGTGGTCTTGGTGAGGCCCAGCCAAGGCCTGACCCAGGTCAAAGACCCACACAAGGAATGGAGATCTGCTAGGGTTTTGGGATCACTCTTAATTTCCAGTTTCTGCAGAACAATGGTCCACGCAGTGATTTGCAAGCCCAGGTAATTCCAAGGTGGCATCCTCTGAACCTTGTCTTCCTGCAGGTAGAATTCAGCAGAGGTTAAAACTTTAACCACTAGGTCAAGTGTGCCTTGGAGCATAATGCCATTGGGGGCACACACCCAAGCACATCACATAATCCAAATCACACATGCCTTGGGCTCCGTGCCAGGGTCTCTGAGCCCCCTGGGCAGAGGTTTGGGCAATCCAGGACAGCCAGAGGGATGCCTCAGTGCAGAAGAGGTGTAAATGGCAGCTCCCAGGGAGCCTGGAGCACCCACCTGAAGCCAACCTTGCGGGAGTAGTGCAGGCAGTTCTCCTTGACGTGCGTCTGGAAGTAGGCGGAGCGGCACACGGCGCCGCACTCGGGGCAGCAGTACGGGGACTTGTGAGCGTGGATCCTCTGGTGGGCACAGAAACTGCACTGGTTGGGCAGCATCATCTGGCACACTTGGCACGTCTGAGGGAAGAAAGGTTACATTTGGGAGTTATTGTCTACTTGGGGTTTTTTTCCCTCCCTAAATTCACCCTAGAAAACTTCCAGGTTTGAAGGAAGAACAGGCATACTGCGCTAGCAGCAGCATCAACTGCACAAAGTCTTTAACTAATCTATCACCTTATCCCAACATCTTCCACAGTTAACCATTCCATATTTAAACCACACTTTTTATTGTTTATTTCATTTTTTCCCCATAAAAAGGAAAGCAAACTCACCTTTTAACTCTCATGAGCAGCATCAACTTCACAAAGCTCTTTAACCAGTCTCCTATCATCTTTTCCCAACATCTTCCACCATTCCATATTTAAACCACAGCTTTTATTGCTTATTTCCTTTTTTCCCCATAAAAAAGGAAAGCAAACTCTTTCACCTCTTAGCTCTCATGAGCAGCACCTGCTCAAACCTCTTTAACTAATCTCCTATCATCTTTTCCCAACTTCTTCCACAGTTAACCATTCCATATTTAAACCACATTTTCATTGTTTATTTCCTTTTTTCCTCATAAAAAGGAAAGCAAACTCACCTCTTTGTTCTCATGAGCAGCACCAACCGCACAAAGCTCTTTAACTAGTCTATCATCTTTTCCCAACATCTTCCACAGTTAACCATTCCATATTTAAACCACATTTTCATTGCTTATTTCCTTTTTTCCCCACAGAAAAGGAAAGCAAACTCCTTCACCTCTTAGCTCTCATGAGCAGCATCAGATGCATAAAGCTCTTTAACTAGTCTCCTATCATCTTTTCCCAACATCTTCCACAGTTAACCATTCCATATTTAAACCACATCTTTTATTGTTTATTCTTTATTTTATTATTTATTCTTTTATTTTATTATTTTTTATTATTTCCTTTTTTCCCCATAAAAAGGAAAGCAAACTCACCTCTTAGCTCTCATGAACAGGATCAACTGCACAAAGCTCTTTAACTTGTCTGCTATCATCTTTTCCCAACTTCTTCCACCATTCCATATTTAAACCACATCTTTTATTGTTTATTCTTTATTTTATTATTTATTCTTTATCTTTTATTGTTTATTTCCTTTTTCCCTCATAGAAAAGGAAAGCAAACTCTTTCACCTCTTAGCTCTCACGATATTCTGAACGCTCAGCACTTTCGTTTCCTGACTTGAGAAGGAGAGCACTTTTCTCAACAAGAGTTCACCCCACACCAGAAGATCACAAAAAAGGAGGAAAATTACAGCCTGACTCCAAGCACCTGCTGCTGAAGGCAGTGCAGTCCTCATGTGCACCTTCCCCATCAAAACAACTGCTGAGTCTCTTGCAAAATTTCTTTGTATCAGATGAAATTTCAACTTTCCAAGACCACAAACTATGGTTCCCTTACAGAAACTTCCTGATGACCAGAAATAATACAAAGCCTCTTTCTCTCCCTGTTTCATCCTTAATGAAATCCATTTTTACACCCATGCTTGCTACCAAAACCTCTTTGCAGAAGCGTAATTTATTTGACACGTGAAGTTTTTATGTGGATGTATCACCGCATTTTCAACAGCTGCCAAACCTCTGCTCTCTTTCACAGGTGTCTGTGTAGTCCTGCAAAGCCCAGGAGCAGCTACTCCTCCTCTGTAGGAAGCACATTATGGGATGCCTGAGCAGGAGTAGAGCTGGAGCATATCCCAGCCCACTCTGAGCCCTCCAGGAGCAAAAACTGTCTCCCAACATTTATCATCCCATGCAAAATCACCCCTCTAACTTAAGAATAAACAGCAGCATGCAGCTAATTATGGATTATCAAATCAAGTAATTTAACTAAATAATTTACATGGATTTCACTGCTGGCAGTCAGGGTAGAAACATGAGACAGAAGCCCCTAAATCTGACAAAAAAATAGAATAAAATCAATGGCCAACTCCCTTTTCTGTATCATTGCTATTTCATGCAGCACCTCTGTGATGCTCCACTACATAACACCCATCAGGGAAATGTCAAAACCCCTGCAGGTAAGAGAAAGCATCACTTACAATAAAATGCAAAGCTGTGACAAACCTGAAAGGTTCACAGGGTGGAAGGGAATAAAAAATTAGGCACTCAAAAGTGAAAACTGCAGAAATTGCCAAATACCTGGAAAGCTTCAGATGTGACACAACTTAAGTTTAGAGGAGAAACTGTTTCTCCAGGAAGGAGAGAAATTAGTGGAAAAACCACATGGTAGGACTGCCATGTACACACCCATGGGCAATTAAAGGAAGCTCAAGAGCATTTCAAATGCTGCTGAAGTCCCTTAATTTCAGCAAACAAAACCAGTGCAGATGGGCCATGGGAATGGGAAAATGAGAAATAGAAAATCCCCCAGGACCCCTCTGCAAGGAGCTGAGTGGGACCTTTAATTCTCCAATGCACTCTCAAATCCCCAAGTAAGAGCTACAAAAGTAAGTAATAAGCAATAAATTCATAGTAAATAAGAGCAGTAAGTAATAAGTAAAATCAGTTTTATTGTGTTTAAGATATTTTTTTCCTAACTGGCTTGAGAATGAAGAATTTATCTCCCTGGCATTATTCAAATGGGACTTCTTGCTGTGATCTCAACTATTATGTAAGGCAGAGGCACCACAAGCACAAGCTGAAAGCACCTTTGCCCCAGTAACTCAGAGTGAAACACTCTCTCCAGATCCTGCTTTGTCAAAGTCAATTTAGTTTTGATTTTAAGTCAGTTTGAGGCTCACCTCTTCCTCCCCTGCGTGTCATACCCACTGCTCCCAGAATCAATCAGCATTTTGAATTTTCACCATCCTGTGTGTTCTTGTGCTAAAATATGCCAAACCCACTGAGGATTTGATGAGCTCCATGCCTGGGCACTGCTCCTGGGGATGTCAGAGGAGCAGCCAGCTCCTGTCACCTCCTGCATTATGTGAAAGGGTCCCAGGGACCAAAATCATACCAACACAGGCCAGGAAAGCTTGGGGACCAAAATTGTGGTTATCTACTTCAGGCCTGGCAAAAGCCTGCCAAAAAGTGTGGACACATGATACAGAATAAAAAGCAATACTCAGTGAGGATAAAGCTAAATTAATTAATTCATTGCTCCTGCAGGCACCACTGAAGGAGCTAAAAGGATTCCCACACTGACACCACACACCACAGGGGGGACAAAAACCAGCCCAAGCCTCCAAATTCACATTGTCATGTGAAGAGCCAAGACATTGGACAGTAAACAGAAGAGAGATAAATGAGTAAGAATAAGGAAAATCTCATCCTCAAGCAGCATTACTTCTGAACTTGGGAAAAGTCAATGCAGCTTCTCCCTTGTGGCCCCAGGGAACAATCCAGGCTCTCCTGAGGAGTCAACAACCACAAGGGTAAGGAAGATCTGAGCTCCAATGGATCATCAGGATACCTGGATTCCCCAAACAGCTTGGCAACATCCTTCACTACAGGATTTTGAGGAGGTACCACCACATAAAAGAAGGAGTTTGCTTGGATAATTCAGTGGTTAGAAGAAAAGACAGAGCAAGGTCCCCAGGAAGTTCTGCTGGCATTTTGGCTCTTCAAAATAACCTCCAAATATCTGGGAAAGTTAAATGGCAAAGATTGATGATCATAATCCAGTAACTCAGCATGTTATATACATAAGGGCTGACCACGAGGACTGGCTGCAAAAAGACACAGCCATGTGTCTTGGCTCATTTTATTACCCTCAGCCCTACACACAAATGAGTAGGAAGGAACCAAGCAAGGAACACATTAGAGCTGAGGAAGGTTCCAGTAAGAGAAAAAAAACATAATGGTGTCTTCCTGCTCACACTCATCCTTTTCTCAGCAGCTGCAGGTACAGCTGCAGCCACCCTGCCAGGAGGATCACAGGAGGTTCTGCTCACCCTTTGGCAGCAGGAGCCAGGGTGCAGCCATGCTGGGCTCCCCACCAAACACTCAGTCTGGGACTCAGACTGGCTCCTCCTTCTGCAACTCCTCTGCTCCCTATGAGAAATTATTACTTGGTTCCAGATGTCACATTTTTATCTCTCTCCTAGTTTTCCATGACTTTTCAAAGAAGTCTGGCAGCAATTTGAGACATTCATTAGTCAGTTATTTCTAAAACATGTTACCAAGACAGGATTCAGTTGTGTAATGTCTGTGTTTTTCATACTCCCATAGCCTATGCTTTAATCAAGAGTTATTTATTACAAATCTTCTTTAATTCTGGTTTGCCTGCCACATTTCATTCGGGCTTTTCTTCCACAAGTCACATTCACACACAGACAAATGCTCAGAAGCTCAGCCATTTTGGAATACTTGAGCTGATTCCCATTTTTACTTATTAGCTTCTTCAAAAGGGGAAAAAAATTAAATATTCACTGAGATACAGTGCAGATTGAAAAAAATATCCACCACTCAAAAAAGTTTGTCTGTTAAACCCAACCCTGTGGCCACAGAGGTGTTTGCAAATTAGGGCATTTATAGTAACACAAGAGTTTTGCCCCAGACAGTGCCTGAGGAAAGGGAATTGGCATGAGCAAAGAAACATTCCAGCAGTTTTAGTCTCTGCAGTTCCAGAGTTAAGTGATGGTCATGGAGCTCACATCCACTTAAGAGCTGCCCCCAGACTACAAGGATCCACCTTGACATGATCATCATGGAGCATCAGTTTAAAACACCTGGGCAGCAACCCTGTGGCATGGAACCAGGGCTTGGAAAAAGATTCACAAGCCAAATTATCTCTTAAAAAAAAAATACTAAAGACTCAAAGTTAAACAGTCATAGGGGAACAGAAACTGTATTTGCAGACTGTTAATGTTTCAAAAAATGCTTACCCCTAATATATTCAAACCAAAAATCCCCTACCAGTGGTGCCCTAAAACCCCAGTTCTTCCCAAATCCAGCCTTTTGCAAGCTGTAATTTTTCTGCTTTGGGCAGAACTGCTGGGGCAGCCAAGGGATCACAGAGATTAGCAGGATCCTCTTGCTATTAAAAATAAAAAAACCAGTGACCAATTACTAGTTAAAATTAACCTTTAAGTTCTCAGTAGCTCTCCCTGCCTGCCTGGCCGGGATCAGTGCCAGCCCCGTGTCCCTCAGCAGGGTGGCACTGCAGGGCTGCCATGTGCTGCCTCTGGGGGCACAGCTGGCACCTCTGCCCCCTCTGCCCCCCTGCCCACAGCCCTCTGGGGTCACTGGCTCCAGATGCCTGCAGGGCTATTTTGGACTTATTTCAACCATCCAGGTGACAGCACTGCCACACAACATTGTACCAGTCTGGGGAGAAGCAGTAGGCACAGAACTGAATCTGCTGTTGCTGTGATAACTGAACTAAACTCCTGCCAAGGTTCTCTCTAAATGAACACACATCATTGCATTAACATGCTCAATTCAGGGATGAAAAGAACAGAAACTCAAGATTATTCATTTGAAGAAGAAAAACCTAGGACCCTAATGTAGAGATTTTATTCTAATTTTATTCTAATTAACCATATCCAAGCATGACAGCAATTGTTATTTCCTCAGATTATAGCTGCCTATTTTGTCAGCCACTGAGGGAGCCTGCCTGACCTTCAGCTCCCTCCCACCTCACATCAATTCATCCTCAGCCTCATTGTTGCATCCCTCCTCCTCCTCCTCCCACTGACCTTTTGTATTTGTATCCTTGAACCTCACTAACTCTTCAACACTCCCAAAGCCAGTGTCCTCCTCAGACCTGCACCAAGACCAACTCCTACACACACATCTCAATCATCCCAACACACCTGCAGCAAGGCACTCCAATAAAAACTTATCTCTGGAAACTAAGGCTATTAAATAAACACAAAATGCATTTTTTATACATGGAAAAATCCCTGGTTAAAGCATTGATGTAAATCTAGAAACTCGACAGCTTAGAGAAACAAAGTGGAATTGCAATGGAAAAATCCATCACAGATCTTAGACAATATTGCATCAAATCAGCTTCCTTCTGAATTTGCAAATCTGCAGCTCTTTTCTCTTTATGATCTCAGCTGTAATTTCAAGAATTTCAGTTTTGACATATTTTCTTTTGACTGTAGCAGGTTTATGTGGCAAGGTTTTGGTTGGGAGAGGCTGCAGGGGTGACTGTGACCGTGCTCACAGGGGTCTGAGGATGAGGGAAGAGACAAGGATCTGACTCCATGTTTCAGAAGGCGAATTTATTATTTTATGATATATATTATATTAAAACTATACTAAAAGAATGGAAGAAAAGATTTCATCAGAAGGCTAACTGAGAATAGAAAAAGAAGGAATGATAACAAAGGCTTGTGTCTGGGACAGAGAGTCTGAGCCAGCTGACTGTGATTGGCCATTAATTAGAAACAACCACATGAGACCAATCCCAGATGCACCTGTTGCATTCCACAGCAGCAGATAATCATTGTTTACATTTTGTTCCTGAGGCCTGTCAGCTTCTCAGGTGGAAAAATCCTAAGGAAAGGATTTTTCATAAAAGATGCCTGTGACAGGTGACCTCTGAGAAGACACCAGAAGCTGTCCCCATGTCAGACAGAGCTCTGTGATGCACATGGAACCGACCAAGCCCAAGCCCTTGAGCAGCACCTCTGGGATAACAGATCAGGAGAAGGTAAAAGATGCTGGGCAGCAGCTGGGAAAGAGGAGAGAGAAGATGTGAGAATAAGAGCCCAGATGCCAGAGCACACCATCATGAATCCACGGTGACACTGGCTGTCCCCCTCTGATCCACGGAGGACCACAGTGGATGTGCTCTGTAGGACACTGCAGCTCCTGCTGGAGCAGGATTTCTGGCAGGATCTCTGACCCCATGGGAGGCCCATGCTCTTCCAGCCTGTTCCTGCAGGACTGCACCCCATGGAAAGGATTGATCCCAGAGCAGATCCTCAAGAACTGCACTGTGGAAAGGACTCATGACAAAGCTGCTCGTGACAGACTGTCTCCCATGGGAAGGATGTCACAGACATCTTTCATGAAAAATCCTTTACTTAGGATTTTTCCTCCTGAGAAGCTGGGAGGCCTCAGGAACAAAATGTAAACATTGATTATCTGCTGCTGTGGAATGCAACAGGGGCATCTGTGATTGGTCTCATGTGGTTGTTTCTAATTAATGGCCAATCACAGTCAGCTGGCTCAGACTCTCTGTCCAAGCCACAAACCTTTGTTATTCATTCCTTCTTTTTCTATTCTTAGCCAGCCTTCTGATGAAATCCTTTCTTCCATTCTTTTAGTATAGTTTTAATGTAATATATATATCATAAAATAATAAATCAAGCCTTCTGAAACATGGAGTCACATCCTCATCTCTTCCCTCACCCTCAGACCCCTGTGAACACCATCACAGAAGGACTCCATGATGGAGCAGGGCAGAGTGTGAGGAGGAAGGCTGGGTGGGCACTTAGTTCCAACCAGAAATCTGAACTCCCACTGGCTAAAATGATCCCATAGTGGATTAAATGACTTTTCACATCCACACTTTCAAGCCCCCAGTGTGACCCCATGTGTTCATAGGAACATGCCCTCTCTTTCCTAACAGTGGTGATGTTACAGGCCTGTACCCTGCAGGGACACTTCCCACTAGAGCAGGTGGCTCTAAGCCCTGGCCAATCTGGCCTTGAACACTTCCAGGCATGCAGCAGCCACAGTTTCTCTGGTTGGAGGTTGTGTTTATTGTCTGTGGTGTTTGCAGCATTAGACACTTCAGAGGGCAGCCTCTCCTCCCAGCAGGACAGAGCAGACCATCACCACTGCCTGGGCCCTGTCACCCACAGAGCTCTCCAGTCACAGCTCCAGCTTGCCTGGGGCAGCAGCATGGGTGCCTGTCGGTTTCTCAGCTGTTTAGGTGGCCTGGGAAGGCCCGGGGTGGCCTTGGACAGCCTGAGCTTCAAAGGAAGAGAAGAGACTTCAGATCTTTCCTCGGTCTCGGTGTTTATTAATTGTTTATCTAAAAGATTTTCCCTCGGCCCGACAGAGCTCTGCACAGCAGCCAGCCATGAGCACACTGAGAGCCCCCGGGGCGGTCACCTATCTTTATACTCAAAGTTACGTATACAATATTTATCATTTTTCCCCAATACCTTTTACCCTTATTAACCAGTGCACTTTTAGTAATAATCAATCCCAAAGTGCCAACATCACCACAGAAGATGGAGGCCAAGAAGAAGAAGAAGAAGGACAGGACACGCCCCAATTCCTCCATCTTACTTCTTTAGACCCCCCTGTACAGAAATCTTAAACCCTGTGTTTTACACACTAATTAACCTATCCCTTCACCATTCACCCAGTGAAACCCTCCCATCCTCATACAGGGGTCGTCTCCTGTGCAGGATCAAAGTCCAGCCACCAGACACTTCTGGCAACATTCCAGGACTCCCGAGCTCCCCAAGGGTGGTCTCGGTCACTCTGCACCTCCGTCCTGAGGTGCTCAGCTGGAAGAAGAATGCAGGAGCAAGACTGTTCCTTTTAGTGCCAGCAGACACCAGCTTCCACCCCATTTCCACCCCACCCAGGACAACCCCCCTGTCTCCAGCTGTCCCCTCCTCCTCCTCACTCTCAGCCATGTCCTGGCCTCCAGTTCCTGCTCCTGCTCCTCCTCCCTCCAGCTGCTCCCAGTCCTCTGGGGCCTGCAGGACCACCAGCACCAGGCATGGGTGGGGAAGGAGGAGAGGGTGGCATTGGTCTCTCATGGCAACAGATCACAAACTGATTTAAGCAGAACATGGAGCCACACCCTGGCTTTTCTTCCTCACCAGCCTCTCCTCCTCATCCTCTGCCCTGGCCTTGATGCAGGCTCTGCTATCCTGCCACTTGGTCTTCTCTCCCAGCAGCTCCATTTCTCCAACATGCTTTCATCAGAACATCTTCCATCCCTTTGCTTCTACAAAATCCACAGGGAAAATTTCCATAAAAAATAAAATCTATCCTCACTAGTACCAAAGGACTGCATTAATCACTTTTGGTTTGGGACAGGGAGAAAACATATGCTTTAAGGGAATTTTTTGCTGATTTTCAAATCTCTTGTTTTCTAAATTAAAACATGAACTTGAAGGGGGAAGAAAGAGAAAAATAGGAAAAATACAGCTGCTGCCTTTCTTTTTTTTGCTGCTGGGAAATTAGCAGGGCAGCATGTGGTTCTACTAGCTCCTGGCAAGTTTTATCCAATAAATTATAAAGCATTGATTTAAGACAGGGAAGGAAGAAGAAAAAGAAAAGACAGCAATAAAATTGCTTTTAAATTACTTGTGTAGGTGGTACATAAACAGGAGACATCACAACTCATTGAAAAATTCTTATTGGACAAAAAAAAAGAGAAAAGAAGAAGAAAAAAGTAAGGAGAACAAAAGGTTCAAGAAAATTCAGAGGTCCTGAGTTTATGTTCTGTACTTTATTAGAGTTGGTAGCTACCTTGGTGGATTTTGGGTGGTCAAGTCAAATAAGAAAGGAAAAGAAAAAAGGATTAAATATCTCTGGTTACCAGTAGATAGACAATTATGCCCAAGAGGGTCAGGAAGTACTTTTAATTCTTCCACATGTTATTGTGGTCTCTCCTTGCCAAGAAAACAAATAAGCTCTGTCTCAAAACCAGTTTGTGTCCTTTGTTCCATTCCTTCTGCTGCAAACTCTTCCAGAATTCATTCCTGTGCTGATCACAGACTGACCTCTGATTTTCTCCATAAATCTATTTCAGTCTCTTTTGCATCATTACTGCCCCTAAATTAAAAAGCTCAATTCTACAAAGATCACACCAGATACAGGGTGAGAGTGGATAGAGAACACCCTGTAATGAAAAGCACATCCCAAATTCAGGCACCAGGAGCTGTATGGGCTTTGTTCCTCTCCTGTAATTTGAGCCCTGAAAACTGTCTGATGCTGATGAACTGCCCAGAGCAATTCCTGTGAGTACAGGAAGCATTTCTTGAGGGCAGATTTACTTTCTGGTGGGGGAAAAAAGTGCCACTATCCCCCCCTTAATCCTTTGTCTGCTTCAGTGCTGAAGGACACCCACCCACCCACCCTCATTTACCAGGCCTTTGCCAAGCTAAACTCATAAAGTGATTTTAATTTCCCCTCAAGAGATCATGTTTCCATTTCTGGTCATTCTTCCCTCAGTTACTCCAATCTATCCTGATAAACAAATCAATACACTCCTGTCCAACTCGGTTATTTCTAGCACGAGGGAGCATTACCACAGATTGACAGAAATCTCCTGCACAGTTGTGTCACCTCAGTCATTCAGAGAGTTCTCAAGATCAAAAATCCTGCCTTTGGTTGCTTTTCATACCATTCCTACTCAGTCTTAAAGATCATCTAGAACCTCCTGTAAAATACTCCCCATTTTCCATGACTTCTTTCTTTGTTAGTTTGGTTCAGCAAAATTTTTAACACAGTCACCCTACAAGGTCTCCTTAACACAAATATTAACTCCACAGATATCTAAAACCATCCCTCAGGAGATCTCATAAAATCCTGATCCCAGGTGCAATTATTTCTGGGAGTTTACCTGATTCTGCTCCAACCTCACAATCCAACTTCTCCTTTATATTCATTCTTCATGCAACCATCTCATTGAACAGCAAGGAGTTGAGGATAAACTCATTTCTCCATTCCAAAAACAAATATAATTTGGCATAAACTACACCTACTTATAGATCCTTCCCCCTTCAACGCCCAAAACTCTTGCTCTAGAAGACACCAGTGTATCAAACCAAACAGACCTGAAGTTACATGGAACATCTGGTACCATTTCTTCAACATCTGTCAAGGATAATGCCTACACAGAGCTCAGCTTTTGCTTTGAACAAATCCCACCTGCCAGTTATTCTAATTCCCATACTGCCTCCTTCTTGCAGTTCAGCAATGGAAAAGCAGCACATAGGTCCCACTGAGCAGTTTGATTCACAAGCTTGAAAAAATTGCAGAATTGGCCTCACTAGTTGCTAAAAAAGGCATCAAGATGATCCATTCAAAACATACATCTAATAAACCCAGTTCTTTATGTTTCTGAAGTGGATTATTCAAGCCTGTATCCTCCCTGCAAGCCATGGAGATCCCATCCCATCCCACCACAGTACTCAGCTGGGAGGAACTGCCTTCATCCTACACATATTCTGTACCAAAATAAACCCTGCTGTGCTCTGAGCAACTGCAATCATGTACATGTTTAAAAATACAACATTAAGGTCAAGCTCTCCATCATTTTTTTAAAGGTCTTTCCTTTAGAAAACCACAGCACCTTCTCAACCACATCATCATCCCCCTCTCCTTCTCCCACTTGCTCCAAATATCCTCTTTTCCCTCCTTCCAGACCACATCACTATCTTTCTTCCTTCCTGCAATAGAAATGTGACCCAGCCATGTCACTCACATTTTGGCCACACCTAGGAAAGTAATTTATCCATCCTATTTATGCAGGATTTACCCACAGCCATGTAACACCAGGTATTTCCCAAGCCATCATCTGGAAGAAAGAGAAAAACCAACAATCCCCTTTCAAGCAGCTCTGAGAAACCTGAAAATGTCCGAGTAATTCACAAAGTCATGGTAAGAAATTCCAATTGAAGTGAAAAGTCTTCAGTATCAGCACAGGGTAAGTTTTCTCATGGAGCAGAGACAGCTCAGGCTCTTCCCCCTCTCCAATCCAATCATTCCTGCCTCTTATCACAGGGTGCTTGTCCTTCAGCTTCTGGGGAACTGAAAACACCACACTGAAAAATAAGCCTCTCCTGCTGTTTCTTTTCTTCATCAACCCCATTGGATCAGCCCTTCCTTCTGAGCAAGGTGCCACACCCTTGTCACGTCCAAAACGTTTTTGAGTTAAAGGCACCAGAACTGAGCACTTCAAAGCCTGTTTGGTCCCACAAGGTACAGTCACAGCAGATGTGCATCCAGATTTGGTGTCATTTAACAGAAAAGCTTCCAGGAACATGGATCAAAAATCACCTGGCTTATTTTGCACAGCTCTCCACCTTCTAGTACAAACGGAGGTGCTGTGGATAAATTGCTTTTACCTTTTCCCTTCAGCTGAACTTGCTCTTTCCATTACACATTCATCTACCCTTTCCAAGCACCCTCATTTTTTAGGGACAATCCAGTAGCAAGCATCTGAACAGTCACAGATTAAAAGCTTTTGGCCATAACACAAAGGGGACCTGCCCTGCTGCTTCTGGAAGCTCCTTAGAAGGCATAAATCAATCCAAGTCTTTATGTGGAAAGCATCAGTACTTCCTAGTTTCTCAGTGAGGCATGGTAAAGAGTTTGTGCCTGAGTTCTGAAATTGAATAAGAAATTAATTTGGAAATTTTTTTTTGTATTTTTTATCAGAGTGCAGTTTTTTGCTGTCTTTAAGAAACTATGACAACCACACCCCATACCACCACTTCTAAACCAACATTCCAACACAGTGAGACAGACATCAGGTATGGAGGAAGAAATACACAGTTTTTATTCAAAATGCACAAAATTATGCTAAAACTCTAGATAATTAGTCCCTTGAGATCTAGGGATGTGGTTCATAACCAGGTTTGCCCACAACAATTAATGCTATTTCTGCATCCTGACAGACTGTACCACCACTGCAGCTTGCTGTGGATCAAGCACAACAACTGCTGTGGACTGTGGTTTTAATTAGATGTACCAATATGTAAATCAGCATCTTCTGCCCTGTGGACATGGTGGTTTTGAACCACTACTAGGGCACTAAAATCTCTTTATTACAGGTGTTACATCAATGCCTTCCTCAGTAACCCAATTTCAGAGAATCAGAGAAACTCAGACTGGTTTGGGTGGGAAGGGACCTTGAAGATCATCTCATGGCACCCCTTGTCACGGGCAGGGACACCTCCCACTATCCCAGGCTGCTCCAAGTCCCATCCAACCTCACCTTGAACATTTATGGGCATGGGGCAGCCACAGCTTCTCTGGGCAACCCACACCAGAGCCTCCCCCCATCACAGGGAAGAATTTCTCTACACCTAATTTCTAACAAAAAACAAGTGTCCTGGCCCAACTCTGCAGAGTTTTTAACCACTTCTACCATGTAAGAAAGTGTTGCAAAATCTGTCACTTGATCCTCTCCTGCTTATACCAACACTTCTCCTTTTTCTCACCAAAACAGAAAGAATTAAGTTAATGCAGAGTCAGGGTATCTCTTAGAAAGGGGTGGCCACATTCTCCTCTTCCAGGAGTTTATGGCACAAATTCCAACAGCTTCACCTACTACCTTCTCACACCATGATTAATAGTATTACATTCATTAATACTCTATATGCAAAACCTTCAGCTTCTCAGACCTTGGTGCTGCTGGGAGCTACACATGATGTGAAGGTCATCCACAGCTTTTCCCTTGGGCAGCTCAGAGAATCCCTGTGAGACCACTGAATTCCAGCCATCCTTTTACCTCTCAGCCCAGTGACACCAAACACCTGGGCTCTAAAAAGGCAGAGGGATGGTTTCCATCAGCTACTGCCAAACCCACACACACCGTTACAGGCATGGGGCACAAATGCTTATTTCCTTTAGGACTGTAACAACTTTATTGAAACAGATGTTCTGGGAACAGCACAGAGCAGCACTGGGCAGCCTGCAGGACAGCAAATACACAGTGGGAAAGGACTCCCAGAGCAGTGCATGCATCCTGTGCATTGTAAGCATGGGAAGATCTTACAGGGAGGAAATGGTTTCAGGAGCTCCAAAGTAGCCTCTTTTTCCAGTGCTTCTCTTCAGAAAAATACCCCAAAAATAATCCCACAGCTAGCAGAACTACTTGACATGAGAGGCGTAAACTCTATTCTTGGTTAAGTCACAGAATAAATTATTTGATTACAAGCTAAAAATACTTAATATCACACATTCTTTTCCTCTTTAAGGAACTCCTGAATTGATAATCCCACAATAGAAATAAGGAAGTACATTTTTAATGCCACTGATTAACATTTTAGATCACTTTAGAGCACTCAGTGCATCCCTTCTCCTGGAAGTTTTAATGCCAGACTGCTGACATTTCCCAAAAAAGCATTAGAGTTGAAAAATAAGTTGGTGTGTTGACAGAGTGCAGTGCTCACTGACCTGCCTCAGGCAAGAAACCTGATTACGTGGCCACACTGATCCCTTTTGGCCTCACCATTTTTTACAACATCAAAACCATTCAGCCATAATCTATTTTTTTTTTTTTGGTGGCTGATGAATTTAAGATAACAAACTATCTAAATGAGACCACAACAACCTCAATACTCCTGCAAGCCATTTGAGCAGCACAGGGAGGCTCTGGAGAGTGCAGGTGCTCTCACAGCCATGGCAGAGACGTGGTCATCCTCCCAAATGCTGGCATGGAGCCCTGGTTTTTGCAGCCCTTGGAGGGGGAGCCAGCTCTGCTGGAAAGCTTTCACCTCTTCCAAAGAGATAAGGAGAAGGGAGTACTCCTCCTCTTCAACTGCAGCTGGTTATCACTAAAACAAGACTGACCACGTCTTCCAAAATAAAAGCCATAAACTAAGTGTATGGTCCACAACAACAATCATCTTCTCTTCATCAGGGGAACCTAAACTGGAGTTTAATTTAAGGGGATTCCAACCAGGTCCCTAAAGGTGGTGGAAAGCTGAGCAGGGCAGCACAGGAGGAAGGCAGGAAGCCACTAACAAGGCTCTAGAACCCTGCCATGCACCCACAGGACAAAAGCAGCCAGAACCAGCCTTTCCCCCACATACCACAGCAGGCCTGTCCCACACACAGCTGACCACACCAACAGCAACAATACCAGCCCATGTGCAATGCCTCACACGGAAGGTTCTGGCACCAGCTGCAGGAAAGGCAACACTGAGCTGTGCCAGATCTCCTCCAGCCACGCTTACAGCACAAAAACCTGTTCCAGGTAACGCTCTGCTGAGCCTCCCCTACAGCTTCTCTGCACGCCTCATCCAAGGATCTTTCATCTCCATCACCTTTCTCTGACACTCGAGGATCTCCAAGTCTCCTTACTATGCTCTTTTTACTGGGAGAGGGCAGAAAGAAGGCAAGCAAACAATGCTAAACATCTCCTCACACGCACGCGTCTGGGCTCATGTGCATTCCAAATTCTCCCCATAAGCATTTTTTAGGCAAAGCAACTCATCTGCCACCACCATGCCTACTTTTCCCCTTGAGGACAATCTCTTTAAACTAGGAGAGATTTAACTAATAACATTAAAATGATGACTTACCAGTCTCTCATTATCTTCTGAGGTTCTCTGGTAATGAGCTGCTAAAGAAGCGTAATCCTGCTCCTGCTTGTTACACTCCAAACACTTAGATCCATGACGGATTAGCCTCTGTGGGTCTGTGTAGAGAGGCAAGGCTGGCTGAGTGCTTGCAGAAATCCCTACCCCACCTCCTGAAGCAGCACTGGACTTGGGTGGAGGAGAGGAGGAGAGAAAAGTCTGAGAAGCTGGAGAGGCTGAAGAGCTTGTAGGAGAAGGTGAAAACATTTGGTCTATGGAAATTGGCTTCATGAGCAGCTGAGAACACTGCATGATAAATCCTTTGCTCTTGTGATCTCGTGCATGTTTAAGCAAGCTACACTTATTAAAAAAAAGGAGCATAGTTGAACACTGAGTGCACATGACTTCAATGTGAACGCTTCGCCTACTATAGTGTTGAGTCAGGCTTTTCTCTAAGGCAAACGAGTCCCCACATTCCAGGCAACAATACCCAGAGGCAGGTAAATTAATACTAGTGTCAGCTGGGGGGCTGAGGTTTGGAGTATATATGGGCACTGGATTGGCACTGTGCAGCACTTTGTGGAATGCCTCCATGACAACGGGAGCAGCTTTCTTGACCTGGTGCACCAGCGGCACCGACATCTGCGTCACCTGAGGCTGGCTCCGCCTCTGCGCCGATGTCTTGGCTGTAACGGAGGCAGCAACGCTGTGGGGGACCAAGTTGAGATTAGCCAAGTGCACAGCTTTGGGAAGGAGGCTGGAGGTGCCCGTGGTGGATGGCTGCTGCCTCTTGACCCCCACCTTGATGGCACCGCCGCCGCAGTTTGGCAGGGGAGATAAGGACACGGTGCAAGTGCTGTTTGCAATATCCATTTTCACACTGTCTGAGTAAGGACTCACTACGTTTGACAGCTGGATAGCCACAGCAGCCCCGTTTTTGGTTGAATTCCTGCCAGCCTCACCTTCTGTAACTGCACTAGTATCAGGGGAGGGGAAAGATTTGATAAACTCTTCGGCAGAAGAGGTTTCTGCAGGCGACTCTTCTGAAGACTTGCCCAACTCATCATTTTCTGGCAAAATTCTAGTTACAGTCCTTTTAATTTCACCGGAAGATGTCTTGATAGTCTTTATTCTGACTTTGGGAATGGCTGGCGGGGAGCCAGCTGCCATGGAAGGGGAGCCTTTCCCACTGCTGTCGCTGCACACGCTGCGAGGACTCTCGGGCTGCTTGCCAGCCTTCCTCACCACCTCCAGGGGGCTGCGGGGACTCTTTGGCGACTTGGGCATTTTTGGGCTTCCCTTCGTCCCGTCTTTAAAAGGACCAGGTTCCTTGGTAAAATTTGGCTGATCGTTTTTTGGGATGCACACAACCTTTTTGGCCTGAAGAGCTACTAATGCTGCCACACAGGAGGACAGCTTGGAATGAGTTGGCTTTAGCCTCTGCCGAGGTGGTATGGATGAAGACGTGTTTAGCTCGGGCACAGACCCCTTGCCATCTCCTAAATTGTTGTGAGGGAGGTCTCCAAACACCAAGCCTTCCCCAAGAAAGCTGTTGGTATCTAACAGGTCCTTGCCTGACTCTGCAAACCTCTCCACTGCTCTGTCTTGCTCTCTCCTGCTCATTTCCAGCCTATTCTCTGGCTGGCAGTGGATTTCTGTCTTCTGTTCCTTTTTACAGTACTGATCAAACATGCTTAATTCAGGCTCTGGCACCTTCCTAAGATGATCCAGGACTGAAGCCCCTGTTGGGACATATATTGAAGGTGGTGGAAAATAAGGAGTTTGGGCATGTTTGGGTTTATCCCCAATACTGTTCTCTTTGAATGTGTCCTCTGGTTCAGGGCTGGAAATGGGGCTAAACTGACTAAATGTTGGCAAAGGCTCTGACTTGGACTCGTCCAGTTTATCAGAGTAACCTCTCGAGCTGTCACCATTAATAAAAGTTGACTCAAACTTGCCATAATTATGGACTAAAGCATGAGCCTCAGCTGGCAGATCAGAGCCACGAAAGCCATTGTGTAACAGACCAGTTCCAAGGTGATTCCCCTCCTTTTCTGCCTCAAAAGACTCCTGGCGACTCGTGTTCTTCACTATCACACTGACAACGGGGGCATCGGAGGGAGGCAGAGAGTGGGACAAGGACACATTCTCATCCATGCACATTCCTGAGGACTTCAGGTGATTCTCATTCTCCTCCCCAGCTGATGGAATGGTCTCCTTAGCATCGAGACTAGTTGGATCAGGGATGTCAAAAGCAGCCAAGAGGTCATCAAAGTCAGGGGTTTTCATGTCCCCCATGATGAAAGCTACAATCAAAAAGCACAAAAAATACTTTGTCAATATATTTCCCCCATGGACAAACTTTGTAAGACTCATGTGCATCAAAAAATCAGGATTTTTTTTCTGTGACAAAAATCCCAGCTGCACAAAGTCTGGGGTGTGGGCAGGGCTGCTCCTCAGAGGTGCTCCAAGCAGCACAAGGAGAGCAAGCATCCCCTCACCCCAGGATCCCCCAGAACAGAGCTGGCAACAAGCATCACCTTGGAAACCACACCCAGCTCATGCAGGGGACATCTCTGCACTAATCCAAAGCCAGCCATCATCATCAGCCTCGACAGAAGGTTCTGAAGTTCATTAGCAGAGGGGTTTTTGTATAGCTAATAGGCAGCAATGACTGCTGATCTCTCCACAGATTGCCACATTTGAAGAATTCACTCTTTTCTCAAGGAAGAAAGGCAGGGGCAAACAGGTGGCCCAAGAGACACAGACCTGAAATTGAGATGACTCCCTACCCTGAGCAATTTAAATAATAGAAGTCTTCAGTAAATATTTCAATACAACAGTTCCAAGAAGGATTATCTGAAACACGGGCAATCCTTAAGTATGATGCGAAGCAAAAACCGCCCAAAGATAGAATAAAGAACTAAATATCCAAGTTGAAAGATGAAATTGTGTTCCCAGCCAGCACTTTCTTTCTAAGCTCTTCAGAAAGGACGTGGGGACTCAACAAGCAACCTACAAGCTCTGGTGAGATGCATGAAAACTGACAGCACAGAATTACTAGAACATTTGTGTTCTCTACTGTCAGGGATACTGCATTTACACTGATAACCAAAATATTTTCGAGTTGCTACAATACAGAGACTTCACAAACATTTAATGAGTCATTATTTAATATATTTCATTTAAACCCCAAACTTATGTGAACCGGTGCATGCTGTACCTAAGGGAGGGGAAAAAAAACAAAACGTGTCAACAGAACTAGCAGGGCACCAGTTCCTGCTTGGCAAGGAGCATCCACAGGCAAGGTGAGTCCTGCCACACTCCACTTGGGCTGCAACAATGCTGCCAAAGCCAGCAGCAAGCCAGGGAGGCTGAGAGGGTGGCAGGATTCCAGGGCAGAACTGGGAGCAGAGAGCAGGAGCATGGCACAAGGCAGAGGGACAGAGAGAAACCATCTGATGGCTCCCCAAAAGGGCCAGGTTTAAGGCTGCTGTCATTATGGACAGTTCAGTTTAGAAGTCTGTCAAGCATCACATCCAAACCAAACAAAGCTCAACCCTTCTGGCCAGGCTGCTGGAATGGGGAACAGCTCCTGGGCCAGGAGAAATCACTTGGAGTGGAGCACAGGGACACAGTGGTCTTTGAGCTTTACACAAGTCCCAGAGGTGCTGCTTTGGTTAATCTGCTGCAAAACACTCTGCAGAGATTTACTTGGCTTAGAAGTGCCTAGCTGTGGCTGAACTGAAACTCCTTCTTAAATTAAACCACAAATATGAAGGTCCACAGAGGGCTATGCAATAATCTGCAACCACCTCCCTCAAGGAAACACAGCTGGGCATGAAATCCCTGGAAGCCCAAATTATCCACACACTCCACATCCTCAGCACTTGATAAGGACTTTGGAGACAACACAGATTACTGCACTTGGCAGAGGCATGGACCTGAAACTTCCCATTCCTTTGGGTGGGAAAAGTTGTACCAGCTGGGAGAGAGCTAGGCACCACGCAGCTCCCAACATTTCTGGCACACAAATCCTTCTGCAAGGAAGACACTTCGTTCCATAACCTGGCATGATTGAGTTTTGTACAGAGAAAAATGAGCCTGCCAATCACTCCTGACCTTCCCCTTCCCACTCTGGAGCACCTCTCTGCATCTGTTTAAAATGCAAGACAAATCCCATGTATCTGCAGCATCTCAAAATATCCTTTTCTTGGATGAAACCTTGCTTTTTCAGAAGGATTTGTGTTCATCTTTGAGTCTTATAAAACACTCTTTTACTGGCTTTGCAACCATGAGGGCACAAGTCTCTACCTAAATATTTCTCCACAGACCTGCATCTTAAACTTGTCATACACAAAGCCACACTTTCTCAGAATAAAGCAAGTTTTGACCCAGATTCTAGAGAATAAGTATCTTATCAACAAAACTGATTTTTAAATAACATACATAACACTGTACACTTCTGATCACAGATAACAAACAAAAAAAGGATATTAAAGAGAATTATGTAAACTGGCCTGTGAGAAAAGCTAAAATGAAGACCTTTGTCCTTACTCCATCATTCTTGTGCAAAGGACTGCAAACCCACACTTGGGATCCAATGAAAACATGGAGGCTGAGACTTGCAAAGCAGTAGAAGAGGTGAATAAAGTGAGCAAAGGAGAAGGACTTATGGAGTAAAGAGTGTATTTCAGTGTGCAAAATCAATCTCACTACATATACACATTTCTTCGGGAATCAGGAAACCTGGAAGGCTCCAAGCCATCCACAAAAGCCCTGGGGAAGGACGTCAAATCCCATGGCCATGTGCTATGGATAAGCTTCAAAGCCAAGGAGAGGCACCACAGGAGCCACTTCCTCCACTCACTCCTTACAAACCTTTTGCTGGCAGGGCTATTCCCAGGGACTTCTGGAGACTGGGAGAAGATGCTCTGCAGCTTTCAAACTAGGGAGGAGATTTGAGATTGCCACTTAATAGTGAAGCACGAAACCCCAGTTACACCAAGGAAATTAATCAGAGAATGGATTAGGTTGGAAGGGACCTTGAGGACCATCTAGCTCCAATCCCCTGCTGTAGGGGATTATTTATTATGTACATTGCCATTACTAAATATTGGTCATTTTAACCATTTTAACCATTGGTAATTCCTCACCAAAACAGTGTACAAGGGAAAATATCTGCCAAGGGCTGCTCAAGCCCGGCTGGCGTCTCCGGGAGGGGATGCAGAGACTGCATGACACCGGAATCCCATGGGAAGGCAGGGATGGCAGGAGCCAGGAGCGCGGGGAGGGCAGGGGATGGGGCAGAGGCCCTGTCAGGGCTGCGGGGAAGGGCTGAACCGGAGGGCGGCTCGGTGGCATCGGGACCCGGGGCTCTGAGACCCGTGAAAGTTTCATGAGCCCGGTGCGGCTCTCGGTGCGAACGGGGCCGCCGGGCTGGGGACCCGTCCGGCCCGTGGCACCGCCGCACACACGGAGCCGCACACCCACACCCACATCCCCGCACACCGCCCCCAGCCCACGCCATCCCCACCCGAGACAAAGGCCGGCCCCGCCGCCCCCCGCGCTGACAGCCCGGCCCGGCCCGGCCCCGCCGCACGTGGGCCGCCCGCCGAACTTAGTTTGTGCCGGCGCCGCCGGGCCGGGCCGCCGCGGGCAGCGCAGCCCATCGGGGCACGGAGCTGAGGAACGGGGAGCGGCGGCGGCCTGCGGGCCGGAAGAGCCGGTGCGGGCGCGCAGGGCTCGGTGCGCCGGCGGCGGGGCCGCCCGCCCTGCCCGCGGGGCGGCAGCACCGCCCGGCCGCGGGGCCGGCGGGAGGGAGGGAGCGCGGGAGGGCGGAGGGCAGCGGGAGGGGCGGGCCCGGCGCGGCCGGGCCCGGGCGGGCGGGCAGGACTCACCCACGCAGGCAGCTCCTCCGGGCCCACCGGGCCCGCGCGGCCTCACCCCGCACCGGGCACCAACGGCCGCAACATGGCGGCGGCGGCGGCGGGTGGGGCCGGGGGCGGAGCGGGGCGGGCCGGGCACAGCGGAACCGCCCCCCCTTCCCTTCCCTTCCCTTCCCTTCCCTTCCCTTCCCTTCCCTTCCCTTCCCTTCCCTTCCCTTCCCTTCCCTTCCCTTCCCTTCCCTTCCCTTCCCTTCCCCGCTGCCCCGCTCTCCTTCCGGGAAGCTCCTGCCAGAGGCGTCCGCGGCCCCGGCCCGGTCCCGCCGCCCGTCACGCCGCCGCGGCCCCGCGCTGCCGCTGTTGTACGGTTCCCTCACCAAACCTGCCCCGGGATCGGCTCCGCTGCAGCCCCCGCTCCGTGTCTCCAGCTCCTTCCCCGCTGTGTGTCCCGCACCCGCCCTGTTGCGGTTCGCTCACATTACACCATGGACACGCTGATCTCTCATAAAGGCGATAGCGGAGCTCCAGGCTGGGGAGCCTCACCCTGATCCTGGCAAGGCGGCGGAGCCAATAACCCCCGGAGCCCTTTCCAAATAGCGAGGACAAGGAGATGCCTGGGATCTGTCAGCACAGGTTACTAAGGGCTTCCATCCCTGATGCCTTCTGCATGGAAATTACCAGAACGGTAGATTTAGATTAGAGGTTAGGGAGATATTCTTCCCTGTGAGGACACCGAGGCCTTCTTGGTTGCCCAGAGCAGCTGTGGCTGCCCCATCCCTGGAAGTGTCCCAGGCGAGGTTGGACAGGGCTTGGAGCAGCCTGGGATAATGGAAGGTGTCCCTGTCCATGGAACAGTCTGGAACAGAATGAACTTTAAGGCCCTTTCCATTCTATGGCAAATTCAGGGGATGAGGAGAGGGTGTTGGATACTGTTGTACTCCGTCCGTGTCCAGTTCTGGGCTCCTCAGCACAAGAGAGGCATGGACATACCGGAGGCGCCATGGAGTGGTTGAAGCACCGCCTCTGTAAGGAAAGGCTGAGAGACTTGAGACTGTTCATCCCATGGAAGAGCAAAGTCAGGGAGGGCTCATCCAGGTCTGCAAATACCTGCAAAGGAGAAGGTTCTTCCCAGTGCCAGGAGCAGAGGCCATGGGCACACACTGATGCACATCAGGAAATACTTTTTCCCTGTGATGGTAACCACAGGCTGGCTCAGGCTGCGGAGTCTCCACCCTTGGAGGTGTTCAGAAGCAGTTGGGATTTTCTGAGCAGCCAGTATTAGCTGGCCCAGATGACCTCAGGAGTTCTTTTCTAACTTCAAGTACTGTGAGATGCTGTGAAACATTTTGTATTGAGGTTTGGACATGCACACTTCTATCATAATAAATCAACAATATTTCTTGAGGTTGTCTTCCTGTGAACTGACATTTTAACCATCTACCCCCAGCACCAGACATACAGCACTGCTCATACTACATTTATTTTTTATCTAGTTAAATAATTAATTTTTTCTTTGACATCATGGGCAAAAAAAGTCTTTTTTTCTAGCTGACACATGGAGCTTCACATCTTTGATTTCTGAATCAGTGTCATCACTTGTTTTCTTTTGGAGGTGATAGCCAGTTTCCAAAAACGAGCAAAAGGACAAAGGGACTCACAAACAGAAAACATTTTCAAAATTGCAACTGTTACCTCTAATTTTAGCACATGTCTATGAAAACCTCTAAATTGTATCTAGTAAGAGAGCGGACATTTGTTACACAATTTACTAAGAGCTGTCACAGTCCTGAACAAGTTGTAGCCTGCCGGAAAGCTGTGGTAATTTGAAGGATTGTGATAATTAAGAAATGTAATGCCAATGGGAATTCAGCTCCATCCCTTTAGATGGCCAAGGAGGAGAGACAGCCCTGGAGTGGCTGGGGTCCCTTCCTCAAGACAGCAGGTACACAAAATGCTCTAAGGAGAGTCTATGTCTTTCAGCATGACCTAAAAACTACATTAATCCAGTGTGGTGATTTGACAAATCTGGAAGCAAAACATCTTCCTCCTCTTTGTTTTTCTTTTAAAATTTAAATGTGTCCCTTTAGGCTTGTTTTGTAAAGGTCTTGGAATCCCCACCCCTGGAAGTGTCCAAGGCTGGACAGGGCTTGGAGCACCCTGATCTAGTGGAAGGTGTCCCTGTCTGTGACAGGGGTGTGGAATGGCGTGGGCTTTACCTTCCAACCCAAACCAGTCTGGGATTCTGTGATTTGATGTGGAAAAGATAAAACCTGTTGATCTAAGGAGACAAGGCACAGAGCAGCCCTCTGCACTTGGGAGGTGCTGAGGCCTGAGCAAGGAGCAACAGTGGTGGAACCCACCTCAGAGAGGGAAACCCCTGGATGAAACACTCTGGAAATGTGGGACCTTAACTTTTAATTCCTGACCTGCTTGGGGTTGTTGGTGCTTGCTTTTTAGCTGGGGGAAATGGTTCTTCCCAGGTGCCAGTGTGCTGAAAAGTGTATGGAGGCAGGCAGGCTGGCAAGGACAGTGAGATTCATTTTATTTTTAATAACAAACATTACAAAGTCTTGAGCATTCATGTCTAAGCAACTGTCAGTTTTCATATCAGAGATTCATTTGTTTCTGCCAGACGTCTGTGTTGTAGTGAATTACCTTGAGCTAGTTGCAAAACTTGCCTGTTACAAAACTGTAATTAATGTTTCAGAAACTCGGGGGAAGATTTGTTATTGGCAGGGCGAGTATGGATCCCCAGACACAAACATTCCTCCAAGATAACACGTAGCCCTTGGTGTTACCTACACACACATGAAAAAAGGGGTGTAACTTAAATCAGGGTAATTAATTACACAGATGGCTTCTGTATACATTTAAAACCATTTACAGCTATCACTTTGGCTTTTTTGGTCTCACTCACTCCCAGGGCCTGCCCTCTTCATTGCCCCAAACTGGTTTTTTCTGTCTTTTTCCTCATTGACAGAAATATTGATGAGCTGGTGCATGTCTTCACTGAAGATCCCTCTGTACAATCACTGATCCACCACAAACACAGGAAAATCTGCCTCTACTCCACATCCATACAACTTGGAGTGGTTGTGACACTCTCTTGCAGTGATGGAGCCCTGACCTTAAATTCCTGAGCCAAATCTAAGAGAACAAAGCCATGTCTCCCAGCAAGCTTGGGAACAGGAATAAGAACCCTAATGTGGCAAAATCCCAATAGGGAAGGACTGTTTCATACCCTGACATGATTCTGAATCCCATTTGTTGGGATTTGGTGGATTCCCAGTTGGAGGCAAGATGAGATTTCTTGCAGGGAGGTTGCAGGCAAACCCTGCTGAAGTGCCAAGGGTGCACCTTGCCCATATCAGCTTTTTCTGGTGCAATACCAAACCCATTCTACCTCTCCACCAGAAAGCCAGGAGAATAACTTCCAGTTTTCTTCACCATGAGAACTGCAGGCTCCAGAGCAGTAGGGACACCCTCCAAGGTCTGGGCAAGCAAGGACCCTCTGTGCAATCCTCTGAGCTGACAGCAGAGCCCTGAGCTGTGTTGCTCTGCCCAAGAAGAGCAGCTCTGCTCATTTATGAGCACTTGAGGGGCTCCTCATGGCTGCTGTGGGACTCACAGTGACCCCTCTCCTTCCCCAGCTGCCTCTGAACAGACTCACTCCCACGCTCCAGCCTGTGGCAAGAGAACCTTGCCAAGATCCTCTCCTGATGGAGCAATGTCTCCTGTGGCTGCAGTGGCTGGGCAGCTCCATGGTTTCCCCACACATTGCCAGGCTGACAAGGGCTGGAGCTGTTCTTGCCTTTGTGCCTCTATTGCCCCATGTGATAGCAGTGGGACAGCTCTGTGAACCAGAAAGAACTGATTCAGGTTTGTAAACCTCTTCAGGGAAGGAATTAAACTTTGAATCATCCCTCATCATAGAATCATGGATTCATTTCGGCTGGAAGGTCCCTCTGAGATCAATGAGACCAACCATGCATCTCTGCCATGTTCACCACTAAACCATGTCCCCAGGTGCCACATCCTTGTGTTTTAAATCCTTCCAGGGGTGGGCACTCCCCCCCGCCCTGGGCAGCTGAGTCAGTGCCTGAACATCCTTCCAGTGAAGAAAATTTCCTTAATATCCAACCTGAACCTTCCCTAATACAACTCAAAGCCATTTCCTCTTGTCATCCTGGGAGCAGAGCCCAAGCCCCACCCAGCTTTCCCCTCCTGTCAGGAGCTGTGCAGAGCCAGAAGGTCCCTCCTGAGCCTCCTTTTCTCCAGGCTGAGCCCCCCCAGCTCCCTCAGCTGCTCCAGACCCTTCCCCAGCTCTCTTCCCTTCCCTGGATGTGCTCCAGCCCCTCAACATCTTGTCATGAAGGCTCATGCCCCCAGGATTGGAGTTCAGCTCACCCTTAGTCTGACAAGTGGTTGTGTGGGCAAAAACAAAGACTGAGGTACTTGACTCCCCAGCTGGAGGAACCAGCAGCATCAAGCCACAGCCCACATTGCTCCTGGAAACTCTCCCAAACTTTGGTTAAAAAATTTAAACAAAACTTTGAGAAAATTGCAGGGAAAATAATTCCGTAAGTGTTCTCTGTCTTAAACTGCCCATAGCACACTCCAAGCAATATCAGTGCAGTTGGATCTTGAAAAACTTCGCCAAGAAAGCTCCAGAAATTGCTTAGCATGCTCAGAAAAAGAGGGATGGGACTGTAGATGCTGGCACAAGGTCAGTACAAGGCGCAGGTGTAGCTGAGGGGTGAGTGGGATGTTCTTCCCAACAGGAGTAACAGGCAGCCAATGTGAGCAAGTTTAAGGTAAAGTAGGAAAGAAGAGGTCAGTAGATTAAATTCTTCTGCTTCAAATTATCACACAGAGCTAGGAGAGGCATTTATGAGAATATATAAATATTCCAGATGTTAAACAAGGATTAAGGGCAACATAGCCCCAAAACAAGGGGCTAGTGAACAGAAGCTATTTCCACTACTAGAGTAAGGACAAAATAGCTCAGAGGGCACAGGCCCTCCCCAACCTGTGCCACTTCTTCCCTGGCACTTGCATACCTAAATACCCTTCTTCATGCTTCTGGTTGTTGAAATGTCCTCTGGCACTTCCCCAGGTGCTCACAAGGAGCCCTGCTGATCCTCCCTGTGGCACAGTTAAAAGGTCATGGGGGACAGGGAGGCATCTGAGCAATTCAATGTGCAGCTGGGTGTGAGTGGGGTGGGCCCAGCCCCAGGCAGGGCAGCACATTCTCAGGCTTTATCCCACAAGCTGTGCTGAGGAGCTGCATTTTAAACTGTTCCCAGTCTGGGGCAGAGGCTTTTCTTCATAACTAGGGACAAGAGGATAACTGGGAGCCAGAGGATTTTTCTTCTTGCTCTCCAAGCCTTCAAGTTTCTAGGAATCCCACAGGTGAGGCAAAAAAAAAAATCTTCTGTGCTTGTCTTCCATTTGACTTATTAATGTCATATTAATGTCATACTAATGGATTTGGCTCAGGAGCTGGGATGCACCTGCGTGGTATCCAATGCATGTCCCCTGAGCAAATCAGGGTGTGCTCCAGGGCACTCTGCTGCTCTCACTCCCTGGGTAATCCTTCCACCAAGCTCTCAGTCAAGGGAAAGACCAGCACCTTGGAAAAATTGCTAAATTTTCAATTTAATTTCGATTTTGTTAACACAAATGTCTTGGCTTCAACTTTGTGTCTCGTTTTACACACGAGAGCAGAGCCCCCCACAAATACTGCAGGGGGATAAATGTGGATAAATGTAGTTTCAGCCTCCCACATGTCCTGTGCCTCCTGCATCACCTCTGCTTATTGCACCTGCACCTCCTCTTCCTCCTGCATCTTCTCTCCCTCCTGTGTTGTCTCATTCCTGCCTTGCCTTTGGCCCTTGTTCACCTTCAGTTCTGCACCCTCTGCCCCATATTGGTATCACACAGGAGACAGTTCCATGTCCCTGTGAAAGACTTTCTGGAGACCGGCTGGAATTAATCAGCAGGAATTACTCCCCTGGAGAGGTCACAGCTGTCAGCCACATGTTGTGGGGCTGCAGCTCCTGAGAAGCAGTATTAGATGCAATATCAATTTCCTGAAAGTTAGAAAGTCATAGAATCCCAGAATGGTTTGGACTGGAAGGACCTTAAAGGTAATTTTGCTGCACCTGTGTGATGGGCAGAGACACCTTCCACTAGATCAGGTTGCTCCAAGCCCCAAAAGTGTATAGGGTGTCATAAGAAGTGCAGGGTTCTGAGTACTTTTTGTTCAAACCAAGCTTTGAGAGAAAGGAAAAAAGATAAAAAATATAAGGGGGTGTGACAAATGGGCTTTTCAGGAATGGGGGGGAAAAAAAGAAAATAAGATTTATTAAGAAGAAAATTCTTTTTATGCCTTAAAAGCATGACAGACGATGCTGAGAAAGCACTGTAATGGCACAGTCAAAAGTCATCTGAAAATGAAGTTTTCCATTGTGGGCCTCCTTTGACCCCATTAACTGCAGACATTAGGGCATTTCATGTCCTTTTTTATCCTGTTAGGCATCCATGGGGCCTCAGTTAAGCTGGGCTGTCACTCAGGACACTGAGCGATGGGCTGGGGTGGCTCTGATGTGTCAGCAAAAGATGTTTAACTGTAGGACAAACAAATGTCTCTGGCCTTCAAGAAACAATTTTCCAAAGGTTGAACTCGTATTGACTCATGCCAGTGTAGCAGAGAAATGCACTCAGCTCTCTCATTGCAGCCTACCAGGAATCAGCAGCATTTCCTGTGAGGGAAAATAGTGGAGAGCAGCCAGGAATGAATAAGCAGCCTCATTGCATTGTGGATCATAAAACCTCTTCCTATGAAAGGGCTAAGTAGGGCTTGTTAAAGCATTGATGAAGGCAAAGAATAAAATTACAATGAGGTATACAGGATAAAAGTATAACCTCCAGGTAGGTAGGAAACAGGTAATAAAGGAATTGGCCTCTTTGGGAGGCAGCTTATGTCATCTTCTCCTGGAGCATCTTTCCCTGCCAAAGAATGTCCAGTGAAGAAATCTCTCCTAATATCCAACCTAAAGCTCCCCTGGTGCAGCTTGAGGCCATTTCCTGTGCTCCTCCTGCTGTGTGTCACATTCCCCAAGAAGGATGAAGTTGTGTGCATCACACAGGGCCCTCAGAGTTTCTGCACCTCTGCCCCTGACACAGGGACCACATGTGTCTGGGACAGACTTTTTGTTCCCACCATTGAAGTGACCTGAAGGAGGCCACTGGAGCTGGCTGATGTGCTGGAGGGCTGTGATGTGTGTCTGAATGTCCTGTGGGAGGACCTGAGCTGGGCTGATGCCAAATCATGGCAATGGATGAGCATTCAATAGGGATTCACTTTGTCTCAGGGTCCCACGGCCAGCAGCAAAAACATGGGGAGTGTTTTTGAGTCTGAGTCCCCAGTGTGGAACCCAGACAAGACTGACCTTTTGATGCTGTGAAATCCTGCAAGACTCTTTTAAATTAGTGACATTTGTTGGCAATGGTGCCTACAAACAACAGTTTTTCTTCTAGTCAGAGAAGAAGAGGAAGTGAGAACATGTGAGGGAAAACAACATGGTGGTGCTGAGGTCAGTGGAGAAAAGGAGGGGGAAGAGGAGCTTCAGAGCTGAGAATCCTCTGCAGGCCGTGGTAAAGGCTGTGTTAAAACAAACTGTCCCCCAAAAATGCATGGGGGGTGCACAGATCCACTCACAGCAGAGAAGGTGGATGGCAGAGAGAGCTGTGATCCAGTGGGAAACCCAAATGGAGAGAGAAGGCCTCTGCTCCCAGAGAGAGAGATAGAGAGAAGACCCTTTCTGCTGGGAAAGAGGGAGTGTTGGAGAAAAAAAAAGGTGTTTCAGAAGCTTATTTTACTTCTCATTATCCTCCTCTGAGAGCTAATAATAAATTTACTTTACACCTTTAAATTTGAACCCGTTTTGCCCTCAGAGTGTTTTTTCCCCAAGTCCTTATCTCTGCTCATGAGCCCTTTGTTAAATTTTTTCCCTCTCATCTGCCCAGCTCTCTGTAACTAGAGAAGAGAAGTGAATGACTTCTGGGGGTGCCTGGTGTTTGGCCAGTGTTAAACCATGACAGAGTGAGAGGCATCCATGACCCAAGGAACTCCAGACCCTGACAGACACGGGCATGCACACCACTTAGAAGGATTGATCTTATGCTTTCAATAAATCATCTCTTCTGCCCAAAATCCTTCCACTTTTCCTCCCAGACCGTTTGCAATTCTCAGCATTCTTTTTGGTGTTCTCCATTACATCCTTGATAGAACTGTCCCAACCCAGTTCAAAGGCTGGACCCTCCAGGTGGGATCCAACTTTTGAGGGACATTCTGCTGCTTCTTGTGGTTTTGGCCACCACAGTGGCTCTGTGGGGAGGGAGATGGAGCAGGCAGGGTCAGGAGGAGCCCAGCAGCAGTGCCAGGGTGATGGTCTGTGCAGGTGGGCACCCACAAGGCTGCAGCAGCTCTCAGGAGGGGCTCCATGATGCCAGCAGCGCACTGAGACACACTATCCCCAAACTGGAAATGCTGTGCTTAAATTGCAGATTTTCCCTAATTTTTTAGTGATTAAACTGCAGATTTTCCCTAATTAACACAGATGCCAGAGAGATGTTTTTAAAAGGAGGTGAGAAACTCAACAGCTGCTGAATTTGCACAGCCAACGTGCATGAAAAGCCCCATGGACAGGAGAACGTGGTCCTCCCACAGGAGCTGCTCTGCTCTGTCTGACCTGCCAGGCATGACCCTCCAGGGACCTGCAAAATAACCTCAAAATAAGAGAATTATAACTTCCAGTAATGCAATGTGCCATTTGTATCTCCACCAAGCACAAGGGATGCAGCACCTTCCCTCCCTCTGCTCTTGGCTAAAGGTTTTTGTATTCTCTAGGCAGTGGGAGCCACCTTCTCTTCCCAGCTGTGAGAGGTGTAAACCTGCTGGCTCAGCTAACCTGCCCTCTGCTCTCCAGGAACAATTTCCCCCTCTCCAATTACTCCACCTATTAACACAATAAAATCATGCTTAAGAAGGATTTTTCCTTGTGAGACTGGTGAGGCCCTGGCCCAGAGAAGTTGTGGCTGCCCCATCCCTGGAAGTGTTCAAGGCCCAGTTGGATGGACCATGGGTGGAGGAGAGAATGAATTCTTTGCTGATGTTTCCCTTGTTAGAAATGGTGACAGGCTGCCTCATGCTTTGCTCAGGAATGCAGGGAGGTGATCAGGCCACCACAAGCTCCCTGCACAACATTGGAGCTGTTTGGGACACAAAGTTTAGCAAAAAAATTCAAAACCTGGGGAAAAAAACAGTAACAACAAAAAAAGTAGAGGAAATCATGGGCTTGGGAGGTCCTTCCCAGAGGACAGAGTGAGTGGAACATTATTTCTGTAGCTTTCTCTGCATCATGAATGGTTCCTTACCCAGAAATTCACTGCTGCAGTGTAGCAAAGGTCCCTCTGGAGTGGAGGCTGCAGAAGGGCTGTGCCATGCCCTGAGCTCCTCCTGCAGCCTGGCACAGCCCCACAGGCAGGGAAGGACAGAGCAGAGCCCCAAGCACTGCTGCTCACACACAGCACACGAGCTTGGTGGACCTGTGGATGCAGCTCCTGACCTGCAAAATACACAGGGACACCCAAACATGCACAGCAAACCCTGGCCACACTCCCAGCGTGCTCCAACACCCCAGCTCTCTCCACACCTCTAAAATCACAGGCACATTTACATTCCTCAGGAAGTTTCCTCCAGAAAGCACTCCAAGGACTTCCTTGAAAAGATGCACAAGCCCCAAATACCTGAAGGTAAAAGCAGTCATCAAAAAGGCATCAACAAAGGGCATCATGATTGTTTTGCCACGTCTCCAGACTTGAAAGGAGGCTGAAATAACCTTTATATAATCCCATTAGCATTTTCCAGCTAATACAAGGCATTTTAGGAGGCTGAACAATATCTTTTCTTATCATCCAGAAAGGTTAGAGGTATTCATCTGATTTAATATTTTATAATTTATATTAAGTGACTCAGAAGAATAAAGCAGGCAGGCCAAGAGGTGGCTGCAGTGACACAGCAGGAGCCACCCCCTGCTCTTCCAGCAATGCCCAATGGCCTGGGCATGAGCCAGGGAACATCCCTTGACCATCAGCTCTTCAGAAAAGTGGATTTTGTGCTGTGCCCTGCCTGGGTGAGGACCCCAGATGCCAAGGCCAGCTCCCCCACACTTACAACACTGCCACTTGACCCTCTTCAGGGTCACATTTGCAGGAGCTGCTGCTCTACCACCACATTCCCAGGGGATGAAACATCTTCTAAAATCACAGCATCATGGAATTACTAAGGTTGGAGAAGCCCTATAAGATCAGGGAGTCTAGCTGCCAGGTTCACCACTAAACCATGTCCCCAAGTGCCATATCCACTTTTTTGGAACACTTCCAGGGCTGGTGACACCACCAGTGCCCTGGACAACATGTGCCAAAGCCTGATCACTTTTTCTGTGAAGAACTTTTCCCCAAAATCCAATCTGAACTTCCCCTGGTACAACTTCAGTCAGCTCCTGTCATCCTATCCCTTGCTCCATGAGAGCAGTGCTCAATCCCCACCTGGCTGCACCCTCTTGTATGGGAATCATGGAGCACAAGAATTCCCACTCTGAGCCTCCTTTCCTCTGGGCTGAGCCCCCTCAGCTGCTCCAGACCCTTTCCCAGCTCTGGACACACTCCAACCCCTCCATGTGTGTTGTGGAGGGAGGATCTCCTGCAGTGCCTGCATCTCCAGGCTGCCTGTCCTCTGTCCTTCCCCTTGTCAGGGACACAGCCTTGACCAAACTGCAGCATCCTCCAGGGAGGAAAATGTCCCTTCTGTGGAAGGAGGAGGGAGAGTGAGAGAACGGGGGTTTGGTCTCAAAAACAGGTTCCACATCCCAGGAGGACCCAAGGCAGGCAGAGCTCGTGTGGTCAGGCACCAGTGCTCTCCACAAGGGTGACTCTGGATCTGCAGGAGCAGCAGGACAGGAGCAGCTCCCTCCCTCTCTGGGAGCCCAGGCTGCCCCATCTCACATGCCCAGGGACCTGGGGGTGCCCCATTTCTCCAGCCATGCAGTCCTTGAGGAAGCATTGCCTGGTTTTCATCTCTGGTAGGGAATGGAAATGAGGAGGTTATTCTTTGCTGGAAGAAACATTCTGGAAAAGTCAGAGCTGAAATCTCTCACTTTTCTCTTCCATCTGTTTATTTTTACCACTTAATAACACGTCTGTCTCGTCAACTGTTTTTGACACTGTGGCAAGAAAACCCAACTCAGTGAAGACAGATTTATCAAAGAGACATTAGCTCTTCCTCACTGTGTGACACCACGTCAGCTCTTCTCCTGCACATGAAGTCTGCTCTGTAATTTCAAAGTGTGTCTTCTATCTCTTTGAGGGGGTGATATGACCAATATATTTGAAATTGTTGCTTGTTATGCAAAAGGTTATCCAAACTGTGAAGATAAGAAGCAATTTCAAGTGCTTCAAGGAGCCTCCTTTTTTTTGATGTGTTTTTCTCTCCACTGCCACATGATGTTACAGACCTAATTTCAAGAGATTAGTAACAATTGCAAAACAGTCATTAAAATAATCTGTGATAGAGAACAGAACTCTGGGACAACATGAAAAGTCTGTGCAATCAATAATTTCTCACCATGAATAAGAAAATCGTGGTCTGCAGGCTTCAGTGTGACACCAGAGCTGCCCCTGCTTCCCCAGGAGGTGCCTGAATGAAGGTCAGCAGGGTGAATCTCCTTATGACTCACCTCAGGTTTATCAGCTTGTCAGGGGATGGCTTCACTCACCCCTTTTGTTTCAAACTGTGCTCCTGGTTTCACTCCTGAACCATCCCCCTGATGGGGAGGCCTGGAAGAACTGAATCTGAACCATTTGTCATTTTCAAATGAACACTTTTACCACTTTTTCCTTATTTTCTTGCCCTGCCACGAGTTTGTTTCATAAATTTTGAATCCAGCTGAGCTGAACCAATGTCCCTGTTTGCTCTGTGCACAGGGAGCAGGGATATTTCACTGAAACAGAATGTTGAAACTCCCAGTTTGGTGTGCAGAGTCACTCAGAACACATCCATCCTTCTGGGCACACTCTGGTAGCACAGCCACAGCCTGGGTTGGGAGGTGAATCCAACAGGACACACAATCCAGCTGGGAGCAGGACAGAGCTGGGGATGTCTCCATGTGCAAAACAGGATGGCTAAGGGCTGGCTGTGAGAGCAGCACTGGGTTTAGTGATTCCCTCCTCACTAGAGCTCAGCCTGTCTCATTCCTGCCTTGTGCATGGTCCTGTTAGCTCAGAGCAAGTTGACTTCCAGGACCTGGTGTTCCAGAAGTGATCCTCAGCTGATGAAAGCAACCCTCCTCAGCATGTCAGAAAACAGATGATTCCCATATCCTATCAGTTCACAAGACCATCCTCTTCACTCCTTGTCCACATGAAAGGCAGCATCAACTTCTAGAGAACCACAACCTGTCCTTTGGGAAGCTCCTTCCTTCCCTGGGAGTGAATGGCTCCTGAATGCCTTCAGGATTCTCCTGCCTCTATGAGAAGCTACTTCCGAAAACTAGGGAAAGAAGACCAAAACCATGTTGTTGAATCTTGGGATTTCCCTGCATGTCCCTCTACACATTTTATTACACTGCGAGCGCATTCCATCAACAGCACCATGCACTCTGCCCCTAATGTGGAGTAGGAAATTATCTATACAGCATGGAAAACCTCTTATTGCAGAAAATAAGAACTTTCCAGTTTCTGAAGAGTAAATTCAGATTTACATCTGTGAGGGAGAAGGATTTGTTCCAAAAAGATGGAAAGAGTTAAATGACATTACTCAATATTGTCCCGTTCAGATTTTTTCTCCCAGAAATGCCTCCTGCAATGAAGAACCTGTTTTGTGTTTCTTTCTTTCTTTAGTTAAGGGTGGAGTGTGGCTGATAGGAGACAAATCCACCGTTTCCTTCCTTTGATCACAAAGATGCCAACTGAAAAGAAACCTTCAGGAATCTGCTGCCAGGCTGGGGTGGATCTGCCATGCACGTGTAACACACCTCTTCACTGCACGTGGGCCCATGATTTGCCAGGAACAGACTGAAATGTCCAAAATTCCCTGATTTCTCTGATTTTCACTACCTTGTTTTCTCAATCCTTTTGAGTACACTTGCCTTGTTTTGTCAGGAACTGCCAAACCTCAGCAAATGAGTGGAGAACTGTACCCCAAATGAATTCTGTAGCAGAACATACCAGACTGTTGTCCAAGGTCCTTCCCTTCAACACATCTGCCCTACCAGACAGCAAAAGAAGGACATCTATCTAAAAATAAAATTATTGAATATTTAGGTGCTGCTATTTTCATCATATATTGTTTTAAAGCTTCAGTTCACTTGGTGCTTTTTGAAGACTTGGGTGAAGGAAAGCACCTGTATTATCTACAAAAATGTTCTAAGTGCTGTTTGCAGCCTCTGGGCACAGACTGGCCCAGAAACAGAGGAGTGTGGCATTCACATTTTCTGGAAAAATCCCTTCATCCAGGATTCTTCTCCTGGGAAACTGAGAAGCCTCAGAGAAAAAGGAAAACAATAATTATCTGATTTGCTTCTCCTGTGTTGTGCTCTTGTGGAATGTGTTTGGAGATTGTTTGATTGGTTTCATATGAATTATTTTGACTCATTGGCCAATCAGGGCCAAGCTGTGTCAGGGCTCTGGAAGAGCCACAAGTTTTCATTATTATCTTTTTAGCCTTTCTGTATTCTTTAGTATAGTTTAGTATAGCTAATAAAGAATATAGTATATATTATACTATAAAGAATATAGTATATTCTTTAATATAATACAGTATCATAAAATAATAAATTAGCCTTCTGAGAACATGGAGTCAGATTCATCATTCCTTCCTTTGTCAGGAGACCCCACAAATACAATAATGGAGGGCAATGGCTGTGGAAGATGAGGCAGAAAGGGAATGTAAGCTGGAGCTGATGTCTTGATCCTGCTTCGTTTGCTGCTGCCTGAGCCCTGCTCCCTTCCCACCCTCCCAGCTGGCTGTGGAGCCCAAGGTGCAGATCAGAGACATGTGGTAATGCTGGGACGCATTGTCTGTCCTGGACGCTGGGAGATGGAAACACAGATCTCCAGGAAAATTTGCTGGCACTAAACAGTTTAAGCACCATGAGGGAGTTTGGATTTCACATGAAAAGGTGGGGATGAAGGATCCATAGTTCCATCCCCTCCTACAATGACTCCAGCTGAGCCACAGGACACAAAGTCCACCTTTGGAATTCAGCAATCCCAGACATGGCAAACCATCATCTCAACAGGAATGTGGTGATTCTCCTGGGCTTGGCTGCAGGGTTTCCTTGGAAGAGCAGAAACGATGACAAGGACAAGTGCAGTGCTTGGCACCAAGACAGGAGACCACCTAAGCCACCCAAGAGCCAAACTTACAAAGCAGATGGACAAATCACAATGAATGAGGACTTTTCTGTTTGAATCTACACCCTTCACCTGACATCACTTCATCCTATCTAGTCACTTGATCTGCCTTCTAAATCCAAACTCCAGTATTTTTAGTTACCTAAAAAAAGAAACAATGCTCACCCAGAAGAGCCTAGAAGCTCAGGCTGGAAGCATGAAACCCCAGCAGATCAATATTAAGTTACATCCTGGCAATTAGAGGGAAAATAAACACAGTTAACTCACAGCCACGTGAAGCTTTGTACATTAAAAACACCCATAGTGTTTTATTCAGAAAAAATAATCAATCTTGCTTTGAATGAGATAAAAATTCATATTAGATGACACTTGGCATGATAATGTGAGCCAGGATGAAGCCATGCCTCAGTGCCCCAACAGCACAGGGGGCTGTGAATGATCCTCAGAGGAACCTCCTCCCAAATGCCTGCTCAGCCATTCCCACTGACCTGTCCCCATGGCTGCTGCTGTGCAGTTGATCTTTGGTTCATCCTGAAATTAGTTTATTTCTTTCTGCTTCAGCTTCTCTATCAACCCATCTTAGTTAAACTACATCCTCCGAATTTTCTTTTTTTTTTTTTTTTTTGAGCTTTAGATTTTTTTTTTTTTCTAGGAGACTTCCTAGTCTGCAGCCAGCTGGGGCCCCACTTCTTTCCCTTGGCTCTACTCACTGTGAGAAGGATAAAAGCCTCCTCTGTTCTCTTTGGACAGGTTTCCAGCACTTGAAGAATGGTTTATCTGGAAGCAACATTTCAGATTTTTCTATGCTGCAACTGGCACCACAGACAGGGATGTATCTTCACTGCTGAAGGAGAGCAAAACTGAGAAAATTCTGCCTCCAACTCTCTTTTAAAGCAAGACAGAGCTCAGGCATTCTCCCCACCCTGCTGCCCTTGACCTCTCAACAAGTTCTGCCCTCCAACCTCTTTGTTCCACAGCAGCCAGAAGGGATCTCCAGTTGTCTCAGCCAGCCTGGATCAGGTCACTGGCACCTTCTGCAGCCCAAAGTGAACTTTCCTCCAAGGATGGAGACCCCACAGCAATACTGAGCAATCCCCTTTATCAAACATCCATTAGGAAGCAATCAGAGAGGGGTGTGACACCCAGGCTGTGCTTTGGGCTCCCCTGTGGCTTCCCTACATAGTGCCTGAGGCTGCCCACAGCACACACACACAGAATAACCTGCATTAATAATAACTTTTTTGAGGTTATCCTTTCTCAATCCTGGTACATTCCACCTCTCCTGTAGGACATTCTGCACCTGAACGTGTAGCTGCAGAGGGCTGAGCACCCTTTAATGCCCTGCTGGAAGGGGCAGTGTCAGTGCACCTGCCTGGGCACTGCTCCTGCTCCAGTGTAAACACACTGCATGGAACATCTGCGCTTCCTCCTCCTGGCAAGCTACTGCCTCTCCCCTGTTATAAATACACAAATGCATAACTTAACACCTGCCTTGACAAGGAAACCACACTGGGACCCTGTGGAGAGCCTGCACTGTTTCCCCTGGTTCCCTCAGTGCAGCCCTGTGTCCCTTGCACGGGTTGGGGACATGCAGCAGTGGTGGCTGGGATTTGAGCCAGAGGGGTCTGTAGTGTTTGTGGGCTTCCCAATGCAGCAACGTTTGTTTCCAGGCAGAAAACACCAGCCTGTGCCCTTGCCCTGCAGCAAAACCCTTTTTGCCTGGCTCTGTTTTGACTGGTGGGTGGCTGTGTCCCCTGCCAGACACCACAATGACTCCTTGCTGATCCCAGTGCTCCCACAGGACAGGGAACATTCCCGCTGGGAGCTGAGGCCCTGCACACCGCAGAGCATACACAGGAGAAACCTTTCCAAAAAAGCAGCCTTGGCCTCGCTCACACAGGGCTGTGCCAGGGCTGGGAAGCACTGATGGGTTCTGCCAGACTGAGCACTCAGGCTGAGGCCTCAATGACAGAGCAGCAGCTCCCAGGCTGGGCTCAGGGCCTGCCCTGCCCCGGGCCAGGCAGAGCCAGCTCGCTCTCATCATTCTCCTCGGGCTCACTGCTGAAGGTGGAGGGGCTGCTGCTGGGCAAGCTGTGCCCAGAGCCCGTGCCCAGGGAGCCCTTGGGCTCAGTGCCCAGCCCCGGGGCACCCTGTGGGCACACACGGGCAGGGGCTGGCTGGGAGTCCTTCCTCTGGCACACAAACTGCCTCAGCAGGGATTTCTGCAGCGTGGTCTGCAGGCTTTCACAAGTCCTCTGGTTTGTGCTTGGCTGGGTGTAATGCAAATCCAGCTGCAGGACCACATCTGTCTGGAAAGGGAGAACAAAGAACACGAAGTGAATGGGGGAATCAGATTGGAAGCAGAGCTCTCCTAGTGCTGCTGCCAGCAAGGAGCCTTGGCTGCTGCTGTGCAGGCTCACAGCCCCATGCTGTGGCACGATGGAGCAACACTGCTGCCAGAGAAAATGGGCTGAACACACTCCTACAGCTCACTGAGCAACACTGCTGCCAGAGAAAATGGGCTGAACACACTCCTACAGCTCACTGTGCCTGCAGGCCTCAGCCATGGATCCTGGATTTCTCCTCAAGTCAGGCCATGTGGGATCCCATCAGCTCCATCAGGGACTGCCACTGCCAGCATCACCCTGGGGCACAGGGGAGCAGGAGCAGAAGAGTTTATAGAGAAAGATGCCATGTGGACAGTGCCAAATGCTCTGCACAAGTGCAGGCAGACACCAGTTCCATCATCCAGCACTACTGTAACCCCATCACAAATACATCAGGCACAGTCAGCCCTGAGTGAAGCCATGCTGGCTGTCACCCAGTCACTTCCTTATTTTCCATGTATCTTAGCATCATTTCCAGGAGATAACAGGATATCTCAGCATCATTTCCAGCAGGATCTTCATCATGATCCTGCCAGGCACAAGGTGGGACTGACAGGCCTGTGTTTACCCAGGTCTTTGTGCACCATGGCCAAGAGCAATGCATGTGGGAGAGGAAAGCATGAACCACTCACAGTGTCAAAGCCAGGTGGATGCACCTTGATCTAGTGGAAGGCACTTGGAGCACCCTGATCTAGTGCAAGGCATCCCTGCTTGATGAGCTTTAAGGTCCCTTCCAGCCCAAACCATTCTGGGATTCTATGAACTAAAACACCCCTCACTCTGTAAAAGCCAGCAGCTTTAACCAGCAGTGCTCCATAGGGATCTACTCACAGCCTAGCACTATTTTAGAATTTTATAAAATGTGAAGAAATAAGAGAATAACCACATTTGTGGCAGTCAAACCCCTGAAAACAGATCCCCAGAAACACCTGTAAAGAGCAGGGGGAGGTACAATGGAACAAGAAAATTCTGGCAGGCAATACCTGGTCTAGGTCTCCTGTCTGCACTTAGAAGCAATGCAGAAAATCAGGGAAAGGTTCAGAAAAGGGCTCCAGGAACAATGAAGAAGTGAAAGCATTGCCATATGCTGAAGCACATCACATACAGAGCAAGCAGAACTTGCTGCAGGCAGATCCAGGCAGCAGCTTGAGAGCAGCACTGGGTGTGAGATCCACTGGCTGTGTGTTAGAGAAGAAAAATCCAAGAATAAACAAGGTGCAAACTGCTGTTTGAGGAGAAACAAGCCAGGGGACAAGCAATTCTGCTTCTCTCATGCTCTTTAAATAGTTTGAGGGTGTTTTGAAGTGTGCCAAAGATCCAAAGAGCTTGGATCAGGCTTGGCAGAGTCACTCTGATGACTGGAGATCCTGGCCAGCCCATGAACTCATCTCTCAGGCAAGCACAGTGAGACATTCCTGCACCTGAAATAGCTGAAATAATTCCTCCACCTGAATTCATCTCTCAGGCAAGCACACAGCCTAGCTGAGACATTACTTCACCTGAAATAACTGGGCAGCTCTGACCTCCCCGTGGCTGATGGGGCAGGGAGCAGAGAAAAACAGAACAATCCATGGCTGGTGATGCCTCTCTGCCCTCAGCAGAGGCTGCTGTGGGTCAGCTCTGATAGCAAAGTCAGGCAGAGGAGACAACACAAAAGCAAAGAGCATCCACAGTCAGGTTCTGCAGCCTGATTGTAAATCAGGAAGATTTTGCTGAGGTGGAAGAGGTGAGGTGAAAGGACAGTACTCTCCTATGGAAACATGCTGGGAGGGCTGGGTGTGTCCAGCCTGGAGAAGAGAAGGATCCAAGATAACTTCAGAGCCCTTTCCAATGCCTAAAGGGGCTCCAGAGAGCTGGAGAGAGACTAGGGACAAGGGATGGAGTGACAAGACAAGGAAGAATGGCTTCTCACAGCCAGAGGGCAGGGATGGATGGGATATTGGGAAGAAATTCTACCCTGTGAGGATGGTGAGGCCCTGGCACAGGGTGCCCAGAGCAGGTGTGGCTGCCCCATCCCTGTAAGTGTTCCAGGCCAGGCTGGATGGGGCTTGGAGCACCCTGGGACAGTGGAAGGTGTCCCTGCCATGGCTGGGGGTGGAACAAGATGAATTTTCAGGTCCCCCCCAATCCAAACCAATCTGTGATTCTCTAAAAGAGGGCAGCTTTTGTGCCTTGAAGACCAACAAGCTCCTCTTTGATCTGGATGTGACACAGACATATAATCAGAGAGGCAGATCCAGCTCCAGCCAAGCAGATAAGGACACGAGCTCCATGAGAGTGCAGAGCTGGGGAAATGTGCACCTGGCTACTCTCTACCTGAATTTTCTGCAGTGCACAGAGCTGGAGGATGCAGTCCAGCTCCTCCCTCTTGTACACAGAGGCCAGCAGAGTCTCCACGTGGTCCAGACAGCTCTCCCTCTGGATGGCCACAGCATCTGTCTCCTGGGTCAGGAAAACAAGAGGAAAGACAAGGAAATTTCAGCATCAGCATGAAGAACTGAGGCACAACTGCCCATCAAACATGTGCTCAGGGCTTTGATTAACACATTGCCTGGTGGAAATGCTGGGTGTCCTAATGGAAGTGCTACAGAAAGCAAAAGGAATGCAGAGGTTTCACACACTTGCCTTGTATGTAATGAGAGGACCATGAGTGTCTCAGCATATGTTGCAATTGAGATGGCCACAATACACAGAGTATCATCAAACAATATCAGAAAGCATCAACCCAGACAGAACAACACTTCAGAAGGCTGAAAACAGCTGCTTCTCTTCTTTAGCCCAATTTTTTATCCCCTGATGTTGTTGCATTGCCCCTGTGTGCCCTCTGCTGCCTTTGGTGGTTGCTCAGTGCCCCTGGGCACTCCCTGGCTCATTGCAGTCACCTGTTTTTCACAGCTGTGCCCATCCCCAATTACCACAAACTCTGTGCCTACACCTGAGCACATCTCACTGTGAAAAAGGGGCTACAGGGGGATTTCCAGCAGAGCAGAAGCAGCACCAGCTGGTGTCACAACCACCACAGTGCCAGCAGTGTGCCATGGAGGGAGCAAGTTTTCCAAAGGCACTGAGTTGTGCTGATTTAGCCCTCACCATCTACAGAACTGCCAAATCCTGCTGAGTTGTTCAAATTTAACCAAAACAGCACTGAGATCCTTCTCAGTACCAATTGAGCCACAATAACAGCCCAGGAAGAGACAAGGGAATAAAGGCCCTATGAAATCACACGTCATGGAATGCAGGGGGATAGAACATAAGTAAATAAAGGTGGTATAGAAAGTAATCTCACCCCCTAAAGAGTTGCAGCTGGGTTAATTATTAAAGATTAGGAGCAGGCCTGATGTTAACAGGCTGCATTTAGCCAATAAGAAGAGTGTTATAGAGTGGATTGGTGGGAACTGGAGTCAGTTGGCTGCTGTGAGGACAAGGAAAAATCAGAGGAGCTGCCTACAAGAAACATCAAGGAGGTACAAAACTCTAGCAATATGGAACCTTTGCAATGTAATGACAATAGAATTGTTGCAATATGATGACAGCAATAGAATATCCTGAGTTGGAAGGAGCCCACAAAGGTCATTGAGTTCCACTCCTGGCCCTGCACAGACACCCCAACAATTCCACCCTGTGCCTGAGAGCATTGTCCAAGTGCTCCTGGAGCTCTGGCAGCCCTGGAGCTGTGACCAAGTCCCTCTTGCCTTGGATCTGAGCCCTCCAGAATGGGTGACAGGCCACAGCCTGCAGCCCCTTCCAGAAGGTTCCCTCTGCCAGCCAGCTCTGGCACCATCCCAGGGTGATCCTCAGCAGGAGAAGCTGCCCTGGGCAGGCTGGTGAAGGAGGCTGTTGGGGTATTTGTGGAGGGAGAAGTTGGAGAAGCCCTGGGAGCTCTTCCTGGCCCTCCCTGAGCTGCTGCCTGGAAGCAGCCAAAGAGATTTGGTTCTGGCCAGGAGAGTATGAGGAAAAGCATTGGATTCCAAATGCTGGCTGGGATCTGCAAGCATCAGGATCAGCCCTGCATGCAAGGCTGGTGGAACAGGAGGTCACTGGAGGCTGAGGAAACACCATTTATCTCTGTGCAAGAGAAAGCCAAATCCATCTCTGCACTTGGCAGCTCATTACAGGAAAGACAAAAAACTGGAGGGAGCTTGGGGAAGATCAGGCCAGTGAATGGAGACCAAGGAGGCAGGAAGCTCTGGAGCCAGGCTGGGAGAGCTGGGGGTGCTCACCTGGACAAGAGAAGGCTCCAGGGAGAGCTCAGAGAGCTCCAGGAGAGCTGGAGAGGGACTTGGGACTGTCACAGACATCTTTTATGGAAAATCCTTTCCTTAGGATTTTTTTCTCCTGAGAAGCTGGGAGGCCTCAGGAACAAAATGTAAACAATGATTATCTGCTGCTGTGGAATGCAACAGGTGCATCTGTGATTGGTCTCATGTGGTTGTTTCTAATTAATGGCCAATCACAGCCAGCTGGCTCGGACTCTCTGTCCAAGCCACAAACCTTTGTTATCATTCTTTCTTTTTCTATTCTTAGCCAGCCTTCTGATGAAATCCTTTCTTCTATTCTTTTAGTATAGTTTTAATGTAACATATATATCATAAAATAATAAATCAGCCTTCTGAAACATGGAGTCAGGTCCTCATCTCTTCCCTCATTCCAAGAACCCCTGTGAACACCATCACAGGGGACAAGGGATGGAGGGACAAGAGGGGAATGGCTCCCACTGCCATCAGAGATTAGGGAGAATGTCATCTCCACTGTGGAACTCCCTCCCTGCAATACAAACCATGACTTACTTCCATGTTGGGAGCAACTTTTTGTAGATTTCAAGGCCCGGTGAAATCAACATTTTTGCTTTTCTTGCCTAAACTACAATTGGCTTGCTCCTTCCTTTCATTGCTTTGTCTGTGTTTTAGTTGGCACAGTTTTTTTTTCCATGAAGCATGGACCCAAAACTGGACCCAGTGTTGCAGCAACAGCCAGGAGAGCCAGACAAGATGTCACACAAATCTCAGAGCTCTAGTCTGTAACCTTGCCATGGTTTTGTGTCCTGTTTTTGGGGCATCAGCTGTTTTGGGCTCTGACCAGGACTGGTTCTCCACTCACTGCCCATCCCATGCTGATGCTACTTATTATTCTTGCTCACATGCAGGAACTTGTATCTGCTGAATAACAGCCTTGGCCTCAAATTGTACCTTCAGTTATCCAAATCCTTCAAAAATCTGCTTTGTAGCACCTTGGTTGTTATGGGGTCTGTGTATTTAATAAGCACATCAGTGAAAATAACAACCAATCCCACAGCCCTGATTTTACAAAAAGCCCAAACTTACTCAATCACCCTCCAAGAAGGAAAGTTTTCTTTAGTTTTAAGTGGAATTTCCTGTGCATCAGTGTGTGCCCATGGCCTCTGCTCCTGCCACTGGGCACTACTGGGAAGAACCTGGCTCCTTCCTCTTTGCCCCCTCCCTGCAGGTGTTTGTAAACCTGGAGGAGCTCCTCCTGAGCCTGTCCTTCCAGAGGATGAACAGCCCCAGCTCTCTCAGCTTTTCCTTACCAGAGGGAGCCCAGTGTCCCCATGGGCATCTCAGGGATCCCAGAGGGGGGTGGTGGCTGCTGTGATGTCTGAGAGGGGCAGGTGACACTCATGGAAGGACATGCTGCTGCCTCTGCAGACAGCCCTGGAGCTCAGTGGGAGCCAGCTCCACCATGCACCAGCACAGGAAGAGGAATCTGGCTGTACTGGGGTCCCTTTTTGTCCCCTGATCCCTCCTGAGACAGCTCCAGAGCAAGCAGCTGGGTCTCCATTTCCCCCAGTCACTGATGTGGGGCAAAGCACACAAACCCATGCTCACATACACAGACACAACTTTCATGCATGATGCTCACAAGGGGAAATGATGCTGCAGCTGAGGAATGAGCAGGATCAGGCTCCAAACCTCCTGGATACACCACACTGAATCAGTGACCCCACTGTGCTGAGGAGCAGTGTCCCTCCACGAGAAACGAGCGCCAAAAATCCACCACAAATGAGCTACACCTCAGGAGGAGGACTACAGAAAACAAGGGAGATGATAGTTACAGGAAGGAGCAGCAAATTAAATCTGTACAAGTGGCATGGAGACCATCAGTAAAGCCCGCACTGGGCACATGGTCTGTGTGGCATTCACATTCTCTGAAAAATCCCTTTGCTCAGGACTTTTCTCCTGGGAAGCAGAGGGGCCTCAGAGAAAAGGAAAACAATTGTTATCTCATTTGCTTCTCCTGTGTTTTGCTCATGTGGAATGTGTTTGGAGATTGTTGCATTGCATTCTGTTGTGAGTTGTTTTCACTCTTTGGCCAATCAGGGCCAAGCTGTGTCAGGACTCTGGAGAGAGTCACCAGTTTCCATTATTATCTTTTTAGCATTCTGCAAGTATCCTTTCTGTATTCTTTAGTTTAGAATAGTATTCTTTAATATAATATAGTATAATAAAGTAATAAATTAGCCTTCTGACAACATGGAGTCAGACGCATCATTCCTGACTTTGTAGGGACATTTCCCAGCAAATACAATAGGTCTGGGAGGAAAGGTTTGAAAAGGGGTTCAAGGAAGCTGGTACAGCTCAGCTGGGAAGGAATATATAGTTGCATTAAGATATATTAGCACAGCAGGCTAAAGAAGTCAAAAAGCCAGACCTACTTTCTAACACAGAAAACAGAATAGCTCTTGGCCTCAATCAGATTAAATGCAATAATTGAATCAGGCAGGCCAGAAATCAATCTGAGGGATAACTGGTTAAAGGCATCCAACTGCTGCCAAATCTTTTTTGTGATTTATGAGAAGCAAGGCAGGAAATCCATGGAGATGTGGAAGGAGCCTCAAAGAGGAATCCCTTTTTCACTCAGACCAGCCATCCCCACTCCTCAGGACTCAGCCCAAGCACCCTCCCCACCTGTAACCCGGGGAAAGCAGCCCAGCAAGGGCCAGGCAGAGCACTCACGAGCTGGTGGAGCCGGAGCTGGGGCTCAGTGATGTGTGCCAGGGGTGGCAGTGGCTTGGCACACACGAACATCAGGTTGGAGAAGAGCCGTAGGAAGCGGAGCTGCGCCCGCGCCCCGCACGGGAACGTCACCGTTCTGCTCGGCAGCTCTGCAAGGGAAATCCCAGCACCATCAGCTCCTCTGGGGCTTCTCTCAACCCCTCCCTGCCCAGCAGAGCCCCTGAGGGCCACAGGCACGCCCAGCTCCTCCTGCCCACCCCTGCATGGCTCACCTTGGCCGTGTCCCCAGCGCTCAGCGCCTGCTCCCGAGGCACAGATGGGGTCTGTCAGGGACCGCGCTTCCTTCAGGGTGTGCTTGATCTCCATCACCTGCTTCCCAGTGACCAGGGGATCACGGCCAATGTCTGGGGGAGAGTGGGGAGGCAGCACAAGGATCACTCCAGGCTCCTTACTGATCTCCCTGCCTTTCAGGCCCTACATCAATGTCTCCATGCTGCTCGGAGGCCACTGAGAGCTCCCACGGGGCACAGCCGGTGATTTGGAGTTTAGGGAAGAACAGTGGGTGGGGTGGGATGGGATGGGATGGGATGGGATGGGATGGGATGGGATGGGATGGGATGGGGCAATGTGGAGCCACTGCTGTCTCTTCTCACCCCTGCCACTGCAGTGAGTGATTTTATCACTGGCTGGGGTCTCTGTGCAAATCACAAACAGGATGGGGCTGCTGTGGAATGTGCCTTGAGCTGTTTTATTTTCCAGCACCAGCCTCGTTACATGGTTATGACAATGGGAAGATGCCACCAGCTCACATCTCAGGCAGGAGACAAAGAACTTAATGTTACAACTTACTTTATAAGTTTTTTGACCACTCACACAAAGCAAAAGGATACTGACAGTAGTTCTATTTAACCACTATAAGCATACAAACCTTTGGTTAAACAATGCTTGCTTATTTCAAATACAATACCTACTTGTAAGCCTTGAAACACAATGCACACAGCTCCATTATCAAGCTTCAAACTTCCTAATATCTTGCTAGATAAACTTTTCTGTAGCTTAGAGAGTTATTCTAGACAAGCATTAATACACAGACCATTGTTCTATTTGTCTTTTCTACTTTTTAAATCATTTTTCTGCTGACCTATCTCATGGCTGCTGCTTAGCTCTAATCACAGTTCTACTGTTTCTGAAGCCTCCCTTTTGCAGCTTTCCCAAAACCCTCTAATTTTGTAAATTCCCATAATTTCTAGCTTCTCATACCTTCTAACACATCCTCCAGCATGTGTGTAACCTTCTTCTCTTGCAGAATGTGTTTCTTCAGGTATTTCATGAAGATCCCAGAGCTGAACTCCCCATCCTGCAGTTCATAGGCTTCTGCATCTTCACTCCTGCAAGAGTAAGGGTGTTTCTTCAGAGTCCTTGCAGTTCTGCATTGGGCATGAAGCCCAAGGTCTGTCTGGGGTGGCCAAATCCATCCAGGCTCTATTGGCTGGGTCAGAGAGAGCTTCTCAAGGAATAACACAAAGTGCTTTGGTTGTGCCCCAGAGAGGATGGGCAGGCCACAGGACAGGGAAAAGCAGTGGAAAGGAATGGGATAGGACAGCACAGTCTCCTTTGCCAGCCCAGGTGGGTGACAAAGGTGAAAAGCCAGTGGAACTGGCACTGGAGCAGTAAATAACACCCAGCATCTCAGGAGGCTTTGGGTGAGCTGCTCATGGGACATCCACCTGGAGAACCAGGCTGAGGATCGGGTGACAGGAGCTGATGTCACCTTCACACACAACTCTGGAAGGAAGGACAGAAGTGCCTGGACAGCACACCCAGCAGATGCAGGGTGAGAGCCAGAGGGAACATGAAATCCTCTCCAGCCTCTGTGCAGGAAAGGCTGAGAGGAGACAGGGCTGTGCCAGGCTCTGAGAGCCAGAGGGAACATGGAATCCTCTCCAGGGTCTGTGCAGGAAAGGCTGAGAGGAGACAGGGCTGTGCCAGGCTCTGAGAGCCAGAGGGAACATGGAATCCTCTCCAGGGTCTGTGCAGGAAAGGCTGAGAGGAGACAGGGCTGTGCCAGGCTCTGAGAGCCAGAGGGAACATGGAATCCTCTCCAGGGTCTGTGCAGGAAAGGCTGAGAGGAGACAGGGCTGTGCCAGGCTCTGAGAGCCAGAGGGAACATGGAATCCTCTCCAGGGTCTGTGCAGGAAAGGCTGAGAGGAGACAGGGCTGTGCCAGGCTCTGAGAGCCAGAGGGAACATGGAATCCTCTCCAGGGTCTGTGCAGGAAAGGCTGAGAGGAGACAGGGCTGTGCCAGGCTCTGCTCCTGTGTGAGGCTGAGGGAATGCTGAGGTCACTCACGTGGAATAGCCATAGACAGTGTTCCCCCAGGGCTCCAGGGGCTGCACCTGGGACAGGGCACGTCCTGAGTTGTACCTGGAGAGGAGGCAAAGGCACAGGTCAGTGCTGAGGACATCTGTCAGCTGGAGGGGACAAATGCCACACACTCCTCATGTCCATCTCTTAGGGGTGGCAGCAGGACCAACTCTCACCTTAGATACAACCAGAGGGACTAAAGCTGGGAATCCCACCAGGAACCCAGCCACAGGGAGAGGTGTGGTCTGTCCAGCTGTGACTCACCTGCACTGGTGAGCTGCTCCCTGCCCTCAGCCTGGAGCTGTGGGTGCACACTGGCACCTCCTACAGAGGCTGAGTTCTAACAACTCCAGCAGCACCACAGTGCAGAGAGCACACAGGTTCACCCCATGCACAGCTGTGCCATGTGGCATTCATATTCTCTGGAAAAATCCCTTCACCCAGGATTTCTCTCCTGGGAAGCTGAGAAGCCTCAGAGAAAAGGAAAACAATTCTTATCTCATTTGCTTCTCCTGTGTTTTACTCATGTAGAATCTGTTTGGAGATTGTTCCACTGGATTCTGCTGTGAGTTGTTTTCACTCTTTGACCAATTGGGGCCAAGCTGTGTCAGGGCACTGGAAAGAGTCAGTTTCATTTTATCTTTTTCATTTTCATTCAGAGTTTTCATTTTATCTTTTTAGCATTCTGTAAGTATCTTTTCTGTATTCTTTAGTATAGTATAGTATTCTTTAATATAATATAAATACTATATAATAATATAATATGTTGAATATATCAATATAAATACATGAAAATAAATATAAATATATATATAATTTTTATATATTATTTTATTATTAAATTTATACTTATTATTAAATTAAATTTATTATTAAATTTATATATTATATAAGTTTTTATATATATATTTATATATAAATATATAAAAGAGATTTATAGCTAAATATATATTTATATATAAAAATATATAACATATTTATATATACAAATATATAGAGAGATATATATTTATATATAAATATATATTTATATATAAAAATATATTTATATATATCTAAATATATATAGAATATATCTTTAAAATTTATATTATTTATTGTAAAAATAAATAATATAATATAAATAATATCTAATAATATAAAATATTAGCCTTCTGAGAACATGGAGTCAGATGCATCATTCCTGCCTTCATCAGGGCACCCTGCAAACACAACAGTTCCTCAAGAAGCCAGAGGTGCTCAACACCATGGTTACAGCTCAGCTGTCTTTGCACCCCACAGGGCCCTTCCAGACCATGCCCACACCTTTGCCTTAGGGAACCAAAGCAGGCTGTGGGTGATACACCCCCAGATCTCCCTGAGATGGGATCAGGACAACACACAAGAGTCTCAAAGCCCAAAACTGGTCCCAGCACCTCAGCCTAGACACAGAGCCCCTATTATTCCCAAAATCAGGTAGATCCACGGTGACAGGATCTGATTTCCAACAAAACAGATATCTTGGTTGCACTGAATGGTTAAACTTGCCCATCTGCCTGCAGCCAGACTGACAGCATGGGGACAGGCTGCCTCCAGCTCACACCAGTGACTTGGAGCTGCTCCCAGTCACACAGTGACAAGAACCAGGCACAGAGGCAGAGTTAGTCCATGTAATTCAATTCCAGCACAGTTTCCTAGGGCTGGAGCTGGCACTCTAAGGATAGCAGAAAGGACAGGGGTTTGCCACCAGCCAGCATGTCACCTACTGCTGGTGGCACAGTCTGGAGATGTTCAATGGCAAAATTCAACTGGCTTGTGTAAGTTGTCCTAAAGATGATCAGAATAGAAAATGTGAGAAAGGAAGCATGTTTCTAAATCTGAATATTGAGATTTATCTGCTCTTCAATTCCTCTTAGTTTAATGCAGCAATCTTTGGTTCCAGATCCTAGGATAAATCAGGGAATTCCTGGAAAAGGCAATCACATCCACCCCAAATCAGTATATCACTGTATGAGGGTATACACAGGCTCTGTGCTGATTCCTCCCCTGCTGAGGCTGAGCATCTGCTCCCCTTGGCAGAGGGAGGAGATGTGTTTCTCAGCACCCTGGCATTTCTGATGCCAACACATGGGGTGAGCAGCAGCTCTGGGTGAGCTCCCTCTCAGCACAGCCCCAGCTTCATGCAGGGGCTGCTGACAGAGCTGCAGCATCAGCCTGACCACGAGGGTGCCTGGAAAGGAGGCCCTGGGAGCCTTGTTCTACACAGCTGTGAAACCCAGATGCTTTACTGAGCTGAAATGGTGACTTCTGGAGAAAAATTAGCTCAGGACAGAGCTCCTGCCCCCACAAGATCAGGGATAACACCACTGCATGGAGTGCTGTGCTTGCTGTGGAACAGGGGAGGTGTGAACGTCAGGGAAGGAGGGAGAAAACCAGCTGCACAAATTTGCCTGAATGTAACAGCAGAGCTCACACTGCATCCTCTGAGCCCCACTGGGACTCCATTGAGCAAAGGAACAGTGGCAACGCCAGGGGAGCAGACAGCAGCTCAGAGGGAGACAGACAGCACCTCAAAAGCTGTTTTACAGACTGTTAACACTTGCACTGGTGTCCCTGTGCAGCCCCCACAGTGCCTCCCCATCACACAGATGGCACAGCACAGCCCAGAGCTGCTCCAGCCCAGCTCCAGCAGAGGATCCATGAGATCCAGGAGCTCCTGCTTTGCTGCAGGCCATCCCCTGCCTCTGAGCACACTGGGGAGGGCAGCCAGGTGTGCCAGGTGTGCCAGGGAAGCACCACACCCTGCTCTCAGCAGGAAGGGAGAAAGGGGATGCTCCACTCTGGGGAGCTCAGGGCAGCATCAAGGGACATCAAACTCCTGCCCCAGAGCTGTGGGACAAATCCCAGCACAGCCAGCTTTAAGCTATTCAAAGCAAGCAGCCCCATCACTGCAGCTAAAAGGCATCCAAAATTTATCAGCTCTCAGGGGCTGGCAGCTCTCTCAGGGTACCAAAAGCTCTGCTGTCTTTCCCATTCTTAATGCAGGAACCACAGCAGGAAGAGAGAGAGATTTTGCTCTCCAGGTCCTCTCTGACCTGTAAATCTGCCTCAGGAGCCTGAAATAAATGAACTAATGACAGCTTCTGCTGCACCAGTCCACCCACCTCTGCTGAAATTGGACAAGTAGTAATTTCCTGCAGCAGGATAGAAGTCTGCAGGCCAAGGGAGGATGATGGGTTTTCCACAGAAAGTGGGAAAATGCTGATCCCTGACCTCAGCAGCAGCATCTTCACCACACGACCACTTCAGAAGGATTTAAGCCCAGCAAAAAATCAAGCAGCAAGGCTTAAAATATTTTCCCTGTCATGCTGCTGTCTTCTCACAGATGTTAACAAGAATGCAGCCAGGAGAAGAGAGGTGAACTCAACACTCCCAGCCTGAGCACGTGGGAAATATGGACCAGGAAAGCACACAATCAGCAAGATCAAGTTAGGTTGAAACACAAAATAAAAACCCTGTGCTGAGTTTTAGCCAACAATTTATGCCAGGCAGAGCCATCCCTCTGCAGGCTTGAGGCAACCTGCCTGTATTTGCCAGGATTCCTCACCTCAAAAACCAAGGGAGGGTCTCCAGCAGATCTCAGACATGGTCTGATTCTCTCTGCACCTAAGACATGACTGACCCACCCTCAGGACACCCTGCAGGACCTGACAACGTGGTTGGGTTGATTTTATCGCATGGATCAACAACCCCTGACAGAGGCTCAGCAGCACCATGGGGGCTGTCCAAACCCACAGCTGAGGATGGGTCCCCTCCCCAGCCCTCAGAACACGCAGGTGAGCAAGGGGGAAGAGGCTCCTACCACTTCCTGCAGGTGTCCAGCAGGATGATGTTCAGGGCTGTCTGCTGCTGCTGCATCTTCTGCAGGATCCTCTGCACGCTGATGCAGTTCTCAGGGGCGTAGGGCTGGGGAGCATCCACGGGGACCATGTAGTTCCTCCCCAGATGTTCATAGCCATGCCCAGCATAGTAGAATACAGCTGGGAACAGGGAGAGGAGAGGGTGAATCAGGATGCCAACCTGCAGGTGTGTAACCAGCTCCTCATGGCCATGTCCCACCCCCTGTCCTGGAAGGACACTGGTGCAGAGCAGACCTAGACCAGTATGGAACTGGAGCTATGTTAACCCCACAATTTCAACTTCTTCCCAACTTATTCCTTTCATTAGTGCTGGAAGGAGCCCCAAGAGGCTCTCCTGTGCTTGTGGATTCCTGCACTGCTTGTCTCCTGAGGACCTTGGATTTACACACTTCCAAACCCTCTGTGCTGCAACACCCAGGCTCAGCACCTGCCAGGCTGAATTTCACCCTTGTACCATGTTTTGGTCAGTCCTCAGCCCTCTGAAGGAACAAGGCAACAGAAAAGGATTTTACCAGGATGGAAAATACATTAACAGTCATTTAAATTAGATGCCATTAACAACCATTTAAATTAGAAGCTCCTCAGTTTCCTAGTTCTGGAGAAGAGACTAACAATTGATTAGGTGATGGGAAACATTCTCATTTCAAAGGTCTGCCTGTATTCACACACCTATAAACTGGTGAAAAATTAGACACAGAGATGAGTTCTTCAGATACCCAGAATATGAGGATTGTGTGCTTCAACAATCTCAAACCAAGCACCAGCCCTGTTAAGGGAGGAGTCAGACCCATGCAGATGCTGGTGGGAAGCCTAAAACCCAACAAGAATTTTGGGTTTTACTCTTGGGCACAATGAAACAGTAATGGTTTCTGCCTTCCCAAGAGATGGGCTATCCAGGTGGGAAGCCAGCACTGGGAACTTGGCATGGCCTGAGCTGGGGCTCCTCTGCAGCCCTGGGTTCAGTGCAGGGCTGGCAGGGGATCCCCAGGCTGGAGTTTCTCAAGAGGGGCAGTAGCTGGCCACCCCTCCCCAGGGCCAATGCCACTGCCTGGGGGAGGCTGCTTGGTGAAAATTGGGGAATTGAAATGGGCTAAAAAAAGCTCTAAGAGGTGACACAGGGAGTTGTGTCACTACAGCTGGGGGACAGCGAAGAGTGAGAGGTCAGAAATGGGAAAAAGCAGCTAAGAGGCAACAGCAGGAGAAATTCTTCACTCAGATTCACTGCCAAAACCCACACTCCAGTGAGTAACCTCTCCTCTGTTTTCCTTCCCCTGCCCCTGCACTTGGCAGGACGCTCACTCTGGTGTGATTCTGCAGGGATGCAGTGACAGGGGCAGGAGCTGAAGGGCTGAAAGCATGACCTCACTGTGTGCAGAATGGAAAACATGATCTCAGAGTCAAAAAGACCTTGAGTCACCTTTGGTTTCTATTCTCAGGGGACAATGGAAAGTTTCTCAAATGACCACTTTCACAGGTGCCCATGAGATTTGGGTTCCTCTTCTGGTGGATCACCAGCCAGAGGCAGCAGGCTCTGATTTGCAGAAGCTTTCAACTTTTGTAACTTGTGAATCAAAGCCACAAAACCCTCCCCTGAGACTAGAAAAGAGTATAAAACAGGAAGCCTTCTAGAAAAATTAGATGCAGCTTGGGCCCCTTGAGCCAGTGAGCACTGGTGGCTTCTGTCCTTCTGCCTGTACATGCAAGGGAAGTGATGACATCTGTCACCAGGCAGCACCACTGAGGCTTGGAAAAAATGAAATGTAACAGGAAAGCCCACAAAGAATGATTCACTCCTTAAATCTTGTAACTTTTGAGGTCTTGTTGAGTACCTGAATGTACCACCAAGTGCTCCCCATGCTATATAAACCACAAAGACTTGTGTCCAAATCAAGAAAGGTGAGTTTCACATCACCTGAGCAACTTCTCCAACCTCTCCTGGACTGAATCTCTCCTCCTGAACAGGAAAGTCAACAGTTTGCCCAGAGAAGGAAAGGGATGTTTTATTCTGAGTTCTTTCCACATTGTATGAGTCAGAACTGCTCGTCACAGAAAAACTTCTGAGTTTAAATTAAAAAGGGGAAGCTCCAAGCACTGCTTATAATGGAGGGAACATCAGCATGAGGCTGAATAAAGGCCATTTTCTGCTCACGTTGCATTTCCAACATAATTTTTTTTATTTGGGACTTTTCAGGATGCTCGAAATAACATCCAGGGGATTCCTCACTTGCCTGAGGGTGGTATAATTAGATCACTTAGAGGATGTAGTTTCAGGGCCTTTCAAAAATCCTATGAAGCTTTTTTAAGATGAAGTCTGGAGGAAAAGCAGCCTGATAATCCACCACCTCCATACAATGAACTGGACAAACCTTTGGATCACGGGATCAGGAGGGCTGGGAAAGACCTCCAAGATCATCAAGTCCAACCTTGGACTGAACCTCACCATGCCCACTAAACCATATCATGCAGTGTCACAACCACTTGGCTTTTGATCCTTCAGCCTAAGCAGGCATTGCCTCACAAACACTCAACCCAGCTGTTGATGTTTTTTCTGACAGCACACAAAATCAATTTTGCCAGGAAGGATCAAAGGCCACGAATGCAGAGAAGCTCTACAAATTTAAATAAAGCATGACAACATGAAAGGTTTGCTGTTTCCAAGCCTTTTTTTCTCTGCAGTGCTTAGGAAGGGCCATGGATAAAATGCCTTTTGGTCCTCACTGTCTGGGCGCCACTCAGCTGGCATGTAACCCTCACACTGAGGTTTGGAAACAAAAAACAACCACCTGCAAGGTGTTTTCAGGGTATCTATCCCACTGTAAGAATCTCAGGGACCCCAAAGATGCAACTTTCACCACCAAATCTGAACACCTGCTTTAAGATCCACAAGATCTGCTGGTTGGGTTTGTGGTTGAGGAACGCTTCCCTACTGAGTACAATTAAGCACAAAGCCCAGCCTCAAAGCCACCTGCAGCTGGAAGTGCTCTTCTGCAAAAGGGCTGTCAGGGGCCCAAATTAGACCTTCAGGAAAGAGAAACAAGGAAATCATGAGCAGATGCAGCAGTCAGGGCCCAAAAGGAGCTCCCCTCCTCACACATGAGTAGGGGAGGGGCAACCAGTCTCCTCAATTCTTTTATTCAAGGAAAAATCAGAACCCATTCACTATTGGAAGCACTGGCTCCCCAAAAACTCAGTGTGAGTCCATACTGCTGGGATTGGAGGTGAGCCACATGTTGGAGAAACATCTGCCAAAACTAAACTACGCTTAATCCAAGGGCTCCTGCCAAACCTGGTGTCCTCTGAGACAGCAACATTCAATTTCTTCTCTTTTAATTCACTAGCTGTTCAGACAATTCCTCAACCCCTCCTCAGCACAGGCAGGGGGCTGAGCTGCCTTGGCCTTACCATAGACTCCCTTGCCCAGGAGCTGCAGGAACTGAGCGACCGCTGTCGCCATCTCAGCCTTGTTGAGATCCAGCAGGGACACAACCTGGAAGCCCAGATGCTCCAGAAGGTGCCTCAGCTCAAACACATCCCTCACAGGGGCCATGAGGTTGGGGTGGTGCTGGTAACGGTTGTTGCCCACCAGAAGTGCTATTTTGCCTGTAGCTGAAACAGACACCAAGAGAAAAAGCTGTAAATGCTCAGCAAGATCTCACCTCCTCCTTTTGGAGTGAAGATAAGGACAATCTAAGCAAAGATAGACTCAAGGCTGCTGCAAGCCTGGAGCACTCTTCAGAAAGCTTTCTGAGCACTTTGACAAAATCCACAATCATTCTGACAGAAAGGCTTGGAAAGTTTTCAGTTGACAACCAAAATCCCAGGAGGTTCTGCTGAGGTTCTGCTCTACCTGCCCAACCATGACCACAGGGAGGGCGATTCACTGAGCCACGCTGAGGGGTCCTTCCCTCACAGGGCTGAAGGAGAGAAACCCAAGGCTCCTGCTTTGATTTTATCTCCACCTCCCACTGTAAAAAACTGGGATTTATTTTGCTCAGTGGTGGTGGGAGGGAGGGACTTGCCCTGCTCTGAGGAGGTATTTCAAGTAGGGATAAGTTGTCATTTGAACACTTTTTAAAATAATTTGGCAGGCACAGAGCTTAAGACTCAGTTACTCATTAGGAATAATCTTACTCTACTTGCTGAAAAAGATCAGGGTTTGGCAGGGGTTGGGATTCATTTTATGCTGCACAGCTGTAATCCAAAAGTGCAGAGCCTGTGGCAATGTGGTCATAAAGGCTTGAAGCAGTCTCTGCAGAAAAAGCACTCCCATTCCTCCCATCCACCCTGGAGCCTGGCTTTTAATTAAGGGAATAATTGCTCAGGAAGAAACGATGACAGTACTCACCAAAAAACTTCCCAGAGCCACACGGACCTGGGAAAGAAAAAGGGAAATGATAAGCCTGGGTTCAGTAAGCCTGGGCCCAGCACCCAATGCCAGGTCTGAATTCTGCTCCCACAGCCGGAGCAAACACACAGAGGACCTGCACAAGCAACACCCCTCAGGCAACTCCTCACAGCCTGACTGCTAACCTTAAAGACCTGCTAACCTCTGATGCTGGGAGGATTTCTGAAATCCAGCCTGATTTATGACATCCTGAGCAGCTGGGAAGCAAAGCCTGGAGAGGTGGCAGAGCAGGGAAGGAGGGTCAACATGGAGAAGCTCATACCTGATGTGACTCACCTGCTACCTCACTGCAGCAAAAGCAAAGGAAACAAAATGACTCAAGGTCAATACAAGCTCCAAAACAAGAGTTTCTCTCTATAAATGTGCAGTGTGGAGGATGTTGCCCTGTTTGCTTTTGATTGCAACAATATTCCCAGAGTTTTCCATCTCCCTGCTCTGCCTTTCCCTGGTGTTTTAGCAGTTCTGGTTCAGAAGAGCCACTCACTTTGGTCTACAAGCTCTCCTGCCTGAGCACTTACAGTCTCTTAAAATCATTATTACCTTAACAGCTCCAGCTTTTCCTATTTCAATCAGAAATAAATTTAAAAATCCAGCCCAGGAGAAAATTTGAGAACCCTAAATGCTCTTAAAAGAAGAAATTAAGGATAAATTGCATAAATCTCATGGGTCTTGAAGACCTTTGGCCCCTGAACCACTGCTGCTGATGCATGAGAGGTGCCTGAAAAGTTGCAGAATAAAACCACTCATTCTTTTCTACCTCCTACAGAGGCACTTGTTGCATGTGAAAGCTCCCCAGCAGTAACACATTGAAGCCAACCCAATCTGGTGTCCTGTTCTCACTGTCTGTGCCCCCAGAATGTGTTTAGCCAGCTGTGAGGAGGCAGGCAGAGTGCTCTCTGGCTACACAAGATCAATTTGCACTATGGAGAAATTTTAAAGCCGGCATCTAAGGCAGGATAAGAAGCTTATGGCATAGAAAAATCTCTAGGTGGAGTAAAGAGCCAGCAAAGTCAGCCTGAGCTATTCCTGCCTCACATAAGGGAAAGGCACAGGGCCAAAGCAGCCAGAGGTGCTCTGGGAACACATCCTCTCCCTGGGATCCATCACTCACACAGCACCAGCCCTGAGCTGGCTGCCCAAGGGGCCTGAACCTTCCCGAACAAACACCATCCTCTCCAGCTCTGTGTCCCAGCACATCCCTCTGTGTCAGCAAGACTGGAAATGAGTATGGCCACAAGAGCCTGCTGAGATTTGGCCTGAACTGTGAAAGCAGCACCTTGGCATGGTGTTCTTGGCAGCTCTGAGAGCACTGAGCCTGCCCTAACACAGCAGTCTGACCCACAACAGGGCCCAGCAGCATCCCATGTGCCAGACAGTGGATCACTGCATTTAGAAGCTTCTCCCTTTGCCCCCTCAGTGCCAAGGAACCCTGTTTATCACAGTCCTCATTCACCAGCTCAGCACCCCCAGAGAGCACCAAACTCCTCTGTGCCCTGCAATCCCATTCCACAGCAGGGGACACACAGCAGAGGGACAGGGGCTGGCTCTGCTCACCGATGTGAACGTCCACGGCGCTGCTCCAGTGCTCCCCGTGGCTGTTGGAGGCACAGCACAGGTATGTGCCAGAGTCACTGACCCTGCTGTGGGTGATCTAGGCAGACCAAAAGTTAAATCACATTATTTATGGGGAAAGTCTGAAGATCCAGGCCAGGATGTGCCAAAGGCACTCGTGTTTGTGGAATAAAAGAGTATTTTTCCTGCTGTTTGCAGAGACTTTACCTCACAAAGAATCAGGACAGGGACAAGAACCAGAGCAGTACCAGCTGGTGAGGACTCTGGTTCTCCAGCCCAGGACCCTGCTCAGAGAGGGACTAAAGCCACCACGGAGTCAGGGTGGCCACAGCTCTGTCTACTCAAGCCCTGAACACCTCTAAGCACATTGCTGCCTTTCTGGCTCCAGCCCAGCACCATCCACCTCTGAAAACAACCTCTTGTTAGTGCCCAGACTGAACTTTCCCATCAGAATTGCAATCTAAGGCCACCATGTAATACCCTCTGAGACCATCTGTAATACCATCTGAGGAGAGACTGGATGTCTTGTCCTTGTGCCTTTCACATGATGCCCTGGGAGGAAATTTCCCTTCCTGAATTAATAACACAGCACTGATTTACACTCAGCCAGAGACACAAAATAAAGCCAGCCCCAATGCTGCCTCCCTGACTCTTTTCTGCCGGGACCACATTTCCTTCTAGGTCTCCAGCAGGCAGAGAGCATTGCCACTGCTCCATCAATCCACACACAGAGATTAGCTGTTCTCATATCTCTGCATAAAAGAGCACAAGAGATGTGCTGAGAGCCCTTGACACATCTATGGATTGGTTACCTCTTAGAGGAATATCCACAACTTTGAAAGAAATGCATAAAACATATTCCCCCTTCACACAGAGTCATCCAGCCAGCTGCCAAAGCAGCAGGGTGACACGTGGAGGGCTTTCTGACAACCCTGCAATCAGCTACTCCCATTACCCACCTCAGCACCCAGAGCTCCTGTACTGCCCCCAGAAAGCCTTACCCGGAGCTTTTTCCTCTTCTGCTGCTCCAGGGGGTTCCCATTGTGGTACCACTGGTAGCTGGGGGCTGGCACCCCCATGGCAGCACACTGCAGCTGCAGGGGCTGCCCCACCTCCACCCGCTGCTCCTGGGGGTTCAGCACAATCACTGGCTCTCCTTGCCACAGCCGAGGGGGCAGACCTGCAAGGCAGCAAGACACAACTGGTCCTCCCTCCACAGGGACAGCAAACAACGCCACCTTCCACCATCACTACTGCACCTTTCTCCTTTGGGAGCAGGGAACCCTTGGGAGCAATGCCTGTGACAGTAAATGCCACACCAAAGCCCTGCCTCTGGCTTCCCAAACCTGATCCTCGCCCTTTCCCGACAAAGGTACAGTCAACATTCTAAGGAAAACCACACCCCGTTTTTGATCAACTTTGAAGTAGCCAGATGGGTTCTCCCAGTCGCAATACCCAGAATAACTCTGGGAAACCCACAGCAAGCATGAGGTGCAGGTGCATGTGGACAGGGCTTGGAGCAACCTGGTCTAGTGAAAGGTGTCTCTGACCATGGCAAGAGGTGGAACAAGATGAGCTTGAAGGTCCCTTCCAACCCAACCCGTTGTGTGATTCCACAATACATCAAGAAGGAGGTAAAAGACAGGCTTGTACCTCTGGCGACACACTGATGGACCTCTACCTTCACCCAGTCAGAGAAGACAGCATTTCTGTGGAGGTCATTGACCCTGCAGGTGTAGAGCTGGGTCTGCTCTGCAATGATGGGCAAGTCTTGGTTGGTTGCTCCAGGAATCAGGCGGCAGTCAGACTAAAGGGAAAACACAGGCAGTGGGCAGCAGAAGGCACCAGGAAGCCCCTTGTAAGAGCAACAAAAGTGGACACCCCTGGTTTCCTCCCTTCCTTCAGCTCCCCTAGTGTGTGCCACCAGGGACCCAGCTGGTGCCACACCCAGGGCCACCCATCCTTACCTGGTGCTGACAGAACCACTGGTACTGCAGAGGGGAACGTCCCTGCGCTCGGCACCGCAGCGTGAAGGAATATCCCGCCGGGACAGAGACAGAGACCGGCTGCTCCGTTATGGTAATGGCTGTGGAGAAACAGCAGCTGCAGCTGGGAACAGCACTGCAGGCACAGCCCAGCATCTCACTGTCACCCAGTGGCCAGGCATGGGGGGCTTCAAGGGGGACACCCATCCCAGCAAGCGGGGAAGATTGGAAAGGATGGATGGATGGATGGATGGATGGATGGATGGATGGATGGATGGATGGATGGATGGATGGTGTGTAGGTGGATGGGTGGATGGAAGTATGGATGGGTGAATGGATGACATGGGGCGCTTCTGGCTATTCCCACAAGTGCCCGGGGGCTGGCACGGTCACTGCCAAGTGGCCACTCACCTTCCTGCATCGCTTCTCCGGCGGCTCCTCCCCGGCCGGGGCGGCCGCCGGCCGGCCCCGCGGCGGTTCCTGTCCCCGGGACGCGGCGGCGGCACCTGCGGCGAGGGACGGCGGCGCTGGGGCGGCTCGGGCCGGGCCCAGGGGCCGCTCACCCGGCGCGGGGGCCCATGGCGGGCTGGGGCTGCGGCGCCGGGCCGGGGCCCGCACTCGGCTGCCGCCGGCCCCGCGGGCCCGCACTTCCGCGCTCCCGGCCCGCCCCGCGCCCGCCAGCACCGGGGGCGGCGCCGCCCCGCGCCCGACCGGACCGACACGGACCGGCACGGCACGGATCGGCTCCGCATGTCCGGTCCGCTGCGACGGGGACGCCGCTCGCCACCATGCCGAGGCTGCCCGCAGCTCCAAGCCCACGAGTGACCTCGCCCCCTGCCCAGGGGTGTCCCCACGCCCACCCCCACTGGTGGCCTCGCCCCGCTCCACACTCCTCACACGCGGCCTCCCCACCGCCACTGCTGACCTCACCCTCATTCACACGGGTGTCCTTCCCTCCCCCTACCGCGTGTCCTCGTCCCGTCCCGTCCCCGTCCCCACCACCCCATATCCCACAGATATCTTCACCCCCTCCCCACGGGTGTTTTCACCCCCATCCCCACTGGAGACCTCACCCAATCCCCACAATCGTCATTGCCGCTTCGCCACAGGTGTCCTTGTCCCCATTCTGACTGGTGACATCAACTACTTACCAGGAGTGTCCTCCCCTCCTTCCCACAGCCCCCCTCCACTCCCTACAGTTATTCTTGCCCCTCTCCTCACAGATGTCCTCCCCACACTGTCCTGCACCCCCTGTTGGGTATATTCGCCCCTATCCCCACGGGTGTCCTCACCGTGTCCACCCCAGTGCCCTCAGCCTCATCCCCACAGCCATCTTCACCCACATCCCCACGGGTGTCCTCACCGTGTCCCCACGGGTGGCCCTGTCCGTCCCCCCATGATCACCCACGCCCTCATCCCCGCAGCCACTCTCGCCCCATGCCCTCACCCCGGCTCCAGGGCCGCACTCACGTCTCTGCTGGGGAGCGCGGCCCGGAAGGTTCATGGTGGAGCCAGCACTCCCCGGGGTGGGTGTGTTAGAACCCCCTTCCTCCGAGAAGTCCCCGCCAGCTGGGCCGGGCATCACGGACGGCCCGAGGGAAGTGGCTGGGCCAGCCCTCCGGAGGTTGCACAAGCCCCTCTGGGAAAGAAGGGAAGCGTGGAGGAGTCCCCAGCGCTGTGGCGAGACTTGCGCTGGCAAGGTTAGGGCAAGGTCAGGCTCATTAACCAATACTCATCACCTTTCCAGAGGCATCAGGGCTACCAGGAAATTAGCTGGAAATGGTGGCTAGGGAGGACAGAGGGTGGCCAGGGAGTGACTGTCATTCCCAAAGAACTTTGAAGTGATTGGGAAGGGAGTGTGACACAAAGCTCTGAGGAATGAACTCAGGGCAGACAAATTTGCATCTGGCTGGCTTCTCCCTGTGTTAATAGTCCTAGGAAGCAGGCTCCTTGGAGACCAGGACTTCAGCATGAGGGGGATGATGGACCAGTTAGAGAGAAAGCTATGAGAGACTCACTCTGCTGCTGAAATTTCTCTATCCTGTAGCTATGGGCTGAGCAAGGAAAAGGGAGGCCATCAGGGATATCTCTCACAGGAGGCAGCATGGAAGGGCACAAACAGGGGCATCAGGATGGCAGAGAGAAGCAGTTGTGGCCAAGCGCTCGTGGATCCATGCCCTATGGAACCCAGGGCAGGGCTGAGCTGTGCCATAGGGTCAGAGGGACTAAGCAAGGCTGGAGGATGCATCTCTAACTGCTGCTTTTATTTTATAACAGGTGGGGAAGAAGGTGGTGGGAAAAAGCCAAACCCAACACAACTGGTGGATCAAGGAAAGGCTCTGTCCCTCCATATCCTTTCCTTTGTGCAGAATGGGATGGTCACACGCAGGAAAACCATAGGACCTTCCTTTGTGCTCATCTCCCCAGCTGTCTGAGATCACACAGACCCTTTTTTTTCCTATTTTCTGCATGGTCCAGCTAGGCATTTGGAAATATATCTATAAATGATTGAAAATTAAGGTTCTGGCTGAGTATGTGCCAGCAGCTCTGTGGCACATCTATCCTGCAGAGTTATTATCTATGCGACGCACGTAGCCAATAAAAATGATCATTAAATTAACCCCAGCACTTTCCCATAGCTAAAGATGACACTTCTGGCTGATGCAGAATCTCTTCAAACAGCTGGAGGTTGCTGTGTTCCCTGTGGACTGTTTCTCCAGGCTTGATAGAAAGAATCCTCCTCCAAATACCTCCTCAGGAAGCCCATTGTGCTTGTGCTCTGTCAGAGCCCTTCCCTGGCACTACCTGTTAATATTTGGGGAAGAACCAGAGGTGAGAGCTTGTTGTAGGAGTGCAGGAAGAAGCCTGTCATTTTAGAAAGGGAGGAACTTAAGGGTGCAGGATGGGAAAGGGAAGGATAAATTGTGCAAGAGGAGTGAGAAAACATCTGTGCCTGCGTGAGTCGGTGCTGGATTTGCAGGCAGAGGAAGAAAGCTTTGCTAACGAGGTCTGAAGCCTCGTTTCTGGCTGGCTCAGGCTGCAGCAGCTGAATGCATTTCCCCCGGAGCCAGGAGCAGAGGGCACTGTCACTCTCTGAGCAGACTGACGGGAGAGCAGATGCTGTGAGAGGAAGCTGTCTCAGCAGGCAACGGGCACAGGAACCATTCAGAGCTTGAAAGGGCAGAAAAGGAATATAAGCCCTGCGTGTCAGGGGGAGGATCAAACACCACAGCAGGCTCTTTCTGCGCTCACCATCCAGGCTGCTCTCCACTGACGGGGTGCAGCACCAAACCATGACATGACCAGGGTGGGAAGGGAGCCCTGGGGGTCTCTGATCCAGCCCCCCACCCTGAGCAGGATGTCAATCAGCTGCTCAGCACCCTGTCCCCTCCACTGTCAAATGTCTCACAGAATGGAGAGTGCCTGTCTCTTGGGTCCCCGTGGTACTGCTTGATTCCCTTCACAGGGCAAGTAATTTTCCCAATATCTATTCAGAACTTTCCTCCTTGCCATTTGCTTTGTGGCCTCTCATTCCATCACTCTGCACCTCTGTGCCTCCTATGAGGTAGTGATGAAAACAAGGAGGTCTCCATTTTGCCTTTCCCCAAAGCCTAAACCCCAGTTTCTCTCACCCTCTTCTCCTGTGTCAGGTGTCTGAGCTCCTTCAGTCTTTTAGGAGGCCTCCATTGGTCTTGATCCAGCATATTGGTGTCTTTCCTGTATTTGGGAATCTGAAATCAGACACAGTTCCAGGCCCAAAGCAGAAACCTACCTGTTCTGGACACCCTTCTTAGCTGGTCTGGGCTCTGTTCTATCAGATCAATATGCCAAGATACTGGGCTCATGGTAAAGAATGTGTAATTCATATGTTGGGTCTTCAGGTTTCCTGAAGTTGTGGGACCTGAAAATCCTCTTTCTCTTTCCAGAGAAAGGGATGGGATCAGGAGAATGCCAGCTTGAGTCCTCCCAGCCCAGCATCCTGCCTCCCACATTTGGGCAGCAGCCAGAGCAGAGCAAAGGGTGTGATCAGGGCATGCTCACACTGAACATTCTTATGCAGCTCAAACATTTCTTGAACTGAAGGTTATATCTTCATACTGCATAAATCTCAGGAGATTTTCTTTCCACAGATTTGTCCTGTGGATTTTATTAATCCCTGTTGACATTGAACAGCCACAGCCATGTGTGGGAGTAGCCTAAAGCCAAGGGGAGGGAGGAAGCATCTCCCTTTCACTATTTTACCTCCTGCTAATCTGACTTGTTCTCCTTGTCCCTCTCAGCTGTGTATTCCTCAGTCATGGGCACCTCAGTAGCTTCTTCCAGGCTGGAGAGTCCCAGTCCACACAGTCACCCTTCATGCAGCAGCCAGCCTGGATATTGGCTCATCTTTGCTGCCCTTCTCTGAGTTCTGCATTTGGGTTCTTTGGGCATCTGCTGTTTTCTGTTTGAGATGGATTATTTCTAAGTGACATTAGCTCACACAGAGCTCACTGCTGCCTATTGAAAATGAGTACTGTGGTTTCCCCCATGGATCATGTTCTATTTGTTTTATGCAATTTCATCTGCTGTTTCACTGCATGGTGAAGGTTTTCAGTCAGCCCTCTGGGACCACCCTTCTCCATATTTCCTAGGAGCACATCCAAATGTCTCAGGAGGTCCCTCTCCTTTGCATTTGCCAAGATCAAATATCCTCTCTGGTATCACAAATCCTGCAATTTACCAGCCTGATAATGTGATCACCTGCCACTGTTGTGTCACCTGTACAGGTGATGCACACACTCTGGGTGTCTGTGCATACCCTGGTGCCAGTCCCTAGCCAAAGTCACATTCCAAATCACAGTATTTGCTGAGGAAAAGGAATCAGGAATGTCCTGCACCAATGCATCCATCACCTGTCCTGCTGCTTGCTGCCACATCTGCTGCCTCTCCTGTCCCAGGAGGATCAGCTCTAATCATGTTTTATTTCCTGGAATGGAGCAATTTGCCATAATTTCCCTGCTCCTGCTGCAATCACTGCTGTGCAGCCACGGGCAGGCAGCTAATCCACAGTGAATCTGCTCCATCCATCATTCCAGTGCTGGAGGGATGCAGTGCCACCAGTGACATGTCTGCAGCACATGATGCAACAACTTGACAGGCAAGAGAAAGGTAGAACAAGAAAATAAGTCAATTTTATTACTCATTATATTTTCATTTGGTATTAAATCACAGCTAGTAATTGTTTGTGACATGTATCCACCTTTTACATCTCTCTTTTGTGCTGTATTTTTTAGAGACTGAATAAATACCATCACAGACTTTCTCTTGGGCATTCTGGGGTAAAAAACAGGCTGCCAAGTGATGTGAGGATGTGACTGCCATGCCCATGCTGAGAGGTGCTGCCAGGCAGGGTGGGAGCCTTGTGCTGCAAGGAAGTGGGGAATGTTGGAACTGATCCTGAGAAATCACGGAATAACCTGGAAGGGACCCACAAGGACCATCAAGTCCAACTTCTGGCCCTGCACAGGACACCCCAACAACTCCACATTGTGCCTGAGAATGTCCAAAAGCTCCTGGAGCTCTGGCAGCCTTGGGGTCATGACCATTCCCTGGAGAATGTGTTCAGTGCCAAACCATCCTCTGGGGAAGAATTTTTCCTGATATCCAGTGAAATCGTGACACAACTTCAGTGCTGTACCACCAGGTTCTATCAGTGGTCACCTCTTTGAGATGTGAGAAATCCCTTGTGATGGGGCAGTTATTATAGGGAAAAGTTCACTTCTTCCAACCATCCTCTGGGGAGGAAGCTTTTCCTGATATCCAGTGAAAATCTGACACAACTTCAACGCTGTACCACCGGGTTCTGTCAGTGGTCACCACAGAGATCTTTGAGGAGTGAGAAATGCCCGTGGTGAGGTGGTTATTGTAAGGAAAAGTTCACTTCTTCCAACCATCCTCTTTTCCTGATATCCAGTGAAAATCTGACACAACTTCAACGCTGTACCACCGGGTTCTGTCAGTGGTCACCAGAGAGATCTTTGAGGTGCAACAAATTCCCCCGTGATAGAGCGGTTATTATAAAGAAAAGTTCACTTCTTCCTCAAAAGCCGGACTCGATGGCGAGAGGAGGAGGAGGAGGAGGAGGAGGCGGCCGGGCAGGCGGCCCGGGGAGGCCGGGCAGCGGCCGCGTCACGATTGACAGCGGCATGTGCGGAGGGTCTATAAACGGCGGCCGTGAGTGACAGGGAGGGCAGCGACGGCCGCGGGGCACGGCAGCCGCACTCCGGCCATGAGCTCGACCCGCAGGGCCCTGGCGGGCCTCTACGGGCGGGGAACGAGCCACATCGACGGCGCCGAGGAGGCCGAGAGCGCGGCCTGGGCCTCGCGGCCGGACCGACGGAGTTACCTGCTGGGCATCCGGCCCCAGAACAGGTGAGCGCCGGCCCGGGGGAAGGGAAGGCGCTGCTCTGGGGGCTGTCCCCGAGCTGCCCGCGGCCCTGGGTGCGGTGACGGCGGGCGCGGGGACGGAGCGGGCCGGGGGTGCAGCGGGGAGGCCGGGCTGGCCCTCACCCGACCCATGAGGCCTCGCAGGGAATGCGAGGCCAGCTGGAAGTGGTGTTGACAACGGGCCTGGCCGTCCCTGGGGAGCTGCTCCAGGGGAGAAAACCGAGCGATGGCTCGGGCTCTCCAGAGGGGCTGCTGTGAGCTCTAGCCCAGTCCCTCGCCTCCCCAGAGAGAGCTGGCGGTGTCGCAGCTATTGCGGGGCTGGGCCTGTGGACACGGCGCATTGCGTGTGGCTGAGCAGGTGTGTGAAGTGGTGGTGGAATCATAGAATAGAATCATGGAATGTCCTGTCCACAAGGATCATCGAGACCAGCTCCTGGCCGTGCCCAGGACACCCCAACAATCCCGTGCTGCGCCTGAACTGGTTGTCCAAACACTCCTGGAGCTCTGGCAGCTGTGGGGCCATGACTGCTGCCCTGTGGAGCCTGCTCTGGTGACCCACCAGAACAGCCTCCACACCTTCTTCACCCTTCTGAGTGAAGAACCCTTTCTGAATATCCAATAATCTAGTATATTTTATCCCCCCCTTGTACAGCTTCATGCTGGCCCCTCGGGTCCTGTTGCTGGTCAGCAGAGAGCAGAGATTGATCGGTGCTGCCGCTGCTCTTCCCCCGTGAGAAAGCTGCAGACCCCAGTGAAGGCTCAGTCCAAGCAGTTTTTATGAAATCCTGACAAACACCAGTGTCTCCAGTTAAACTCAGGGAACAGCACTGACCTTCCTGCCTTCATTGTAGTGAAGTGCCTTGCCAGACAGAGCGAGGGGCCTGCTGGGTGCCTTATCTTATTGTCAAAAAGGCATTTCTGCACTGTAGATAGGGGGTGAGCAGCAATGAGATCAGCATTCCTGGGTCAGGAATGGCCTCCAGCGCAGGGTCTGGGGTAGGAATAAGGCTTTGTTCGCAGGGGGAAGGTATGATAAACATGCTGTCAGCTGAGCCTGACTGAGGTTAGCAAACACAGAATTACAGGGTGATATGCCAGCAGCACCCAAGGTGTCGGTGATTGTGTGAGACACTCAAAAAAAGCCTTGAAATTGCTTTGAATTTGCTGGGAATGCTCTTCAGTCTATGAGCTCTCCAAATGAGTGTGCCTCTTCCCTGCTGATGGTTTATAAATAATCCATTTCCAGCGTGTCAAGCATTGATGCCTCAAGGAGTCAGACATTCATAAAAATAAATGCAGGACCAAAAGAGATAAAAAAGTGCTGCTTGGAAGTCAGGTGTTAAAACTGGGGTGACGCCAAAGTGAAGTTGCCTAAATTCAGTTCCTCTGTGGGGGTATCATGTCGTGCTGGGGTGTGAGCTAATCACAGACTGGCTGCACACAGTGATGTCTTCAGCACCACCAAATGTCCATATGGAGTCCACAGCCTGTGGCCTCAGATCATACCAGGGACTGGAAATCTCTTAACTGAGCCCAGTGACTCCATTCTGTGGATTACAAGCAGAGAGGGGTTTTAATAAAGAAGATGTTGAGGTATTTGGGTTGCCTACAGCTTAACTTTTATTTTCCTTGACTACTCTCAAATTGCAGCTTTAATCAGTTTAACCATAAAGGAGTGTTCATCCATCCAGCAAGAAACACCTTTAGTATTCCCAGTTGGATTCCCAGAGTTTCCTCTGTTGGGGAAGGCAGGGAGCAGTGCAGCACCCATGCAGGCAGTGCTCCTGGTGTCTTCTGGCTGCAGCACCCCTTGGGGCTGTGCCTCAGGCGTGGCAAATCCAGCCCATAGCTGCAGAGCTCTGAGCCCTGGACCTTTTGAGCTTTTCAAACTAATGCTGCCATGGCTAGACTCCAATTTCCATCAGTGGGAGCCCAGTGCTGGCAAAGGGACTCTGCTGCCCCAGTTAAATCAGCAGCACATTCAATTTCCACAAATTCTCCAATCGTTTTTCCAACCACTTATGTGCATGATCGTCAAAGCCTGTGGCAAGGCAATTTAATTTTGTCTCTTAAATCCACTGTCTGCCCATTCTGTTGTAAGAAGCAGTGACTAAATAATGGCTAAATGGCAAAATTGACCTTTCCCAGAGTTCATGGCAACTTCTAGGTTCTCTAATGAGTTAGGGAGGAGGAATATAAAAGTCAGGTTCCCTGCAGAGCCCTACAAGTGCTGAAGACTTGAGCTGGGATTTTTGGAAACCGTTGTCTAAAATGCAGGGCAAGGGCTTGAATGAAGTGTGGCTTTTTATGTTGTAATTGAAAAATGTATCATAACAATTCTGGGAAGCAAATGACTGGAATGGTATAGCAAGGAGACTTTCAGAAAGCAATTATGGTTAATTAAATCCAGGAACATCTGGAGAGCATACCTGGGAGAACTTGAAAAGCACGATGAGCAACATGCAGAACAGCAGATAACACTGAGCAGCTCTCTAACACAGAATGGGTTTGGATTTGCTGGGTTTGAAACTAACAAAGGCCAATGAGACAAACGCAGGATTGCTGTGGGAGGCTACTGTAGCAATTAGGAAACAAAAATGGATATTGTGATCCAAAGAAAATGTGGGGTTTTTCAGGTTTCTCTCTTTCTGTCTTTATGTGTATCTATAGAGTATGTTTAACTAAAATATTTGCCTGTTCACCACTTCTTAAAGCAGTAGAAAGTGTAGTAACGTGGTAGAGGTACACAAAGACCTGGAGAGATCTTTTAAAAAAGAAACTGAGGTTGGAAATCCCTGCTCCTGGGGTGACTTATGAACACGCTCTGCCCTGTGGATCCCAGCACAGGAATGGAGCTGTTGGAACGAGTCCAGAGGAGGCACCAAGATTGTCAGAGGGATGGAGCACCTCTGCCATGAGAAAATGCTGGAATTGTTCATCCTGGAGAAGCCTTTGGGTAACCTGATTGTGGCCTTCAGTACCTGAAGGCAGCCTAAGAGAAGGATGGAGAGAGACTCTTTACAAGGGCCGGAGTGACAGGACAAGGGGGAATGGCTTCAAACTGACAGAGGGCAGGGTTAGATGGAATATTAGGGTTCAGTTCTTCCTGTGAGGGTGGTGAGGCCCTGGCACAGGGTGCCCAGAGGGACTGTGGCTGCCCCATCCCTGGGAGTGCTCCAGGCCAGGCTGGATGGGGCTTGGAGCACGCTGGTCTAGGTCACCTGCCCATGGCAGGTGGTGGAACAAGATGAGCTTTAAGGTCCCATCCAACCCAAACCATTCTGTGATTCTGTGTTGAGGGCAGTTTGGATGTCTTACTTGGTCTCCCTAACCCTGTTGGAGGAAAGGGATATCATGTAAATTGAAGGATTTGAATCAGGTAACCAGAACATGATTTTTCTGGGTTTTAACTTGTAGAATTTTCTAGAGGTGGTGCTAAGAAAGCCAGAAGAATAGAGGTGTTGAAAGTGGCCATAGATAGAACATCATCCTTTTATTAAACAGAGTATTCAGGGTATTTACTCTTTGTGCTCTTGGGAACTAGACTTTAGTAAGGATTTTCCATGTGAGCAAACAGCTCCATGTTTTTCCTTTCCTGCTCTTTTAACATACCTGATATTGGACAGTGTCAGGAGCAGCTTATGGCCACAGTGATTTATCCTCTGCTCTGGCTGCTGACAGGATTTTTTAAAATCTTTATGTTGTTTTTTTTTTAAACAAACCTGTTATGTCTCAAAGCAATTATTTCAAGCAAGTGATTATTTCACTGTCAGTCCTGTTCAGGGTCTACCTTAGCTGCATTCATGGGCCACAACCCTCAAGACATCTTTTTAGATGTCCTTTTTGTAAGAACTAGCAAATCTGGAGAGTGTATTGTGCAGAGAGATGCAGTTTTATATAAAACTTTCATCTGAGTGCTAGGCAAACCTCTGCTGGAAGTGATCTGCACCTCTTACCTAATGCAGCTGTCTGCTCCTCAGTCTCATTAGAGACTTGCTTCCTTGCTTGAATGTCTTTCTACTGTCACAGCTACATCATATCCAGATATTTATAGAGTGTAGTGGCATTGCCTCTGAGCTTTTCTTGGATAACTCTGCTCGGGGTGGCACTTGAGCTCAGGAGAGGGCCTTGCCACCTGGCTCTTCTGGCTGCAAACCATTCCCAATCTTGTCCCTCTTGCTTTGCACATAATATCAAATGAAGGAGAAAGATCTGTTGCTATAATAAAGTGTGCTGAGGAAACTGAGGAAGCCCTTGGTTCCTGAAAAGCAGGTTTAGTTCAGTGGCGTTCCCTCTTTGGCAGCTGGGTACCTGTAATGTCCAAGGGGACTTTGCTTTTGGCCAGGAGTGGTGTAACCCCCTGGTCAGATGCCAGCTGAGGCAGCTGAGAGCACTCAGTCAGTTTGATTTGTGGCATGGAGGTGTCTCAAACTCTGGGAAGAGGGACAGCTAGTTCCTACAGGAAAGGCAAAGTTTGGGGTGTCAATGAGTCATCTCCATACCCTGTGACCTGCAGCACAGAAGAGGTTGTTTCCCATTGCTGGAGGGCTCTGCTTTGAGTGGGGCTCCTCAGCAGCTGTGCACTCTGAATAACCATCCTCAGCAATTCCAAAGGGAGATTTTTCAGCTCCCTTTCCAGAGCCTCCTGTCCATATGTAAATATCCCCTAGGAAGCCAAGTGGAGCTGAGTGAGTGTCCTGATAAGCCCATGCCCTTCAGGGTCACCATAAAGACACAGAGGATATCACATGTGAGAACTGTGCTCTTCTCAGGAATCCTCCTGAAAGGGGATGTTCCCCAGGCCAGGGGTACCATTGTGTGGGGGACAGAGTGTGGTCATCTCCAAACAGGGCACCTCTCATGTCCAGCAGAGACAGTTCCTAGGAGATGGAATTGAAACCTGCTCTACCCTTGCTCTCTTTGGATGAGAGGAGGAAGATCTTGAGTGACTGAGGTTATCTCACATTCACAGCATCACCTGGTCCAAGAAGAGGAAGATGGAAGGGCTGTTACAGGCATTTTTTTATTTATTTTATTTTATTTTCTCTACAGAGTGAGCTGCCAGGAGGATGTCACCTTTCCTGGGCATCTCATTGTCCAATAGTTACTTTGCTTTATTTTTTTGGCCATTTCTCATCCCTTGGTATGTTTCTATGTTTAATTTGGGCCATAGAGGCAGCAACAATTCAGAGTTAAAACACACAAATCTGAGCCATCTTCAGAGCATTACAGAGGCTGATACAGGAATGTGTAACTTAATTTATTGTTTTCCACCTTCTCTGTTAATGAAATCTAGCCTGAATTGTTACACACAAGTCCGTGTTCATTTCAGCAAAAAGTAAATTACCTGCAGAAAAAAATTGTCACATTTCTGCATCTCTGACACGGATTCGCTCTGTGACCTTGACAAGCAAAGACTCAATACATCTGTTTTCCATTCTGTGAAATAACAATGTGTCTTGTACAGCAACACAGCACCCAGAGCTGCTTTATCACAGGCCTGCTGATAGCTCCTGCCATGGTGTATGAGCACCAGCACACATTCTGTGTGTGCAGGGAGTGCTTGATAAGGAGCAGGACACGTGGCAGGAAAGCAGCTCTGAGCACAGCCATGCCTACATGAAAGCCTCAGTATTGGCTTTTCAACCCTGAAAAGGGTTCACTGCTGACAGCTGAGTGGTTTGTATTTGTCTCAAGCAGTGTTAACCTTGAAGACAGGCAAGTTCATAGGAAATCTTATACTTGGAAGTCTGCATGTGCTAAACATGCCCAATAAAGTCAGGGATCAGGGAGCCAGCGAGGGGCAATGTCTGTAGGAAATTGCCAGTCCAGCTCTGTTCAGGCTGCCAGGCTCTCCAAGGAGCTTTGGTGCAATGCTGATTCCCTCAAAACATAACTTGGACCTGTCAGCTTTGCTGTCATGGACACGTTTTGCTCTTTTTTTCCTTCACTGGGACAGCTTGTGTGGGTCAATTTTCACGCTGTGGAAGAGCACTGAAAAATATTGATCACTGCTGCAGCTCAAGCAGCTCGAGTCCAGGTGCTTGTCCATATGGGGATGGAGCCACTGTTAAGCCTGTTTCAGGGTCTCCTGAGCTCTTGCTCACTTCCATGTGAGGAGTGCACTGGAAGGAGAAAGATTTCTTTATCTCAGTGATAAGAAATACAGAAAGAGAGTAATTTCATGGATAATTGCATGAGAGGGTTAAAAAAGGTGCCAGACTGAAAATGTATGTTTTTCAAGCAGTTAACTTTTTGGTGCCAGTGGATGCCAGCCCAGACCATCAACTTGAGTGGTTAAAAAAAGTGAATGGTGTTGACAGTTCTGCCTCCTGCCCTTGCAAGACTGAAATTTGGCAAGAGCATGAAAAATGAGGAAGGCTGTCTTCACTTCCAAAGAAAATTAGGAGTAGTTGAAGGGCTAAAACCTTTAAGAGGATGATAAATGGCCAAAGGAGCTTGAAAGCGTATGATAAAATGCAATTTAACAAAGAACTGAGGCTGGTAGAAGGGATGTGGTGCAGAGGTGTCGTGCTGTGAGAACAGTTGTGTATTTTCAGAATTAGCTTATAAAAAGCTGAGTTTCTCTTCATCAGTGGGAGGTGCCTGAGGAGGCTTCATCCCACCAGTGCTGGACATGCCTGGAGCAGATGTTTTTGAAGTCCACTTTTCCAACAGAAGGAAGGGTTACACTGGAGGCCTTGATTCAGTGCTTTAGATGTATTCCTCAGGATAACAAAAGCATTTGCCTTTATCCAGTAAGTGCAATGGCCCTGAGCCTGCTCGAGGGAGGCACATCCACTGCTGAGGCTGCCCCTCATTAGCAGAGCCCTGTGTAAGTCCTTGGGGAGCCCAGGGCACAGAGAGCCCAGTGCCAGAGAGGATCAGAGCAGGCACAGTGGATATCTGCTGCCCTGCTCAGGAGCCCCACGTTTCCAGCAGGGATTGGGTTCTGATGGAGCTGTGCTGTCTCAGCTCTCCATGGACATGCTGGAACGTCATTGAAGGGAGGTGCCAGCTGCCTGCAGGCAGGGCTCTGCTGGCTGCAGGATCCACAATTTGATCATGCTCTCTGGGGCTTAAAGCTCTAGTCTGAAAAGCAAATTTAGCATATTGAGGTTAACCTTCAATTAATACATGATGGCCTTTTTCTTCTGATAATATGGAGAGACCCTCAAGAGACCCTCAGTTCAGTGTTCAGCGCTGTCTCAGGATGTGCACTGAATAAAGCCCATGTTGTCTTAATACTGGGGATTAAAAAAAAGCACTGTCAGTGCTTACTGTTTGATCACATCCATGAGCACAACGGGTTCATGGCACAAGCAGCCTTTGTTCTGACTCTTGCTATTTTCTTTACGTCCAAGCCAAGACACATCCCTGTTTGTCTTATGCAAGAAATCGTGATTAAAACCACACCACTGCCTACACCAGCATTCTAGCTTGCAAGGATTTTGGGAACTTCCTTTTTAGAAGGTCTTTAGTGTTCCTGTTGGGTAAAAAGATGTTTTTCCCTTGCAGTGGTAAGCAAAATGTTTTGAGACAAGTTAAACCAGTGAGTTGTGTTTCCAGACAGACAGAGGTGCCTGGGGACAGCGCAGAGCACAGGGATCACTGGGGGTGGTTGTGCTTGTGAGGAGTGTGGGAGGAGAATCCTGGATCCCCAGGAGGTCAGGATGGGGTGAGAGCAGCACGAGGTGCAATTTGAGCCCCAGAAGCTCTGAGGGTGTTGAGGCCAAGGTGAGGTGCTGGTCAGTAAGGCAGGTAATGCAAAGCTGTGCCTGGCAGTGCCAGAAAGGGCATGGAGCTCACAGGGATGTTGCAAGGAGTGGAAGGATACAGCTCAAAGGACAAAGGACTCTGTGTGGCTTCTCCATGGACCAGCACAGCACATGGAAGAGGGATCAGGTGAGTGAGTGATCCTCAGCCTGTTCCTGTGAGCACTTGATTTCCCCAGCTGGATCACGCCCAGCCTGCACATCCTTTGGCTGCATGACCAGCACTTGGCACTGGGAGTGGGCCAGGATTGTGTGGCTGGGGGTGGAGAGGGTGAAGCTGCTGCCAAAAGGCCAAGTGCCACCCATGTTTGTTGGGTTAAAGCTGCTCCTCAGCAACAGACCAAAACTTCTGCTGTCTTTGCTTTCCTGAAGAAGGAGAAGAGTCAGTGAGCCCTTCTGATTTTTCTTCTCAGAGGAAATATGCAATTATTTGTGTGAAGTGTCAGGACTTCAAGCTGAGCTGCTTCTTTTCTCAGTGTTCACATGGAGGTTCTGTCTCCACAGGTGGAATGTACAGTTGGCAGGACCAGTTTTCAGGGTCTCTCTGTGATCATTTTTAGGGCAAGACTTGAAGTCCTGCTGGTTTGCACAGGACTGGGACTCACATTTGGGTAGGAGACCTGAAGAGGTGCAGGTGGCCTTCCATGTGGTTCTTTCTGCTGTCTTCTGTAGCACCATCCTAGAGCACTGAACTTTGGTGGTTCACAGAGGCTGGAAAGGTTTGATCTCCCTGCACTTGGGGATGTGCCAGTCTGGCCTGGCACCTCCCAGAGGGGATGGCCATGCTGCAGTCATTTCCAAGGCTATGTGGTGAGGTTGTACATGTTACAGGTGTAACATGTACCTCAGTGCAATTAAATCACTGAGCTTACATGCTGCTGACAAGCTTGTCCCTGTTAGTTTTGGACTTTTGATTGCCATGTGGGTGAGTCAAGGCTTGAGGAGCTGTTCCTGACTGCTGTAAGTCAATGCACAGAGGTTGTTTCCTGCAGCCTGCAAGGGGCTGCTGCCACAGTCCTTTGGCTAGGACATGAGTCCCTGAAGACACTCCTTTGGGAGAGCTGTGACCACTGGTAAGTATCTCATCAAGATGTCTTGTGCAGGACCTGTGTTTGATTTTGTTCCCTGGATTGGTCAATGCTCCTGCATCTTCCCACAAAGAAAGCAAAGCGTGTAGATTCTTGTAAAGTCTACTTCTGATCTTTTATTTTAATGTTTTGCCAGACCTTAGTGATTTGATTGGCAAGCTGGACAGCAATGTGATCAGAGAGTTTTCAGCTTCTGCCAGGAGCTGTCCTTGGAAGCACAGAGGGCACCAGCTCGGGCCAGCTGCTTGCCAGCACAGAACTGGGCTGGACACCTCCTGTGCTGGAGCTGCCTGCTTTGAGCACAGTGCTGCAGATGGTGCATGGAAGGCTCAAGGTGCTGCTTCTTGGAAACCTACTTGTATAAATGTCCTGACACTGATTCTCTGTGGTTAACGACCATTTCATTTTTCCAGCCTTTGATTTCAATTGACAATGTGGCTTGCTCGTCCTGGCAGGCAGCCTAAGGCAGCTGTACCTTCTTTTAATAGGAACTCTGACCTCTGCAAAATGACTCATCATTAATATGTCTCTGTAACTGTTTGTTTATTTCAGCTCCTTTCCGTGCTTCTCTCTCTAATGGTTTTTATGCTGTTTTTTGCTTAGCTTATCAAGCAGCAGATTCTCTCCCTCCAGTTTAGGAAGGTAAAACTACATTGCATTAAACTGCTCTGACCAGACACTTTTCTGAATCTGTCTGCACGTCATTAACCTGTAATGCTTTGGTACTAATTAATTAATCAGTCAAGAGCCCTGAAGTGATCTAACAGCCTCATTCTGCATGATTTGATCCCTAATATTTGCTTGAACTGCAGAAAGAAAAGTGAATGTTCATCATAATTCCTGTATTAAGGTGCAAGAAATATTCCTCTTTTTTAGCCAAAGGATGGGTGTTCAGCTACTTCTTTATATTAAAGTGAGACTTCCATACAGAGACATTAAAAATTGGATGTGACTGCCCTGAGACATCCAGAGAAAAAATTTTCTTCCCCCTGCCATTGTTGTGAGGATCCTCATTCACTTGGACTTTGTCCCAAAAGGCACTTGTACAGCTGTACTTTGCCTTTGGCAAAAGAACACATTTGGAAATCAGTTGGCATTTCTGGTTTGCTGGAGTGGCAGGTAGAAGAATAACCGTGGAGGGAAAGGCCTCTCCAGAACACCTCTATAGCTCTGGGATTTCTAACCAAAAAGTCAGAAAAAGAAAATCATACCAAGAGGAATACACTTCTCAAATCTCCTTTTCCAGCAGGCTTTTGTATGGAAATCCCTCTTTAATTGAAAAGGCTACTGAATTGCAAGGGGTCTCTTCTGCCCCAAAGATGCAGCTCCAGGAAGGCCCAAAGAAAAAGTGGCTAGTGCTTTGTGTCCAGTTCTTGGAAAACCCTGAATTACTGGTTTAGAAAGCAATTTGAATTGGACAAGCCTCCTTGCAGCTGGAGTGAGTCAGCTGAGAGCCCCACAGTGCCAGAGCCTTGAAATCCTGCTGTGACCAACACAATGGTTTCTTTGAAAGACTCAATAGACCTTCCAGGCTTCCTGCCAGGTGTCGCTGGGCAAGTCCCTGATTCATCTGCTGAGCCTGTGGAGCTCCCAGCTTCCACCACAGCTGCTTTGCAAAGCATTCAGTAGCCTTTGCTGGATGTATTTCACCTGGTTGTGGGGTTTGCACTGAGTGGACCAGACTTATTCCCGGTGCTGCCTGCTGGTGGCATGGTGCTGGGATTAAACTGGGTCCCAAGAGCCACTCTGTGTGTGTGCATCACTTGGTTATAAGATGCTGATCCTGTTGCCCTCCTGCTGGGGTATGAAATGGTGGTTGATGCTTGGGAAATTCTTTTATGTGGCTCTGAAAGGCATTTACTGGTATGGGGAGGGGAATCTGTACTGAAGGGAGCATCAGAACCCTACCAGTAACTGCCTTGTACTGGATTGTCTGCCTTGCTCCGTGGAAATGGGCTTTTTTTTTTTTCCTGGGATTGGAATTTGGGAAGGTTGCTCTGGTTTGAAACAGCTTTTGACTCCCACAGCCCATTCCTGGCCCCACAGTTGAGTGAAGAGTTGCTTACCAGGACCAGTGTCCTAGTAACCATTGATTTCCACAGAAAAGAGTCTGAGCTGTGGGATCTGTTATTTTTATCCCACCCCACACATGTGTTGGGATACACACCATGCTTATAACCCTCATTCAGCAGATGAATCAGGTTTGCAACATCCCAAGCTTCCCCTGTCCTGACCCTCATCCAGCACAAGGTGCCTGGGAGCTGGGTGAGGTTCCTGCTCTGCCCCAGTGGGTTGTTACTCAGGGATTCATCTCCCTGCATCTCTTACAAACCCATTCTTGCAGGAAGGCAGAGGGAAAATAATGACATTGCAGCCTCCAGGTAAGTTTTCAGGGTGGATAAAGCAGGCAGTTGCTGTGGCTGTAAGCTCTCCTGACACCTTCAGCCACGTGTGCTTAGTCCCTGTCAGTGCACCTGCCCCCTCTGGGTCATGCTGAACGTGGGTTTTTTTGGTTTGTCCTGACTCAGTTTGCTTCCTTAGCAGGTAGAGCATTAGTGGCAGCAGCAGCAGCATCCTGCCTGCAAGCTGGGGCTGCTTGTGGGGCTGGGGTCCTCCTCGTGGAAGCCTCACCCCACACTCTGAGCCCTTCTGCTCATGGTGCAGCTGTGTCACGAGTGGTTTGGGCATCTGTTCCACCCCTTGCATGCTTCTGGAAGCTGATCACTTGTTTAAGGAATGTCTTTCACTGCTGAAAATTATATAAATAGAGCTGCCAGCTACCTGTTCTCTTGCAGTATTAGCTGTTTCTCCCAGCATCTTTGCACTTGAGACCTTGGGGGCCCCTCTCGTGTTGTAAATGTGTAGAGTTTTAATTGCAGAGGGAAAAATTAAATAAGAAGCTCTTCCCTTCCAAGAGCCTCAGAATTATCTGAATGAAAACCCAATTTGAAATTAAATAATTCCCCTTTATTTAAGAAAGCCCAGATTTTCTGGGACCTCTCTCAGTGATGCTGCAGCAGGGTTGGATGAATATGGTGATTTATTGCACTCTTTGAACAGTGCTGAAACACCATGGTCTGCTCTTGAGCATTACAGATTGCACTGTCAGGATAGTTCTGGCTATTTGGGTGTCCCAGCATGAACTCCTGGAGTAGGGAGTGTGGGTGCCTACCTGCAGCAGTAAGGGGTTAATGAGGGAGTTCCTTCCCAGCTAATTCCTGGGTTCAGAAAGCTGCTAGCCAGACTCACATCTTCCTCAGTGAGCTGTCCCACATCTGGCAGCTTTTCTTCATTCTAAGAGGGCTGCTGTGTTCAGGAGACATGCAATTCACACTTGGCCTGAAATGACTCAAAGTCTTCACAAATAAAAGAAAATCCCAGTGAACAGAACATCTCTTGAAACATTTATGGTTCAGAATTGGGAATTGACTTTGTTAGGTGGAGCTCTAAGCTTGCTGGCTGGCCAAAGAGATGTTTTGGTATAATCAAGAGCTAAAATGGGTCTTCATTCATCCGGAGGGTCGACATTCATTGCCCCAATAGCCCTAAGAGCTAAGACAAAGGGAATGGCTCCCAAATGTCACTTTAAATTGACATTTAGGAGGGAGAAATCAGTCCAGTGCCCTGGCACTGAACTGGGCTTGTGAGCAGGTGTAGGGATGATGGGAGGGAAGAGGGCATGGACAATGAGAACACAGGCTGCTGAGGTGAGACACAAGGTGGACCCTTTGATTTTTCTGGTGCTTTTATCTCTAAGAAATGCTTCTTGAATCTTCCAGGAGCACCTTCTGCGCAATCATTTCTCAGCTGACGGAGGAAACACAGCCACTATTTGAAACCACTATCAAATCCCGTGCTGTGTCCGAGGACTCTGATGCTAAGTTCACGTGCATAGTGACAGGTAACAGTGTCTTCAGTGAATAACCTGGTCCTGCCTCACCTGCTGGACTTGTGCCAGTTAAACTCTGCAGCAAGTGATAACAAGGATAACAAGCCCACCACGAGCAGAGGGTCAGCAATTGCATGGTGATTTTAGCTTCAATTTGAGGGAGGTGGGAAGCACCTGAGTGTGTAAAGAGGCAAAGGCATAAGCTAACATCTCAAACAAGGCAAATGAAAGACCAGAAAATGGGATATGCTGGTTACTGCTTGGACCAGCTACATTTTGTTGTCCTAATCTCTGCTTCTCTAATCCTGGCCTCCATAACTGAGGAATGTGCAGTTGTGAAGACTAAGGCACTCCTGCTGGAACCAATACTGCTGGCTGTAGATGGTTAGAGCACAGCTACATTTGTATCTGTGATGAACTTCTGTGTCTGTCAACATCTGAAATAAAAGCTGATCACTGCCCAACGAGCTACAACCTCCCATTGGGCAGGAAGGGGTTAAGTCAAGAAGAGGAGGAGGAGGAGGGAGAGGCTGAAAAAGAAGGCTGGTGCTAGGGCCTTGTGGCATGGCAGCACATTGGTCTAGAGGCAAGTAGCTCCTTTGGTGATGAGATTTTGTTCTTTAAATATGGAGACTAAAACCCCTTCTCTCAATGTACTTGTTAACAACTCCATGATCCTTCCTGACCTCACTAGTATTAATTACTCCAAGAGGTTACTCAGTGAGAGACACTTACAAACAAGTTTGCAAGTTCTGGAAGGAGGAGAGTATATCCAGTGAGCCTCTTAGGCACAAGTACCAAAGCTTTCCTAAGGAAGTCTGGTTTGCTGTTAGAAACAGGCTGGAAATGAGGAGGCACAGTCTCAGTCCCTCTGAGAACTGCCAGCTATGAATTCTTGGCTTTTCTCTCATGAATTCCCATGTTCTGAAGCCTGACCTTCTGACTTGCCGGGGTACAACTGATATATTGATTTTATTGAGGCTTAACCTCAGCAGACCCCTTCTTGCTGCTTCTAGACCCAAAGAGGGCTGCTAGGAGATGCCTCCAAACCACTTTATTTGGGGAGTCATTAGAAGGGCTCTTCCCAGTTTGGGTTTTCTGGAAACAAAAGCTTGACATACTGTGCAGTACCATGGAACATGCCATTCTGCAAGTGTCAGAGGTGTGAAAATGTTTAGTTGTGTTGGGAAATCTGGAGTGAAAGTCCTGGCTTATCTCACTGGCTTAAATCTCCACCAGCTGCACCTCTGAGGTTGATGGTTCCTTCTAACAAATCCCATCTCTTCCTGGTGTGTTGCACCAGGCAGAAAACTTGACCTGGTGCTGGCCTCATTTCCTGCTCAAGTATAGGAAATTGTCAATGAGTCTCTTTCAGCATGTGTCACAATATTTTTGTGCTTGGTAAACTAGGTTGGGGAGATGCTTCTGTGCACTTTGAAATTTTCATGGAAACATTTTTAAAATCATTCTTGGACCACCTTTGGCAGATGGGCATCTCCTGTATGTGGTCCTGTGGAGTGCTTTAGGAGCTGAGGATCTCTTTGGGAGAGGGGCAGGAGGTGTGGGGCATGCCCATGCCCTGGCTGCACAGCCTGCTGGCACGTCAGGTATCCTGCCCTGCCGTGATGTTTGTGTTCAACTGGGAGGCGTTGCTGGGAGCAAGGAAATGGCAGTGGCATCCCTGGCCAGTGACCAGAGTGGAACCAGTTCAGCCCCAGCACTGTGGCTGGAGGCCAGGGACACTTTGATGGAGGCAAAGGGCAGACAGTCACCTGCTCCTGTTTTGACGGTCAAGCCACAAATATGGACGTGTGACCTACAATAGCATCTTACTTTTTTTTTTTCTTGATCAATAATGAGAGTTACAGGCTAGTGCAACATCTGGGAATACTTGGATTAGGACTTGCTGGGCTGTCCTAGGAACACAGAAGGATGCAAGTGTTTGAAGAACCAATCTCCAGAATGTGATGAGTGGTGCAGGCAGGAAAAAAGCAGGTCAGGCAGATTCCTGTGTGTGGAGGCACAAACTTTCCTTTCCTCCTCATGCCTAGTTCAGCCTGCTGCTGGTGTCCCTGCTATGTCTGATTTGATTTTTTGGGTCAGATCCTGCATCAGATATGAGATGTTTTCTTTTTTCAGACAAAACTAGTTTCATCCTTTGTTCTCAAAAAGATGTGACAAAGGAAACAAGAACATTTCCATTTACTGTGCACCTTCATCCCACATCTCTGTGCTGTCCTTGCTGGGTCTGTCTGGACTTCAGGGTCTCAAGGGTCATCACAGCTCATTTGCAGTGGGTGGATTTTGGGCTTCTCTCTTCAGAGTGGCCCTTCATGGAGGTGCTGCCACAAGGATTTTCCAGCTTTTTATTTGCTTCTGTGTAGCATTGCCTGGGAAGGAGAGATGTCAGCTGATGAAATGGGGGACGCTGGATGGAGAGGCCAGGTCTCTGGCTGCTTGTTAGGGAGTGAGTGCAGCCAGGACAGGTGATGGCTGGATCTAGCCAAGACCATTGTATGTCAGCACCAGCCCACTGCTGTACAGCTGCCTCTTCAGTGCCATTTCAGCCCTCCTCAGCCAGGTTCAACCCTCTGATCTGGCTTCACAAATCTCTGTCTCAGGTGCTTGATCCCATCAGTGCCTCCATGGTTTTATTGAAGAGTACAGAGGGCAGAGGGCTCTGCCCATGGCTTGGGGAAGAGAGTTGGGGTAGGGTGGGTAGACAGTCACAGTTGGGGTAGGGTGGGTAGACAGTCACATCATGCTTATGGATGCAGTTTTTAATCAGCTTAAAGGAGTTCCACTTGCTGCATTTGTGGTGACCCTGAGGGAAATGTTTGAAGAATGAGACTGAAGTGCTTGGATGAAGGATGTCAGGAGACAGGCAGGGGCTGTGAGAGGGGTTTGGGGATGGGATAGTGACTGCAGGAGCAGAGAGCAGCTGCTGGGAGATGAGGAGGTTTGGCTTTAGGGCCCAGGACAAGAGGAGGATGGTGAATGAGCACTGCTCACAGTGCATGGGGAGCTACTGCTCTGAGTATCTGTCCCTCCTGTCAGCATTGCTAGAAGCTTCCTTGTCCTTGTTTGCTGGAGGGGTTTAAATCCATGAAGCCAGGAAGGGTAGCATCTTACCAGGAATTGTATTCCCAAGACTGTTGAAGCCCCTATGTGTATGTAGCTTGGGTAGAGCAGAAACTGTGGATTGTTTAATGGTTCTGAACTCATATCACCTTCCCAAGTTTCAGAAGACTAACTCCCCCTCCTTTCCTGCCCCCAGAAAAATAAAAAAAAAAGAAAGCAACTTGAAATAGAGTTTCTCTGGGTGTTTTGGGTAGATATATTCAGAACTGTTTTGGATAGATATTTTAAGAACTGTTTTGGTCACAGTCACTAAGCTTTGAAGACTTCTCAGATTTCGACAGTTTTCAGAAAAAGAATGTTTGATCTAAACCTGGCAATCTCCATGAAAAAAAATATCCTTGCTCTGCAAAGTCTCCAGGATGCAGTGGTGGCTGGAGCAGTGCTGCTGGCAGGCACACACACACATGCTGGGGATGTGGAGCCTCTGGGTGGCTGCTCTGTCTGCAGCTGCTTGGGGGCTGCAGGGTCCCAGCTGCACGGGGGGGCTGCAGCAGGGGCAGGGCTGGGATGGATGAGTGTGGATCTGGGAGTGTGTCATGGTGCCTCCATCCCTGGATGGAGCCCTCATCCCCCTGGGCAAGCTGTGGATGCTGTGCCTGCAGGGGATGCACCGTGCAGGCAATGATGCCTGACTCCTCTAACCCCCACCCTGGACAGGGGGAATTTATTCACTCAGCAGCCCAAAGATGGATGTCAGCAGCATCAGCAGCAGCTCCCCTCCCTGTGCCAGGGAGGTTCATCCCTGCCCAGGCATGTTTCCATCTTGGCTCTGGTTACAGCCCCTGGGAAGGGATGGATGATATTTGGACAGGCAGCTGGGGCCACTGTACCTGCGTGGGAGGTGGGAATCCTTTCAGCATCCGCCTGCCTGCAGACTGCAGATCCAGCCAGAGCCTGCCTGCAGCTCTCTTGGACTGCAGGTGACACTGGTGACACTGTGCACTGTGAGCTCTCGTGGCCATGGCTCCTCAGAGGGAGCAGGCAGCCTCAAGGACACGAGTGCTGCAAGTCACAGGGAGTTGAAGCTTAGCAGGAGGAAAAGCCTTTCCTCGATGGAAATGGCAGCTCTTTGCAATGGCAGCTCTTTGCAATGGCAGCTCTTTCCTTTCCAGCAGATGTCAGCTGGGAATGGAAATCAGCTGTGGAGGCCACGGCGGGGGGGACATCACAGAGCTTCTTGGAAACTGTCAGCTGGCAGTTCCCAGAATGAAAGGCTGTGATTGCTGTTTCTTAGGCTGTCAGGAAAATCTACCTGCCAGCTCCCTGCAGGATGGGCTGTGGGGGCATTCTGAAGATCTTGCTTGCACAGCAGCCCTTGGGAAAGGTTGGATTGCTCTGGGCACAGTTTGAGCTTGTGTATGGAAATTGTTTTGGTCAGTTCTGGAGCAGAAAGAATTCACCACAGGCTCATTCAGCCCAGGCTCCTGCTGCCAATATTTATTATTTTATGAAAAATACAAGCAGCAGTCAATCCCTGGTGATCCCATCACTGGAATGCTCTCATAGCTTTCTCCAGTTGCAGTTCGAGGCTCATTTTCTTCAGCCACCAGTACCTGAGGGCTTTGCATGTCTCTAGAAACTGGTTTGGGGGGTCAGGGCAGCAGCAAGGAATGGGCTGTGACAAGAGTGGGGCAGAGGTGGAGGACAGAGAGCCTTGCAGGAAGGGTTTTGGGAGAAAGTCATGGCTTGGCTTCCTGTAGAAGAGGAGAAATGAGGCACTACCCAACAGAAAGCCAAAGCTGCTGAGGGCAACAGAGGGAGGGGATTGAGGCAGCAAAACATTTGGGAGATGTACAGACTGCAGGGATGCTGGGGCAGTGCAGAGTAAGAGACCTTAGAGAAGGAGGAACAATAGGGTAAAATCCAGTCTGTGGGTGTCTGGGCTATGGGAGTTGATGCTTCTCATAGAGGAGAGCAGGAAAGAAAAGCTGCTGAGACGTCTCTTCCCAGCCCTGTCTGGTCCCAGTGGACACTGAGGAGCCACCACAGGCAAGGGGGTGAGGACAGGGGAGCCAGAGCAGTACAGGAGGAGATTTGGCATATGCTGCTTTTCTGGGCAAAGGCATATTGGATTGGCCAAAGCCTGGGTGAATTCCTGCTGATGAGTCTCTGCTCCTGGACACTCAGTCCTGCTCTAGGACCTTCATGAGAGCAGGAGTAAGCTGGGCTCAGCCATTGCTATGGGCTGACAACATCTTTGGCTGGTGCAAGGAGGACATTTGAGGTCCTGGTTGGCCTAGAAACCTGTGGCTTGGTGTCCAGAGAGCACCTTGTTGCTGCTTTCTCATTACTCCAGAGCCATTGGGTTGGGACCCCCATGCCCGAGATGTTCATGGGAGCTGATCCTTGCCACGTTCTGGGGTGCTGTGGGTGATCCTTGGGGTCTGGTGTTGTTGAGGAGAGTGCTGGACTCCTTCCTTTGGCTCCACAGAAAGCCTGCAGGGACATTTGCAGCAGAGAAGCTCCTGAGCAATCCTACAGCCTTTACCCATGGCAGGATGTGATCATTGACACTCTCATCCTGTGCCCTGAGGGTCAGCTTGGCTGGGTGGTGAGTCCTGAGTGAGGTGCAGGAACCTCTGCTGGCTGCTGGCTTGAGCAGTCTTTGCATGAAAACTGCACTTAATGTGAACTAGAGCTGCTGTCAGTGAGCAGTGGGGGCTGTGGCTAGCACTGGTCCATATGGGACTCACATGCTGATCCAACACCTCTGCAAGTGGTGGAGAACGTGGCTGTGTGCCCAGCCAGCCTGCCAGCCAGCCAGTCACACACATCATGATGTCATTCTACTGAAAAGGCAGGTGACATCTGTTGTCAAGTGACATTTGTAGGACACTGAGCTGACTGTGATGCAATCAAGGTTGTTTCTGTTCAGTGGAAAGTTTCAGATCAGCTTACAGGCTGTGACACTGTGCAAAATGCTGCGAGCTCCATGGAGGGGCCTGTTGTCCAGCCATAGCCTTGGCCCCATCAGAGCAGCCCTGTTCACATCAAAGTGACGGCATGCTCACCTTCTCCCAGCCAGCGTTACAGGAGACGAGCGTGTGATCCCCTCCCTCTGTTCAAGAATGAAGTGCTGGGATTTTTTCCTCCAAAATAGCCCTATTCCTAGCAGTGATAAAAGTCTGAGATAAGCCCATTAAGTTTCCACTGTTTCTGTTGTGCCATTTAGGAACGTGGTGAGCCCAGAATAGCATCTGTGCTGGTGTGCTGCTGCTGATACCACGCTGTCTGTGCTTCTGTGTGGAATGTTTCACTCTCTGATGTCCCCTCCCTGTCCTCCCCAGGGTACCCACAGCCCGAGGTGACGTGGTACAAGGATGATGAGGAGATGGATCGCTACTGTGGCTTGCCCAAGTACGAGATATTCCGTCATGGAAACCGCCACACCCTGCAGCTCTACAAGTGAGTAAAGGAGCTGCAGGGTGCCCGGGCTTGCTGATGGCAGCTCTGGGTGTGTTCTCAGAGGCTGGATAAGCTGTCAGCAGTGACAGCCTCCCCACCACTTGGCTGGCCCCTTCTGCTCCCCACTGTGAGTTCAGAGCTGGCCCGTCCCCTCCAGCTGTGGCTCCCCAGTCACACCAGTATGAGATCCATTACTGCATCCAGGGATAGCTGCCATGCTGGAGGCAAGAGGAAGGGAAGAAGGAGTCCCTCTCTCTGGAGCCTTCCAGTGCTGAGCATTAGGTATGACAAAGGTGAACAAGGGGAAAGCACTATCTGCCTCCAAGATGATGGTTCAGGGAATCAAGTTTCTGGAGAGCCAGGCACACCTTGAGTCCTGGATTTGGGATATCAGGTGTGGCACTGACTGAAAATGCAGAATATCAGTGTTGCTGATAGTCCTGCCATCCTTGTGCTTGTGGCCTGAGCTTTTCTGCTCCCCCAGCTGTGCTCCAGGTGTCCATCAGAGGCTGGCTCACCTCTTCCAGGAGCAGGGATCTCTGTGGGTCAGGTGTCCTCAGGGGGTGACAGTAGGGATGCAGGCAGGTGCTTGTGGTGCCTGTGACACGGGGTGGGAAGACTTTGGTAATAGGGTAGGGTAGAGGAAGAATAGGAATGTCTTGTGGGCTGTGTAGAGCTGAGAGGAAAAGATCCTGCAGAGGATTCTGACCAAGAACAATTGGGAAGCCTGGTGGTGCCTGTTCTCCTCCATCACAGCCCTCATACCAGAGTTACAGCCCAGGGTGGAGCTAGAACAAATTTATCATAAAACTTGCTTGTTTATTAAAGTGCAGAGCAGGCAGAGCCAGGCTTGGAGGCCAACCCAAGGCCTCCAGATGTCCTGTGGGCACCTCATGGGCCACATCTTCTGGACTCTGTGGAGCAAGAAGTAGGAGAGCATGCATGCCTGTGTGTCCAGCAGGCATCCTGAGGAGGATGGGTAGGTCTCACACACAGCTTTTGATTTCCAGGTGCCGAGAAGAGGATGCAGGCATTTACCAGGCCTCAGCTAGAAATAACAAAGGCATCGTGTCCTGCTCCGGTGTGCTGGAAGTGGGAACCATGACGGAGTTTAAAATCCATCAGAAGTGGTTTGACAAAATCAAGAGAAAGGCTGAAGAAAAGATGCAAGAAATAGAACAAGGCAAGAAACGAGGAAAAGAAAATGTGGAGGTGGAGAAGTTGCAAGGAATGAGCCCTGAACGGCTCCAGAGGAAGCGGAGGCTGGCTCGAGATCAGAACCTCCGCTCAGGAGACTCTTCATGGGAGAAGGAAGACACAGCCAAAGTGCACGTGGCAGATTCACAGTCCAGGTTACACAAGGATATTGCTGAGACAAAGGAGCAGCCACTCAGTGCGGTGCCAGGCTTCCCAAACAAACTGGTGGCACCTCTGAAAGCAGAGGTGACCACCAATGGAGATGCCAGTTTGGAAAGTGGGGAGGAGAACGGGAACAGCTTTCTCACGTACATCTATGAGACAGTGGAGGACTTGGCAACCAAGCCAGGGGCAAAAGACTCTGCAGCTAAAAAGAAAAAGAAGGTGGAGGCTCCTTCAGCACCAAAACAGGAGGTTTCTAAGCGAGAAGAAAGTGGGAGAGACAGGGCCAATCAATCTTCAAATCCCAGGTTTGCTCCTCCTGTCCCCTTACGCAGGAACGCGCGTTTGCGAGCAGCAAGTGATCAAGAAGTGGAAACCAGTCCAAAACTCAAAGAGTCTGGGAAAGCTGTGAAACAGGACATTAAACCCAATGATGACATGTACTTCTCTCTAAAGGACATGTATTTTGATAAGCAAGTGAAGCCAGCAGCAGGGAAGGAGGAGGTGGGAGCCAAGGACGAGGCCGGGAGTCCGGCTGCCCTGCAGCCTGTGGCAGCCAGCAGACAGACAGAGGATGCTCCACGGGCCTCTGAGGTGTTGGAGGGCCAGAGAGGCCAGCAGCAAGAACAGAAGTTGGAGGGAAACAAAGAGGTAACTAGGAGAGACAGCAGCCAACGCAGGGGTGGCAACAAGAAAATATCTGTGCTGTGCATTTGTATTGTGGCACTGGGAGGCTCCATGTACACCACGGGATCTGCTGCCCCGGCTCTGCAGGTCTCCACTGGTGAAAGCACCCACAAGGGCTCTTTGGATTTTGTGAGCCCAGACAGCAGAGCTTCCACCCCATCTCCAAGCAAATGTCAGCTGAGGTGGTGAGAGATGTAAGTCGGGGCCACTCGAGCAGCTGGTCCCGGTGGCCTGGGGCTCTCCGGTTTAATCAGCAGGCTGACCTCATGCGGAATGTTTGCAGATCAGGTCGGCAGGGAGCACTGAATGGGTATTTATAGCTGGCAGTGAGTGCCTTGTGATGGCATCTGCTCGGTTTAACAAGGCAGCTTTAGTTAAGGAGCCCCCCATGCAGATGAGGTACCCGTGAGCTGCACCCTCAGGGCCTCCAGTTTTGTTTACAGTGCAACGTGTATACAGTAGGTCTGGACTATTTTTTTCACCCATCCCTATTGGGAAAACTCTGTTGGGAGACTCGTTTTGGTGGTGATGAAGTGCTAGGGCACAGCACCTGCTTCTGACCCTCAGAGCATCTCTTAGTCAGCTGCTATTTTTGTCACTTAACCTGAAGTATTTGCCATGAAAATATTACACTGGAAGCTACTGGACTAATTTCCCCCCATTTTTCTTTAATGACCCCTTCTATCATAAAGGATTCTCTGAGTCCAGTTTGCAGGTGCTGGCAGGATCTGGAGTTTGGGCTGTGGTAGGTGCACACTTTCAGCAGAGACAAGGCTCTGGGTGCAGCACCTCTCACTTGGTAGGTAATGCATGTATTTCAGAATGTGGAAAAATCCACAATGCATAAGGGACTGATGGGTGCTCCAGTGGAAACAAAAATCCTTTCTTTCTCTCTTAAATTTCGTTAGCCATTGGTGGGTGCAGCTTTGCTGTGTTCTGCAGTGCTCACCTGGTTTCTGGCCTTGCTGCTGCACAGTGCTGTGAACTCATCTTCATCCTGACCCACCAGGATCACATACTGCTGCAGAAATTATTGCTGTTCAAACCAGCCCACGGCAAAGCCATTTGTTTCTCCCCTCTGTGCTCATTTTAACAGCTCTGGTTCTCAAAAAAGATGGAAAATGCTGGTGTGCAGCAGGCTTGGGCTGTCATCCCTGAGCCTTTGACATGCATCACGATTTTTTTTCTCTTTAAAAGCTTCACAGAGGGAAAACTGCGACTTGTCAGCTGGTGTGCCTTTGAGGAGACAAAAGGGAATGCTTCTGATTTGAATTTGAATGCTTCAGCTTGTTGGTGCTGCTGGGGAAAGTCCTCAAGCTTTTGTGAGAGCAAATAAGCTGATTTAAAGCCTTTAAGGCAGATTCCAGGCATGTTTCAGGATATTTTCACCCCTCAGGACAGGGGTTACTTGCTATTTCTTTTTTATTCTCTCTCTTAAAAAAGAAAGGTCATAGGTGAGTGTTTTCCTAGCCTTGGGACATAGCTGGGCCTTATGCTCAGGACTTCTCTTCTGAGCTGGATTTATCTGTAGCAAAATGCCAGAGTGTACCATCTGAACATCATCCTCTACGAGAGCAAAGAAACTAGTTTTGCATGGTAATCACTCTTGCCTAAATTTTAAACTGATGATTTGATTATATTTCTTGAATTTTATGGGTAGGAACAGCCTCTAATGATGCTTCTTCCACCCTTCAATATTCATGCCCTAACAATTAGAAAAGGAATTTGCAAAAGGGCATGGAGTAACAGGACAGGGAGGAATGGCTTTCTACTGTCAGAGGGCAGGGTCAGATGGGATATGGAGAAGAAATTCTTGGCTGAGAGGGTGGTGAGGCCCTGGCACAGGTTGCCCAGAGAGGCTGTGGCTGCCCCTGGATCCCTGGAAGTGTTCCAGGCCAGGTTGGACAGGACTTGGAGCAACGTGGGATAGTGGAAGGTGTCCCTGCCCATGGCAGGGATTGGAATGAGATGAGCTTTGAGATCCCATCCAACTCAAACCATTCTATTTATTTTCTTGGGAAGGGGCTTGCTGAGAGAATGGTGCTACCTTTCCTCTTCTCCCCAAGCTACCAATGAAGCAAAAGCAGCACAAAACAGAGATCTAAGTGCCACAGCCCTCCTTTCCCATGGTGTTCATTTTGGGGGGCTTAAGGCTCAAGTCAAGAACCTCAGAAGAAAATCCTTAGCAGCAGATCCTCCAGGCTGGAAGGGGGTCCTGTGGTATTTTCGGGGTCTCCAGACGAGGGAAGGAAATTATGAATCTGACTCCATGTTCTTAGAAGGCTAATTAATTATTCTATTCTATTCTATTCTATTCTATTCTATTCTATTCTATTCTATTCTATTCTATTATGCTATACTAAATCTATACTAAAGAATAGAGAAAGATTACAGACAGAAGGCTTAAACAAGATACTTAGAAGGCTAATTAATTATTATATTATATCATATTATATCATATCATGTCATATCATATCATATGCTATACTAAATCTATACTAAAGAATAGAGAAAGGATACAGACAGTAGGCTTAACAAGATACTTAGAAGGCTAGTTTATTATTATGTTAATTAATTAATATTCTTAAAAGGCTAATTTATTATTCTATTCTATTCTATTATGCTATACTAAAACTATACTAAAGAATAGAGAAAGGATACAGACAGAAGGCTAAAAGATAATAGAGAAAAACTCGTGACTCTCTCTAGAGCCTCAACACAGCTGGACCATGGTTGGTTGTTAATTTAAAACAATTCAATGTGTCAGATAAATCTGCAACCACATTCCAAAGCAGCAAGACACAGGAGAAGCAAATGACATAATATTGTTTTCCTTTTTCTCTGAGGCTTCTCAGCTTCCCAGGAGACAAACCCTGGGCAAGGAGGATTTTTCAGAAAGTGTGATGGTGACAGGGTCCCATTGTGGACATGCCCTGTCCCAGTGCCATTGTCCTGGTGATGCTCCCAGAGTGTGCACCACCGTATCACTGCCTCTCCTACAAAAATAGCCTGTGCTCCTTGGCTGGAGGATTGGGGCAGTTCTCCTCAGGACAAAGCTTGGCCACCACAGCAGGCAGCTCGCTGACACGTCTGCTGGGTGCAGCTGCGGTCGGAAACATTTGAGCTTCCCAAATGTCAGAGAAACAGAATGGCTGAATAGTGCTGATAACGTCAGGGTGTATGGTTTCCCTATAAATCATTTGGGCAGCCTCATCCTGATAGAGTGTGACATGCCAGCTGCCCCCATCTCACAGGGCACATAGGGGAGCACTCAGTCTGCGGAAACATCAGGGGAATTATGCAAGGTGTCAGCAGTGGCTGGTAAAAATGGGAAAGTTTTGCTCTCTGGGAAGGCACAGTCAGAGGAGATTGGATTAAAAGCCAATGAATGATTTAGAAAAGCAGATCTCTTGCCTTTCTGCACAGCAGGGGTGTTGAAAGGCAGAAGGGCTGAAGCTGATTGAAAAAAGAAACATTTTGTACAGCCTGACAGGTGGGACCCACTCCTGTGGGAAGATGGTGAAACAGAAGACCCTGGATGACAGAGTAACACTGGTATCAGGGTAATTCCCATGATTCAAGAAGTTGGGCAGTGCTGTATGGTACAGGTGGCCCACAAGTACAACTGCACAGACCCAGGCAGTAACATGATGCTAATTTCCTTCCTTTTTTTTTTTTTTAACTAGGTTGCAGCAAGAGTTGGACAGTCTCCTGGTGACCTAAAGCATCCAGTGTCCAGTCCAGCCAGAGAGACCAGTCAGCAAGGCAGTAAGCTAGAGGAGGTCAGGAAAGAGGTGCCTGCTTGCCAGGAAAGCAGGGGGGCTGTGAAAAGGACAAATCCTCGGTTTAGGCCTCAGGAGCCACCAAAGCCACCACCACGTTCTCCAGAACATGTTCAGTCTGGCAAGGAGCAGCCATCCCCCAGGAAACAGGCAGAAAGACATTCCCATGCTCTTGAGGACAGAGAGACTCAGCAAGGACTGTTAAATCAAGAGAACAAAAGCCAAGGTGGGGAAGAGTCATTGCTAAAAAATTTGACTCCTCCAGAACCTGGAGAAAACACTGCTCTTGAACAAACCCCATGTCAGACAGTCAAGGATGGGAAGAGCAAAGAGGCAAGAGCAGAGCTGTCTGGGAGCCATCCTGGTGTGAGGACAGGAGGAAGTGGAGCAGCAGAGCCATGTCTTGGGGCTGTGCACAGGGAGGCAGCAGGGACACCTTTGGGCCAACAGAACACCCAAAATGAAATGGCAGCTCCTGCTTCAGTTCCTCTTGCCAAGGAAGAGCCGCTCCCTGCTCCTGCAGTGAGGCCATCAGGGGCTCAGGAGGCACTGCTGGCATCTCAGAGAAGCCCAGGGGTGGAAGGCACTGCAGGAGAGGTCCCATCTGGAGCCCAGCTGCTGCCTCCTGCCAGAGGAGGAACGGAAATCACAACGACAGCTGGATCTGCCCCACAAGAGATGTTTTCAGCCATCACTTCAGAGCAGAATGCCAAGCCAGTGCCCATGGGACCTCAGGGGAAGGAGGGAGGACTCCTGACAGCCACAGCTCCATGCCAGGAGCCAGCAGCATCTTCAGGGACTTGGGAAGGAGTCTCTGAGGCTCAGCCACAGGTACCGCTGGTCCTGCCCGGCTCCGAGAGATCTCAGGAGATGTCTGTGGAGGAGAAAATGCAGCACAAAAACCTGGTTTCCTCCTTAAAGAACTACCTGCTGCTACTTCTAAAAATGTCAGATAGCAGTAAGGATGGCACAAAAGGGGACACTGACTCTGGGGACACGGAGCAGCCGAATGCAGGGGAAGGCATGATCCCAGAGATAGGCATTGCTGGCCTCAGCCCTCGCACCTCAAGGAAAGTTTTGGAAAAAGTACAAAACAACCAGCTCTTCCAGACAGCAGAGAACTTGCCTCTGACCCCCAGGACATCCAGACGGATCACAGGAATGATTAATGAGGAGTTTGTCACCAGCCAGGAGATGCTGGCTTGCAGGCCTGTGCCTCCAAAGAGACGCACCTGGGCAGCTCCTGAGGCTGAGGGACCACCCCCACTCTCAGTGCCCTCCATCGTGGTGGGCAGCATGCCCACAGCAGGAGTGGCTCCTCATCTTTCTGATTCGCCTCCAGTGAGCTCTGAAGAGAGCCCTGCTGGCCCCCTGGCAGTGCTACCTTGTGCCACACCAGAAGAGCTGGCTTTGGGGGCCCGGCGCAAAATATACCTGCCAAAACCCAAACAGGTGGGGCTGGAGGAGGAGGCAACCCCAGAGAGCCTGGGCCACACAAGAAGCCCGACTGTTTCACCACGGCAGTCCAGGAAGAGTGCATCCCTGTTGCATTCTCCTGCCCCAGCTCCATCCTCTCCCTCAGAGCAGTGTTCTCCAACCCTCACGAGGAAGATGGACACCTTGGAGGTTCCTAAGCTCTACGAGGAGCCTGCAGGTGACACCGGTGGTGACAAAGAGGTCCCTGGAGATGCTAAGCCAGAAGCACAGCCAGCAGAGTCCCAGAGTACTAATAACCCATTTAAAGGTGAGGGAAGAAAGAATCCCCACGAAGCTCATTCCCTTGTTGCCTACAAAGGGAGCCAGTAATAGTCAGCTGGAGCCACATGAGCTTTGTACATTTGTAGGGTTTTCAGCATCAGCCTTTGGCTGTGTGAAAGCCAAAAGTCTCCCTTGAGACTTCTATCGCAGGGCAGGGAGGGATGAGGAATGCAAGAGGCAGCAGGTCTGACACTGGCTGTTTCTTACAGCCTGGGCTTCCCCAACCCCAGGGATCATAGAATACTCTTGGTTTTGGTCTCTCTGTTCTGGGCTGGGGATCTTGAGCTACCTGGTTGAGTGGAAAGTGTGATGGCAAGAGGTGGTCTTTAAAGTCCCTTCAAACCCAAACTGTGATTCCATGATTCAGTGGGCATCACAGGGCACACACTCCTCTTCCACATCTGTGGTCAGTGCTAATTTGATTCCTTGTGGCATTGAATTGAAAAAGGCATAATCCTGGGGATCAGGGAACCAGGTGATAGTTTCACAGGAATCAGCACTCTTGCAAAAGGTAACCATGATAAATCCCTACTTCAGTAAATGAATGTTTCCTCCAATACTCCATGGTGGTTTTCTGCCTTTCCTCTGGCCAAGCCTCACTGGGTATTGCAGTGCTGCGACGTTGAGCAAATTTGTACACTTGTATCCCATCTCTTTATCCCAGTGGAGCTCTGAGACCTTCTCTGGGAAGGCAGAGTTACACGTGATGCCCAAAGCCCTGAGTAGCAGTGTGGGTGTAGGCTGGCTGTCCCCAGAGCTGCAGCCAGCACTCTGTGTCTCACCACCCATCTTTTTGCACCCTTAGCTCCACAGGTGGTCCGTAAGATCAGGGCAGAACAATTTTCTGATGCATCAGGAAACCTGAAACTTTGGTGCCAGTTCTTCAATATACTGAGTGATTCCAAGCTGACGTGGTACAAGGACGAGATCCCTGTGGCTGAAGCCCAAAGGAGGTAACCTGTCAGTTCCTCATTGTCACCTGTCACATCCTGCTCCTTGCCCTGCTGAGTGAAGGTGTCACTCTTGCTAAGGCAGCATGGGAATCTCAGTGCATGGCACAGTGCATTGTGCACTTCATCATATTAGTGTCCACACAGGGAAGGATTGCCCAGATGGGGAGTTGCTGACAAATTTATCTTATTGATGCTCCATCTCTAGTGTCTGCTTTGGGTACCCAAACCTTGGGGAGGGCAGAAAAGGTGTTATGCCCATCGCAAAAGTCAAGAGCTGGATGTGAACTGCAAAACTGGGACCCCAAAGGATCCATGTGAGGGTGGCAGCCTCTCAGCAGAGCTGGGAGGGTCTTCCATGCAACCACTGCTGGGAAAGAACAGCTCTGGCTGTGCCCTCTCTATCCCTGGGCACTGTCCTTGCACAGGGATAGTTCATATATTGATAGTGCATATTCAGACAGCTGGGTGGCTGGTTGTATCTTTTGGGTCTGAGGAGGAGCAGCTTGTTCCCAAACCCAGAGGATTTGTGTAGGAGCATCATCCACATCAGTTAGGATTTGCCTGATGCCGTTGGTGTCCCCTGAGCTCCCTTTATAATAGTAGATGGTAAGTTAGGTGATTCTGGGGTAGAAATTGTCTCCTGGGGCAGATATTTGACCTGGGGGGATGGGAAGGAGTGGCTATTGCCTTCCAGCAAACCAGAGCAGAGTGGGTCTCAGGATGAGGGTCCCACCTCTTCTCTCTGCGAAGCCCTGACCCAGCCTCACTCAGGGACAAGTACTTTTATCAGTCTGTAGCTCAATCCTGGACAGATTTTGCAGGGCTTGTGTGGAGGATAAGCATCTCTGTTAGTACAAACCACAGGGCAGGACTTGTGGTGCTGTGACATGCTGGGGGAGCAGCTGGGCTGCCCTTGGGATGGCTTTGTTTGTAGCCTTCTTCCATCCCCCCAAGGGCAGGATGTTGCCCACCCACAGTGCCTGTCACAGGGCTCCTGTGTGGCCCCACACCACACAGGGATGTGGCCATGCTCCATTTCTTTTGCAGTGCTGGTGATGAGGGCCAGGCAGCTTTGGCTGTTGTGCAGGCATCCCAGAAGGACTGTGGGGTCTATCGGTGTGTGATCAGCAACGAGTACGGCACCGACTCCACAGATTTCCTGCTCAGCCCAGAAGGTGAGGAGCCCTCAGCAGCCCCTCACAGCTTCCTGGGTGTGGGCAACTGCAGAGAAGGCTTGGTGCCAGGCTGCAGTGGGGGAGCCTTGGCACATTCTGTAACACCACCTCTGTGAGGTGCTTCTGCCTCTGCGTGCCAATTGATTCCCACCATCCTGCCTGCCATCCCTAGCTGTGCAAGTGCATGGGGCAAGGTGGGATCCTGCAGGACCTTGACACCTCTTTGCTTTCTGTCTCCTCTAGTGTTGTCAGGATTTATCCTGCGGGAAGAGATTGAAGGTAAGGGCCACGTGCTGAGCTGTGACTCTGCCCCTTGCTGAGTGGGGCAGGCAGCTCTGGGGCAGAAGCAGGACGTGCCCACGCTGTCCCCTCCTCACCAGCTCTTCCTCCCACCAGTTGGAGAGGAGATCGAGATGACACCCATGGTGTTTGCCAAGGGTTTGGCTGATGCAGGCTATTGGGGGGATAAGCTCTTCGGGCGCGTGGTCAGCGAGGATCTGGAGGTGGGCGCCGGTTTCCTGCGCAAGGCCTGCCGCGCCAGGGCCATCTACGGCCTGGAGCCCGTCTTCGAGTCCGGCCACACCTGCGTCATCAAAGTGCACAACTTCATCGTCTTTGGGACCAAGAATGAGAACAGCCTCATCGAGAAGAATTATGACATCACCATCCAGGTGGGCATCCTTGTGGGCCATCAGCCACCTTTCTCCCTCCCCACCTGTGTCTGAGTTGGTCCCCAGACAGTCCCCAGCTCTGTGCCCGTCTTTGCTATTTCCTTCCACTTTTGGATTGCTCTGGGGTGCTCTAGCCAGGGGGCTGGACATGTCCTTGCCATTCTTAGCTTCAGCTCTTCCATCTGAGCAATGTGGAGTTGCCCAGGACTTTCCCATCACCCTTTGACCACCCGGACAGGGAAACAATTGGCAGTGGTCCCAGAGAGGCAGTCGTGCATGATGGAACAGGTTCTTGACTCTTCTGTTTGCACTTCCAGGAATGTAAAGTCCAAAACTCCAGTCGTGAGTACTGCAAGATCTTTGCTGCTGAGGCACGAGCAGTCCCTGATTTTGGAGCAGTGCCTGAGTAAGTGATGTGCTGCACCTCCCCTGGCTTGATGCCCTGGCAGAGCATTGTAGGGACAGTGGGAAGCTTCCCTGTGGGTGTTGGGACATCCCAAAGGCAGTGCACTCTACTCCCACAAATGGAAGGGATACTGGGAGGAAGGCAAAAACCAGGGTTGCAGACTGTGGTGTGAATCTCCACTTGCAGAGGAGGGGAGCTCACCATGCTGACATTGTCTATGAACTCCCACACAGGATAATTCCTCTGTACCTGATTTATCGTCCGGCCAACAACATCCCTTATGCCACAATGGAGGAGGACCTTGGCAGGCCCTGTGAGCAGTACTGTGTCACTGAGAGAGATGGCAGTTTGGTGGCACGAGGCACCTCGGAGATTGTGCTCAAATGCTGCACGTTCCAGCATTGGGTTTACCAGTGGACAAATGGAAACATCCTCGTGACTGACATGGAAGGTAAGGGGATCTCCTGTGTGGTGCCCATGGCCCATCACCCTCCTCCAGCCTGGAAAGAAAGAAAAGCCCCAGGCTTGCCTTCCTGCCCCTCTCCCACCCCATGCCATGGAACCCTCTACCCAGGGCAATGACCTGTCCTTGGTACAGGTGGCTGTCCTTCCCTGGACAGAGACTGGTTGTCCTCTTAAATTACAGGAGTGGGCTGGAAGTTGACCAACGTGCGGATCGCTACCAACCTGAAAGGGTGAGTGACTTCCAGCTCTGGAGCAGGGTGGCCCTGGCTGTCCCCAGCTCTGCCATGGGGGTAACCGTGGTCAGGCTCCATCCTCACCTCCCTGCCCTGGTGGGACATCTCCTGGTGCAGAGCAGGAGCTGAGGATAGCTGTGTTGGCAGGTACCAGGGGCTGAAGGAGAGCTGCTTTCCCTCCCTGCTGGAGCAGTTCCCGGCCACTCACAAGTGCAACCACTACTGCAGCATCCTGGGCCTGAAGATGCTGGAGCCAGCCAAGCCCAAGGGCTCCAAGAGTCCCTGCCTGGGCAGGAAGTCTGCCCAGTCCAGCCCCCAGCTCCAGAAGAAGGTGTTGACAAGTCCTCAGAGCGCCCGCAAGGCTTCTGTGAGCCCCAAGAGCTCCCGGAGAGCTGCAGAAACAGGGGAGGCCTCAACAGCCTGCAAACCCAGGTCAGGAGAGAGCAACAGAGCTGGCTGCCCACAGTAGTCAGAGCTGCTGCAGCTGAGATTCCTGCTCTGGCCCCCAGCCTGGGCCCAGCACGTGAGCAGTGGGGAAGGGAGACCCTGGCAGTGGCCTTCTCCTGCCCGGCCCGCAGCGCTTGCATTGTGTGGTGTGTGCTAATTGTGAGTGGCTGGGCCGGGCCAGGGGGCTGTGAGGCACAGGCCACCTCCCCAGTGCCCCTCTCCAGGAGCTGCTGCTGGAGCCTGTGGGGCTGAGGGCCTTTCCACGCTCGGACTCGCTTTCCTCTCTCAACTTTCCATAGGCCTTCCTTAAGGCAGGGGCAGAGCTTCTCCCTGGAGCTGTGTAGGCTCGAGGGAGAATGTCCTTGCCTGGCTCCCCAGCAGACTGGGAGTCCTGGACACCCTCGTGGTTCCCAGCACCTCATGTCCCTCTCTGTGACCCCATAAAGTGACCGGGCCAAGCCTTGCCAGCACTGTCAAGGATGAGACCCCCGCCAGTGCCCAGGCAGTCCCCAGTGCCCTGGCACACCCTTTTTCCTGCAGAGGGTTCCAGCAGTTGCTGCAGGGCTCCTCTGCTATGGCGTGGGGCTCTGGGGTGTTGGCTGGTTCCAGGGCAGGGTGTTTGCCACTGGTACCAGCAGCTGCATAGGGCTGGGATTTTGCACCCCTGCCCTCCCCTGCTTCCCAGGGAAGTCTCCCACCCCGTTGCTGGGTGGCTGTGCTGCTCTGGATGGTGGCTGGTGCTATGGTAAGGATGCTCTACCTCACATGGGATACCAGGGAGCAGGGCAGAGGGGCGACTTCCCCTCCATACCAGGCTCTGCCTTGGTATATGGGGGTGTCTATCCCACAGGAATCGCTGCTCCTTGCCCCCTGCCATACATAGACCCTGTATGCCCTAGCCCCACAGCACAATCTGGTGCTCAGCATCACCCCTGCTTGGCACAGGCTGGACTCCAGCAGCAGCTGGCAGTACCCACTCCAAATCCTGCTGCCCTTGGCTCGAGGCAGTGATGGACCGGCACAGGAGCTGTCTGCTCGCTCACCCTGCAGAGCATCCGCTTCCTCAGGGCATTGCAGGAGGGTGCTGGGTGCCTGCACCCTGCAGGATGGGGTCCCAAGCAGTGGCTCAGTGCAGCCTGGTGGAGGGAAGGGGCTGGGCTGGGAGCGTGGTGTGCCCTGGGCTCCAGGTCCTTTGTCCTTGGGCGGCTGTAAGATACCGATGTACGGAACGCGGCTGCGTTGGACTGGCTGCTCTCGAGTGCAATAAAGTGAGAAGGACTGGCCTGTTCCCTGGCACTGTGGTCCCTCTGGGAGAGCTGCACCCAAGTACAGTGGGTTGGCTTTGTGTTCCATCCATGTCCCGTGGGGGAGAAGAGGGGGGCTGGGGCCACAACCCAAGGCTGGCAGCAGACAGTCTGCAGTGGGCTAGGGGTGCAGTGTGCAACAGCCATAGTCAGGGGCCAGAGGGGTCTGAGGGCAAGCACACAAGGGTTGCCATAATTTATTTGGGAGCTGCTCCCTCGTGTCCACAGGGCCAGCACCTAAGGGTGCAGGTTGCAGGGTGCACGCAGCTGTCTGTCAGCACTGGAGTGGAGAAGACCAGACGCTCAGGTTTCTGTTGGGGTTGTTTCTGCTGTTGGGGATAGGCCTTGTAGGCCCTGGTGCTCCCCCAGTTCTAGAATGTCCATGCACAGGACGTGTGGTTGTAGTGTGCACAGCACTCCCTGAGCCACTGCTCGCTGTCTGACTGGTCAGCCCAGGATCCCGTGAAGGACAGACTCCCGTTCTGGAGCACTGAGCTGGAAGGAGAGACACAGGGTCAGGACAAGCTGCTGCCCCAGCAGCTGGGTCCTTGGGCAGGACCAGATGGCTCTGAGGCCCCTCACACCCACCTGGCAAAGAGCTGCTTACAGCAGGTGTACATGGTGTAGCTGGTCGAGCTGAAGTTGGTGTTGCCGAAGAACACGGCGCAGTCACCCACCTCTGTTGGCACATGGAGGAGACCTGGGGGACAAGGTCTTCTGTTGGGACTTGAGAGGGACCATGGATCCAAATTCCATACCTCAAGCAAGCTGTGAGCTCTGTACCCCATGCCTGCTCACAAGTCCCACACCCTGACTATGCTTGCTTGCAAATCCTGTACCTGGGACTGTGCAGGTTCCACCTCACCCTCCAAGACTTCAGGGAGCTCCTTGCCACACTCCAAAAGTTGCCCTTGAAATGTTCCAGCCCAGAGAAGGATGAGGGGCCCCAGGAGAGCTGTTGGGCTTGGGCTGCCCTTGGCAGAGCCATGAGGGGAGAGCAGGGTTTGAAGGCAGAGCCATGGGGAGCCAGGCCAGCCACCTCCATCCCTGGATGCTGCATTTATGGGGTTTTCAGCCCTGTGCCTGCCCCTCCCTGGGTCTCCCTGGCCCTGCTGCCAGTGGGCAGAGACCTACCTGCCAGGCAGGCATTGAGCATGGAGACACACATGCCAGTGAGCAGCGCCCGCAGCACCACGGAGGCAAAGTCGCCCTTGCGCTCGGGCACCATGGAAGCTGTGGGGGCAGAACAGACAGGGGCCTCAGTCAGATCCTTGCTCCTGCTCTTCACTGCATGGGGGACAGACAGGGACATCATGATACCCTCCTCAGTCCTGAGTGCCCTGCCCACCCCAGCTCCTGCTGTCTGGAGGATGTGGTGATCCCAGCCAGCACCCAGTCTGCTGTCTGTCCATCCTGGCAGAGATCTGTGCCCACCCAGCACCTGTGGGTGATCCACCTGAGCACCCCCAGCACCCCCACAGGAGTCTCTCTGCTCTTTCCCCTGTGGCTGGGTGATACCCAGGCTTGCCCATGGGTACAGTGCAAAATCATCCTGGTTGCCTCATGCAAATCCTGGTTTTTCATCTGGCAGAGACCAAACATGGAGGCTTGAGGACAGCAAATTCCTCCTGCCTCAGCTGAGCTCTTGCTCCCTGACCCAGGACCCCACTCCCAGAGTGCCCAGCCACTCAGGACGTCAGTCACACTCACACAGGCCTCCCAGCATGATGCCAATGGAGCTGAGGTTGGCGAATCCGCAGAGGGCAAAGGTGGTGATGCTCTCGGCTCGCTCCTGGAGGGCACAGCAGCAGGGGATAGTCATCTCTGCCCAGGAGCAGCCCCAGAGCGCCCAGAGCTGAGCACCACGCTGGAGCTCCCAGATAGACATGATAGAGCAAAGTCCCCCACCCCAATCCCTTCTCTGTCAGCTGTTTTTGGGAGCAAGCATGAAGGCTCTTCCTGGAAGAGGCTGGGCTGGGGGGACAAGGGGCCCTGTAGCACCATGATCTTTCCATCAAGGAGCAGGATGAATGGGAAAAGGCTTCACTGACTCCTTCTTCTCACACCCAGCCATTAGCAAACATCCAAGTGCCCTCCCACTCCCAGCACCATCATCCTTGGTTCAATGATCTTAGAGGGCTTTTCCAAACTAACTGGTACTATGATCCTCTCCTGCCCACCACCCCCCTGCCTGAGCAGGTGCCATGCCCCATTCCAGCTGGCTCCATCCCTGCCCTGTGCCTGGCAGGGTGGCAGGTGCCCTCACAGATATCCACTGCTTCCGGCTCCCGTCCCACTCCTCCAGGCCCATCAGACGGTTCTTCTTGTACGTGGACAGCTGCTGGTACGCCACAAACTCGTTCAGGAAGATCTTGATCCCCAGGAGCTCAGCCACGATCGGTGAGTCTGCCCAGTCTGCCCCCATGAGAAAGGCCAAAGGCATGAGGACATAGGAGCAGATCACCTGGGAAAAGCATCCCAGAAGGGAACGACTCAGAGCTGACCTGCACGGCCTCCAGATTGGGCATCTGCTGCCAGTGTTTGCCAAAAACCCAGCAAGGGTCTCAGCAGCCCACTGAGGTGGGGATGGGTGGGGGATGCAGCATCTGCTGGCTCTTGGGGATACCTGGAAGGTAAGACCCTCGATGTCCACCATCTCCCCGAACCAGCGCAGGGCAGCGTTGATGAACTCCAGCACGGCCAGGAAGGCGATGAGGTTGGCTGCAATGTTGGCCACGAGCCCCACTGAGTTGGCAGCCCCATTGCTAGCAGCTTCCAAGATGTTCTGCTCTTCCCTGCATGGAAACAGACCCCAATGTACTCATCTGGCTGGGCATCCCTCATGCCAGGTCGGCGCTCACTCCGTGGACGTGGGCACAGCCCGCAGTGCCAGCGCGGCTCCCCTGCAGCGCCCGGCCACGTGCAGCCCCGCCGCACTGCCCCTCTGCTCACACTCACCCTCGCGAGATGCGGACGCTTGCTTTGCCCTTGAACTTGGACTCCTCCACTTCAGGGTAGACGAGTTTGGCCATGGCGAGGGCACAGGGCGCAGCCATCACAGAAGCTGCAATCAGTGATCCTGCATCAATCTGCAACGTGCACACCAGAGGCATAGGCACCTCTGTGCCGGGCTGCGCCCCATGAACTGCCACCCCAGCGCATTCCAGCACGTGCCTGGCATCAGCCAGTGACACTCAGAGCAGTTCAGGGCTCTCCACTTGCTGAAGGTGGAAAAATTGGCTGTTTTCCCATCTAAGCAGCCGTGCACGTGGGGCAGCTTGCCTGCATGGAGGCAATTGCTGGAGCTGCAGAGATTGTAGCCTTGGTGATGTTAATCGCTCCTGCTGTTTGACTTAATCATAATGGTTCTTGTCCCTTCCTTGTCCCTTTTTATTGGTATCAGAGCAATATGTTGAATAACACTGTTACCTTCTACCTGCTGACGAAGGGCCAAGCTCCCAGCCTCACCCCTCCCCTGGCAACGTCTCATTTCTCTGACCTTCCACCTTTGGTTCCCCATTTAAGGACACTAATTAACATTTAAATAGCAGGAGCTCAGGCAGCAGGTTAAGGGAAAGGTTTGTTCGGAGCACTGATGAACTGGAGAGGGCATCCCTGGAGGCTTGGTGCCCAGGCAATGCTGGAGGAGCAGGGATTCCTCCCTTGGGAGAAGAGGAGGGGGCTGGGTATTGCTGTTTCTGTTTAAAATGGGGTTGGAGGGCACACTGCTCAGTGATAGTCAGTGAAAAGGTGAAAATCACAGACACTGTTTCATTTGAATATAAGGAAAAATTGTTTCTTGTGTCTGAGGCGCCTGTGGGGGAAATCAGAGAGGTTGGGGGAATTTCCATCCATAGGATGTTCGCCACCAACCTGGACAAGGTCCTGGGCATCCCCTCAGTTGCCATAACTCAGTTGGCAGGAGGGTGGGTTAGAGACCCCCCACCAGAGGGAGGGTCTTTCTGGACTATATTATCCCATGGTTCTGTGGGATTTGCTCTGCTCACTGTGCAGGGACACAGGGTAAGGGTCCCATAGCACTGCCTGGCAGGGCTCCAGGGCTCTGGATCAGGTGTCTTTGGGACAAGGTGGGTCTGGACACCCTGCTCTCATGAGGGGGACATGAGGCACCTGCTGGGGGTCTTCCCCAAGTCCAGGGCAGTTCTTGCACATCAGTAGCCTGTGGCAGGGAGCATGTGGATCCAGCTACTCACCCCAAAGGATATGTAGGCACCCATCACGCTGCCTGCGATGGTGGAGAAGCCCCCAGTCATCACAGCATGGATTTCTGACAGGGTCATGTCTGCGAGGTACGGGCGGATGAGCAGCGGCGCTTCGGTCTGTGGAGGAGGAGAAAACCCTGCTGGCCTCAGGATGGGGCCATACAGGGCCACGGGTCTCACAGGGGGAGGGAGAAGACCCTTTCTCCAGAGCAGGCTCAGCTGCAAGCACTGAGGAGCTGGATCTGCTGCCAGACCAGGATCTTACCTGTCCCACAAAAATGTTCCCCGCCACGCTGAGGGTCTCGGTGGCAGTGGTGCCCATTGAGATTTGAAGCACCCAGGAGATCTGGGGAAAGACAAGGCCACTGTGTTGACAGAGCTGCAGGCACCCTGCCACCATACCCACAAGCCAGGCACTGTTTGGCCCCTGCATGGAGGTAATCCTGGGAAGCACCTCCAGACCAGGAGGAAACATCAGCTCTAGGGTTCAGTTTTTAAGCTTTCTGAGAAGGACATGCTAGAAAGGCAGGGGTTGTGTCTATCCTTTTAAGCAGGACAAATCACCCCAAATTAGTACCATGACAATTTTTCTAGGACATCTCTCAGCTGACCATAGTAGACAGAGAGCCCAGCAGGTTCTTCTCCTTCCCACTGCCATCCCAGATAAGGAGTGAGGCCCTACCTTGAGAATAATCCACTGCATGACACCGAGGTAGTAGAGGATGGACATCACACAGCTGAAGAAAACAATGATGGGCAGGCTCTGCAGGCAAGGCACAGGGTTAAAGGAGAGCTGAGCCACACATCCCAGCACCCATGGGCACCAGGCTGGGCATGGCGTGGTACTGCACAGCCAGCCCACGCTGCTGGGGTGCCACAACACCCAGCCAGGCTGGCAGGAGGGACAGGGACCAGTGCAAGTCCTCTGTGGCACTGAGGAAGCCCACAGGTGGATACACAGCTGAGGGAGATCCATCTATGAGATGGTTGAGCTCTACCACAGCAGATCTGGCTGCATTTAGCTCTGTGCTCTCCAGGACCCAGCAAAGAGGCAGACCAGAAGCAAACCTCCCCATGCCCCATTCCCCATTCCTTGACTGACCTGGAAGGCAAAGATATCTTCAATGAGCGTGTTCCCAAAGACAAAGCTGGAGCCAGCCGTGGTGTAGCCCAGGAAGTACTGCAAGGGAAGAAGTTACACTGTAGGACAGAGATCTCCATCAGGTTCCTCCCTGATATCTCATTCTGCCTAATGAGGGCCCTGTGCCCTCAGTCCCATAGCTCACTTCACTGCACCCCAGAGAATGCCCCTCTGAGACCTAAGATGGGGATCCTGGTGGGCTGTCCCAAAGCCACAGGGCCCTGCTACAGCCTGGAAAGGGGAGCACACAGAGGGCTCTGGGCTGCTGCAGAAAACCAGGGAAGAGTTGGCTGCCCTCCAGTCCAGAGCATGCAATCCCTGCCGTGTCCCCTCCCCGTGCCACACTCTGCTTTTCCTGTCAATCTCAGGCTACAGCCCAGGATGGGATGAGTAGATGCAGTACCTGGACCTGGTCTCCCAGCCACTGGAAAGCCTGGTTGCCAGGAGTCGTTCGCAGGACAAAGAGTCCGAGTAAGAACTCCAAACCAAGGCCCCAGATAACGGCTCTCCAGGACACCTGGGGACAGAAAGCAGAACAGGAGATGAAATGTTTTCAAGGCCTGCAGGCTTCCCCCTCTGCTTTCCAGCTCACAACAAACACCACACACTGCCCCCGGGTGAAGATCATGGGGAGACCAATAAAGTGTTACAGAAACCAACAAATGTGGGTTGGTGACAGAGCCAGAAGTGAGTTGGTGAGACTCTGGAACTGGCTGGAACATAACCTGCCAGGGATACAAGCACAAAGACCTTATGATGATTGGTAGCACAGAGCTGCTAGATTGAAACTGTTTGTTCAATAACCCTTTGGAGGAGCAGGATGGAGAGACTGCCCAAAGCATTGCAGCAGGTTGGGCTGGAAGCCACCAGGATTTCAATCCCTTCTGACCAAGGCTCCCAAGGCACCTGAAGCCCAGGTGTGGGTCTGGTGCTGGGTTTCTGGGTCTCACCCACATGGCAGAAAACAGGACAGAGGCATGCAGGGGAGCCCTGGGTTGGGAAGTGGGAAGGAGAGCAATGGGACAAAGAGCAGCAAGGTGGCTTTGGGGTCTATCCACCCAACCAGTTCAGCTCCTCAGGCTGCACCCAGCTCTGCCCAGCTCTGCTGGGCTTCTGCTTCCTCCAGAGAAGGGGATACCAGGGGGAACAAAGAGCTTCTCCAGAGCTGGGTATCACCTCCTGCAAGGGGCCTGACGGTCAGTCACACCTGGAACACGTACCGCACCGTGGTGCTTGGAGCAGGCAAACAGGAACAGCACCAAAACGGAGAAGCCAGCTAATGAGATGAGCTGCTCTGGGTTTCTGCCAGTGTCCAAAACCAGCCACACAATCAGGCCTGCCAGGAGGGCCACCCACAGGACCCTGCAGAGGAAACCCCAGACTGTCAGCAAGACGATGTCCCCACAGGGAGGGAAGCTCATGAAGGGCAGGAGCCCACTGTGATGGGATTGCCACTGTAAGGTCCATGTATGTGCAGAAACCTGGGGCTCAGGCACAAGTGAGGCTGTGAACAGCCATCACTACTGAGGCAGAGCACACAGACATCTCTGCAATGCTTTTAAGGGGTCCCCAGGCTGGGCCGTGCTCACCATTTGCCCGGTGCCAGCCTGGCACATGCAGAGCCATGGGAGGGAACCCAGGTGCTGGGAGGGAACTGGCCCTTCCTTCTCCTGACTCACCATTTCAGCCATGGCCAGGCCTTTTGGAAGCACTTCCCAACGGGGCGGAGGAGCAGCAGAACCTTTGCCCCAAAGTGCTTCTGGAAGAGCTCCCAGCAGATGAAGAAGACAACCACAGCAGTTATCACCACCAAGGCGAGGGCTCGCTGGAAGTTGAGGTAGCAGGCCGCAATGAAGTAGCACAGGTAGGCTGGAGAAGGCACATTGGGAGTCAGAAACATCAGGGCTGTAGCATCATGGGTCCATAACTCACTGGGGCCAACCACGAGGTTCATTTCCTCCCAATGTCCTTCCCTGGCCACCCTTGAGGATCCCATCTTTGCGTGAGGAGAGCTTAAGGGCACCGCCGCAGCAGGGAGCAGCAGGGGCACAGTAAACCCTTTGGGCAGTGAGGCTGATGGGGGTGGATACAACCTCCACACGCTGGACAGGGTTTAGTCAGTGGAGTCTGGAGGCACAGACAGCCAAAGGGGTGGGGATGTGGAGTCTCAGTCCTCACCTACTGCAAGGAGCCCCAGGAGAACTCTTCTCACCAGCTTGGCATGAGCCTTGCAGAAATGCTGTGCCTTGGATGCTGGCTGCAGGGCCTTCCTGGGGAGAGTCACGTGCAGAGACAGGAGAGATGCAGAAGATAGACAGGAACACCATCCCAAGCCAAACCACCTCAAGTGCACCAACCCACCAGAGCCAGGCCATGAGCGTGGCTCCCGCTGGGCACTGCCAGCAGCAGGAGGTGGTACAGGTGGGAACCCCAGCAGGCTCACCATCACCTGCTATGGGGACAGAGACCTGCCAGTGGCACCCTACAGGGCCACACGGAGCCATCAGACACTGTCCCCACCTTGATACCACCCTACTCTGCTCCCAAACCAGGTTTGTACTCTGGCAGAGCTGACACATCTGTGCAGATCATCCCACCTGCAGTAGGAGGAGAATCTCCCTTCTCTTCTCTCCTCTTGGTTCTCACTGTGTGGACCACCACATTCCTCATAGTGCCTGTTCTCTCCCTGGAAAACACCATTAACTGAGCACTGGGAAGGGAAGGGAAGGGAAGGGAAGGGAAGGGAAGGGAAGGGAAGGGAAGGGAAGGGAAGGGAAGGGAAGGGAAGGGAAGGGAAGGGAAGGGAAGGGAAGGGAAGGGAAGGGAAGGGAAGGGAAGGGAAGGGAAGGGAAGGGAAGGGAAGGGAAGGGAAGGGAAGGGAAGGGAAGGGAAGGGAAGGGAAGGGAAGGGAAGGGAAGGGAAGGGAAGGGAAGGGAAGGGAAGGGAAGGGAAGGGAAGGGAAGGGAAGGGAAGGGAAGGGAAGGGAAGGGAAACTTACCTCCAAGCTGAAAGCTGGGTTTTCTGTGCCCTTGTCAAGGCTGTCCAGGGTTATCTGATTTCCTTCCATCTCCAGAAGCTCCTTTGCTTCAGTGCATATGGGCAACCCCGGGAGGGTCCGATGCTGGCTGGGGAGAGCAGAATGGGATCACCTCTGGGAAGCTCAAATGTCCCACTCTGCTTTTCAGTTTTGGGGCCCTGAGAGGAGAACACCCCTTGCAGTCAGTGTTCAGAGCAGGTCCTGCCCCAGCACATCAAGGGACCATGCTGTGGGATGCTCAGGCCATGGTGCTGGTGGGCTGAATTCCTGTTCTCCTGTAACTCTAGAGAGGTCTTTGCTGTGCTTCCAAGGAATTACAGGAGAGCACTGTACGCAGCAGGGAGTGCTGGTACTCCCCCTCCAAGCTGGTGACAGTGCCCACCAGCCTCTGTGAGCCTCTTTGTATTGGAATAGTACCAGTATAGCTGGACAGGACGTGCCTGAGCTTGTCTGGCCCTTGGTGCTGAACCAAATAGCGGCACTGTGGTGTTTCACCCCAGAGACACTTTTGGCTGGCTGGATGCTGCAGCTGGGCACATGGAGGCAGGTCCAGGCCTGCAGGAGCTCTGGTGGTGGCGGGATGGAGCCTCTGGCAGAGAAGCTTTATGGTGATGGTGAAGGAGAGGAGTCGGTTCTGATGGAGAGTTTAAATCCAGAGCTTTATTCTGGCCCGCAGGCCTCTGAATGCAGCACCAGAACTCTCAGACCTCGTGGCTGCTGGCTCTTTTAACCCCGGGGAGAGGGGAGGGAAGGGGTAGGGAGCCACCAACCAGGCACAGGAGGGGAGGTCTCAAGGGACAAAGGACACCTGGATGGCCCAATGTCCCCCCGGGGGTAGAGAGCATCCTTTGAATCTGCCAATCACTCAAAGCCCTTCTGGAATGCCAGGACTGACAGACAGCGCTCCAGGGAAAGGAGAGGTGACTGACACACCTGGGAGGAAATTATCAGGGGAGGGACCGGGTTTCTGAGGTAAACCCTGAAATCACAATGCAACACCTTTGCAAGAGGGATTTTTCAAAAAGTATCCTTCATCCTCAAAAGGTCTTGGTACAACCAAGTAAGATGAGGAAGAGGATCCTTTCATGCTGATAATTAACATAGTGAAGGAACGAGCTGTAGGAATGGCTGGTAGTTTGCATAGGGATTGGTCCTAAAAGAGAATCATACTGGGAGAACTGGTCCAGCAAACCCAGAAGAACCAGTGTTATGCCAGGGCAGGAACCCTTGGAGCATCCCATTTGGACACCCACCCGATTCCCCTACCTGGAGAAGGCTGAGGGAAGAGCAGAGAGTTGCAGGCAAGGCAGTGATCGACTGTAGAAGCACTTCTGTGTGAGGACAGAGGCACTAAGATGTTGTCTTTGCTTTGAGGAGAATTGTAGAGCTCTGTGTGAAGAAGGAGGAGATCACAGGGTCATCACCAGTTTCTCTCAGTGTCCATTGAAGGGGCTCAGCCCCAAATGCAACAGGTGAAGGTGGAGAGTTATGGAGAACATCCTCATGGGACCTCATGGCAGCTGAAGGTGGAGTGGCCAGGGCTCCACAGGCTGGCAGAACCACCACGGGGAGCCACAGGAGTGTCCTGGCCCCAGTGTGTCCCTGTGGCTCCTCAGCAGCAGGGCAGGACTCAGGGCCATGGTGGGAACCCAGGGCCTCCAACATCGCTGGTGCTCCTGGTGCTCAGGGATGTCTCTCCAGGACCCTGGCACAGATCAGGAGGACTCCCCTCCCCAAGTCCATCACCACTGCAAGGACACTCCCCAGTGCCCATCTGGGCTCAGTGACCCCTCCAGGATCTCACGGAGTTCCAGGACCACCCCAGGTCCCTGGCGGTATCCCCATCTCAGGCTCAGTGCCTGCCAGGGCTGATGCCACCTCCTTGTCCCCCACCCTGCAGCTCCAAAATCTCTTGTTTTGGTGCAGTCACATTGGCCGCTGTCCCGTCAGGAGCTGGACCACAGGGACAGGCAGATAATGAAGGAAGGAGCGGAGTGCAGGGTGTTCCCAGTGTCCCCTGCATACCTGTGTCCCTGCTCACTCCTGCTCCTCCTTGCGTCCCCCGCAGCCTCCGGAGCAGCGTGCCCGCGGCACCCCCTGCCCCGTGTCCCTCATCCCCCGTGTCCCTCATCCCCCGGTGGCCTCGAGTCCTCACGGCTCCCCCGCCCTGGCACCGCCGTTCCCCGGCACTCACCGTCAGCCCGCCGGCCCCGCAGCTCCCGGGCCCGTGTCCGGTTACCCATTAACAGCTCGGTCCAAAGAGCTGGGCTGGGCTGGGGCCGCCGCTCCTCCCGGCGCTCTCGCCCGGCTGCCGGGAAGGGCGGGCAGGGAAGCCCAGCGGCGCGGCCGGGCAGGGCACCGTGCCATCCAAAGGAGGGGCAGCCGCGGGACTTTCCCCCTTGGCAAAACGAGCCTGCAGGAGCGATATTGAAAGTAGAAATCAAACTTTTACCCCACCCCGGGAAATGTTTCCCAAAGGAAAACAGAGCCCGCCACACGTGGCCTCCAAGGCTTCAGTGGCATGAAGCCATGTGCCCTGGTACCCGAGAGGGACGGGGTGGAAGCCAGCAAACACATCCCCTTGCACTGTGTGTCCGAAACGCCCTTTTCACGCAGATGATGGGAATCCAATGCCCAGGTTTGTGCACTCTGCTGGTACCTCCCGCGCTTTGTTTGCACAGGGAGCGGTGATGTGGCTCCGAGGGTGCCAAACCGGGGCTGGCAGGAATCAGTTCAGGCATTGGTGATGATTAGCTCAGGGCACCACGTGCCACACGCCGCCCGTAAACAAACCGCTCTCCGTGCCAGCCCCGCGCCTTCTCCCTGAGGATTCGGCCGATCCAATCCGCTAGAGCTGCCCGGGGCTGCGGAGCGAGGGCGCGACGGCGCCGGGCAGCGTGGGGGTCACAAAGGGCGACACCGTGAGAGCGGCGGCTGCCACGCTGGGCTAAGCTGCATCACCGCGCTTCGGCGAGGGCCCCCAGCCCCGCGTGTGGCACTCACGGGTCACCCCGAGGCAGCCCCCGTGTGACACGGGATATCCAGAGCCAGCCCCGCGTGTGGCGCGGCTCACCTAGAGCCAGCCTGGCGTGTGACACTCACAGCACACCAGAGGCAGCCCCGCTGTGACACTGTTCACCCAGGGCCAGCCCCTCTGTGGCAGGGCACACCCAGAGTCGGCCCCACGGCACCGCTTTCACCTCACCCGCGCTCGGGCCCGCCCCGCCTCACGTCAGCGCCCTCACACACAACTGCCGCCGCGCCCGCCCGCCCGCACAGAGCCCCGGTAGCGCGCCGTGATCGTATAGTGGTTAGTACTCTGCGTTGTGGCCGCAGCAACCTCGGTTCGAATCCGAGTCACGGCATCGCCCGGCGGTACCACGGCACACGGGCTCTCGTTTTTGACTTCTTCCCCCCTCAAACGCCGTTTTGCTTTTATTTCATAATTTAAATTTGTTATTCTCTCTTATTATTTTGAGCTTCATTTTATTATTTTTAATTTATTTTAACATTTTTATTTAGTTTATTTATTTTCATTTAATTCTATTTCATTTCATCTGTTTAACGTAACTTAATTTTCATTTTCGTATTTCATTTTTACTGTTTTATTCTTATACTTAATAATATTTTCTTTCATTTTCCTCTATTCTATTTTGAATTTTTATTTCTTTATTTACCTTTATGTTATCAATTGTTATATTTCCTTTGTTTTTCTCTATTATATTTTAATATTTCATTTTATATTATTTTAAATTTAAGTATGTAGTTATTTTATTATAGTTACTTGTATTTTACTTAATATATTAGTATAATGTTATTAATTTTTAAATACATATTTTGTTTTAACTTATTTTTAAAATTCGATTTGTAGTTCAATTTTACTTTTACTTTGTACCTCATCCTCTCCTCTCATCTTATTTTCGTGTATTTTAAAATTTAATTTTATTATTTAATTTATTATTTCTACTTTTATGTTCTTTTTTTTCATCTTATGTTATTTTCTTGTTTTCAGTCCCTCCGCTCCTTCCCTTCCCGGCGCCCGCGGACCCCCCCGCGCCGAGCCCAGCTCAGCCCCGCAGCCCCGCCGGCAACCGACAGAAAACAAGAAAGAAAAGTGAAATATTGGCGCGACGTGACAAAAAACCAGAGCACGAGGCGGCGGAGCAAAAAAATGTCAAGAAAACGAGAGCCCGTGTGCCGTGGTACCGCCGGGCGATGCCGTGACTCGGATTCGAACCGAGGTTGCTGCGGCCACAACGCAGAGTACTAACCACTATACGATCACGGCGCGCTACCGGGGCTCTGTGCGGGCGGGCGGGCGCGGCGGCAGTTGTGTGTGAGGGCGCTGACGTGAGGCGGGGCGGGCCCGAGCGTGGGTGAGGCGGGAGCGGCAAAGCGGGGCCAGCTCTGGGTGTCCCGTGGCACACGCGGGTCTGCCTCGGGGTGTCCCCTGTCACACCAGTCTGCTCTGGGCGCTCCCGCTCCGCTCCCCACGGGCATTCCCCGGTAGCAGCTCCGGAGCTCCGTCCCGTGCTCCCCGTGCGGGGCCGGGGCGATGGTGAAGGGCCCCGGGCCGAGCCCCGGAGCTCTCACGGCCCTCAGCCACTCCCTGGCCTCAGCCCCGAGTCTCGCTCCGTGTCTGACCCCACCGCGGCGTTCACCCCCTCGCCTTTATCCTCTGCCCTCGGGCCAGCTCCCTGCTCTGACCCCGATCCTGGCCCTTCCCCTCATTCCAGCCCTCTGTATCCGAGGGTAACTCCATTCCCTGAGCTGTAACCTCACTTCTCGCTCCCCTGCGTATTTCTCAGGGAGTAAAGTTTCTCCCAACCACAGGATTAATGACGACTGGGCATAGAGGGATGGGAGAAAAGAGAGAGACTAAGGATTTTATGCCCCTGAAACATCTACAGGTATCAATCTGTGCTGGACTCCTTGTTTCTCCTGCTTGAGCACATATTGATACCTAATGGCTCTGCTCTCACCACTGCTCCTGCTTCCCTGCCCCCAGTACTAAAGGTTCTTTCATTTTCACAGATATGCAAAGAATTCCAAACACCTGGGATCAAAAAGAATTCCTGACATAAAATACTTCAGAGTTATCGCAGCATGACTCATTCCTTCTGAAGAACTGGAGCTGGTCATAGAAACATCAGCTCCTTCACGCGGGATGAGCTCATCGAGTGTCATACACACACATGGGAGGGGGTACAGGGAGTGGCAGGGGACTCCTACAACCCTGCTGGCCATGTCCCTGCACCCCATCCATCCTGGTGTATCTGCTGCAGCTGGAAAATCCTACATCTAGAATGGTCTTCCTGAGGCTTGGGGCAAACTGCAGAAATTCCCTGTGTGCCTTGATTGCTCTGTGAAGTAATTGCTCCTGCCACTCTGAGCTCATCTTGCTCACAACCAGCCCAAAAGAGCTCAGAGTGGTGGAGGAAGACAGAATGGTTTTTTGTGTTCTCCCTTTGCCTGTGCCCACCTCATCCTGTCCTCAGCAGTTTGCTGGTGTGCACCAGTGGTCCCTCAGCAATGCTGGGATCCTTTGCAGTGGGAGAGGCTCTCCCATGTCAAACTGGCTGGCCAGGAGATGCTGAATGACCTGAGTGTCCACATGCTACTGTCCTGCTCCAGTCCCACCTTTCTCCCCCTTCTGACCACGTGCCAAGATCCCAGTCCATGGGGATCCCAGTCCATGCCTCTAATGGGGCTGCAGGGATGCTGCTTTTGTTCATCTGTGTCCATCCCTGTCCCCACCTGTGTCCTTATGCTGAAACAAAGCAGGTGCAGCGACACTGGAAGCAGATATGTGGTTCTCCTCCCATACCTGAGGAGTTTGACAACATCATCATCCTCTTGACTGCACCAAGGACACAAATCCAACCAGCAGACCCCTGCAGGACAGGTGTAGCTGAGCTGTAGAGGTGGGATCACTGCAACCTCTGAATCCCAGGTCATCAGCTTGTGAATGGGAAGAAGTCCTGGTGCTGCCCTGTGCCTGGTCTCTTGTGCCTTCCTCCACAGTGGCACCGTGCCATGAGCCGTGTCCCTGGTGAAGGGATAAGCCCAGCTCCATGTTAGTCTCTGTTGAGCAGGACAGTGTGGTGGGACCCACAGGAGACAGTGGGGCACGCTCTGGCAGGACATGCTGTCCATGGCTGGTGGGGACAGAGAACCCACAGAGGCACAGACAATGACCAGGAGATTCCTGCTCGGGGATTGGCATGGCAGGCAGAGTGGGACCCCTGAGGCTGTGTCACCATGGCTTTACCCCAGCTCCCGGCCTGGCAGGAGGCACAGCCCACGTGTGGGCTCCTTGGTGCCCTGCAGGAGGCAGCAGGGCTGTGATTTGGCCTCTTGGCAGATGTTTCTAGAATGTGGAAGTCAACAGAATTACAATGACCTCAGCTGCTGGAACGGGCATGGTTGAGATAACACTGCAGCCATCCAGGAGAGTCAGCCAAACATGGAAGTAAGCAGGGAGGTGCAAAAGGACCAGAGATAAGGCATGGGGTGTGGATGAGAAGGAGGAGGTGAGAAACTGCTGCCACCCATCGCTGGCATCGGTGGTGGCCTGTCCAACTTTCTGCTGTAGGCTGCCCTCCCAACAGAACTGGGATGAGAGCACTCCTAAGGGACCTTGCCTGGTTGTCAGGGCCCCAAACACCCTTTGCCATGTGGTTTTTAGTCCAGGTGGTTTGGATCTGCCAGGACTGAGGAAAAGAGATGAGCTTGTGGGAGCACTGAGAGCCCCATGTGCCTGCTGGGGAACCTGATCCCTTTGGGATGTCAGCACCCGGCCAGGATGGCTGCTCCAGGCTCTTCCCACCCTGCTCTGCCCCTCAGTGTCCTTTCTCTGAGCCCTCTGATGCCTGTGGGTTGCTTTCAGTGGGATTTTAAAGGTGCCTGGAATGTCAAAACACCAGTGCAGCCAGACAGAGAGTGCTGCTGCACCCAGCCATTGCCACTCTGTGGCACAAATATAAATCCTGCAGCTGGCAGAGGGGCAAGGGCAATTCATCACTGCACGCTGTCTGGGCTGCTCTGCCCCTGCAGCAGCCTCCCCAGCTGCTCCCTCACTGGGGCAGGCCCTGGTCTCCTTTCCCAGCCTCAGGAAGGCAGAGCAATCCCCAGCCCTCCTCTTTCCTCACAGATGGCTGAAGCAGCCCCTGCAGCAGCGCTGGTGCTGGGGAGGCAGCATGGATCTGAGGAGGTTCTCTGTGCTTTGCTGGTGATGGAAAAGCAGAGGTGCAAGCCAGTGCTGTCCTCTCTGCCTATTCAGAGGCCACTAATCCAACTTGGAAATTGCTCTGCTGTGGAAATCCCACCTTCCTTCCTAAGGAAATCAGAGCAACTCTACCATCATGGCCAGCATCCCATGGGTGCTGCTGGGGCAGAGCTGGATGCTGGAGCAGGAGCAGGGAAAGGTTCTGGGGCTGGGACAACTTGAAAGTGAAGGTTTGTGTGGGATTTAGGAGTGAAGGACAAAACACCTGAACTGGGAGACAATTGCCATCAACCTGATCCCATTCTGTCCCCACCATCCTCTTCTAGGGCCACAGAGATGCTCTGAGGGCTGGAGCCCCTCTGCTCTGCAGCCAGGCTGGGAGAAGTGAGGGGCTTAACCTGGACAAGAGGAGGCTCCAGGGAGACCTCAGAGCCCATGGCAGGGCCTGAAGGGGCTCCAGGAGAGCTGGAGAGGGACTGGACACAAGCCTGGAGTAACAAGACAAGGGGAAATTGGCTTCCCACAGCCAGAGGGCAGGGTCAGATGGGATATTGGGAAGGAATTCTTGGCTGAGAGGGTGTTGAGATCCTGGCACAGGGTGCCCAGAGCAGCTGTGGCTGCCCCATCACTGGAAGTGTCCCAGGCCAGGCTGGACAGGCTTGGAGCACCCTGGGATAGTGGAAGGTGTCCCTGCCCATGGCAGGGGGTGGATTGAGATGAGCTTTAAGGTCTCTTCTGACCCAAACCACCATTCTGTGATTGTAGCTCATGAGACATGCACTGAGGACTGAATGAGAAGAACTTGAGCATTCCTTGACACGAGTGTTCAGCTGTGATGCTCTCCAGAGGCTTTATGAGCCCACAACAGCACATGAGGTGGGTCCTGCCTCTTCCAAAGCCTGAACTTCAAAGGATATTTTCTAGTCTGCAAGAAAACTGAAAGGGAAGGCAAACAGGATCTAACAGAAAGATTGTCTGCTTGGTTGTATCTTGACATGCCCTTGCCTGGCTCCAACGCTCAGAAATCAAAGAAAATGGTACCCAAAATGTATGGAGCAGGGATTTATCCCCGTCCAAAACCCAGGGAACACAGCCCAGAGCAGCCTCTTGAGCTCTTCCCTGGTGTGTCCAGCATCCAGCTGAAGATGGAACGTGAGGAAAGTGTCCCAGGGGAGGTCCAGCCATCCTGCAGCCCTAAATAAAAGCTGGGCATGTCTGTGTGTGCCCTGCCTGATGCCAGCTGCCAGCCCCAGCTCTCACTGTCTGTGCACAGCAGGAGCCTCCTCCTGGGGCAGGGATTTATGGCCTGCACACAGCCAGCCTTAACCCAGGCTTGTGCTGCTGAATGGGCAGAGGACAGGCCCCCACGAGCTGCCAGCCCTCACCTCCCCACTTCTTGCACTCATCTCTGAATTCACCTTCATTTTCTGCCTCTCAGCCCTTCCAGAGAAACTGGGCTGGTGGCAATTGCGATTGATCCCCTCTCCGTGGGAGCAATGGCCACTGTTTTGCTCTTGTGCACTGAGCCCATCTTCCTGACAGCTGATGACAGCCCTATTAAGAGATATAAGGAGATACCAGGGTGGGTGTTGCCCACAGGCAACATAAAGCTGTCTGGAGAAGGACCCAGCTGTGAGAGCATGGCTGTTGCAGCTGGATTAATCAAACCCACCATTAACCCCTTCCTGGGGCACTGAGGTCCCCTGCCAGCCCCACAGCACAGCCCCCAGCAGCTCATGGCTCTGATTGAGCTGCAAATGCTCCAGCTCCTTCGTTTGCTCAGCCTCAGATCGATGAGGGCAGGCAGCCCCAATCAATTCCACTTTACCACTTGCTATTGAGTTCAGATCCATGCTCTCACAGCTGGTCCCATTTCCTTCATTCATTCAGAGGAGGGATTCAGGCATTTTATCCCAGCTGGATGCTGTTTTGTCCTTGCAGGATCAAACCCTTTGGTAGGAGCAAATAAAAGCCAAAAATGGGGGGCCAGCAATGAAGGGACTGAATCTGTGCTGTGGTTGAAGCCCCCAGAGCATCCACCTGGCTGTCAGAGTGTGGAGTGGCTGGCTGGGTGAGGCCATGCAATTTGCATGATATCACAGAGCTGCTGCCACCAAGCCAGCATCTGGCATGAGGTTTTCCTGTCATGATCCTGGTTTTGTTCCAGGAAAGCTCCTGTGTCTTGCTTCCCCTGTCCCCATGAGACCTGAGTGGGGAGAATTCAGCTCTCTGGGACTTGAGCCCACACAAAATGATTTTGCAAAAAAACAACAACAAAAAAACAAACCCAAAAAACATCAAAGAGTTTGCATAATGGCTGCTTGGAAATTTCCCTCAAACCTTGCATTTGTCAGTGAAAGAAGTGTTTCCCCCTCTGGGTGTCAATCCTGCAGTCATTTTTCTCTCCTCTCTTGTCACCCAGCTCTCTCACTGTCCGGTCTCCAGGATGCTGCACCTGAACCTGTGGAAATGAAGTTACCCAGTGCTCTCCACACCTCGTCAAAGTGCTAATGAGATGATGGACCACATACAGAGCAGCTGTGACACTCGGGGTGCTGAGGTTGTCAGTGCAGAGAGCAGAGGCAGGGACCAGGCTCCAGGTGATGACCAATGGATCTGGCTCCAAGTCTTTCAGCAAGCTGTCATCTCTTCTTTTGGTCAATTAGCATTGCCTCAATTATACTATCAACTGCATAACAAATTGGTTTTTTTTCACAGAAAAGCTGGAAAGCTGCAAAAAGTGCCTGCAGAAATTTGTTCCACTTGCTTTGTGCATATCCTGCCCAGGCTTTGATGGTGTCCTGGTGCAAATGCGTAGCAACACTTCCCCTGGACACCATCCCTGCCTCTAAAATCTCACAAGTCTCCTTTGTGCTAGTCCTTGTGTTTAATATGTATTTATGGATTTTTTTTTTTCTGTGGATTTGTGTGGTTTTGTTCCTAAACCATGCAGCATCTGCAGCAGCCCCTGGCAGGGAGGGCCCCTGTGTGCCGAGTGTTATCACTGTTATTGCAGCCTCTCCCACCTGCCCCTGCTGTGCACATCTCTGCTCTGTGATCCCAGCTGTCTCCTTCCTGTGCCAAAGAGCCCTGGTCCTTCAGGGACCCCGTGTGCAGGGTCCTCCTGCTGCCCGTCCGTGCACATTTTCCAGCTCTGCTGTATCCTTGGAACAGGGAGACCAGAAATGCACGTAGGCTGGGACTGGCTAGGGAATAGTGACATCTCTGATTTCATCTCTCCTTTTTGCTGACCCTTCCTATCAGCTTGTCAGAGAGTCTTTGAGGTTTTGGCTTTTGCTGAGGGGACAGTTTCACAGACTGTCAGAGCTCCCAGTCTCAGAACCCATCACTGTGGACAAGAGCCTGGGCTTGGTTTCCCCTAACACTGGCTTTTGTCTCATTTTATTGTCAGCTTCCTAAGCCTCTCAAAGTCCTCCTGCAATGCTCAGCACGCATCCACAATTTCCAGAATAATTCAATATTATTGCAGATTTTGCCGTTGACCTCATCTTGTCAAAGATCTGCGTGTGGAAATGCAGGGACTTCTGCTGGATCACCTCAGGGGTCTGCTGGCTTTTTCCAAGAAAGCACTCGCTGTGGAAAAGAGAAATTCACTGCAAGAGAGCTGTATCAACTCTTCCCCAATATGTCATATTTATCCATCTGTTCCCTAACGATGCCAGTTTCCTCCTCCGTATGCCAATTTTTGTTCATTTGCAGAGAACAGATGTGTCATTTATCAGCCTGGGACTCCCTGGCTGCCTCCCAGGAAGCAATTCTGGTGCCACAGTTGCCACCTTCCAGTCCTCACGTCCCCTGCTGTCCCCGGAGCCCGGAGATGGTTCGGCTGTCACCCAGCAGAGGTGACATCCCCTTGGTCCCTGCTGTGCTGCACAGTGGGGTGGATGTGGGTTGCTGCCGGGGAGCAAAGGAGCAGGCACACATCCACTCCGAACCCCCTGCAAATGGCTTTTGTTTGAAGCTGTGGAAGAAGCAGCCGGAGATCCAGGAGCTGCTGTAGGCTTCCCTGCAGGCCATGGGGTGGACGCAGCACCTGACTCAGGTGACACGTGTGAAGTGCCAGCCTCAGCCCCCACAGGAGCCGGGCTGAGTCAGCCGGGAGTGTGCAGGGGCAGGGACTCTGAGTCACGGGAAGCCGCTGCCGCCCGCCTGGGGGACGCTGCTGTGCCCGCACCAGCCGAGGTTAAACCAGAGGGGAAGCTTTGCCACGACGCCTGGCACCATCCCTCCTCAGCGCAGGGAATGCTGTGCGCTGCTCTGGCCCAGCTGCCACACAGGGCTCCTGCCCCCAGCTGGGGTGGGCACCAGGAGCACTCCAGGCAGCTGAAGCGGCTCCTCGGCCCCGGAGGATGGATGGGGATGCACTCAGCTCTCTGCTGGGCCGGCAGCAGCCCGGAAGACATTACCTGGATTCTTCTTCCTGGTGCGTGCTCCGACCTGTCTGCATTCACCCAGGCAAGCAGCTCCCTTGGTAAGAGGAAGGGCAGTGCTGTCAGCACCAGCCTGGAGATCTCAGCAAAGAGCTCCTGGAGCCTTCAGAGGTGGAGAACAGGGTGGGAGCAGATTCCAGTGCAGAGGACCAGCCCTGCATCCTTGCAGAAAGCCCTTCTGCCTCTGCTGTTCCCTCAGAGTGAACCACAAATCACTTCTGCACAGCCATGGGTTGTTATATTCCTGTCGGAGGACTGTGAGCAGCTTCACAGCCATCCTGCCCTCCCTCCTGGGCAGTGCCAGCAGCAGGCAGCCCCCAGGCTGCACGTCCTACCTGGGGATGCATGAGAGTAAAGCTGAAATGTGGAGTCTGGCACGCAAGCGGTGCAGCCTGTGCTCCCCCATCCTCTGCCATCTGCCAGTCCCTACAGCACCCCATGACAGCCATCTGTCACAGTGACCCGCAGGCAGAGTGGCATCACAGCCACCACCGAGGTGTTGGGGGCAGTCTGCAGTGCAGCCACCAAACCTGGGTCCCAACAGGAATCAGGTAGGGAGGGTGCAAACACTTGGGATTGGAGCAGCACCAGCTGCACACGAGCTGCAGACAGATTCCGGCTTTGGCAGGAGAATGTAGAAATCTGCCACTGCTCCTCCAAGCCTGAAGTGAGGCACTGTGAACAGAGCGATGTCACCAGCCTCTCGTCGTGACTGCAGAAAAGAACATGAGCAGCCTGTGCCTGTGCCAGGCCTTGCAGGTGGTAAGGTCATTTGGTCTCCTTCTGGAGCTCCTTAAAGCTCCCCAAGCACAAAGGAGTCTCTCAGGGGGCTCTCACCTCAGCTGTGCTCTCTCCACCTGCTGCCTGTGCTGCTGCCTGGGAGGTTTGGCCAAGGGGAAGCCCAAATCTGAGGGCTCGGGTGAGTCCAGGGACTTTGGTGCTCCTCCAAGCTCTGCTGAAGCCTGAGGTGAGAAGGAGATCCCTCAGAGGCACAGATCAGAGACCAGGGCTACATTGGGCCAGCCTGGAAGAGAAACAGGCCCAGCAAATGGTGAGGAGGTGCTGGGGTCCTGCATGGGCAGGGGCCACAGACCTTTGTCAAACCCCAGCACAGCTGCCTCTCCAAGGAGGGAGCGATGTGGGGCACGTGCCAGGACTGGATGAGAAGGAAGAACCTTTGCAATTCCTCTAATATGGTAGTATTTGAAAAAACAAACACCACCACGAGCTAGGTCCCTGCTCAATCCCCTCTCTGGAGACACTGAGCGTGTGTTTGCCAGACCTGAGGATTTAACAAGAGCCATCTCCTACAGCTGCTGCTGAACATCCTCCTTGGTTACTAATAGAGGGTGGAAGTGCTTTCAATCTCAAGTGCCATTAGCCCTGCTTCCTTCCAAATGCTGGACAGGCAAATTTATTGAGAATCTCTGTCTTTTCTGCATTTTAATAAGTCTCTTCATCTCCATCTGAGAGCCTGGGAACGAGATCTGCTGCTAGACTGCTGCAAACACTGCCTGATGATCACTTTGTTCCTCACAGATGCTTTTTCTCCTGCTGCCTTTTGCATCTTGCAATCCCCATGCTTTGAAATTTCCAGCGCTGTTTTCTGGGTTTCATGGCTGTCTTCTCCCTTTGGAGGAAGCTCCTGTGGTGTCCACATGGACCTGGCAAATTTGGAAAATTCGGATGTGTTTCTCAAGCAGGAGTGTGCTCAAGGAACCAGGAAATGTGGGACTCAGTGGGCTCCCTGGGCACATGTTGGGCATATGTTGGGCATGTACCGTGCCAGGCTGGCACAGAAAGCCCAGTTCCTTGCAGCCCCATCCTCACTGTCCCTCCTGCACAGGGCAGGTAGGAAGGAGGTCACCATGAGAAACTTCTCTGCCCAGCCGAGAGCAAGATCCCAGCATCTGTCCCCACACTGTGCAGGGCCACGGCTAATGGTGTGAGGACGCACAGACACACACTGTGGCACCTGTCCCTGCTCCTTTTCTTTCTTCATGGCCTTCAGGAGATTCAGCCTGTGAGCCTGGAAGCAGGTTTGGGTGATGGTGTGTATTTAGGAAGGGATGGGATGGATTTAGGGGCATAGGTCTGGAGACAGGGCTGCTGAGGCATTGGAGAGCATGGGGAGATGGTCTCAGTGGCGGGTGAGCTGCTGGCTGGTGATGGCAGTGTCCAGGAGGAGCACTCAGAACGTGTGTTAGTGTGTTTTTTGTGGCTCTGCTGCCATGCCCCAACAGACTGCTCCCAGTGCCCCATTCCCGCTGCATCCCAGGGGATGTCATCCAGTCCCCGTGCTGGGGATCAGCCCTGCACGCTCACTCCTATGTCTCTGCACATCCAGCCAGAGCTCAGCGTTCCCCCCTCAGCACTTCCCTGCCTTGTCCCTGCTCACCCCTTCCCGCAGTGTTTCTTGTGGCGGTCCTCAGAACAGCCTCGTGTTTCAGTGTCTCCCTGGACCGAGCTGCTCCGGGGGTCCCGCACGGGGCTGCTCCCACCACACACCTCCAAGGGGATTGCACCGAGCAGCGGGACTGCACGACCCTCGCGGGCTCCTTCCAGCTCGGCACGTCCTGCGATCCCATGAGGGACCCCTTACCGCCCTGCTCCCCGGGGGCCTTTCCCCGGGAGCGAGCCGCCAGCCCTCAGCCCGGGCGCGGGGGGGCGGCCCGGAGCGGCGAGGAGGGCCGGGCGCGGCGGAAGGCGGCGGGAGCGGGGCGGGCCCCGGGGGAGGCGGGCCGGGGAGGCCGGGCCGCGCTGAGGGCCGCGCCGGGGGGAGCGGGCGCGGGGCCGCGGTGCGGCGGGCGGGGCGGGGGAGGCCCCGCAGCCGGCGCTCCGGCAGGTGGCACTGGCCGCCTCCCCCGCGCCCCCCCCGAGCTCCGCCGCCGCGCTCAGTCCGCCGGCGCCGATGCTGCTGAGCGGAGCGGCCGGCTCGGAGCGCGGCGGCTGCAGCGGCGGGGCGGGGGCCGGCGGGGCCCCGCAGTGCGTGGGCACCATGGCCCGCTGGCTCCGCGAGCACCTGGGCTTCCGCAGCGCCCGGCCCGCGCCGCCCGCGCCGCCCAAGCCCGACTACCGCGCCGGGCCGCCGCCTCAGCCGCCCCTGCCGCCCGGAGGCGCGGCCGAGCCGCTGGCCGCCGCCCAGCCCGACATCGTGGCGGCCTACCGGCTGCAGAAGGAGCGCGACTTCGAGGACCCCTACAGCGGCCCGCCGCCCGCCGCCGCCCCCGACGGGCCCCGCTACGTCTCGCCCAAGCACCGGCTCATCAAGGTGGAGGCGGTGGAAAAGGTGCCCGCCAGCCCCTCGCCGCCGCCGCCGGTGCCGGCTGCCCCCAGCTCGCCCTCGGCCGGTCCCGAAGCGCCCGACGAGCCGCCACAGGAGGTGAGTGCCCGGACACGGGGCCCCGGTGCTCTCCCGGCGCTATCCCGCCACTTGCGGGGTCCCGAGTGACCGCCCGCAGCCTCGGCCCCTGCCGTGAGGGGCAGTACCGGGACCCTCGGGGCAGGTGGCGCCTGAGCCTCTCGGTCACGGAGATGGCCCCGGTGGTCCCGCCAGACTGTTGGCACCGCAGTAAGGAGCGGGGTTGGGATCCTCGAGCACCCGCGGGGGCCCGGCCGGGCTCCACGGGGCTCCCGTGTCGCGTTCCCCTGTGCCCCGGCAGCCCCGACATGCCGGGCACACGTCAGCGGCACCGGGGGCGGCCACGGCTTCTCCTGCGGCTCCCGCGGGCGGCAGATACGATCCCCCGCGGGAAGCCGAGGAGCGCAGCACTGTCTGCGGTGCCCTCCGAGGCCGGGGCCGCTGACCCTGGGCCTCGCAGCGCTCCGTGCCCGGCGGATCTCCCCTGCCCGCCTGCCCGTGCCAGCGGCGGCGGCCGGACCCCAGAGATGCCGTGCTGCTTTGTCAGGAGCTTCAGCGCCTCTTTGTCTGCCACCCCCCCCACGCCGGCTTCTCCAGGCTTGAGAGCAGAGCCTGGAGCTGCCAGGCAGGCGAGAAACATCCCCGGTGAGAGGCAGGAGCTCCCCATGGCACACGGGCTCTGAGTGGCACCGGACCTGCTGGAGGATAAGCCCGAGCGGGGCTGCGGCCCTCGGTGCCGGGCCTCGCTCTCGGAGGAGAGGCTGATGCGGGGACTGCGCAAATGAAGGCAGGAGGGGGTAATTAGTGCCCGCTAGCGCTGCCGCCTGCAAGACGGGGCTTGTCAGGCGAACTCGACGGGATTGCAGATCTGGCTGGTGGAGGGAATCGCGGATACAGTCAGCGATGCCATCCGTGGTCCTGGCACTGCCGGGCGGCACAATGAAATGAGCACCGGGAAAAATCTGCTAGGGAATGTTTTAAGCAGATAGAAAAACTTGTTGCTGGTGGATCTTGGGAAGTTGCCTGTACTGAGTAATTGCTTTTGGGAGATTTCTCGAGTGGCCCAGCAGAGCTCCCCTTGTGAGCTGGGTGAACTGGCTGCTGCGGGCAGCAGAGGGGGATGAGGAGGGTGGCAGGGGGGATAGGGAGCAGACGTGCCACCGTGGTGCTGTGGTTTGCTGAGGCAATCTGGATGGCTTTTTTGTCTGGAACATGTGTTGCAGGATCAGAGCAGGAGCGTGTGGACTCAGGCTGTGATGTGCAAAGGGCTGAGCCAGGGCTGAAGGAAGCAGGGACTGCTGACAGGTACAGCCAGGCTGTTTGGGGACCCAAAGGCTGGGGAGAACCGGAGGAGTTTGGAGAAAAGTCGGAAGCTGTGCTCAAACGGCACTAGGCTGAAGACCCTTCATTTTTCCAAGATAGGCAGTGATTAGATTACTGATGGTCTCCTGCATGCCACTGTAGGGAGGAGACTTCTAATTCTTTAGAGCTCTTATATGTGATGGACACAGAGCTCCAGAGCCTGGGCAAAACCGGACTAAAAGTGGAACTATTTGATAGCGCTTGCAGCTGTCCATTAATACAGTTTTCCTGGAGGAGCCAGGGAGCATCCACCATGTAGAGCAGCTGTGCTGGGCTGAAAAGCCCTTTGCAGCTCTCATCCACTGGGCTGAGCAGTGGGAGGGTTCCCCAACAGATCCAGCATCATGGAGGCTCTTCCTGAAGGTGGTACAGGAGGATGGAAGTGCCTGCTGGGGGTTACTTATGCTTGTGACCCTTGCTCTTGGTGGTGGCAAGCTGGCTGGAGCCTCAGCTGAGGTGATGGCTGTGCCCAGGGCTCAGTGCTCACAGGCTTAGCAGGAGGCTGTGGGCACTGTTCCCTGCCTGCTGCAGGGACTGGCACTGCAGACCCCTGGGGTTGTGGTGATGCTGGAGATTGAAGGAGAAGCACAATTCTGTGTACAGACAGAGCTGCTGGAGCAGAGAGGGTTTTTGTTAATGATAGATGGGGAAAATCATTCTAATAAAATATGCAGCCCTTCCAAGTGGGGATGATTAGGATGGAGACAAGTGGGCAGAGCAGTCCCTGGTTGCTGATTGTGTGGTTTGGCTGAGACTGTGTGGTTTGTTGTGGCTGGGGGCTGGCTGTGCTCCCTGGGCACCCTGTGCCTGCTGTAGCTGTCGTGTTTCTTCTGGAGAATGGAAAGGGCAGGAACATCTTGGTACAGGAATCCCTCCTGCCTGGGCTGCACCATGCTTTGCTGCTGTAGCACATCTGTTACATCTTTGCCCCTTCTGTGGGATCTGCAGCGAGCTGTGCCGTGGCTTGTGCTGCTTTCCAAACTCTGCTGGAAATGGTGTGGACAGCACACGTCCTCCTCGGCCTGCTTGGTGTGCCAGGCCTTTCCCCACAGCAGTGGGCAGTGGACTGGCCCTGTGCCATTCACCTGAGCCAGCTGGACACTCTGGAGGTGCTGTCCCTGCTGGGTTTGGATTAGGCACAAGAAGCAGCACCAGTGGGGAGAGATGCACTGAGGGACCTGCCACTGCCTGCACCCAGGGCATGCTTGATAATAATTGTTTACATTTGTTCCTGAGGCCTCTCAGCTTCTCAGGAGGAAAAAATCCTAAGGAAAGGATTTTTCATAAAAAGATGTCTGTGACACAAACCTGGTTTCTTTTCAGGCTAAATTAAAAGATACTCAGATACCAAGTAGGATTCACTTAGTTCAGCTCTGTGGTTTTGACCTTAAATGATCAGTACTTTCCATCTGAGTTACCAAGATGCTGAGGAAGCCATGAGAAGAATAATCAGAGATGGACAGGGGGATCTGCCTGAGGACGCCTCTGTCCTGTGCCCAGCAGGAGCAGTGTGCTGTGCTTGCTGGGAGTGCGGGCTCAGTGCTGCAGGGTGTGGGAACAGCCGCTCAGGAAGCTCCTGGGTGTGTGTCCTTCCTGCCAGAGCTCCTCCATCTGAGTCATCTGACACGCTGCCGATGCTGTGCTGTGTGTGTGCCCTCCCCTGTGCCACGGCTGCAGCCCCAGCTCCCTGCCCAGCCCACCTGTCCCTGGGGGGCCTGCACCAGACCCTTCTTGGAAGGTCAGCTCTGTGTTTGCTTTGGGGTTTGGCTCCCGTGTCTGCCAAAAGCCCAGCTGCCAGATGTGTAAAACCGGAGGGATTTTGCACCTGACGGAGTTTGTGCGATTTATTTACCCAATCTTCTGAGGAGACCCCAAATGTGCTTTACCTCTAGGGCAGGAAACTCGTTTTTAAGGGGGAAGATCTCCCCAGGAATCCTCTGCAAACCTCTGTGTGGAGTAGAACATCTTGTTGTGGCAGAAGGTGGTGGCAGGTAGAATGTTTCTGGGACAAAGAACCCCAGCTCTGCCCCGGGATTTTGGTGTCTGAGCTGTGAATGCTCTTGAAGAGCTGTGATCTGTCACCTTCACTGGTGGGCAGCATAAAAGCTGTTTGACTGTGAGAACCCAGTGATGATTTGGTTCTTTGCATTAATTTTGTTTTGATCTTTCCCCCCCCTTGTTGTTGGCATGTACAATAGAGTGAGACCAGCCTCAGTGCTGCAGCAGGGGTCTGAGTGTGCATTGCTGTGGCAGATAAACATGTGAAAAACACTTGTGCTCAAGCAGGATGTGTGTCCAGGTGCCAGTGGTGCTTGGCTGCTCCCTGAAGGACTGGTCTGCACCAAGAGCTGCCCTGGGATGGTGGCTTTGCACGTCATGCTTTTGCTTTGCACCCAGATTATTTCAAATCTAGCAAAGCTTGTGCTCTGTGTGAGCAGGCAATGCCTCCACAGCCGTGTGCTGGGATCAGCAGGCAGCGAGCAGCTCTCTCAGCAACATGGAACATGAGCAAAGCATGGAAATGCCTGGCCTTGGAGCAAAGTGTGGGGGGCTCAGGGCACCCCTGTGAGCTGCCCTGCCAGGGCTGTGCCCCCTCCCTCTCTTGGGAGCAGCAGTTTGCACTGTGGCTGCTGCTGAGAGCCCTGCATGGCTCATAAAGTCCAGAACTCGGATTAGGAAATGTCAGAGATTCAGTTTCCTGGGCAACCGTGGTACAGCCCCTTGTGCAAGGGCATTAGGATGTGCCCGGTGACTGCAGGATCCCTGCTGTTTGCCCCACTCCTGGCACTGGCTGGAGCCTCCAGCCCCTCAGTCCTGGGGCTTGAGGCACCATTCTCGTGGGCTTGCTTGTCCATCCTGAGGTTGTGATGCTCCTGGAGGCAGAAATTCCCTTCCCACCTTTTCTGTGGCTCTCTGCTGTAATATCCGACCATGTGAAAAACACATGGATTTATGTTCTCATCACCCTGCAGTTGGGAGACCTTGCTCCTATCAAGTGGCATCCTTGAGGCAGTGGAGAAGCAAACCAGTGTGGCAAATTCCCCCAAACCCAAGGAGCTTGCCTCTAACCAGAGCCATTTGCTCTGGGTCCAAACTGAACCCAGCAAACCACATCCTCTACTAACAAAATCCATCTAATCTCTGCTGAGTGCCTCTGCAAACTTCTGCAGGCAAAATACCCAGTTTTAGGGGTCTTGACAGAAACCTGTTAGATTCTCCACCATCCTCTTCTTTCTAGACCTGGAAGCATCTGTGTGGGGCCACTCTGTGAGCCTGCTGGAGCTTGTGCATTCCTCCCTGGGGAGCCAGGCCTAAACACAAGGAAATACATTTGGAAATATGGAAATAAGGAAGGGTTTGATGGTCTTGGAGGTCTTTTCCAGCCTTAGTGATTCCTTGACAGTGACCACTGCATGCAGGGAAGCCTCCTGGCCCTGTCTGGAGCTGCTGTGTGTGGTGCAGAGAGAGGGTCCAGGACTGGCACCAGCAGCACCATAGGTCTCCTCTGGGGCAGTCTGGAGGTGATCACAAGCAATGCTCATACCCTGGCATGGAGGGACCAGGTTTGGAGAGCTGACCCTGTTCCCCACGCCCCATGGAGCTGGGACATTTGGTTTGGAGAGCTGAGCCTGTTCCCCATGCCCCATGGAGCTGGGACATTTGGTTTGGAGAGCTGACCCTGTTCCCCATGCCCCATGGAGCTGGGACATTTGGTTTGGACCTGACCCTGTTCCCCGTGCCCCATGGAGCTGGGACATTTGGTTTGAGAGCTGACCCTGTTCCCCATGCCCCATGGAGCTGGGACATTTGGTTTGAGAGCTGACCCTGTTCCCCATGCCCCATGGAGCTGGGACATTTGGTTTGAGAGCTGACCCTGTTCCCCATGCCCCGTGGAGCTGGGACATTTGGTTTGAGAGCTGACCCTGTTCCTCATGCCCCATGGAGCTGGGACATTTCGGGAGGAGCTGGTGAGCCAGGCACGGAGCCTCATGTAGCTCACAGGGATGCCAAGCCTTGGGACTGCATGGAGATGTTTACAGTTCCAGTTCCTGTTCCCTTTTCCTGCTGGGCTTTCTGTCACAGGCTATTGTTGGGCATTTTGCTCAGGAAGGAGGGAGAAATCTTTTGTTTTGAGCTGATTATTGGAGCTGCAGAGGGATGTGTGAGCAGCCATGGTCCCCGTGGCTGGCCAGCAGCAGGGCAGCATCGTGGTGAGGATGGAGCCTGGCACCAGGTGGGTGCCACACCATGCTTGGGACATTTGGTCCTTGCTGTGGGACATCTGCACAGCCCTTTTTGTGGCAGCAAATCCCCCCAAGCTGGGGGTGTGTGTCCTGGGGGGTGCTGCTGGAAATTTGCCTGGCCCCACTTTGGGAGCAGGCTTTGGGGTGGAGGTGGGTGTACAGCTCCAGGCTTCTTGGGGACTGCAGGGCCATGTCATGGGGTGCTCTGATGGGAAGCTGCTGAGATGCTAGAGCAGGCATGTGGCTGCAGTGCTGGAGGGGATTGAGCTCTGGGACATGCCCCATATCCTACTGCAGGATCCCTTTCACTAATAAGTGCAAATCTCAGGAATTTAGTGCTGACCCTGTGACCTGGCACTTGAGGAGCTCCTGCTTTCCTGCTTTGGCTTCCTGGAGGAAGGTTCTATCTTGTCTGACTTAACTTGGGATGTGTCTGGGGGTGCTCTGGAGAGGAAGCCATAGGCTATTCTTAGCTTTTTTGTAAGGAAAGCTCCTCGAATGAGTGCACAGAAGCCCTGGAAAATCAGCAGTGAGCTCCTAGTTGTGCCAGTGCCAGCTGACACCCCGTGTTTGGGATCTGTGCCCCTTGTCCACCCTGTGGCTGTGTAGGGGAGCATGTGTGCCATGGAGGGGTACAGCCCTGCTGGCAGCCCTGTGCTGCAGTGGGCACCAGCCAGGCCATGCGTGTGGGTGCTGGCAGGTGGGGCCTGGTGCTGAGGGAGGGGCAGAGCTGCCTTCTGCTCTGCTTGGCTCCATCTCAGCTTTCAGGACAAAGGCTGGAGCATTTCCACAGCCAACTGCTGGTGCCTGGAAAGCTGTCACTGCCTGCAGGGCTCTGCAGGGCTGCCACAGTGTGGGTTTGGGTTCTCTTGCTGCTGGAGGAGCTCATGGTGGGCTCTGCCTTCCACCTGCCAGTAAAGGCAGAGAGTGCCTTAACCCTTTTCCTGTTCTTGCCCTGTTCCAGCTGGCTGTTCTGGAGGACTATGCAGATCCCTTTGATGCAGCACAGGTGGCAGGCAGCCAGGCAGGGCTGGAGAAGGTGATGGAGAATGATGGATATATGGAGCCCTATGAAGCCCAGAAGATGATGGCTGGTAAGGTGGAAGGTGTCACACAAAGGCCACTCTTTACACCTCTGGTCCCCGAGTTTGGTGGCTACTGTACTCTGTTCCTTGCAGCCCCCACGTGAGGCAAACCTGGGTGATGGTTCTGGTAGGGGACAGCCATTTTGCAGGCGAATTTTCTCAGCTTTATCCTTGTGCACTGGGTTTGCAGGAGCATGCAAAGACTGTCTGAGCACTACCGGCACATCTCTCCCTGAGGTGCTGTCCCCCAGGACCCCAGTTGCCAGGTGGAGTCAGGAGAGACCTGACATTCCATGCATCTGGCTTAAAACTAAGATGGATGTGGGAGCTGTTTAATTCAGTTAGGACTGACTGGGCCAGAACATGCAGTGCCTGCTGCAGCAGCAGGGCCCCCAGTGGGCCTGTGTGGAGCTGGAAAGCTGTGGTGAGCTGGGAGCATGTGCTCCTGAAGGCAGTGCTCAGGGTCACCATGCTGGCTCTGCCTCTGCTTTGCAGCTCTGTGGTTTTCCTGGAGTAAGTGGTTTCTGGAAAGCTCATGTGGCTTTTTCAAGTAGTCCATTATATTTCTTGGAAAAACCAGCAAGCAGTGGAGAGACTGCTTGTGCCTGTGGGAGAGACTTCGTTTTGCTTGAGGGATGGGCATTTTATTAAACCAACCACTCTGGGGGTCCAGGGGAGAAGCCCAGCCTCACTGCTTGCAGGAAATCAGGCTCAGGGCACTCTGTCCCCGTTTTGCCAGGAGTGGGCTGTGGGCATCTTGGTGCTCCTGCTCCTGGCAGCTGCTTGCTGTCTCCTCATCTGCTGATGCTCCCTGCCCCATTTCACCACGAGTGACACTGATCCCTGTTATCTAGCACCGTTTTGGGGGGGACCACGGCTGTGTTGGCAGAAGGCTCATGGTCCTTTCCCTCCTGTGTGGGCAGAGATCCGCCAGAAGGGCCTGCGGGAGGCGCCCGCACGGCCGCTGCCCCTCTATGACACCCCCTATGAGCCTGTGCTGGACACGGACAGCGACTGCTCGGCCTGCCCCAGGCCCAGGGAGTCCCGGCTGCCTGAGGATGATGAGAGGCCACCAGAGGAATATGACCAGCCCTGGGAATGGAAGAAGGAGAGGATCTCCAAAGCCTTTGCAGGTGAGCGATGGGAGCAGCCATAAAGCAAACAACACTTTTTGTGAAGCTGGATCTTTGGGGTTGCTTCATCTTCTAGGGGTCAGTAATGTTGGTCTGTGCATTGTCATAGCTCAGGGAGTATTGTGCTCTTGCAGAAGCTGTTTCTCTGAGCAGGGAGCCAGGCTGGACAGAGTGATGGACAGATCTGCCTTGGTAACCTGTCCAACACCTCTCTCCCATTGCCTCTGCCATGCTCTGACCGATCACAGCCTCTGGTGCAAATTAACACCTTGCTCTGCAGGGGTGGGTTCAACCCCGGGCTCAAGCACATCCCTCCTTCCTCGGGGCAGGAGGATAGCCAAGGAGGCTTCATCCAGCCCCTGACCTATTTATCCATGCTGTGGGATCGATTGTGTTTGTGTTTGGTAATGAGGAAATCCATGCTGTGCATTAGCACTGGCTCCTTGCCGCTGCTGCCTAATTGCTGCGCTCTTATCTAGGATGCATTTTAATTGCAGCATTGTGTGGCTGTGCTGCAGATGCTGCTGAGGGTGCTCAGGCTGGTGCCACTGTGTGGAGATGATGGCAGAGAGACATGTGGAAATTTGGGGTTGGGGAGTGGTTCACCCTTTGGGTTTGGGCGATGTGTGTGCTGGGCTCAGTGTCACAGTGTCACTTGTGCTTGGGGTACAAGTCCCACAGCACCCTGTGCCAAGGGTTTGGTGTGTCAGGCTCCATCATGGAACAGTGCTCTGCTGGCCTGGGTTTGTGCTGAGGTGTCTGTGCTCTGGATGAGCTGCTTTACTTGATATCCCTGGGTGGAGGTGGTGTGTTCACAGGTCTGGCTCACCTGTAGATACATGTGGCTGCTGGCCAGGGTGCTTCAGGCCTGCTCTGAGTCCCAAGGGAGTCAGGTTGCTGTTCCCTGGGCCACGCTGTGGGACCTGCTGCCCATTTTTTTGTGAAGCCAGGGCACATCCTGCTGTGTTTTGTGGGGTATTTTTTCTCTCCAGTGATGCCAAGGGGTCCACGAGACCTCTGCTGATGGGCAGCTGCTACTGGCACAAGGCTGCAACCTACTGGTGCCTGGCAGGGAAATGTGCACCCTGTGGGTCACTGGGAGGTACCTATGGCAGGACAGATGCACAGGCAGGACAGATGGCAATGGGATACTTGGTCAAGACCCCCAGACAGACAAGTATGTGGAATGGGGTGATTGCAGGCTCCCCCAAACCCCAGAGAGGGTGGAGCAGGGTCTCTCTGTTGGGAATGTGCCCCACCTCAGGCCCGTCCCTGCTTGGTACTGTGGAGGGGATGAGATGGCCAAGCTGATGTAGGGCTCCTGGGAATCCTGAGGTCTTTTCCCCCACAACTGTTCTCCTTCTCTGTGGGTCTCTGGTGTTGCTGATGGTTTTATCTAAACCCCTTCTTTCTCTCTCTTTCTCTCTGTTTCCCACACCCTCCCCACCCCCCATCCAGTTGAAATCAAGGTCATTAAAGACCTGCCATGGCCCCCGCCGGTGGGACAGCTGGACAGCAGTGAGAGCCCCCCGGATGGGGAGCCCGGGGCCCCCCTCCCTGCGCAGCACAGCTACGAAGACGCCAATGGTGGGTCCTGCGTGCCAGCGCCGTGTCCGTGACTCTGCACTGCTGGGCTGCCTCGGGGCTTGCCCTGGGCAGGGCCAGACATGAACCCCCTCCTCTGCCCTCCCCAGCTCCTCCTCTGCCCTCTCCTAGCTCCTCCTGGCCCTTCAGTTGTCCCAGGTGTTTGTCCTGCTGTATTTTCTGCTGCAGAGGCACTGTCTCTTTGGTGCCTCAGCTCTCAGGAGCAGAGCTGCTCTGGGGCATTATTCCATGGCATGGCAGAGTTGTTACTGTCCCTTTTGTTCTCTCCTCTTTGCCTCTGAATTCCCAACATTTGATGGCTGCTGTTAAGGTCTTCTCAACAACTGTACTGAGTATTTAGGTGATGTTTTCTTTCATTGACTGATTTTTTAATGCCCAGGTCCCTTACAGGTGTGTTAGCAGCTAATTCAGATCCCAGTGCTGAAGCTGGGGCTGTTTTTTCCCCTCTTCATTATTTAGCACTGCTCCGTTTCCTCTGCTGTTTTATTACCTTGCTGCTTAGTGTCAGGAGGTCCCTGTGGATTCTCCACTCTTTCTTTGCTATCCTGAGCAGCCAAATCTCCCAGGTACACTTTGTCATCTCAGGTTTGCCTTGCTGTGAAACCTTTTTTTGTGTGCTGAGCACAGAGCCCCTGGGTAAATCCCCTTTGGATGCTGCTGGCAGTCTCACTTATGAAAGCCAAATATTGCTGCTTCTCTTTTAACCCTTTATTAGTATTTCAAGGACCTTGCTCTTATGCTGTGGTGAATTAGGATTTTGCCAAGAGCATTAGGTGGGGGGAGTTTGTGGAAAGCCATGACTGGGTTGTTACCAGTGTGGAGCTGGGATGCAGGCTGTGCCTTTTCCTGTGTGTCACTGGTGCTGTCCAGGTGGGCACTCACTGCAGTGCCAGCTGCACATGACTGATTCCCTTATCTGCAGCTACCCAGATCCCTGCAGAGCTCCATAAGATAAAAGCCAGAGTGGCCTTTGCTGCCTCCTGGGTGGGCCTGAGCACAGGCTGCAGGTGATGCCTCATTGTGGTGCTGATGGTGGGGGCACTCGAGAGCAGTGGCCGCTCTGCCAGGGCTTTGCTGGGTGTTTCCCAAAGCCCCAGGGGAGCTGCAGGCTGAGATCACTCCTCAAGAAGAAAGGTCTTGGCAGGTGGGAATTTTCTGATCCTCTTCCTGCAGTGAGTGCAGGTGTCGAGAGAAATTGATCTCTTTGTTATGCAGGCTCCCCTCTTCCCCTCTCATTTATTATCCCCACAGTGGCTCTGACATGCATCCTGCTCCTGATGAACACATCACTTTGTCATTTTTCCTGGTTTTAGCAACACAGGGTCTCTTTTTTTTTTTCCCCTCTGACTTGCCTTGCTTTGTTGTATTAAGTTTATCTTGCCAGAATTTTGTCTCATTTTCTATTTCCCATGTCTAGGGGTGACTTGAACGTCTTGAAGGATGTCTTCTTCCTCCTAAGGGCTTGTTTTTAATATCCTGTTTAATCATGCACCTGCCTCTGTCTCCCTCTGACAGGTGCAATGCATTTCTTTTGAGCCTGGAACACAATGACTTTGTGCCGCCAGCAAACACTTGGGCTGTTTGATTGCCTGGCTTTTAATGATTGCCCCAATTTTTTAAGGTGATGAGTTGAAATTGAAGCCTGTGTGTGATGTACAAGGGGAGCATGGCTGGTAAAAAGCCAGAGTGCTGCAGAAGCAGGGCTTGTCAAGCCATAATGCCAGGCATCTCCTCCCTGGGCTGTGCTCAGGGGGGGTTATGCCATGGCTGCCTTCCCCTCCTTGCAGTGCTGGGGGGCTGAGTCCTGCTCACCTGCACAGGGCTTGGAAAAGGTATCACTCAAACAGCTGCCTCAGAGGATGCCCTGCTAGAGAGGAAAAGATCCCTCTGGTATTTTTTACCTCCCCCTCCAGCAGCCAGGGAGCATGAAGAGTTGTTCTGTCTGGGGCATTCCAATAGTCCTAGGGCATTTCTGGGCTCAGCCACCTCCAGAGTGACTGTGCTGCCACAGTGTCAGCCCCTGGCAGCCCCACACTGTGGCAGCTCTGCCTGATCAATAAGTAATTTGTGCAAGGGGATTGGTGGTACAGGGAGCAATAATGAACTCTTGGGAGGAAGGAGAGCTGATATTGTTAATGCTGAAATCATCCTGCTTGGAAATAACAGGCAGTGGGAGGCCAGGTCCCTGGGGCACAGCTCAGTCAATGCCCCGCACTCCTGGCTGTGGCTGGGCTGGTGACAGGCAGGTGGCAGTGTCAGGGAGGTACCTGCAGTCCAAATATCACCTTCCCACCTTGAGGAATTGTTTTTTCACCCCGTTTGTTTGTGCCAGCAGAATGTGGCCATTGGTTCCAAACTGACAGCTTCCTTTAGCTCCATCTATCCCCTCTTCCTCTGAGATTGGGGAACCTCTTCTTGCTGTATCTCACTTAACCCTGTGCCACAGCCACTGAATCTATTTTTGCATCAGCAAAACCTCCTGAGCTTTTGAAGCTTCCCTGGAAATGTCTTCCATGGGCTCAGCTACTGGCTGCAGCTTGGGCACTGCAGTGAGCCCAAGAGCTGCCCTGCCCTTGCTTAGGCCAGGGGGATGGGGCAGTGTGAGGTGACCCAGTGTGATGTAAGTGGCTCTGGCTCTTCCTGCCAGGGGAAGTTCTGATCCCAGCCTGTGATGTCTGTCTGTCTGTCTGTCTTGCAGGTCCCTCGGAGGGGCTGGGGTACGGCCGCACCTCGCCCTGCAGGGAGGAGAAGGCCAGGGCTGTCCTCAGGCACGGCTCCAGCAGCCTCAAGAACACAAAGACACTGACAGCTGAGCCTGGCCCCTTTGTTGGGGAGAGGATCGACCCTGCCCTGCCCCTGGAGAGCCAGTGGTGAGTCCTGCCTGCCCAGCATGGCTGCCAACCCTCTCACTGCACAGGGAGCCCTGTGGCCACACCATGAGGATCCCTGGGGCACCCTTGCTCCTTCCTTTCTTCCTTGGCCCCACATTTCAGCCTGTTTGTCCCTGCCCCTTGTCTCCCAACCCCAGTGATGCCACCCCCTTCCCTCTCCCTGAGTGTGGCTGCAGTCCCTGGGGAGGTGCTGGCATTGCTGCTGCCCCAGGGCAGGGCCCTTGGCATGGTGTGTGCTCTGTGCCCAGCACAGCAGAGCCCCTGCCATAGGGTGTGCCCTGTGCCCAGCCCAGCAGAGCCCTTGGCACAGTGTGTTCTCTGTGCCCAGCATGGCAGAGCTCTTTCCCCCTGCTGCCCCAGGGCAGGGCCCTTGGCATGGTGTGTGTTCTGTGCCCAGCGCAGTGGATCCCTCTCCCCCTGCTGCCCCAAGGCAGAGCCCCTGCCATAGTGTGTGCCCTGTGCCCAGCCCAGCAGAGCCCCTGCCAGGTGTGCTCAGTGCCCAGCACAGCAGACCCCTTGGCAGCTGTGTATTCTGTGCCCAGCACAGCAGAGCCCTGTCCCCTTGCTGCCCCAGCACAGAGCCCTTGCCAGGGTGTGTGCTTTGTGCACAGCCCAGCAGAGCCCTTGGCACAGTGTGTGCCCTGTGCCCAGCCCAGCAGAGCCCTTGGCAGCTGTGTGCTCTGTGCCCAGCACAGCAGAGCCCCTGCCAGGTGTGCCCTGTGCCCAGCAGAGCCCCTGCCAGGTGTGCCCTGTGCCCAGCAGAGCCTGTGCCAGGTGTGCCCTGTGCCCAGCAGAGCCCTTGCCAGGTGTGCCCTGTGCCCAGCAGAGCCCGTGCCAGCTGTGTGCCCTGTGCCCAGCAGAGCTGATGGCACAGTGTGTGCCCTGTGCCCAGCAGAGCCCGTGCCAGCTGTGTGCCCTGTGCCCAGCAGAGCCCGTGCCAGCTGTGCCCTGTGCCCAGCAGAGCCAGTGCCCTGTGCCCTCTCCCTGCAGCTGGTACCACGGGGCCATCAGCCGGACGGACGCGGAGACGCTGCTGCGGCTGTGCAAGGAGGCGAGTTACCTGGTGCGCAACAGCGAGACCAGCAAGAACGACTTCTCCCTGTCCCTCAAGTGAGTGAGCCTGCCAGGCCTGGGGGTGCACCCAGCACAGGTGACCCTTGAGTGGCCTTGGGTGGGTGCCCCAAGTGAATTGTGCCCATATGAGATGATTACTTGTGGCTGTGGCACAGGTTTCTGGTTTGGTGTCTCGCCAAAAAAATCTCTCGGGGAAATCTGTAGGCCTGCTGCTCTTCCTTGGCAGTGCTCATAATCCCTCAGATAGATGTGCCTCACTTCTCAGTCAGATGTGTCTGGTTACAGCTTCCAGCTCTGTTTTCTTGTTCCCCCTTTTTTTTGTAGCTTAGTTTTATGGGAAAAGAAAGTTTGTAAGAGCCCACTGTTGATGGGAGTGTGGGTACCCATCTTTGCCTCCCCAGCCCACAGATCCATTGCTCAGCTGTAGAGAGGGCTTTGCCCTGCTCTGCTTTGCCATCCCCACAGCACACCATGGTTTCTGCTTGTGGTTTTTGGGGAATCTTTATATTCTTCCCAAGTTTTCCAGATTCCTTGGATGCCAAAATTGCATGAAGCATCTCTGCATGTGTCCTGACAGGGGGGAACTGCCCACAGCTCCTCATCCACCTCTTTCCTGGCTCTTGGGGCAGCACAAATCCACAAAATCAAAGCTGTTACTGTTTGAAGATGATGATGGATGAGCAAATACCTTCCTGCTCTGCTGCTGGACAGCTATATTAGCTCTGTTCCTGCCAGATGGGAAATAAGTATTCATGGAGCACTTCAGCTATCCCTGCCCAACAACAGGCCCCTTAACCCTGTGCTTCTCTCAGTATACTTTGAGTTTCCCCACTGGTCTCTCTACCTGCATTGCTCCCAAGGGCTTTCAGCCTTTCTGTTTATTTCCCAGTGGCACAATTGTGAATTAAATTGCTCTCTCTTCACATTTTTTTCACTCTTTTTGTTGCCTTCAACACCAAAGCAGGGCAGGAGCTCCATTGAAAATACATTTCTTCCTTCTTCATTTAGAGCTTTCAGATCAGCCAATAAACCCTTCTGAAAGAGCTCCCTCCTTTCCCTTTTTTTTTTGGTTAGGATTTTTACTGATATTTTAATTTTCTGTGGTTTTTCCTACCCCTGGCTTGTGAGCCATTTTGGAGCAACAGCTTCTTCTGGTTGGGGGGCTGCATTTGAAGCTGCAAGAGGTCTCACCATTGCCTTGGGATTGGCATTAGCCAGGTATGTGTTGGAGAGACTGGGAGGTGGCATTCCATCACCCAAGGTGGCATTCCATCACCTCCCCACAAGCCAGCCACCTGTTTCTTAGTGGTTTTTCCCTTACTTTTTCCATCCTCCTCAGTCTTATGGCAAAATCCTCCTCTCTCAGAGGGCATGTGTGGTTCTGCCATGGTGTGCAGCAATATCCCACCTTCCCCAGCCCCTCAGGGAGTTGTCTGGGCATTGCCTGTCCTTGCAGAGTTTGTGGAGAACCCACAGCCCCAGGAGCAGGATTTTTACTCCACTGCCTTTCTCTGTAGAGCCTGTTCAAGGAAAATCCCCTGGGATGTTTTTATATAGCTGTAAGCTGGCTGTCTGCAGCTCTCTCTATTAGTTTTTTTAAACTTTTTTTTTTTCCTTGAGGAAGGAGGCACAGCCAAGGAGATGGTCTGAAAAGCGTTCCAATGCTGACCTAAAGTACTTTGGTGTTGCTTTAAAGGAAAATATGCACAAGAGAGAGCAGCCAGGAGCAGGTCAGGTGGCTGGAAGGATTTAACCCTGCTGTGACAGTGCTGGCTGGTCCAGGGTGGGCAGCCCCCTGCTGTCATGGACAGGGTCATGTCATTGCCTCAGATGCTTGGAGAGTCCAGAGGGTGGCTGAGGCCACACTGCAAAGCTTTGTGTCCTTCCTTGTGCCTGCAGAGGTGCTCAGCAGGAGCAGCACCCACCCCCTGTTCTGGCTGCTGGTGTTTGCAGCCTGTTCCCTCAGTCATCTCCCTGGGGGTGTGATCCCATCACATCCCTGAGCTTGTGGCAGAGTCCTGTGGAGCACCTGGGGCTAAGCACAGCCAGTGTCAGCTCTCTATGGCTCCTGTGAGGCAGCACTCCATTCCCTCCCAGCTGGGACACAAGACACAGCCAAGCTATTGCTTTTGCTCAGCCCATGCTGGGGGGCTGTGGCTGTCTCTCAGGACAGCTGGCTCCTTGCTGCTGTCTCTAAATGGATTGCAAAGCCATTCTGCTAATGCAGCTGGGCTGTCCATTATGGCCCCTCTCCAGCCGGGGGGATGGGGCCGGGCTGTGCAGCACTCCAAGCAGCTCAGCATCACTGATGAGGTCCTGTCTGCTTTTAAGTCATCAATATTTTGCCATAATGTGCAATCCAGACGCTGCAGACAGGCTGTGGCTCTCCTCGGAGACGCAAATTAATAGCAACAGGGCCATTAGTCCGTCACTTGGAATCAGTGCTCGTGGCAGGGTCTGCCTGCACAGCCTGCCGTGGCTCCGTGCCCGTGCTGTGCTGGGAAATGCTCTTGCTGTGCTGAGCAGGTTTTATGGAGCCTGCAGCGGTGGCATGGGGAGAGGGGGAAGGAAAAATCCTTTGGCTGTGGGCCAAAGGAGAAAAACCTGGTTTGCCACGGTGAGGCCGGAGATCTGCGAGCTGAGGGCATCTTGTGAGAACCAGAGAAAAAGGGGCTTTGTCACATGCAAGGAGCAAAAGCCAGTACCCCTCTGTGACCCTACAGCAGTGATGCCTTCCCTACCACACACACCCTGGGTGGGCACCGTGCAGCATCATTGCCCATGTCCCTGCTTTGCTCTGTGGGGTTTGTTGGAGTCAGCCAGGAGCAGAGCCATGGCTGCAGACAGGAGGCAGCAGTGTCCCCCTCAGCTGCAGGGGCAGGCTGCCTGTGTTGGGGATCAGGAGATGAGGGGAGGCCAGGGCCAGCTCTACCCCCTAACTCTGCCTTGCTCTGTCCTTGCAGGAGCAGCCAGGGCTTCATGCACATGAAGCTGTCACGGACCCAGGAGAACAAGTACGTGCTGGGCCAGCACAGCCCGCCCTTCGACAGCGTGCCCGAGATCATCCATCACTACGCCAGCCGCAAGCTGCCCATCAAGGGGGCCGAGCACATGTCCCTGCTGTACCCGGTGGCCATCCGTACCCTATAGGGATCACCCCACGAGCCAGGCTCCAGGCTGGCTGCACCCAAACTGGCCCATCCCCAGGGCTGAGCGCTGCCGTGCCCAGGATGGGCTCCAGGCCCGCGGGCGGCTCGCTGGGCACAGCCGCTGCCGTCGGGGATTGCTGCGGCCGGGCCCCTCGTCCTGCTCGCCCGGGGGCTCCCGTGCTCTGGTTTTGTGCTGGTGTGGCACTGGAAGGACCCCCTGTGCCAGGAGCTGAGTGGGGCTGTCCACACCTCCACACCTGCCTCCTTGGCAGAGCTTGGCATGCCAGGACTGGAGTGGGACCTTGGAGAGTCCAGGGAGGGGGGCAGTGTGTGCGAGGACGGGGATGAATCATCCGGTAGCAGGCTTGAGGTACCTCCGTGAGGGTGCCTGGCTCTGCCCATGAGAGACAAATGGCTGTGCTCGAGGTGAGGAGGCTGGCAGGGGTGAGCAGGACCTGCCTGGGGCCAGGTAGGCATGCAGAGTGCCAGGCAGGCTGCCCTCAGTGCCCCCTGCTCAGTGCTCGCTGCCAGCCTGTGCCAAACGTGAACAGTGACCGGCCTTGGCCATGTGTGCAGCACCACTGCCCAATAAAGCGGTGCATGGTTGTCTCCTGCTTCATGGGACTGTGTGCCCACACCCCCCCTGAGTGGGGGATCAGTGTAGCAAAACAGTGCAAAGGGAAATTTTGTTACACAAGAGCTTTAAGGGAATTGATTTTGCCTGTGCCGTTGGATACACCGAGATTGGTGTGGTCAGCCAGTGTCCCCTCTGAGACACAGGGGACAAAGGATGCTGGTGGTCACGTCCTTGCCATGTCTTTGAGAGCCTTTGTGGGCAGTGATGGGCTGATTTTGGACTTGCCTGTTACTCCCTGTTAGAAGAGGGTGCCCTTTGGGATCTTTTGCCTTCTTGTTTTCCTTCACTTCTCAGAAATCTTAGGCAAAGTCTCTGAATTTCACAGAGCTCCTGATCTCCTCTGAGAAATGACTGGCTCCACTGCTGTTGTTTGTCTCCCGACACCTTGTCTTTGGGCCAGCTTGCTCCTCTTTATTTTTTTGGCTGAACCTTTCTCTGGTGCTCTGTACTGTTTCATACATCCTTGCCTTTTCACCTTGCTCCTGCTGTTGCTCCTATACCCATGCACATGCATTTCCTCTGTCCATGATCCAGCCTCAGCTCCATCCTGCTGTTACTCCCCAGCAGCACATTCCCTTTCCCCTCTGCTCTCTGCAGCTGGCAGCTGGCTCTCCAGCAAATTCACTACTGGACCAGCAAAACCTTTTCTGTTAGTGGAGCAAAGCCCTGGGGAATTGGTGGGATGAGTTAGCAGTGTTCTGGTGAAGGCTTTGTGTAAAAGCATCATCCTCCCTTCTGCCTGCTGCCAGGAAGAAGCTGTCCCTGCTGGTTGCTGGGGGACACTGAGGTGATTGATGGCACTGGGGGGATTTTGTGATTTTGTGTGGGTGAGTGCTGCAGCCTCTGTAGGAACCCTGCTCTGCTGACCAGGGTTTGGGGTTTTTCAGACTCGATCTTAGCACAGAGACAGCTGTCCTGGCTGCCCTGCACAGCTCTGAGCTGCTCTGGGGGCTGTTGGGCATGGCCAGTGTGGTCTGTGAGTGCACCCCGTGACTGGAGGCTGCACAAGGCTGGGGGGTTGGTCCAGGATGCCTCAGCCTCTGCCGCTCCTTAAAAGGCATTGGATCGAGCTGGCCGGTGTCTCCTTACAGCCTCTGGCTGCTGGCAGCTCTGCCTGCCTCTCCCATCCCAGGGAGGCATTCTGTCCACTGGGGATGGGGGTGACTCCAGTGGGAGGGCTTTGCACCCAAAGCCTGCAGGAAGGACTGGAGGTGCAGAAATCTGGGTGCCCTTTCTGCACTTGGAAGGTTTCAAGTGGCACTTAAACAGCCCTGCAGTGTGAAGGGCTTCACCCCTTCAGCAAAGAGCTCATCATGGGGATCCTCTGCCTTCTTGGAAGCTGGGGTGGGGAAGAAGAGGGTTCCTGTGTCCGTGCCCCTCCCCACAGCGTGGGGCTGCTTTCCTGAGGAGCTGTGGCAGGGAGCAACGTGCCTGGAAGGCAGTGCTGGCTGTGCAGCCTTGTGGTGGGATCCTGCTCAGTCAGCTGGCTCCGTCTCAGAGCATCCCTGCTGAGCACAGGGATGAGGAATGAGACCTGTGTGCATTGCAGGAGCTGCCCAGAGCCAGGCATGGGCCAGCAGCACTGCCTGCAGCTGGGCTGGGTGTCCAGGTGCTCCAGCAAAATGGCTCTTGGGCGTTGCTGTGGGGATCACATCCCTCCTGAGCCCTTCCCCAGGTGAAGAAGTGAAACTCCCTTGTTCTGCCCCTGACCATCCTCAGCAGGACTCTCTGACTCTCCTCATGTACTTGGAAACAGTATCCAGGTGTGGTCTCACCAATGCCAAATAAAGGGAAATAACCCCTTCCTTTGTCCTGACCACCAAAAATATATCACTCCAGTTCTAGCAGGAGTTTCTCTCCAGAAAATTTGAACTGAAGTTCTCTTGAAAGGGTATTTTAGTGCTGCCTTTGCCATCCTGTGACTGAATGAGCTTTGTTTGGGAATGGGGTGGCTGAGGGCAGGCATCCAGTAGGGCTAGAGAGGTGACAGGGATCCCTATTCATGAGGATGCTAATCCCCAGGAGGGAAAAGGGCATGAACAACCTTGTGTGGCTTTGAGGTTAACCCTGTTGGGAGTGTAAAGTTAGACCAAAGACCTTTGTTTGTAATAATTGTAATCCACTTGTCCCAGCAGTGCCCCATGTGCTCCCAGCTGCCTGTGCTCTGTGTCCCTCCTCCCTCTGCCATTCACTGCTGGTCCCTCACAAAGCCCTCCACAATCCCAGGGCTGGTTCAGCATGCTGCAGCTCTGAGAATGGGGCAGGAAGTTTGTTTTGTAATTGGATTAGCACTGCTGGGAACAGCTTGTGCAGGGGGTCAGGGCTGAGCTGGTGCAGCCCTGGCCTCGTGTCTCTCTGCCTGGTGCTGGGTCAGCCTGGGGCTGTGTCAGCCCTGCACTTCACTGGCCAAAATGGTGCTCACAGGGCTGTCTGCCACGAGGACAGGCTGGGGGAGCTCAGGCTGGGAGGCCTGGAGAGGACAAGACTCCAGGGAAACCTTAAAGCTTGTTCCAGTGCCCTCAGGGTCTCCAGGAGAGCTGGGGAGGGACTTTGGACAAGGGCCTGGAGTGACAGGACAAGGGAAAATGGTTTCAAACTGAAAGAGGGCAGGGTTAGATGAGGTAAGAAGAAATTCTTGGCTGAGAGGGTGGTGAGGCCCTGGCACAGACTGCCCAGAGCAGCTGTGGCTGCCCCTGGATCCCTGGAAGTGTTCCAGGCCAGGTTGGACAGGGCTTGGAGCATCCTGGGATAGTGGAAAGTGTCCCTGCCCATGGCAGGGGATTGGAACAAGAGGAGCTTTAAGGTCCTTTCCAACCCAAACCATTTTATGATTCTATGAAAATGTGTAGTTTTGCAGGATGGAGGCAACCAAGAGTGATAAAAGACTGATAGAAGGCAGAACTGGAGCTTGCCTACCTGGGAAGCTGGGGTGTGTTCACTGAATTCTGTCCCTAATGTCTCCCACCTGCTAGAAATGAAACCCTTTGGTTAGTGCCAAGCCTCACATCACCATCCCAGCACAAGTCATCGAGGCTCCCAGGTACCTCAGAGGCTGGAGAGAACCAGAGCTGATCCTTGTGGGGCTGGGTTAAACCCTGGCATTGTCATCCATGCCCCCCTCCTGCCCTCTGGCCTGGAGCAGTTCCTTGAGGCCCAGCCTGGTGATGAGTTTGAAACCCCAATGATTGGTTTTGACCCCAGTGATTAGTTTGAAAACAGGGATGCTGAAGTTACTTGGGTATCCCTGAGAGTGCTGTGCCCTCTGTTTTGCCTCCAAGCACAGCAATCTGCAGGAGGATCAGATAACAGCTCAGCTGCCAGAGTTTGGAGAAAAGGAGAGAAATTTGCTCCTGATCCCTTTGGGCTGCCAGTGCAATGTGCAGGGTGGCACCTACACAGCACACATGTGCACTGGCACAGCTGAATGCCTCCTCTCCAATCTCTTCCTAAAGACCAAATGTTTGACCCAAAGGACAAATTTCAACTTCTGACTTGGAGATCATCCTCACTCAATCCCTTCAGGATGGTTCCCAGCGTCCTTCCAAACCACTGACTTGCTCCTGGTGTCCTGTTTGGAAATTGTCCCAAGACATCTCTGCTTGGATGCCTCCACCAAATTCTGAGTCTACACCTGTGAGTAGTTCTGTCATTTTTTGTGCAGTTTTGGAGGCCTGTCTCCAAACCACCAGGCTCAGGCACCCAGAAGGGGAAGTTGCTTTAATCTAAAAGGAATCTTGATTTAGATTAGATACAAGAAGTATTTTACAGTGTGGGTGGTAAAACCCTGGTGCAGATTGCTCAGAGAGGTGGTGGAAATCCCATGTGTGGAAACACTCAAGGCCAGGGCTTGGAGCAGCCTGCTCTAATTGAAGATGTCCCTGCTCACAGCAGGAGATTAGACTAGATGACCTGCTGACCCAAACCCAGGATTCCATGATCTTCCACTGAGACCATCCCAGTGCGAGTGGTGTGGCTGTCCCTCCCCAGGACACCCCAGGCATGATGATCCCACACTACCAGCTTCTTGCTGTTAACATTAGCGGGGGCATCCCAAGGCTGAGGTGGGGAGTAGTGCTGGAGCTGCTCAGAGACATCCCTTTGATATAGCACAGTAATTCGTGCTGGCAGCAGCTGTTCCCACTCAAAACAGCCATAATTGTTCTTGCTGGGCTGGTCCTGCTTGGGGCCATAGAGAGCAAGATTCTTCTTTTATCATCATCCATGTCACTGCTGTCTTGGTGTCTGCAGTAGATGTCTGTCTGTCAGCAGGGCACAAGGCCGGGTCACCTCGTGACACTCACAGATGGGATGTGGAGTGGGAGCATCTGTGTGCTGTGGCTTGGTGTGGGGGTGGGATGGGGTCTGTCACAGCAGTGATGGGGGACACAGTGACCCCTCTGCTCTGCTCTGCATTAACAGCGCAGCTCTGCGCCTGTGTGTGCCGGGCCGGGGCAGCGGTGACGAACCATCCCTCCCTGATGGCAACAGCTCATTTCCATTTAGATAGAGGAATTTCAATCTCAGTTTGCCAGCGCTTCGCCACGGTGCGACTCAAGACCCCAATTTCCCGTTTTCTCCCCACGCAACCCCAGATGCCCTCTGGGCTCGGGGGCTGCAGCGCGTTCGGGGGAGCTGGGCCGGGCCCGGGGCACAGCCGGGGTGAGAACGGGGGTTCATTGTGGCCCCACGGGTCCGCAGGGCATCTCCACACCCCGAAATGCAGCACGGCCCTTTGTGTGCACAGCGGCCCCGCTGGGCCCGGCCTGCTCGGGAGCGGAGGCGTCCGCGGGGAGGCCCCAGGGGCGAGCGCGGAGGGCGGCGGGGCGGATACGGGACACCTCGCACACCTCACACCGCACACCGGACACTGCACACCTCACACCGCAGAGCGGACATCGCACACACCGCACACCTCACACCGCATAGCAGACACCGCTCACCGGACACTGCACACCTCACACCGTACACCGCAGAGCGAACATCGCACACCCTCACCCTCACCCACCGCATAGCGGGCACCTCACACCCCGCACACCCTCACCCCTCACACACCGCCCACCCTCACTCCTCACACCTCACCCACCGCCCACCCTCACCCCTCACACACCGCAAACCCTCACCCCTCACACCCCGCACACCCTCACACCCCGCACACCCTCACCCCTCTCACCGTCCCTACGCGGGCGCTGTGGCCGGGGCGCGGCTGGAACGCCACCTGCCGGCCGCACCGGGAGCAGCCGTGCCGTGCTGGCGGGACGGGGCTGACCACTGTGGGGGCGTGGCCTGGTGTGAGGAGGCCGGGCCCGGGGCGTGGCCGCGCAGCCATGTCGGAGGGGCCCGCGGGAATGGCGGCTCCGGCGGCGATGGCGGAGACGCGGCTGCGGCGGAAGCAGCTGCTGAGCGCGGAGGAAGCGGAGCTGTTCGAACTGGCGCAGGCGGCGGGCAGCGGGCTGGACCCGGAGGTGTTCCGGTGAGCGGTGGGGGCGCCCCCGCGGGAGCCGCCGGTGAGGCCGGAGCCCCCTGTGACGGGCGCTGCCGGTGTCCCCCGCAGGGTGCTGCTGGACCTGCTGCGCATGAACGTGGCGCCGCTCGCCGTGTTCCAGGTGCTGAAGTCGATGTGCGCCGGGCAGCGGCTCCCGCCGGCAGCCGAGAGCGGCCCCGCCGCGCCCGCGCCGATCCCCGCCGACAGCCGAGGTACGCGGCGGGCGGGGGCGGAACGGGGCGGACGGGGCCCTTCCCCGGGCAGCTCCCGGGCGGAGCCTCCCGAGCACGGCCGGAGCCCGCCGGCCCCCGGGCCCGCGCTGCGGCCGCTGCGGCCCGGAACGCGCCTGGCGCTGCCCCGTGCCCGGGCCGCCGCGGGAAGGGGCCCGCGGGCCGCTCGGCCGAGCCCGGGGGGCGGCTCCGCCCGGGGGGCCCGCTCCGTGTGAGCCCCGGCCCGGCCTGAGGGGCCCGCTCCGTGTGAGCCCCGGCCCGGCCTGAGGGGCCCGCTCCGGGTGAGCCCCGGGGGCAGCTCCGCCCGGGGGGCCCGCTCCGGGTGAGCCCCGGCTCGGCTCAGCCCGAGGGGCCCGCTCCGTGTGAGCCCCGGCCCGGCCCGAGGGGCCCGCTCCGGGACAGCCCCGGCCCGACCCCTTTGTCTTAATGTTCATGGGTTTTGGGGACAGGTTGCTGCAGTACTTTTGCTACTTCTGCTCGCCAAGCCCTTACCAGAAAAAAAAAAATCACTTTAATCTACGGTATTATTCAGTACTGCTTTCTTTGTATGTAACTCAAAAAAAGTCAAAGTTTCCGGGCCACGAGGAATTCCTGGAAAAGGAGGAAAGCTGTGTTGCTTCCTTTATCCCCATGTGCATGGTGGTTTCTAACATTCATCCAGCGGTTTCCATCCTCTAGGATGGTATTTGTGTGGGAAGATGAAGTAGAAGGCCGTCAGCTAAAGCAGTTACTGCTTTTGAATGTATTTATCTCTCCTTAATACTCTAATGTCCATGGACAGTAACAACCATAGCCCTGAATCTGTGCCATATGTAGATATATATATAATTTTATTTTATTCCTAACCAATTCTAATAAAATTTCTATTTACTCCCTGAAGTGACTTTTGGCTCAACAACTCAGTGGATTACTTCCAAAAGGTTTAAAGATAAGTAAAATCTGCTGTCACTAAGCCTGGATTCACAGTGGAAAAGTTAATTTCTCTTGTGGTGTTGGTTGTGGTAAATATTTCTGGTATTAGTTTGGCTTTCAGCAGCCAGTTTGGCCAATTGCTGCCTTATTTCCCAAGATTAAAATATGTCCTTGGTGCAAGTTAATGCACTGGAATTGCTGAAACAGGAAGATTGTACCATCAAGCCACAGTTGTGCTGCAGATGTGGTCAAACATTAAATGCTAAGCTTGGATTTGCCCTCTTTGCAAAGCTGTTGCTTGGTAATGGTGGTGAAGAGGCACTTGGGCCTCTTCTTTTCACATTCATCCCTGACCAAATTGCAATGGACAGAACTTCTGTACCTTGTCAGAAGGCTTGATCTTCCCAACTGCGTCAGGTTTTTGGTTTTCTGTAAGCTTGTGTTAAATTAGAGCCCTAACTCAGTTTGAATGAAAGTGAGAGTGAATTCTCTCTTTAGTTTCTGCCAGCCCAGGTGACTTGGCTGTCACACAGCATCTGCTGACATCAGCTAACTCTTTTGTGAATAAAACTGTCACTGAAAAGCTGATGCTCAGAAAATGCTTTAGGCAGAATTTAAGCTCAGCAGGGGCTTTGCACAACTTTAGTCCTGTGTTTTCATTTCTGTGAGTATAAGTAGTGCTGGTGAGATCCTGTTGATATGAAGGATGTATTTTGTCCAGTCCTCCTTGTAAGGATCACAGAATCAGGGAATGATTTGGGTTGAAGAGACCTTAAAGCTCATCTCATTCCACTCCCTGCCATGGTCAGGGACCCTTCCCACTATCCCAGGTGGCTCCTGGACACTTGGACACTTCCAGGGATGGGGCAGCCACAGCTGCTCTGGGCAGTCTGTTCTAGGACCTCACAACCCTCCTAGAGAAGAATTTCTTTCCAATACCTGATCTAAACTTACCATCCTTCAACTTGAAAAAGAATCACTTCTCTGTCACTGAGCTTTCTCATTGTGGGCACAGTCCAGGTGCATCCTTCAGGAGTGGGTAAGTGTCTCTGGGGTGTCTGGGGGTGGATCTGTTCTGCAGGACTGGTGGGTTTGCCTTGCCTTGCCTCCTTTCCCTTTGGGAGCTGCTGTAAGGAGGGGGACCCTAAGTGCTGCCTGCTGTTGGCTCTGCAATCTCTTGTTGGAAGGTGCTGCTTCCATTTAAGAAGAAGATGCTGCAGCTTCCATGCAGGACCAGGCATTTGCTGGGGGAGATGCCTCTTCTTGTTTTTGTGGTTGCAGCCCAAGCTCTGTGCTTGTGACAAGAGCAGCATTGTCCTGTGCCAGCTTCTCCAGCTGCTTGGTGCCTTTCAGCTCAGCCCTGCACTCCCTGCCCTGTCAGGAGGCAGACAAGTGGCTCAGGGAATCCTGGTCCCACCCAAGCCTGCTCTGCCCCACTTGTATCAGGAATGAGATCTGGCTGAGGCCTCCCAGCACATCCTGGTGCAGGAGGCTTTAAAAACCAGCTAAAATAAAGCTGATGCAGCAGTTCTGATCTGCACTGTTGGTGCTGGGGGTTGCCCTGTGGTTATTTCAGCTTTTGTGCTGATGAAGCATCAGGGAGTCTGAAATCAGTAGCTCTGTATTTTCCCACAGCACACAGCCATGGCCTTCTGTGCTGGCTGGTAACTGAATCCCTGACAGCTGCCTGCAAAATTGCTCTGTGTGGGTATTGCAGCATCCATCTGGCATATTTAGCTGGATGCAGCTTAATTTAAGCTTCATTCAAAATGGTCCCTCAACATTTCATTTGGGAGGGAAAGTGCTGGATTGAAATAGAAGGAATTTCCCAGGTGTCCTTTGTGTGTGTGTGAGGGGCAGGGTTAAGGACAGTGATGAGTTTGGCTAGACTAGACATATGTGTAATTAAGTAACCCATTTCTCACATATTTCTGTGCTTTCTGTTTCCATCAGCCAAACCTCAAGTCCCTGCTGGTTCCCTGCAGTTTTCTACCTCTCTATACACGTGCATTTATCAGTGCCCTGCTCTTTTTTGGGCTGATGAGTAGTCTCTGATGCTTCTCTCACTTTCTGCACTCCAACCTCTTTTTCACATTCCCCATTTCCCCAGAGAGTGTCTTACCATAAAATTACTTCCTGAAGCTTTGCCCCAGCTAATTTCTCTTCTGAATGTGTTGTTAACATGAGCCTGCTTTTCAAAACCTGTCTCCTTTGTGGGGCTGTCACTTGGTGTGTGGATTTTAGGGCTGCAAGGCACAGGAGGAAAGGAGTTGTGCATAGCAGGGTCAGAATGCTCTCCTGCCCAGGGAAACTCTCACAAACTCCAGTGCCTGTTGGAAAATACACTGAGCCCATCACCAGCCATGGGCTCTCAGAGGTTCTCATGGTGAGTTTTTATGGTCTGTGTGGAAAAATATGCTGTGGACAATCACAAGTCCTTTTCTGCCCTGCTTTTTAAACTATTTAATTCCTGTGTAAATACTTAGATGCAGATAAGGCCTCAGAACTGTAAGTGTTGCTGTTCAGTTGTTTCATAAATATTCCTCAGTGTATAACACAGCCTGTTCCTAACTTAGTCCTTCTTGTGTGTTCTGCTTGCCATCTTTGTGGGGTTTTATCCTTCCCTGTTCATCCCTTTTTCTCACTTGTTTCTTTCCCTTTGTGCAGCCTGTTTTTAGCTGTGAGCAGCCTTTGCAGTAGTGACTGTCAGACTCTTGGGTCTGCCATGCCAGCTGCTTTGCATTGCTCTTCCACTCAGCCCTGAGTTATCTCAGGGTTCACCCTGATGTGGGATTTGTAGTGTGGACTTCTGTATTAAGGAGATAAGGATAATGCTGACAAGGAGAATTCTGTGTAAGGCTCTAATATGGCAGAGGGAATCCCCTTGGATATGCAAAGGATTTATCTTACATTTATTTAATCTGGGGTTTATACATCATGCAGTGAATTTTTTCTGTGGGTTATACTGGCTATTATGCTTTAATTGTAAATGAAATATCCCCAAGGGGTCTGAGTGGTGGTGATGTGTGCCTTGTACCTGAAAATATTCCCAGACACTTCATGGTCTGCATGTCTTCTCTGAAAAAAGATCTGTAGAATGACCTATTGGTGACTTATATAGGACTAATTAAAGGACTTACAGAATCCTGATCATGGTTTTCTTACTTAGTTGCTCTTACTTGGGTTTTTTCCAGCACTCCATCAATACCACTCCAATGATTGGACTTCCTGCAGTCACTGAGGAGCAGTTAGGTTGCCTTCTGGATCTTACCCTGCAACTCTTACTCCTCCCAGCTTCTCCTACCATAAACAATAGAGTTTAAGCCTTTTGGATGAGAGGCCTTTATTCATGTTTTGTCTAATGATGGACATGGTAAATGCATGGGACAGGTTCTGTGCACAGAGCACTCCTGATGTGAAGTTGTTGCTGTTTCTCTCCCTTCCCCCAGGCTCACATTTCAAAATGATTTTTTTTTCTGTATTGTAGGCAAGCAACTAGCTTCAATTTATAGACTTCTGTTATCTTTTGGTACAGAAATTATCAATATGTCAATTATTTTAGAACTGACAAAAATTTTCTCAGCTGTACTGTGCTTTCTGGGATGGCTGAAATTGCCTTGGTTAAAAGTTCCTGTACCTTTCCCCTCCCAGGAGGTATTAATAAAAGTTGAACCTCTCAAAATACAGGTGATGGGTAGGGAAGTAAATTGCAAAAAGTCTAGGCTGGAATACTCACAACCTGCTGTGGCTCTAGTCCCGGAAGAATGGGTGGCCATGGAGGTCTCTCCCCTGTCACACTTTTCCTGCAGGAGGTTTGCAGGGTTACCTGAGGCTCTGAGCTTTCCTCTCTGCTGCAGTGCCATAATCTTTTCAATATGTCTTTTCAGGCTGGTTATCAAGCTTTTTTTTTTTCCCTCCTTTTCATGCTCTGCAAGGCAAGACCTGACAGAAGAAAAAGGATTTAGAGGAATACTGTAAATGCCAAATTTGTCATGTAGTTTTGCTGCACAGTAATGAGATACAAGTTTGAATTATAACTGAGTGACAATTCATTCTTTTCCCCCACCCTACCAAAGAAACACTCAAAAAATCCGACTCAGCAGAGCTCTGAGCAAAGTGAGGGACACTGCAGGGTTGTAACATGGCAGGGTGAGTGAATGGCTTTTGTGGGTGCCCAGCATCTGTCCAGTGTCAAACCATGACAGTCAGCAAGGAAAGTATCAGTGGAGTCCTTTTGTTCCTCTGTAGTACTTGAATTACAGAGTTTGTGTTCATTGAGCTGCTTTTGTGCTTTGTGGTAATTGAATCTGTTATCTGTGATGGTGTAACTGAGAGAAGTACAAACCATGTCTGTCCCTGCACACTTCAGGAGCTGTCTTTGTCTGGTACATGGGTTTGCACAGGCTGCTTCCAGAGATATTCTGGGTATTTATGCAGTTTAAGTGGATTGTTTTACTGTGATTCAAGACTAGGGGATGGAGGGCATGTGCTTTGAGCCCAGCTTCTCTTCAGCCCAATGACTCTTCCTCCCCAAGTTGTTTTGGTCAGAACACCAAGGGCCCCACTGCAGGATTGTTTTAGGGTACCAGCGAGGGTGTGCACACAGCTGCAGTTGTGGGTGGGTTCAGGACCTCCCCTCTCAGCAGACAGATGCATGGGAGAAGGGGAGGACATTGGGGATGTGTCCAGGATTGCTAAAAGCATCATGGTGAATAATGCTTTTATTCCTCCTGCCACTTTTCTCTCAAATACTGTGAGATCACATCTTACCTCTGCCCAGTGTGTTTGTTTTCATCCACAGCACTTGCTTTAGTGAAGCTGCTTAAGGTGCCTGAGCTACAGCACAGCTGGCAAGGCTGACCTGGGGTGGTGGCTGCTGGCACAAAACTGCCCTGCTTCACAAGAAGAGAGTTTAGCAAGAGCACCTGACTTGGCTGGGATAAGTGAATGGATTTTTGTGCCACCCAAATTCTATGGATTAATAGCAGCCACCTGCTCCTGCTTGGAAGTTCTTAGATTGTCTTGCTGGTGCATCAAGGTGTTAAGTGGTAGTATTGATGTGAGTCCTGCTCCCAGACAGCTGCTCCAAGGAGACAGGATGGTCTGGTGAGTAACTGTGGGCTGTCCATAGCACAGATGACCCAAGATCATGTCCATGGAGACTCTAGAGGGTAGAGCAGCTGTTGATATTGTGCAGGTTGCACTGTGAGTGGTTGCCAAAATGTCGCTCTTCATTTTAATTGCATGCATGTAACTACAGCCCTCTGTATTCCTGGTTTGTTTCCTCATTTTATGATGCTTTGTGGAGGTTGGCATCTTTAGTAAAAGCTGTACATCATGTTCATTTTATTCTCTTTCCTAAAGTGAGTCCTACTTCTCACCTGAGGGAGTGGCAGGATAAGTCAGTGTCCCTCATTCCCTCAGCAGCAGTGAGTCTGTCACTCTCTCCTCTGTCAGGATCCTGTTGCCCCTTGCCTCCCTCAGTTTCTACCTTTGTAGTCACTGCTGCTCCCTGCTCCCACCCTGCCTCTTAGAGCCCATCAGTTGTGCCTCCAGGAGGGGAACTCTCACCTCCTGAGCTCTGTGAGAACATCTGAAATCCTGTGTAGAAGTCTGAGTTCCTGAGAACCCCAGGAGATGATAGGAAATCCAGATCTGCTCATTGAGTGACAGAAGTGATATGGAGAGAGGTGTGTGTGATCTGATGATGTGGCAGCAGTCTCAGACACCAGTGGACACTGGCACATCCTTTCACTTATCCCAGCTCGAGGTGCTGGAAACTCTTGGTGCTCCAGCAGTGCTGTTTGCTGTGCTGCTGTTCCTGTGTGCAATGACTGGAACAAAGTGGCTGGTTACTTTGGAGATTAAACCTCATGAGAATTAAAAATGCTTCTACTGTCACTTCTTTGGGTTTAGTGGCACCAATACCTGTTGGGCTGAATTCACCAATTTGCTTTGTGCGCTGGATGCTGGAGATGTTTGTGACATTAATGGAATTTTGCCTCCTGCATGGTTCCTGAGGGAACGCTTGTGGCTAGCTGCTCTGTGGGGATGCTGGGGCTGGGATGTGGAAGCTCACGGATGTGTTTGTTTATTCAGGGAGGAATAAAAGCAGCTGTGCTGTGGGTGGCTCCCAGGTTCTGGCCGAGAGAAGCAGCCGGGAAGGATCTGCCCAGAGGATGCCCCGGCAGCCGAGCGCCAGCCGCGGGCAGAAGGCAGCGGCCTCTGGCAAGGGCAGCGGGGCAGGCAGCAGTGCCTGAGAGAGCCCTGGAGCATACGGATTGCAGAGCTTGGCAATGATTGTAAATGATTGTGCTTCTTGAAGCTGCCTGTGTTGTATGTATTAAACTAAAACCATGATTTGTAATACAGAAAACAGAGCTGTTGGTTCTTATTTCCAAAACTTCCTTTGGCCATGCAGGCTGCTTGGAAATGTTCCTGCATTTGGCTTTTCCTGTTTCCCCATCTGCCTCTTTACAGCATTCCAGCACCTCTCTCTGAAACCAGATTGATCCCTCCCAAGACACAATCCCAGGTTCAGTCCTCCCAGTGCTGCTGATGTGATTATTCATTTACACAACATTACAGCCCCCTTTGCCTCAGGAGCCAGGTCAGAGGGCCAGATAGGAGAGGGAACAGCTCCATCACTTAGGGCACAACACATACAAGTACCTAAAACAGGTGAGTGGGTTTCTTGGAGCTCAGGTGTTACCAGGCATGGTTCCAGAGGGTCTCCAGGCAGTAGGGTGCCTCCTAATGGCTCTGGGAGCTCAGGGGCTGCTGATGAATTCCATGTCCCTAATTAGGAGAAAGTGCCTCCATTCTGTGGGAGTTAGATGGTGATTCCTAAACTCAAGATCTTCCTTCTCACAGGCCTGCTTCAACAGGTGCTAAAATGAGATTTGCAAGGTCTGGATACTCTGATCAAATAACAAAGTGCAGCTGCTCCCCTTGGTAAAACTGAGGTGCTGGAGTTCAGAGGCCTGAAGGAGGTAGCCAGACACAAGTTGTCACAATGCTGGGTGTCAGGAGAGCAGACTTTGGCCTCCTGCTTGATGCAGTCCCATGGAATCAAGCCCTGGAGGGAAGTGGCACCCAAGAAAGAAGGCTGATATTCTACATTATCAGTGCTCAAGAGTGGTCTCACCTGAGAACCCAGAGCTGCATCCCATGTCTGAGCTCAACTACAGCCCTGACACCCCTTCTTGGGGCCACTTCCCTGGCCTCTGTCACCCCCCACCCCATATTGAACCCCTCTCATTCCCTCAGCCTTGTTCTCTGCAGGGCTGGAGATGCTGCTGGGAGCTGCAGTGGGCTGGGCTTGGCTGGGGTGCAGCACCTCGGGGCAGGGGCTGCCCTCTGTCACTTCAGCTCAGTGTCCTGGGGGCTGTAGGTCCCCTGAGGTTGCCAGGGACACTGGAAGGGACAGGGCAGGATGTGGGGTGTTTGAGGGTTGTTAGGGTCAGCCAGGGCTGCAGAGAACACTCCTACCCCATGAGAGCATTAGGTTAGGTGGTTAAGAGCTCATCTTCTGCAATGAAGACAAGCAGGGGGAGGTGGAGTAGCCCTGGGAACCTCCACAGTGCCAGGGATTCCCTGTCCCAGCTGCTCCCAGCCAGAGGGTGAATGGGGCCACTGCAGGTCACAGCTGGTCCCTCACTAGGGGCAAAGTCACACTGTGGGATACAAGGAAAGAGCAATTTCAGATTGTGACTTATGGGACGTTCAGGGCAGGAATGAAAAGTGGGGAAAAGGAGGGACCAAGGTGGTTTTGGAGAGCCATAAATGTGGGAAAATATAGGGATAAAGATATGATGGCCTGGATGGCATCTAATGCCCCTCTGCTACTGTGGGATTACAGACAGCCTGTGCCTCCTGGGGTTACACACTGAGCCTTGCTGGTGGCTGAAAGTGGGGGACATGGACATTTGTCACTCTTAGGGTCCTTAGGGCAGGACGCTGACTGATGCACTTCCTGTGCAAACCTGCTTTCTGACAATTATTCACCATTTAAATGGGCAACGTTGACTGTAGCATTGCCAAGGAAGCTTATAAAATCCACAGATAATTTTATGAGATTTGCCTTATAAACCAGTTAAAGCAGATAAGCAAATCAAACTAATTAAGGCTCTGTCAATATTTGCACAGAGATGTGTGATGTCAAGTGGAATTTATACTACCTGAGTGACTTCCGAATTCTCAAGATTTTAGAAGGGTAACACAGAATGTGCAAAAGAAAGGGTAACACAGAATGTGCAAAAGAAAGGGTAACACAGAATGTGCAAACACTCACCCCATAAACTGAGGGCTCTCAATCTCACAGAGTGACCTTGGGCAGCAACCTGATACAAGGAGGGAAACCCCAAGAGTCCTTCTCTCAGGACAACTGACTCCACTGCCCTGCCTGCCCACCAAGGCTCCGTCTGTATCCCAGCTGATTCTTACCTGTCATCAGATGGCCACAAAAAGCCTTGCTGGCCGAGGTGTGACCCTCAGCCCCTGCACAGCAGCAGCAGCTGCAGTGGTTAGTGCTGCACACCTGAATCCAGCCATGGCACAGCTGAGGTCACTGCCAGGTCTGAGGGCTGCTGGAGATGATGCACCTGCCATGAGCACCAGTGAAGTTTATCCTTAACTGGAATGAACACCTGCAAAAGGAGGAGTAGGGAAAACAGGGGGAGAACCTAGAAGCTCTTCCAGACCATCTGTCAGGGCTCAGCAGCACAGGCAGGATCCCTGTTTTCCTACAGAGTATATTTCCCTGCACCATCATTGCCAAAAAAGGGAGAGCCGGACGGGAAGAAAAAAAGATTGACGCTGAGGAAAAGGTAAGCTGGCCCGTACGGGGATCGAACCCGCGACCTTGGCGTTATTAGCACCACGCTCTAACCGACTGAGCTAACCGGCCGTGCTGAAGGGAGCCCCGCGCCGCCACCTTGTGGCCCGCCTATGGCTCCGCCTCCCGGAAAAAGGGAACAAAAGGATTCCTAGCAGAGGATGGTTTCGATCCATCGACCTCTGGGTTATGGGCCCAGCACGCTTCCGCTGCGCCACTCTGCTTTCTGTCCGACGTTTTTCTCACAAGTAGATATTCCCATCCATAATTGCACCCTGCTCTGCAACCCCAGCAGCACTAACAGCCTGTGCAGGGTGACAGGAGCACCCCGTTAGCCCCAAAACGGGGAACAGCGAATATAACACACTGTGGTGCCCCACTATCTGTTAGCTTTCACCTCCTCCCAGGAACCACCCCGATGGCAGCCGCTCTCTGGTCACAGAGAGCAACAGGCACAACTTTCCCAGGCATTGTCCTGGGAGAAGATCAGAGAAAAGAATGAGAGACAATTCTTATCTTCGCTTGCTGCACCTGTTGTTGTGAACATGTGAAATCTGTTATGGAGATTTGTTTACCAAAGGGTGATTTCTTGGTTGACCACTGGTGATGGTGTTTTACTTAAAGGGACCAAGTGGGTCAAACTGTGTCAGACAGTCTGTGAGGGTGATGAGTTTCTTAATAAGTACAGTATAATAAAGTGATGGATCAGTCTTCTGGAATCATGGAGTCAATGCTAATTTTTACCATGTCAGGGATGTCCTGCTACAAGTCCCCACTGTGCTGCTGAAAGCAGAACAGAGACAAAGCCCATCTGGTATCTTCTGCTTTTTGGCTTTCCTGGTAGCAGCCACCATTCACCTGTGGTATACAACCACTCATCCATCAGATTTTAGGAAACCAGGCAAACTTCTCATGGGGAACATACAAGAAGCCAGGTGGGTGGATTTTTGCAGACATTTCTCACAAATTCATGAGCATGGTTTCCCAAACTGCTGGCAGTGGGAGATATAAATATTTTGGAAAAAAACTAGATGAGAACATAAAGCCTGGGACTGGGGCTGTTCAGCACATCACACACCTTGTGTCTGCCTTGGACAGCAGCACTGTGTTCACAGCAGCCCTGTGGCAGCAGGACTCAGGCACAACAAGAGGATGTGCTGTCAGCACTGTGATGTGATTCATTCTGAGGAGAAGCTGAGGATGTCACCCATGTGTTTACCCTTGCTCTAGTTCTGCATTTCTATACATACAACTGGCTGTTCTAGTTTTTGCTCTTTTGTCAAAATAAAACAATGAACACCTGCAGTTCCTTATCATATCAAGATGATTTGGGGTTTTTTTGCAATAGCTGTGAAGCAGTGCTCCATCATCCTCCCCTGAGCCTCCAGGGCTCCTGGCCTCTGCCTTCTCTTCAGAGGATTCCTGCAGTGTGTGGGGTGTGTATGTGCACGCCTGGGTGTGGGTGGAAGTGTTTTGATTGGCCATGTAGATATATTCCCTAAAGCATCTGGCTGGCAGTTTACAGCACAAAAGTGCATAAGCTAATTAGCAATCATTATTATTCAAATCTTCATGCTCTGTCTGAGCATGCAGAAATGCAGTTATGATAGCCAGAGCTGAAGTGGAATTGCATCTGGCCAAGGATGTCAAAGACAGCAAGGAGGTTTCTGTAATTACCCATGTGACAAAAGGGACACACAACCCACTGGTGAATGAGCTGGGAACTTGGTGAGGCAGGACATGGAAGAGGTTGATGCACTGAATGACTCCTCTGCCTTGGTCTTCACTTGCAAACCAAGCCTCAGGAATCCCAGGCCTGAGAGATCAGAGGGGCTCTGGGGTAAGGATGGTGCATCCTTGGTGAAGGAAGATCAGGTCAGGGAATAACAGACATACATAACTTATAGAATCAGAGAATTACAGAAGCATGGAGTGGTTTGGGTTGGAAGGGACCTTAAAGATTATCTAGTTCCAATCCCCCTGTCCATGAACCTGCCCATGAACCCATGAGTGCCGACAGCACAGGCTGATGTCATTGTCAGGCCTTTTTCAATAATTGAATGATCATGGTGACTGGGAGAGATGCCTGAGGACTAAAACAAGGCAAAAGACTCCTGTCTTGAAAAGGGTAAGAGGCCCCAGAGAGCTACAGGCTGGTCAGCCTCACCTTGGTCCCTAGGAAAGTGAGGGAGTATCTAAGTTGCAAGAAGCCCCAATAAGAACAGCAGCCCTGCCTGTGGGTTGGTGACATTGGGTGTCTGAGACATGCAGTCATGATTGCTAACCAGGTCATTCCAAATGACATTCCCACATGTGCCACAGTTTGTATTCAAGAAAGAGTCCTACACATGAAATTACTGTGTGTTCTGAACACAGACATTGTATGTACCAGCATCCCTCTGAAGGGGAATGACAAAGCATTTGTCATTTGTCAAAGCTGGCACTGTAGAGATGGAATAGGTGGAGGATGGAGAGCAATTTCACCCCAATGATACACTGAGACATTTTATATAGAACAGACCTCCTCCCACTATCCCCCAAATTGCAGAACTGGCCTCATGCAGTGCAGTTCATGCCTGGGTCTGTCGCAGACATCTTTTATGGAAAATCCTTTCCTTAGGATTTTTCCTCCTGAGAAGCTGACAGGCCTCAGGAACAAAATGTAAACAATGATTATCTGCTGCTGTGGAATGCAACAGGTGCATCTGTGATTGGCCCATCTTAGATATTTATAATTAATGGCCAATCACAGCCCAGCTAGCTCGGCTCTCTGTCTGAGCCACAAACCTTTGTTATTCATTCCTTTCTATTCTTAGCTTAGCTAGCCTTCTGAGAACCTTTACTTCTATTCTTTGTTTAATGTAATATATATCATCAAATAATAAATCAAGCCTTCTGAAATATGGAGTCAGATCTCCATCTCTTTCCTCAACATAAGACCCCTGTGAACACCATCACCTGGGCACTGTCAGTCTCCATCATTACAGTGCCACAGCAGCATGCTTCTCTTGCCAGGTGCAACCAGCTGCAGCAGCAACCCTAAAATCCCTCTCAACCTGTACCAACAGAACCATCTCAGGTGGAAAAATAACCTGCTGAAAGCAGAGAGTCCTCCTAGGCCCCGAGAGCTGATGCTGGATAAATCTTTGTCATCACCTTCATCTGAATCCCTGGAAAGGATAGTGGGGGATGAGAAGAAACCTGTCCGTCAGAACAGGGTGTGCCACGGCAGGGAACGGAGGACCAGGCCACAAGCTGTGGTTTTCTTCCAAGGTTACAGAGGCACGAGAAGGCTCGTTGCTTCTGCGCTTTTAGGAGCAGGTGAGGGAGCAAAATACATCCTGCGTTGGCCGGGAATCGAACCCGGGTCAACTGCTTGGAAGGCAGCTATGCTCACCACTATACCACCAACGCATCTGTGTGAGGAATCATGGTGCCTGCTCCTCCAGGTCACATTCCGCCCAGCCCCAGGTGCGCACCGGCTCCTACTGCTCCGTGCACTGCTGCAGGCACACACCGGCTCCTTCTGTGTCTATGGGCACTGCTACAGGCTGCCACAGGAGATGGGTGTTTCTGTGAGTAAGGTATTGGCTGGAAAATTCAAGCTGGGCCAGACACCGACTAGAGGAGATCAGCACCAGGGGGTGCCCAGGCTTGGAGCAGGACCCTGGACAGATCAGGATTGAGCTGCAGGCACAGACCTATGGGGTGTGTCTGGAAGAGATGGATCTGGGTCTCCAGCACCAATCTCCAGCCCTGAGCAGCCAGAGAAGTAGAAAAAGGTCAGACAGGCTCCCTTGTTTATGTGGGTGCTGGTGGTGCTGTAGGGGACGCTGGTGACAGCATCACTCCCCACACACACTGTGCCATGTAGGTGCATTTGTGGGTCCATGTCTGTGGTGGGGTAAGCACAGTCAGCTGCTCACCCAGCTGCTCACTCCTGCTCCACCCTCTGTGAATGAGAAGCATAGAAAACAAGATGAAAATTCTTCCAGGACAAAATAAACCCTGGGACATGGCTTTGCAAATATGATTGTTGGCAAAGCAGACTCAACTTGGGGAAATTAATGTTTGGCCAATTGAAAAAGGTTCACATGCTGAGTAACAAGAAAAACCCAAACAAACATTAAACACAACCTTTCCTTGCTCTTACCCAGGATCAGCTTGTCTGCTTCACTCAACATTCCTGAAACCAAAGCAGCATGGCATTCTGAATTGTCTCTCTGCCCTTTCTGACCCTTCTTTCTTTCCCCATGTGGATTCTCACTAGGGTCTCCCTGGTCCCAAAAGGCCCCACAGTGTCACTAGGGCCCTGGGTCCCACCAGGTTCCACAGCATCCCAGTGCTCCCCAGGCTTCTGTCAGGTTCCATAGCTTTCCTATGGTCTCCAGGGTTCCCTGAGCTTCTGTGGTGTCACAGTGCCTGAGTTCTGTGAACTTGCACAGCATCACAAGGGTCTCCTGGGTCCCACGGGGTCACAACATACCTTGAAAAAGGTTCACACAGGTTTGTGGATTCTGTGCAGCCCTGCTGGGTCACAATGGTCCCTCCCTTCCCCAAGTCCCCCCAGTGTCCCAGTGGCCTCTTGGCTCCAGGAGAGGGTGTCTGGGATCAGCAGGGACAGTGTGCACACAGTGCCATGGTCCCTTCTGTGCCCATGCCTGGCCCTGTCCCTGCCACAGCCGTGGTGTGTAACCTGCTGCAGGTGACACTGATGTCATGGCTGCTCCTGGGGTGACTCCCCGGGGTGAGGCCAGCAGGGATTCATTGCCCCCATGCTGCAGTCCCTGTGCCAGTGACACTGAGCCCCAGTGCAAAGCCAGCCCTCTCTGGGAGACAGCCAGGGCCATGCCACCCCCGAGCTCTCTACAAAGCTCAGCTTTGGCAGCCTCAAAGCCCAGTGCTAGGCAGTGTGCCCCTCACATTTCTGTCTAGAACTGACCCAGAAATGTCTGATTTGTACATGTGAGAAGGAAGGTGCATAGTCCCAGCATGTTTGTGCACTTTAGAGGCTGCTAGGTAAGAGGGTAATTTCAGAAAGCCTTTTGTCCTGACACTTCCTTCTCTGGCAGATACAGATGCTTCAATTAGGCAACAATGAGGGTGTTTGAAAGTGATTGCATTGTGAAAATCAGGTTTCACAGGGAAGAGGGAAGGTCAGCAAATGCTTTGTCTCCTGGCACATTTCTCAGTCTGAACTGCAGCTGGAAATGCTTCACTTTAGTGATGGACCCTGCTGCCTTTAGAGAATGTGATGATGCTATATATATATAGCTGAGAAGGCAAATGCAAATCACTAGCGTGTTTTGTTTAATTTAGAGACTGCAAAGGGAAGATGAAGCTTGCACTGGCTTTTTGTTGTTGGGTGTTTCCTTTGGGAATACCTGGTGGACATTTGGAAGGGGTTTGTGATGTGCAAGAGTGAGAGGATAAGATGGTACATGGAGCTTGAGGGAAAGGACACATCTCTTATGGAGCTGGATGCAGTTCAGTGGGTGTGAGTTACATGTTCAACAGCTGATCACACAAGAAAACACACTAAAAGAAAGATGCTGTGCTGGAATTGCCTTTTCTTTTGTAACCTATAAGCTGTGCACAGCTAAGGATGAAACAATTCCTCTTCTTTCACCAGTACATGCAGGATCCCACTCTGTCAGACACCAAGAGCCAGGATCCATGGCAGAGCTCTTCCACAAACAGCTCCCACACAAATGAGGCAGGGGCAGAAAAGTGCTTGGCTTTTTCCTGGGCACTGTCAGCACTATGAAAACAACCACACGATGGTGGTGTCGACTCACAAAAGAAGGAAATGCACAGAGCCCAGCTGGAACCACCCCGAGCACAGAGCCAAGAAACAAACGTCTCTCAAATCAGCCACATCAGGACAAAAAGGCTTCACTGATCTTCCACTTCAAAGTGCAAACCCTTCTCTGCACCACTTTTTGTTGCAGTGTGTTGTAAACTTCCTTCCCCAGGTGTGCCTATACCTCTCTCCCTTCCCCCTTGCCCCCATGCTGAGTGAGTCCTGTCAATCAGGCTGAACATTCCAGCAAGGCGTCGTGTGGTTGGTCAAGTTCAAAGGATGCCCCTATGCCCAGAGGTCATTGGCCTGTCTGGGTGTCACCTTCCCCTGAGACCCTGCCCCTCTCACCTGGTTGGTGGCTCACCTGTACCTCCCCTCCCCCTGTCCCTGAGCTTAAAAGGTGATCAGACCATGCGGCCGGGATTCTATTGGAGCAGTTGCTCACGTTCAGACCTCTGTAACCATGGAATAAACCTCTGGACATTAAACCCTCCAGCAGAATCCTCTCCTTTTTCTCTTCACCATCGCCTGAAGCTGTTCCTCCTGAGGTAACGGGGTTCCTAACAAGCCTGGACTTGTTCAGTGCCCAGCTGCAACCACCAGCAAGCCAAGGTATCTCTGGGGTGATACACCGCAGTTGCTGCCTTTGGCCCAGCAGCAAGGGTCAGACCGGCCCAGGCACAATCTAACTGGTAATATTGGAACCAGTATTCCAATAACTTTTTTAAAAGGCAACACAAACTCCTTTGCCCTAACAAATCTTTTCACTCTCACAGAGTCTGGCCACAAGCTTGAAAACATCTGTCAAAGCCAGAGCTCACAAAGAAGTCAGCTGAGAAAGCTCTTGCTGCCTACAGCTTCAGCTGCACCCGACAAACTACCAGCACACACCCTGCTATCAGCACTTCCCTTCTCAGCTCTGGGTACCACCTTAAGCCTTCAGTCTCAGAGTCAGGATCCAAATGGAGCAGCACCAGGGACTGCTCACACACTAAAACTACCAGGACAAAAAGCTCAGCAGTTTGGTGTTTCCATTCCCACTTGACAGCTCAACAGCTCTAACCCAGAGAGCAGCTTTACACTCAGTGAGAGTACCCAGTGTGTGCCTCAGAACCTGCTTGCTTTGCCAAAGAGAGGAACTACAAGCCCATCTCAAAAGAAATGGCATCCCCTCAATCTGGGGATTGACTCCACACAAAAGGTGACAGAACACCATCACTGGGCATTACTTGCCCAGGGCACTAGATCAGTGCACACCAAGCCTCAGGGCAGCTGCTTACTTTGTTTGAAAGAGGGTGCTAGGAGAATTTCAAGATGTAGATACCTCTGAGATGTAGATACCACATGCCAATTTGAATCTACCAGGAGATCACCTTCCAAAGATGGATACCAACTCCACCACTGTACAAACTGAGGCAAACACCAAATATGCCAGGACAGAAAGTGGTTACTATTGAATTCACAGGCAGCCTCGACAAGGGGAGAGAATGATGCATCTGACTCCATCTTAAAAGAAGGCTAATTAATTACTTTATTATACACTTAATCTATTCTATATTCCACTCTATTACATCTAAACTGAATCTGCTATGCAATCAACTCTGCACACACTCCACAGAATCTCATGGCTGTCAGCCCACAGTCCCAACACACACCTGGCCCTGACAGGCCAAGGAAACAAAACCCCATCCCTGTGGGTAAACAATCTCCATATTGCATTCTACTTTGGCACAACACAGGCACAGCAAATGATAAAAACTGTGTTTTCTTTCTCTGATGTTCAGAGAATGTGAAACTGAGAAATATTCTTGGGAAGATGTGTCTTGCTTTTCTCTGTGAAGAGAAATGTGGCTACAGGTTACCTGCCTTGACTTCCACTAGGCAGCTCCTTATCAGCTTCTTATCTGCACCTCCAACAGTGGAGATGTGTGTTTTTCCTTCCCATGGAAACACATTCTCATTCAGGAACTAACCAAGCAAAGGTTGCACAACACTTCCAGTAATGCAAGGCCCAACATTTGCTCCTACACAGAAGGGGCCAGTGCACAGTTAAAGCCAGGGAGGGGTCCTGGAGAAAGGGATGATGATCCTGAGATATCTACAAAGAATCCCTTGGGAGAATGTTGAGGTGTTTTGGCAGAGGTAATGAAGGGCAATCCATGCCCAGGAGGTTGGGCATTACTGGATTTGTGGCCAACATGCCCATCACAGGTTACCTCCAAACTGGTTGTGTAGGGTATATTGGACTGTTGTTCTTTCTGCTGTCACAGTTCAGGGAAATCAGTCAGGAATCAGGATATGTGATGATCTAATCAGAGAAAAGCAGTCAGTTGATGCAGTCCTGGCTGGAAGGAGCACCCAGAAGTGGGGAAAAGATGAATGGCCACCTGAGCAAATTATACAACACCATGGAGTCCTAATGAATAATATCAGGTGGCAGGGAACCCATTTATACATAAATCAGATCATTAGGTTACAAGCTGTCCTTGAAATAATTACCAACCACTCAGCTACAGCCTTGACCATTTTGTTGACCAATCCACTCAGATGAGGAGTGCAATATTTCAATGGCAGTAGATTATCTATTAGCAGAAGAAGGGGAAGTGTGTGGCAAATTAAATGACTCAAAGTGCCATTTGCAAGTAGATGACCATGGAAAAGTGGTAAAACAAACAGCAAAGGGAATAAGAAAGTTAGCTCATGTACCATCCAAACATGGAAAGGATGGAAATGGGACACATTTTCATGGTGGGTTAAAAGAATGCTTTTTTTTTCCCCTCTTATATGCTGTAGCAACTCTCACCTTTTTACCATCCCTTGCTCAGTGCAACTTATTCAGTACGTGATCAGAGGGGTGCAGGTAGTAGCCATGCCTACAGATCCAGAAATGGCTACAAAAGGACAGAAAATGGTGTCACTGCAAATAATTGCAAAAGCAAAAAGGCCCCAGGAACAGCAAGTTTGGTCAGTGTTGAATAAGGTTTGTAAAAACAATTGTTGAGGAAAATAAGAAGAGGAGGGAGTGGAAGCAATGAGCAGGAGGTGTCTTTACAAACAAACTGTGGCCCTGATGGCAGATAAGGCCTGATAGAGAGAGGTGAAAGAAGCAATGGGGGAACCATAAATTCCATAGGAATTCCACTCATTGACACACACTGTTACTCACTTAAGACTGTGCAAAATCTCTGGATTTAGAGTAAAAGAACAGAGACACAAGGAAGAAGAAAAATGGGGTTTGGGGGGGGTTATACATTAAAAGGGGGTTTTAAGTATTAGGCTTTTTGGGGAGTCTGTACCTCTCAAGTACCTCAGCCATCGGGAAAGAGGGAGGGAAAATGTGGCCAGGAAATCAGGACTAAAAGGAGGCTGTGTCCTGTAAAAATTATGAAAGACCCCATGGGGAATGCCCCATGACCTCTTCACATCACTGATTCACATTAGCTGCAGATACTTAAAGAGCCTCAAACAATTCTACATTTAAAATGTGTATTTTTGTCAAGTCTGGACTCATTGTTAGATCAGTAAAACATGTAATAGAATGTAAAACTGAAAGTTGATGACAATTTAAAAGATCAGAACTTTAAAATTTTGTACACTTTCATGAATATATTAGTTTGATTAACTCAAAACGTCTATATTGCATAGTCTCAGAAAAAAAAAAAGCCAACAGTTAAAAAAAAAATTCAGAAGATCAGTAGTTTTCTTTTGAAAACACAACCAACAACTGTTACTAAAATAATGTCAGATAGTTTCTGATTCAAGAGAAGTGAAATGGCACCATCTAGTGACTCACACACGAGAAACCAGAAAAGCTGTCACTTCTTTTACTTCCTCTCAACACCATGCAGTCAAGTTTGGCAGCATTACCAGAAGTAAATGTAAAAATAAGCATAAATGCCAGAACACCCTCTATGGAACAAGGAATTGAAAGTCAAGTATTGTACTCAAGGATTATTTTTCTACCAAACTAGGTAACTCTGGTCTTTAGTAGGTTGAAATATTTTGGAAGCACACACAATATAAATTTAATAGTTACATACTACTGACCCAAGTATCTTCACAGGAACAACAAATGGTTTTTAAGCAGTGGCAACAATAGCTTACAAAAGAGGCTTCTATCAGTTAGTAACACACACAGCTGTCAAAACTTATGAATAAAAATTGGATGCATCTCATTTTTCACTGATAAATTCAAATAGCAGCCCCTTCTCTTCAATTGATAATCACACCTCATATTTGCACAGGCACCCATGATCCTGTGCATTTATGTTCACTTTTCCAGCAGAGTGCCTAAAGGCTGCCAGCACAGAATACTTCTAAGCTACTTTACTCAACTTACCTGCTTCTGTACAGATTGCATAGGTCTTATAAATTATCCCAGGAATTCATCCACTAGAAAATTATAGACAAACGCAAAATATTTATTAGGTTTTATATTATTATTCCTCTATGATTTTGTTGAAGGAGCATATTGGACAAAACCTTACTAACCTTTTTCTCAAGCCGCGGTCATGTGCCCTCTGCAGGACTGTCGAGGAGGGCTTTTCCTATCGGAATTGCTACACAAAAACTGAAAGAGCGAAAGAGGTGGCGCAGGCAATTTTCACCAGTTTCCTCTTTTGTTCTTGGCTTTCCATGTGTATTTAATAAATAACAAGGAACAGCTCTCCAGCAAACCACACCACTGTTAATTCTTAGGGTGTCTTACCCTAAAAAGCAGGGCACGTTGAAATGATACCCTCAGAGAGAAATAACATATAAACTTCGTTTTAAATTCTCTTGCTTTCCAAAAGGTGGCCCTCCCTATGAGAGAAAGTTCAAGGGTTAAGGAATAGAGTTACGTTTTTAAATGACGATTCCTAAGTTCTCTATTATCGCGGAGGAGAGGCCGGGGCGGGCGGGAGGCGCCTTCGCCATCTCGGACCCTTCCCCATCCCCATCCGGGGCCTCCTCTCCGCGGAGAGCCCGTGCGGCCCCCGGGCCCTCTACCCCGACCGGGGCCGCCGCTCCTTCCCGGCCTGCCTGCCCCGGGGAGCGGCTGCCGCCGGCACCGACCGCAGCCCCGCCCGCCCCACAGTGCCAGGGGGCGCGGGCGGCCCGGGGGCCGCGCTGGCTCCCTCAGCGGGGTGGGGAAGGGGCCTCACCGCCGGTCCCCTCAGGGGATGGGCACGGGGGTCTCACCGCTGATCCCCTTACCGGGACACGGCAGGGGGGGCCTCACCGCCGGTCCCCTCAGGGGATGGGCAGGGCAGTCTCACCGCCGGTCTCCTCACCGGGATGGCACGGAGGCCTCACCGCTGGTCCCCTCACGGGATGGGCATGGGGGTCTCATCGCCGGTCTCCTCATCGAGACAGGCACGGAGGCCTCACCGCTGGTCTCCTCACTGGGAGATGCAGGGGAGTCACCACCGATCTCCTCAGGGGATGGGCACGGGGGTCTCACCACTGAGACACGGCAAGGCGGCCTCACCGCCGGTCTCCTCACCGGGATGGGCACGGGGGTCTCACCGCTGATCCCCTCACCGGGACACGGCAGGGGGGTTCCTCACCGCCATCCCCTCAGCGAGGCGGGCCGGGGTCTCACCGCCATCCCCTCACAGAGGTGGGCCCGGGTCTCGCCGCCATCCCCTCAGCGAGGCAGGCCGGAGTCTCGCCGCTGATCCCCTCACCGGGACAGGCAGCGAGGCCTCACCGCCGGTCCCCTCAGCGAGGCGGGCCCGGGTCTCGCCCCATCCCCTCAGCGAGGCGGGCCGGGGTCTCACCGCTGATCCCCTCACTGGGACAGGCAGCGAGGCCTCGCCGCCATCCCCTCACAGAGGTGGGCCGGGGTCTCGTCACTCCTACGTGGGAGCCGAGGAAGGGGAAGAGCTCGTACAGCGCCGGGCTTCTCCCTGCCCTCCCTTGAAGCAAACGAAGGCCCGGTAACGCGGCCCTGTCAGCCCAAACAGCAGAACTCAATTAATTAATCAAGACCTCGTTTTAAAGGCCGGTCCCTCCTCACAGCTGGCACAAGGAGCTGCTCAGCCATTTCCTAATTTCATGTACATCTACCAGGGCTGTTCTGGAAAATTACATATAAACAGTACATAAGACACATGTGGTTGCCTTTTGCCTGTGTTTTATTGGTTCAGTGCACAAGTGTGAGGGTTACAAAGTCATTGCAGTTTGGGTGAGGAAGCTCAGAAGAAGCATTCGGCAGCATTAAGACAGGGACAGGAGTTGTTCAGCCTTGTTGAAGAAATTCTGTCCTTCATCTACAATACAGACCAGAGCTAGTTAGTTCCTATGTTGCCTGGAGGGGGAAAAAAAGGGGGAAAAAAAAGAGAAAAAATAAGTAAAAGTAGCAGTACAGATTTGCAAACAACATAAAAACAAACATTTGCCTTTTCTTAAAAAAAAAAAAAGTTCTATAATTTGCACTACACTTGCAGTGAGTTGGGTGAGTGTGCACTTTTTCACTGCATACAGAAATGAGCCTGTGGGTGAGGCAGCACTGACAGAGAGGATGCAGCAGAGAAGGGCGTCAGCCCTGCGCCCTGCCAGCCCTGTCCCACAGGAAGCGTCTCAGGAGCATCATCATCCCCTCATGCTGTTCTACAAAAGTGCCAAACCACGGCAGAAAGGTCAGGGAGCACAATGGCAGCATTTCCCTGAGGAACCTAAACCTGCATGGAAGCACGTCCAGGGATGTGAGAGCCCGGTGCCAACAGCAGGCCCTGGCACACAGAGCTGTGTCACCCACCCCTCTGGACGGGGGGCAGAGGCAGGAAAGGTCCCAACAGCAGTGAGGCACCTCAGCCACCTACTCAAGGAAGATATTTAGGATTAACTAAGGTGAAATTCTCAATACTTAGTGGATGTTCACAGAGTTCTTGGTCACTCTGGAGGCAGTACAGTGTATTCAGTAGTGCAGTTTAAGTTACACACACCTTCCATAATCCTTTAAACCTGTTAATTCCTCAGATGAGGAAAATGCTCATACCCCGCTCATAACTTACAACTTTATTTCCCAAACTGAACTAACAATAACTACCAGCTATGTGCACAGAACTCGTGCAGCTTTTCTTCACACCAGCAGCTTCTTGCTGATGTGCTTTGCTGAAGCCAGTAAAAAATTTTTGAAGCAACTACAACACATACAAGAGCACAATTTTTCAGTATGTTTGGCATTCCATGCCATGCCCTTTCTTTAAATCTCCAGATGGTGAGATAAAAGCTTCATTTATGTACCTCATCTCTTGAAGATTAGAATCTTTCTAAAGAAAAATTATTATGAAATCTTTTTATATTGATTACTTTGGTATAGTTCAAGAATTCTAAAGAGACACTGGTCAACCAAGTTGGAAAAAGAATAATTTATAAAAAAGGCAATTTACCACATTATAAAAAGTGGATCCATTCTTACATGTATGATCTACAAGTGGGCAGTATTTGTATCATAATTGCTAGTCTGCAACCAAAAATAGCTCCAGACAGAAGCTGTAATAAATCACCATTTATATGTAGTGTAGGTATGTCTGCTATTTCCTTTTAACAAATGCAGAATGCAAATGTACTTAAAAAGTCACTGACCACTGTGAGGACTTAAGGACTGCTGAGCATCTAAATCCAATTCAGATCTAGGGGATATGTAAGATAATGCTTAAACACACAGAAAACACATTTCAGAAATTATCTGTCATCCCTGAGTTTGCCACTTACTTCTTAGGATGTCTCAACTATTAACTTTCTTGGGTAGATAAAACCCTTCTTTCCTTAGGTTTGCTAATTTTTGTACCACTGGTAAGCTACTGCCAAATCACAATAATTTGGAAGGCAGAAACTATTGCTAATATAACAGCTAACAAGTATTTGCCAAATCCCTCAATTTGGGATTTGTTCCTCAGTTGAAGGACACTGGACAAACAATATTTGCTATATTGATGCAATATTTGTGCAGGTTATTTCAGAGTCATACCTTTCAAATAATGCTGTTTAAAAACAAAAACCAAAAAAAGGAGAATGATAACAGTTTAAGTCAGTAGATAATTCTTAACCAAATTGGAAATTGTGTCTCATGTTACCTTTACAGGCATTGCTTAGAAGTCACTTTAAAAGGGCATTTCATGACACTAAATGTTTGGAAGAATGGTTTCCTAGGAAACTGAAGGTCATCAAACTAATATAGTTGGATTTAAGCAATCACTACAGAAATAAAAGATTTTTCTAGACAGCTCTAAAGAACAGTGAAGTTTAGGAACAACAAAGACAGGCAAAAACCCTTGTGGTTCATCACTACTTAAACTAAACTTTACATATACAACCCAGCAGGACACCTTTCCACAACAATTGTATCAAAAGTAGAAATGCCAACTGTATAAAAACTACATGGAATATTTCATACAAAATACTCCAAAATACTTTTCATTATGTAACTTTTATTTGAGACACACATTGTAAAAAAGTTCACATGAAATAATAAAACTATTGGACTATGAAGGTTTTCTTAGGAGCTGGGTTTGGGTTTTTTTTATCTATATACATCAATACACATTTAATGATTAGGTTTACAAGTTAACCACATGACAAGTTCACTTTTATCTGCAGGAGCTTTTCACATTACACCTTTATACCAGAGGTAAAATGTGCTTAAACACACACAGCAGAACACTTCTATTTCAAAATTAAGCATTTTCTCAAGGACTATACTTTTTATTCTGAATTTAGTAGCTATATAGCATTAAAATAATGGTAATTGAAGTTTTATTTGCAAAAATGTTTGTAAGGCCATAGGAATGCACTGAAATAGTTATATTCACCAGAAACAAGAAAAATCAATGTAAATCCTGCTTTTTTGGAAGAAAGAAATACAAGTTTTATTTGTAAGAGTGAGAATGGTATAAGCAGTTCACTGAACAGAGGAGAAAAAAGACCTATTATTACCTACAGACCAATCCTTAGCAAGTTTAACATTGCAAATATTCTGTTACATTAACAGGTAACCCAACAACAGATGCATTTTCACAAATAACACATTTATGCATTTTACATATTATTGATGGACTTTCAAATCATTATGCTTTCACAATATTTTAATGTGATATGTACATTCAAGACTTTATTCACTTGTGAAAATGATCCACGTAATTCTCTTAACTTCAGCAGACTAGTATGAGAAAGTCACAATGGGAAATATTTTCTGTGAAAAGAGCTACAGGTCTGAAAAGTCAATCAGCATTTTTGACACTGTCCCCCAAAGAGAAAAGTGAGCTGCATTAAGTTTCATGAGTGGTTTAAGCTTTAGCAATATTAGAACTCCCAGATAAGTCCATAACACATTCTATATACACTCAACAAAAAAATCTTGTGCATGTTTTGCTGAGCACAGACTGAAAGCTAAAATTGCAAAGCACTGAGACCAGTTTGTTTTTCATTTGGCTTTTTTTTAAAAAACCATTTAGAAAAACATAGGTCAAGATATAGTGCACAGGCATGGGGCTGAGGGAAAGTTCTCCTAAAACTCCAAAGCATAAGCAGCGTTTTTGTTTTATTGAAATCTACCAAAAAAAGTCTGCTTTCCTGAAAGGTTAATGGCAGTTTCTGGAAGAAAACAGAAATACATTTGCTGCTAAGTGAATAGTAAGTATATGACTTTCATTCTAATGGGCATTAGAGTACTAACTAGTTGACTGAGGTATAGTTAAGAGTCCTTCAAAACTTAAGATTATATAGTCTTGAGCAAAGTAACAACAGAGACTGCACAAAACAATCATAGTGATATTAGAAAAGCCTGTAATAGCCAGCATCTGATGCCTAGGCAGGACATACCATCATCATCACCCGCTTGTCTAGAGGAAACCAGAGCTAAAATATCCCAGTAAAACATACAGCTGATTTGCATGCTAAGATACAGCACATTTTCCCACGTCTGACAGGGCAGACTGTACACAGAAAGGTCTCTACTGACCAGAAGTTAGCACACTGATAAAGTGCAGCCACTCAGCCATTTAATACTGCTGGAGAAGTGGGGTGGGGGCAAAGACAGAAAGAAAGAAATCTGCATTTTACCTTATCCATAAGATCACATGAAATTAGAATTCTTCAGTTTCAGCAGATGACAACAAAATTGCATTAAATTCTTCTACAAATAGAAAAAGATGAACTGTACACGAACAATAAGCAAAGGGAAATATTTACTGCAGTACTTTCTCATGCATAAAGTGAATTTCCTATGGTCTTACCTCACATTTATGTACAGTTTAGCACAGCTAAATGTAAGAAAATAGCAAGTTCTTTTCTCCCTCCCACCCTCCCCCGTACAGAGCAGATACCCCAATTCGCTGCTGCTTCAAGAAGCACTTCATAGACTCTACTACTTACAGGCTCTTTCAAAGGGAAGTTCATGGAGACTAATATTTGAATGAACATTTAACCACACAGTGAAGACAGGAAAAACAATACAAAGCATTCTGTAAACAGTGCCAAACACAGAACATGTCAGTTTTGGTTTGCAGACAACCCCTGAGATAAAAATCAAAGTATTACGACACCAAGTAAGTCAGAGGTAAATTACTGAAAATAAACAACATTCATAATTGGTGTCACAACACTTTCTGTATAGAAGCACTTTTTTTAACCATACAGAAAACATAACTGCTTTAGCCTGTCCAAGAAAAACAACAGAGCAGTTAGGGTTGCTTTGTTTTTTCACTAAACCTTGTTGCCATGAAGGTTTCTCTGTTCTAGTGCAGCAACAGCAGTTTATGAGATCCACCATCTAGTTACAAGAACTACTTCTATTAAACTACGTGTGGGGACAGGCTGATAACCACCTAAAACTTTATGGAACCAGCTACTAAGGATAAACCCTTTAAAATCAAAAGCTTTACATCTAATGCTATTGGCCTGTTTGCTTTCAAACTATTTCAAACAGACCCAGAGATGACAAATTCAGTACCTGACACAACAAAATGGTTCTCTGTGGTAACAACTAACTCACTGTTTACAACTCCAGACAACCCAGTGAAGCAAAAGCATGTCAGACATTTCCTTTGACAATGACAGAACACGCCCATCCCCTAACAGCAAACATGCTGGACACAAACTTGGAGTTAAAGCTTACAATGGTCCACGTTTGGCACACCAACAGAACTAAAGCACCTGTTTTAATTGCTCATTGAGGAAATTTCTCAGAAGACAATAAAAAAGTAGTAGAACAAAGACTAGGTTATACAATGCTCAGTTGAGTAAAAAAAGGCAACTATGTTTCACCTCTGCTTCTAACAGTCTAGGTCACTGTACCAGTTTTTGATGAAAAAACAACTGCTCGAGCAGACCAAAGACACACATTCAGCATTAACTGCAAACTAGGAGTACATTATAGCCCTAATGAGAGGCTTCCTTAGTGCCAATGCTTACAGACATCAACAAACTATCCTTAGAATTAAGAGTAGAAATGGAAGTCACCTTTAGAAGCAGTCATTTCTGAACAAGTGAATCCACAAAGAGGTTACTCAAAACTCATGCATTCAGCTTCCACAAGCCACTTAAGTGATAGTGATGAGGCCAATTTGTGGTGATGATTTCAAATCCAGAGTGTGCTTCCTCATCAGAAACAAAACAAGGAGCAGACAGTCTGAGCTAACAAAGGGAAGTTAGGTGAGGAAAGACACTGTGTTTATTCAAACAACTGAAAGGTGCATCTGTGAATCAGACAGTGACTGGCAATTCAGAACACAACTTTGCTAAGTCTGGTAAAGAAAGAAAAGCATACTACATTCAGAATAGAAGCCACAGCTTCTGCATAAACAGATTTGTGCATCTAAGAGACAAAATCTGGACAAATTTGTTAAATGCCAATTGTTACAGTAATTCTCATCACTAGAGCAACAACATCCATACTGCATGGCCACGAGTATACAGCATAGAAAATAATGGAAATGAGACTTAATTTTTCCCCTGGCTCTTCTGCTTGAAAATAAATTTGTTTAAAAAGAGAAATAAAACTGTGCACAAATCTGTTAGGAATCTTACTTACAAGTCAAACTGTGCAAATACAAATGTAAGATTGTGCTGTAACAGGCAGTAAGAGGCCAATATGGATGTGCAAAGTTAAAAGAAACATAGCAGCTTTTGCAACAGGCAATAAAACAGAAAGTAAAAAAGGAAAACAAGTTAAATCTTGCATTTGTGTCTCCACTTCATAGCTTCCATATCTGAGAAAGAAGAGCCTGACAGGTCAATAGGCTTAGTGAGCAAAATCCACTTGGTATTTGTGTATCGCAGTCTACGTTCAATGGAGCTCTCAGCAGCAGCTTGGTGGTATTATTTCTGAGGCTTTGTGACCCTGTGCTTTCAAAGAAGCAGAAAAGGTTCTAAGTGTGCTGCAGTCTTATCATTAGAAGTTCATCAAAGTAGCGTGCATCGAAAGAAGCTGCTCTTCTTAGATCGATTTTCTGTTATTTTTACTGGCCCACCTGCCCCCGATGAACTGTTGTCATTCTGAAAGAGAAAAGAGTGTCAACATCACAAAATGCAGAAAATAGTATCTCTAGCTTTCCTAGTCTCCCTTCCCACTTCCTCTGCTTGCAAAGCAATAATCAGAGCAGAGATCTGATGCAACATGAGCTCCTCAGTTATCCAGACTTCATTAAGCGCTTGGCAAAAAAATTAACATTTACATAACAATCCAGATCTCAAGAATTAGCTGGAAAAGGGACTACACAATAAAACACACTATTGCATTTTAGAACAACACATCAGTTTCAGGCTGCCCAGTGTGAATGTTCATGCAAAATAATGAATAGTTATGCACTGATGTGTAATAAAGCATGATAAATCACTGCTTGCTCAAATTTTATCTAGTAACTAATGCAATCCCCAGGAGATTTTGGTAGGGCTACTACTCAGTATTATGATAGCTGTACTCTCACTGTATCTAGTTTGTATGCTAATTGGAAATACAAACCATTTTTCTGTTGAGCTTTGTCATAATGTCTCGTGCAAGTGTGAAAAACGCCTGGTGAGGAGGGGAAATAAAGAGAAAACAAACAAGAGTTAGTCACAAGACACATTAAGGACATGATAAACTTGGGCTAGCCAGCCCCATTAACAATACAGTGTTCTGTAGGTCACTAGAAGCACTTTGAGTTGCAAGACACTCTATGTACAATATCTGTATATTTAAAACTTCAGCAAAAGTGATTTAGAAGAAAAAAAATATTTATTTTTAGTGTCCATCTTGCCAATCTTTGAAGCAAATGAACAGATCTCCCCATTGCATACCTCTGGGGGGAGAAAGAAAAATCAGCTGAAGACAAGGCTGCATTTACTAATCCTGTTTTTATTTCCCCCCAAACTGAACTGTGCATCACAATCAGGAACCCAGAGAGGTTTGAGAAGGGCAAGCCTGGGAATTCCCATTAAGGTTAGCTTGCTTTCTGTCCTCCAAAAGCTTTACTCTGGACTATGTGTAAGGCTATTTAAGCTTCCAGTATCTCAATTAAAGACACAAACCCATGAATAATTACTCTGGCAAATCTCAGCATCTCAGATTTCAATGCATGAAGGAGCAAAGAAACTTCAGTAGCAGGAAAGTTCTGCAATTCTCCAGGAGCAGGGAAAAGCAAGACTTTAGGCTGTCTGGAGACCCTAATAATCAAAGGACAGTTCCAGAATGTAAGAATTATAAACACTTCCCCTCTCATTGTGTTTGGAATAAAGCCAAAGACAGGCACTCATTTAATGTAAATAAATCACAACAGATAAATTCATGCACTTCAGATCCCAAGAACATCACAATTGTGTAATTCCCTGCAAGTAAAGTATTTGGTGGAAAGTAAACCAAATCATTAGTGATTGCCAAATGCCTACACCAGCTGCATTTTTTAATGCTTTCTTCACCATTCATGTGACAATTTAAAAAAAATACTCAGAGAGGAAAACATTTTGGAGTAAGCACAAACTGCTGTTGTGTATTTCATGCAATGCAGGGGTTAAAATGAAAGTGCCATGTCATGACAGAGCCAAGTCATCCCTCCAGAGGAACTCAGGTCTCCCCTCTGCTACTGACTCCTCATGGCCCCACTTGCAGAGTCTGCTCTAAGAATCACAAGGACACTGAAAATCAGGTCAGGCTAGTCCAGCATGATGCAGATCAGTCCATTCTAACTCTATCCTGTAAAACAATCACCCCACAATCACAAAAAAACCACCTCTGGCTGGCACAACATCCCTCTTGTTATTTTAAAGCAACAATGTCTTCAGTTTCTAGTTAACTTGTCAGACACACAATCTGAATTGAGTAGGTGTTTGCAGGACTTTTAAAGAAAAAAATCCCATAGACAGACTTTTAAATGATTATGTATAAGGACAACACAAGTCTACATTGCTGGATGAATAAATCTTATTTTAACTGGCCTTTGGTAGAGTTATTTTTTTGTCCACACTTGTTACACAGCTCAGATCCTCCCCCACCCTCCCTGAGATGACAGCAGTGATTTATAGTGAGATAGACTGGACTGGGGCCACTCTTCCTTCCCACTCTATTTCCTGAAACTCTCACAGGGATCTTGTGGGTTTAGCATGAAATTGATTTACAGGAAAACAGATTATAAATCTATAAATAGCATTGTGAGTCTTCTTCCTCCCCTAACCTGAGCTTCTGACCTGGTGTTCAGGTTAATACACGAATTTTCAGCCTCATCTGCACAGCATGTATTTGGCAGTAACCTCTGTGACACAGTAGCATGTTACCCTGAAAATAAAGATTCCCATTTCCTGCACAAGACACTGCTCTAAAATTAAACCTATTCTTTGTGCAAAAGGACTTGAAATTGAAATAGCAAGGCACAGACATCAAAGGCAACTGTTTGCTACAGTAATAGTGGACCACTCTGTTAACACCCATTTTTAAAACAATTCCAGGCCCTACCAGAAAGCCAGAAACAGCTGGATCATAGCAGCAGACCCAGGAGTGCAGTGGGGGTTTCAGGTCCCAGGTGAGGTGAGAAAGCCCAGCAGGCCATGGAGCATAACCTCCCCAGGAGTAATTCAGGAAACACCCAAGTGTGGCACCCATCTCTTACCTCTTCCACATTTATGCTGGATTTTGCACTTGTCTCCAAAAATTTGATTCCGTAATCAATTGCTAACTGGAAGAGAGGTTAAAGTTTTTCAGTTGTTTTGAAGTCCCTTTGTAAAAGTAATGTTTCACACAGGTTCATAATAGAATAGATGCTGCATGCTACAACAAACTATAAAAACCAAACCAAGCACATTTCACTTCTATTTTCTCTTGCAAGAACATTAAAGACAATTAGACAAAGTACTAGAACTCATCATACCCTCACATAAAATCAAAACAAAACCAAAGAAGGACATTAATTTCTCACCAAAATACTTATTTAGGCTCTAAAAGAAGATTAAGGTAGAATTTCTTGATATGGATTGTGGACCAGAAAACTACAATGCCATCATCCCATAAGCTGTGTTACCAACAGCCAGACTACTTCAGCTGCACATGAGAGTTTGTGGGATTCTTCCTCAATAGTTTGCTCTGTAGAACAACTCATTAATTACTTAACTTTTAGTAGCAGCACTTATAACCAGGATAAGTAACCACCTTGAATGAATTGAGTACAATGTGGTCAAATATACAGAAAACTTTCTATTGAGATCTAGAATATTTCATGCTATAGCAAAGGCCAACATTCTTGACAGGATCTTGCCCTCAAGACAACAGTACCATTAAGTTTAATTCAAACCTGAAGACAGTTAATGCTATTTAAAACCAAAACAACCCCAAACCTGGCATCCTATACATATAAAAGTTTCTGAAACAAGAGATTTGAGACCCATGCTCTCTCACATGCCTAAAACATATCAAACAGCCAGAAGCTAAAATCCTACAAGAAGTAGGCTTCTAATTAGGGTGAGCTACCAAATCTTACCTTCTCCCCTTTTTCTTTTGAGACTTGTCTTTTTTCATTCATATCACACTTGTTACCCAAGATCATTCTTTCTACATCTGAAGAGGCATGCTGGAAGAAGAAAAAATAATCTCTCAGGAACAAAGTGCATCATTGTTGAGAAGAAACTTGTGTGTCAAACTCCTCCACAACGGACCATTTTATTTTACAGAAATTATCTAATGGGAAGGCATTACTGAGAGAGGCTGACTCTTGAAAAAAGCAATTAAAATATTAAAATAGGCTGGAATAAATACTCCTAGATTGCATTTGTCTATGTACTATAATGACCTGTGTGGCAGGTTGCACACATGCACAGGCATTTGGCTACTCTGGAAATGTAACAGCAGGCACTTTACTCCTAAGTGCTGCATGGCCATATCTGCTGGCTACTGCAATGGAAGTGAATAATTACTTGATTTTTATTTGTCCCAGGGAAATCATAAGATGGAATGAAGCACTTACCTCTTCTATGTTCCTTATCCAATTTTTGATGTTGTCAAAAGACTTTTCATTTGTGATGTCATACACCAGCATAATTCCCTAAATAAAGTTAGGAAAATCTAGTTAGATGAGCTAGTACAATTGGCTGACTTTTGATGTATGCTGTAGTTTTAATTTTAGTTCCAAAAAAATTCAACACTGAATTATAGGTGTGTAAGTCTTTTCTCAAGGCATTATGCCATGGCTTGGAATTTACCCAGAATATTACTATTTAACATTTTTTGCCACTGTTAGAGGTCAAACACAACACCTATACTTTAAAATTATTAGCCTACAGTCAGGGCAAGTTTAGTAATTCTACTACAGCAGCCAGCAGGACTCTCTGGTTGAAGTCACATTTAATGCAGCAGCTTTAAGCAGTCCAGGATCCCAAACCTGGCAGCTCCAATCTGCTGGGGCCAGCAGGAACTTTCAACCCTGGGGCTCTCCCAGGAGCTTCAGCTCCTTCCAGCAGCTCTGGACATGCTCTGCCATGGGATCTGCCATGGGATCTGAGCAAAGCATGGCAAACCACAGAGCCACTGCAGTAAGGACAATGCAGGGTTCACCTCCATTTCCTGAGGCCTTTCCAATCATTCCTCATAGGACAAACAGAAGTCCTTGGCCATGGACTGGGGAGAAGCCCAGCTCACTGCCAAAGCCTTTTGAAGCACTGCAGAGCTCTATCACAGTGCCACAACCATTATTATTTCTCCCTGTGCTCTGGAACAGTGGAGTTATTTGGACCCACAGCCCATGAATGTCAGAGATTTGTTCATACAAAGCAAAAAGAACCTAAAACAGCAGCACAGGGAGCAACCACCAAATCAAAATTAAAGGTGTCCCAACATAAAATATCTCAAGTCACAGCATTAAGAACCATTACAAGTGTTGTACCACAAGGGTGCAGGCTCTAAGTCAATTATTTGACTTCAAGTCACTCTCATTGGAGCAAAACATAACAGTAGGTGTTGCAGGTGACTATTTCTAGCCAGACTTTTTGCATTCTCTACTGGCTGAAGGAAAAGCAATTCAGTGAAACACACTTTTAATATTAAAATAATTCATTATCCATTTTTGAAACACTTCAAGTGTTAAAGGAGTTGGCTGCATTTTAAAAAACCCCAAACCAATCTGATTAAAGCTTGGTAGCATATTTCATTAAAATCTGCAGAAATTTTAATGATATTAAGAAACACAATAGAGCTGGAAGTTTCATCACAAAAAACAAGCCTAGACTGAGTACCAGCACATTAAAAAAAGGAAAAACAGAGAGCAAACCCCCAACCAAACCACAAACTTCATTCCCCACATCTCAAGCCACAATTATCCAGTCCTCCAGTGGAAGACTTACAGGACTCAAACTCAGGAGGTACAAACCAGTTCCACAAGTTGTGTTTAGGGTTTTTTTTGAAGTGTGAGCACTCACCATGGCTCCTCTGTAGTAAGCTGTGGTGATTGTGCGGAATCTCTCCTGGCCTGCTGTGTCCCTACAGGTCAGAGAGAAAAAAAGGATTTGTTGTACACTCATGAGATGTCTTATTAAAGAATAACAATGCAGTGATACTTGTTCATTAGGAAAAACAAACCTTTGGCTGTTTGCATGAGTTCCTTCAGCCCTCAGCAGTTTCCTCACTCCCAAGGTACCCTCCTTACACCAGCAGTTAGAGCAGCACCAGAAAAGTGGCACAAAACCACTCCACTTTACATGCAGGCAATAAAACTCAGCACTACACAGCCTGCCCTCCAGTAATTAAAAATAAAAAGCTCTGATGCATCCAAGTCCTGTCTTAAACAGAAGTTCAAACAGCCCCTACAGCTCAGTGTGCTGCTGTTCTCTCCTGGGTGACCTGAGAGCAGCACCTGCCTGGGAGTGACCCAGCAGACCCAAGTGTTTGGATATATTTTATATTTGGTGATTCCAGTCACACCACAGCAGAGCTGAACCCCAAAGGCCTGACAAAACCCTTTTTAACTGATCCAAACTCAGCTTTTTTAACCTGTATTACAGACAGAACATTTTTATCAGCCACTTGTGGCACTGCACCTCCTCAGTCACAAGGAACCTGGCTCAGGAGACTCAGCTTCTACTAAGCCACCATGCAAGGAATTATCACTCACCTGGGCCTTGGTGAGTACAACCAGGTATCAAAGTACCAGAAGAGATTACATTTTATAGGCTTGCATATTTTAGCTTACAGCTACTGAGTTAATATTTCTCCTCCACAGGGAAAAGCTAAAGGCACATTTAAGAGGGCAGTTTTTGATAAACTAGGAAATTGCTGTAAGGCTTGCATGTGAGGCAGGCTACTTCCAGTGCTGCTGAAGCAGAACCACTCCAAGGGCAAGCCAGGAGAAAGCACAAACCTTATGAACAGTCAATTAATAAAAGGTATGAAACTTCTGGTACATTGAAGTTCAAAAGCTTTGAAGTATTCTTTCTCAAACTGAATTCAAGTTATTGAAAACCTGAATTACTTTGGAACACTTACCATATTTGTAGCTTGATTTTCTTTCCATCTAATTCTATTGTTCTGATTTTAAAGTCGATTCCTGCCAGAGAAAGAGACACTCCTAAGTTTTGCAGTTAATGAAAAGGAAGTGTTCAGTTTCCTTTTGGCAATTTGGTAAGAGCAAACTTAGCCAAAAGAACCATTCTGAAGCTGCCATTTCTTCCACACACTTGGAAGTGCTGAAAATACAGTTTTCAGCTGCATCCAACGTGGCAAGGATAAATTATTCTGCACAATGCAAACAGGCCAAGCTCAGTACTAGTTAGTCAAGATCATCAGAGATCATCCAGATTTTCCATTTCACACCAGTAAGGGCACTGGTATGAGTGTGTATTTGTCCTGAAGATCTGACCAGTTCCTGCAGTTTGAGTCAATTCTCTGGTACCTCTGGCTCATCCTGTGACCCCACAGAGTTCCTTCTCAAAGCCAGCATCTACTTTTGAAAACTGATGTTTGATGCAATCTGATCAGACATCACAGTAAATGGTAACACAACACAGGAGATATGAAACTCCTTTTCCAAGAACACTCATTTGGGAACAATTAAAATTTTCTAGGAAGCTCCAAAAAAGCATCAAGAAAACACTTCTCTCCTTTTCCCCTTTACACTTCCACATAGTACCCATCAGTTCTAAGAATGATTTTCAAAATAAATTTCAGATTTTAAGCCATAGGTTATTAAAAAAGACTGAAAAAATTAATTCAGAAGGGTTTAATAATATTTTTTTTAAAGGTTTACAGGGGTGAAATGGATTTCCAAACAGACTAGCCCCTTAATCCTAACTACTGTAACTTTTGGATCTCTAAATCTGTATTACAACACAGGTCAAATTGGGACTGCTCAAGCCTCACTACTACACGACTGCCAGATTTTTCAATCTTGTGACAGTATCCCTCAGATTAATTGGTTTGGAAACAAATGGCCCACTTGTTCTTCACTGCATCTTAAATAGTTACTTGATACTTAGCTGTAGTTTGTAAAAGATGGGTGTAAGTTAGAAAAAATTAAATAAATTTTCTTAAAATGTAATTTAATTTACAATTATTGAAAGTATCTTAATTGGGAAAATGCTGTTTCTAGCTTTAAGAATTAATCCAGATACTAAACAGGAAGCTATGGGAGTTTTTACTACACCACTGGGAAACTGAATATGAAATATGGATGTTCATTAGTTATTTGAATTTCATTCTTCTCACATACAATATTACTATTTTAATATATGGAAAATAAAAAGTTTTGGCCACTAAATGTGCCATGGATATGTAGCTCAACTCATTAGTTAGAATACAAATTATGAGCAAAAATATCACATCAGCACTTAAACAGCACATGAAATTAATTGCATTAATTAAAATGCTATGATTGCCAGTACAATTGCAACTCCACAAGATTCACCAGTAGAAAAAAAGAGACTTTCATTAATTCACACTCTTCTAAAAATGACATGAGAATTATATGCACTTTCAAAAAATTTCCATCCTACATAATTTTGGCAAATGTTTCCATTTCCATAACAGAGGATATTGCCTCCCTTGTTGTAAAGATTTTTTTCTTAACTAGGTGCAATTACAGCTGTTGAAATCATAGACAATTGTATTCAGGTCAGAAAACAAATAACCTTTGCCCTGAATGGATTTTGTTTTGGCCTCAAAGGTTATAAAGCACAAATATGGATTTCTCTGGAAAGAGCATTTTATCGTGGCAACAGCAAATTAAATCAGTTCCAAAAGCTCATTTGTGTCTAGGCCTGAAGCTTTGGGAAGCAAATATCAGGAAAAGCAGACTGAGAAGGAGAATTGTGCCTGCAGTGAGAGCTGCTGGAGCTGAGACACAGCAGCGAGGGATCCTGCAGGGGTGGCTTTCTAAGAGGACTCAGCACAAGCTCCCCATCTGCACCAATCCAGCTCCTGCACAGACTGGTTTCTCGCGGTTACTCATTTCCCTTGCAGCACTGAAATTATTTATACAACCACTCCTTCTAAAAGTCAGGACCTGCACAAAAAATATCTTCTCAGAACTTAAGATTCCTAGTATGAACTTCACCAAAATTCTCAATGATTTTCAAAGCGAAAAGAAGAACATAAAGGGAAAGGCTGTAAGTACCTCTGCAACTGTAACTTTTTGGAGGTTAAAATGAACTAGAAACTGATGTTTCTTTTGCTCTTCAGCATGAGGAAGTGGTGAGCTACACACATTGAGAGCAAGCCTGGTGACATGTGCTGCCACTTCCGTCCAATGCTCTTGCATGGTAAAGCACAAACCACGATCTGCTCACAGCCACCTCCAAATTACACCATGGAAAACACTCCACAGCTAGAGATTGCAGCAATAACTCCTCACAGAGGATTTCTGTTCTTAATCCATTCTTCTTTTGCACAGTCATACACTGGGATACAAAAGTTTGAAAAGTTACTTAGGCCAAATGAAGATGAGTCAGTGAATTAAAGTTTGCTTGCAAAGGATCACACAGTTTGCAGTTTTAAAATGCAACATGAAATGCTGTTCTTCCAGTAGGGAGAAAAAGCCCAGAAACATCTGGATGTCTCTCTGAAGTTAAGTTTTAGAAGCTTTCAGAAAACACAGACCCAGATTAATGCTTAAGAGTGCAGATGCTAACAGATTAATTAACTGCTGAACTGGAGCTGTCACACTAGCACGTCAGTAAATATTAGATCAGAACTACACAGAAACATTTGTTGCAGGAATCACAAACCTGCATTCTGCAAGGATAGAACCAGAATGTGCAATCTGAACTGCACATTAGTTAGGGCTGTATTTGCTTGCATTTCCCTTGCAGCATGGGGTAAAAGCAGCTGTGGGTTTATTGTTCTTCAAAATCCTTTCCAGATCCTTGCTAACTACAGGCAGAGGGGCATCATCCTCTCTCCTCACTTCACTGAGGGTGTTTGCTTCCATAGCTCCCAACAAAACCCTGTCCAGGAGCACACTGGGCAGCACCCTTAGGGCCACACAAAGGCTCTCCCAGAACCCCTGGCAGCTCTGTGCTGCTGTGCCCACCTTGCATTGCTCTGCACAGCTGATAAAATTCAGGACATGCCTGCCCAGTGACACTCAGCCAAACACCACAGGGTCTGGCCTCACCTGGCCTCTTCTGGTTTAAGCCAAGAACTCATGTCCACCTCATATCCCAAAGCTCTTCTGCTACTGCCTTTTCCCCTACTCCACTTCCCAGCTGTTTCTGCCCACCTGGGCAGATTTTACCCATAATTAAGCTGCCGTGCAATAATTTTCAAAAGACACAGTGAAATATTAGAAAGAGCTCACAACACTACAGTAGTAAGCACCAGAAGTGCCCAGCAGCACACAGGGAGCAGTTCCCTTTCCAGCTCTAGTACCAGGGGTTTTCTACCATGAACCTCAACAAACCAGCCTGGCGCAGCCCTTACAGGAATGGAAGGACAAACTGAGCAGGGAGGCTGGAAAAGTTCATTTTGTTACTTTAGTTTTTAAAACAGTAGCTCACTCTCAGGGCATCACTGTTACTCTTTTGTTCTCCCCTCACCCTGATTTTAACCCTGTAGCCATCAGAGCCAATATCTCATGTTTTTCATGCTACAGTATCTGTTCCAGCTAGGACTCCACTACAACTTTCCCCTGCACAGCACCACTGCCTGGACAGATTGTCTTGTTTGTTCTTTTCAACAAAATTGCTGTTGCAGAAATGCTACAGCACAAAGAAAGCAAAGAAACCAAACTGAAGCATTCTGGTTGGAGCCAGTAAGCTGTTCCAACTGTACCAGAAAATAATTCCTGAAGGTAAAGGTTTCTTTAGGGGGACTTCAGTCTGCTCAGCAAAATGCTTCTGGAAGGGTCAAGTTCCTGAATGTTTTCTACGAGCAGTAAAACGCAGACACAAAAGCAATTTATACAAATGAAACTGAAACAAAAAATCCTGCCACTGACAGGCAAATATTAGAATTCTTGACCTTTACCTTTATTACCCAATTCAGCAGTATTTTAAGTTAATTTTTCATGTGGCTCAACACTAGTTTGCAGCAGGAGGACCTTATGTGTGCAGCTGTAGCAAGAAATCAGACAGGAAATCAGCACCATTCAGGATGTAAATAAACATCAGACTCTGATAGCCTGTATATCTACCCCAGCAGAGTATTGCTCCATCTCTGACAAATCCATACTTTAAGTATTCAATGTACTAGCATTTTAATTTGTTTACCTTTTCATTTTATTTAATATATAAGCCTAAGACATTTTAAGAAGTCAGTGAACACAAAAATTGGCAAAGACACTGAAAACATGAATACCAGATTAGCTTCCTAGAGAAATCTTATTTTAGTCCCATCTATCAAAGAGCATAAAAGATGCACCAGAGTTTATTAAAACAAAAAGGGAATTGTTTTGCATGACCTGCATATAATAAAAGCCTCACCCTCTTAAAGAAGCTGTCTTCCTACTGGTCTTACATCTAACTTTACTCCTTTGAAGTAAGAATGGAAGAATGAAATGGAAATAAAAAACTTTTTTTTTTTTTAATGGGATTCCACAATAAACAGAACTTAGTGGCACTCACCACCACTGGAGACAGACCACAATAAAAGGGATGGGGGAAAGAGTCAAGGTACAAAGCCTCATTACCCCTCTGAGCAAGTCAGCATGGGAAAAATTGGAGTTTATGCATCAAATCTTAAGCCAGGCTTGATGCAGCTTCACAGCATTGGTCCTTTCTAGTCTGCTTGGTTTATACATGAGGTGGTGGGGTGTTGATTTTTTTCAATAGGCTGAGCTGGGAAAAGAGAACTCCTCAGGAATTCTTTACTGCAGGACACGTAAGAGTCTTAAGATGCACAAAAAGAAAGGAAAACATTTTCTGCAGTCACTTGGGTTAAGTGAATTAAGAGTAACTTTGAACCAAGCAAGTACATTTGTAATTTACATTCAAAAAAAAAAAAAAAAAAAGTGAGAAGAGGCACATAAATAACTGAAAATCAATATATCAATATGCTTCACCCTCAGATTGTTGAATCCTGGGAGAGAATTACTCAGGAGATACTTCTCCCTCCAGGCTGTGCATTTGTGGGCAGCAGTGGCTGCAGCTGCACAGAGGAGCAGGGAAGAGCAAGCAGTGCTGCTCACCCTGCAAGGGAGAGCTCAGCAGCAAACTCTCACCTGAGACACAGCAGCTCCTCCAGCATCACCTCTGCATGGGCACTGCCATCCTTCTGAGGGGCCCTGTCACACACAGGGGACACACAGGGGACACACAGCAGGGACCAGCACAATGATCAGCAGGTGACACACAGCAGGGACCAGCACTGGTCACACCCCAGGTGACACACAGCAGGGAAAACCATTGATCACACAGGAGTTGGGTGAGGACACACAGGAACAGAGCACTGGGGGCCCTGTCACACATCTGTCACACTCCAGGTGACACAGAGCAGGTACCAGCACTGGTCACACAGGAACAGAGCACTGGGGCCCTGTCACACATCTGTCACACTCCAGGTGACACACAGCAGGGACCAGCACTGGTCACAGAGCTGGCTGAGGACACACCACAACACACCCTCCATGGACAGATCAGTTCTCCACAAATTTGCTCTTTTCATATCTATCCAACAGTTAAGGGACATCAATTTGTTCCCACAAGCTTACCCACAGATCACTCCTTTTTTTTGTTCTCAGCAGGAGCTATTGCAAGGTTTGGATTAAATACACAATTATTTTTTTAATGTGGTTTTCAAGAGAACATTTTCTTGTGCTACATCAGTGTACTGTCTCAATCTACAAAGGTAGATAAATGAAACTTCAGAAAGTTGCTTTTAAATTAATACGCCTACAATAATTATAGCAAAAATAAAAAATGACAAAATAGGAGTCAGGATTACTGTAAAGGGCAGGACAGAGAACCCTTGCAACATCCCAGTGTGTCATACAGCCTCATACAAAAGAACAAAGTCTGACCATTTTGAACTTGAACATTTAGCCTTAGTCCCTAGTAACATCTGCAGAGAATTTTCAGATGATCTCAGCAATGCCTTGTATCAGTATGTAAATTAAAGAGGCAGGAGTTTTTTTATTGCACCATTCAGAAACACAGCAAACCAACATGAAACACCCCACCAGGCTAAAGGTCAACATTTTCTCAAAAGCCGTAAAGCGAATTATTTTAGAATTAAACACAAGTGCAACCACTTCTTGTTACTGTTTCACAACTTAAAGGGACACAGTGACTTGCATTCTTTCTGGGCAGCCCACAAGAGCCCACAACACACTGGTAACCCTGAGTGGGCTGAACAGGCTCCTTCAGGTTAACTGGCCTTTCTTCACCTGGCTCCTCACCCCCACCAAGAACCCAAACCCAGAGTTCCACATGAAGCACAGAGCAGTGTCTTGCACCTTGGAAGTTATTAATACAGAAAGGCTCTGGAAGTTTAGAAAGCTAGAAACTTAGAAAGTTTAGTTTAGGCTCTTCTTTCCCTAAGGTCTGCAAGATGTGCAGTGTGCAGCTTTGTACAACATGAAATAAATTTTTGCCACATGCTCCAATGGGTAAGAACACCACATTTCCCCATCTAGAAGGTGGCTTATGAACACAAAAATTGGATTCTTCTTTCACAAGTCCAGTGCTTAATACTGGCAAAACAAATCTGTAGAAATGGCTGAAGGAGGTAAGGCAATAAAGAATGGGGATGCCATGTGCATGTTTCCTGCTCCTAAAGCCTTGAGGCTGACAAGGAACATCAGCTCAGGGTGCCAGCCCTGTGCCACTTCCTGCAGCACGTGTCCCCTCAGCTGTGGCACAACTGCCACCTAAGCTGCCTTGCTTTAGACAAGCCACTTTCTACTTGAAAGAGAACAAGGGATTCAGAACACAATTTATAACCAACAGAATCAGACCAACATTTGGAATGTCCATGTTTTTCACAGCTCACCAGCCCACAGTGTGCTCTGATTACCACACTAAGATCTGAATGCAGGGCTCCTGTGAGTTCTGCCCCCACAGCTGTGCACTGCAGTGCTTCAGGGTGGACACTGCAACATCCTGAGCACCAAAATTCTCCTTTCAGTGTTTTGAATTCAACTTGCAGATTGCTCTGAGCAACCTTTGAAATACATTATTTTAGACGCAAAAAATACTCAATATAAAATTCAAGACTACAAAACAACATAACACTAGAAACTTAGTTGAAATTTGACATGAGTGAAATTATCAACTGTCACAAAAGCCCAACTTTAAAAGGGCTGAGTCCCTGCAGAATGTATTTTAGAGCTTACAGTCTAGATACCATGAAAGTGCACAGGAATTAACTTGTGGTCTACCTCTCATTCTATTTTCAATGCAAGATAAGCTATGCTTGATGGTAACTCAGTTTCATCTAAAGCAATTTTTAAATAGATTAAAATTGTACTATTGATACAGACAGCAAAGTTTGTTTATTTTAAGGATTATTTATAGACTGCCTGTGTCTAAGAGGAATGCATTAACTTAGTTGCTTAGAGGACATATTTCTTTCAAGCCAAGATGCAATTGGAGTGCAGTAAACATGAAAAACTCTGCCACATGCTCTAATGGGTAAAAACACCAGATTTCCCCATCTAGAAGGTGGCTTACGAATACAAAAATTTGATGCCTCTTCCAGAAGTCTAGTGCTTAATACAAGACAACATGCGATTGATCCTTATCAAAAGCAGAAATTAATAGGTAAGACCAAAAAAAAAGCTCCCCCAAAGTGGAATTCTCAAGAACAGGAAAAAAAATAAAAGAGTTCTCCTGAATTTCTTGCCTGTAAATGAACTATGTTTGTAGGTGTAGAAAACATAGAAAATTATGTCTTTAACCAAAATAACTCTAACTGAATATTGCTGTCAGGAAAAAGACAAAAATAATTACTTTGACCAAAGTTAGCATCTCAAGAATCCAAAAGATTGAGAAAATGGCTTATTAAAAAAGTCTCATGCAATCAATACTCCCTTGCCACCATGATTTAAATTTCATATTTTACTATTTATATACCAAGCCTCAGCTGTGACAACAAGAACAGCCCAAAAAGATTAGGATTGGTTTTGTTCCTGGTACATCTATACACCTGGCCAGTGAGAAATGGAGATGTCACTTCTTTAAAAAGCCTCTTAAAAGTTTCAAGGCTCTACATGACCTGGTTATTCAGAGTGAGGAAATAAAGATTTTGGGTGGCCAGGCCATTGTTTGTTTGAAACAGAAGAGGTGCTCCATGCAAAGTGAGCACACTGAGTGTCCCAGGAACCACAAAGCAAAGCAAGAACTGGCAAGTCCATGAGTGCTCACAGATAAGATGCCCTCACACAGTTCAAAAAATGCACTTTGTACCTTCTATTGCAGCCCTGCCTGTGACTGGCACCACATAAAAACCCCATCAGCTGCAGGTTTAGCACAGGTATGGAAAATACCATGGGAACACTTGGCATGGACAGGTGAGCACTGCTACAGCCCAAAACTTATACTGCCAAACACTTCCTTGATGGGTTCAGGGATGCTACAAAACCACTAGAGATAAAAAATAATTAAATTGGGTAATGTTAGAGCAGGTGTAAATTACACATGATCACTGTAAAGACAGAAGTGATAAAAGTTCTGGAAGTTTTACAGGAATGCACAAAGACTCTGTTCACTTTAAAGGGCACAGATGCTTACACTGGAAAAAAAAGTACAGAAAACCAAAAAAAACTCCACCCATATCAACAATATCAGTAAGACAGCTCTTGGCTTTAACTGACACTCTGTCCAAAAGGATCCAAGAAGAGCAAAATGTCTCATCCAGCAAGAATTATCCTTGTGAAAATAAATAATCTCATCTAGGAATTTCAGTTGGAATCTGAAATTCAGTTGGGTTAGAAGCAAGTGTAAGTACCCAGTGAGGCAGCAAAATCAGGCCAAAAAGTCAAAGCAGAAGGTTTAAAGTTAGTGAAGTTACTGTTATAGACAGCACTCTCAGCAGCCCCAAAACACCATTTTCATCAGAGGCTTTTTTAAAGCTTTAACACAGGGATAAGTAAGCATGGGATGGATTTGTCATTTGCTGATTTGTTTGGGAAGCCAAGGACATGAGAAAAGAAGGGCTGCTTTAACTTCTCACATGAATGACAAAACAGGCCTTTTTTGGAAAGGTTTTTACTACCTATACTAACAGGCACAGCTACCTAACTTATTAAGAAAGGTCACATTTTCTTTCTGGCACAGCTGTTTTCTCCTCCTACATCATGCAAGTTCTTTTCATTAAAATGAATTCATTTTAATTAATGCTTTAATTTCTTCATTTGCTTTTCCTGCTTTGCATGTTCTAAGTACTCCTCTCTACATCACTTCTGCTAAGCCAGAGAAGTTCTCCCAGGCAGTTCCTCTGTTTCTTTTTCCTCCTTTCCATGCCTGGGTTGACACAGACACTCCATCTCTAATCCCAGCAGAAGTCACACCACACAGACAAGATATTTGGGCACAGCAAAGGAAAGCTATTGCTCTGTGTCAGGTGGGAGAATTGAGGATTTTGTTGGGAGTGTGGAGGCAGGGGAAGCAGTGGATGTGCTCCCTGCTGACACACACTTCAGCTTTGCCCAATTTCTTACACTCAGCCTGGTTTTCCCAATCTCCAGATGTGGAGCCAGCCTCCTACTAGTGACCAGCCTGCTTGACATGTTTTTGATGTTGCCATACATACAAGAGGATGCCACTGATATTCAGCATCAGGGTTTTCTCTCTGGTGCCCAAAGCAGAAGAGTCTGCATGATGGCAGCAAAATTAACACATCTTAAACTTGGTCAGCTGTTTGTTCTCTAGAAGAGAAACCTTCTGACACATACAGTACTTTACTTGCCTTTAACTACATACAATCTAATCAAAAGTGTCATGGCTTACATTTAACAGCAAAGTTTACTATAAACCACAAGATTAAACTGATATTAGATGCAATTACTGGTCAAAAACCCTCTAAAAGGCACTAAATTACAACCCACTGCAAGCTCTGTTGGGACAGAAGTTACTGACCTAAGTTTTGAGCTGCAAGTCTGGTAACTAAAAGCCTCTGGGTCAAGTTTTGGGTCCCAGAGTAAAAAAAAGATGGAAAGCTTGAGAGAGGGTCCAAAGGAAGGCCATGAGGATGGTGAAGTGTCTGGAGGTGAAGCCTTATGGGGAACAGATGAGGGCACTTGGTCTGCTCAGCCTGGAGCCAGACTCAAAGATCTTTCTGTGCTCATTCCAACTCAGGATATCCTGAGTCTGTGATCCTAACTCTGTACAAAAGCCTGACACAGTCCAACTTTATTGATGCTACTATTAGTCCTAGCTTATCCATATCAGAAAAGCATCAGAGCTGGTTTATATATTTAGTCAGCCTGATGACTTGACACTTAAGCCACCATAACATCCAATTAAAGACAAAAGGCAATATAATATCCTTTGAGTTAAAACCACATAACTTCTACCACAAAACATGAAATAAACCATCATTATAAACACTGCATGTATTATTGTTAATATTATGAATAATAATTAGTTAATTTATAATATGAATAATAATTAGTTAACTAATAATAATAGTTAGTTAATTTCTGAAGTAAGACAGTCCAAGATGTATTTCCACTAAAAGAATGTATTTCTACTGCAGAAGGACTAGGAAATCCATCCTAAGAAGTACATTAAAAATTCCCAAACAAAAGCTCTCAAAGCCTGTATCCATCAACCAATTCCTACCCTTATTCAAAGTTAGTCTGTGTTCTTAACTTTGCATTCAAACCAAGTCACAAAAGCAGCTCCAAACTGCCCTCCTGTCACTCAAATAACCAGTAACACATAACCAAGACAGACCTCCATCTGCCAATTAGCAACAGGCATCAACACTCAGACATCTGTCACGCTGTTTCAGAGTAAAACACGCAACACAAAAGCTGCAGCAGCATTTTTAATAAAAGCCAAATAATTTCCACTCCATTGTTGGCTTGTTGCAGAATACAGTGAGGTAGTGCAACCTCACCAGCAGATGAAAATCAAAGTTAAGATGTCCTTTGCCACCAGCTAGGTGTTAGTATCAAATTCAAAGTCACAAGACACACAAACTTCAATGCTTTTAACCTGCAATACCTTCAGCTACAACTTCCTGTTCAATATCAGGACATCATCTTGCTGACCTTGAAAACAGAATCATTCTTCCACTTTCATATTTACCTGTTTCCCTTATTCCATGTAAACCCTGTCCTAAAGAGATACCCTAATCCCAGATCCCACAAGCCCTGAACACACACTGCCACCCTGCAGACACATGGAACAGTGCCACCCGAGTGGGAGTGACCTCACCTCAGTCACTCCAAAGGTCAGATGACAATCAGTTTGGAGTAATCACCATTAATAAAGAACTCCTGGCAATGCTGTCCTGATGCTTCCCTGCCCTCCCTTCCCTGCTCATCTATCATTGATGTGTTTTCTCCTACAGCTCCAACCATCTGGAGAAGGCCAAAAGAAATCAACTGACTAAGGACAGGAAATGCTGCAGCTTAATGGGAGGGTGGGTAACAAAACCCCAAAGCCCAAGAAAGCAACAATCACTCCTTGTCCATCATACAAATAAGTAACTGTGAAGAAGAAGAGTAGAAATACTCAATGAGGCATGATTTGACTTGAATACACTAAAACAATTTCCATTACACTTTACAGACATGGAAATTTCACTGCAAAAGGGAAGCTGGTGATTTTGCTTGACAAAGGATTTTCATGGAAGTGTTCAAAGGTCAGCACACACGTGCTTGCCTGCCAGAGTAGTGTCCTCTTTTGAAAGATGTAGACTAAGGAAAAGTTACTTCTGTAAAATCAACAAATGGTTTCAGCTCTCAGATACAGTACTATCTTGTGAGCGACTTCCTGCCAAATGCTGATATCATCCTGGATTAAAAAAATAAATACGACAAATTCTGTTTCTGTCAGCAAGCCTTTGTACTAAATCAGAAATGCTATCAGCTGCAAAGATTCGACTTTACTCTCATAGATACAAAAGCTGAAAGGAATGCAAAAAATAAACCTTATTATTTCAAATTATAAACCAAATCCAGTTTTACCAGACAGTACTACTTGAAAAGCAAGTTAAGATACTTGGAAACTGCTAAATTAATGCTCCTGATTCTTGTGTATTGCACTGAAACTACTAGCGAAATGCACATGAGATATTCCAAGATAGGTTTTGCTTTAGGAGTTGTTAAGTATGAAAATGAGCTGACTCAACTGCATTTTACTTTCCATGTAATGTGCAAAAGCAGAAGTTTCCACCCAGAAAGCAAACTAAACAACACAACCTTACATAACACACTCCTGTTGCAAAAAAAAAGTTTTATCCCATGTTCAGAGTGAAAAGCTGATCCTCACTAGGGACCACAGCAGCACTATGCCTTGCCAGCACTTTCAGAAATTCTAACAGAGCTACAGAGCCCTGTATAAAAAATCAAAAGCTGCTGAAGGACAAGGACCTGTCGTGTCTAAAGTTGCTTAAGGCCAATCTGTGCTTTTACAGAGTGAAAATACATGGCTTTGAACAATCCAAAGGTCACTGGTTCACTTCTCATAATGGGTAGCAAAGTCTGCTGCAGGTATTAGTAATGCCAGGTAGTGAAGACCAAGACATGAAGGTTCTTGCACCAACAGACACCCATAAAAAGAATAAAAGAAGTCTGATGAGTTATAAATACATATGCATTGCACTTTTATCACATTTCTTATGCAATGCTGGCCACAGGACACCGGGTTGGAAGTCCCAGCTGTCTGAACAGTCCAACATTGAGTGTGAGCATGAGCAAAGTCTTGAGGAGAAAAGTCAAAGGAGCATTTCCTGACCTCCAAGCACTCCACAAGGATGCTGCAGCCTTACAGGCACGTTTTGCATGACAGCAAAACAGAAAGGGATCTGTGAAGTATAACATGAATATACCACGCACAATGACAAAGTAACTACAATTCATTACTGACTTATTTCTATAATATGAGCATTGAAGGGAAATAAAGCAATTATTCTATAATAAAACAGCATTTCCATATCTCCCTCCTACTTTATTATTTTCCTTTTGGAAAGTGTTTTCATTGTTTTGGTAACTGGAGTGCTGCAGTTTAACCCTGGTCAAACTACTGAAGCACAATAGGAGTGAGAAATTATAAGGAAGTTATCTGGTGCTTGGATATGATGTGGGCCCTTGCATCATGGAAACAGAGAGTGTTTTAACTTCTGCACCAAAAAATCTAAGAAAAAAAAAAAGTAACCTGCAAAAATTTAAACTGGCAAAAATTTAACCCCATCATAGTTTGAAAAAAAAATCTGAAAGACTTATCTCACAAACAGCATGTAAGTACATAAGATTAAACAATAAAATTTGATGTCAACACATCTCAAACATACGCCTTCTTAGACTTCCACAGTAAAACCAAGTCTGATCTTGTTCAGAACTGAGAGAAGGAGAACTGAGGGCCCACAACATCACAAATCACTGTTAACTGAACACACATCCTAAGGACCATCCCACTGCAGGATCCACTTCATGGGAACATACATGGCAGCTCATGCTCCAGGAAAACTCTGGATTTAATGAGAAATGCTCATCTGGGCACCTTAGAACTTGAAGTGGCAGGGCAGTCTATCTGGGAGAAGCATCCCTGTGCCTCCCTGCACAGCACGGCTAACTGTGACTTATCAGTCATGGAAAAAAAGCAGACTTGTTAAAAATGGAATTCCCCCCAGCTCATCAGATGGAGCAGTTATGACTGTAAAATCAACCAGTTCTGAGAAGAGAGAAAGGGCACATCTTCAACAACAGATTACAGCCACATGTCAGGCCTACAAGCAACACACACAATGTGCAACAAAGACTGAAAAAGCTCCAAGTCTTTTTATTCAAGCATAGGTCAGCACTTTTATGAACAGTTTCACTATTTCCTGACTGTCAACTTTCCTGCTTGGAGGTTCTTTGCTGAAAAACAAAAGGGGACTAGAGCCATAAGAAGGAATATGTAACTGTGGAATCACAACTATTACCTATGGAATTAAAAGTGGGCCTCAGTTATTAATAAGTTTCTTCAAGCTGACTTGTTTTGCAAACAAGGCCCTTGCACAAACAAATATAAAGGAAGGAAATGAGAGCAAATCCTATATTTACTGAATAAGGTAAGAAAAAACAACAGCATATTCACAGTCCTCAAGACTTCAAAGTGAATCAGTGAGGGGAAAAAAAAATCCATCAAGGAGCTGAGCAGTTCAAGAAACGTCAAGAAAATGGTTGGAAGACAGACACACCCATTTATGTTAGCTCTTTAGAAGTATAAAGAAGCAGCACAGTACCAAAGTAGGCTATTTTTTTAATGATACAGCATTTATTAATGTTTATTAAGCCTTTTATTCTACCACAGGTACAGAATAATACCTCTTCAGGTAAATTGCTCAGGCTGTAATCAGCTGGTGTTACTGATCCAGCATTTTGAAAATGGTTACAGAGAGAAACGTGCCAGAAAAATGCAGAAAAACTGTTCTAAAAGCATTAGAAATGATGCCACACCTAATTTAGTCAATTACAAGTGCCTAAATAAAGATTGTTTCTTCCTTATGCACCAAGTTCTGCACAACAAAATGTCTGAAAAGGACAGGACATTAGGGTAACATAAACCAAGTTACACACTATTTCACCTTATCTTTAAAGCAATTTCTTTTCAAGAGAGTCTACTCATTCTCTTAGTGTTATTTTTTTTAAGTCAGCATTAGTTTTGCCCTCCTAAATATTAGTAACCTGCACTGCACCTTTCCCTTTCATCCCCAAAACACTGTACCTCACTTTAGAAGTGACCTCAGCTACAAGTAGCTGAACACAAATCTCAAGTCATGCCACACTGTAGTTTCAATTCTACCTCAGTGAAGGCCTTGAAAATTTGGCTTATGTTTATTTCAGCAGAGTATTTTAAACCGGAAAAATCTTATAAAAAACATAAGTCACAACCACCTGTTTGGATATATCACACTTCACTGCCATTAAAAAAGGTTAGTGAAGCTTAGAAACAAACCCTTTTTCAGAACCAAGTTTGGGACAAAACTCAACATTGGTCGAGGAGGTTCCTCCACCCAGTCGCTAAGAGGCTTCTATGGCTGACTGAGGAGCTCTACCCAATGCAGCCACTCCAAATCTCCAAACCGTGAGCACACATATGCACGATGAGTGTGGAGGGGAGAACTGAGAGCAGAACCACCTGCCCAGAGCGTTCAGGCACTGCCACCACCAGCTCCAGCAACCCTTCCCCACTTTCTGAACATCTGCACCTAAACACCAGACGCCCCACACGGGGAGAGCCCAAGGAAGCCGCGGTTCTGCCTCAGGCCGGCAGCGCTGCGGGCTCGGCCAGGGGCTCCGATCGCTCTGGGAAGGGGCTCCGGGCTCCGATCGCCCCGGGAAGGGGCTGAGGGCTCGGCAAGGGGCTCCGATCGCCCCGGGAAGGGGCTGAGGGCTCGGCAAGGGGCTCCGATCGCCCCGGGAAGGGGCTGCGGGCTCCCGGCGCCTCGAGAGGGGGCTGAAAGCTCCCGGGAAGGAGCTGCAGGCTCCCGGCGCCCAGGGAAGGGGCTGCGGGCTCCGATGGCCCCGGGAAGGGGGTGCGGGCTCCCGGGAAGGAGCTGCGGGCTCCGCGCGCGGCACCACAGCGGCGGCAGCACGGCCCGGCCCGGCCCAACTGTTGCTGCGGCGGGCACGGAGGCGCCGGGGCCGCTGCAGGAGCGGATCGCACCCTGCGGGCCCCGCCAGGCCCGCGGCACCTTCCCCCGCCGGACAATCCGTGCCGGGCGCTGCCGTGCTGGGCTAGCGCTGCCCCCGGTCCCGCACGGGGCCCGGCACGGCCCGAGCGCGGCCCCGGCACGGGCGGTGCCCCCGGCCCTTCCCTCCCTCCGTCCCCGCTCGGCCCCGGCAGGACCCCTCTCCCGCCGGGATGGCGGCAGCCGGCCGCGGCCCCTCACCGATGGTGGAGATGAAGGTGGTATTGAAGGCGTCCTCGCTGAAGCGGAAGAGCAGGCAGGTCTTGCCCACGCCCGAGTCCCCGATCAGCAGCAGCTTGAACAGATAGTCGTAAGTCTTCGCCATCTTCGCCTGGGCTCGGCTCGCCGCCGCAGCAGGAGGGGGCGAACGCGGGACGGAAGGAGGGCGGGACTCGGGCGGGGAGGAGAAGGGGAGGAAGGGAAGCGAGGCAAGCAGGGCCGGGCGGAGAGAGGGAGGGAGGCGGTGCCGCGGGCGCGTCACGGCCGGAACCGCCGGGCCCGACGGGGGCTGTGGTCCGCGGGCCTGCCCTCACCCGCGGCGGCTCCGGGCCGCCCCACAGGGCTCAATTCTCGCTCGAACACAGCAGGAGTTGTAACCAGAGTCATATAGTTATGTATTTAGTTAAATAATGGCATCATTCCCTCACGTCCGCAATGAGTGAGTCTTGCCTGTGACCCCAGAAGTTTACATGTTGCCCGTGGCATGTCAACTCCCAAAGAAACTTGTGCGCACAACACAAAAATTATGTTCATGCTGTCCCACGTAACACTGCAACCGGGGTGTGCTACAACGAGGGATCTGCTCTGGAGCAGCTAAAACGCTTTCCCCCATCTTTTTTCCACTAATAATCTCTTGGTGCGAGGCAGCCTCATTATGTATTCATTATAGTGTGTTCCCCACAGGATGTCACAAGGCACTATAAAAATAAATAGCACTACAAAACACTTCAAAATGACAACAAGGACTTACTGCTTTAATTTAATCTAAAAATTGTAGCCTTCAGACAAGCTATAAACAGAACACTCTAACACTATAAATCACTAGAACAGTTCTCAGCTCCCTCTTAGCAAAAACAGAAAAAAGATTTCCCCAAATAATTCATTAAGGTTTCTATTAGTTATAAACCAGCATACTGTAGGGTCCTTTCTCACTTTTGGGTTGTTTTTTCTTCCTTGTATGTGTGTTAACTTGGCAAATATTTATGCTGAGCTCTATCGAGAATCAAACAAAATTAGTTTTGAATATTAAAGGTCTCCCATACATGCTTAGCCTCTTGCAAGCACACAAAAAATTCACCTCGTGACATTAAACAACAATTTGATGTGAAATAGGACCAGGCCAGTCTAATCCCTGGCTACTTCCAAACAAGTAACTTCAGCCATTATACTTCTTGAAAAAGCAAAAGGTATTCTGCTCCTAGTTATAAATTATCCAAATTTTCCCCATTAAGGGTCTCAGCTGGGTGGTAATCCCAGCGAATATAATGAAAAATCCATTGACAGATGTGATGTAAAACTCTATACAAGGTGAATTCAGCGAGAGCTTGTCATGAATGTTAATCTAATTTCCAGTTAATTGGATCAAAATCTAATTTTATATCTATACATTTATGTGCTTCATCATAATTCAAGTGAAAAAATATTATTCTTATTAAAAATAATTGTTTGATTGAGACCTCTGGAAGACCTGGGTATCATCTGATAGAGGAGAATGAAAGCTGCAAATCAAGGATGGGGGTGAAAGGATGATCAAGGATGAAAGCGCAAATCAAGGATGCCAATTCTTTTTTTTTTTTTTTTTAACACACCTGAGGATCTCTGCCTAGTTCAGGCCAGAATTTGAAAACGTGGCTGCTTGGATCATTTTTATACTGTATAATTAGCAGTCGAGCTTTTAAATGTTAAAATGAGTTGTCACACTAGTTATTACAATAATTGAGTTTATAAATTATAATGGCAACCTGGCACTGAAGCAGTCAGACCAAATTGGTTAATTACTGCAGTCTAACATGAATAATTGGATTATAGGAAACTGCAAATGAAAAAGTCTCTGAAATATTATCCTGTAGCTGTACTTTCAGGGACATGAGTTGCTGTGTACTGTAATTATGGCCATGCTGAAGATGACTACACAAACGCATTTCAGCACTGAAGAGAGGATTTGGGGGTTAATATTCTCTCTTGGGTTTGATGGAACACGTAGGCTTTCATATGTCTCTGGAGCAATATGTTTGTGATCGCCATCTGTTACTCAAGAGTATTTTTATAGAAAAATAATGCAAATTACTTCCCCCTTCAATTACACTGGTGCGTTCTGTTCTGATTTGGAAAAGTGCCAGTTTGCCACATTCAAGGGACAGATGTTTATTTAACCATGGACTTTAAAAACAAGATAGAAAAATTAGGTTGCATTTTTTATTGTCTAGAATATGAAAAATATCCTCTAATTGTTCAATTGTATACCTTGTAATATGTTAGTAAAACTTTGAGGAGTACTATCAAAGCTGTTAAGGTTCAATAGCCACACCTCTATGATACCTGTTCCACGAAAACAATGGAACTCAGTCTTTGTTATTGCACCAAATTGGAAAAGTTAACATTTGGTTTATATTGCATTACAGTCAAATAGATCAACAATTCTTTTCTTTTCTGGCATGGGAGAGCCTCTGAGGGGAGCACTGAACGTGTAGGAAATAGAACAGATTTGAAACTATGGTTTACATTTTGTCACTATGTAAAAGCAGATGGGACTGTAACAGTCTGATTCTGTTTTGTACATTTCAAAAAAGCAGAATTTAAAAACTCTTTACAATTCCTAAATTACTACACTACCATTTTGCCTGAATAGAATCACAGAATCATTAAGGTTTGAAAAGAGCTCTGAGATCATTGAGTCCAATCCTTGACCAAATACCACCTTATCAACTAAGCCAGAGCACAAAGTTCCATCTCCAGTCTTTTTCTGAACTCTTCCAGGGATAATGACTCTGTTACCTCCCTGGGCAGCCCATTCCAATGTCTAATCACTGTTTCTGTGAGGAAATTCTTCCCCATGTCCAACCTAACCTGGAGCAGCCTGAGGCCATGTCCTCTCAGCCTGTCACTTGTTCCCTGGGAGAAGATCCTGATCCCCACCCTCCTTTCAGCAGTGAGAAGCTCACCCCTGAGCCTCCTTTTCTCCAGGCCAAACACCCCCAGCTCCCTGACCTGTTCCTCATCAGACTTGTGCTCCAGGCCCTTCCCAGCTCTGCTGTCTTGCTTTGGACTCACTCCAGCACTTCAATGTCTCTCCTGAATTGAGGAGCCCTCTGGATGTGCCCCCAGTGTGGGGGTCCCAGTTGTTGGTTTCTCTGAAGGCACTTGAGAGGGTAGTTCATGTTCAGACTCAAGTGTTTATTATTTCTTATCAGTAAAACAGTCTCACTGCTGTGAGTTCAGCACCTTTTCATTAGAAGGCACAAAATGGCCAACAATCTCATTTTACAACATATTTTAAGACTAAACTATCCAATTGAGAACTGACACCTAGATTATTTTCCCTTTTAACTCAATAACTGATCCCACAGAGCTGCAATGCAGACTTTTCTACACAATTACAAAATGCCACCCAAACCCATGAAGAAGTGTAGGGGGATAGAACATAAGTAAATAAAGGAAGTATAGAAAGTAATCTCAGCCCCTAAAGAGTTGCAGCTGGGTTAATTATTAAGGATTAGGAACAGACCTGATGTTAACAGGCCACAGCTGTAGCCAATAAGAAGAGTGTTATAAAGAGTGGATTGGTGGGAACTGGAGTCAGTTGGCTGCTGTGAGGACAAGAAGGAGTCAGTGCCTAGAGGAGCTGCCTACAAGAAACATCAAGGAGGTACAAAACTCTAGCAATATGGAACCTTTGCAATGTAGTGACAGTAGAACTCTTGCAATATAATCACAAAGAAGAAGGAAGAAGCATGAAGAAGAAACCCAGGATGACACCCTGTGCCCTCCATCTTGCTTCCATCCACAACATGCTAAAAACCCCAAAACCTAAATTTCTTACCAAGTGATACACCTACACTACTCTCTATACTCTATTTCACACTTTTGTGGATTCCAGGCTATCTTGAAGTCTGGGGAACTTGCTCCATGAATGAGGGTCAAAGTCAGTGCTCCCTGGGCGTCAGGGCACCCCAGAGCAGACACAGAAATATTCCCAGTGCCCTGGGTTGGCACACCCCAGCACATGCCCATGGTCGCTGCCCTGGTCCTGCTGGACACACCATTGCTGGTTCAGCCCAGTGCCATTGGCCTTTTTGGCCCCCTGGGCTCATGTTGAACCACTGTCACCAGGCAGTTCTTTGCTGCTGGGCAGCTTTGCAGCCCCTCTGCCCCAGCCTGTGGGGCTGCAGGGGCTTGTTGTGACCCAGGGACAGCACCCAGATCCAGCCTGTCCTGACCCCTCTGCAGAGCCTTTTTGTCCTCCAGCAGATCAACACTCCCACGCAACTTTGTGTCATCCATGAACTTCCTAAGGGTGCTCCCAGTCTTGTCATCCAGATCATCAATAAAGACCTCAAAAAGGACCGGGCCCAGTACTCATCCCTGGGAAACACCACCAGTGACTGGTCCCATGTGGATGTGGCACCATTCAGCACCGTGCCAGACATTTTAACCCAGCAGAGAGTGCACCTGTGCAAGGCATGGCTGCAGCTTCTCCAGGAGGCTGCTGTGGGACAGTGCCAAAGGCTTCCTGAAATCCAGGCAGACTGCACAGCCTTTCCCTCACCCCCCAGGCAGGTCACCTGCCCATAAAAGGAGAGCAGTGCCATAGTTCAAGCTCATCCAATGAACAGGGGAGTCCTAATCAAGGCATGGCAGAATTCCCTTAGTCACTGGGGCGCAGGTAAAGTGCATCTGTTAAAGCCCTCAGTTCAAGAAAGGAACTAATAGGAATATCAATGTGTAAGGGTGACCTCTACTCATATGCACTAAGTTCAAAAATCTTTATATATACATTAAAAAAGCCAGAAAACACTTGCTTACCGACACCTACGTTTTAAAGAAAAAAACAGATTATATTGCTACTTCATTCCCACTCTCATTTTTAATTTCTCAAATGATAGGCATCATTACTTCTAGCTTTCAAACATCCCTTTTCCCCTTTAGTTCAAAGGTGAGACTGGGTAGGTAAAAAGACAACTGTGAGAAAATCTGTTTTCAATGAAGCTCTTCTCAACACACACAAAATTGTAGAAAATTCTGCATCTTAATTGCTTAAGTACAAGGTTTGAAAAAAACAACAGAGTTTAAAACATGTTGGTAGAAATAAGATCCTGTTATTTTGGCACTAACTGGAATCAGCAGGTCCAAGTCCTACCAACAATAATCTGATGAGGCAGTCCTGCCCTGAATGCCACCTAACCACAAGTCATTAACATGAGCTTTGCTCCTTAGCTTTTGAACTCTGCTACCCAATATAATAATACTTCTGATGCATATCTCTAACAACTCTGACTTTGGCAGGTGAGGTGCCTCTGGAATTCATTATAGCAGATAACCATCATCTGACACTCCTTTAAAAAAGTCACTTATTACCTGTTTCCAGTAAATAAGTCTTTCACTTATTTCACTAGAAGGTGAATACTTCTATACTCATTGTCTTACTGCATTTGTTAGGTTGATATGTCCTGCTTTCAACTCCTAGTTTTAAGATCAATGCATTGGTTTAATGTACAAAGAACAGTACTCTACTATAGTGATCTAAATGTATGAATTTTCCATGTGTATATACTGCAGAACTTTATATAGAAGAGGTTAAATAAAGTCATTATTGAGAAAAAAATTACACAAAGTATGTACAGTTAAATTCCAGAAGGAAAAAACACTGTAAGATTAACTGTAAAATCCATTACTTTCAATTTTGCTATTACAGTAGTGCTAAAAGTGGAGTTTCTTCAGTTTCCACTGCTAATCTAAACTATCTGAGCACAAGCATATTTAAACCTAATTATTACATGCCACAGTTTACAGCATTAGTTTACAATCAATTGAAACTAATTCTGCAGTATAGGCAAAACCACACACAGGTCACATTCTGGATCAAACATACCACTTGAAATGAACTTATTTTGAATGCAGCTTAAAGGTGGTTAGCAAAAAGAAATCTAAATGCTCTTAACAATAGTATTACAGAGATACCCACCCCCATTTTAGTATTCTAGACAACCACTATGAGCATTAGTAGCGTGAATTTGGGTTTTTAAAATCAGTCATTACACACTTTGTCAGTGACCACAGACAGGGTTTTGTAGTAAAACCTCCCAAAAGCTGTCAGAGAGCAGATCCTAAGGAGCTACCCAAATTCAGGTGCAGAAGACCACAAATGGAGCAGAGAAAAGCAGTAGCAGGGGCAGCAGGTGCTCATCACAGTGAGGGTTTGCAGGCTGTCCCAGCCCAGCAGGAACCACCACAATGCCTGTCCTGAGACTGACACAATGCAGGAGAAAACCCAACTGTCATTATGTTGTTTTAAAACATTTCCAGATCAGCTTTTGGAATTTTTCTGTTGTCATTCTAGCAAAGAGACAAAGTTTCTTTTTCTTTTTTTTTTTTTCCTAAAATGAGATCAAAGCCCTTGCTTGCTGGGAGAAGGCTGGAAAGAGGAAGTTGTTCTCTTAGACCTGAATCTCTCTGTGTCTCAGTAGGCCAAGCCACTGTTGTACAGAATTTCTCTCCTTGCTAACTGACACTCAGTGCTGCATTTCTGTTTTCTTAAGAGCACACATCATGAAAAGCTTAAATTGTAAGATTAGAGGTAATCCATTTGAATTTACTCATACAGCAGGTCACTGAACTTTTAGCTGTTACAAAAAGGAAATGAATCTACAAGCAAAACCAAAATAGAGAACCAGAGGAATGTGTCCAAAACACATCCTGTTTTCAGATCATCCTGTGTGCCCTTCCTTCCATGGAAGCCAATTTCTAATGTGACTCTGAAGTCTTCCTCAGGCACCAGAGGTTCTTTACAGGAAAGAGTTGCAAGGGAAAGCCAGGAGGAAGAGGTGAAGAAGGATGGCATTTCAGAAGTTCTATTTTATTGTAAGTGGCACTTTATACATGGTGAAGATATTTTATTATTTTATTTAACACAGAAAAACAGAACTCTACTGCAGATACTAAATCAAAAGCCTTAAGCAATTATCCTCTTTCCATTCTGCTGGCACATAAATAACATGTATTTGAAAAGGACAGGAGGGTAGTAGGAACAGCTTAAAACACAAGAACTGACTCTGTGCTCCTGACTGGTTTGTGCTGTTAGCTTCACAGCACAGCATGCAGAGGAAAGTATGAGTCAGAGCCCTTCCTAGTAAATTCCCCATGATACAACAAGAAATACTTCCAAAATGCCTCTATCTGTGTGTCATCACCACATAAGGAAAAAATGCTAACACAGCATTACAGTGCTACAGGGCTGGGACAGTGAGAAGAGGAAAACCAATATAATGGCTTGGAGCACTGCAACACATGGGACTATTCTGGCAGAATAATGTAAGGATTTGGGGTGGAAAGTATTTTGAAAGTTGTGATAGCACTGGAGACACCAAGCCCAGCCTTGAGAATATTGTTGTCAGAGTGATATGCTTCTGTGAAATTACACCCTCACGTGTGATCACGGCAAACTTTTCAAATAAGTTTTGCTGAATGCATCAGTTCCCTCTCAGAAAGGCAGTGTCCTGACACGTTCCCGTTGGGCTTTTGGGAAGACTTCATCCCGAGAGATTTTTGTAAGGTCTGTTGTGCCACCAGGAGGATTTCTATTGAACTGCACTTTGAAATATTCCAAATATTCCAGGATAAAATACGTGATTTTACAGATTACATTTGTGATTACTGACTTGCAGAAAAAAACACTCAGCCTGTTAAAAAAAAAAAGTTTTTTTTTAAATTTCCACTCTCTTCAATATTTTTATGTCTCATAAGTTCTCTAAATTGATTTAAGCACATAAATGATAGCTAACATAAATTCTTCTGCCTTTTTCTCCTTTTTCTTTTTGACTGGGGTGGGAAATTGCAAAAGAATAAGCTCACAGGTAAAACTTCATGTAATGTATATTTTACTATGAAACAACAAACTATGTTCAGTTCTGGGTTCCTCAGAACAAGAAAGACAGGCAGAGGGTCCTGTAGAGGCCCACAAAGATGATGAGAGTTTTTGGAGCACATCCCTCTTATGAGGAAATACAGCAGGAGCTGGGCCAGTTTAGGCTAGAGAAGAGAAAATGGAGAGGGGATCTAATTAATTCATATAAATATCTTCAAGGTGAGTGCCAAGAGGATTATGCCAGAGTTTTTTCAGTGATGCCCAGAGATGTGATGAGGAGCAATAGCCATAAACTAAACCACAAAAAGTTTCATCTCAGCACAAGGAAGAACTTATGTGTAGGCTGGCAGAGCACTGAAGAGCTGCCCAGGGAGGTTGTGGAGCCTCCCTCTGTGGAGACATTCCAAACCCACCTGCACACCTTCCTGTGTCACCTGCTCCAGGTGCCTTCCAACCCTGACAATTCCACAATTCTGTGCCACATGAGTGATGATTTAGTCAGCATCCAGCGTGAAGCCAGTGCAGTTCTGCAAAAAATGTGTATTTTATGATTGGCTTTTTGCAAATATAAAAATGAATATTATATGTGTTGGGTTAGAAAGTAATGCTGTATTAATTCTCTTAAGTAGTGTGTTAAATATAGTGTTAGGTTATAAAAAAATGTTAAAATAGAAACTATGTAGGATACTTTTTTTTGGAAAGGAAGGGCTCGCAGCGAGATAGCAGCTACAGGACACCTGAATCTTTCAGAGAAAAATAATTTATTTCTCCATTATCAGAAGAAACGAACTTCTTCCTGCCTCAAAGGTGCTGTTAGGATTAGAAGGAAGAAGTTGATGATGACCAGACAGAATCCTGAGTTTGAATGGAATTTATGCATCATGTATAAGGTGTATGAATATGCAACAGGTTCTTGTTTTTAAGGGTTAATCCTCTGCTAACGTTTGTTCTTTTTCGGGCTCGTGCTGCCCAGAAAAGTTACCCGGACATCCATAACTCTTTGTCTCTATTGTCTCAAATTGTCCTAATTCAAATTGTCCAAATTATTATTACTCTTTTTTTATTACTATTTTATAACCATTTTATTACTATTAAACTTTCAAAATTTTAAAAACAAGTGATTGGCGTTTTTCACAGATACGTTCCTGTGTCACCTGCTCTAGGTACCTTCCAAGACTGACAATTCCACGATTCCGTGCCATACCAGCGATGCTTTAGTCGCCATCCAGCGTGAAGCCGGAGCAGTTCTAGCGGGCATTCCCACCCTGCGGGCCGGTGTCACCTGTTGAAATGAGGGGAGAACGACCATCCTGTGATGCATCGGACTCGGGTTTATTGATCGATCAGCCAGTTTAAATAATAGTGTTAACGAACTTCATGCATATTCCAAAATCCAGGTTTATGATAGGCTAACAGAGAAAACTCTAACCACACCTTTTGTTTTACAATACCGTTGATTGTTTACACAAAACAAAACTAGTGTTCCCACTGTGATATGAAAGGTTCCCAAAACTTCCATATCTGTTCCCAGGGTGCCATCTTTTCCCAGAGAGGGTGTTTTGCTTGTTATGGGAAGACTGCCTGAGAACCTTATTGTTTATACAATGATGCCTGAGAGAGTCTAATTGCTTATAGAAATCAGGCTGGGAACTGCTCTGGAACTGCTTCACAACTACCTGTTACTTTTCTCTCAATTGCATGGCTTCATGGCCTTTTTCTTTAAGCCATGCCTGAACTAAACTCTCCACAGTCACCCAGCCTTACAGGCGGTGTCCCGCCCGGCGGTGCCGGAGCACACGAGCGGGGCTGGCAGCGCTCGGTCCCGCCCCCGGCGCTCGGCACAGGCGCGGCTGCGGCGGCGGCGCTGAGGGGCGGCAGCGCTGAGGGGCGGCCCGGCCCGGTGCGGACATGCCGGTGAGTTGTGTACGGTCCGCTGGTACCGCCCGGCCCGGCAGCGGCAGCAGGGACCTGGGAGCGGGGGGTGACAGAGCGGCCCGGCCGTGCTCGCTCGGGTCCCGCTGTTGCCGGAGCCCCCTCAGAGGCCCCGGGCCGGCCCTGTCGGGGCTCGGCTGCGGCCGCGCTGGGGCAGCCCCGGGGCCCGGCCCGGCTCCCGCCTGACGCGCCGGGCGCTTCTCCCCTTGCCCCACGCAGCTGGCCAAGGACCTGGTGCATCCCTCCTTGGAGGATGAGAAGAGGAAGCACAAAAAGAAACGTCTCGTGCAGAGCCCGAACTCCTACTTTATGGATGTAAAATGTCCAGGTAAATATTTGAAACGTTCATGCATTATGGAAGGAACAAAACGAATTTTATATACTGTTAATCTTCATATAACAGCTGATTATTATTTCTTATCTGAGTCTGTATTCTATAGAGATCTTCATATAACAGCTGATTATTGTTTCTTAACTGAGTTTGTATTCTATAGAGATCTTAATATAACGGTTGATTATTATTTCTTATCTGAGTTTGTGTTCTGTCTAGAAAAAGGTCTGCATATTGCTTTGGGTTTTTTAACAATAACACTGTTTTCCATCTTTGGAAAAAGTTGATGTAAACAATCACACTTTTTTTTTGAGGTTCTGGCATGAGTTCTTTAGTTGGGTTTTTTCCGGTATAAAACTCTTGCAAGTAGGGAAAAACCCAACTCCCCAGGTTTGCATGTATAAAGTGAGATTAACTGAATGCCTTAAAGTATCCACAGCACAAGTTTCAAACAAAAGCCAACGTTGTTTTCCTGCTCTTGTAACTTAGTTCTGGAAGAGCAACTGGAAAAACTTTTGACAAGGATATATGCAGGGACACTGCACACATACATAAAAGTAAAACATACAGCACTGCCTTTTTTGCATATGCTGTTAAGAACTAAGCTGCCATCTAACTCACATACAAGGGTTATAAGAAGTTGCCTGTGTCCACTTCTCAGAGATCCTCAGTACTTTGGCTCAGAGATATCTGTATAATAAACTTCACTTTTATAAACTAAACTATGGGATTTTGTAGCACCATCACAGGAATGTGCTCTACCAGTGAAGAGCTTTTTTATTCAGCACAGTCACATCCATATTGCACAGTGTGGTAACTTCCTAGCAACTGCTGCAGCACAAGAAGATTCTAGCAGTAAGAAAACACTTCAATAGTGATCTTCCTGACATAGAACCAGGGAATTGTTGATGTGCTCAGGTTTTCTGATCTTATTCTTTCTTAGTTGCTTAATTTTCTAAGAAGCTCTGAGACATATTCCATCTGAAGTGAGGTAAATTAATTTAAACAACTTGAAAGTAAGCTCTGATTGCTTTCAAACAAATCCAGGGTTGAAGACTAAGCCTCTGGGGTTTTTTGGGTTTTTTACACTTTGTTCAAACCAGAATACATGAATGCATACACTGTGATACAGTTAGTGTCAAAATAGGTCCATAGGTCATGAGTTATCTTCATTATTGTTGGGTTAATTGTTTTTTTGTGTTGGAGGGCTGTATAGAGCAAAGCAGGAGAGCTTCACTAATGATAGAATCCTATGCACAAGGCACTGAAAACAGCAGATGGCCTTATGTGTCCCCAGGTCAGTGGAATTGGGAGTTCCTACCTAGATACTCAAATGGGTTGGGCTCATTTCCCTGCCAAGTCACAAACATTAAAAACTCATCAACATGGAAGTTCAGCTTCAGTAGGGGAAAAAACCAATTTGCTGTGATTAAATTTTAGCTGTTAGCAGTTTTTCACAAAGATTTATACAGTTGCTCTTTGTGATTTAAACAGAGATCTGTTATTCTGTCTCATAGTGCTTCTCCCTACCAAGCAGAGCTTTTGTCACAGGACCCTGCTCACAACATATGTTCTGTCTTAGCTGTCTGATCCACATGTGCTGAAAATGCAATCTCTGCTCACCTTTACCTATTTATTTTGTATATCCACATCCAGATTAAATCCTTTACAGGATTTCTCCCTCCAAAAATACCTCTTGGCTAATTAAAAATACTTTTCAGGGGGAAAAAATTGAAAAGGAGTGAAAATCAAATCCCATTTCTAAGCCATGTATGAGTGATCTCATCCTTTCTTAAGTCATAAAATTTATAAGTTGTAGACAAAAGCATTACATAGGGAATTAGTGAAATTTTTCTGTGCAAGTCTTTCCATTTAAATATTATGTTAGTTTTATAGAATGCAACCAAGCCTTACGTGTACCAATTATTAAACAGAAAGCAAACACAGATTGGAACAGCAGTGTTTATATTCCCAGCTTTCAGCCTTTGTCAACAGCAGTGTTCCACTGTTACAAGGTAAATATTTCTCCAGCTCCATGGGTTCCTCTGTTCAGCAGAGGAGGCTAACCTGGAACTGCTGAACTTCTTTCCAGGAGATGTGATAGGCAAATTGGGGTTTGTCAGCCAGCAGGGCCTGTTGATTTTCATATGGAATCAAACCAGTTTCTGTTACCTAACTTGCTTTCCTGTGCATGTAAGCAAAGCACTTCAGAACACAACCATGGCTTGCTTAGTTTGGCTTGGTGTGCTGTGTAAGGAAATACAGATGCATTTTGGACAAGTATTTAGAATACCTGATTCAATTACCACGTTAAAAAATGATGCTAGAAATAGCCAGTGGAAAGTTTCATGATGTTGTTTTTCAGGATGCTACAAGATCACCACAGTGTTCAGCCATGCTCAGACAGTAGTTCTGTGTGTAGGGTGCTCAACTGTGCTGTGTCAGCCAACTGGGGGCAAAGCCAGGCTCACAGAAGGTAAGGGCAATGTTACACCACCCAAATATGTCACTTATATAAATGCATTGTATAGCCTGCAAATATTTAGCTTGAATTTTGGAAACTGATACTGGAACACTGATTTTGCAAATTGCTTAGAGTTGGCTACTAGAAACATTGATAATAGGCACAGAATTGTGAATTTTTCTTCAGATTATTTGTATTTAAATGGCTGTACAGATCTGCCAGGCAGCTAAACACCTACATTGTCATCAAACACACTTCATTTTAGGTGACTTGTCATTCCCTTCAGCTTGTGTAACTCTGAGCTGGGTTTAAAGTGCTCAAAAGCACCATCAAAGGAGTGGGGTACTTTTGCCAGGCTAAAGTAATCCTGTGCCACTGCTAGTCACTAATGGTTTGCCTGTTTGTTTTTAAACAGCCCTGCTGTGAAGCAGTTCCCTGGCTCAAAGTATATTTGTTTCATATAAATTATAAGGGAGCAAATAACCACCAATAATGTATATACAGATAACTGGTATAACACCAGCATCTTTGAGTGCAGCTCAGTTCTGGGGTATGTGAAAAGCACTGGAAACACTTTAGGATTTAAAAAATGTAAGAATTAACCCAAATTTTAGTAATTTCTTATTTAAAGGGCAAAAGGTAAGTATGTGTGCAAATTACACATAGCAGTGCTTGTATAATGTGCTACAAAGGGGTGTAAACATGAGGACAGAATACCTGAAGTGAGGCTGTTGAAATGGTAGCAACACACAGCAGCTGTTTCAGTTTGGGGTTTGTATCACTAAGGGATGGAATAGTAGACTGAAATTTTAAATTGCATCTGGAAGAAAAGAAATAGTACACCTTAATCTTATTTTGAGATGAATTGCATGACAACCATGTTGCACAGGTTGAGCTAGAGAAGACTTATAGAGCTAAATCCTCACCTCTCATGGTACATGAAATTTATATTTAATCCATGGATTTTTCTACTTTCATTGGATGGGCAATTTTTCAAGGCAATCTTGACAATTTAAGGACTATTCATATCTCTACTCATGCGATTTCTTTGCAGGCTGTTCATTTAGAAGAAAGCAACACTGAGCAGTTCAGCATGTGATTTTTGGATCTGTGTTCCTGAAAGCCTTACCAGTTTAAAAATGCCTGTTACAACAACAATGTGATTATGATTGATTTTGTACAAATTACATGCTCCTGCTGACTAATCTGCTGGAATCTCTTTTTCAATAAATGATCTGAAGTGCAAGTTCTTCCTGTAAGTTTGCAGATAACCAAGCTCTATTTTTATAAGTTTGAACAGTAAAAACCTTGGACTTCCTGTATCCTTCCCCTTGCTAATCATAAACTACAGCAGTGTTTATAATGTTCATAGTTCTGTAACTATATAATGCATATAGTTACAGAAACTGCTTTAAAATGCATTTTATTTTATTACTGCAGCCACCATAACTGCAAGGGTTGCAAAAGCTAGATAAGATTTAAAATGGCTCATTTGCTTTCAATGTTGCTGTAGTCCCTTCCCCCTCTTGGGCAATATGGTGATAAATAAAAATGAAATGTTACTCACCTCTGTTCAGCTGTTTCTGTGGAATGCATGGGTTTTCCCTCCTGCTGATTTGATCTCAAGACTGCACTTGGTATTCTAAACTGAGATGTCTATCCAAAAAAACCCCAAAGTACTTTGCAAAGCACTGAAAACCTGCAGCATAGAGAAGGCAACTGGCATATCAACAATTTTAAGTCATGGAACTACACTGAGAGGTGTGAGTGGTATCTAGGCACAGCAAACCTGTGCATACTGTTAGTATTAAATACTGGCATTAAATAATTGCCCTCTTGCAATAAGGAAAAGGATATAATTATTTTTTGAAACCCATGTCTTTCTAAATGGCTGGTAAAAATGGATTTTGTTGTTAACCATGAGAAAATATTAAAACAAAATCTTACATATATCTTATTAAATAATATCTCAAGTTATGTATCAATAGCTCTTTACAAGTATCAGGTGTCTTGGTGAGCTAATTATTATTGGGATTTTCTAATTCTTTTTATGACTTTAAAAACCCCTACATGTCTAGTCAATAAAATAAACCAAAAACCTGCTACTGCAATTGGTAGCAATTGCAAGGTAAGTTTTATTTCTGTTATTTCAAACAGCAAACATGTAATTACCATATGCAGAAGGAGGTGTTTGATACAGAAACAGGTGTACCCATAGAATGCACGTGCCTTCTAAGAAAAGTTGGGGTTCATGTCAGTGCCACTCACAACAAAGGTTCACTCACAGGTGAGTTTATCAGGAAAGCTGCTTTAATTAACCAGATATAGTCTAGTTAAGTTTCCCACATACAATGGCAGCCCATCAGATTACAGGTTTTAGAACAAAGATCAAAGTAGCAATATTAATTGTGACCTGAATACATATGCTAAGGCCACATTGATTCCTAGTCTCTCATATCTCTGCCTTCTCTACCCTAAAATATAAGAACTCATGATTAATTTAATACCAAAGCAGAGACTGTCAGGGACCCATTTTGTTCCAGGTGCTAGAAGATGAAATGATTGGATACTCTTGAGATAAAGACAATACATTAATAATGAATAAAAAAGTGAAATTTTGGTGAGTGGGCCAGAAACCCCAAGCAAACCATTTTTAAGGTACAATAATGATTGTAATTATGAAGAATATACTAAACTAGTCTTATTAGCTCTGATTAAAAATATAGGTAAAACACTGACCCCTCAAAATACTAAATTTCCTGGTTTCTTGTTCTTGGGTAATCAATATTACCACAGGCATAGTGGGAGCAGAGATGGCAGCGTGCTGTATCATCCCAGGGCAGGTAACAGCTATGAGGATAACATTAAAAACATCAGTTTGGGAAAAAGGCAGGGAGGGCTGTCATCTGCTGGCTGCTAACCAAGACATCTTGCTCCTTAAATTCAGAGCAGTGCAGGAAAGGAAGTATTGAAACCTTTCCTAAAGATACTCCTCTGTTTTGTGTCAGCCTGGAAGTGCTGTCAAGTGTAGCTGCAGGGGAAGTGAGGTGGGGTAAATCTTTGAGATGACAGAGATCTCCCATGCCATTGTGAAATAATAAAATGGACACTTCAGCTGCCACTTTATTCCCATTGTGAAACAAGATTAGAAAATCTCCCACCTCTAGTCCTGCATCCAGCTCTGGGCCCCTCACATCAAGAAGGGCATTGAGGAGCTGGAGCATGTCCAGAGAAAGGCAGGGGACATTCTTTCTTTCTTTCTTTCTCTGGGGAAGGGTCTGGAGCACAAGTCTGACAAGAAGCTGAAGGAGCCTGGAGAGAAGGGGTGACCTTATCACTCCCTACACTCCCTGGCAGGAGGCTGGAGCTGGGGTTGGCTTCTTCTCACAGGGAACAAGTGAAAGGACAAGAGGAATGGCCTCAAGCTGCACCAGGTGAGGTTCAGCTTGGACAACAGGCAGAATTTCTTCACAGAAAGGGGGATCAGGCATTGGAAGGAGCTGCCCATGGAGGTGTTGGAGTCCTCACCCTGGATGCAGCACTTTGAGCTGTGCCCCAGCTGCCAGGGCCATGTTTGTTGGTGAGACTTCTACTCCTGCCTTCAAGAATGGGCTTGGAGCTGTATTGAGCTATTGGAGTTCCTAATTCCTGTTCACAAGGGAGTATCTGGGCTACAGAACACAGTGCCATTTCTGGCTACCAAGTGTTTAGCACTCAAAAACAACAGGACAGTTTGACAGCTTGCCACATTGTGCTATTCGGGTGGACTTGACTCTGGAAATAATACTTTTATTGCACAGTAAACTAATTCTACACATTCTGTGTCCAATAAAAATGGATGAGATAATATCTAAAAAACAAAAAGAATTTTACTTACATTGCTCTAGATTCATTCTTTTCTAGTTCTTAATCCACAGCTCTGATAAAAGCCTGCTTCTGGTATAAATCTGCATTCTGGAGGTAGCTTCAAGGTTTGGGTTTTGTTGGTTTTTTAAGCAAGTGAGGGAACTGGCATGTGAAAACAAAAAGCAATGGTGACACAATTTTTCTTTAAAAAGTAATACTGAATAGTTTTGGCAGACTGGAACTGTAAGAATAACAAGCAACATATTTGTGTGGTCAAATCAAGATGTGAAATTTTTCAAGAGTTTAACATTCAAGGTAGGTAATTTGTACTTAGTGTAAAAAAAAAAGGCTATTTTTTTATCTTGGTCAAGTGTTTCACTAGTTGGTAAAAATAACTTGCTAATATAATGATAATTTACACAGGTACTACAGAAAGTTATCTTTGACTGTTACATTCTCATTTTCTGTAAGTTAGGAACTTCCCTGAGAGATGAATTCCAGTTGGACATAAGATTAGCACCACTAGCAGAGGTTAATTAAATGAATTATTTATGCTGTTTCTTCCCATATTCTTAGCGAACTCGAGGTCCAATTCCACCCTTTGTTTTGCAGCACAGTGGGTTCAGTCCCACAGCTCTCAGCCCTCACTCTGTGCCTGTTTCTCTCTGTCGAACTCCCTGGCGATCTTTAGGGCGGTGCTGTTGAGTGACACCGATTGCATGTTGCAGATGATGGTGACAACGACCCCTCTGGGGGGTGCCACTGGCCAGGCACCCACAGCCTCGGGGTGCAGCTCTTCAGGCAGGATGAGGAGGACGCTGCTGGCCCCCACAGCACCCCCAGTGTGAGATGCATAGTGTCTCTGCTGTCTGCAGCAGCCACACTGTTGGTTTTTCTCCACCACGGCCCAAGCCATGGCGTATTTACCGTCCCTGTCCCACGACACTTCTGTTTTTGGCACTGGAGTCCACATCATGGCAACTGTGCTTGGCTTGAGGTACCCTGGGAGGAGTTTGCTGTTGTTGTTTTGAAATTGTCCAGCTTGATAACTGTACAGCAAGGCATTTCCAAATTTCAGGAGGTCACCTACTGATGACAGGAAGCCACCACCAGCCCACTTGTAAGAGTTGTCCACATATGGTGCATTTACCAGCCGTCCCTTTTTGTTGTAAATGTAACACCTGAAATGCAAGAAAATTCAATTTGTCATTCTCATATACTATGCACAATGATTTTAAGCTGCCCTACCTTAAAAGAGCAAGCTGAGCATGTATTAGCTCATTCTCGTGAACATTTAGAGGGTTTTTAAGACACATTTTTAAAATCTATTTTGTCGCAGACATTTCTCCACAAAAATCCTTTCTTTCAGATTTCTGCGTCTTCGAGAAGCCAGAAGCCTCTGAAGAGAAGGTAAACAATTATTATCAGCTGCTGAAGAATGCAACAGAGACACCTTAATTAGCTCATTTCCTATGTTTATAATTAAAAGCCAATCACCAGTGCAAGCTAGAAAACTGAATCCTTGAACACAACTTTGTTATAAATTCTTTTCTATCTATTCTTAGCTAGCCTAGCTGCTCTGCAAACCTCTCTCTATATTCTATTAGTATAGTCATAATGTATTATATATATTATCTTAATAAATCAAGCCTTCTGATCAAGAAACAAGATTCACCATCTCTCTATCACCAGCTGCGACCCACTCAAGCGCAGTAATACTATTTAGTGCAGAAAAATCAACAAGCAATTCAGACAGCAAAGCAAAAATTAAGGTGACTTCTTAGGTTAGAAGCTGAACTTCAATAAAAGTACTAATCCTGCTTAATCTTAGGATATACTAAGAATAAAGACAATATACAAATAAGAGATGTGACAGAGATAAATTAATCAGGCAACACAGATTTTTTTCTTAAATGCCTGTACTAGAAATGTTTAAAAGAACAAGGAATTCTACAACTGAGGCTTAGGTGACTGCTCCCAGACAGTAGTTCCCACTTATGGCTGACTTCCCCCCACTGCCCCATTATGGTTGCTGTACTCTAGAACAAAGCAAGGACCATTAAAATCTTGCATAACACAAATGTAGAAACTGCAAACCAGGGCTGCAGAATGAACTGCCAGCAACAATATAACAGAAATGCAGAAGAAATTGTGCTTTTGAAAGAAACAGTCCAATCATGACTTGGGTAATTTCATACAACATATGAAAAGGACTTGTTGAATAAATATATAACCCAAGGAATTTCAGCCTTTGGTCTTTTGACCAATTAAGATCTGTGGAGAGTTTATGAAAAGGAAAAACCCTACCTAGATTTCACTTGTGTTGGAAAGTTTTCTAACAAACTTCTGAATAACTTATAACACTGGAAGTCAGAGGTTGAAACAAAGGAAGAAAGATGAATGCTCCAGGATGCAAAACTGACAGTGATTTAGTATCCTGTTGTCCCCATAATGACAGCAGGTTTTTTTATCACAAAAAAACCCTGTTACAAAGACATTGACTTATATCTCTAAAAGATCTAGAACATGGATTTTTTAGCATTTGCCTGTTAGATAAATATAGTATGACCAAACCATTAAACAAACCTTAACACATCAGTACATTCTATTTTGAGGCATCAAGCTCCAATTTGTGGAAGCAAATCCATCAGCATCTCAGTTTTGCTTAACAGTAAATATCTATCAAAAGACACCCAAAAGAGCATCTCTCCCAACTCCTTGATCCCTCCCATATTTCAGTTTATAAAAGGATGAACATACACATGCTCTAAAAAATCTTGACTGAACAAGGTTGATAATTTATAAGAACATCACTATCATCTAGATGAGCCTCTGATCCTACATCCAGAGGGCCTCTGAAATTTTGCAAGCAAACTGAACATCAGCACAAAGCATCTTAGAACAGAGCAGTAAAGCTGTGCACACACTTTCAATATACACCTGTACTTATAAACATCAGCTACAACATATTTATCATTCTTTGAGAACATTTTAGAAGCCAAACTGTTTAAAAGTCTGAGTCTCATTTTCATGAGATTGTTACTGAAAACTACTTTGTTATTCAATAGAATTCTTGTCCCACACCAAAATTTAACAGGGGAGTCGATAATCAATTTCTGAGCGCAGACAGGAAATTCAATAAAATAAAACAAGAAACTCTAGCCTGATCCACTATATTGGAATGGATTATCCAGTGACAAAATTTATCTCAGCTTGTTGTTTTGTGGGTGTTGTTTGGGGTTTTTTTTGTAGATCTGGAGCAGTGGGGTGTGTTGGTTATTTTTTCCTATGTTAAATTAATTTTAAAATTAAATTGATGTTAAACAGAATTTTAATTCTGGTCAACATGCATACTAAAATTTGATTTATGAAAACACTGTGTTACTGTGAGACTATTACAATTCCATGGAACCCTTTAAATGCTAGTATATTAAGCAAGGTAAAGTAATTATATATTCCAACATAATTTCCTAGTTACTCCTTATTTAATTTGCATTTATGTGCTTACTTGTACCCAAGGTAAATGCAAACTTTGAAGTCACCCCTATTACTCCCCTCACCTCCCATATCCATACTTAGAACAAGAAATATTTATTTCTTATTCTGTAATTTTACATGCTAATTACAGAACATATACCATGGCATTGGAAGCAGCTACATGAGTAATGCTGAGGAATTCCCTTGTAAATTGTAATGTAAATGTAAAAAGTAATGTTGAGGTAACATACAACACTTCATTTAAATCTCTGGTAAAAGAAAAATCACACATTCTTAATTCAGGTGTCTTAATGAAGATGGAAAGGGGAACAGTTGTTGTGGAAAAAGCAGAGCTCCACCCCTGTGTACCTTGCTCTGTTGTATATCATTGCTTCATTGTCATCTAGGACAGTTGACAGCATATCCAAGTCACGAAACATTTTCAGCATATAATCTGTAAATTTCTGTCCTGAAGCTCTCTCCACAACAGCACTTAAGAGAGTAAAGCCATATGTTGAGTACAAGAACTGACTACCTTGAAGAAACACAGTGAGAAAGGGAAAAAACCCAGGTTAATTGCATGATGCTTAAATGGAATCATATGTAAATAAATAAATAAATAAATAAACAAATAAAACTATATACAGCAATTAATAATCAACTGTTGTTGATCCTGGCCTAGGAAATTCTGTACTGCAGCAGGCACACATCCTGCTAAGAGAACAGCACTAAAATCTCCCAGAGATCTCTGTGTACACTCAGGTTTCATGCCAAGGTGTCAATGCTGACATTTAACATCCTTTCCAGGAGATTTACCACATCAGGTCTAACAAGGATGTCTGGATTTGGAAAGCTGACACAAGCCATAAAATCACTGCTTAAAAGATGCTCAGCTACTGTGACTTGTTTTTGTGTCCATCCCCTGGAGAAGGGAAAACAACAGCAATACTCACATTTTTCAAGGGTATTCATCACTTTAAGCACAGTGTTTCTAGTTCTAGAATATCCCAAAAGATTATATGAACACAAGCATGTGTATTATTTAAGACAACTGAATTTATTTCCAAAAGTGTTTCATATTAAAAATCTCATTTTTGTACTAATGCCTTCTATGAAACATTTACATATTGAGCAACTGCTGAAGCGCCTACAGCTGAGACAGATCACTTATTTAAGTCAGCTCTCCAAGATTGTGTGTTTAACTTCACCCTCTTTCTACCCCCTCCTCCTTAAATGCACATTATTTACTGTTTATCAGCAATATATAGAATTTACCTTAACCTACCTCATTTAAAACTTACACCTGAAGCTCCTCAAAGTCCTCTCTAGACCTAATTTAAATAGTCCCACCAATAAATTACTTGAGTAATTCTGTGAGTATATGGGGGTTTTTTTAGATTTTTTTTTTTAGGTCTGATCTAGTGTCTCAGTAAAACATTTTGCTTTTTATTTCCTATCTAGAAGGCCCAGAACATGACTACAGCAAGTTGGTATCTGCTTACAAAATACTTTGTAGATACAAATTTGTTACCAGAATTATCTTCTGCTTCACCATTTATAAATCCACTGACTGGTATGTTTCAGAGCACTTACTGCATTACTTACTGCTCCTGGGAGAAAAGTCTTACACATAAATACTACATGACCAGATGGTTTGTGCAGAACAGACCAAATACTTCTCTGATGAGCTTTTAATGGGGCATGTGAAGAAAAACTAAAAAGGGAGGGAAGCAGAACAAACCAAAACACCCACACAAACACTCTTCACTGGACTCTACTACCATCATTACATGTCACACTATTTGAAACAAAACTCTCACCAGAAGAGCATATTTTAGTCTACATTAATAGAAACTCACCTGGTTTAAAGAATAAGGGATCATTTTTAAATATCTTCAGTGACTCAATCACACTTTCAAATTTTTCTTTCAGATAATACTCTTCCTGTTCAAACTCCTTGTCGTTCCTGCCAGGCTTTGAATTCCTGCTCTTTGTCTCACTATCATGTTCTTTCTTCTGTTTGACACAATCAGTGTTTTCAGTCCCTTTACCTTCTTTTGCTTTTTGTTCTTTATCCTGATGGGATTTTGTTAGCTTAAGTGCTCTGTTTGCCTTTTCCTTTTCTTCTTTTACTTTTGTAATATCTTTTTCATAGTGACGGATCCCACTCAAGTGTGAAACCAACTGTCTCGTGGTAATGGTGACCTAGGTGGAGAGGACAATGTGAGCTCTCTTCATTAAAAGACAAACAACAAATCACTGAAAAAGTAACATTCACCATGACAAAGAACAGACAAAGGTGCAAGACATTTTAAATATCACATATTAAATAGAGTATTAAAAAAAAAAAGGGGGGTGTATGTGGACTCACACTGATATAAAAGTGAAGATCCAAATATGCTTTTCTGAGCAGGAAATCTCAGTACTTGTGTCTAAATGATTTTGAGTGTTTTATAGGAATAGGTCCACACCAGACACCTGCACACAGATACCTACGCAGTGACAGGAACAAAAATTTTTTAAAACTCTTACCAACAAACAATTACATACCTTTTCACCCTCGTAGACCTTTTCTGGAAATTCAGGGACATATTTCTGCACTGGAGCATCTAAATCCAGCTTCCCCTCTTCCCACAGTTTAGCAACAGCCATCATGGTGAGACACTTGCTGATGCTGGCGATGCGCATGACGGTCTCAGGCTTGCACAGCACACGGTTCTCCACGTCAGCATAGCCCAAACCTGGCAGGAAACAAAACACTGCTAAGTCCTTGGCACATGCTGAATTCATTACATGCAATGAGTTAGATTTACTGGCTCTTGAAAATATTTTTTCCCCAGGTAAACTGAGATATGAAGCTTTGGAATATCCCAGCCCTGGCTTCAGTTCAGTCAGTAACATTTTACTGTAGCAGCAGCAGGTAATCAGAGTCCATTGGATTAGACAATGGCATCTCAAATTGATGATTAAGACTACAACAAACATAATGATAAAGGAGATTAAAGATTAAGCCAAAAATTACACTCCTGAGGTCAAATTTTCAGCATAAAAACCCAAAGAGACCAAAATCTAGACTGTAAAATAACTAACCAACAGTCATAAACACTCCTTTTACTGGTCTAAATTAATGGCTAAAGCAGTAAAGGGTCTTATTGTATCAATACAGAAACTGAGAGAGGAAATCACTCACAAATTTATTCCCATTACCTAAACTGTAAGGTTTCACAGAACCCAGGTGTTACTATGTTTCAACATCACTCAGTATAACTTCAATTAAAACACAGTTTAACAGTCTCTGTAACAGTGTTTTCCTATGTAACCAACCCACAAGTCTGGTAGCAAGAAATTGAATTAAAAGAGCATTTTCAAGCTGCCAAACCAGCCTTCAGTTTGAGAGAGGTTTGAAGGAAGTGCAAGTGATGCTGCAGCATAAAAGCAAGAAAATGCAGCAATGACATATTTGCAGTTTTCTGTACAAGATAGGCCTGCAAGCAACACACCTCTGTCTATATACAACTGTAGCCTAACAATGAACTGCTCAGGATATTAAACCACAAACTTTGACAAAGTACAAGAAATACAATAGATGACATGCCATTTGCCCAAGATCCTTTCTCTTACATAGCTGCTACTCAAGTGCCTGGTGCTTGTTAATGCAGGTGATGTTCTCCCAGTGAAAACACCTCCCAAACCTCACACCATCCCCATCAGCAAGAGAGCAGCTTCAGTGCTGTGGTCACAGAATACCTGCAACTCACACCTGACCCTGCTTTGCCCCCATGGAGAAGGGAGGAGGGGACCCAAACAACCCAGAACTGAGTGTTTTGACACTCATGAAAATGTTTCTGAGAACAGATCGACAATTTGATTGGTTTTTTAAAAACATCAAATGTCTACATTATATGAGGAATACTAACACACTCTACTTACACCCTGTGTAACCAGAAAAAACAACTGCAACTTCTGCAAGGAGGGCACCTGTTAAATCCCAGTGCCTTCCCAGTACACACCTCAGCCCACAAACAGGAGACAGGTCACCAAATGAGCTCTGATTCCTTTGACTGCTAAGGAAGTTCCTGTGGGGAGAACAGCTCTTTTCCTCCTACACCCAATGCTACCAGACCGCTGCACAGCTCTGTGCCCAGAGTACATTCAAAGGTTATTCTGAAAAATTACTGGAAGAAAGATTCTCCAATCTAACTGTTGAGACATACTAGCATATTATGGAAGTTAACTAATTATCAATTCCTGGAAATTATTGAAGTTTACCAAGGAAGGTGCCATTTGATACTCCCTAAGCACCCATTTCTGGTGACTGTCCAGAGATGGGAGATCAAGTAGACAAAATCCCAGGCTGATTAGCTTGTCTGAATTGTTCATTTTTCAGATGTTCATCAGTTCCTGACAGCATGCACAACTACTGCTCCCACATACTAACCTTCTGACCAGACTTCCTTGCCATCTACAGAAACTCCAACTAATATACCAGGGATTCCTGCTTCATCCTGCAAAAAACAAAATGGACAGAAGACATTTAGAAGGATATTTAAGATAAAAACCACCTCCTCCCAAGCTTTGAACTGAAAAAGCTACAAAACCCCTACAAATAAACCTGCTTATTGTTGTCAAATTATAATTGAAATTTTGTTATGTACCAGTTTGGTTGAACTGGTACAATCTGCTTTGCAAAGCTGACATTTTAACTCAGCTATTGGGAAAAGCATACCTAACAAGAATAGCAAGGTAATATTTTTGCTTTTATAATTCAATTAAATTACTGAATGGAACATGCAAGAGAAACAAATCATGACAGTTACTATGCAACTGGCAAACTGCATCACCTACTGGCAGGCAAGATTTCAAAAAAGCTTCGGCTGGATTTTCGAAGTAACTACAAGGTGCTTTTTAAACAGGATCACAGAATATCCTGAGTGGGAAGAGACCCACAAGGACCTTAGAGGCCAACGCCTGGCCCTGCCCAGGAGAGCTTCACCAGTCCCACCCTGAGCATGAGACCGCGGTTCAAACACTCCTGGAGCTCTGCCAGGCTTGAACCGTGCCCACTCACCTGGGGACCTGTTCACTGCCTGGCCACCCTCGGAGTAAAAAACTTTTCCTAATTCCCACCTAAACTTCTCCTGACATCATCTCCTGGTATTCCCTAGTCACAGAAAGCAGAGATCAGTGCCTGCCCCTGCGCTCCCCCTCAGAGGAAGCTGCAGTGAGGTCTCTCCGCCAGGCTGAGCCAAGTGCCCTCGGTAACTCCTGCCTCTCTTCCTACCGCCTTCGAGGCCCCCCTTGCTCTCAGATACCCCACACTGTGCCACACTTCCACACTCCCCCGTATCGAGCTGGCCTGAGCTGCGCCAGCCCCGCCAGCGGTCCCCCCTCAGCACCTTGATCCTCCGCACCAGGTCCCTGCTCCTCTCCACGGCCGCGCCGAAGCCCCGCGGCGGCGGCGGCTTCTCCTCCCGCCCGTTCTCCGGCTCGCCTCCCGCCGGGGCCGCCCGAACGCCCAGCGCCAGCCCCAGCGCCAGCCCCCAGCCCCAGGGCCGCGGCCCGGCCCCGTCGCCCCCTCCGCGGGCCGAGGGGAGCCGCCCGGGAGCCGCCGCCCGCCGCAGGGCCCGCGCCAGGCCCGCCATGGCCGGGGCGGACATGGCAGCGCCGGGCCGCAGGCACCGCCTCGCCGGGCCGAGCCCCGAGCGCATCGAGCGCCGCCGCCTCACGGAGCGGCGCGGCCGCGGCGGCGGGAACGGGCTCCGGGCAGGGACGGGCTGCACTCCATGGGCTCCGCTCCGGCAGGGACGGGCTCCGGGCAGGGACGGGCTCCGGGCAGGGACGGGCTGCACTCCACGGGCTCCGGACAGGGACGGGCTCCGGGCAGGGACGGGCTGCACTCCACGGGCTCTGCTCCGGCAGGGACGGGCTCCGCTCCGGCGGGGCCTGCGGCGGCTGGAGCACGGCAGCGCGGCTCGCCGCCTTCACCACGGGCTGCACACCGGGCACTCGCGCCGCTTCCCCGGGGCTCGGCGCGACTGGCCGGCCACGGAGAGAAACAGAATCACAGGAACGATGAGGTTGGAAAAGACCTCTGAGCTCAGCGAGCCCAGCCCGTGACCGAACACCTCCTATCAACTGGACCGCGGCACCAAGTGCAGCGTCCAGCCTTTCCTTGGACACCCCCAGGCTCGGTGACTCCCAACACCTTCCTGCTCAGTCTATTCCAATGCCAGTCTCTCAGTGAAGAAGTTCCTCCTAGTGTGAAAAATGTGTATTTTACGATTGGCTTTTCGCAAATATTAAAATGAATATTATATGCGTTGGGTTAGAAAGTAATGCTGTATTAATTCTCTTAAGTATTGTGTTAAATATAGTTTTAGGTTATAAAAAATGTTAAAATAGAAACTAGGCTATGTAGGATACTTCTTTTTGTAAAGAAAGGACTCGCAGTGAGATAGCAGCTACAGGACACCTGAATCTTTCAGAGAAAAATAATTTATTTCTCCATTATCAGAAGAAACGAACTTCTTCCTGCCTCGAAGGCGCTGTTAAGAGTCAGAGGAAGAAGCTGACAATGATCAGACAGAATCCTGAGTTTCAGTTCCAGAATCCTGGAATTTATGCATCATGTATGAGGTGTATGAATATGCAACAGGCTGTTGTGTTTAAGGGTTAATCCTTTGTTAACGGGGGTCCTTTTTCAGGTTCATGCTGCCCAGATAAAAGTACCTGGACATCCATAACTCTTTGTCTCTATTGTCTCATATTGTCCTAATTCAAATTGTCCAAATTATTATTACTCTAATTGTATTACTATTTTTATAACCATTTTATTACTATTAAACTTTTAAAATTTTAAAAACAAGTGATTGGCGTTTTTCAAACTAGTGCCTATCCTAAACCTCCCCTGGCATAGCTTAAGTCTGTGTCCTCTCATCCTGTCACCTGTGGTGTGGAAATAAAGTCAGACCCTCAGCTGGCTGTACCCTCCTGGTGTAGGGAGTTCTAGAGGGCAATAAGGTCTCCCAGAATCTCCTTTTCTCCAGGCTAAACACCCCCAGCTCCCTCATCTCACCAGATTTGTGCTCCAGACCTTTCCCCATCCCCATTGTCCCTCTTTGGACCCACTGCAGCCCCTCAGTGTCCTCTTGTCTTGAAGGGCACAGAACTGGACACAGCGCTTGAGAGGTGGCCTCAGCAGCACCAAGTACAGGGACTTAGAGCTGGTTCCTTTTGTTAACCAAAAGCCACCAGCTGTGTCCACAGGTGGTATTTGGCAAACTGAGCCAAACCCCTGTGAATCCTCCCCAAAAACTTATTTGAAAATAAAGTTTTTTGAAGCAAGCTCAGTACTACTCATTCCTCCTCCTGGTGGAGGTGAGGTTGTAACTCCTACCAGCATCAATGTGGCTCTGACAAAATAACCTGCTACTAACCAACACTTTCCTTGCTCTGATGCATAAGAAAAAGGTAGAGAAGGTAAAGAATACTTCAAGCCACAAAATAATTTCTTTATTTGGCATTCCCCAGCAAATGTTTGCAGAATCAAATGAAAAAAGCCAGCTGCTGAACATATGCCAGGCTGAAGTACAGCAAGCTAGGCTAACACCCAGATAAAACCTCTTAACTGCAAGATGACCATATTTGAACTAGGTTTGTCAAGAATTACTTACAGAAGCTGAATCTTCCAGGACTGGCTGTAGGGTCAGGTTTCAGCCTAGAACAGTGTGGATGGCACAGCTGGCACATGGAGAGTTCTAGAAAGACAGACTCCCCACTTCTGCTTACAAGTGTGGCTCACTTCTTTAAGGGGCTAACCTAGGGATTTCAATCTTCTTCATGTCTGAAGATCTCAAAAATGGCAGGATTTGGCAGAAAGTCAGGCCAGATAGCTTTCACGTGTGAGTCAAACGCAGACCAGCTGCTATCCTTTTCACTGCAGGCATTTATTGCTCATTAGTATTTTCTCAATAAAACTCCTCTGCTTATCACAGTACAACTTCACACCCAACTGGTACAAGATGATGCATTTCCTTTCTTGTAACTCATTTTCATGATGTTAAGCTGTCTCTGGAAGCATTTTTCAGCAGGATTCTCTGCATTCCTACATTAACCTGCTCAGCATGGACACTCTTTGCCATCACACTTTTGAGTGGGCCAGTAACAGAGCTTGCCATTTTTGTCTGATTGCCTTAATGAAGAGCTTTGTGCTAAGGCCAGTAGCACAAATTGGTCAATTGTTATCTGGTTTATTTTCCTCTAAACTTCTGGGTTTGCTAACTTTGAATTGTACAATGATTTGAGGATTTTCTACTCTTTTTCTACTGATAGCAATAGAAAATGAGGACAGCAAGCACTAGGCTTATCCAATTCTAATTTAACAAAAAAGACAATGTTTTTCTTCCATTCTTGTCCATCAGTGACTCAGAAGTACAGGCACAGAGTCTCAGCTGTAATTCATCTTCTTTATGTAACATAACCAGAAAAGTCAATCTGGAGACAGTGGAAAAATCTCCACATGGTTGGTTTAGTACTAAACCAGCTGATTTTCCTCCTGCTCTGCTATACTTGCTGGATTTGTGTTGAGATATGCCTTATTGAGATGATAAAGAGTGGTGTGAGACAATGGGTCTCTCAGCAAGGCAGGGCTGTGCTCACTCTCCTCCACTTGGGCCCAGTTCTGGTGTCTCACCACCAAGAATCCCTTAAGGTTTTAGATCTTCTAAGATGGGGAGGGATAGAATGTAAGAAAACAGTGCAGAAGGTAATCTCACCACTGAGGAGGTGCAGCTGTACTAATCACCAAAGGTTAGGAACAGAGAGGTGGGCAGCAGCTTCTGTGCTGTTCTGCAGGGCTGTAGCCCACCAGCAAAAGGCACAATATGCTCACTCTGCTGCTGATGGTCACCAGTTTGTGGGAACATCAGGCATTTGCAAATTGTGAGGCTTCATTGACATTTCCTAAAACATAACTCTTGGGGCGAAAAAAGAAATCAGGAATTTTGAAAACAACATCATCACTTCTATCACTTGCATTTCTGTAAATGCTTGTGTGGATTCTGATGTCTCAGCAATAATAACAGATGTTATTATGGCTGTTCCTGCTTGTAGGTCTGGACTTTGATCACATTATTTCTTGCTATGATGATCTTATTTGCTTTTCTAGCTCACTGACAAACTTTGCAGTGACACTCCCCTAAATGTAACCCTTCCATTGAAAAAATGGGTAAAGTTTTCAACAAATAACATGTAAGGTATGAAAGATAGAATACAAATGATCAATATCAGTATTCCCCTGATAAAGGGCTGGGCAGACCTGAAATCAGGAGCCCATCTCTGTTCTATTATACTTTTAAATGCCATTTGTAACTGCCCCAGACTGACCTTGTAGGACGAATGGGTAGGAAAGGGCTCTTAAAAATGAAGACAGTAGTAGTGTGAGGAAGCTCCTTTGTTTTCTTTTTTGGATTTATTGTGAAACAATGAAATGGTCCAATGGATTCCCATTATTCCAGCTGAATTCCCATTATTCCAGCTGGATTCCAATAATTAAAGACTAATTTCTGTAAAGATTTCTGGATCTAAAAGTGTTGAATCTAATGGAACATAATTAACAGAGAAGAGCTAAAGTTGTCAAAAAGGATTGTAATTTATATTTGTACTAGATAAAATGAAGAAAAACAGCAATTAAAAATACTATCTGTGTATATATGGATATGTGGAAAATTTATGTTGATGGAAAATGCAAAGAATGAAGGGATAACAATTACCTTGATCAAACCTGATGATTCTACTCTCAGCACAGGAAGGAAATAAAAGACCCAAATCCTTTCTGAATTAGAAAAGAAGATAAATAAAGAGAATATTAGCTGTAGAGAGAAATCAAGCTCTGCTTTCCCTCTCTTTTCAGAAGTAATTTCATTAATATGAGAACCAAGAGACAGAACTTTTATTTCCCTCTGGCTTGAAGCATTTGCACGGTAGATGGCAGTAAAAACCCTCACCCATTTAACAGGCTGCCAGCAAAGGGAGTGGTTCCACCGCAGGGGGAACTTCCTTGGTTGTCCCAGAGTTCCTGATCTCAGTCTCCTCACCCACATACATTTTTTTTGCTTGGTTTTGGTGAGTATAGCAGTCCTCAGAGTATTATTATTTGTCAAGTAAGGTAAGAGCAGCCTGCTCTCAGTGTATGTACGCTGCAGTAACAGAACCAATCTGCGCCTGTAACATTCTGTGCTGGGACAGTCAGAGCCAGCAAAAACCCAGGCATAAACCCCTAAAGGTGCAGAAATAAAGGCATACTCACAGCTCGAGTTTAACATTTAAATCTTCCCCAGGGTGTTTGGGGTGGTTTGGGTCTTTTCCACAAGCTCAGCTGGGACACATTAGTCAGGAACAAATCTTCAAGATATCTTACAAGAGAACCAAGAGAAAGAGCAGGATTAAAAGCAGTGGATCTACAGGCAGTGAAATCAACACATTTATCATCAGCTCTGCTTAATTTGCTTCATTTTTCTGTGTACTCAGGATGTACCACCTGGGCATGATATATTTTTAATGAAATAGAATATGCAAGTTTTATAGTGCCACACTGTTGCTGCCTTAGTTTCAAAAACTGCATGCAGTCTGACACAGTTCCTAAAAAAACAGGATGGGAGTTTGGAAAATATTTTGCATGTTAAAAAAAGGAATGCTGAAAAGACCATGCTGCGGTTACAGATCAGCCAAAGGGCACACACATTTATTTTTCTTCTTTGCAAAAGCATTGGTTTTAAAATTCCAGTTTTGCAGTGGTGATTTTCTCATAGTTTTAATTCAGGGCCTACTTGAAACTTTTTTGGACCCAGAGGAAAAATAATTTTCACCAGCTGAAAGTATGTAGTGAAGGAACATTTGTGAAATACATCAGTGTAAAAAAAGAGAAAACCACCACACATACACTCTTCTTCCAAAGAAAAGAAAACATGCAGATTTTTTTTTTCTGTTTTCCCTGAAGTTATTCTCCAGGTTGCAATCCATTCTGGTAGAAAACAGCACAGAGAGCACTGGACAATTTTGTGCCTGGGAATGTACTCACATTTATCATTAAAATTCAGTTGCTGTGTGTAACCTCTTTACCCTCTCTAGCTTTTCTCCCACTTACTGGGCAGAGGTACAAGGCACCACGGAAAATGATGGTGTGCATCACCACCCAGAGTGCCGGAAGCACCACACACCATCAGAGAGCTTCACTTTCCAGTTTATCTCTTTTCAGACTCAAACATGTTTCTAAACAAAGTAAGAGCCATGGAAGGTGTAAAACACCTGAAAGATTAAACATCTTAACAAGGAATTGTGAGGCTCATATGCCCAAAAATAGAATTACATGTGCAGGCACTTGGGAAAGCTTTCTGGCTTGCTCTAGAAAGAGCTCCTCTGTAGCCATGATATTTTATAGAAAATCCTTTCTTTAGGATTTTTCCTCCTGAGAAGCTGAGAGGCCTCAGGAACAAAATGTAAACAATGATTATCTGCTGCTGTGGAATGCAACAGGTGCATCTGTGATTGGTCTTGTGGTTGTTTCTAATTAATGGCCAATCACAGTCAGCTGGCTTGGACTCTGTCTGCGACAGAAGCTTTTGTTATCATTCCTTCTTTTTCTATTGTTAGCCAGCCTTCTGATGAAATCCTTTCTTCTATTCTTTCAGTATAGTTTTAATATATATATATATATATATCATAAAATAATAAATCAAGCCTTCTGAACATGGAGTCAGATCCTCGTCTCATCCCTCATCCTCAGACCCCTGTGAACACGGTCACACTCCTCACAGGGAGGTGATAACAACCTCTCTCCACCCTTTCTCCCCAAAATACAAAGCTTAATGAAATGAGCATGGCCCAGAGTCAAAGATGTGGCTGTGACAGGACAGATGTGAGCACTGACAGCCTGACACTTACTGGTGAGAGAAGTGGGCCAGGCACTGCATTCAGCCATCCTGAGGTGCCAGCACCAAGTGCCACCCCCACAGCAGGAGTCTCCAAGTCAGGAAGAAAGACAACAGGCACATTTGCTTGGAAAGATACAGCAGCAGAAGGAAAAAACGTGGTTCCAGATTTTCTGTGTGAATCTTCTGCTCTGTCTGAAGAATGCAGTCCTGATTTGCATTTACTGCACTTATCTGTTCTTCTAGACAGAAGACTCTGGATCCTGCTCAGTACCTTGTCCAGCAGTTTTTCCAAGCCATTCAACATTATTTGAAGCCCAAGCAGGTATTTTTACTGATATCAACTGCCACAAGCAAAAGGTTCTGTGCAGTTTATGCCAAATACTCACCCAGCTATAAATGCAGGCTGGTTGCCAGCCCATTTCCCACACATTTACTGCTCTGACCACCCATTCTCGTGTGCTTTCACCTACCTGTGCTGCAATTACACCTTCATTCTGCTTTGCAGACATGTTCTGTGCCACCAAAATTGCTCTTCGTGGGAAAGGAGTACAGATAGCTTGAGAAACTGCACAGGCCAGTAAAAAACAGGAAAAGGACTCTTATCAAATTAGTAACATCTCGGGTATTTGGGTGGAGGCATTTGGCACTGGGCTTGCATATTCTTATGGGACTGAGTCCATGAATACTACAAACTCCATTCCTTTGCTTCATATTTTTCTTCCCAAACTTAGATATATTTCAAAAGAGCCCCTCTAAAGATGTCTGATTACTATATGCTACACAAATTGCTAAGCAGGAATTTTACTTTATTCCATTTCCATACAGGATAAACCAAGTTAATGACATTTGCACAGGTTTATACTGCAATAGGATATTTGCAAAAACTAAAGGAGGTATTTCTTTTGTACCTTTGCAAGCAGGGCTGTGGGAAACAACTAAGAAAATTTAAAAAAAAAATTTGCTACTGAGGGAAGACAACTCCCTGGGATGAGTAACTTCTCTAATATGCCCTAATTGTAAGACAGTTCATGTCTCTTGTGACTTGGAGTAACTCATCAACTGCTTGAATTGGAAATCCTGTCATTTATTTCTTTTACCTTGAACACAACCAGGACCATTTCCTTGTTTTAGATGCTACTTGTACTTTCTGGTGCATAGCAATATCCATCACACACTTACAGTTGTGCCTCAGTGTGATTAACATGACTCAGTAGCACAGACTGACTACCTGCACACTCATCTCAGTGTCTGCCACCCAGCTTGGGCTCTTTTCATCCTTTCATCACCAATAGCAGCAATCTGCAGTGTGAAGACAAGCAAGATAAGGACACATCCATCAGAGGAGATCAAGGCTTGCTGGTGCTGGAAGGAGGCTGTGCTCTACTTAGTGGATGACAACATTTTTTCCAAGTGCTGTAACGAAAGCTAACAAGTTCCTACTCGACTTGGTGCCTGGAAAATTTAACCAACAGGTGTGGGTAAAAAAAACATTTTTTATGTGGGCTGTTGTGTTCTTCTAAATTCTCAGCCAGGGAAATTAAATAGAACCAAAGCTAAATCCCCATGTTGTCTGAGAAATACGTGTATAACTGATAAGTGACACACCTGATGTTAGACAGCAATGTCTTCATTATTGATTCACAGGCAAAACAGACTTGGGCAAAAGAGGAACTGGGAAAACAGATATTAGGGCTTTCTGGGTTTAAAGTAGCTTGAAAAGGGATTTCTGCCATCTCACACCTTTAATACAGTATGCAGATGTTCTATTCAGATTTTTAAAAAATTCTCAGCATCTCTGAATACAGTTTTCTCTAAAATTGAAATATAACATTGCACTGCTCACTGAGGGCAGCTGTTTGGTTTTTAAGCCTACATACCAAATGTCACAGCAGCTAAAGATCCAGCAGCTTTAACACAAGAGAGAACTTTTCATTGTGCAATGGTGATTAAAGCTCAATTCTGCAACACTGAGACTTTGCTCTAATGGAACTGTTTGTTTGACTAAGGCTTAGTCAAACAGGCAGGCCTGAGCTGTGTGTGCTCCATATGTGTGTATGGCCAGAGCTGTGTATGCACCTGGGTGGTTTGGGAAAATGATCTTTAAAACAACTTAGCTGAAATGGCACAAATCCCTTCACAATCTGCACCCAATTTAAACTTGGATTTTATAATTTTTCTTTAATTAAATCCAAATTGTCAATAGCTTGTGATTCACAAATATAATGGATCTAGAGCAAACCCTTGCTATCAGTCCTTTTGCCAGCTGCAGTGTTCCTACTGGAGGAGATGCAGAGGGAGGAGGCAATAACTTAATTGCTCAAAATGACAGTAATGTCTGCATCTCCTGCACACAGCCTCATAAGCTCATGTGCTTTTCATTCCAATTTATGACAGCAAGTCTCAGCACTGAGCACCTCCCATTGACTAACAGCCAGCTGGGGTGGTGAGCTGAGCTGTCTCTTGTATCCACAATCCTTCCCAGCAGTTGCTAATTTCCTGGAAATGCCTTGCTCTCAGATACAGCAGCATGTGAATGCAATGAAAGCACACACACATGTGCTGCACGTTTGCTACCTGCTGACAAGCAGCAAAAAATGGTGGGGGTTTGCCTTTTTTTTTTTTTTTTTTTTTTTTATGTTGTACTTCCCTGGTTAAGATAATTGAAAATGAAGTCCTAGCACAGAGAAATTTTACCCACATTCTGCCAGTGTGGCAAGAACTACTGAAAGGATTTTTACAGAAAAATTTCCTACATACTTTAAACCCAGACAAGGTTGACAAAGAATTCCTGTTACCTAGACCTTAGCAAACATCTTCCCCTGTGGCAAAGGAATGTGGTGACTGCATAGACATGTGGAGGCTGCAGGACCAGGACAAAACAAACACAGCAGCATTTAGAGGGGAGGATTCATCCCTCTGTAGATCATCTTTGTGTTCTCCATACCCTCCCAACTGGCCCTTAGCCCCCATGTGCAATTCTATCATCTTGTTTCCCTTCCTATTTTCTCACCTAATTCATGTTCCAGATTTTTTTTTTTCTGGAAAGCCTGCAGCAATTACATCACCCTTTTATCCTATTTCATGGTCTACATGTGTACAATAAAAAATAAGGAAGTAGCACTGCAATCCAGATTAAGTAGAAAGAAGTCTGGCAGGCTCTTCCTTGCTGGCTGCAAAAAACCATAATCCTGAAAGCAGAGGAAAGATTCTGAAGCATTTTCCCAGGCTATTTCTCCAAGTAATATTCTTGTCAAGAAAAACATAATAACCTATCCATTGGGCCTGCAAAGAAATGCTCTATTTTTAAACTGGAAACTCACACAGATCTCCATGTTAATATCAATACCAATGTGTCCCAAGTTAAAACAACTTACCAGAGCTTTGTAGTTGCTCCACCCTGATTATTCTTTCACCAGAGCTGCATAATTTTTTCCTCAGTGGCACAGCCAGCTATCACTAGGTGCAGCACTTGGCAGGTTTTAGCCAAGGAAACACTGTTTGCCATGAGCTTTGGCTGTGACAGACCATGTGAATTCTTGACATTTCTCTTTGTGTCTCAGGGCAAGAATGAAAACTACATCTAAGAAAGGAACAATCCCAAGAAGCAGATCATAGTCAGGCCCTGGAATAGAAGGCATTCAAAACACTTTGCTGGATCATGGCCTCAAACATACCAACCCTTTATACCCATCATCCATAAAGCTTGCTGTGAGGAACAGAGAAATACTCACAACCCTGCATGTCAGTGTGTTATGACATGTGCTTTTGGCAGCTGCAGCTGGGTCTGCAGGACTTGGGGTTTTTGTATGTCTTTGCTTTATTTCTTTAATGAAAAAGAGGCTGTTTAATCTCTGTCCAGCTATTCCTCAAACCAGCAAAGATAGAAGAAGCCAGTGCTGTGGTGTCCTTAAGGCCCACAATACTCAAATCCAAAATAATGTAGAGTGTGCTTTTATTTTGGTGCATTATGAGTCAGGAAACAACAAATGGAAAGGAGTGATGGGGTTTTATGTGTCTGTAAGATTTCTGTCTGCTTCTGTTTCCCATTGTTTCCATCTGGACTATCTGCACTGCTCATTAAGCTGCTGGCATTGAGGGGCATCCTGCATTTATGTAATTCTCAGCTGCAGCTTATGAACTGGCAAAGCTCTGACTTACAGAAAACTAGATGGGTTTGCAACTGAAGCCAAGGAGATGATGCAAACTTGTAGAGATTCTCTGTGCCTTGGGAAGAACACAACACACACTGAAGACAGTAAGTTATACAGCTTCCCTCCATTAAAAGAGCTATCGCTGTGTGCATTTTCAAAAAGTCCTCCATGAAGATAAAAGGCATTATCCTTGGTTCCTCCACTTTGACCTTTTTGCTGCAATTTCCACTTAATCTTTCACTGATGTTTCTGGTTTATTATTAAAAGAAGCCCACCCAGAGGAACACCTGAAGTAAAAAGTACTCTCTTTTTCTATGTGCTGAGTAATGTATAAAGAATTCCCTTCTTCAATTTTAAAATTTAGTTGACTAACCACTTTTTCTTTTTCTGACACTGAAGAACATTCTAGCAGTGAGTGGCAGCCCAGTGTAATAGATATTCCTGTGATATTAACAGTGTAGTGAAGTTTGACAACCCAGATTTTGAGTAGCATTTAATACACAAAATACTTACAGACCCAGAGCTGAGGCAGTGCTCTACAGGTGCAGCTTACTGGCTTTAGCCTTGCTTCCTAATCAAAGTTCCTGTTCTTTCTTATCTCTCAGCCATTCAATAACTCTGGAGTGAACTGATTGACCACACAGAACTCTAAAAGATAAAATACATTTCTGCAAGCTTTGTGAACATAAGGAACCATTAAGATAGAACAGGCCTCTGAGGGTCATGATGGAAGGAAAGCACACCCTGCAGCAGGGCCTTGTACATTATTTGGTATTCTGATGCCAAATACTCCAAGAGGGAGCAGGAGACAACAAAACTGTCTCCATATCTGGAAAACAACTAATTCCAAGTTTGCAGCCAACCATGAGATAGGAATCTGCAAGAAGGCAGGTTTTGCCAGTTCTGGTGCTCTCAGAACTACTCATTTCATTGAGAGAGGTCAGCTCACAAACCAAACCAGACAATTACAGAGCATGGCTGCACAATTAGGATACATTTCAGACTGCCAAATATTTTTCTGGATCAAAAGAAAGGGTGAGTAACTCTCCAAACCAGGACGTACATCTTGAGGAATGCTGAACAATGCAGGGTTCTGTGAGTTAACAAATTTTTAGTTAAAATACCAAAGTAGCTGCAAATGTGCTAGAATGGGGTTAAATCAAGGCTCAGCTTGTTTTTACAAGCTGAGTGAAGCTTTGTAGTGTAGCTTCACTGACTTTTGTCTGATTAGACACCCCATGAGGGGCAGTAGCTTATGAGATATGGTAAAAACAATTTTCCTGCTCCAGCAAATATGCTCTTATTTGTATTTATGTGTCTGTTGCTAGTCAGCAAAAAGCCACTTGGTGAGATTCATCATTATCATGTTCACTGCTCCATTCAGCTCTCCCTGAAACTGGAAAGCTTTTACTTACCCATTATGAAGCTTTATGGATTCATCTGCAAAGTGCACTTTGGGGAAGTCTAGCCTGCCAACAGATTTTTTTCAGATTAATTCTTATCTCCTTGCTTCACATGCTTGCCCTATTAATGGTGACATGACACCAGTAAGAGATATGAAAACCACAGCCTTCTCATATCCTTACACACAGGGGGAGCTGAACTCAGATTCCCCCAACCACAAGGCAGTTTGTGGTCTCCTGAAAAGCAATATAAGCAGCAAACCAAGGGTGTGACCTCACTCAGAGCCATTGTTTAGGACCCAAGCACATCCCAAGGGCCCATGGCAGCAGTGCAGGGGGGCTGGCAGCACACCCAGCTGGGTCAGACTCACAGCCCAGGGCCAAGAGCTCCTCAGCTCCACTCCTGCACAGCCTCTGCCTCTCTGGGTGGCCCTGGGCCCCACACCACAAACAATTCCCAGCACAGACTTTGCAATGGGAAACCCTCCTGACTCCAGCAGCACCAGGGGAAGCCACACAGGGATGGCGATTTGAACTCTTAGATTTCAACTACCTCACACTTCATCCTTGTGCTAAGCAAGGAAGCAATAAGAGATTAGAGTGACTTACCTCAGCACTTTGTGGTTGGAATTTTATCTGTCAGTCTCCAGTTCAAGCTAAGGCCTTGTAACATGTATTTTGCTTCCCAAAAACACAAGAGAAACATGAAGCCAGGGATTTCATCCTTTCTACTTAGGATGACTTTGCAGCAGTCAATAAATCACACAAAAACTTGTAATGTTACCAAGTTCCTCCCTTTAAAACATAATAAAAAAACCCTCCAGGCTCATACCAGTACATCTTCCCTCTCTGACTCCCACTTAACCTGAAATTATTGTGTATTACTTTACCCCCTCACCAGCTTACACCAGGGGCTGATAAAGCCATCTGTTTTCAGTGCCTTGCTAAGGGCCCACTAATGGAAATTCTTTGGTGATCTGGAAGGTGTCTGTACCTGTCTCCTACCAAGCTCCTTGCTGCTAGAGGGATGGACAGCATCTGCTTTCAGCAATATACTACAGAAAAAGAAGGAAAAAAAAAATTATTTTTCAAGTCTTGAACCTGCCTATTGACAGGCCTAACAATTCAAATAAAGACACCTACATATATAGAAATTAGCAACCAGAAGTGAAAAGTTGAGTGGAAGTACCTCTTGTGAACACAAAACATGATTTTCTAAGGTTTATTCATTGTATTAAAGTAAATTAGCACTTATTACCAGGTAAGATATACAAATAGATGGTAATGCTTCCAAGAGCATTTCCCAAAGAGCTCTGCAACGGTCTTACCAAAACCATTTTGGTCAATGATGAGTAATTCTGGAAAGTTCTACCCTCTGCTATGGGGTGATTGCCTCCTGCACAGAGCTGGGCATGTAGTGAAGTGACAGGGACAGGCTCCTGCAGTGTGGCCCCCAAAGGGTCCCTCTGAGCAGCTGCACATCCACATCTGTCCACAGCACCCCATTTCCATACCTGGGCCTAACAACACAGCAAAGACCCAGAGCCAGCGTGTTACCAGTGATCCACACCATGAGAGACACTGCACAATGCACAGGAAACTGATGTGATGAGAAACAAACCACAAGAGGACAAGATTTACAAAATGTCCTAAAATGTGCATTTTATTTCATATCATTATACAATGTTTACATACAGGTATACTTTTAAGACTGCTCAAAGAAAGTGTGAAAAAAGTGAGGCAAGTATCAGTTTAAAAATTCCACCCCTACTCCAAACCCCCACAAATAAAATACATTTTAACACAATCTCTTCCAAATTAATGTTTTGTCCTGAATTTATTGAATCTTTCATTTCAACATGAAAAATACAATCGAATGAAAACTCAAGGTGAAATGCTGACCTACACTTCTGTATTGAGTTGCAAGAATACAATTTAAAACCTTCAGAAGCCTTCACTTGTCTCCACTGCTTATATATCTTCGTTATAATGAATTAGAAGGCACAGAAAGTCCAAATTCTCACAGACCAGTCAAGTTCTGATAAAAATAAATTACTGTGCTGGACATCTCCTGACTTGTCTGATATCAAACAAAAGACTTCAAGTAGAACCTTTTGTTCAAAATAGCACCATTTCCACCTGATCTCTCTGGAACACGCATCATTCTTCTTGTGTAAAGACTGTAGTTGGCACTTGAGGTGGGACACTTTCTGCCACAGCCAGGATTCTTCAAAGACTAAGCAAGTGCTGAATTGCATACCAAATTGCTGAACTCTCTACAAAGTGTAGGTAACATTTTTGTTGGGAAATGGCACGTTTAAACCATAATGTAATGTCATTTAACCCGCATATGGCTTGCCCATTTTGGTGTTTCCCTGACCCCTGCTCCATAATTTAGCAGATGTTCTTGTGACTGGTGAAAATAAAATAAAGACATGTTTATGGGGCTTCACGGCAAGCAGGTGTAAAAATAAACAAACAAATAGTGTGGTTGCCACTAAGAAGGTTTTCACATGTTGTTTAACTCCTGTAAAGTTTGATCCAGCATCTGATGCATATTAAGGTTTTCTTCTTTGGCATGCGCCACTTTCTCTGTTGTGGGATTAGAAAATTAAAACATGAATAGCAGTTCTTTGGAGGCACTGAACATGAAGGCATGCAATCATCATTTCTCTCAGAGGGTTTAGAAAGTTAAGAAATGTGCATGCTCATAAATATCAATGTTTCCAGATAACACAACTAGAGAGAATTCCAAATTAATAAAACAAACAGCAAGTAATGCAAGTTTGGAACTGTTCACAGCTGCATTTGTTAAGGAAATGCACTGCCAACAGAGACACAATGCTCTGGAAACTCTTTGCTTATAGGTGAGATAAAAAAGCAGCTTTTTTTTTTCTTTTTTTTAAGTAGGCAATTAAGAAAATAAGTTCTTTGCAGCTACACAATTAATGGTTTCATAGATTTCAAAAACACAAAGAACAAAAAAATTAAAACTATTTTAGTTTTCAGTGAAGTGACCTTTAAGAAATTTATTTCTTCTAGAAAATAAATTAACTCTAAGTTAGTAGCCTTATGCTGCATGCACACTTTTATAGGACAATCACTTAACACACATAGTTAATACAATAAATGAGCATAATGTTCTGGTGGTGCATCCCACCAGGATCCAGTAATAGTAACTTCACACTATGCAAGCATACCTTTAACTCATTGGGTATTGTCAGATGGAGCTCCCATTCTTTTTTTTTATTAATGTCAAATACAAGCCAAATTCATAGTAAGGCAAAATTATTTTATCAAAGTCTCCAGACAAAACAGCTGTAGTATCCTTTAAGTTGGTTTTGAAATACAGAAATATGGATTCTAGTGAATATTTTTTTCTCACTGTGGTAAAAATCTTAGGGCCAATTAATGTTGGATAAAGTGAGTGCCTTTCTGCAACACAGGCTGTTACTTTTTGCATACTGTTAGTGAAATGCTGTAGCTCTTAAGTAGAAAGAAACTACTGCACAGCAGAAGAGCTTAGTGCTCCTCCAAAATAGGTGTGCAGACACATAATGAAAAGCCTCATCCAGAAGAAGCATTTCCAGATTTTCCCAAGAGAATTTCTTTCATTAATTTACCACAGAATTAACAGGAAAAAAATCCATTTCTAAGTTTCTTGCTTCTTTCTACAATTACTAATTCATTTTTAAAGGAAATTTGGAAGGAGGTGGTTTCAAACAAGGTAACAACATAGTCCCACTAAAGTTTAATCCTCATTCAATGCCAGTTTTAGTTCATTAGTTAGGCGACTGTTTTGCTCAAGTTGCTGGTAGAGTTGGTCTGTACAGGCAGCAAGCAGGTTAGAAGAGAAAAAAAGAGGCAGAATGAAGACAGATTAGACAGAGAAAACAGTTAAATAAGAGTTACTAAAGAAACTGGTCACATGACAGACAGTTCAGTAACATAGAGAGAAACATTTTACCTCTGTTTCTAGAACTCTAGCAATAGCTGCTGCAAGGAACAGCTATTGTACATAGCAAGAACTGGCTAAGAATCCTGTTGTGGGGAACAGCTGTGAGACAAAACTGCAATAGAAATGGAAGAACTGCAGCTATACTCCTAATAGTACTAACTCTTACTTTACTCTTCTGTACAGTGTGTGAATTTGTTTTATTGAGTGCCATTTTTCTTTGCAAGCTATTTAAAGTGTAGTGGAACCTCATCTGCCAGTAGATAGAAGGCAACTGCACCACAGCCAGCATAAGTAACAGCAGGAGAGATGCCAGTAGGCAGCCACCACCAGGTCTGCCTCAGCCCACACTCCTTTCCTAGCAAGTCTGATGGGCTGAAATGTTATTTTTGATAGGTAAATATTACTGCTGTTACTGGAATCCACACATTTTGATACCTTCAAGTTGCTGAGTTTTATTTTGTACGAAAACAGACTCACATTTGGTGAAAATGAAAAGGAAGGATGAACACTTTGCTCAAAAAAAGCAAACAGAGAGGACAATTTGTGCTGGAACAGAACAGCCACAGCCATGTTGTGACAGCACATAAAGTGAGAGTTCTCTGCAGAGTGAAAAAAATGTTCCACAATGGCTTTTGACTATCTTGTGCTCTCAAATTGTTCATGCCCTTCTCAATAACTGCACTCCTGACCTCTTGATCCCAGATTATTCCCCTGCAGGAAATGACTGTTTCTGACTGTTCCACAAGCTGCCTAACAGCTTCCACAGGAATCCCCTTTCCCTGCAGGCACTGGACACAGCAAAGGCAAAGCTGTGCAGTGAGCTGCTCTGCAGGACGTGCTTGCATGGTGAGCAACTCCTCCCAGCTTCCTCCCCAGCCAGCTCAGCAAAGCCAGGGCATTTCACAGCTCTGATCCTGCACCAGTGACAAATGGATCTTGTCCCTCTCACCATGATAATGCCACATATACAAAAAAAAAGCAAAACCTTACAGTAACTAAAATTTCACTTTGTCTAGCAAAATGTATGTAGCTGTTATTCAAAAATGAATCATGTGAAATTACTCTTATTATCATCAGAGCAATCTCCTCTCTGACTGAGGCAGAGATTTACAGTATTTCTCGACTTCCAAAACAACTAAATCCCCCAGCAAAGCAGGGAAAGCACTTCCCAAGAGTACAGTGAGCCCTGGATTCCCATGGGCCATGTGTCCATGTGCTCCAGAGGCAGAGGCTGGCTCTGCAGGAGCCCCAGCAGCCAAGCAGAGTCAGCAAAGCTCAAAGCAGAGCCCAGAGCCAGCCCTGCACCCCTGGGAAGAAGCCTCAGGCACAAAAGCAGCCAGACATGGTACAATACCACAAGTGAGGGTGACACGAGTGCTGAGCCACAACAGCTCCCTGCACTGAGGATCAGAGCAGGAGGAACTCTGCATGCAGCTTCCTGGGGCTCTACACTGCACTGCTCACTTCCAGTGCTCTGTCCAGCAATCTGCCATCCCTCAGTGCAGAGCTGATCATGTGTGACTGACACAAAAGGCAAAATTTTAATACTGATGTTTAAAATCACTATGTTAAAAATTGACAGGTTCCTACAGTGGATTTTGCCTTTTTTGTTTACTTTTCTTAAGAAACACCAGTACTGCAAGGAATTGAGTCGACAAAAAACTCTGCTAAAACAATGAACCAAAACACAATAAATTAAGTAGCTGGAGTTGCTGTAGCATATTTTACTCTGGCTCAGATGACAAGTTACAGTTGATCCCCTGCTCCTGCATTTGTGAAGTTATTAGCCTCAGTCATTTTACAAATGCTCATTCCATTATATTTGGTTAACTTTTATATAACCCATTCTATCTGGTTACCCTTCACACACAGCCACTTACTGTGGCACTTGAGGAGTGGTAAGTTACTGAACTTTATTACTTGAACTGTGTGTGATTGCTGATTTGTAGCCTGTATTTGGGGTTCTGTCCCCAGCCAGCAACATCAGGATGTGTCAGAGGTAGAGAACTGGGATATGCCAAAGTTATCCAAGAATGGCAGGCCAGGAAGGGCATGCATCCATCCCAAGCCTTATTGGGAAAACAAGTTTTGAGGAGGGGAGAAAATCTACTTTAGACTGCACTGTTGAATAATCTTGAAGCTGAACAAGAAAGAGACATTTACATTATTCTAAAAGTTAAAAACTACAGTTCAGCTATGGTATAATGAATTTATTTAGCTTTGGTGACTTAGGAACTTTAGCAATATATAAAGTATCACCAGAAATCAATCTGGTTTTCGGTTCCATGTGAACTGGAAAATAACTTCTTTCACTGTGATGTAAATAAAGTTAAAATAAGGCAATAAACACCCTAGTTGCAAATAACAATACAAAAAGATCACAAGATGTCAGTATTTAATGCTTCATCCTTAATCAGACAGTGACAAATCAGCAGAAACCTGAAATCCATGATGTTCCACTTTGCAGCAGAGTAATTTCATTAACAGCATAATCACTAGAATTTTCCTACTCCAGCTTTGAAACATTTCTCATCAGTCTGCAATTCAAACTCACAAGTCTGAACTAAGCACAAGTGGAAAGCTACTGAAACCTCCCCAATGAACTTCCAATACTATCATGCCACTCAAGAAAAATATATTGTAAAAACCCCAGAATGTTAGCAAGCATCATCTTTGCGGAATAACTGAGGTGTGAAAGAGGGAAAACTTTTTTTGCAAGACATTTCAAGGATTATTTTTGGGTGAAAAAAAATAATTTAAAGTTTATGATGCTGCCTCTTTAAATCTGTTTCAAATATATAAGTTAATGAACAAAGACATTTAAATAGAGATAAGAAGTCTTCAGCATAAAGCTAGGAAAAGATTTCAGGCTTTAAAGTGAAAAATCTGGTTACATCAAGGATGTAACTGCTCCCTCAGCCAGGCTCCCACGACCAATGACCCCAAGGAAGTTGTGACCTTGCAAATTTTGTCCTAACAATAACAACTGGAAGAGTTCCTATTACATCTATTTGTCATTTTATCTGCAGCAGAGTTTGAGAAAAACTAAGATAATAACTGGTCAGTTTTCACACACTGCACTTGCTGGCTTGGCATTGTCAATGTTCAGGCAAAAGTGTTTTCAGCTAAAAAATGAAAACACCAAAAAATGAAATCCCTAATGGCATAAAAGCGCAACTTTTATTAATAACTTAAATAGTTACTTAAATAAATAAAAGGCAAAGGAATAGCAAAAGGGATACAGCTGGGATATTTATTTTACATTGAGAAATGTAGTTTCTGTACAGCAGAGCACAAACAGAGCATGTTCTGAGACAGGTGATAGAGAAAGAGTCAACTAAGCTAGAAGACAGGACAATGAGCCCATGAAACATCCAAAGCTTGGAAAGATGTTTTATCCAACCCGATGAAGATGTCTTTGGAGAACTGAAGCAAAGAAAATTATCTGCATGAAAAGAAAAAGTGAGATAAGGTAGAAAATGAAAAAAGGTGCAGAAAGACTTTCAAAAAAGCAGTAATGGCACAGCAGAGCCCAGCATGCTGAGATGACTATGCTAGAGAAACAGCACACCATGCTGGGACTGGAATGATACAGTCATGTCCTCATATACCAGTAGACTACAATTTTAAATCTGTTTTCCACTTAGAAATATCCCAAATTGAAGAAATATTGTAATCTCTGTATAAAGAGGAGGAAAAAAGAAATCCATTTGCTTGATAAGCCACTAAGCAAAACCATATGTTGGGGAGGAATTTGAAAACAAAAGAATCAAAGCATACAAAGCAGGCAACATGAGACCTCTACCTAAAATGTTGGTAGAGAGAAGGAGGAAAGTAATGAACAGACATGGGGACAAAAACAACAAGAAGAAAAAAACATTTAAAATATGAGTGCAAACAAAATAGGTTTCAAGCTCAAAGACATAAGCAAACCTTATGTCCTGTTGAAAGCATGCCTGGGTTTCCAAAAGGGAATGCTGGGACTAAACATCGCTAAACCTCCTAAGCACTTGAGAGCCAGAGCTCTTGCCCTGTCCCATGTCAGCTGCAGTGTCCATGCATGGGAAGGTGGAGGTGGCACAGCTGACCTCTGTTCAGAGTCACTTTGTGTCAAACTCTGCACTGAGCAGTCACAGCTGCTGACTCTTCTACTTTCCTGCCACTCTTTATTTTTCTCCTTATGACTAAAGTTGGTATTACCACATTTTTGGTGTATGCAAATAAAATTACTACTGCTACCCAGAAGAAACCTACAAATTGTTGCCTTTATGGGTTTAAATGACAAGGCATTTTCAATCCATTTCCACACATGGAATTCAGTGATAACAGCTGAAATTTTCAGAGCAGTTATGAAAATTTAGATAAACACTTTCTACTGTCATTAACAGAGAATACAGCTAAATCTAAATTTCTCTGACATTTTTGCAGGAACTTTGCCAGAGCAAAAATTGTGACAGCAGGCAAAGGAATACACTCTGAATGCAACACATACCACAGCAATTTTCTTTGGTAAAACAAACATGATGTGCCTGGTAGATAATGTTTGAACAGAGGTGAACTGAAAGGATAAACACAGAGCTACAAACAAAGGGCAACCACAAGACACAAGGATTGCAGACACAGAATCAAAAAAGTAACCACAAGCTTACAAAATCACCATGAGTATTTACCAGGCTTGGCACAACACTCACCCACACTTTGCCAGGGTAAAGCAATTGTTCATGGTATTTTGTACACCTATTGTCTCTAAAGGAAAGCATCTCCCACTACACAGGGAGCATCATTTCACAAGGGCGGAAGTGCGCAATCAGTGAGGGCAGGGAAGCAGCAGCAGGCACAGGCTGGGAGGACATTTACATGGAAGTCATATCATTGAGAGCGTGGTCCAGCTCCTCACTGATGGCTTTGTACTTCAGTTTCTGAGCATAGAGCTCATCTGGTGTTCCCCCAGCAAAAGCAGAGGTGTGCAAGGAAATGGAGCAGGGTCGTGGGATGGAAGGTGAGGTGGTGAATTGGGGATACCATCCAGAAGCCATAGGAAATGGGAAGAGTGCACAGAAAGAAGTGTTGTGACAGACAAAATGAAACAAAATTAGAGAAGAATAAAAGAAAGAAAATAGTGAACAGTTCTATGCAAGAAAATAGTGAACAGTTTTATGCAACAAGTTCATTAACTGCACTGCCAACAGGGTAACCTGTGATATACAGAAAACCAAGAAAAAAGAATACAAAAGAATACAAAATACAAAAATCCATGTTTCAGTGTCATGGATTTTTGTTTTAATGCTTTTTTGTTTTAATCAAGAGAAAACACAGGAGCTAGGTAGAAAAGATCCAAAAATGGGGCTCAAGAAGGACATTACCATTTTCTACCATTTTTTTTTAAACCACTCTGGCTTGTGTGATTTTAAACTCAGCTTCTTACGGCAATTTTTGTTCCTTCTAAACACTTATCTTTCTTCTCTGCTTCCTTCCTGAGTCAGGGATCATAAATTTTCAGCAGCTACTTAGGCATTTCATCACCTTCATGCAGAATCCAGCCTGCCACACCATGCAATTTAGCTTCTTCAAATCCTACACTTAGTGTAATGCCTCTAAATAGCAAACTCCACAGAACTTCAAATTACAAAGTCCTACTGAATTGTTTTCTCCAGAGGCAGAAAGCACATTCTACTACTCTGATGCAATTCTGGCAGATTTATCAAAACCTTACAAACAAACCTCTGAAGTTGAATAATCCTTCTGATTATGTATACAATCTATTAGCTTTACCAAAACCCAATAATGGGTCTACGTCATAAAATGCCTGCCCCAACCCACACTTAACACAGTAATAAATTAGGTTAGCTTGCTACATTCCTAACTATTGCAAACATAATGCAACTCTTCATCAGCTCTTTACTAAGATGATAATAACACTTGTCACCTGATCATTTACCCTGTAACATTTATATACTTCCATATAGAAGAGTATAAAGCAAAAAAATGGAAGGAGTCTTGAGAACATAAGAGAAAAAGCAACAGGCAAGAGCAAAACACTGTTCACCTGAAGCATTTAAGATATCAATACACTTCATTTAGAAAACATTTTGTCTACTCTTTAGGCAGACCCATTTATAAAAGCAGGACAAGTCAGCCCAGTAGAATTGGGTAATAAAAAAAAAAGCAATAAAAACCCTCACACAAGAGAAGAATAAGAGATATGTATTTCCACAGGAAGTAGAAAAACAGCCCCACATACCTTCTAGGTCATCAATGCTCTTCTCCAGCTTGGTTACTGACCTCTCAGCAAACTCAGCACGGGTCTCAGCCTGCAGTCAGGACAAATACAGACTACTTTAGGAAACACACACAGTGCTTAGGAGTAGAAAAGAAATAATTCAAGTGAGGAAAAAAGCACTGTGAGAAGAGGCAAATAATAAGGCTAATATAAACTAATTTCTAGGGGAGATATTTAACAGTAAACTTTTTCCAAAATGGTATGCTCATCCTTGCACCATCAAAGTAGTGTTTGTACTAAAAGAATCAAAGGTGCACTGGAAAATATGTTGCAAAGAACAGCTCTCATTTTACCTCCTTCAGTTTGTCAGTCAGAACTTTAATCTCCTCTTCATACTTGTCTTCTTTCTGTGAGTACTGTAATTAGAAAGAGGATCACTGGTATTAGATGGGTATTCTAAATATACCCAACAAAACCCCACCTTGAAACTCTTGTAACAGATTATCTGTACACAAGAAATTGTTATAGGTAAAACAAAATTAATTCCACTTGGAAGGCTGTGGTAATATGGTTTATTACAAGAGTCAAACTTCCCTTGAGTTACATTCCAGTGCAATATGGTGGGAACTTTGAGAAGAAATTAGTACTACAGTTTTAAAGAGGAATGTCTTCTGGAGAAACTTAATGTTAGTGCACAGTGCCATTCTGAGGACATTCTATAATTAACACTTAATCCTGTCAGAATACTCAACAGAACCAATGTGGCCAAATAATACTGACCTATTTGGAATTACAGGATATGCTATGTATGGAATTGAGTAATAAATCCAAATGCCTCTACTGACAGCAGCCCTGAAGAAATGCTGCTAAGTGATTGGCATACAAAGAAAACCCCACAGGCCAGCTGACAGTGTAAGGGACACATTCTCACAGAAGTCTCTAGCCTACCTTCTCAGCCTGAGCCTCCAGCGACTTCAGGTTGTTGGTCACAGTTTTCAACTCCTCTTCAAGCTCAGCACATTTGCTGTTATTTCGGAGGTAAGGCAGGAAAGGGGAGGATGGAAGATTCAGTCAAGCAAAAGAAATAGGAGAAAATAGGGGGAAAAGATAGAGAAAAATGAAAACCATTACAGGGCAAAAGAACGGCCTCAAAAGCAGCTGATCCATCACAGACTGAAAGCAGCTCTTTGTGATGCCAAATACCAGTTCAAGTGCACATTAAGACAATGACCAGACAGAAATTTATCTACAGCTCTTGGCTTACACAGAAACATTTACAGAGCTTTTACACGTGAGACAGTTCAGCTTCTTTTGGCTGCACAGGAGATCAGTTTTAAAGATAAAAATCAATAAACAAAAAAGAGACCAAAGAAAACCACCAAAGCGAGATGCAAAGAGAGAGTAAAGAGCATAGCAAGGACTTATTTGTTACTACTGAGTGAGCTAACTGGCTATGGAAGCTGAAACACTTGGGTTGCAGTTAAACCTAAAAACTGTTTATTAGTATCAGTACCTTATCCTCTGCAGCCATTAATGCTTTCAAGGTTTGATCCATTATTCTTAACTGTTCTTCCAGCTGTCGGACTTGGCTGTTAGTGAACACATGAAATGCACAAAAGCCATTCACAAAATCAGTGTGCAGGTACAGCATGCAGTGACAAAACACGCGCACACACATAGAACACATTTACTTTGGCACCGACCATTTATCTCACCATTACAGTAAATGAGCAAAACATAGCTTGGAGCTGAACACACAGTGTGCTGCCAACATTTCATGCAGTTACAGTTCTCTTCTAGCACCTCACACAGATCCCAGGGCAGGTCCACACTTACCTTTCTGATAGCTCAGCACGCTCCTCAGCGCGCTCCAGGTCGCTCTCAATGATCACCAGCTTACGAGCCACCTGCAAGGACAGGCAAGGCACAATCAGGGATGTTATGTTGCTGCACTGCACCTCACCTGCTTCTAGAACCTACAAAGCAGGAGGCCAGGCCTCTTCATTTCTTGGTCAACACATGAGTTTAGATGATGTGATATCTTCATTATTCATTTGAGACTTAGTTATTGACATTTTTCAAGGCCTCCCTTTCATTCACCAGAGCGTAACTGGTGAATGAAAGATCACCAGTTTAGTGAAAGATCTAAGCTCAGATCTCCTGTCACCTTGTCCCTTGAGCTATCTGAGTGCCTGATTTTCCTTCCATAGCTGTGGAGAGGGGTGTTTGTGATCTTTTGAACTTAAAAGGCAAAAGAGAAAAACAAAAATTCCAGGCCCAGCCTCATGGGCTTCAGAGAGAGATGACCTGCACTCAAAGACTGACCTCTTCATACTTGCGGTCAGCCTCTTCAGCAATGTGCTTGGCCTCTTTGAGCTGGATCTCCTGGATTTCCATCTTCTCTTCATCCTTCTGGGCCCTGTTTTCAATGACCTTCATTCCTCTGAAAAACGTGAAAAACAGGAAATGCAAGGTTCAGGGTTTGCCAGTTTATCTCCAGCTCTGCTCCTTGTGGTATGTGACTTTCAGACGGTGGTATTCAGGTGAGTGAAGCACATCAGACACATGAGTCCTCACACCATAGATTTAGTCCTGTGCACTTACATTTCAGAAGTTCAAGGAACAAAACATGACTTAGGAAGAAAGAAAAAATGTGATTTGTTTAGCTCATACTGTAATTCAGCTGTAGAATTCTTTTTCATTTTAAACTGCAGGAAACACTCCCCTTACAGAAAGGTTAACAAAGGGTGTTGCTTCTACAGACCTAATAAGACTGAAAGCAGCTGTGCTTTTACACTCATCATCAGCATGTAGAACCCTTGCAGAACTGAAAAGAGCCATGTCTATGGGCCAGACTCCCCTGGGTTTTGCCATGCCAGAGCCCTAGAAGCTCCCTGTGCTCTCTAAAAGCAAAATTGAAATCCTTCATAACAAGAAACACTGTGTTGCACATGTTTGATATAAAATTACCTTAAATGTTTCAAAACACATCGTGAGTCTGGCAAATTTCTTTTGAACAGACCCCATTCTTAGTAAGGTAGAAGCACACAGGCAGAATGTGTGGGTTTCTTTCACAATAAAAGGTTCTATCACAGCTATAAAGTACCATTGGAAGAAAACAGAAGATCTTCCAAAGTCATGAAGCTCGAGTTCCTAACTTACACTACAGACTTCTGGAAATGTGAAGGAATTATCAGTCTCTTTCCTTTCTTCACCCTCACATACCAATCTTGCCAACAAGAGAACCAAAACCTCTTCCAGCACTTCACTACTCTCCAGGTGAGATTTTCTACCCACAATGAAAGCAAGAATCACTCAACAGCACAAGAATATTACAAGGAGTTGTCATCCAACCAGAGAAGTCTGGGCTGGGCCAAGCAGTTTTCCCAGGATGTGAATGATCCATCAAAAGATCTACCAACTTAAATGTCATCTTCACAGCTGGAAAAGAATCCAAGCCCAGATACTTTGGACATTTCTACAGACAAGCTGTTACTGAAGCCCATGTAGGCAAAGGAAGAGCAGATTACACATACTCAGAGACCTAGGAGTGGTTTAATTTATGTCCCTAACCCACACCCTGGCAATTATGATCTTTGTCATAAGGGTAACAATCCATCCAGGTGTGGCTCCACCCACCTTTCACTCTCATCTGCAGCCTTCTCAGCCTCCTCCAGCTTCTGCAGGGCAGTGGCCAAGCGCTCCTGAGCCCGATCCAACTCCTCCTCAACCAGCTGGATGCGTCTGTTCAGAGAAGCTACTTCACTCTCAGCCTAAGCACAGGAAAAACAGAAATTAATTCATAGTAAGGCACACATCTTCCTTTGTACAAGGTTACCCCATTACCTGCTAGTGCCACTTAACAGAACTTTGTCATTTCTGACTTCATCCATTAAAAAGTCCATACACAGAGATGTGCATGATTGAATTGTGAAGTTATTGCTTAACAGAGGAAAAAAGTGATTAATGCTTGCTTTCAACGAAGCACATCAAGGACTGTACAATTTGTACTAGAAAGAACTGCACAGGAAGAATTGTGCACCATTACCCAAATATTTTCTGTTATTGTATTTGCAGGCATTAATTACAGACCATCCCTTTTTCAAATCAAACCAACACAAGCTAATTACTCAATTCTTCTGTTACCCCAATTCCTTTATTTATGACCTTTCACCATATTTGGCAAGAATTTTCCCGACATTTCCTTGAGTCCTGTAAGAAGGGTTCAGTGTAAACATGTAAAAACACACCTGGAGCAGCATTTGCAACAAGACAGCTGCCACAGAGAGAATTTGAGAACATTTAAAAAGTGTCCCAACACCCAGAGGTTTTGTTTACAGGCAAGCTGTGCAAGGGTTGACAAAAAAGGCACCAGCAAGGACCCTAGTACAGGCAGCAATCCCTTCAAACATCCTTTTTTTTTTTTCCTCCCATAGTTCCACCCTCAATCTTCCCCTAAATTTGCTTTTCTTGAATTACTTGTTCACTTAACTTTCTGTACAACACTTGCAACTCATCTGCCTCTTATCACTACAAGCTATTATATACTACTGCTCCAAACCTAAGTTTGCAATGTAAGTTCTAAAACATTCTTCTTATGGTAACCTCATCATTAAACTTACTTTCTTTCAAAACTATATTAAGCACAAAGTATACATAAAAGGGTAACTATTCTAAAAAGTGAATTACTTCAGAGAATAACACTTAATTAGTACTGTAAACATATATATTTGCTATATGTGAGGAAGTACACATCTGAATTTCCTATGACGTCTTTTGAGGGGAAAACCAACCCTCTGACAAAAGTGGATACCAAAAGTATCAGTTTGGTACTTTTTCTTCTCTAACCAGAGGTAGCTGGACAGAGTTGTCCATATCAAAGATTTTGCTGTTCATAACACAAAAAAGAATAACTTACAGACCAGACAAATAAAACAACCTTTGACATAAAAGCAACAATGTCCAGCTAGAATGACTGAAAGTAACACATGAACAGGGAAGCAATTATATCTTTGAACATTAATATGCATTGGCAGTGAACACAGGACCAGAAGGAGAAGAGACTTCATCCTCAGAGATCCACATTAATCCAAATATAAAGTATTTAGCTATGTAATCAGAAAGTAGTATTGAAAATCTCTGGTTTTGGACTTCTGGCTTTAAAACAGTAAGAATTTGAACTTTCACATTTAAGAAACAAAATGACCCTTCATAAAGGCTACCCTAGGGAAATTTGTAATGTTCAAGTTAATTATTATCATGTCAAGACTGCTCATCATGATAAGAGCAGAAAATGTGGTTCAAAACACAGGGTGACTAAAGTTCAAGTTTTCACTTCCTGCTCCAGTAACTCACTAAGGATTTACCAATCAGCCTTATATGGCCCCATTACTCTTCTGCAGAGCAGGACTTCTCTCCTTATATGGCAAGGAAGGAAAAAACCCCAGTGACATTCGGGGCACTCCCACTGCTACCATGCAAACATAACCCATGTTTCTGCCGTGGCACTTACACACCACATATTTTTACAATGAGTGATGACATGGATAAGTTACCACTGGGTGTTAATTATCACTATTATAAGGGAGATTCTGTTTTCCAGAAGGAGGAAGAAAAATGCATGTTGAAAAAGTGGTTACCAACTTGAGATGCATGCACTCAAACCAAGATTCTTCTTTAAGGGAATGGCTGCTAATCACAGCCTTGAAACTTTTAACAATCTGGTATAACAATCAAAAGCTGCAGGCTGTGCTATGTTCTGGCCACAGCTGTAGCTTTTTTGTTGTTTGCATGTTTGTACCTTGCACAGGAAGAAGCAAACCCTCACCTAACAACCCTGGCTGGTCACATGCCATACGTGCACTGAGGAAAGAGCAGATTCACACCTCAGCTCTTGCTGCAGAGCTCTCACAGCCTCCCTCCTCAAGCATGCAGAAATACAGCTGCAACAATAAAACCCCTCATCTGTAGCCAGCCCTGCAGAAAAGCACACGTCTACATGTGCCTGGGAGTTCAGCTTTTTCAGCCTTTATTCACCCAAAGACTGACCCCTTCACACAAAAACCTAAATACCATATAAATGTACTCCAAAGAATTTCACATCATCCACATAAACCAACTCCAGGGAAGAGATAAACATTAACCTTTAGGGTCCTAAGCCTTACTGCAATGTAGCTGAACTCTTAAGGGAAGCCTTCTTACTCCAGAAGGCTGTAACCACTCCTCCAGCACTATTCCTTCTGCCACAAAAGTTAACAGCAAAACTTTCCTTTTCAATAGAAATTCCTTAATTCCTGGTCAGAATAATACATGTTACTGAAAGTAGCAATTTCTGTGTCCTTTACTCCACAAAGATTAGAAAACAAGTACAAGTTTTTAAAAAAACAGAAACCCTTATGAAATGACTTATGGTTGTTTGCTGAAAAAGCCAGATATGCCAAGTGATCTGCAAGAATGCAATAGTTACACAAGCACAAGTGGCCATATTTTGCTCCAGAAGGAAGATCACCTGCAAGTAATCAGGAGGTTCTTCTTTTGAACTTACTGCCCAGAATGTGTAGAAAGGCCCATATTATAAGGAAATCAAATAATCAGAATTTTTTCTATTGTAATAAACCACACAAGAACTTTGCTCTTTTGCTTTGTTTTTATGCAACCACTGAAGACACTAAAACTGCCTCAAAGAACACTGTACATTTTACAGCAGGAAACATTCAGCTACAGCTGCTGGAACTCCCAAAGGTCAGCGATAAGACAAAGAACAGCCCTATCAGGCTTTTTTTTTATTGTGATTGCCACCCATAATTACATCTCTCTGCTACGTAAGCCTGTGCTGCTCTCACCTGATCCTGCTCTGCCTGAAACCAAGCCTACTGTTCCTTTCCCCTCTTGGCGAGGGGCTTTGGAGAACAGCACACACCGCAGGTGTTCAGTGGCTGGGGTTGTTGGGGAGCTGTCAGGTATCATCTCAGGTGCACTCCTGCGTACTTCCAACAGCCGCCATGCTGACTTCCTTCACAAATGAACTCGGATAAGAGAACTAGGACTTGGGGGGACAAACACCCCGTAAAACCTTGCTCATAGCCTAATACAAAACAACTAACCTCAAATATCTCGCCAAAGTGCGAGCTCACTCTAGCTCGGGCTTTTGCTGTTGCCCAGCACACCCAGCGCTGTCTCTGGGCGCGCTCACCTGGGCCCGGCCCACGCAGCACTCGGGTTACCGAGCCGGGGAAGGCAGCGCCGCGGGCCGGCCAGCAGCCCGGCAGGTAACAGGCAGCGGCCCGGCAGGTAACAGGCAGCGGCCCGGCAGGTAACAGGCAGCGGCCCGGCAGGTAACAGCCGCCTTGTCGCACGGCAGTGAAGGAAGCGGCCTCCCGCCCGCCAGCCGGGGAGGCAGGCGGAGCACCGCGCCCCGGGACCCGCACCCCAAGCCCCGGGCCCAAGCCGGGTCGAGGGCGGCCCTACCTCCTCCCGCAACGCCCGCTCCTGGTCCACCTCCCGCTGCAGCCGTCCCGCCCGCTCCTCGGCGGCGTCCGCCTGCTCCTGCAGGCTGCGGATCTTCCTGCGCACGGCCTCGAGCGAGCTCATCGCCGCCATGCCCGCACCTCGCCCAGCCCGCGCCGCCTCCCTCCGCCCGCCGCAGCCCCGGAAGTCCCCCCGCGCCGCAGCGCTCCGGGGCGGGGCTGCGGCACCGGGCTGGGACCGGGGCGGGGACGGAGGATGGTCCGGCCGTCCTAGGGATGGGCCGGTCCTGCCCGGGGATCGGCCGGTCCAGAACCGGGATGGCCCGGGCCTGGCCGGGGATGGGCCGGGCCTGGCCCGATCCGACAGCTGTTGGGGTGGTCGTGGCCGGGGATGGGCCGCTCCTGAACCGGGATGGGCCGGTCCAGCCCGGGATGGGCCGGTCGTGGCAGGGGATGGGCCGGTGCGGCCCGGAGGATGTGGCGGGGCAGCAGCGCCGCCTGGCGGCAAAGCCCTCGAGCTGCCCCGGAGCGGAGCGGCCCCACCTTTCCCCGCACGCCGCCCCCGTATGAGCGGCGCCGTCAATGCCATCGAGGGACCCGCCAGTGCTGCTGCACCGGCCTGGCTCCTGAGACACGGGCAGGGGACAGGGGGCTGCAGCTGCCCCCTCTCAGCTGGGGTGGCTCCCGGGATGTGCCTGGCTTTGGGACGTGAGTCATACCGGACAGGTAAGATTTTCTCGTCCCAACGAAAGGCGAGTCCATCCCAGTGAGCCGACACTCCCTCCCTGCCTCTGCCCTTTTCCTAAGGCTTGGAACTATCCAAACTAATAAGGTAAATACTGGGTCAACTGCAATGCCCCAAATATACTCTTCATTGACAAAGAAATCCCTAAACTGTCAGACATATTCCATGCATACAAATAGATAAGACATTTACCTCGATGAAAACAAGCCAGACACTCTCCCACCCTCCACCTCAGGGAAGACTGCAAATAAAATTGCCCTCAGCTAGCTTCCAAATACTGTTTTCCAGCGGGGCAGGTGGCATGGGAATCAGTTAGGAAGATCCTTAGTTTCAGAAAGGGAATCTAGTAGCATTTCTCCAGTCTTCATCCAAGGCAAGCTATTTCCAAATAGTCTGCATACTTTTCCATATAAGGAATATCTCCCTTGGATCTATATGTGGTTCCTTTGAACAAGCTAAATAAATGTCCTGCTAGGAAGCTGTCTCTCCTATGGCAGCCTGCACAGAGCAGACATCTGATCCACATTATACACGGATCCCTCTCCCCTATTCCTTTGAACACTTCGGTTTGTTAAGTTCTTGGGTTCTCTTTCAAAGCTCTATAACTTAGTTGCCATACTGAAGCTAAGCCTTTTCTTTCTTTATGCATTTTAGAAGTAAAATAAGATAAAAACATGGTGTCTTCTATGTGAAGTTGTTTGTAACATTTCCGTTTCTGAAAGTATCCTTCCTCCCCTGAAATACTTTGCTTGCTTCATTTGTGGCAACTCCTTTTCATTTTGGCTTTGAGGTTGACTTTTAAAGCTGAGCTATAGCAAAAGGAGGGTGACTGCTTGGGAAATGCTGTAGCTTCATCTAATTCTGTAATTCAGACCTGAGATTTACTCAAGGAGAATTGAATTGTCCAACAGCAGCAATAGAGACCAAGACCTTAACTGCAGAGACTCTCATGGTTCCATACATGCGATCCATTAAATGCACGTCAGGAACAGACAGGTGGGAGGGATGAGGGCCTGGGAGAGGCACAAGCTCTTGCCTTATTACCATATAAAGTGCTGAGCTATATATATCTCCCAGCTTGCTCCCAAGATCCCTGTCCTCTGAACAGCAAAACTAGCAAGTATCATCTTCCAGACAATCTTCTGTCCCACAAGACTGAACTTTTCTTTGACAAGTGAAGCAGTTCCACTGATTTCCAAGGGGGGGAAAAAAAAAAAACAAAAAAAAAACCCAGGACAGAACCTTTTATCTCAGGGACTAGTGAGCCAAACCAGTATCTACCAGCAGTTCTAACACATGCATACCTAGGAACAGCTCTCTTGAAATCAGAACTAGCAGCCCTTGCTCTTCTGGATCTCCCTCTCCTGCATCTACTCACTATTAACTCTCTGCTTCTGTTTCACTATCAAGACAGTATTGTTCCACCCCGAGTTGTTTTACCATCACCTGAATAGATAAATCACCATTTCTTTACTTTCACATCTAGAGTGGCAAGTACACATAAAAAGCACATGTCAAGTGAGCAGAAACCCAACCAGACACCTCTGATAGTGTGCAAACCTCATGCAGAGAGGCAGTGCTGTGTTTCCCACTCCCTGTCCAGGAGGTGCCTGGACCCAGCCTCCAGCAAAGCTTTGCAGTGCTGCTGAGGAGGAGTCCAGGCTGTCCTGAGCAGAGGGAGCATGTGGTTTCTCTGTTGGGCTTGTGGTGAAAGGAATGGGGGTAACTTACATCTGTGGCCTTTTTGTCAGCCAGTTCCAACTTTTCCTGTGCATCTTTAAGGGACTCGGAGTATTTGTCCAGCTCATCCTCAGTGGCCTTCAGCTTCTTTTGCAGAGCCACCAGCTCGTCCTCCAGCTGTGATGTGGGTGGAAAGTGGTGGAGAGGGGAGGGCGGGCGGGAAAAGGTGCAGCAGGCAGCGTGATCGTGCAAACGGAGAGGTGCGAGTGCAGAAGAGACAGAAAAGGACAGACAGACAGAGAGAGAAAGAAGGAGAGACAGTTAGATCCTCTTTGCTTGCAGCACGGGCACGATACCTTGGCAGCATTCTCCTCTGCGGAGAGGAGGCTGTCCTCAGACTTGTGAAGCTCTTCCAGCACTTGGTCCCTTGTATCCTCCGTCCCACGCAATTGCTTTTCCAATTGCACAATGTCACTCTCTAACTAGGTGCACAAGAGGAAATATAACGCACAAATATGTTTCTCACTTGGCTTAGAAAACGGAAACTAATTCATAAAATCACTCTTCCTTTCTCCCTCCTCCTTCAGGATCTCCCAGACACGTGCAATCAATGCATTCCCCTCCCTCGATCGAGATGGGTGCAAAGGAAGGGGCTTGGAGAAGGACAGTAAAGTGGGGCATGTGTCCGGAGAGGGGCAGGAGGGCAGTCTGAATCGGACACATCTGCTGAGTGATGCTGGAGTGGCCGAACACAGCTTTCACTGACCCTTGCCAAAGCGCCGCACATCTGCCCAGTGCTAACCAGGCGTTCAGGGCAGCCTCTCTAAGCCATCCCCCTGTGACAAAGGCACAGAGGCCACGCAGCCATCCCAGGGCCCTGCTCCCCGGCTGGAACGGTGGGGAAGGGGGAAGAACCTCCTGCCGCGCCCCCGGGAACCTCCAGCCTGCCAGGCTGAAGCTCTGCCTTAGGGAAAGTTCAACCAGTTCTGCAGGGGCGCGGGGGTGGAACAGAACAAAGTACGGTGAGGGGCAAGAAGAGGGGTGGAGGTAAAAAAAAGAGAATAGTCTGGAAAGATTTGCGCCCCGGCGCTCGCTGCGCCCGGGCCCTCGGTGCAGACCTGCTTGCTTCTCTCCTCCGCTGCCTTCTTGTCCGCTTCGGCTTGCTCGGCTCTGTCCAAGGCGTTCTCCTTGTCCAGCTTCAGCATCTGCATCTTCTTCTTGATGGCATCCATGGTGGCGGTGGGCTAGGGCGCGTCCCCGCGCGAACTCCTTCCGAAAGAAAAGCTTGGAAAGTTGCGGGAGAGCCCCGAGTCCGGACGCAGGCCCCGGGGGAGCGGAGCGGAGCTGCCGGGCGGGGTTGGTCCGTGCGGGACGGGGCGCCGGCCGAATGCAAGCGGCGGGCAGCGAGCGCCTCACAGATATGTACTTTCCCAGGGGGCTGACTGCATTCCTCAAGACATCCAATACTTTTTTGGAAAGGGCTTTTTTTTTCTTCCCTCCCTCCCTCCTCCTTTCGTCCCTACCCCTTTCCCTCTCTCACTGCCCCCCGGGTTTTTTTGGGAGGCACAGCTTTCCCATTCGCTGCCGCCTGCCATTTGACCGCAGATATGACTATATATGGGATGCGATGGGCGAGGTAAGGCGGGGGAGCAATTTGTTCCCATTTCCAAATAGGCAGGACGGGACATTTCGCTGCTACTCCTGGGAGAAAAAAAAAAAAAAGAAAAGAAAAAAAAAAAAAAAAAGGCAGCTCGGCGGGGAGCGGAGGAGACGGGAGCGAAGGCTGCTCGCAGCGGGCGGGCAGCGTGTCTGGGTGACACCGGCCCCGTGCTGGAGCCGTCCCCGCCCGTGGAAATCAATCGGTTCTACAGCATCAGGCGGCAGGGGAAGGCGGGGCAGCGGGGCACGGGGGCTGCAGGACGGGCACTGAGGGGTTAATCGCATGCACGTACGGAATGAAAGCGTTCCGAGACCTTCCCCCGGCAGCCCGAGCTGGAGAGGAGGAGGGGGCACCTCTGCTCCACAGCCAGGCTGCTGCTAGTGCGGACAGCGCCGGGCACCAATCCCAGACTTTGCGGAGAGAGCCGGGCAGGGCTGGCATTCCGCAGGGACCCACGGCCAGGGGAAGGGGCTGAGTGCCACCCTGACCCCCAGAGCAGGGCCGGGGCACGCAGAGCTTCCCAAGCACACCGCTCTCTGTGCAGCACCGGGGCTCCTGATACTGCGCCTCGGTACTGCACACACAAGGAGTGAACAAAAAAAGCGAACGGGAGCTCCTGCCACCCTCAACGGGAACGCTGCTGGGGCCATGACCGGCCAGGGCTATCCAGAGCTGCGAGGGAAGGAGCCCAGGAAACGCTGGGGCACGCAATCTAGCTACAGAGGTGACTTGCACCCTTTCGTAATGCCAGCGAGGGACAGCAGCAGATAGACAATTAACAAAATTACATATAATTAAGTGAAGACCTATTTAATTCACTTCTGGCATGTCTCTCACAGTCTCATCAGCAGAGTGAGCAAGACACAACACGTTGTCCTCAGGACGCACGCTGCCTCGTACAGCGTAGAAAGTACAGGGATGTGCATGAGTCCCACAGGATGTGGGTTACACAAAGAGAAAATTAGGCAGCCTTTGTCTACACTCAATCCTTGTAGCAGAAAATTCCTCCCTGGTGCTGTCACTGCATCAGCTGAGCTGATGTTACTTAGCAGGAGGAGGGAATGTCCCACAACTTCTGGCCCATGGTTCTTACCAGGGCAGATAAGGGTTGGATTTGCAAAGCTGGCCTTGGAGGCCGGCTCCTGGAGAGCTTAAACAAGCTGCACCACAAAGCCTCAGCTCTACAAGACAGCAAAGCCCCTGATGAGGGTTCAGACCAACAGTTACAGTCCCCAGGTCCTCAGAAAAGCCATAATCTGAATTAACCTAGGAACTGTACCAAATTCAGAGGCTCACAACTTGGCACGGGGATTCATGTGTACTGCTTCTAGGGAGCAGAAGTCCACTGTCAATATAGAAGCTTTCCTTATGCCTACTTAAAGAAAAGCTGATTTCTCACTGCATTGGTTTAATAGCCAAATTACTACAACAATAACAGCAAAAATTATTGAGTAAAACATTGCACTTTCACAGAATGTTTCCAAACACAAAAGTATTGAAAAAGTCTACAGATTTAGTTGCAACCACCTCTAAAGTGTAGTTTTTCTCTTTGCACCTACCTTGATTTTACACTATAGTCAGGTAGAACAGATTGGGGCCTTTCTGGGGTAAGTATAGTGAATATTTAAAAGATACCTAGTTACATATTGTTCAACAACCTGAGTGCTTTGTTAAATGTATCAGTATATTTTAACCCTAGTTTAGGAGAACATATTCCTCTGCCACAGAAGATGCCTTAAAAACAGAGAGTGTCATGGCTGGGAATTCACTGAGGTGGCTGTTCTCACTTTGGGGAAAGAAAATGTCTTGCGAAATTAAACAAACAACTGTCTGGTTAATTTGGGAGTGGTGCTGATAGGCTCCTAAAAGAATGCCTGAGCAGCTCCTGTTGGAGCTTTTCAAAAGAATGTTAGCCATGACATGGGAGCCTCTAGGATATAGGAGAAAGGATGAGATACAGGCAGAAGGACAGGAACTCAAAGTTTTTAAAAAAATACCTAAAGGATGGTATCACCTTCACAGAAAAAAAAATAATCTTGAGGTTCTACTTACATGAAAATGTCCAGTTAATAAGCTTTGTTTATAGCAAGATGACCTGTATCCATGGGTTTGAACTGGCTGATGGTGATTTAATTTTTGTTTTCCTCCTAGAGAGAATATGAAAAGTACAGACGTGTGTTAACATGCTTGCTATACCTTTCATTAACAATTTCAATTACTTGGAAGCTTCTGTTCCAGCTGGCCAAGAAAGATAGGTTTAGAAATGAAATAGCTTGTATAGTCTCTCTCTCTTTAATTGATATGTGAAGACAGATTGTATGCAAATTATTTTTACCTATTGAAAAAAGAAGGCAGCACAACTTTGTTTTTATGACATAGTACCCATTCTCTAATGTTACTTGTCACCTCTTGTTTTTCACCACGATGGCTCATCTAATCTCATCTCATCCCCTCTCATTGATAAATGATGCAGGAACTCCCTAGCAGTTGTTTCACTTTCTTCTGGGGAGTACCTACTGAACTCATTTTGAATTCTGTTAATTTAATGGGGCTCTTTAGAAAATCAAGTCAGCAAACTCAAAGCACCCAGAAAGGATAGCTAGTTTTGAAATTCACAACTTTTCTGAGAGCAGGTGATGCCACAGTTCAGGCTCACTGACAATACAGTAAGGAGCAAGGCTGAGACTTGTTTATATAACGATGTTTCTGTCATGTCACCTATCCCTTATCATGGGCAGAAATTTGCCTTGAGGAGGATTTGCTCTTTGGGCATAGATTGGGTTGGTCATAGGGGGTTCATTCTGAGAACAGACAAAAAAGGGGAGATGGACATATTCACTTGGAAAAACTTCAAACATGCCTTTGGAGTTACTTTACCTACTTCTTATTCTTCTAGATCTCTCTTTGTTTTGGGTTGTAGGCTGGGGTTTTTTTGTGTGTGTGTGATTTTTTTTTTTTTAAAGGAATATACAGGAAATGACACCTTACAACTGGTTCTGCCAGTTCTATAAAACATGCCTCCTAAAAGACTATTAAGGATTCAAGTTAGGTCAGTCACAGTGAACTCACAGGCCTGTATGTCATTTGAAAAGTGGAGTGTTCCCTCACATGGAGGCAAATTGAAATATAAACCAATTTCTCAAGGCCCTCTGAGACCTCTGCTGCCCTTGTAAAACAGGAATGTTCCTTTTGGACAAAGGAAGCCAACAACATGAGTGTAGGATATTATCAAAAATAGGAAATTGAAAACATCTGCATTCACCTAGAAAAACAAATAAAATAATACTGATGAAATCAGGAAGGTTTTACTAGTACAGTCAGCGTATTTTATCCTGTAAGGATCTCCAAGAGCTTTGCACTACAGAAACTGAGGGACAATATTTCTGAAAGAAGCATAAAAAGAGCAAATTTCCCCTGGGGAAATTGGCCATTTATGCTTCAGCCATCAGGGAAGAGAAGGCCCTAAAGCAGAAGGCAGGAATCCCAATGGCCAGTTCTCTGCACAGCTCAGAAGGCAGCAAACAAGTCCAGAAATACTCCAGAACATGCCAGTCATGCTTAGCACATGCTGTAACCCTGAAAAGGTTTTCTGTAACATTTCCTAGGGAATGGTGGAGAGCAGTTAAGCTTTTGTAATTAAGAACTATGGAATGATTTATTGGAAAATTAAGCTTCAAATTATTTTAATAATTTTCCTCTTCAGAACTAATGTTTGTTTGGTTTGTCATTCAAGAAAGCAGTGAACTCCTTAAGTAAAGCAGTATTTATAGCACAGTCTTCTGCACCTGCCCTGATCTGTAATCCGAGGGTCTACTCAGATACCACACCAAATGCTAAGAAGCACATGACCTAACTCATGACCTAAGATCTTAAAATAGCTCTGAGAAGGTCTTTTTTATTTTTTCCCTAAGACTCCTTTCACTCTAATTGCACTACTGCTATTTGCTGGATTTCAGCTGAGCAAACATGTCTCCCAAATTTTTGTATTGGGCTTTCTTTTAAAATCAGATTTGCTTTAGCTGGTAGTTAGGAGTTACTAATGTCATTCTCTGGAAAAAAATCTACAAAAAACAAGTAACAGAAAGACAAAACCCAAAGTCCACTCTTGGTAAGATGTCTTCCTACATATTTTTCTTTATAGCTTCAATGTGTTTCAGACCAAAAAAAGATTAATAGATAATTTAAAACTGTTTATTTGTATTTATATATTGTTGGATTTATGTCCCACTCGGTGAAGTCTCGAGTCACTTAAATCTGACTAAAGTAATCATCTATTTTAAAAAAGTGTTTAAAAAATAGTCTTGAAAAAGAATATCCAGTCCATTTTGATTTAGAGTATGGGATTGTGCAACAGAAAAGAAGAACAGTGAAGAGGCCAAGTAAAGAAAAAGACAATTAATATGCAATGAGGGGGAAAAAAAAAGAAATACTACAATCAACTGCACCCAAACACCAAACTGAAAAGAACTGTGAATCAAAAAATCCAAAAAGAAGCAACTCTTCTGGTGAGAGTCCACTCATGACCTTACAATGGTGCAGAAATTGCATTAAATATTGTGATCTCTGATTTACACTTGTTACATTTATCCCAAATGATTACATTTATCCCAAATGACAACAGACCAAGTTCTACTGAATGCAATTGAGAAAAAGTTGTGGACAACACGAAGGCCAATACCTTCAAAGGCAGAGTTCCATCCTTGTGAAGCAGTGCTTTGAGCTAAATATAGATAAGTACACTATCACTGTAACATCTGCTGCCATATCTACAAGATTACAAGGTGTCCTGAAATTTGCAGTTTTGTTGGGGATTTTTCCTCAGCAGAACAAAGAACAATTACCATTGCATACCTCTGACAGATTTGTGTTACTGATCTCATTGGTACAGCAACATATGATAGCAGCACAGAGCAGGAATGAAAAATAGGAAACAAGAAACCTGATTATATTTCTGATGTCCATCCCTTGATACAACAGCAGAGAGATGCTGTAGAGAAATGTCAAAATATCAAGGCAGACAGTAATTTCTCTTCTCTTGGCTGCAACTGGGAAAAGTTCAAGTGTTTTAGGAATGTCCTGAAATCCTGTATCAGAATTCACAGCAGTTCATGCAGCAGTACAGCACAGAAGGAAAAGAGAAAAGCTGCTGCAGTAAGTGAATGAACAGAAGTTGTTGGGCTGCACATGTGAGCACCCCTCTCCTGATTTGTTTTAGTTTTAGGATTTAGGATTTAGTTTTGTCTCGTGGAGGTTCTCAACTATCACACATCAAGACATCAATCTGAATTTGGACAGGATGTAGGAAAATATGTCCACATTCATACAAACTATCATCATATCCACCTATGACTGATGACTGAGGAATTTACACAGAATTCTTCAGAGATTTCTGCCATGAAGAAATAGCAGAGTGGGACATTTCTACTGTGTGACTTTGGCTCTGGGAAAAGCAAATTTGCTGATAGCAAAAAAGTTAATATTGCATTTAACCTTCAGGAATTATTCTGTTTCAATCAAACTGTGTGTATACCTCAAGAAAATAATTAATTAAGCTGTGAAAATTCATTATATAAGCCTAGGAGGTAAAGAGGTTATTTCTGGAAGACAGGAGAACAGGAGACTTTTTATTTGACCTGAATATTCATCTTTCTCAGGATTAGGGAAGATCCTGAGAACCAAACTGATTGTGCCTTCAAACAGTGCAAATTTTTGTCAACAGCCAACACTGCCAGGTCTGTCCAAAGTATTTTTTTTACCATCAAAGGCAGACCCACTGGGGAACAAGAAAACCCACAAAAAACACTTTAAAAGAAAAAACTGTCTACTGAAACACAGCAAAGTAATTTTTTTTTCTGAGAGGAGAGAAAGGGAAGAAAGATGCATGCAGCCTTATCTTATAAACAGCCATTCATCATGCAGCAGAACAAGTAACACTTTATCCCCCTCACTTCAGACCTTGTATTTGTACAGCCTGGGACCAGCTGCCACAGCAAGAGAGCTGGGAAAGGTTCAGTCCCAGCTCAGGAAACAGGAGTGCAGCCCAGGTGCAGCCTCTCTCCTGACATCCATCTCCATGTGTCCCACAGCCTTATCTTGGGCTTTCCTATTGTCCCTGATAGCAAACATGCATTTGGTATCACTGAGATCTTTGCAACTTGATATGTTATCAGCATTCCAGATGAGATTCAGCAGCAGTAAACACAAGAAATCCAATCCACAGGAATAACAAATATATACTAATCTGTCCTCTCATTAGCTCCTTTTTCTTTCTCTGAAACATTTCACTAATTACTTGGCAGTTAATGTTTTTTATTCTTAAAGAAATTACTTGATGTTGTCATTAATCTTCATGCTATTTTTACTATGAAAAGCTATTTGGGCAGAACTCATGGGTCTGTATAATTTACATTTACATACTGCTCCCCGTCCCATTGAAATAGAAAAAGGAAATTCCCAGATCATTTTCCTGGAATCAATCCTGATTTGAATGCAAATTCATCAAACCTCAGAAGACATTTTTTTAATGTTCCAGCATAAGATCCAAATTACCAGATGCAGAGGGAGTATCTGAAATTGGAAGCTGACAAATTCAGTGAAGAGTACTATTTTTCTTCAGAGAAAAACTACTTTTGAGTTAGTTAAAATTACCTCACACACCATGATGCCAAAATTAATGGCTTTTTATTTGTCTGGGAAAGCTACTCACAGATGTTGGACACAAGACTGCCATGGGCTTGCCACACTACAGCCCCTGGGCAATAGCGGAGAGAAGAGTCCCTGCACACCCATCACAAAGGTACTGCTGTAGTTAATACAGTGTATCACAGCATGTATATTTCAGCATGCAGGTGCCAGTTTCAAGCATTAAGATCATTACAGATAATTAGAGTTCACAGCTCCTTTTCATTTTGCAGGTAAAATGTTCTCTCTATTTCAAATTTTCAATCAGTTTTACTGAGCAACACGTTGGTTTGAAATCTGTCTAGAACCTGGTGTCACAGCTCTCCCAGTTCCTCAGTGGCACTGCAGCAGTGGGTGGCAAAGCAGCAGTTTGCAAGTGTCAACAGTGAACCCAGTGGAAGTGGTAATCCTCTGCCTGTCAGTGTTTAACATCCATCTCAGCCCTCCCATGCTCTGCAGCAATTGTTAATCAAGCAGAATTGAAAGCTGGCACTCAAATGGCATAGCTGCTATGGCTGGATAATGGCCTAGGAGCTAGCCAGGAGCTAAAGTTTCATTAGGAGCTATTTTAACATTCATTTGTCTACAGGAACAACAAGCTCAGCAAACAACTGCACTGTTACAGAGCCCTCTGCCACAGGCTCCTGGGAGCTCGTGGCTGGAGTTCAGTTTTACACAGAATCACCCACACACCTTCCCAGTGCAGGCAGCAGTGAGTTTAACCAGAGCCCCAGTTCCCCAGTGGCCTTTTTGCACAAGTTTTACTTTGCTGATTGCAATTTCAGTTCAGCAGTTTAGAGGGAAGATGACATTTTCTGACAGAAAGGCTGCATGTTCTAACACCAGCACATCAAACACAAATGAAACTGAAGGCTGCTCAAGCCTTTCTTTAGTACACAGCTCTAGAGCCAAGGCTTCAAAATATTCAACTGCTGAGAGTTAGTGAGATTTAGATATTCTGGACTCATTCATCTAAGCTACAGAGATGAGGAGGACTCATGAGTGGGACATTCTGACTCATTTCATCACTGCTGAATGAGGGTTCTGCATGCTAACAGCTATTCCTTCTGAAGACCTTGTTGAAGCTGACAACTACTACAAGTCTAAAACTGAGGCACTTTTTTGATCCTTGACAGGATGCCAACTCAACTTCTCTATGTGCAGCTTTTAGTTTTTGGCTATTACCACAACAGCCTGAATGATTTTTAAGGCAAGATCTGGCAGTGTTTGCTCAGTGCTCCTGCTTTTATTAACAAATCCAGTAACAGACAGCAGATAGGTAACAAGGGCACCCTGATGACAAGAGAATATAAGGAAAAAAGTGTGACTTTTAAACCATTTTGTAATGTATTTCAATTTGAGTGTTTAACAGGTAAATCACATTTTAAGATCTGTTGGTTTGCTGAAATAAATCCTGAGTCAGAAGATGGGGTACATGCTGAGCAGTTAAACCTTAACTTGGATTAGAAAAGCAATACACCGTGTTTTTGTCAGGGCTGTTCACAAAACAGGATTGTTTTGCATGATATTTTCCTTGCAAAAACAGAGCACTGGTTTCATTCTGTTGTCTACAACTGCTCAAGTCACTCCAGCATATTGTACACTTCACCTGAGCCCTTCCTGTTCACTCTAAATATTCCCCACATTACCTTGATGTAAAGCAAGATACAGATGCCTGTTTCTACAATACTCCAGGGTATAATTGCATTTCCTGTACTTAAGACAATGACATATTCAGAACTTCCTGCTATGGTTACTATTTATCTTTTCTTCTCACAGCATCACTTATTACCCAGTTCACTTTCCAGATCCTTTGGGCATGTGTGTATCACATAATGAGCACCCTGTAAAAATCCCCAAGCAAGTGTCAGAGCTGAAAGATGTTTGGCTGCTTCAGTACCCAAAGGTATAAACTCTAATTAGCACTGCCAGCACTGCCAGGACCAAATTCTGCTCAGCACCTCTGCATGGTACTCTATGCCCACCACAGCCTCAGCAGCCTCTTGGAGGTAAAGCTGGGATTGCTAATTTGGGGCTTTTCTCTGCAAAGCACACCTGATCAATTTGGAGCTTTTCTCTGCAAAGCACACCTGATCCTTGGCTTCTCTAATTAAACAGGGGATCTGCAGAACCTCCCCTGTTCTGCAAAGCACAGCCTCAGGGTGGATGCATAGATCAAACATCTAGTTTTGGCTGAGTGTTCTACATAGAGGGAAAATAATACACTCCTGCACTATACATTAAAAAATATAATAAAAAACTTGTATGGAATATTTAATATTAGTGAACAATTTAAAAACATAACCAATGGGATTCTTCCACCTCCTACATGAGGTGAATCAATTCTCAGTATTAATACAGGAGCTTGATGTTGAGAATAAGCTTTTTAAATTTCTTTTCATCCTTTTTGAGTTTTGTATGACATTAAATTTCACTACTTCCTGCATGAAGTTTATTATGTTTAACAACTGCTGTCAGACCATGAAGACCTTAAGCTCTCAAGAATTTAACAAAGTAGCTGGGGGACATTTTTGGTTTATTCCCCCCATATAAATAATTTATTCAATGAATGACAGTGCCAAATTTCATAACAGCTTTGTAAAATGTCCTTTAAATTTAAATACAGTAAACAAAGGACAAACTAAATTGATTGGATTCCTAAAAACATTACATGATTTTTTAATTAAAAGAGAAGTTTTATAGAAGCTCATTTAACATTGTAGAGATTAAATAAAAGGAAGGAACTTTCTTCTAAATGAGGGCTTATCACTGATTCCCAGTTAGTGCCTTTGCCATGTAACTTACCTGCTTTGTGCCTCTGGTTTTGAGTCTGTGAAAAAAAAAATTAAAACAGGCTGAAAAACTGCTGTTTGTGAAGCACTGTGAGAACAATACACAAATAAGAACATTGCTATCTTCCACTACATTGCTGCTACTTATTTCTCAGCATCTGTACAGCACATAGCATCAGTATCAAGGGAAGGGGGTGAAAATGTTACTAAAACTCCAAAAATAATTACATGAAGTATCACTAAGATCATTGGGGCTAGAAATCATATAGAATCCCACCAAATCTCCTTTTAAAGGAGCCTTGTTTTCAAGAGAATACAGCTGGTGAGAAGAAGCTTGGATAACAAGGCATGAGAGCACCTGAGCAATCTCTGACAAAGGCAACGTGCACAGGCTGGGTCTGACAAAGCCAGGCATTGCTGCTCTTCCTCTTCATGCTTCAAATATGAGCACTCAGCCCTCAGGGAATTTTTTTTTCTCAGATTTTAGGGCTGCAGAAGCCCATTTCACAACACAGACAGAGAAACAGTAACAAGTAATACTCTTAAGTTCACAATGTATGAAGCAAAACTCAGACCCAGAATAGTAGATTCTTTGTTACCTCATGGCACATTTTTTTTTGTTTGAACTTACAAAAAACCCTCAGGGTTTATGTTACTCAGTACTGGAATTCAACATAGAACCCACACTGCTTATTTTTAAAGCAAAACTAGACGCTCAAGATTAAAAGAAAAATGAACGAGTCACTGAGTGATTTTCCCTGCCAGCTGATTTTGCAACTCACAAAATTTTGAGAGAATCCTCCATTCAGGAGTTCTGAATTTATAAGTAAGGGGATTTCCTAATTCTATTTTTCTTAATCTCTAATTTAAAGGTATATTTTTAACATTCTAAACATCCTCATTCTTCCTCTTCTGACTTCCCTTATTATTTTAAATTAAGATGAAACATTTGCTACATTATTGCTATTTTTTTCCCCAGAAGAGCAGAAATTTGGCAGCAGAAACATGACTGCAAGAGCATTGGGACTAGATAAATTTCTGTTCTCCTGTCTTCACAAAAAAAAATTTACTCCAGAAATAGCTGAAAAACTGTCTGTTGGAAGAGTTATGATGACTGGGGAAAGATGACAACCTTCAGGACATTTTGGGGTGATTCATTTGCTTCACATGTGGGCACAGGAAGCAGTCACTGAGTACACAACACATAACCAAATGAGATTCTCCAGCAGCTCCCAAAGAAGCCCTCAACTGCTATCAAGAGTCAATAGGCATAACCAGGCACAGGTTTTTATTAAGTGGAAGAGAAAAATGAGGAAGAACAAACCTAGAATTACACTTTTATCTGTCCCTATCACTGGCTGTGATAGAGCACAAGAACAAAACAACATAGAACAGATTTGATGAAGAGAGGAAGAATGGGGGCAAAATATGAGGCAGAGTCCTGTGGCCCTTGTTCATTCCCTAAATATTCCCTCTGAAACCAGAACTATGTCAGGAATCTCAGCTTTCAAAAACAAAGTCTCTTTCCTACATTTAAAAATGGCCTGACAGATTAAATTCAAACATAGGAAAAAAAATCCTGGAGTGCATCTTTTAATGCCAAGTGTCTGCCTGGAACAAATTTCTGTGGTTGCATATTAATCTCCTGAGAACAGCATAGAAATGTTGACAACTGCAACAGTTATTCATAATGGTCCTTTAGTCCTTTACTTCCACCAAGTTGCTAAAATCTTGTATTTAATTATCACACAGAAAAGAAAAATCCCACTGACCAAGTAACCACTGAACAAAACCCCATTGATTTTCAAGAAAAAGATTCAGTATTCTTTGTCCACAGAATCCCAAGGTCTTCATAAGGAAAACCACAGGACTACAGGAGTGGGTGAAAACCTCTTGGGTTCAGGGGCACTGGTGGCACTGACATCTTGTTACACTGGGCAGCAGCGGCTCCTAATGAAAAGGGCTCTCGCTGCTGCTTTTCTGCCTTGGAAAGTCTGCTCTCAGTGAAAAGGGCTCTCACTGCTGCATTTCTGCCTTGGAAAATCTGCTCCTGGTGAAAAGGGCTCTCACTGCTGCATTTCTGCCTTGGAAAATCTGCATGGGATCCAATCAGCACCCTGCCTTTCCAGGGTTGCCTACATCTCCCACGTAGCTTGTGATGGATGAACTAGCCAAAACCACTGCTGGAAAGAGCTCAGCACAATAAAGGATGCAGACACTGCATGCTTTCAATGTAAAAAACCCCAAAGTAAATCACTTTTAGCCTTTACCTGGTGGAGGTCAGATAACATTTGATGATCAGTAGGGAATTCTCCAAGGGTGCTGACAGTTTTCTTAAGAAGCTGATTCAGAGTTCCCTTTTAGATGGGATTTTGGTGTACTTCACTTGAACCACTCCAACATTTGTAACTTATGGACCGTGCTGCCACTTGACTACCCTGCCTGGTAAAACACAGAATTTCTTATCATGTGTGACTTGAGGTTGGAAATGAGCTAAAGCTACCATGGCAGCAAGTCTGATAAAACAGTGTGAAGGGCCAGGAGCCTTTTGTTCCTTGTTATTGACCAGTTTCAAAGCACACCCAAAGGAGCAGGGAGGAGCTGCACCAGTGTCCATTAGCCATGGGACAAGTTTCAGGTTGAGCTGGTTTGAGAAAGCACAAGGATGAAGTAGGAACACATCAAAAGCAGATTTTAACTGGAAATCAACTGGGATTCTACGAGTTTCACCAAACCAAATGAAGCAGCTTTCAGCATAAACCCAATAATGATATGTTATTGGGGATTTTTTTCCAAACACAATATTTTAGATCTTATAAATCTTAATTGCAGAGTGCAATAGAACATACAATATTTTAACTTGTCTTTGCTAACACAGAGCAGTTGGGCTAAAACAAAACCACACCAAAAATGAAGGAGCCCTCTCTTGATGAAATGGTAACTAAACTTTTCACAGAGGAATTTACCACAGAAGAGTGCAATGGAAATCTGAAACATCTGCAGGAATACACATTACTAAAAGTAAAACAGTTTTTTTATTGTTTTCCATGGCTATTTTAATGCCACCAATATTATATAATACCATGAAAGATACTTAGTATTTCTTTTTCACTATGCTGAAGATTTCAAAATCTTAGGAGGTTATTTTGTCTCATTTGATTATGTTTTTTTAGTATCAAACATTTCCACAGAGCAAAAACTTCTGGAACAGTGTTTCTGTGGATGAACAGGTTGACAATGATGACAGCATCTCTGAAGGGAGAAATCATATTAACAGAAAATTTTAGAAAACAAATTAAAAATTAGGAAGGTTGTCAAAGAATACTGATTCTAAAAAAAACCCCCACATTATTCTGATTCATAATCTAAATTCAGAATGATTAAAAGCCATTGGATTTAGCTAATACAGCAATGACAATTTATTCACAGAAATCATCATTAAGTGTTAGGGATATTTCAATTAAAGGTTCTCTCCTGTAGTTTTAACTGGGTAGAAATGAAAAAGCTGGACAGACTAACATCAGGCAAATTCTTTACTTTTCAGAGAGAAGTAATGAACTTTGGGGAAAATGGTTTGAATTTCACTTGTTAATAACTAACTGCTCAGGTGGCTAATTTTCAGTTCTGTTAAAATCTCTGTCCATTGGGCTGATGAGGTTAGAAAGGTTAACACTTATGTGGAAAAGAAAATAAATACAATATTAAAGGGCTATTTGAAAGGGAAAAGGGTACCTTCATCTGTATTTGTGGCTTCAATTCTGGTGAGCAACTGGGCAAAAGCAAAGCTGAAGAGAAAGACTGGTGAGGGAATTGGAAAAAGTAAAGACTTCTCTTTAAAAAAATCCCATGGATGAAAGGAATTTAAGTGTTTCTTTAATAAAGGAAACTAACAACAATTAGGCTATATAATAACAAATGGTGCAGGAAAAGATAATCAGGAATTTCTTTTTAGCTACTCTTTAGAAGAAAAATGAAACACTCAGTAAGCAGCCAGAAAACAAAAAATTTGAAACGGATGAAAACTTGGATAAAATATGAATCCATGGAACTTCCTGCAGCAGATAAAACTGAGGCTAATATTTTGTCAGATAAAAATTAAAACCTGTTATGAGATGATCAGGAAGCTAAACAACATAAGAATTCTTCACAGCTGTTTTTTAGCCCTTAATGCTGCCCCTTTACCTCTCCAAAGAAACAAAATAAAACCAGAGACTCAAAGAGAATATAGTGCCATGCTTCAGGAAGGAAAATCAATAATTAAAAAGAAATCTCAAACATAGGCAGGTTATGTCAGAATTGTACTTTACAGATTTGGGATATTCTGTTTGAAACATCTGGCTCTGGCTATAGAGTCAGACTCCTGGACTGCATTCCTCAGAGCTATCATGGCAACTTTAGCTTTTGCCTTTATATTGTGTGTATGTTACTTTTCTGTTTCCCTATCTGTTAGACACAGTCAAAGCTCCCTGTGTTTATGGAATGTCTGCAAAAACCACTCGTTTTTTGGGCAGGGAAAACTGACCACAAGTGCTGAATGTTCAGAGGTTTTCTCAAAAAATCATCTGATGATTAAAAACAGGCTTTGGGAATAGAACTGTCTCTCTCTTCCATCTCCAAAGCGGTGTGCTGATTTAAATGCATGCACTTTAAAAGGAAGAGGAGTGGGGTGGGAGTTGTTTTGTTTTTTTACTGTTTGTTTGGGATTTTTGTTTGTTTGTTTTAATAAAGGAAAAGTAAAAGGGCTTTTTTTTTTTTTCCCTTAGTAGCAAGATCTTGGATTGTGTCAACTTTGAACTTTTCAGTTGTGTTTCATTTGTGTTTGGATCTCAGCTGGGCATGTTCTCCCACTGTGCACACACATACAAAGAATCTGCAGCATTTTCTGTGGAGTAAGAGAAACAGCAAGCAAAAGCCCAAAAACCCTCACACTTTGCCCAAAATGCTAACTCTTGTACCAGCTCTTTGAAAAAAAACCAACACACTGGCTTGGGTCTCTCCCTTTCTTACAGTCTCTCACTAGAGAAGTAAGAAACGAGTAAAGTCTGGAATAGCTTTTACTAGAACCACAGTCTAACATTCTCAGAAGACAAAAAGAGGAGCACCAGTGCTGCAAAGATTCCCAGGCAGTGGACATCCCTTGAAAACAGGGTGAGCTGGCATTCACTACAGCAAGCTCTAGCAAGGCAATGCTCTCAGTACCATTGAGGAGGTGAGATACACAAAAGTAAAGCCACTTATCTACTGTAGAAAATCTACAGTAGATTTTCTGTAGATTTGGGACTTGCACTCAGGTCCCCTAAATAAGAAAATACTGAAGCAGTTGCTGGAACATCTCTTCTGGAGTCCTGTTCACACCTTACTGTGCTTTCTGATGAATATCATAAATAAGAATCATATTATGATGTGATCCTTATTTAGTTGAAGACTTTACCCAGATACAGAAAAACATAATTTAATATTAAATAACTAATAATTCCTTTTGCCTTTGCACCTTTTTTTGATGCACTAGCAAGAAAAGACAAAAAAAGAAGGAAAAAGGTGTGTGACCATGTTCACAGGGGTCCGAGGATGAGGGAAGAGACGAGGATCTGACTCCATGTTTCAGTAGGTTTGATTTATTATTTTATGATATATATTACATTAAAACTATGCTAAAAGAAGAGAAGAAAGGATTTCATCAGAAGGCTAGCTAAGAATAGAAAAAGAAGGAATGATAACAAAGGCTTGTGGCTCAGCTCTCTGTCTGAGCCAGCTGATTGTGATTGGCCATTAATTAGAAACAACCACATGAGACCAATCCCAGATGCACCTGTTGCATTCCACAGCAGCAGATAATCAATGTTTACATTTTGTTCCTGAGGCCTCTCAGCTTCTCAGGAGAAAAAATCCTAAGGAAAGGATTTTTCATAAAAGATGTCTGTGACAAAGTTGAGAAGCCATTTCTATTTGTGAGGATTTGGCATTACAAAGCTCAGTTGCAGGATGAATTCTGGTAAGGCTTTGAGTCCATCAGCTTTGTTTCTTCATTCCAACTGATCACATAACAAATCTCAGCTGGATACTCCCCACTGTATTCCCTTCTCATTGCAATGAAGATGTGTATTAGACTCTATGAAGAGCCATAGGGAACATCACAACAAATTCCATGGGGACAAAGCCTCACCCTCCCCTTGCTCAGGGAGTTTGCACATCTGGAACAGAGCTAAGGGTTGGCACTTGCCATTTGGCAATTCATGTGCCACACAATTTAACCTGGGAAGTCAAGAACATGTTCAAATGATACTGCAGAGCAATTTTAGGTAGAATATAGTTACTCACACTAGACTTCAGCTGGGAGATGGGATTTATTAGCACTTGCAAAAATTATGCAAGAAGAGATATTGGACAAGACATAAAACATATCTCTTAGATCCTTCAGTAATGACATGTCAAGGAAAACATTGGACTTTCAGCTTCACATTTGCTACTGGTTCCATTTTCAAACCACTGTTATTTCTGTCTTTTTTGTCAAAAAAAAAAATAAAAAAAGACCAGAAAAACATTAAAGGTGGAAGTGGTGCAGCATAACCAACAAAGCACACAGAATCAGCAGCAACAGTAAAAACTCTGGAATTGAAGCAGTCCAATGCTGCTTCAATTGCTCAAAAAGAGAAGAGGGCTTTAGCACATAGCTCTGACCCTGAGGATAAAGGAACTTTGCAGGGCCCTCCTGCTAGGATGGTCCCATATACCCTTTAACAGCCTTGCAAAAAAGGTTGCAGAAGCCAAAAGTATGATTTGTGAGAAGCTAGGGTGGAAGCAAATGACTACAAAGGGGGAGTGGATTAAAAACAAACTAAAATGGATCCTTCTGTTTTTCAAGTACTGCTTTTTAAAGTCAGCTTTCCTAAGCTCCAGATACTGCTCCCTTAGCAGACTGCCTGTGGAGACATTCACTAACCAAGGGTATTTTGGAGCAGATGGTTTCCTTTAATACTTGCATATAAGAAATTGGTATTTCTCTCTCCCTTTCCCACTGTGACTCTTTGAGATTGTCTCAAGTGCCTTGGCCAACTTAATTAGTCCAGTCAGGCCAGACTCATTTCTCTGGCACAAGCATTTAACAGCTCTGGTCAGCAGATGGATTTTTGGGGGCAGGTTTCATGTGGCTTCATTTTGAAATAATGAGAGAGAGGGAAATTTAAAAATAAAATAACTAGAAAATAGGAAGGCAAGCCTGTGGAGATGGTACCATCCATCCATTTGAGAATGCAGAGTGACCTGACCCCACACTTCACACCTTCCCTGCTGCAAGGCTGGAGCAGATGTGGCAACAGTCAGCAGTAAGGGCTGTGTTTCCTGCAACTACAACCTGCAGATTTCCTCGGAGGTGTGGAAAGAAACAACAGTTATGGAACAGTATTCTTGGATCACATCATGCCACTAGATGCTGGTTTTTCAAAAGAAAATAATCCAACACAATAATGGTACATATGCAAAAACCAGCAATTGCTTAAATTAATTTTATTTCCCATTTATAATGATGTGAAAATATGAGACAGAACACATCCTGAAGGTCATGGATACTCCAACAATGGCCTTGCTATTTTACATGGACTGTGTTCACATTCTGCAGTGATGAGGAGCAGCATAGGCCTCTAATAACACCTTCTAGCCTTCATTGTTACTGATATTTTTTTAAATACAGTTATTCTTTTAAATACTTGAGCTTCTGGAAAGCCTAAGAATAAGAGAATTTATATCTTCAAAGTGACAGGTCTTCAAAATGGGAGGACACTAAAATAGAGAAAAATTATTCTTCTGGATCAACCATCAAGAGTAAGAGAGAGAAACCCAGGAAAGAAGCACTAGTGAAGAAGTGCTAGGAGATCAAGGATAGGATGTATTTGAGGTGATACATTTCTGAGAAACTTTGATTAGATTATTCCCAAAGCAAAACTGTCTGGTGAACAAAATTATTTACAATTAAATTATCTTATTAAATGTTCCTGATGGAAGAAACCAGTTCTGTAGCACAATTAGCAGTGAAAAGACAACAATGACCCTCCCATCTGTGAACCAGACGGGTTCCACTGTCTGTGTCTTGCAACACAAATACAAAAGACAAAACCTGTTTCCTTTTGGTTGTTCTGGGGGTGTACTATGTTTTCAAGCAACACAATTCATTTCTTGAAATGTCACTGGGATTTTGTGACAAATAGCTATTAGTAACTGATGGCTTGAGTAATACAAGAGAAAATCAGGAAGTCACAATATGTTAAAAATCTAATCAGAACCTTTCTCTTCACCAAATATTCACATGCAAAATTCTCTTTTGGGATTCAGAGATTTTTATGCCATGCTGTTGTTGTCTTTAATGACAGACTTTGGTAGGCAGAATTAATTCAGAAGACTTCTGATCATACTTGGGACATGTAAGTACAGTGCAGAGCAAAGACAATGAAGAGTTCTTTGCTTTGATGTTGACTGCAGTTCTGTCACCCACTGGGAGACATTGCAGCTAAGTCAAGCAGAAGGAAGATCACAGACAAAGGATACACTAATGGAGAATTTTGCTAATAATCTGAACACTTGGAGACCTCCAGGCATGGATATCTCTATAAAATAATAAGGATATTATATTCAAAGTAGAAGCTACAAAAATGCATATATTTAAAATCCTGATAGAATTGTTAAAAGGTTCAACCTCTAGTGCCTTTTGGCTATGTGTGATACACTGTCTTATGAAAACAAAAGCCAGTTCAGATCTTGGAAGTGGAAAAGCTTGCATTGTCCTGAACCACACCAGCTAATAAACATTGTTTCTCAGCACCACTAAAGTACATAAGGAGTGCAGCCTTCCTGTGGCCACATTGCCTCACTCTGTGTGGGTGCATCCTCTGCACAGCACAGGCTGAATTACCAAACAGGGAGCAGCAGGTTTGCACCCAGATGACAGCACAAAGTGAACAGTGCCAGGGCTGGGACTCACAGCTTGCCCCGAGAGAATCCCCTGTTTCCACTGCATTGCTTTTCCTCTAGCCAAACCCATTTTGATGTCACTTTTTACCACCAGTGGGTTGAGTAAAATGACTTAAGCAAATGAATGCATGCGCTAGTTAATTAACACAGAGTTTGGGACAAATAGCAAATTATAAGGCAAGCAATTTTCCCTCTAAGTATTGTGATCTAAACAGCTATAAATGAAATTTAACATGAGCAAAACCAAGAAAAAGTAAGCATTTTGTCCAAAGTCTTTCTTCCTGCCCTCCCCCCTCTGCCTAAATCTAGAGTTAACATTGTAGGAGAAATCCCTCAAAAAGCTGTAAAACAGTATCTGCTGCAGAAATGTCACAGCTAGGTAAGAAGGATATATCTTGCCTCAGGCTCTTTCTTGCTTAAGACTCTCTAGAAATCCCAGCACTTGATGCAGTGATCCTGTGAGTTTCCCACAGCAGGCAGCAGGAATGACAAACATTCTTTTCGAGGCTATTGCCAGCAGTGGACCCCTCACACAGACTATTAAAAATCCCTTAATCCCCTCCACTTAATGCTGACCTAAAGAAACAGAAGATCAAAACATAACCTCTGGAATGACCTCAGCTTGCTCTGTAACACCTCACCGCGGTCAGGGATGTCAGAGTTCCCTGCAGGCCCTTGCTGCTCTCTAAGGAATGTGCTGTTTATCAGATCCACCAGAAAGCTCCTTTATCCTTCACAAATATGTCAAATATACACAAGGCCTACTGGCCATCTTCCTCATGAGATCTACGTGCAAAGCAGAAGGCAAAGTTTACATGTACACAACCAAAGACACTGAAAAAAAATCTGTACAAATCCAGAGCTGGAAAAACAAAACACCTCAAGGTTGCAGGACCAACAGACTGATTCAATGTATTGCTCCACATTTTTAAGTGGTAAAGACATGAAATAAGGCCTAGAACACAACTGCAAAGGACAAGACCACTACTCTGCACATCCTGCTCTCTTCCAAGTAGGGATAAATTCGCAGGAACTCAAGAACAAGAAGCCAGGGGATGCTAACCTAGACCCTGGAAAACTTTCAAGGCTAGCAGAGCAACTCCCTTGGTTTGTTTTTTAATAATTACAGTTTGGTGTCAGAAAAAAATTTGAAAACAGGTTACCATGTCTACTGGATGTCACAGCATATGCCACAACACATGTCACAGCTGAGACGGCCATGATACACAGAATATCATCATGCAATTTCAGAAAGCTTCACCCCATACACAGTAACACCACAGCACTTCAGAAGGCTTCAGGTGTTGTTTCTGCCCATACAGAATGACATCACTTCACTGCAGAAGGCTGCCAGCATCTGCTCCTCTTGTTCTCCAGCCCAACCTTTTACCCCCCTGATGTTGATGCACTGCCCTGTGTGCCCTCTGCTCCCCTTGGTGGTTGTCAGTGCCCCTGGGCACTCCCTGGCTCACTGCTGGCAGTGCTGCTCACAGCTGTGCCCATGGGGATGAGCTGCAGCCTCACTCCCAATCACCACAAACTGTGTGCCTACAACTGGCCTTAGGGTTTCCATTGGCAGAGGAGCAAATAGCAAAGTCTACCTCCAAAATTCAGCTTCTGGATGAGCTGGCAGAACCCCAAAGGAAGCTGCTGTTTTAACCAGTGTTGATCCTGGAGATGCTGCAAGGATCTGCAGACTGCCCAGGCCTGCAGACCTGAAGTTTGATAAGATCAAAGTCCAGAAGAGCAAGGTGAAAAATGTTCTAGGTGCCATATTACCTAATACCAAAACTCAGCAATCTGAGATAAATTCTGTGTGCTAATCACAAGGCACTGGGATAAAGATTCTCATGTTTCTTTTTCCTACTGGTTATATGTTAGTCTGAGTTTACTGCAAGTTCTAAATTATGATCACATTTGTATCCCAGCATTTTTCACAAGTCACATTACTGGTTTACTAAAGAGGCAGTTGCCACTAGGTTGAACAGCTGGTACTTTCTGTTTTTTAGTCATTCTGACTCTCAACAAACCCAAGAAATTAAAATCTAGATCTTCCATAGCAATGCTCAAATGGCCTTTTTGATGGCCATCTAAGTTTAAAACCAGATGGCTTATTCCCCACTTTATGCTTTAAAGCATGCTTTAAAGAGCTCAGGGGCTCAGAGATTATCAGGCCATTTCTGGGGTGCCTTGTTTGATGCACAGAAAGGACACTAGGCAGTGAGGAAGACTCTGGGCTATGCTGCCATCATTCCCACAAACACATCTCAGCCAGCCTGGTAGCACTGTTGCCATGGTGGTACAAGGTTAACTCAAAAATCACAGTGTAGGTATTTAGCCAGCTTTTAAAATGGATTTTACAGCCTATTTTGCCTTAGCTATACTACTCCCAGTGTTTAAATAGCCTGTTGAAGGACAAATGTGTAAAACCTTTAGTCAATGTCTTCCATTCTAATTATATTTTCTGCTCTAGTATAGTCTCTGAAAGGAAATGTCTCCAAGAAAGTAATTTTCCAAGGATTTTCTTTCTAAAATATAAAAAGCAGAGATGGAGAAAGAGAATCATGTTTAAAGCAGCTTAAAAGGAACTGCTGGGATTCCCAGAGGGGCTGAGAAACATGTGGGATTGGGATGAAAAGAACCAAGCCAAGAGCTAGCTGGCTACTTCCAGTTTCCACACCATAAATTGTTACATTCTTAATGTCCAGTCCTCTTTCACATGTAGAAGGAAACTGAATACAGTAGGATGCAGCAGACAAGACAGAGCTTAGCCAAGGGCACACTGTGTCAGGGACCTTTTGGACTCTCTAGTAATGCAAAGAAAAAGCTGGCACAGGGCCCAGCATCTCTGTAAATCAATACAGCTGTTTATTTAAACCAAATGGCTGGCAACCATATCAAGCTTTGATTGTTGTAGACATTTCCAAAAGGAAATGAATAAAATTTCAGGAGATGACAGCAAACCCATGTAAGAACAAAAGAATTCTTTCCAGCTAAGTTTTATTCATTATAGGGCATGCTTTCAGTTCACTGCTTGAAGCCAAACAACAGGAGTACCCAGTGTTAGCAGAATCATTGTAAAGCCCAACAGTCAGCCAGACAGACACTTCTCACGTATTCCTGACTGCAGAAAGCTCCTAAATGTATTTGTAGTCATGAATGACATGGGTTTAAGCTTCTCAGTAATGTGTGAGAATCCAGTCCCTAGATTTCACTGCCAAGTGCATTAAAGACTGGCATGGACATGTGCAGTGACATAAAATCCACTGGGTGAGAAGCCAGACTTGGCATGACTCAGGCCCAAGGTCCTGCCTGTGTACAGGGACAACTGCAACACTCATTTTCTGCAAGGTGATATCTCACTCTAATCCATTTTTTCCCTTTGAGGCCATGGCTGCAGATACATAAACCTCTCACTTAGAAAAAGAGAGGAAGAAAACACCTAAGAGGGAGAATTTGCATCTTTTCACTTCCCCTCCCACCCTATCCTGGATCACACAAATGTTGGGGGATTTTGTTATTGTTTTTAAAGAGATTGCTTTTGCTCCCTTTCTATCTATTCTCAAGCTTGTTGTTAGTTTTTTTAATAACCTTTTGAGAGATGAAAACAGATACTCTTAAAAAAAGCTGCAACCTTTGACACTTTCAAGCTATGCTGTCACACTTCATTGGATAGATGACAGGGTAAGATAAATGTGACAGCTTCAAGTGAGCATGGGGAACATGAGACTAAAATGTCTTCTTTTTATACTGAGTAAGGAAACTGCTTGAGCGTGGGTCAGACTCACAGTTGGTGCAGGAGGATAACAGAAATCACTTTGGCCTGTCACTGTTTACTGTCAGTAAAATAACATGAACCTCTCCTCAAACATTTGAAATTAGGTGCTGGGAGATTTCTGGTTTGTGCAGCATTAAAAAACCAAGACTGAGAAAGTCGTAGATTGTAAAACAAGCATAAATTGTATTTCAGTCTGCATTTTGTCAAAGTTCTTGCAGAAGTCACAGATTCCAACATATTCATATATTTAAAAAAACCTCTGTAGCTCCTGACACACATGATGCTTTGCCTATGAATATGGTTTCAGAACAGATATTCTCACAAGTAGCCTCCTTAGCTGAAAGCAGACAACTTCAGGAAGTTAAGAACCACTACTACAATAGCAAAGGCTCTACAGACACAGGATTCCTTTTATGCTGTGCCCATTTGATTAAGAACCATGAGGACCATCTTGCTATTGCTAAGTCTGGTTTTGAAGAGAAATAAAACCTATGTGGCTAAAGATTGCTGGATGGTAAAAGATGGCAGAGGAAAAGCTCTTTGTCACTGTGCAGTGGAGATTTGTAGGGCATAACAGTCAAAAGGCAGCATTGGCAAAGTGAAGTGTTTAGTTAGTTCTGTCTTTCATTCCTGCACCTTCAGATATTGCTGGAGCCTCTTGGACACAGTGATGATCCTAAAATTGCTCCTTCAATTCTCAGTGAAAGACACCTACACCTTGGAGACAACTCAGACTCATGGTGAGAGGCACCAGAGAAAAAGCAACTTCTTCTGCATTTTTTTTTTTTGGTTACTGTGATTGGTAGAAATTTTGGACAATGAGTCTTTGAAATTTTGAGCCTGACTATAGCCAGGGTAATGTAAAAGAGAAGAAGCATTGAGGAGTTTCCCACAGGTAAGGGTGCTCCAGCTGGCAGCCTGCACGACTCTCTCCAAGCTGTCCCTTCCTGTGCTGAGCTCCTCCATCTGCACTGATGGATGTGCACCTGACTGCACCTGTGCACAGCAAAGAACCTTAAACATCACCCACTGGCTCACACAGGCTCTAATTGAGACCTGAATTCCATCTTCACATGATTGTTCTGCCCTACATAACACACAGTTGGCAACAACAGGCACTCCATAGCACAAACAATCCTGTGTTACATTTTGTCTTCCCCTCAAACTAATGCTACAGCCATGTATTAATCTTTGTTTCAAGAAAAGAAGGTGGAACAGGAAATCAGTCCTATATTGCATCAAGAACTAGCTGGGCTTTCTCTAAAAATCAAACCACTCACTTAAAGCTGTATCAACAAACAAAAAGAAATTAGAACATTATGTGATTAATAATCAGATTTCAGATACCACAGCATCAGTCTGGAAATAAGTACTCCCTTCCTTGGCTGAAAATAATGGCAATACTAGTCAACATAAACCCTGTCAATCTCCATGACAGGTAATGTAATACCTTCCCTTCCCAATACAGTAATGCATCATTAAGTACAGTAGTGCATAATTAGCTCTGGTATTAGAGACAGGAAAGGAGTCTCTAACTTTTCTGAGGTAGAAGCTATGTCCTGAAGAATCTAACTGCTGCTTTCAGAAGTCTACTCCCTCAGGAAAAATGTGCTTGCTCTGGTCTTTAGTGGGGCTGTTGCAATATTCCCAACCCTGTAATCAATGCTGAAGCACAGATGTAACCTCACTACTCGTCTGAATATAAGGACTTCACAGAGAAAAGCAAGGCACAATTCTTCCCAAGAATATTTCTGGGTTTCACATTCTTTGAACCTCAGAGAAAGAAAAACCAATTCTTATCTCATTTGCTGTGCCTGTGTTTGTGCCAAAGGAGAATGCAATGTGGAGATTGTTTACCCAAAGTGATGGGGTTTTGTTTCCTTGGCCTATCAGGGCCAAGTGTGTGTGTGTGTGTGTGTCAGGACTGTGGGCTGACAGTCACAAGATTCTGTGCAGTGTGTGCAGAGTTTAGTGCTTGGCAGATTCAGTTTAGATATAATATAGAATAATATAGTATAATAAAGTCATTAATTAGCCTTCTGATAAGATGGAGTCAGATGAATAATTTTCTCCCCCTTGTCAGGATCAAAAATATCCACTATAAAGGACTCTGTGATTTTGTACATATGATCAAGAACATGCAAAAAACTGCCTCTCAACACACTGAAAAGTACTTATGATCAACAAGAAAACAAAAATTATATATATGTTATCAGGAGTACTGAGTGATCTTAGCCACCCAAACACTGAGTGGGCCCTCACATTTAACTTTTTCAACTGGACACTGATTTTCAGAATGCATGTAACACCTACCACAGAAGGGCACTGCTATTACACCTAGTGACAGGTGTCCTGTACACCTCAGGGTGACATCACACCACTCCAAATACCTCAGCTTCTGAAATCCAAATCTCAGGATCTGACTAGCATAGCCAAAACCACCCTGTGATCACAAATACCAGCATAGGGGAATTCACAGATGATGGACATGTTCCAGTGTTCAGACAGTGCAGGAGGACACATGGCAGGGAATGTGTTACCTGCTCACCTCCACATCAAAGCAAGCACATTGCTTCCATTCAAACAGGAGAGACACATTCTAAATACTCATTCTTCAAGGCATCATAGGAAATTTTAGCCTGACTCTTCTGAAAACCAGGTCTAAAATCAGTACAAGGATATCCATCTTGCTGTACATGTGTGTCTTACACTCAAATTTCTCTTGAAGTCCATGCTGAGGATATGCTGTGGTCCCTGCAAAAGATATTGTAAGGACTGTTACAACAGGAAGAGCAGAGAAAACTCTTAGCTCAATTCAAACATGTTTTCAATGTAAGCAAGCTTATTCTTACATCTACTGGGCAGCTGAAGCTGAGTACAGGAGCCAAGAGCAAAAGGACACTATTGGCTTTCTTACTGTGCAAAATGCTTCAGGGCTGGGCAAGCTCTCTGTTCCCATTTCTTTCACACACCTGTGTGCTTCCTCAGCCTTTCATCATTGTAAAGCTGAGTGCCAACAGTTACAATGTGAAACTCAGGAGTCCACAAACACAGGAATTCAGAGGCATGAACTGTACACTCTGTGGAATTCCCTAAGAAGCATCAAGCAGGGCCCCTGCCTGTCTTCCCAGACAAAAACAAAACAGCATTTCCAAAGGCAACAGGTGGGAACCTGATTTTGACAGCACAACTTTTCCATGTGCTATGGAACATGAGGAAGGCTTGCAATGGGCTACACTGCTGCTCTGCCTGCAGGAAATTCCATGCTGAATGGCACACTGTTTGGAGAGAGAAGGGGAGGAGGAAAAAAAGAACAAAAGAGAAAAATATTAAAAAATAAAAGAACAGGACTTGGCTTAGTAAAATATTATTTCTGGACTCTACATTAATAGATGCATTAAAACTACACAGCTTGCAGTGTAGAAGGACTGGATACATGAGCATCTGTATATATTCTCCATCTTGAGAGAATCTGTAGGAATTGTACAGGAGTTTCTGAAGACTGATTTTGAAAAAATGGTAAAACAGCTAACGTTACACTTACATAGCATACAAAATAACAGTATCTGATATTACCATTTCTGCAGAAGGTTGCTAAATTTTCTGAATTTTAATAAGAAATAATGAGGTGGAAGACTGATTGTAATTGTGAAGAGCACACTTTCATACTTATGAAAGGAGTATTTCTCAACAGGAAGGCTTTCAAATCTGGAGTTAGTTCTTGCACTGGCAACTGTGCTTTCTTTTTTTATTTCCTGCAGCTGAAACAAGAAAGCAGACTTCTGTGGCCCAGGGCACTGCTCCTCTCAATTGCCACACACTCTTGTGTTCAGGCAATGTTTCTTGCAACATATTGATTTTCTTTTGTTTAAGTTATTAAATATTTTCACTGTGGTTTTTTTTTTTAACCCTGTTGATTGAAAAAAGCACAACAAAAAAAAGCCCCAAACCACCACTTGTTTATAATCCACTATCCCTTTATCTCCTACCCAACCCTTTTTACACAGGGGCTACTTCCTAGGCCATTTACTTCATAAATCCAAATTCCCTTCATAAATCCAAAAAAGAAAGAATCAGGTTGAGCTAATGATCAACTAAGACTGATGCTTGTTCCCTGAACTCTAACATTTGATCAACAATAAAACAAATACTTGTGTGGTTGCCCAGTCAGTAATAATGAAAAAAGAACCCAGCTGAAGATTCTGTCACATCCAACTCATTCCTGAATCTGTTCTACAAGAACCAAGCAGTTCTCTGAAGTGCAACATAGCTCAAAAAATATTTTGGATCTCAAAGAAACAACTGTGGAAATACATTGTGACTTCTAATGTGTTTTGACAGCTGTTGTACTGAGCTCTGCAAACTTACCTTGGTGCTTTAGGATCATGGCCATAATGCCTGGTGGTGGTTGGTCTTTACCTCTTCCAACATCACCACATTTCTCTTTCTGGATGAGATTTGCTGCTTTTTCACCAACATATCTGACTCCATCTTCCCACAAAAAAGCTAGCTCTTGGTACTTGGAGGTGTCAATGTCAAAGACAGAGAATAGAACTGTTTATATTTATTTGCACTATCTAAATTCACCCTACTTTAGGCTCTCTGACATAGGCTACAAGAATAAAAGTTAAGCATCTGGAAATGGAGCTGCAAATTCCACATTAATCCCTTTGAAAGGAAAGGACACAAACAACTTAGTCACATGTGTATTGTTATCTTCTTATTCTCAGATGAAATAACTGATAGGTTTTTGGCTGTACATAATTCTGGTTAGAGAGCAATAAACACAAATACCAGCAAATGGCAAGGGGAATTACAGGATTTGATAGTACATGTCAATAAATTTTAGAATTTATGGACACAGCAGCACTACAGGTGATGTAGATGAAAGCTTTTTCTACCACTTCATAATAATTCCAAGCACTTCTGGTTATTGCAGATCTCAAGTACAATACTTACATTAGAGAAAAGATCCCTTACGTGTAATGACATTCTGCTGCTTCTGCTTCTCTGACTGGATATCACACTACCATCCTTCCAGTATCTGCAAAAATGTAAGCTAATGCCTGTAAAGAAATCTTTAGTGTAAAACAACCTTCTAAATTTCTCACGTTGATCATTCCAGAAAATGGAGTTAATTTCTTATGGATATGCCAGCACAGGAAGGATGTGGGCTTGTTGGAACCAGTCCAAAGGAGAGTGACAAAAATGACCAAAGGACTGGAACTCCTTTCCTGTGAGGAAAGTTGAGGTTGTTCAGCCTGGAGAAGAAAAGGGTCCAGCAGGTCCTTAGTGCTGCCTTTAGTCCAGCAGTAAAGAGGGGTTAGTTTGAGCAGGGCCTTCTGTGATAGACAATGGGTAATGGTTTTAAACTAAAATAAGATAGATTAAGAGAAGATGTAAAGTAGAAATGTTTACAATGAGGGTGATGAAACACTGGAATGAGCTGTCCAAAGAGGCTGCAGGTGCTCAATCCCTGAAAACATTCAAGGTCAGGTTGGACAGGGCTCTGAACAAACTAGATCTAGCTGAGTATGTCCCTGCTCATTGCAGGAGGGTTGGACTGGATGACCTTTAAAGGTTTCTTGCAAACCAAACTATTCAATGACTCCATGCTGATAACATGGAGCTGAAAATGTGGCAGCAGACATAGAAGGAATTAAAGGAAGTACTTGACAGATTCTTTGCTGTGGTGGTATCCACTTTATCTTGATAAAAGCTGGAGGGAAGACACAATGGCTGAAAGGTCTAAGTCTATTGCATTCTTCTTTCCCTGGACACACTGACCTTTTCTTCAGAGACAGAGGGTGAACATTGTTCTGTTGGCACAGCCATGTCATGTTGGCTGGCACTCCATGTGTTGAACTTGGTGTCTCCCAAGCTGAACATGTGAGCTACCACAACCCAAACTCAGGAGCTAACACTTTCTGGCTGGGGCAACAGCTGACTAATAACATTTTGTGGGTTGGGCACAGAGAGAGATTTACACCACAGTCTCACTGACCGGTTTAATTTCAGTAGTTTTTGAGATTACTGCTGGTAAATATGCATAAAAAGAAGGCGCTGTGGAAAAATTCTGCCAAGCTGCTGTCCACTTGGGCAAAACCAGAGCACTTGCAATAAAACTTGAAGTTAGAGCAGGCAATGTATGCTCCAAGTTGAAAGCACAGTGAATTTTCTCTTTCATCCTTCCAGCCCAGGCATACCACAGGCATTTACTTTAACAAGCAGTTCAAGATATGCATTTAAAACACTGATTTGCCTCAATAAAAATTCTAGGATCAAGGTTTATCATTCAACATTGAGAATGACTCATTGTACCTTAAACATTTGACCTGCCAAGGCATTATTTATTATATGTTTGTAACTAGTAAAACTACATAAACACACACATCAATTTTAAAGGTGTTTGCTGTGTAAATGCAGGGAGGGGTCTCAGATTTCCAGTAATTCCTCTTCACCCAGTTTTACATGCTCATCAGGCCTTTATTATTACAGCTTCAGGTATTCCCCACATCCAGGCCCTGATAGCAAGAGGGTGGGTTAGCAATGAGACCAACGGGAAGTGGAGCCAATGTTCCAACATGCTTCCCTGCCTGGGGCTAATGTTCATTCCAAAGGCTTGGTATCAGCCATGGTTTTTAACAGTACAGCTTTCAGCTAACTGACACAAAGGTGCCAGCATGCTGCTGATTCCCCTCCAGAAAGCTCTTCTACAATCTGCCTGCTGGTCACAAATGCATGAAATCACAGGCAGCTTTTTGATCTGTTCTGATGCTATTTTCCCATGTTACTGGAGAGCTCCAGGTCTAGGAAGGGGACACTGTATGTGCATCATTTGGAAGCTGCTTTCTTCTAATAGTTTGCTGGATCTTCAGCTTAGTTCTAAACACAATTGTTCTCAAGGGTTGAATCAACTGACTAGTATTTGCTCTGTCCAGGCAGCATGGCAGGGACCCTGCTCTGGAAGCACTCATGCATTTCACTCCTCGGGAGGATCTCCAGGTGCCAGAGCTACAGATAACAGTACTAAGTTTTCAGACAAAGACTTTCCCCTCAGTTATTCATCTGTGTTTACAGGAACCTGAAGTAATTTGCCTTGGTAGTCTGGATATGTTTGCACAATGCCTATTTAAGTTACACCTGGCTCATACCAACACAATGAGGTACTTACTTTCATTATCACTAAATACATTACCAAGCTTGAAAGAATGCAGCTGTTAGAGATAGAGGAGGATCCCAGAGCACTCCTCTGTTGAGAGCAATAAATTTTGCTTTGCAAAGCACCTGTACTTTTTTAAACCTCAACACCCAGAGCCAGCCTGAGTGGAGATAGGAAAAAGGGGATGTGCAACATGAAACCACTACAATTAGGCAACAGCAAACACCATTCACACAGGCCTGTGAAAGGGAGGGTGGACATTCATTTTACTTGCCAACTCAACTTCTCAGCTTGCTTCCACAAAACCTAAAACTGCTCTGCAAAAACCTACTGTTAGGGTTATGCCACCTTCATCCAAAATCACCTGTTTCCCATAAAAAGTTTATGAAATACCAAGAATATACGTGAAGTACTAATTTCAGTGCAAACAATTAATGAAAATACAGATGCTAGACAGCTAATTTGTGAGTTATGAATGCAATCTGCTTCATAATAAGTGTGTCCCCATTAACAAGTGCCTTATAGTTTGATGATACTCAATATCTAAAAGGTTTATCATTACAAAATCTTGAGTGAAGTCTACCATAACACTGTAACATATTTTTTAACAAATGGTTATTTGTGATGATGTCAGAAAGCATAGTTAACTCCTGAGCCTTTCTGTACATAGGGAGGACAGTTTATCATAGAGCATCTATTGTTATCTGGCACTGGATTGCACTGCTGAAGACCTGGACTCCTTTCCTTACCTGACTGCACGCTCACATCAGTTCTTTTGGTTATGAGTTAGGTGCATCGGTGTTTGCAAAAGTTTCTTGAAGCAAACCCTCCCTACTCAGCGCCCTGAAGGGTTCTCTCCTCTGTAATTGATCCTTCTGCAGACAACTGCAACAAAAGTAACACAGAGATCTTGGTGAAACGAACCAAGCCGAGACTTGGAGGGTGTGGTTCTTCTTCTCATCTGTTTTGGAATGACTTCACACACCTGACAGCCAGATCCAGTGATGGACATCCATTCTAAGGCTTTCTGAGGAATGGAAGAAAATGAAGTCAGTTCTGATTTTCTAGCAAAAGGTTATCTGTGAATATTGCAGGTGAAACACTAAAGCTTTTAATATTTCTTGGACAGAGACCTGATAGGGATGTTTCAGTTTGTTACATTTATTGTTTTAATTTCTTATTCAATCATTTTGTTTGGTTTGTTGTGATTTTCTTTTTTACTAGAAGATGCTATGAGGTGAGAAGGAAACTCACACTAAGCTCCTTAAATTCTTTCTGGATCTGGCTTCCAGCCTGAAAAAACATTTCATATGGTGTTATTTTGCTGGTCTTTAAAGCTCTATAAGCAGTGTTTGTACCACAATAGACCAAAGTGACAGAAATTTCATAGCCACAGCTCATCTTCTGCTAGAAAAGGGAATCTCAAAACTATTTCTGGTATTGTAGGATCATCAAATTTACCATAACTGGCTCTCACCCTTGACCTCAGATACTTAGAAATTCATGTCTGGCCACTTTCTGTCTTGTTTTCCTGCACGTATACAACTTGGTTTCCTGTTCAGAATAACACAGAATGCAACTCTCTCTTCTTTCTGATTAGTCAGAGAGCTGCCTGAATGTTCACAAAATTAAAAATAAATAAATACAAGTGATGCTACAGCTATCTAGTCCTTAACATGCTGGTCATCACTCTTAATCTGCAACTGTGCTGGTTTTAGTTCACCCCACTGTGAGGTTTAGAAATTGTTTATTTAAGGATTGTCACTCTCTGCAATTCATAAATGCCAAATCAAGTTCCTCTTGCTTCTAGCTTGCCCCTAGGCATTGAAATTTGCTCCTGAAACTTTTGGAGAGGGACTTTCCCATAAATTCACTTAAGCCAAGGAAGAGTCCAATTTATCCCTTCTCAGAGAGCTTGCTCACATGGCTCTGCTCTGATGCCCCTACTCCACACGGTCTCTTACACTTGGCTGCTGGAGGACCCTGTGGAGGATTCTGCTTCCAATGAATTTCATGCTTTCATGCTTTTCTGGAGCTGGCAGTTAGAAAAACTGAATCTCTCACTCTTTACCTTGTTCCATCAGCCCTGGAAATGACTCTTTTGCAGATATATACAAACCGATGAGTTGCTTTTGCATGACACTCCAATGCAGTCATGTGAGCCACGTTTCATGAGTGAAAAATCCTGTTAAAATTCAAAGCACAAAGCAAAATAAAGAGCACAGAAATATTTTGGATGAAATATTCAGAATATTGAACTATTGAAATGAATTGCTTTGATATTTATTTCAGAATTAGCATTTTGCACCAGAGTTTGTTGAAACACACAATCTAAAAAAACTGAGATCTAACAAAGTGTATATTTACAAATATTTTTCATCCTCATCTTCCTCTGTCCCAGATACATAGATATAAGTGCATCTTCTTACTCCAAATTATAAATAGAGGATCACAAATATATGGAAAAAAATGTACTGACACTTCAACTACCTGTCAGCAGGTGCAGGCATACAATGTCAGTTTTCCATTCCTCAGTTTCAGACATCCTCCTTGAAACACCACACTTGTTTTTCAGCTGGCCCATGAGTATGTTTCTTTGCTTCATTGGATTGCTTTGACATCTAAATCTTGAACTAATCTGGAGCACAAAATGCCTCTGATTTACTCAATCCTGACCAGTTTTTCTTAACACAATTACAACAGCAGTTCAGGAACCAAAATGTCAAAGTGGAAGACAGTTCTGTGGAAGGAAGTTACCAGATCAGAATGGGAAACATTTCTGGTTGCATTCCTGGACATGAAGCTAATCTGCTGCTGAACACTGGGGATATATTAAACACAACATGACTTGAAAAAGTCTAGTTTTAAAGCTGAAAAAATACAGGGGCAAATTCTGGTAGGTTTAAAATAAAACTTTCAAACCCATTAAAACATGCAACTTTCTTCTTCAGGTGAAAGGCAAGAATGCAGAACACTTCAAGTTTTATATCTGAAGCCTTTTTAACTGCGTGATGAAGAAGCTGTAAAAAAGCAGATTTCTTCTGGGAAGATGTGCCTGCATCATGTTGACACCAGCAGATATAAATAGCTGTGAGCTCTATCAATAGCTATTTTCAGAGTCAGGCACAGTGGTATTAATGCATGAGAGCAGGAGGGAGGCAGCACAATCAGCTTAAATGAAATATGAGAAATCCCTCATGTAGGAAAGACTGGACAATGTCTTGTAAGGGAAAGCTAACCCATGGAACTTCTCAGAGTGAGGTAAGGTCAACAATTCCTTCTGGAATCTCAGCTCTCTGACACCAGCAGCTCTTGAAGTCACAGAGAGCTGAGAGAACTGAAAATTCTGGCATTTGATGACATCACTGAGTAGGACTTGTACTTCCTTATAGGATATAGAGGGTTCACATCCTTTTAAAAGAAGAATGCTTCCTTCCTATTCATGTTCTAGAGTTTTGTTCTCTCCCTTGAGAGCTGGCATATATAGCTACCCTTGCTTGATTTCCTACTGAAACAAACTCCCAAGCAGAGGTGCAGTAGTAGAAATTTAGTATAAAGTTTATATTAAGGCTGAAACTTCAAGGGGAGGCCTTGAGCTCCTTCCTCACATTTCCTGTTTTCCTTCACCCTGATGATGACTCCGTACCTGCTAGTCAGCTGAGAGCACTCAGAAGCAAAAAGTCCTGAAAGATTAAACTGAATGTGGATGACTTAAGGCTTAGTTATGGTTTCTGATGAGTTTTATGTTTAATTATCCTCCACTGCTTGTTGCACACTGGTTCAGAAATTAAAATCCTGCATTATGGCTGGTACTGCCTCAGCACATGCATGTGAGTTTCTGCTCCACATACTGGTTTAGTTTGAAACTACACAATCAAGCAGAGGTTTTGTGATGCTAACATGCAAACCCTGGCACTCTCGTGCTATTCTGAACTCAAATGCCCAAAACCAAAAGCAACTTGTGCACTCCAAGAATGGCCAGGAAACATGGTGTGAACTGAGAATATCTGTAATGGTCCAGAGAAAATGGCTCAGTATGTACTCAGAGTGGAGAATAAGAAAAAAATAATGTAAGACTAAAAATTTTTATTCTTATACTACTTACAGATAATGTTACAGGATGTTGTCTTTATTTAAGTAACATGTCCTGCTTTCCTATGTTTCCTTCCCTATTGCTGTTTACTGCCTACATATTACAGAGATCAATGTCTTGATGCTGTTTATGCTGATGAATAAATGACAGGAGGTTCCTCTCTGATGAGCCATAGTGTACACAGTAACAATGCTATGCCACACTTCAGAAATACACAGAGTCACTGAAAAACCTGTAAGATTAAAACTGGCTGTGAGGCTGGAAATTGATCCACATTATCCTGTGTCTTACATGCTGTCCTAATCTGTTTTGCTGTACCAAGGGCTCCTATCACAGAAGCAAAGAAAAAGCAGAATAGCACTTATCATCATCTGGCTGAATTTACAGTTTAGTAACAGAAATCAGAAGCATTATTCTAGTCTATTCTAGTACTCAGCACAGAATATTCTATTCTCTAGCATATTCTGTGGTAAATGTGTAGCACAGCTCAGCTCTGTTCCCTCACTGAGCTCAGGGAACCCTCTCTTAGTTGCACTTTCAGCCATAACCTTGAAAGATATCCTGAGGAGGCCAATCAAAACATTCCCCACCCATGGCAGGAAAAAGAAAACTCCTAACAAACCATTTCCCAACCTTTTCCTCAGGGTCTACTTCCAAACCCCAAATTCAAATATGAGATACACCAATTCAGAGAGCAAAGCTCCAAATTCCCTTGTGCGCCCTTCCTGCCCCAGGAGCAGGAAGGAAAGGGGAACACCCTTCTGATAACCTCAGCCCCAGAGGCTGCTGCTTTGCCCAGCACCTTCAGCTTGGCTGTAATGTGACCCTGAGCATGCCAGCTATTCACTGTACAGACCCTGGCTCACGTCCTGAGCATGGAAAGGAACACATGAACACCACCTAGGAGCTTTTGCTTAATCACTCAGCTATGCAGACACGGGATCCTTACAGGCAAACCACTCTGGACAGGCAGGAAAGAGAATATTTAATACTCCTTTCTAAAAATACAATTAGAGATGCTTCCTGTAGAAAAATCAAAGTTCTTGTCTCAAACTGGAATTTGATACAGTAATTTTTATGTTTTGAATGAATTTGTGCGGTCAAGCTATAGTTTGGAAAGGAAACCTAATCCACGTAAAGCTAGGAAAAATGTGAAATATAATCTAAGAATGTCTTTCAAAGCAAAGGCTAGATCAAAAGAGAGATCCTCCAAGGCAGAAGCAGCAGCTCAATTGAAGCAGCTCCATTTGATTCATTATGTACAAACTAAAAAAGATACCCCTGGAAGAGAACTTGGGACACCTGCTCTGTTGGCTCCACTAGCACACCTCCTGCTTTATTGACACTTCATATGCAATAATGCATTTGAAAAGAAAATGAAACAGCCCGATGAAAAAAAGGGAAGAAGTGAGAGAACTGCTCCGTGAAAAGAAAGGATGAAAGAGTGTATTTATTTTTTTACATGCCTATGTGTCGTAGACATCTTTTATGGAAAATCCTTTCCTTAGGATTTTTCCTCCTGAGAAGCCTCAGGAACAAAATGTAAACATTGATTATCTGCTGCTGTGGAATGCAACAGGTGCACCTGGGATTGGTCTCATGTGGTTGTTTCTAATTAATGGCCAATCACAGTCAGCTGGCTCAGACTCTCTGTCCCAGACACAAACCTTTGTTATCATTCCTTCCTTTCTATTCTTAGCCAGCCTTCTGATGAAATCCTTTCTTCTATTCTTTTAGTATAGTTTTAATGTAATATATATCACAAAATAATAAATCAAGCCTTCTGAAACATGGAGTCAGATCCTCATCTCTCCCCTCAACCTGAGACCCATGTGAGCACCGTTACAGCTGTGAAATATTATTACCACTTTAATTTGCAGATAACCTCAATATATGATCCAAAACAAACCAAAAATACACAAACAAAATGTATTGCAAGCAAAAGACCTTGAAAACAACTGAACTTCTTACAGCAAAAGTCCAGAGGTGTCTCTGGAATTTGAGGTTTAATTTATGAGTCTATTGCCAGGCTAAGAATGGTTGCATATGCCTCCTGAAAAGAGGAGAGACCTGCTACACCCCAAATGAGAGGATTTAGGACAGCAGATTAGTAATCATTCAAATAGAGACTTGTCATGAACTGTGAACAAACAGCAGCAGCTCATCCAACACTGACACACCTTCAGAAAAATCTGCTCTGTGATTCACAGAGGAGCTGTGATGCAACCTCCAATGCTCTGCTCCCAATTGATAATGAGAGTCTCATGCACTCTACACAAAAAGAAAATCTCTTATATTGTTCCACTGTTATTCTTTTGATTCACCATGGTTTATAATGGCAGTCTTGGCAGAGCCTGAGGGCCCAAGAACAGGCTCTCACAAATGATGCTCTGTCTATGACAGGCTTTCTAGGATTTGCAACAACTCTGGCTTGCTTATTTGAGGAATTCAATTGGAATAGACACATGAAAAGAGTAGTACCCTGCATAGACACTTAAATAACTCAAATATCTTATCCTAGGGTCTGAAATATCCATCCAAAGAAGACCCAGAGAGGCTAAGCAAGCACGAAGAATTGGAAGCAAGTGGGCTGATAATTTTTTGTTGTGCAGTTTCACCCAACAGTTTTCACTTCAGATTCTTTTTCCCAGCAAATCTGAATACACACACCATACCTCCTCTGTAAGTACCAGCAATTCCAGGTGCCTACATGATTTCCAAAAGCTTGCCTGTTTATCATTCTCAAACTCCACAATACAGAATTGATGTGGCATGAAGCAGATTTTCCTGATAGCACTTAAAATTCTCTTTGATGCAGAGAGTATCTTGCTGATTATATCTGAAAGAAATCTTGCAATTTCCCTAAGCCAAATTATCACATTTTTTTATTCATCCATTTGTTTATTGGATTTTGATCTATGCAAGGAGTAATTGTGAACAGAGTATACAAAGGCATATGACTGTCCTGGTTTAAAAACACCACTGTGTTCAGCAAATTTGCCTTGTCTGTTTAATATAAATGAATTTGCCTTCATCTGTTTAGCATTTTAATAAATTGTTAACAATTGGTCTTCCACCTATAGGCCTAAATCCAGGCTCTGGAAAGAAATATTTGGGAAATATGGATCCATTTCAGGTCCATCTCTGTCCATGTCTTTCTTTTGAGATGTCTCACAGCTGTTAGGTATGATCTCCTAGATTCCCTTGTGTCCTTGGTGACAGAGCTCTGAGGCATCTGGTGATGCACAGCAGCCAGGTCACCACACAGAGAAGGGACACCACCATCACTCACTCCTCACTGCAGAGCTGTGCCTGTTTAACTGGCCCCCTTGCTCCTGGCAAGGTGCTTCAATTCCTGATCAGGCAGCAAGGCTGATGAGCTTGGTAATTTTTCTGTCTCCAGCTGGTAACCTCATGCCAATACTATCCACTCACTCCCCTTTCCTTGTGATGTTTGTCACCTGCCATTGCTTGGAGAAATAAACCACACTCTGAAATAAACCACACCACAGGCTGAGGAAAGCAGATTCTGAACCACTACTCTCTGCTGGTGATTTCTGAAGATGTTGCCTACCATGGAACAATATGCACCAGCATGCTGTGCACAGCACCAAATCTCAACCACTGACAATGGAGAAAAAAGGATATCTTGTTATCATTTTCTTTGAATTTGATGTCAGAACTCAAAAAGGGGGAAAAAAACTGGCTTGCCTGACAGCAGATCTCAACTCAATGCTACCTTTCCTCAACAAATACTCCCCCAAATTTACAACACACTGGATACTGCTGCACACAGCCCACTGTGACAGCTCATTGCTGTCTGGCTTGGCCACAACATCAGGAAGGTATCATGGGGCTGAGCCAACACAGAGCCAACAGGCTGCTGTTATCAGAACACACTGCAGCACATCACCCAGATCCTCATCCCCCAGCACAAGAGAAAAGTGCCTTGTCAAATTGCCACTCACTAAGGAGAGCAGTATAAAGTATACAACAGCAGTGAGGATTCAATTCCCAGATATCACAGCTCTGGGGGGTTTTGTTTTGTTTAGGTTTGTTTTTTTAACAACTCATAGGCACAGTCTCTTTGAATACAGAGCAAGTATCTGTGAGAATGGTATAGTGAAGGTGATGAGTAGGATGGGACAGCTTTCTCTTCAGGTCATCAGACATTTGTTTTTTAATTAACTATTTGTTAAAAAAGCAATTTTCTACTATGACTCCACACATCTTCAATCAGTAAAAAAATCCTTCACTTGCCTTTAACAAGCTAACTTCAGCATTGCAAGGAATTTAAACAGCTCACAAAGAATGCAGTAAATCTCTTGCCCCTTCTCTGAGGGAATAGCTCTTTAATTGCTTAACAGAATGATGCTAGAGATCTTTTAAAAAACGCAGGAATTTCAGGCTTAAGCTACACCCACATGTGTAACTGAGAATGGAAAATTCAGTTCTACTGTCTAGGAATTTTTCCAAAAGTGTAATTTTTACAACGGGAAATAAAACTTCCTTTTAAATAATAAATGGACGTGAAAATTTTAATCAGGAGTCCAGTATAACGAAATTCCACAGACTAAGTTTCAGCAGTACAAAAATGATCTGGAACATCACTGGCTTAATCTGCTTCTGGGAAACAGATTTTAGGCTCATAGCAGCAAGATCATGGGACTGCTCACCCCAGAGACCTCCCCAGGAAATCCCTGACCATGGGATAAATTGCTGCTAACAAATAGTGTCATCAGCAGACTAGATTTTAGAGTTTACCTTTGGCAATGGTGAGGGCTGTCCAGAAAGCAAGCACTGTGCTGGCTGCAGGCTGGCTGAGCCCTGCAGAAGGACTTGGCAAGGCAGGCACTGTCTGCTGCCAGGAGAGCGGATCCAATTTCACAGGTCTGTGCAACAAGACCCCTGACAGCTCAGCTGCATGAGCACACCCTGAAAAATACTTAGGGACAGCCAACTCCTACCCAGACATTAAAAGAAGAGTTTTGACTACAGAAGCTTAAGTAAATAACTTTCTTTTCCTTGGTTTTTTTTTTTTTTTTTTTTTTTGTTTTTTGGGGGGGTTTTTTTGTGTTTTTCCCCCCCCCCTATATCAGCGAGAGCTCTTGCAGCAAAGTGATCTTTAGGAGCTGGATTCATCAATATCTAAGTAATCCTACACTCATATAAAACAACTTCTTCCCCTCCGTCTTGATTAGAAGCAAGATGTGGGGTAAGCAATTTAAAGCTCTGTAGCTCGGGACAGTATTAGCAACACCTACCAATGTACAAAAATCCCTGTATAACATTTTATAAACCAGAAAACTCCCCTGACTTTGTCTGATGTATGTGAGCTGCTGGGCCAAACTCAGCCCTGCTCAATGGCAGCCGTGGTAGGTGCACAACCTCCTTGAAGCAGGTTGCTAGGACTTTCTCCCACATTTTCAGGGATACCACAGATATTTGGGATGGAGAGGACAGAGATAGGTGTGCCAGCTCGAAGGACTCCCTCAGGAGCAGTACTGCACCCTCACCGCCCGTGCCTGGCAGCCACGTTGGGCACCCGCCCTGAGGCGCCCCGCACTCCCCTCACGGCGCTCCCGCCATTTTCCCCCGAGGCTTTTGCTGAGCTTCTCCCAAAGGCGAGGGAAGCGTCCCGAGCCCCCTCAGGCAGGGCTGCTAAAGGAGGGCGGAAATCACCGCCCAGAAATCACTGTTTGGCACCTCAAAGAAGGGTGAAAAGGTCTGTGAGGAGAAAAGGTGTCAAACTTGTTTTGACTACGGGCTGAAAAAGACGTCATGGGAACGTAACGCTGCTGCCAAATCCCGCCCTCGCTCCGGCAGAAATAGCCGCCCTTTGCCTGAGGTGCCCGGGGGGCTGAGGGAAGCCAGGCCGCTCTGCCAGAGCCAGCCCTGGGCACACCCGGGTCCGTGGGTAACCACCGAGGCCCCCACATGCCTGTCCAACAGTGGGGGATGCCAGGACATCTGCACAGAAAGACCAGTGTACCAAAAACCCACAGAGAAAAGGGTGGTGAAAGCGCCATCTTGCTCGGCGACATGTGGGTTGAGCTATACGGTATCAGCCACACAACCTTTACAATCTGTATAGATAAAGCAGACTATTGTGCTGATGTGGCAAAGGGAGGTTATAAAATGGCCCCCAAACTTTTGCCTGCACTCCAGAGATTCTCACCACAGCAGTTGCAATATTATCAGCCTCATCCAAGGGCCCTCCCTTCATAATGGCATCCCCCACAGCACAGTGAGCAGGAGAGACGTCCTTGCCCTTGAGCAGCTCCAGTATGTAATCCGGTATAATTTACAAAAAAAAAAAAAAAAAAATGGAGCAAAGATAGAAACCTGTGCAAGTAAAGGGCTCAGGGACAGCCTTTTCCTTTCTGATGTGTCTGCCATGAGGGCAGCAAGCTTTGGCAGATGGTCAGAGTGGACAGCAGGACAACCACGGTTTATGAGGTTTTAGTGAGGTTTGTCATTACCTTGATTTAGTGAGATGAATCAATGCTTGCCTGTCCAAGCCTCCAGTCAAGTAAAACATGCCAGGCCTTGCAAAGAGCAGAGCCCAGAATATCACTCACCTGAAGTCATCTCTGAGACACTTACCTGCAGGGGAATAACAGCTGCGGTAAGATGTTGAATACCAGCCATAGAAATGATTTGTTTTGTATGAACTTGAGAAAGTGGCTATCAGCCTATATTTCTTAAGTTTCTCTGCTTCAGAGTAACTTACTTGATTTTGTCTGTTTCCTGTGAGGTAGGATAAACCTTACTTTAAGGGTCCTGAAATTTCAGAGACTTTTGATCAGGCATGGCAGCTCTAAACATTGTTCTTAAATCACCCGCTCATATCAGCAATACGATAACCCACAAGTTTACAATCACCTAATTGACTGCTGTGCAAGTACAGCAACAGCTCCTTAGAATTGGTAGAATAGTCATTGAAACAATATCAACAATTTATCTGCTGCCCATTCTGCAAATCTGAGGAAAGACTTGCCTAATGTCAGCACCAACAAAAAATAAAGCTTTTGTATAGTATGTTAGGGTTAATAAAAACCTGGGTTTGTGCAGAAGAGAATCAATTTATGGTTTCTGCAGAAATACAGAAGACAAAACCTCCTGCAAATGCAAGGTAGGCTAGAGTTCTGGCACCATTTCATTATTAAGTACACTTTTACAGTTGTGCCCAAACATGCCCACATAGAATTTACTGACTGAAGTAAGAGGCAGTGGTGACTTACAGTGTCTTAAAAAACAAAAAAAAAAAGATTGTTCGAGTATTATGTGTAATATAATACACATGAGTGCATTATATTACACACATTTGGGTATCATGTGTAATATAATACACTCATGAGGGTTTTTGCTGCATTACTGATAAGCAGAACTGTGTCTTGTCTTCCTTTTTTTATTTGCCTTTTCTTGGGCCCTGGCAGTTGGATTAAGGAAATGGAACTGGAATGTTGATGGGCTAATATCTCTTTTTAAATGAAAGATTTGGTCTCTAGCTCATTACTCTTTACTAAGATCACTGCAGTAGGTTCATCCTGCTGGTTTTGGGAAATAAGTCAATCATCTTCTATAGTTTGATTTTAATTAACAGCACTAGGTAGGCTCACTCCACTAGAATATTAGTATTGGAATCTAGGAAGTGCTTGGAAGGAAAAATCACGCTCTGCCTCTTTATGTGGCTGAGATTAATCCTCCTCACCTACCACCCAACCCTCACTGACTTGGAGGATGTTGTTGTGCCTTAGAGCAGAGACTTTAAGTGAGTCTTGTTACTCTGTAATTCATGAACTCAGCCTCTCAGTTTGCTGACAAGAACTTCTGTAATTTATACCTGGACTGCAGAGAATTGAGGGTTTGCCTTTCCCCCTTCCTTTTTACAGCACAGCTGGCTTGTTTGTGTCCAACATCCTTATACTCTGGAGTCTTCAGAGTGCCTGAGTCATCATTTTGCCAGTGTTTCTCTGGTCTAATATGGGCAGGTAAGAAAAAAGTCTGTCAATGCCAAAAGCATTTTCCAGAATGCTCCCTGTAAGGCTTCAGACTGAATATTAAACACTGGGCTAAAGTCCAGCACACTGAATCTACAGAAGTTTCGTAAACTGAATTGAAGAATTAAACATTTCTGCAGTTTCAAGTGTATCCATAGCACCATGGGCTGAGTGTGGCATGCATCTGAAGCTCTTTAAAAGGGTCATGTACAATTTCTAGTAGAAATACTTCAGTATGGTGTAATAACTTGGCATTTAAATTGTGTCTGCTGAAAGATTTGTATACAGGTTAACAGGAGACTATTTTTCTTTTTGTCTCAAAAATGGTTGAAATTGGTAAAACCACCTCAAAATGTTTTTGAGGTTTATTTTGGGGGGAGGGGGGTTATTTGTTTAATAATCTATGAAAATAGGGCTTAATTAGGAAGCTGACATTTGCATACTGACCTGTTCTTCCATAAGAAGGTCACAGAACAGCTCTCAACACCCATGGAAACACACAGCAGCTCCCACCTCCAGCCCACTGTGACATGAGCCTGCACAAAAAAATTTACTGCCAGTTTCCAGAGATTTCACATGCCACTCGTGAATGTCTTAATTATTTGGATTTAATTACCACAGTTCTAGTTGGGATACTTGTGGCTGGCTTTCATCCAAACTGTGCAGCTGTCCTGACTGGGGGAACAGTTGGTCAATAAAAGGGACTTAACTAGTTAACAGAAAATAAAAATACACAGCTGAGAATGACACACCTATGATTATACTTTAGCTAATAGATAGGAAACATGGCCTGGAAACAGGCACTGAGATTCAGCTCTAAACACAGCTTTCTGCTTACCTTGTGACTTTTAGCAAGTCCTGGTGTTCTGAGCTTTCTTTTCCCCATCTTCAGTTTTGGCTGGTAATTCTGGTTAATTCAAACAGATTTACTAGGGGTATTCAAAAAGCTTTTAAGCTCTTGCATTGATTTGTGCTGCCTACATGTTTGCATTGTGCATTATGGCCCATGATTTATAGCTCCAAGGGCCTTACAGTCAGATTGAAACGTCCTCTGTCCTGAAGAGCTGACCCCTGTGGGGAACAGCTGATCTCTGGGAGGACCAACACCAGCTCTGGTTGATCTGTTCTCAACAATCCAGAAGCATTTCAGGTCAGGGTTGAAGATAAACTCTTCAGGTCTGTCATGGAGTGTGATAAAGGACCAGACCAAAGAGGGGATGGGGTGGGATACAGCCAGCACAACTGGAGAGGCCAATGGAGAGGCATGGAGAATAAAGCTGCAGCAATAGAAAACAAGAGAGGGGACTGGATGCTGCACCTGAGAGCATTCTGACCTTCTCTCAGAATGTGTAACAAGCTGTGGTTGTTGCTACTGAAGGAATAAAATACCATTCTGAGAAAGGATATAGAAGCTCAGCAAAAGCTTGCTGAAAAACAGAGCAAAAGGTTTTATAAATCATATTGGATTTTGTAGAAAAAAGAATGATACGTAGAAATGGGATGCAAGTTGTGCACAGGCAGGACAGGAAACCTGCAAGAGAACAGGATGCATGTTTTCCCAAAGCAAATTCCTTGCACCTCAGTAATCACTAGTCTGTGGATTGATCTTCAGACATTTAGCCAAAATGGTAGTTTGACTGGAACTTGTTGTGGAGGGTCCAACACTTGAATGAGAAGCTGACTCTCCATCGTCTACATTTGAAATAAGTTCCTTCTTTCCTAAGGTAGAAAGAGAAACGCAATTCTTTCAGGATGTTTGCTTGAGGCAGCATTTTGCTTTTGTTTTTTATTTTACTCCACTTCTGATGAGAAGTAGCTCCAGTTAAAATGCCTCAATAACAATGTGAAGGTCCTGATTTCCATCTCACAAGCCATTTCATGCCGGTATGACTTATGCTTGAGAATTAAGCCCAGGGTGTCCATGACTTCTCACTTCTCCAGGATCCTGGAGATGCAAGTTTTTATACCTGACACAGGCCTGTGCAGAAGCTGCAGCATTTCTGGAGGTCCCTCATGCTTCAAAACCATTGCTGTGGTAAAAGAAGAGTTTACCAACAGCCGTGGTTCATTGCACCTGTGTGTTCTCCCCTCTGTGAATGCTAAAAGGCTGCCTGCTTACATTCGAGTGTTAAACAAAATTCAGTGTTTATTTTACCACCAGTGAAAGAGCTACCACAAATGGCAGTGCTCAGGATCATCAAAGTGAAGGAATGGCAAATACTGCAGAGAGTCCTCTGATGGAATTCAGTCCTTAGGAGAGAGCCAAGAGCTGCAGAGCCCTCCTTCTCCTTTAGCCTAGCAGTGAGACTGTGATGCCTTGGCAGGCAGCTTCTGAGGAGAGGCAGGAGCATCAGAGGGAGCTCACAGCTGCACTCAGCCCTGGCAGATGCAGTTTCATGGCCATACTTGGGATTTCTCTCTAGGTCGAACTCCTGGCTGCTTTCTGCACTGAATAAGGAAGTGTGAGTGAGCACTGCCTCACGTTGGCCTGCTCGTGTTGGGATTATTTGAAATCTCATTTTAGACAATGACAGAACAAGTCAAAGCTAGCAAAATACTGTGACAGCAATTTTCATTAAGGCACTTTCTCTCTCTTCCTGTCTGAAATTTTTGATACCAAAAATACTCTGTAGCTTTCAAAAAATACCTTTTAGAAGGTACTTCTCTGTACCAGTCAGAATGGAAAAACTGTAAATAACAGAGAAATTTAGATTATGTTTGAGATTAGCTACCCTCAGAACCTGCTGTTATGGAAAACTTCAGGGAGAGCAAGACTGATCTTTCATCACTAACCCCATTTATAAATTGAGTCTCATGCCCTCCCACATTTCCTTATCCAATGTTAACTTGCCATTTAAAGGACAATGAAGGATCTGTTGTTCACTGCTACTAATGACAAATATTAACTCATCTATTTCTAACATCCCATTTTGTAAACTTGATTTTTAACGTATTCCTTAATATGGAAATACTTTTACTGCTTCTGAATGTTTATGTGGTATTCCTATGACAGGGTTTAATCCTGGCATTCATTTTTGTATGCAATGAATCCACTTAATGGGGGTTTTTAAGAGAAACTGGATAAACTTTACAGTGAGCTGCCCACTTCATTCCACACAGAGAGGTGGAGATCTGCACAGCCTGCTGGTCATGTCTAACTGGAGTTCAAAGGAACAATCAGAACACATCTTTCTCTGCCAAGTACATTATTTGAATTTAGGTTTCCTCACCTTTGGGCTTGTGAATCCCACTACTTAGAACAGCTCCAGCTCTCTGTCCTTGGGCCTGCTGCAACTCATATTGTAAAGAACATGGGGGAGGAGCTGGCTAACTCAGCTGACTATAAAGATACTGTAATATTTAGGAAATGTTACTTCTGGTATTGGCAGGTTTCAGTTAAATGGCAGTGACTTGTGCCAACCCAACACATCTAAAAGCATGATCAAAGGAAGCAATTGATATACTTAAAGATACATGTATGTGTGTGCAATGATAGTCCAGTACAACAGTATCTGCACTAGTGAATAGAGTGGTGGAAAAGTAACAGTTTTGGAGCAGATAATTTGGTTTTAAGGACCTGAGTTGGCCCTACATACATAAGTGTTTTTTTCTGACTCACTCCAGTCTTGTCTGGACTAAATGCTGCTTTGGGGTCTGAGCAGATCTTGTGGTCTCAGCTGAAAGGTCCCTAGTGTGTGTGCCTCAGAGCCACCCAGCATTGCAAACAGCACAGGGTTACCAAAGAGACTCACATCAAAACTGCAGTCCTGGATCTAAATTAAAATGCTAATGAGGATGGGTGTTATGTCCCACTGGCAGTGCAGATGGGTGATGTGGCCAGTGCTGTACCATTCTTCTGATAACCATTTGCAGATAAACCCTCAGTACCTTTAGATGTTAATAACTGTGACTGTACTGGTAATTTTTGTTACATACATGCAGCCTGGCCTCTCTCTGTGTTTAAATGCCATTTCAATTCATTGCTGGCTAGCAGAGTTTTAAATTATGTTTAGCTTTCTTGTGGCACTTGAAGCTTGTAATGCCCCACCATAAATGCACTATGCTGCTGCCCATTGTCTGTAGAGCTGAGAAACTTTCCAGGGTTTTTTATGAGCAGTCTCTAAGTCATTAGTCAGCTTGGTCAATCTCTATTTTCCACTGGCCTATAAACTGGAAGGGAAAGTAAAATATGCTAAGTTGATGCTAAAATACCATGACATACCTCACTGATTTAGCAGGGAATAAACAAAGGGCAGATCTTGCCTTTTATAGATGCAAGCTTCTCTTTGCCAAAGTTGTATAATCTGCCTTTGCCAAAGTTTAATTACACACAGTGTTTGTGGACACTTGGAATCACAACCTCAGTTAATTTTCATTAAAAAAAAATAAAATCTGTGTTTAAATATCTCCTCATAAGATTATTTTTCATCACAGGCAGACTGTGATGAAGGAATCAACTGAGAAATGACTTATTGCCTGTGACTGGAGATGCTCTGCATCCTTTGAAGTGACAGCACATTCGTGTGGACATTTCTGATCCATCATAGCTCATGCTTTGCTCCATCAGTGCCAAGGACAGGGGGATAAATTCTGACACCCAGAATTGTCTGATTATTTAGCAAAGATCAGATCTCAAAACTGCCTGAATGCTGCCACAGAACCCACAGCAGTCAGAAGTGGGGTAAGAGGGATCCCAGAGGTTCCTCACCCTCCCTGTAAGCTCAGGACACTGCAGATGCAGCAGCTGAATCACGTCAGCATTCCTGCTGAGCATCCTAATGTCAGGCACTTGGGGGAACTCCACACACCAGGGTGTTTGGGATGTGCCTGAGTGCCACAAAGCCCTGCTTGTTATTGTAATAGTTCCTCAGAATACTTTTAAAAAAGAGAGAAAAAAAAACCTGATTAAATTACCTTTTGGCGAAAGATACACATTCAATAATAGATTAGTCCTGCTGTACACAGCCACTCAGAATTAAGGGGGTTTTGTTCCTTTTGCCAAACACTTCTTCCTTCTATCACCACTCTGCTTCAGAAGCAGATAAACAGAGGTTGTGCTTTAAACTGAACTTTCCAATCTTCTCAGGCACAACACAGGCATTGACAAAACCTTCACTGACAGATTCCCAAGGTCAGGCAGGGAATTCCTGTGCCATCCAAGCAGCTGTTTGTTCAAATGCCTCCTTCCCAGCTCCCCATGCTTTCTTTTGGTGGCTACCACCAGTTACTTGAGAGTGGGGTTTGGCTGTTCAAGAGGCAAGGGCAACAGTAAGCATGATGTGGCAGACAGCAAGATGGTGTAAATTTTGGAGTGGCTTCTTTCTTGCCACTGGAATGAGTTAGAGAATGGAGCTTTAATCAAAATCCATTCAACTGAAGCTAGGTTAAAGATGCCTTTGCAGCTCACCTGTCAGCAGTAGAGTTTAAGCCTCAAGTTGCACCAAGGGAGATACAGGCTAGAATTAAGGAGGAAGTTTTTTACAGAAAGAGTGGTCAAATACTGGAATCATCTACCCAGGGAGGTGGTGGAGTCACCATCCCTCGATGTGTTTAAAAAAAGACTGGATGTGGCACTTGGTGCCATGATCTAGTTGAGGTGTTAGAACATGGGTTGGACTCGATCTTAAAGGTCTCTTCCAACCTAGAAATTCTGTGATTCTGTGATTAGGTGTACTGGATTGCCATGCAGGATAGAATCCAAATGTTATAGGAAATTATACATCAAGAAATGTTGGTGGTGTATATTGGGTAATTAAGTAGCCCCATGCTTTGTCTGGCTTACAGATGTCAGCAAGGCAGAAGATGGTTTTGCAGTTTAATTGACATTTCTTGCAAGGTAACATTGTGTTAGTGAGCTCATGGTTTATAGTTACATTCCTTTTCCTGCCATCAGACATCCCTGCTTACCCAGGACTGCCCACTGACCTCTGACATTGGAAATTCACACTCAAGTCCCTGCACTATGGAATTAGTCAGGAATTTGAAATGTCTCCCACATCTGAACCACTGCAGTGCTGCTGACTGCACCATTAAATTGTAACCTTTTAATGTCAAAGTTGTTGCTAACAACAAAGAATCCCAAGCTGGCATCTGAGAAGGGGCAGGGAAACTGGAAGAAGCTGGTGATAAGTGTAACTGTTATTAAAGCATCAGAGCAAAACAGGTGCCTGGAGGGAAACTCTGTGGCTTTCAGTGCATTTCTGAAGGCATTAGCTGTGCTAGGCGAGGGTGACTTCCTTAAGTGTTTGGACAGTGCAGGAGGGCCCAAACCTTGAGTGTCATGCTGTAGCTCAAGTCTGCATGGACATTTTCTCTGATTTTGAAATTGCTGCTTCTGCCTGTCAAAGAAGCAGGAGTTACTAGATTTGGTCAGTGGCCCTGCACTTCTCTTCTGAAACACAGTAATGAATAAAATGGGAGCTTGAGCATATTTGATCTTTATGTTTCCTAAAATCTGGTTTACATTTTCCTTTTGTCTTTCAAGAGCAGGTATTAAAGGATTGATTCAGTGGGTCAGCTCTCCAGGGCTGCACAAACTGTCACAGCCTGTGTTAAGGTATTCTGATGAAGCCATTTTGGTTTACACTACTAAAGTCTCATGAGAAGTCTTACCCAAGATGGCCATTATTTCATTTTGGCACATTTACACTTCTGTGTTTCATCAAATGACTGGTATTGGTGTGAGAAAACAGGGAAAAGAAAACCATGTGGATATTTGCATTCAAAACTAGATGTTACTAACTTATTTGTGTTCCCAAACCCAAGGGAACTTGCAAGAGCAGGGAATTTCCCTTGCTTTGAATTCTTACCTTTGTGGTCCAGAACATATCAACCAAAAATTAAAAAGCAGGAATATCATAGTTTCTTGCATGTTGGTGCCAGGCTCTGTACATTCCCTGGTGCTGGCAGACTCTGCCTCAGCAGAGGAGCCCTGGCTGTAACATTTCCAGCAGCAGACTGAAGTGCTTGACACCAGTGAGTGCCAGACAAAGTGTGTGACTGAGCTCTGTGTGATAAGCCTATCTCCAGCAGCAACAACAACTACTGTAACTTATCCAACTCTCTGCCATACCAATTGACATTTTAACTGCACACACACTGCCTAAAGGATCTAGGGAATTTGACAAGGGATTAGTTCAGATAACTCAGCATTATCACCATCCTACCAGCATTGTATCTTCTCTCCACAATGATCTGCTTAATGGAATTGTCTGGTAAGCAGCAAGCCTCAGCTTGTTACTGTCCTTCAGGTTAAGTTTTTAAATCTTGGCAAACAGAAGTAGGGACACAGTGAATAATACTGCACAGCAGTCTGTCCCTCACACTGACCTGTGGTGGTGTTCACAGGGGTCCCAGGACGAGGGAAGAGACCAGGATCTGACTCCATGTTTATTATTTTATCATATATATATTATATTAAAACTATACTAAAAGAATGGAAGAAAGGATTTCATCAGAAGGCTAGCAAGGAATAGAAAGGAATGGAATGATAATAAAATCTTGTGATTGACCAGACAGTCTGATACAGCTGGACTGTGATTGGCCCTTAATTAGAAACAACCACATGAGCCAATCACAGATGCACCTGCTGCATTCCACAGCAGCAGATAATCAATGTTTACATTTTGTTCCTGAGGCCTCTCAGCTTCTCAGGAGAAAAAATCCTAAGGAAAGGATTTTTCATAAAATGTGTCTGTGACACTGCCCTGGTAGACATCTGGTGTGCTACAGAAATGCTTCCAGGAGAGCTGCCTAAGTAGGATGGAACTGGGTTGGGATGTCCTCTTTAATCCTGTTTACCTGCAATTATCTATGGTGATAAAAACATGAGTACAAATTAGAGATTGCCTTGAACTCCTTCAGAAAATACAGACAAACATTAAACAAGAAGGCAGGTCAACTGTCCAGCACACTCCATGGGAATTCCTCTTCTCCAGGAAAATTGGTTCATGTCATTCCAAGTTAGATGCATATTCACATCCCTGCAAAGCTCTCTAGGAACTGGAGCAGTGTAAGATCAAAGCACCTCTCACCTCTCAGTATTTAATCTTGCCAAGTATCTCTGTGAGGTTTACGTGCAATTATCTGACTTTACAATGAGGTAGAGGCTAAAAGACACGAGTGAGGTCATCCAGGAAGTCTGTGGGAGGATGAGGTATTGAACTGACTGTTTTCATCTCTTGGTGACACACCATTCCAGTGGGGCACTGGAGGTTTGCCTTTATCACTGCAGCAGTCTGAAAGAAAACAAGGGGAGTCCCTGCTGACAGTGAATGCATCCATGTGAACACATAAAGGGAAGGAATGAGGGGAATTCTCTCTGAGGGTTTCCAGCTTTGATCCGTTTGTTTACGGCGCTGTGATGTTAGCAGAGAAAAGCAAATCTCCTTGGGAAACCTAGAAAGAATGCAGCTCCTCTCCCTGCCATGGTAGCTCTGAAACCACTTGGGATGAGAATCTTGGTTAAGGCTGTAGGATATTTATTAATGTAAAATAATAGCTGATGTTTTTTCAGTGCCTTTGATTGTAACACACTCTGCACACTAGACTTGCTGTGCTGGATGTGATATTTCTGACATCCTGACACTTGAAGAGCTCCATGAAGAGCCAAATGTTGTTTTGGTCCCACACCACTGAGCTGAGGGAAGGAATTGTGGCAAGAATTAAGAATGCAATGATTCAGCTTGGAATTTAGCCAGAAATATCCAGCTTCTTTTAAAAATACATAATTAGATGTTCAAGTAACAAAATATGGAAAGATTAAAAAACCCTAGGACCATAAGCTTTTCCCATGCTTCAAGGACTGGGGATTTTCTCAGAATGCTGTTATCCAGGCTCCTTCCAGTTTATCATTGTACTTTCAGAACTGCTACCCTGTGACACCTCTAGGCCAAGGTGCAGCATCTCCCTCAGAGGCAGCACCCCTTTGTTTCTTGCAAAGGCAAATGAACAGCCAAGTCTTACATGGGACAGACTCTGCTTCTATTTTCCTTCAAGGCCTGCAGGCATGGCAGTGTCCTGGCAGAGCTGGAGCTGCAGAGCACATCCTGCAGTGTCTGTATCTCACTGGGTAGTGCAGGGCCAGAGCAGACAGCTCTCAGCTCTGTCTTCCACTGAGTGTTGCAAATTGAAGACTCCTGCACCATGTTAGTGGGAATTTCCCAGTTCTGTGGGCATGTCTGTGTAAGGAAGCATAACCTGCTTGCAGATCTGCCCATGTATCTGTGTGGATAATGAGGCAACCTTAGCAATGTCTGTTTCATTGGGGTGTCAGGTTAAAACCCACAGCTGGCCACAAAGCTGAACGTTGCTTTGAGCTGACAGGAGAACATGCACCTTCTTTCCTATTGTAAAATAACAGTTCCTGTGTCACAGACATCTTTTGTGAAGAATCTTTTTTTTAGGATTTTTCTCTCTTCTGAGAAGCTGTGGCTTCAGCAACAAAATGTAAACAATGGTTATTTGCTGCTGTGGAATGCAACAGGTGCATCCGTGATTGGTCTCCTGTGGATGTTTGGATTTACTGACCACTCACGGCAGAGCTGGGTCTCACTCTCTGTCTGAGACACAGACCTTTGTTATTCATTCTTTTTCTATTCTTAACTTAGCTAGCCTTCTGAGATCTTTCTTTCTATTTCTTTTGAGTATAGTTATAATGTAGTATATATATCATAAAATAATAAACCAAGCTTTCTGAACATAAGGTCAACATTCTCGTCTCTCTCTTCACCTGCAAACTTGTGACCACTGTCACTTTCCTGTTTCTACAGCCAGCCTTTTCCTATGCCTGAGGAGATCACTCTGTGTGGGTTTTTAATGTAAAGGAAACCAAACCAATCAAATTATAAACCCCAGAATTTCAAACACTGCTTTATAAGCCCAGTGTGGTATTTAAGTGTGCAGAATCGAGAACCCTAGCATCAGACTCCCATTTACTAGCATTTACTCCCAGAAACAGGTGCTTTTCAGACCTCCTCTGGGGTAGAAAGGCAGTCATTAGCCTTTGCAACTTTTTGATTCTAATGAGGACCAAAACTATCCAGTATAACACTAAAGCTACCAGTGCCACCCTGTAGCTTTAATTGAGCCAAAGGAACTAAATTTGCTTAAGATAAGCAGTGCACATGAGAACACTTCTTCCTTGTGAATCAGATGACAGCACAGAACCCACCCAAAAGAAGGGAGCCAGGCATGCTAGACCATATTTCAAGTGTGCTGAAGATGTTTCATCATGTTTGGCTCATGTTAAAATCACCAAAAGATTTCTTTGTCCTTCCTCACACACATGGAATTGGCTGCAGCTGAGGTGTGACAGTGAGCAGGCTCCAGGCTGGACTGAGGGGTGCAGTTCCACAGGGCTGAGAAGGGTTTGCATCCCCATGGGGGAGCAGGCACAGGCAGGGACTTCTCTCCCACTGCTGCACCCTGAAGCAAGTGAATTCAGACATAACTTCACAGTCACAGCCTCTCCCATTCTTTCAGGAAAACAGAAAAAGCCAGCTGGGACCCTGGAGAACTACAGCTAAAATATGTAACAGAAAGCTACTAGAAGTGTGGCTGTATGAGTACTGGCAAATACACATTTATTTCTGAAGCTGAACATGGCTTTAAAAAAGACACATCTCATGAAATTACTGAGGGAAATTACTTGCTCTGTTAAGCACTAAGAGTCTGTGGAGATTTATTGGTCTCCACCTTTTTTCCCTTTAGATTTTAGGGGCAGATGAAAATTTTTATGTACACTTGCAACTTACTCTTCTCTGTCCTGTCTCCATCTTGTAGCCTTTTCAGCATGGAAAGCTTCAAGTCTGCTGTGGTTAAAATCTAAATTGTCCCCTTGTTTTATCAGGCACCAGAATATGATGCTCTGTTTCCTGGCATGCACCCTAATTTCCTTAGGGATGTGGTGAAATTACCCAGTGCATGGAGACTGACTTCAGTTGTTCTCAAAGTCTGATTTTCTTTTTCAAAACGGCCAGCATCTCTTTAAGGCTGTCTGACATCTCTGAAAATGGAAAGTAGAGCTTTCTAATGCATGTTTAACAGCAGTCAGGGAATGTTAACAGGATGCAAAAGCATTCTGTACAACCAGACAGGGACTATGAAGAGAAGTGGCCAAATATGGTCCTGCTCCAGCATTCCAAAATGCCTTTGCTGATGCATGGGTCTGAGCAGCACAAGTTTTGATCACCACATACAAGTGGAGTACCACAGAGTGTATTTGCATTGTTGCATTTTTACTGCAAAAAACCCTACAAGTAGTCACACACAACCCTCCCTCCCTCCTTTTTTGTTTTCTGTTTTAAACATAAGGAAGTGCCTTGGGGAGTGCCAGGGTGTGCTGGAGGAGGCTCCTCCCACACCAGTGCAGCTGAGCCCTTGCCAGAGGCTGTGTCTCTTAGCAAATATCGAGGAGCCAATTTACACAGCCCTGCTTTGGGAAGGGTTTCAGAGCTCCCTGGGGCATCCAAGTTAACATTAAAGGCATTTTGGTGTGGTCACTGCTGCACCGTGGGCACAGCAGCTAAGTTAAATAAGGACAGAGGAATATTGTGTGGAGCTGCAGTCCTGATCATGCTGGCAATTGAGGAAGTGGTTCATAATTGCATTTCTGTATGAAAAATGGATCTTTATCTGCCTTATCACAACAATGAGTTGTACCTACAAGAAGAATTATCCTGACAAGAAGGAATACATAGACTTGGTGTGTTAGCTTCTTCTATTTATAGAATTGGATTTCTCATAGAAATACAGCAGAGAGGTACTCAAACTACTCCTAAATGAGAGATTAGACACCAGAAGAAGTAATATAAAAAAATAAGTAATATAAGTAAGTCCCTTCCTTCTCCTTAATGCTAATACTGAGATATTTCCCCCATTTTGTTTCCTTTTTCTGGCCAGAGAAGTCAATTCTGAGCCAAACATAGTAAAAATGAGAAAAACTGTAACACTTAAATTTGAGGAAGAAAAAAGGGAAGAAGCTTTCAATCACTGTAATTCCTAGGTCTCATGCCAGTGTGCAATACTGTTCTGATTGAATTTTATTTTTAAAACAGTTCAAATAGAGCTGTCTGCAAAATATGAGAACTAAATGAAGAGACAATGCTTGTTGACCATTCCTGCAATGCAGTTCAGTGTTTTATACCAAAAGTTGTTACACCAGGTGGTTTCCCCTCCAAATCCTGCATCTGTTATGACACATGAAGAAGGATGCTTCACTAATCTCTAATTTTTAAAGACTGCTGACCATACAAATCTTTTCCCAGATTATAGGAAGAGTTCTCCACAGCTATGTGAAAGAACTTATTTTCCTATATCCTCCATGCCTGATGAGCAGTAGTTCCACTTCTTGTGCTTCTGTGGATGTTAGAGGTGTGGGTAGAGCTCTTTCCATGAGAAGGGGACAGGAACAGGATCTGAACTGTGGCCCATTCCAAGGTGTGTTTAAAGAAGGTAATGTTCACTGCTTGGTCTACCTCACCCCAATATCTTTGGAGATACAAATAAAGAGGAAGCAAAATAGGTTAAAAGATAATCTAACAAGAGGCAAAATTAGCATTGAAGGTTATCCCATTTTTCAAACTATTATGTTATCCTTTCTACTTAAAATAGTTTAGAGGTTATGCTAAATCAACTCTTTGCCCAAGTTAAACCTTAATTACCTCTCTCTAAAGAGAAAAATTAATTCCATTTTCTATATTCACTGAGAGAAGAGAGGAAAATTGCCAAGAGCCATATAGCTCAGTGGTAGAAGAAATTCAGCTCTAAGGCTTGAGGGCTGTAAATCCTCAATGTTAATAGAAGTTTTGCACAGTCAGAGAGTGAAAGTACAATTTCTGTGTAGCAATAGTGGCAACAATATAGGGGAGAGCTTGGCATATTAAAGCAGACACACAAATTCCACCCAGCTCCTTGTTCCTTTGTTTCCCAACATTTGTTGAATTCTTCCCACTTTCCATGGTTTTTTTAGGAGTTCTTGCAGATGTTTTAGATTTCATCTAATCACAGTTAGGCACTGCTTATGTTGGGGTTTTTTTAAACAATATGAAATACATAATTTAGTATTAAGCTCCATTTTCCACGACGTCTGTTCCCCTGTGCCTTTTGTTCTCATATTACCCATTATAAAAATGGACTTATAATTAGAAATTATTGCTTTAATATTTTCAAGCTTTGACTGTTCTGTCTGTTGGTAAAAATTTCATCTATCTCTGTAGTGCAAGGATGCTGTGGGGAATTGTGCTCATTCATATATTTGCAGTTTTACCCTTTACCTGAAGAAAAACACTGATGCAGTTCAGCATTGCTTGCTGGAGGTTGAACTGGTGGTTTGGGATGAGGTGGTGGAGGATGAGCAGCAGCTTTTCTAGGCACAGAACCAGCTGACACAAACAGGAGAAGTTAGAAAGTCTTTGTAGGAATAACCCTCTTGCTGCTTTCCCTGCACTGCAAACAGCATCAGTGGCTGGGAGCAGTGCGGGAGCATTGCTCATCTCTGCCACCCCTGCTAAGATGTGGCTTCATCTCCTGCTCTGCTGTAGCTCAAACACTGCCCTGAAGACTCTGCAGGTTCCAGACTCTGCAGGTTCCAGACTCTGCAGGTTCCAGACTCTGCAGGTTCCAGACCACCTTCATGCCAGAGGTGCTTACAGACAAAGCAGCTCTGAGAGGAGACAAGTCTGGAGCAGCATAAACAAAGCTTATTTTGTTTGGTAGGATGAGGTCAGCTGTGAGCTGCTGCTGGAAGAAAGATCCTCCAGTGAGTCCATTGCAGGATGATGAAGTTTTCTTACTTCCTTCCTTCTTCCCTTCAGTCTCTCTGCTCCTCTCAAGCCAAGCCAAGTTAAGAGGTCCCAAGCAGCTCTATGCCAGAAACACCAGTCAAGTTTGACAGAGCTTTTCTCTTATGTTCAGTCCACAGGCAAGGAACAAATGGAAGAGGAAAAAGTGACACTTCACCCAAAATCACTTCCTGAAACAATCACCTTGTCATCAACTCACCTTTCTTTGGTGGGCAAAAAGAGAGTGAGCAGACAAATGTGAGCAGGAAATGCTTTCCAGTCAAAGCCTCCCAGTGATGAAGTGCAAAGACAGCAGAAATGGGACATTGACACAGGCATACACCACTGTCAGCACCAGCAGGCTGAGTGAAGAGCTAGGGGAAAGCTCCAAGCTCACAGTCAAATCATCACCAGAGCAAGAGAGAGAGTCTGAGACTGCAAGGCACATTGAGTTTCTACAGTGACAGCACTTCTCTGCTATTAATAAATTTAATCTTGTCTGTTGTGGCATTTGTCCAGTAGGTGGGAGGTTTCCTTAAGTCCCAGGATTTATTCCCTAGTGAAAAAGTGCAGTGTTTGGCTAGCCCCCTTTCTAGGACACATTCCCAATTGAAGAACAAAGCCATGGAATTATCCTTTTTGGTTTGGTAACAAATCCAGATACTGTTCTGTCTTTCAAATGAAAGGAAATGAGAATTCAGATATAGAGGATATACAACACTTGCAAGGGAAGACATGGCACTGTTTTACATGAAGTTTCTGCCATTCCTGCACTCCAGGGTGGAGTTGGCCCAACACATTGTGGAGGCAAGTAGGATCTTGGGAGTGACTTGCCCCCAAGAAAGGCACTAAACCTCTGGCTAACTCCTGGGGACTCTCCCTTAGCTGTTTCTCTCCTTGGCTCCTGGAAGCAGCTGGTTTTAGTGATATTTATAGAGCAGGGTGTGCTGCTAACTCATCCAAACAGTAGGCCTCCTGCAAACTTTTAAGAGGCCTCTGCTTGTAGCAGGCATAAGTTCCCAGATCTTATTAAATGTTATTCTGGGCACTAGTCTATACCCTTGTGAAATTCCTTACTGAGCAGATTAGAAGGACAGGCTGTGACCCAATAACCTTCATTTTCCTGGGATGATGCAATAGCTGCTTCATGCTCAGGAAGTAGAGAGGGCTGAGCAGAATGAAACGAGCTGCTGAAATTCCCAAGTCAGCATTTTGTTCCCATGCCATTGAGGGTAGAATTTCAAAGTGTAGAATGGTCCTTCAAGTTCTGTCTTTTATGAGGTCAGGCTAAATGCTTCCCTTTTATATATGAAGAGAGGGTGATCTTTGCCAGAGTCTGCACTTGGTTTGCTCTTATTTTGATTTCTGCTTTGCTTGAGAGCTCTGTGTAGCAGGAAACACAGCTTTCAACAGCAGTTCAGGCTCTGCTGGGAAGTGGCCCCTGCAAGAAGCAGAGGGCTGCAGAAGCATCAAAGCAATTTAGCAGCAGCAGACTCTTACTCAAATTTCTCATTCCTACTCAGTCTCAGCTACAAGATATTTGATTTGGGGCAGTGAGAACCATGAATGAAGGAATAAAAGAAAAAAAGCTCTGAAGAGTTGGCCAGGCTGAGAGAGAAGTGCAAGGATTTCCACATAAACTGACCTAGTGAAGGGCAGGTTATAAACACCCAGGATTCTTGACAAGAAAAATGTTTAAGAGCAGTCTACAGGGATCTCCAGAAAAGCATTAAAAAGTACATTAAAACTGGTAGCTTGGGTGAAATCACCAGAAAACATTCTCTACAGTAGTACTTGCAATAGCAGAGAAATAGACTGGGTGCACTAACACACTTGTGGCTGTTTTAACACACTTTTGGATGCTCTAACACACTTGTGGATGCTCTGACACACTTGTACCTGCATTGGCTGCAGGGACTGCAAGTGATCTGGGCAGCTGTTTAGATTCAGCCATTCAGGGTGATTACCCTGGAACCCTAACACTGGGTTCCCATCTCAAAGTAAACACTCTGTAAAGGGCAGACACAAATCCCTGAGGCCAAGCCTTTACTGTGACTGTTTTAAAGTCTGTTTCTCATTCTTGATATCAAAGCAATTTGACCTCCTAAAGACTAGTCCAGAATTTTCTTCCTGCCTAATCTAATTTAGGACCAATACATATCAATTCCTCTTATGCCAACACTACTGTGAATTAAATAGCACCCTGTCTCCCAAATCTGCACTCACCTTCTTGCTGTTTGCATGCAGAGGAGCCATATCTGGCTCAGTCTCTTATGCTTAAACAAAACATTTCTCCCTTTGGCTCTCAGAACAGACTCTCATTTCCTTTTGATTTCAGAATTTCTGCCCTTTGAAATGCTGTGCTTAGCAGCTCAGTATTTCTGAGCATGGAAGTTTCTGTAGGGGAACAAAAAGTTGTCAGAGCATTCAGAACTGGTCCCTAGGATGGGTCCTGCAGGAGCAGCTCTTCACAGAGCTCGAGGGCTCTGGGCAAGCAGTTAGGCTGAAGAGCTGCCAAGTGGTTTTTGAGCAAAGAAATGCATTTTTCTTTGAAAATCTAAACAAAGCAACAGGATCTCACTGCTGATGAAAGGGGCTGGACATGAGACTGGACAAGCACTGCAAACACAAGAGAATTTTCCGGGGACCATATAATGTATAAAAACAAAGCTGCAGCAAGATGCAAAATTTCTCCTTGGGGCTGCAACATAAAGAGTAGTCTGTTCTTAGTCCAGAAGGAAACAAAATCAGATGAATTTGATCCCAAGTAGTGAACAAAAAAATGCCAGACATTTTCTGGATGTCTGTGTTATTACAGGGAACAGCCAGGGATGAATTATTTGTCTTTGAGCTATACAGCTGTTAAAGTTCTAAGAAATGAAGTCATGGCTTTTAACATGCCTCAGTTATTGCATATATTTTTGTTTGAACTCTAAGGTGGCTTGGACTCACAGAAATGCACAGATGTCTCAAAAGCCACTATTTACTTTGCTGCAAGATCAAAAGGGACTAAAAACATTTGAGTTCACCTGATTTTAAATATAATTCTGTAATTCACCATAAGTAGTGTCACTGCAAGTTTGACTCACCATTTGGATACTCCACTACAGCAGGGAGCAACTAGAGATGGTGTAATCCTTGTTTGGAAGCAAATATCTGAAACAAGTCTCAAGTGGTCTGCTTGCTGTCTCAATTAATGTATTTTTGCAATTTTGCTAAACCATTCTATAAAATTCAAAGTAACTCAGCATTTACCTGCTAGGAAAATCCAAGTAAAGTTCCCCCAGTCCTTATTCTGTTGCCCTTTTGCAACAGTAAAGATGCAGCAATGTCTTTCATTATGTCTCTTAAAGGATGGAAAGCTCTTATCTCATGTTTTGACCCTCTACCTTTGGTCACAGGGATTCTTTTTTGTCTCCAGCACAGGATTTAGACTTGCCTGTGCTGCAGGGTTTGGCCAGCCCCATTTCTAGGACACATTCCCACATACCCAAAGCTGTGCTGGCTTCTCAGTTCTGCTGCAATAATGTGACCCAGCAGAGAGAGACCTCTGCAAATCCCAGAGCCACTCCCTGACCTGTGCCTGCCTTGCAGTCCCAGAAGGAACCACAGGCAACTTTCTATTCTATCCAGCAGCTCTGGATCCCAGGAACCACACAGCATGACTGGCAGGAGGAGGAAGGGTATGAAACAACAAAATAAAGGGGAGCACCTGCTGTCTTCATCAACTGGCATCATGAATCTACCCATTCTGAATCTACACAGGCATCAAGCAGTTTGAACTTTGTTGCAAGCAAATACTTTTGAAAAACAACTAACTGGAAGGTTCTCTTTTAATGGGTGTTATCCTTAAGATAGGGAAGAAGATCTGGATAGGGAATAGGCTCTGACCTCTTCTGAGATGGGTTCAATGGCAGCCTGTTTTATTTTACAAAACATTCAGTCTACAAAATACTCAGCATATTCAGTTTTTCCAGTTCCAGGAGAGAAGTAGGACATCTGAAATAGGGGTCTCCTTGAGTTAGGTCTCATAAGCTCTTGGAGATGTATTTCACACCCAAGATACCTTAGCAGGCATAAAATCAACAGGATGGCTTCTGTGGTGGTGTTGGAAACAAAAAGTTTTTATAAAAGGCAAAATAACAAAACTCTTTACAGAGAAAAACCAAGCCAGATGCAAGAGGTTCTTGCTCCTGGTAAACACCTCAAAAAAGCCATTGGTTTCTTTTTTCTCTTCTTTTTCTAGTGAATTGCTCAGGTGGGACTTTTTAGCTCCTGTCCAATTGGCCATCCTTAGGTTTGAGGTGAAGTCCCCCAGGTCCTATGAGGTGTATTTCCACCTAATTGAGGAGAGAAACCTCTGGGCTTATTTCTTTTTTAGGGGGACAAATGATAGTTTTGTATCTCTCTCAACAGGGGGCACATTCCTACAGACATCCTTTGAAGATAAACTTTTGCATCTAGCCTATTTTCAAATAAAAAGATCTTGAACAAACCAAAATAGGAGGGATCTGGTCATGTAGTAAGGAGCCACTCCTGTGATTTGGAAGGGATCTGAGATGACTCCTGAACAGTCAAGAAACTAACCAGAAAATTTTCTCTGTGGCCTGAATTGCTGAGCTGCAGCATCTGGAGGCATCATAGGCATGTGACAGCAGTGGTTTAGTTTGAGAATGACCCTAAATAGCCTTATTATCACCACCAAATGATAGAGTATGGCAACTGGAATGCAAGCCAAGCACAGTGGAATGACCGATGGAGCTCTTTTTCTGAGGTCATCTTGTTGAACTCTTATTTTTTTTCCCCAGTTTTCACATGTGAAATCTCACTAACACAAGTCCCAGATCAGAAAAGATCAGCAATATATATGAGATCAGCAACATGACATTAAAGTTCTCACTCACTTTCATTTTTCTAAGGCAAAAAGAAACATTCTTAAAGTTACACTCACACACAAACATTTAGCTGAAATCACTGCTGACTTCATAAAGCAAAAGTTCAGTCTTAAAAAACTTATTAAAACATAATCATGAGACTGGATCTTGAGAAACTGTGCTAGCCTTTTAGAAACATAGTGTCATTTCAACTCATTTACCATTAAAAAATGCAAACAAAAGATGAATATTTAGAAGAGAGAAAATATTCATGCTTATATAGCTGAAGGCAAAGAGTAAGTAATTGCAGACAGACCAGAATCACTGCAGCTGACTAAAGGCATCTCTGAGTAAACTTCAAAACGGGTTCTGTGGCTAAAACTGTCACACTGAAGGCTTCAGTGCCTCAGGAGTTTCATTGTATTTTCCAGGAAGCTTTGGGAAGGCAGGAGGCTGATTTAAATAAGCTGCAAAGCTTTTGTCCAAATTCTCAAACTGTCACTTTTCTTGTAGAAAAATTCAGAGAAAAAAAGTGCAGTAAATCCTAAATGGAAGGGAACTGAGGCTGGTGCCTTAACAGAAGTGGTTACAACATAAGGCAAAGGCAAGGAACTGAGCAAAGATTGTTGCAGATTAAATTCAACTCTGGAAGACAGGATGTTTGTCTAAAACCTTGGCAGTGAAAGATGGTTATTCTTGGCTCTAATCACAATCACTGTTGAAGTCCCTCTGCTATACAGTTACCAATAAAGAATGCATTTGATTTCTCTGGAACTGACAGAGTGCAGAAACATTAATGCACAAAATAATGGATATATGAACTAGATGGGAATGTAAGTATTAACTCTTTGCTTCTACTGGTCTGTCTAGTTCAATGTGGATCACACAAACTGGACTGGTTATTGCATTCAGGGCAACCTGCTCTATGGATTTGAACAAATTATCTCCCTTCCTGCAACATAATTTTGCCATCTGTACAACAGGAGTGACTCATTTGTATGAGTGTCCATATAGGAGTCTCCATTTGTAGTGCTCTGCAAAGGAGAAATAAGAAATAGTTTCTAAGGGTAGATTATTTTTGTTAATGCTTGAAATTTACTGTGGTGATCTTGGAATGGGTATGATGGAGAAGGTGGTCTAGCAGCAGAGCAATAAAGCCCATGGGCCAAAAGGTCTGAAACACTGTCATTTGGAAATCTCTTTAGCAGGGGCTTAATCCCAAATTGAGGCAACTGGCCTGCAGACAGAAAATGAAGGTTTGTTTTTTTTAAAATAATGTAAATATGTGCTACAGCATTTGGTGAGCTGGGACATGAATACTTTTTCTGGTTTGGAACCAAGGCTGATAAACTTCTGTCTGGCAGCACATCCTTAATACACAAAATGTACTTAAGGGTGAACTGGAAAATGCACAATACAGTGCAAACACATTTATAACATACCCACTGCCCCAGAATCTCACACTCTTTCCAAGACTTAATCAGGTCAACAGTTTGGTGGCTTATATTCAAATTAATATTTTAATCAATAACTTAGAATATTCAATGCAGTTTGAATGCAAAGATCATAAACTATAATGCTGGAAGAATCCTCCCTGTTAACCTTTATACTTGGTCAGCTCCCACTTACAAAATACAAACAGCCACGAAGACCTGGTTTTGTACCATGTTCAGAGAAGATGGAGCACAGTACAGGCAATTATTCTATAACAAAAGGGTTTTACTAACAGCATAGGCAGTGCTGAATATTGATCTGTGTGGCATTGAAAATTCCAATTTGTTTTATTAAATTCAGCACTTTAAGAGCAAGAAATGTATTTAAAAACAGCCAGTGACATTCTCTCACTGTCCTAATGCAGCCTCTTTCCCACAACTTGAAAATGCCTCTGACTGTTAAATTAACATGTAATTCAGTACCATGAGCAAGTTTTCATCATAAGTTCTGGCCTTCTAAACTTAATGCTCCATGTAATTTTTTAATAAAGAGATGGTTAACTTCATAGCAGAACTTGTTACATATAACTGTGCCAAAAGAAACCTCCTTCACCTGGATAAACCCTCACAGTGGACATTTTGGAATGGTACAAAGTCAGCAGCCCTTGTTACCCATTTTAAAAATAAATAAATATACTTGAAGAAAATAAGCAGGATGGAAATAAAATCATGTTTGTAAGATGAGCTTTACACCATCCAAATTAGGCAGTGTATGGGTAAACCCCACATAGTAGTATTTTCTCTGCCACACTAAACACAACTGACTTGCACAGGTGAAAAACTGAAGTGTATATATTGATAAAAGATGTTCCAGGAGGGAAAAAATCCAATTTGATAAGAGGAAGGCAAAGGCAAACAGATCTGTAAAGAAAGGTAAGGTCAAAAGGGATCCAAGCATGTCAAACATTGTGGTTAGGCAATACGGTCCAAGCAAATAGAACTAATTTTCCTGGACTCTCTAAAGTAATGCCATAATGTTCTGAACACAAATTAAAATTGTGCTACACCAAAAATACAAACACGCAGCAAATTTGCTAAATTTCTTTTTTTTTTTTTAGTAGCTTAAAGCATCTATTTTCACAGATATTTGAAAATATTTTAGCCTAAAACATGTCTAGGGCCTCTATAGCTCCTCAATTCATTATTCAGCTAACCATCATTAAAAAGGAGCTTCTTCAGGCTTGTTTCTGTCATGAAAAATGAGTGAAAAAAGCTATCACATCATCAGAGGTGTAACATCCACATCTGGAGAGCCTCTTGATGAGCACACAGAATGCCCAGAAGATCCCACTTTGACATGAGTGTAATTATGCCAGAAACAACCTCCTCTGGTAATGACATCAAAGTACTTTAATGCAGCTGAGCAGTGGCAAAGTTCTGGCACAGTTTTCCTATGGAAACCTGGAGTACCTACACACAGTTATATCTGACATGGAAAAATGTTGAATGAAATGTAAATCATTAAAATATAAAAGCAAAACATGCCTTCCCCCCAAAATAACCTGAACAACACCAAGTATCCAGCACCCTTGAATAACTGGTGTTTGATTTTTCCATATATTTGTGTGCTTAACATGTACTCTAGTTTATGGATATTGAATAATCACAAAGAATACCTGATACAAAGATATCATAAAATAAGCACTCCTAGTTCTGTCTGTGCAGCAGAACTTGAAATGGAACATTCCTCTCTGTCACCTGGGAATTTCAAACTCTTCCAGGCAACTTCAGCCTTATTGTGCTTAAGGAGCAAAACAATCCTTTGCAAGTGATTTTAACCTCTCACAGGCAACTTCAGCCTCATTTTGCTTAAGAAGCAATATAATGTTTTGCAAGTTACAAATACCTGAAAGGGGAAAAAAGGAAAAGAAAGGAAACAAGAAAGGAAAGTAAAGGAAAAAGAAATAAGGAAAAGGAAAAGAAAAAGGAAAAGGAAAAGGAAAAGGAAAAGGAAAAGGAAAAGGAAAAGGAAAATCTTTCAAGGAGCTTATTGTTGGTGAAGACCAAACTAAAATATATTACTTATTTTTATGGCCAGATAAATACTCTACATGGTAGCATGACTACAAACTTCACTGCACTTCTCTTGAGGTTAAAACTTAAAAGGAAAGGAAGACATTAAAGTGAGAGCTCAAACCCCTAGAAACTTCAGCATAAAATTTCAAAACTATCTTCAAGAAGGTTCTTCCACTGCAACGAAGTGATAATTGGAAGAAAAACCAGGGGTTTATACTGCATTTTATTTTTTAAAAAGTGTCAGAATGGCACTTATAGCTCAGTAAATGAGGGCAATTTGTGACAGAGTTGTGACTCATGTGACTAAACAGTTTTTGCATTTGGCATCATTAACTGTGCCACAGAAATGTGATGTTCCATTACCACGACCAACCACAATGTGTTTAATGGAAGTAACATGAATATGGAAATGCAGCTTTCAGAAATCATTACAATTCCGGGCAGATCATTCTCTCTGTTAACCATGATGCAATTACAAAAGGAGAAAATTTCCAGTGTAAGCTACCTGCCCCTAAACCAAGCCCACTCCTAAAAGGGGAAAAAACCCAAACCCCAAGAGGTTACAAAATATGTAGGGATGATAAATGCCATACTCCTGGGCTGAATATTTTATCAGTTTGATAAGGACTGATGAAAACCAGAAATGCACTCATGATCTCAACATATTTAGGTTGAGGAGGTTTGTAGATTTATGTACTCCTCCCTTCATTAGCAATTAAGTAATGAACAAGCAGAAAATCAAAGGGAAAGGGACATACAAAAAAGTCTGGAATTCAATTTCTGTTTCAGAACTTTTCTAACTTTTGAGTCTTCTGAAGGATAAAAGTTTAGACAAGCAATGAAATATTCAATTTTTGAACAGTTGGGGAAATGACATTAGACTATTTGTACACAAAGAACTTTGAGGCATTTTGTTTTTAATTTGCATACAATTCTCAGAGTGAATTCCACATGAAGAAGGGTGAGATACAACAGAGCTCATTCATCATTTCACAAGTTAACAGAACAAAGTAAACATCTGTCCTTCTTATTAATTAGCATCTACCCCTTACTCCAATTTGTCACTTCCTGCTGCAAGTTCCCATGCCAAAGAAATGGATGGACTGGTTCCAAACTCCACAGATGTTCACATGTGAACTTCAGCAATACTGCAAATTATAACAGCAAGAAAAAAGTTGAAAGACTTTGGATGACCTTATATTCTCTTAATGGTTGACAAATGAAGACCCAAAATTCTGAGTAAAAAAATACTTCAGTTGTCCAGCTCAGCTATTCACCTGACTGTGGTTCCTCCATGGAGCAGTGAGCTAAGGAAAAAATACTTTGTCATGTAAGAGGGGGCACTAAATCAGAACAGAGAAGTCTCAAAATAGCTGTGCCAAAATGGACTTCCCAAACACTTTTCTCTGGAGCACAATTTGAACATGCTCTTACCTTCTACATACTGATAAAGTTTTCTAGCTATATCTTTTCCATACATAGCTGCATTTGAAAAGGTTTTTTGGCTTATATCAAACTGGCAGATATCATCCTGACTGAAGTATATTACATCAGTATTATCCCTACAATAAAATAGTGGCATGGTGTTAAAGACAGCATCATCTTTCTTCATGCTTTAATGAGATCAAATAACACTTAAAGGCAGGTTGGAAGGGAAGTAGTAGCAAATCTGTCTTGCAGATCTTTCTGAAAGAGATCAGAAACTGAAGCTGTGCAGGTAAGAAAAAGAAAGGCATAAGCTGCAAAGGAGTTGAACCTACCAACAGCAGCAGAAAATCCCCATCACTTGAGCAGTCTTTATTCAGGTCTTACAGCAATAAATACCAGTTTAGCCTTCTGCCCAAAGACTTACAGAAAGCCTTTTTCTTGGTGGAGGACTCCAGACTGTGACACTGTTCACAGTGAGTTGAACAAAAACCTAAATTGTGTTGAAGTGGCAAATGAAAGAACTCAAAATTGCACATCTCTGATAGGACAGGGTTTGCATTTACACACAAGCCTACACATCACAGCACATCTGTCAATGCCAGTGATTCCATTTGGGATACACCAGTTTATTTTCCTCATGATTGTGTATTTTCCAGCAACTCTACTGAATCTGAAATACGTCAGTATCAGAGAAGAGACAATAAAAACCTTTTTACACTTCAATATTTATTAATTCTCTAGCAGATTTTTGCTATATATTTAGTACTAGTGTAACAAAATTCCTGATAATTCTGTCTCATGCAGGTAACTTAAATGAGGAGTTAGCACTATCTAAACTGAAGAACTACCATTGGGGGTTACTGGGGATGTACAAGACAGGTATTTCCTGCAGCAAGGACAACGAGGTGGGGATGCACAGAACACAGGTCAGGCTCAGCTGAACGTACCTGGCTGGATGTAAGGACAGCCCAGCCTTCAGGAGGACTGCAGGGGCAGCATCCTTTGACCTAAACAGACTTGCCATTGTTGTTAGGAGGGCTTGAGAGGAGTTGGAAACTACTGTTAGGAAAGATGATGTTTCTGTAGTTATTCAAATAGTTTAGCTCTTGCTACTTAAAGTTGCTGTGATTTGTGTTCTCTTTTTGACATAGTGAAATATGTTACTCTACCCAAATTGCTATTTAGGTCACAACAGATACTGAGAGCATACTGTACCTTTCTGCACAAAGACTGCTGATAGACTGCTGCTATTCCTTCTCTGCAATTCCTTGGTGAATACTTTTTCATCAATAGCAACTGTGAAAACAAACTCTCTAGAGTCCAAATTTTTAAAAAATATATTACAGGAAAAATTGTAAATCTACTTGTAAATCACTTATTCTTTTCTCCTACAATTCCCACAGGTTTCAAAACATAATAATTATAAATGTAATTATTAAAATAATAACAAGAGTTGTGATAGTCTTTTGTTGTACTGGGCATTTCCCTTTTTTAAATGAGATACATTCTAACAGAAATACCACAGTACGAACCAGATAATTTCAATTAAAAAACAAAATGCAAACGATTCAGTCCAATGTTAGAGCATGTGTATGTGTGTATAATACTGTAAAAGTAGTCACACATTAGAGGTATATAATTGAAACAGCATTTTCTTTCATGAACCTGCTATTATTGAGGCAGTGACAAGGTTTCCATTTCTTTGTTTTTTGAGCTCTTTAAAGAATGGCTATTGCCACATTATGTAAACCTAAATACTGCACAAGCAGAAGCTTGTTGGTATCAGGTAAGGAATAATACTAGTAGTGCAAACAGCTGCAGAGACAATTCCTCCAGTTTTGGGGTGAACCAGCCATATAACACTGAAAGAGGACAGGCTTCTTCAAAGCCACACTCGTGTGTGTTTCTCCACTCAGCAATACATCCTTCTCCATCTTGGTCTTCTTTTTACAAGGGTACTTGGGGGACAACCACCAGCTCATGGGATATTTATCATATAAAAGACTTCTTGACTCTTTTCCTACTTAATCTTATCAATGTTTTAGAACAAGTCAAGGACTGATAAATACCTCCAGCATCAGGAAAGTGACAATAATACTGACTTAGTATCTTTAGTAAAAAGTGAAACATTCTCTCCTGAGATACAAATCAAGGGAGGAACAGGAATGATGAACCTAACACTGTACCATTGTTTGATCATCATGCACCTCAGCTGAGCAGGTGGGAAAGAACAATTGTTTATTGCCCTCTGCTCATCCAAAGCTATGAGAGGCAGTTTATTTAGCTAAGTGCTTGGCTTATCAGTATGCTGTCAGAGCAGTTCTCAATGTGCTGTCCCCCTTTAGCTTATTTCTTTAAAAGAAAAAAAGAGAAAAAAAAGAAAAAAAATAATAAAAAGGAAGAAAAATCTCAGCAGGTTAACAGTTAACCCTCATCTTCTCTCAGCTCTGTGGGTAGAAATTTGTATTGCTGTTGGCGGATCTGAGCCAGTTTTTTCCTTGCCTCTTCCAGTTCTCTCTCCTTCTTCAGCATTTCTTCTTGGGCTGCAATAATCTAGAAAACAGAAACAGCAAGGAATACTGTGTAAAATAATATTTCTTTCCCTAATGACGCCACAGTCACAGCTGGCCATGTGAGCATTCTCCAGAGAAGCACCTAACTTCAATGACTTCATCAGGAATTGCTCAAATTTTTCCAGATGCCAGGACTAGGCCATCAAGAAAAGTATTCTGTTTCCACTTGAATAAAAGAAAAAAAGAATCTACCACCTTAGTTGTACCATGCATCCATGATGAATTTTACAGTTCTGAATTTTACAGTTCTGCATTCTCCCAACATTCAGCAAGGTGGAGATTTAGAACATGTAGAATAAGCACTATGTCTTAACACAGTATCTGATTGACAGTAAAATTGAACTCTCCTCATGCAGGCATCCACAGTATTTTCCTGCATCTCAGAATGCCAAAGAAAAAATGACAGCAGTACAGACATGCAGAAATAATCAAGCCCAGTATATTTTAAGTAGCATGTACAGTATATGATGTACTTCATTCATTATAAGGAATCTAAAAGTTGATACCTCAGAGCCTTGAAATCTTTTAAATATTGTTATTATTTCCCAATAATTATTATGGTCACAGCAACAAAGCCTCATTGGTTCTTATCTCTCCTTCTTTATTTCTTTGCTTAAATACATGCAAAATCATTGTTTCATTAAGATTTGGGAACAGTTAAACTACATGAGAGAATTCTGAAAAGATTTATTCATTTAATCTGCTCTTACAGCAAATGCTCAGTGGAGAAGTGCAGCTACCACACAGGACATCACTGCTCTTATATCAGGGGTTCCATGGTAAGGAGGCATCAAGTAACTGATCATGGATTTTTCAAGTAATTAATCATGGATTTCTCAAGTAACTGATCATGGATTTTTCAAGTAATTAATCATGGATTTCTCAAGTAACTGATCATGGATTTCTCAAGTAACTAATCATGGATTTCTCAAGTAATTGATCACAGATTTCTCAAGTAATTGATCACGGATTTCTCAAGTCACTGACCATGGATTTTTCAAGTAATTAATCATGGATTTCTCAAGTAACTGATCATGGATTTCTCAAGTAACTAATCATGGATTTCTCAAGTAATTGATCACGGATTTCTCAGTAGATCTGTCCAGCAGGTGGACATTGTAACACCCCTCATTTCTGTGCTGGGTTTATTTCTGGACTGATGGTACCAACCTGAGCAATGCCACCCACAAACTTTGTTTTGACCACAACGTCATCATCCTCTGCTTTTCCAAACGCTGCTTTCTGGGCTGCCCTGACAAGATTGTCTGATGCACGCTTGACAGCATTTCCTGCAGCCTTGGAGGAAAAAAAAAGAAATTGAATAAAAAGAAAATAACTAACATGGATTTGTCTGAACATCAAAACAAACATCTTTGCTTGACTGCACAGGAAAGGTATGGGGTTTTTTTCCCCAGGGAAAAGCAAATTAATCTGTGAAAATCAGTGATACAGAGAAAACAAAATTCCTTTCTTCAAAAAGCTGAAAGTTGGAGAAGTCACAAATGAGATTTTTTTCCTACAGTTTGAAATAAAGCAGTGGATGAAATTACAATTTATAATTTACTGATCAGACTTTTGTTTTTGAGAAGAACAGAAACTAAAAACTAGTGTATAAAGATATTATAAAACAATAATTTTTTTAAATTAATGGATTTTAATCAGGGCAAGTTAGCAACTTACACAGCCAGGGTTATCTCACATTTAAACTTTTACTTCCTAAAAATTCTCAGAGAAACAGTCAAATATTTGTAATATGTATCTTTTGTTGTAATACATATCTTTTGTTTCTACAAAATATTTCTTTTGTTGTCTGAATATATATATATATATTTTTGTTGTTGTTGTTGTTATATAATATATATATTTTTTTCCTATCCCATATTTCCAGCTGCATCTCACTTTCAAGTCTTCCTCACTGAGATGTCCCAAGGATAAATTGTTTGAAATTTACTCTGCTCACTCTGGAGCTCATCCAGAAAGAATGGAAACATTTCCAATTGCTTCATTAAGTTTTGGAAGATTCTGTAACAGTGCAGTCCAAATTTACATTCATGGGAAATGCAGTTCAAATTGGGGTATGAAGGAAAAAACCAAGACACTCAAAGTCCTCAATCCAACCTATTGATTAAAGCTATGGAAAACATTTCTGCTGGGGGCAAAGCCAGCTGAAAAGTCTCAGTAGTTTTGGCATGTCCACCAGAAAAAATGTTTAGTAGACATCAACTCATTGTTTTTGCTATGATAAAGGACATGATTTCCAAGTGCAAACTGCTCTTCCTTTCATCATTCATTCTGGGACTAAAATGAAACTTGGTAAAATGGCAAAGTTCAGTTTCAGTCCATGCTTGGGCTTGTTTCCTTTTCACATTCCCTTCCAATTTCTCACATTTGATGTCTATTTAATAATATTTGCCCACAATGACTGAGAACCCCAAATTTCCTGTCAGAGCTGAGAAAAGTCTCTAGTAGTTGAATTTTTCCTGTTTCTATTGTTTGTTCTGCATTTAAAATTCCTTCAGACCCCCATCCTGGCACCTAGATATTACAGAGCAAATTGCATTATTCCAGTTACTGCCACCTTCCCCACACCCTTTGGCAATGTCAATCTACATGGATTGACTGTAAAGCACTAAAACCATCTCAGCCCTATAACTCCCCTATGACATACCACTGTTTGCTGTAGAAACATGTAGATTTTTCACACAGTCATATATTTTTTCCCTCCTAAATATTTAAACCATGTTTCTACTTTGAAAAAAATGATAACATCAGTTCCTCATGCTCAGAGAGATACTCTGTCATATGTATTTCTGTTGAATTTGATTCTGCCCAGCCATACATGAACTGTTGCACTCAATGTCCATTAGTAGCAGCTGTGCAAGTACAAGAAAAAAGGGAATTTTCACTGTTCACCAAAGGTGGTATAAAAAAAGCAGCTGAAATAGTTGTATGTTCCAGGCTGAGCCTGCAGAGAAGGCTGTGGTAATTTTAAAAATTACCATCCTCAAACAAAACCTCCAGAGACTTTACATTTTACCCATCAAAACACAGTGGTAATTCAGCAGCAGTTGAGAGAAGCCCAACATGAAATGGATGTTAACATAAAAGGGAACCAGTTTTATGTCAAGAAGCTCACTCAGACCTCAACTGAGATGTTGCATTAGATTCTCCTCTTATTTTTGTCTAACAATGATTGTCCATTTTAGAAATGCTCTATCTACAACTGCTGTCTCTTGACTCCTAGGAACAAAGGCAGTCTGACCACAACCTTAGCACTTAGAGAAATACTTTGTTGAACACGTGCATAATCCTGGAGTGCTGAAACAGTGTTCACACAGCACTACATGTGTTCTCAGTAATTAAACACAGGTACCTGTAGCCTCCTCATGGCTTCAGAGTCATGATCAGCCTTCACTTTGCAAGCCACAAGCAGCTGTGCTGTAGAAGCTGCCACTTGTTTGGCAGATGAGATGAGTTTCTCCTCACTGGCATGGCCTTGCACTGAGGCATTTGCTGCTTCACAGAGATTGCTGGTTGCAGCTGCCACCATTCTGGCCTAGAAGGCAGCAAAAAAAAAGCCACTGGGTATTCTCACAGATATTATTTCTTAAGAGAATGTGCCAGTTTTCTCAAGAGAAGTAGTTACTCACAGCAGAAATAAGTCCCTGAGACCACTGTCCATCATCAGCTGCATTTGCAGGGATTGCTCCAACCTGAAAAAACAGTTCAGAGATGGCTTACAAGAAAACAGAAAATTCAATTGCTCTGTCTCAGACACTCAGTAATCCATGAAAAAAGCAAACACCTGTACCTGTGACTGTGCCCAGCACATTCAAGAGCAGAAAATCCAACTGGAAGTCAGTTGTCACAGTGACTGTGCTTCCAGCACACATCTGCCTGCTCAGGAAGTGTCCAGCTTACTGTACTGCTTCAGCTGACCCATTCTTGGAACACACAGGAGTAATTACCAGAATAACCAGTAATTAGCTGACTATGGTGGTTGAAACCACAGCTGAAGCAAGAGCTGAAGCAGCAGTTCCTTAAGTCCCAGGCTTTAAAATAACTTACTTCTGTCTCCATAATACATTTGAATTTACATTATTCTTTCATCTCTTCTGATCTGAGCACTGTGGGAAGGTACAGAAGATCAGAAAGCTTCACGGGGAAGCCCCCACGTGCCTTTATGCCCAATAATGGCACTTCAGGAGAGCAGCTCATTTCTCTGCATGGCTTTTCCACTGAAGTGTTCATGGCATCAGCAGTACCAGCAACAATTTGGAGACAGTTTTCTTCCCATATTGGATGAAAGCAATGAAGCTAAACCCTGTAGTTGGTTGCCAGACCCACATCCCCACAGCTGCATGGGTCTGGGTGGTTTTTGGAGAGAAGCTCCAAGATGTGAAATGTAAACATGGTCCAGAAACTTGTGTTTTAAAAGAAATGTAAACAGGCATTCAAGCATAATGAGAATTCCAGGGAATTAAATCAAATTATTAAGTACAGCATCAACATAAACAGAAGATATGTTCTCTCATGGCTGTGATGACACTTATGCAACTTAAAAAAAAATCAGTTATAAAAAAACCCCTAAAGTATTTAGGTTTCAAGTTTTTCTTGCCTCATCATCCCCTGAACAGATATGTTTAGGCAGAGCACAGATGAAGTGCTTGTTGGTTCTGTTAGAAACAAAAGCACAAGCTTTCCAGAGCCCAGGCTGAAGAGACAGCAGAGCCTGATTGTGGGATCCATGACAGAGCCTGCTCTGAGTTAACAGTCAGGTGAAAATGGAAACCAGAGCTATACAACAACAATGATCCTATAATAATTGTTCTCACAGGCAACATACCTGGTTGATGTTTAGATTTTATCTTTCAGAGTATACTGACTGTGAAAAATAGTGATGGATGTGAAATGATTTACAAAAATCTCAATTCTGAGCACACCAAAAGGATGTCATGTGCTGTAAACACTCCTTCCATCGCCTGCAGCAATAACTACAAGCACAGCCACTGAAATGTCCTGAACTGACATGCAGGCCTGTGTCCCCACTGAATCACAAGTCACTGAGGGCACAATTACTGAGGCCTTCTGCTGTTCTGGCCCAGAGCAGTATTGGACATGGTGACATTTGGTTTTGGATCCCCAAACTGTTGTGTGGGACTGTACATTACCAGCTTCAATCACAGATCTTCATGAAGTGAAAAAGCCCCACAGCAAAACTCCCCATGACTGAGTAATTTGAGGAGTCAAGAACTTGATTACACTTGTGAGGTTGAAATAAATGTAACTGTGGGATTTTTTAAACAGAACCAGGTCTGGGCCATGTATTGTGATGAGCAGAACAATTCACATTTTCATTAGTCATTCCAAAGCTCCTTCCTACTGTTTAACAGAACCTTTAGGAGACTATATTCATTTTTGATGCTTTCCCCCAGTACTGTTGCTACATGTCCTGTTTACCCACCTTTCCCTGAGCCACCAGTTCCCTCTGGGCTGCTGAAGCTGACTTCACAAGGGCACTGGTAGCAGCTGCAATGGATTTAGCTGCTTCCAGGATCTGTTCTTCAAAATCCAGAGTCTCATCTGCTTGCTATAACCAAGAAAAAACAACGTTACACATTCTCCTGACAGCATTATACTTTCCAGACTGAGGATATATACAAAGACAAGAAGATTCTGGAACACGTCAGTAAAGTCAGTAAGATCTGTAACATCATTTTCTGCACAGGAGTTTTGTGTGGACTAAAGCTGGGAGTCAACATAAAGTATTAGAGCTTGCCCTTGTGCCTGCTCACACTGAAACAGCATCACACAAGATATTTAAACAAAGCCATCAACTTTCTAATGCATTAACTCCACTAGAGCTACTCTAAACTACATTCAGAAAAGTGCAGGTCTGAAAAGAAATTCTTGTCTTTCCTATCAAGACTATCTCTGTAGTGCCATAATAGTGGCTTCCAAGATTGCTAAACTAGGGAAAGCATTTTCTAAACACTTAAAGACTTAAGGCATTGAAAAAGAACAATGATAAATATGTGTTGTCTCATTCACCTGCAATAAGGAATGTAAAGTAGATACCAAGCAAGAGCAGAGATTTAACAGCTTTTGGTAAGAGCTGTCACTGCACAGAAAGCAGCTTTGTGCAGTTCAGTGATCTTGGACATTGAAGTTCCAAATCTCTGTCTGGAGCACTTCAGTCATCCAATAATGTCTTTGAACAAGCATTTGCAAAACCTCCTAATGGGGTTTCTTACTATTTAAAATGTAAATTTATTGTTCTATAAAAACTTTCCTGACTTTCAAATAATTTAAACAAATATTGAAAACATTTGTCCATCTAAGCATGCTTACTATCTTTTGAACAGTTAACAAAATAGATAGAGATGAACAGTTATTGTTATTTTAAACAGAACCAGGCCTGGGTCTTGTATTCTGATTGTTTTTTATATAAAATATTCCAACAGAATGTATTTTGTTTGAGACTCAATCACAAGCCCACTGGAATCCAAGGCTGTATGACAAGCAGGGCTAGTGGCTACAGTATCAGGACATCCTATTTTGTGAGAGATAAGGCTTTTGAAATATTATATAGAATATATAGAATAAATAGGTTTATTCTAACTACAACCACAATGTTCTTGTGCCACACAACTAACTTTAAAAACACCAGCCAGGAGGGCCATGAGTTAAAAAACTGGGCACTCATTTGCAAGTCTAAGCACACCCATCTAAATTTAAATCAGGTTTAGTTCTCCTGTTACTGCAGTTTGATGAAATAGTCAATTATAAAATAATAAAGGATAATGATAAGTAATTACAAAATGACCCATCAAGCAGCACTCAGTCCTACAGCACTTCACATAACTGTCACATAACTAAAAGTCCAGGAGATGAAACAATAGCATCCACAGACACCAGAAAAACTGAATCATCTGAAAATTAAAACTGATGTGTAGATAAAGATGTCTGGCACTTTAAAGTTTTTCTTTTTTTAAGAAAAGCCACCTAATCCACAGAAAACAATTTGTCTTGCCTTGCTATTGGGCTGTTCCCATAAACTAAAGTATATGTCTTTGTAATAAAAGAAATTGCTTTGGAAAGTGAGCAAGTCATGTTCCACACACAATTTTGGCAGTGCTTGCAATGCCACATCATGACCATTGTTATAGCAAAGTACAATCACATTGGTCCTCTACAGGCCTCAAATTTCATAAATAAAACTCCTATTTCAATCATGACATTGCCAGAGTGATTAAATGGAATCCAGTACAGTCTGTCAGAATTACTGTCCTTATTAAAAGAGATGCATTATTGACTTTGATTTGGCTAAAGACAAACAGAAATATCAACAAAAATACCACTGACTGACAGTAAATTGAGGAGACTGTTACTGCACTTTTAAAAGTCTGTTATTGCACTTCTACTTTTGTGCAAAACTTCTTACTATCAAGTTTGTAAATTCTCATTTCCAACATAAAATCCACTATGTGCATTACTGTTTATATGTCAGCACTGTCAGGAATTCAGACTTAAATGAGTGAGAACTTCAATATCTGCTTATTTATTACAAAGGAAGTGTCAGTCTTTGTTGACATTTAATAAAATGCTCATGGCCATAGTGTGATCTGCTGGACAGCTATGAATGTGCTCAGATGGAATTCAATTTGTGAAAAAACAGCCACCAAAAAGATACTGAACAAAAGCAGTTGTTTAATCTCAGTTCAGGGTAGTGAGTGGACTAAATATTGCACACAATTCCTAAGCAAAAATTACCTGCTTTTCAAAGAGAATGCCAAGAAATCAAGAGTGCCATTGTACAATGGCTGGATTAACTTCCACTGTGGGGCAGCAGGTGAAGCTCAACAGGAGAACAAACAGCTAAATAAACCTTAGTGTCTCATCTGGTAACAGATTTTTTTCTCCCCTGTTTGCCCAATCACTTTCTTTCCAATTATACTGAAATCCAGGACTTGGGAGATCAAGCCATAGGTTAAATTTCTCAAATTTCCAAGTCTTGCATGTTCTGACATCTCACAACTTTTTTTACTTCTGTAAAAAAAACCTCTTGACAGTTGATCCCTTCTGTGAAGAATTTATTTCTGTAGCAGCCCTACACAGCACTCAAACTGTTGAATGCCTGTTGGCTTTTTATCTTTTCTAAGAAATCCTTCTTTTCTAGTTCTTCTCTGTGGTTTTCCCTTCACCACTCTCAGGTGTGCCACATGCCAGGGCTGGATACTCAGTGGGGGAGGCACAATGCTCAGCCAGCACTGTGGCTGTGTTACTGCCACAGCTCTACCCAGAGCATTCCTCAGCAACAGGGACAGGGAGCAGCACAAGGCTGAGCACAGCAAAATGCCCCACAAGAAAAGGAAATATTTCACCATTCTCATTCTTAAAAGAGTGTGTCTCCTGGACTGCCTTAAGTTCACACTCATAAACAGTACCCTACAATGTGTCAGTTCACAGCCTTCATGAATAAAGTTGAGAGCAATGATGGCAGAAAATGTCACATTGTGAGATTTTAGAGCAGGTTTCTTTAGAAAAGCAGATCTAGGACAAAAGGGATAAGCTTCTCCTTCCTCCAGCAGCCCCCATGAAGATCAGCATCTCATTTTCCTCAAGCCTGAGCTAATATGCTGTTATTAACCATGTACAGCTATAAATAGATTGGAAAATTAAGTCACCAGAACAGACAAACATTAGGCTCACTACAAAGTCTTTAGAATGGAATATCCTTAGAATTATGTTGATTATGCCATTGAAATGTTGATTATGCTATTGAAAAGAAAACGAAAAAGATATGGTTTTGTATTGTATTTTAACCATTTTTCTACAGCATCTGCATTATTAGGGGTAGCATAAATAAAGTCAGGGTTAATAGGAAAACAAATGAGCCCCCAATCTCATTGCAAAACAGTAGCAAAAATTACAAAAGACAAACCACTTTCTTTTCAAGCACCTCTAATTTTCTACCTTATAATGAGCAAACCAATATGAGTAAGTTACTGCACTGAGCCATGGAAAGCACAATAAGAATCTCAGTGAAAGTCAGCTGCTGCTCACTGTCACAAAGAGCCCTACACAACTTAGAAGTCCCTCCAAGAGCAACTCTACTGATAAAGGAGCACTCCATGTATGTATTTTATACCAGATTAGATTAGGAGTCTACAGGAAGTCTTCTAAACCTGCTTGTGAGTGACTCCACTCCTTCACATTTCCTTCTACTAGGTTAAAACCCCCGGAGACAGGGCAGGACACTGTAGGAATATGTTTGATATATAGTTGGATTAAATAACAACCTAATATATCAAACATATCACACAGAGTCCTGCAGAAAAAGGCATCCAGGTTTGATTCATCTTGGGTTAAAAAAAAACAAAGGACCAACTGCTGAAAGCTGCCAGCAGGGAACTCTTCCTGACTACAGGACACCCATGTGTGGAGGCAGAGGCCTGCACAGAACAGGGGAGGGACAGCAATGCTCTCTCCTTTGTACCCCATCTACCACACCTTTTTACTTAAAAGTGGGTTTTGCCCAGTATTAGCATGAAGATTTTGCTAGACCAAATAGTTTTCTTCTTCAGAAAGTTACTAGTTTTGGGGGTTATTTTACAGGAAGTAGCATGTTTGCATAACAGAAGGAATGTGTGTCTGCATTGCAATACAACTGACTCTCCAAATGGAAAACTGAAAAAATAAGAGTCCACATTCAGGAAAAATAATTGTACTGAAAGGAAACATGACAGCCAACTCCTGCTTAATAGACCATAAAGATCTCTGCTTCTCAGATAATTTCTCACTTTGAACACTGCAAGGAGAATACTGAACAGGTTTTGTGTTACAGACAGTAGTAACAACAACTGCTCAGGAGAGCCCTCTGAGCTCAGAAGACACACAGATATTTACAGAGTGTCACTGGGGCTGTGGACTAGTGCACTAAGCATGTTGGGAGCACATTCACCTGCAGCCAAACAGCCAGGATTTAAACAAACAAAATGGTGCAATAAAGCACAGGCAGCAGTTAGCAGCACTGTGTCTCATTAGAAATTGTCCTCTGGGATAAGATGATTCCCAGCAGCAGAAAATGAAGATGTCTCATGCTATTTGTGTCAGTTTAAGACATCGGGGGGTATGATAGGTGCAAAAATATGAAGAGGAAACAAGGAAAAGAAGAAATAAAAGAAAATAAATCCAAAAGTAAAAAAAAAAAAAAAAAAAGGTGAAACAAATGAGAAGAAACCCTACCTTCAGCTATTTGTGGTTTTTTTAGAGCTAAAAGACAAACTGACTGGAACACAAAGATCAAAATTTCAAGCTGAAATCAAATTACTCCCATTCACTGCACTAATAAAACAACTTCAGAAAAAACAGAGAATCAGCCAGCAAGCAGTAATGATGAAGATGGATTTCCTGCAGGTAGACATTCTAAAATTACCAACTGAGGACTCTGCAAGTTCACTTGATGATGATTGCTGCTAACCAAAGCAGGATTCCTGCCTTTCACAGACTGAGCACAAGACAAAGCAGCCCTTCCCTGGTCTAAGCATTCCTACTCAACACCCTGGGTGTTGCCAAAGATGGCTTTAGGAAGACACAGGCTGCTCACCACAGGAAATCCTGCTCTGGGAGGATACAATCTGCAAGTCTGCAGCAGAAAAAGTGCTGTTTGAGCCACTCTGTGATCTTCCTGTAGCTTTTGATGTGGATTATAATCCTTATTGTGAAAGAGATTAAACATCTGAAAAGGATGCAAAGGCTGCTGAAATCCCAAATCAAACAAACAGCTGGATATGAATTTTAGTTTCAGAAAATGACAAACCAACCAGTAAGTCACAAGGAGACTGGATACTCAAATTAACATGTTAAATGATGAGCAGGTGTGAGAACTGAGAAATTCACTGGGAGATTACAATGACCCTGGAGGGGCTTAGATGTTGGCAGGAAACTGCTCCATGGTTCCCAGGCAACACACATGTGCTATTGTGCAGTGACTGCATAGAAAAGGTGATGGAGGACTTCTCCACTCCTCACACTCAGCCTGTGGAATCTCATTAGAAAGGACCATTTTTCTTTATAAACAAAATGGATGTACTTGTTAAAAAATGCAGACAAAGAGCTTTTTTTTTTTTCATGAGCTAATTTATTCCTATCACTGAACAGGGAATGGGGGGTGAGAGGTCCTCAAAGGCTGAAGCTTCCAAGAACTATTTCATCTGATGCTCCTAAATAACAAAATACTACCCTGCACCAATGGAATTGTCCAACACTGAATGAATGGTCTTGAGGCTCTGCTTTTTAGAAAGATTTCTCATTAGCTTTACTTTGAAAACAGATTTGCACCTGCAAAGCAGCATAAAGAGGAAAATAGACACATAGTCCTTTCCTGACATCAATTACACACCCAAACATGTTTTTAATTTTAAAAAGATACAACACAGTAATTTCTACTAAAACCTGCCTGTTAATACCAGGCAAAAGGTAGCAATTCTCTGGGACCCACCAGTTTCATATATTCCCTCTGTACTGCATGTTGGCTTAATTTTATTATATCCTCAGAGACACATTTGAAAGGACCTGGCAACATGCAACACTACTTGATATCATAATGAACTGGAATTTAATTTCCTTCAGGAAAATGACATAGAAATGATCATGCAATGTATCTGATTCTATACTGAAACAGCTACTCTCTAAGCAGTGCAGAAAATGCTGGTTTTAGCCTTAGAAAATCCTGCAGGTCCTTTGCATTCTCTTGAATCCCAACTGTGTTACTGCTGCTTTCTCCTGCTACATCCCACAAATTCAGATATGAACAAAGGGGCTTCAAAAGAAAGCAAGTAAGAATGACTACACAGCAGTAAAATGTTTGGAAACAGAAAAGTAAATATTCAACAGTAATGATGCCATAACTTACAAGCATTTCTAACATTTGGCTCCTCTTCCTTTGCTTGCTTATGGCTGGTGCTTGACTCACTCCCTGAAAAGCACCTTTTTACCCTCTGCCCTCAGGGGTAAGTGCCATCCAGAGCAGGTGGCACTTAACTCATGCCACTTTTGTGGCACTAAAATTCGTGCAAGGTTTGATTTTTTACACCATTATTGTGGCCAGTAGCAAATACACACCAAACTATGGGCAGTGTGCATCCTCTGCCTTGTTAGCCTCAAACAAACAGTGGGGATGGACACTCACCTTGGGCTTGGCTCTTGGTTTCAGCTGCTCTAACTTCTTTGCTGCAGCCTCAATTGATGCTGCAGCCCCTAATAGCTCTGTCTCTGCAATGACTGTTGGGTCTTCTGGATCCACCCACTCTGTCCCTGAAATTAATGGAGATGGAGACAATAACTTCAGTGTCACTGTGAGCTGCCACTCAAACAGGGGGAATTGCAATCACACCTCAAGTGTCCAATACAGAATGTACACCACAGAAGGCAGATTTTAGTGCCATAATGCCATGAAGCCAGTGGTTTATGTCACAGAGAAAACTGTAAAGCAGAGGGGAAAGAAATATTTAGTAGCATTATTTTTTCAGGACAGTAACTTATATAATAATTGTGTAAGCAAAGAAGCTTCAAAAAGGGATGCTGTCCATACTGGGAACAAAACCAGCTGTCACTCAACTTGTGTTTATCAGAGATCTTACTCAGATGGTTGCCAACTTGACCAAGCCATGGGTACATTGAGAAGTCTGACACAGGTAGAGAGAACAGGCTGCAGCCAGCACAGCCACCCCAGCACACTCTGCAGTCCCCCTGCTCTGCCCTGGCATCTGTGCACTGGCAGTGCCTGGGGATGAAGCTGGCACTGCCTGAAGGAAGCACACTTCTGGCAGTGTGTGTCTAACAGTGATGTAGAAAAGGCCAAAGCAGTTTCTGTACCACATCTGAAGGGTAAATTTTTTTTTGCTGTTGACTTTTTGGCATTTCTATTTTCTCAAAGAATTTTTGTAGATCCACAAAATGAATACTTGGCTGGAAGTGGTTTCAGATTTTTTGAAGCTGTCAGTGCATTATTATTTTTGATTTCCTAACACCATTCTCTGAATTACAAGATTCAGAAAGCATCCATATTCTGGGTTGAGGGAAACAATGAATCAGCCAGAAGAAGTTCATAACCTCCAAGGGCATGGTCTAAAACCCATTTCTCAGCTCAAATGCTGTACAGAATGACGATGCTCTGTATTCAATCCTAATACTGGCAGATAAACAGGGTAAAAAAAAAAAGGCAGCAAGTATAAATGCAGTCAACCCCAATTTTGTAAAATGTACTAGTTGCTCTTCAAAAAAAGGCATTTCACAAAGGTTAAAACATTTACATGTTGAATTTGTTAGGAGACAGCTTTACAGCTTTATTGTGTACCTATAAATGAAAATGAGGAAAGAAAATTGTGAATGGCTAAAACACATTTTACTTCCCACAAAAAAAGCTTCTAAAGTGAATAAAGACATCCTCTACAGGCAGCAAGTGAAAAAGAAATAAGAAGTGTTTTTTTTATTTTAGTGAATATGAATTAAAATGCAAAAGTAGCCAGAAATTAATAAATGTGTCCAAAGATGAGAATAATATAAATATCTTTAAAAAGCACTTAGGGAATAGAAGAAGTTTGATATCGGCTTGCCTTAATAGCAAACGAAAACAGAAATTTTGAAATATATGAGGATGCAGGAAGAATTCAATAAAGCTACTTGAGCAGGGAAATAGCATCATGTAGATAACTGTTCTGTGAAAAAGAGTAACTCTATTAAGAGATAAGGAGGGAAGGAGGAGAAAAAAAATGGATTCCCATATATGAAAATTGCTTATAGTGCAGATTCATTTGCAAGGATCAGGTACTGATAACAGCAAGAAATAACTGAGGAGAGCCTGCAGTGTCTGTGACACAGAAGATCAGACCATGATTTCTGCAGTAATGAGCACAGCACACTGGGAGCCTGCTCCCAACTCACCCTTCATTGCTTCTGCTGACTGGATAAGCTCTGTGACAGCACCTGCAACCCGCTTGGAGAAAGAGGCCAGCTGATGCTTTAGCTCTGGAGTTGCTTTTTGCAGAATCTAGAGAAAGAGAATGCACATTATTAAGGATTCCAGGATGCTGGAGGATTCCCAAGGCACTCTAGTGAAATATTTATTTTGTATAGCAATGGTCTGAAGCCCAGTGAGAGAACTGTAACTGTCAGGAGGGGCTAGGAGCAGAGGCTTGCACTACAGTGCTGGGTGCACACCAGGAAAGTGGCACTGCCTTGCACAGCTCCAGACTTCCCTCACCTCAGCATGGACCAGCACTGGCCAGGATGGAGCACATGGATCTGCAGGAGGTCAGGTCACTCTGGATTCTCACTAATACTTACAAGTTTTATTATGATGTGCAGAATTCAGCTGGAATTAGCGTGTTCCTGGCCCTACCCCCAGCTAGGTGATTAATGCAATAGGGCTTTGAGCAAACAAGTCACTTTGTGCCACGTGCCCAATGCAGCATTACCCAATTAATGCACTGGCTTGAGAAATTTTAGCTATTGCATCTGACAACTCTTGTACCTAACAAATATCATTTCCAAAGAAGGATGGCTGCCCTGTAAGCATCCCTAGCCTGAGCACTGAGGGTATAACTGAACTTACTGACAGCTGTATCACAGGGTGCCAGATGGACCAATTAGAGATTCCTCATCCCACATGATCTGCATTTCTGGAGGTTATAAATTAATGAGATTGCAGACCTAGGGGTTCTAAATCACCAGAGGCAGCCAACACTGAGGTAGGGACAGGGTGGGTATGAGGGGGCACAACTTGCTTGTGGCTTCAGGGTTAAAAGGCTTAAGGTAGAAAAGGCCTGTTACTTCAATAAAATGGAACATGCCTTTCTAACCTTAAGCCTCTTGACTTTGTAGAGAGACAGAAATAAAATGAGCAAAAGTGTTTGGTCTGTTCTGGCACTCAGTTTGAAACACATAGTGCTGGCCTTCTAGGGGTCAAATCTGAAAAATTCCCCACAGTCCTCTAAACTAAAAATGGATCAGACATCTAATGCTAAATCACTTACTGCAATACAGCTCTAAGAATTCCACTAGCAAGTTCCAATTCTTTTAAAACTATTTTAACTGCTAGTGACAAGCACAACTGTGACTGGACTTGTACTTTATATATAAATTTCAGCAAGTTGATGCAAATAATTACACATGCCCTTTTCTCAGCAGAAAAAACTGATTTGGGTTTGCTAATGTGCAATTATGGCTGCAAATTTCAGTTTCACAGACTTTAATATGTCAGCTGAGAGCCACCTAAAAGAAACTGCTGGTCATCCATGAAGCTGATTGCTGATTTAAGTCTTCTCACAAACAATAGTTCAAACACATTTTATTGCTTCCTACAAAAGTAATAGCATCAGAAGAACAAGTATTATGGGATAACTAATATATCATGGGATAACTAATATATTATGGGATAATTATGTATGGTCAAGCAAAGCCCACTGACAGCAGGGTTCCTGAGTTTGCATTTGAGTGTAGAAGTTTTATGCAGAGCTTTGGGGGTGCCATGTCTGATGTGCTGGAGGGTTCTTTGTGAGGCAGTGCTGGCTGGGGATTTTGGGATGGCTCGGAGTAGGTGTGGCTGTGAGAGTAACAGTAACACTGATGTAACAGTGCCTTAATGAAGATTGTGAAACCTCTTCAGTCTGGGGCACAGCCCTGTGCCTAACATGTCTGGTGTTTATTGTGGGCTTAAAAGAATGCTGAAATGTCTTAGTTTAATTCCTTTGTCACAACCTTTTTTAGGTTCAGATCCAGATTGCCTCCAATCTGATCCAGAATGCAGCTCCATTTAAGTACTCCAGTATTCCTCCTGTCTCACAGAGCTGAAATATTGAGTTTCCTTTATCTTTCTATGACGACAAAACTGCATAACCTTGTGACAAACTGACAAAAATGTGTCACTAGCAGTCACTATAGAAAGAGGGCAGGGAGATAACTCTCTTTGGAAGCAAGCCAGTGTGTGCATGCAGGTGAGTCCTCACCAGGAGAACGTGCTCCAGGAGCTCCAGGTACCCCAGGGTACATTCTGTTCCGAAGCGCAGGGCTCTCTCCCGAACTTCTTCACTCACATCTGGGTGGTAGGATGCTTGCTGAGGAGGCAAAACAACATCAGCATCCAAAAGGATCCCACAAGAGAAGATCAGCACAGAGATGGGGGAAAGAGAAGGGAGGAGATTTTTTTTTGCACTGTGCAAATGACATTTGAGCTCAAGGGCCAGCCATTTCTGTTGTAAGCAAACGGTGCTGGAAAAGCAGCAGAGCTGCAGTTCTGCAAGGGCTCATTAATGCTGTTAGCTTGACAGAGATTTAACACAGCAACAGCAGGGCTGGAACCATCTGCTAAAATACAGAAAGAAGCTGCAGCAGAGTCAGGACTTTGTAAGGCTTTCCACTGAGTGTCATGTCTGGCACCTGACATAAGCCCGACTAATTCAACCATTTTATTTTCAATGAAAAGTGAAACCTACAGCCTCTTCAAGCCTTGTACTTTCTCCAATAAACTTCTAGGGAACTTTTTTATTGAGCAGAAGTACCGCTTGTTGCCAAGGGGAAGTTCCCAAAACGCACAGCATTTCCTCTCACAGAACAGCTCCTTCCATTCCTGCTTCTCTTATCTCCCGCTGGGATGGGGATTATCTCACAGCTCACTTATTCTGCAAAGCCGCAGCATCCCGAGCAGGGCGGCGCTGGTCTCTGGGCTCCCTCTGCAGGGCAGCTGGGGATGAGCAGAGCACGGAAACCGCAGGAGCCACCTCCCCTCCTCATCCCCACACCCTGGCCGAGGGGATGGAGGTGGGACGAACAGCACTGAATTTCCTCATCCTCAGCATGCTTCAAACGAGCTGCCGAAGCCCACAAAGTTCAGAACAGTTTTGGAATTTTCAAACAGGGCAAAGGGCCTCTAAGTGTTTCTTATGCATGCATTGTAAAGCATCCTAAAATGTCTCTTCTGCATTTAATATTACTGTAACACAGGGAATTAGAGGAAGCATCTGTAGGAGGGAAATAGGAGGGAAATTCCTTCTATGTTTTGCATACATAGCCAAGACTGGTATCAGAATATTTTGGGAGTATTTTTAAGGTTCAGTATAAATTTTGTGTACTTCACAGCAGGCTAAAGAGGTGACAGAAATCATTTTAGGAAATCATTTTCATAATCCAAAAACATCCAAACACACATCTCACTATACCATTTGGGACTTGCAACAGGAATGTTCTCCCCTCCAGCCCTGGGCAGAAGGGCTGAAAACTGCAAAGTGTCTGAAGAAGCAGAACACACACTTGTTTCCTCATGCTGAAGCTTCCTTCACCATCAGCCCTCCTTTTCTCTCCACATGCCAGCACTCCCTGCCTCTGGTGCAACTCCCAGCCCATCAGCAGCACTGGTGCCTCAGGGAGGGAGGTGTGTGAGGGAGCTCCCCCTGAGCCATTTTTCCCTGGCTGAGCCCCAGCTGGGCTGTGTCTGCTCCCAGGGCCTGTGCTCCAGCCTGGCTCTGCTCAGCTGCCTCCAGTGCTCAGAAAAGGGGAGAAGTTGTGTCCCTCCATCCACTGCCTCTGGAATGAGCTCAATGATTGCTCACTTCCATTGCTTCCTATGGGTTTGATAGGCCTTTCATATCTGCTTCCTTTCCAACAGCAATCACTCCATACAGTGATACTGTGCACAGGTTAATTATGGCATTATTTTATACAAACACGTAATAAAAAACCAGAAATTGTTAGCTTAGGGCCTGCTCTAACATTCAATAAATGTAATTACAGCATTTCCACTGACTTTAATGAGAGTTGTCTCAGTACATCCCACAATAAGCATCCTTATTGTCTTTTGAAATGGCATCTCCTCATAACAAGTGAATTAGTAATGAGCACTGTAAATTCATCTACAGCACAGGCATCTACATAACTGTTAATCCTGACTCCTTCTACTACTTGCCTTAGGCAAGAGGCAATTAAATAGAGCTTACATTCAAATTCCTGACACTGGGGAGGTCAGAGCTATGTTCTGTACAATTCTACCACAGATCATATACATGCACTTTTGTCTTGGCCCAAAGAACATAAAAATCTGATAACCTATCAGTGCTATTTCTACAAAGTACCTTAATATCACTATAAACCCCTCCAGTGTTTGTCAAATACCACAAAACCCAAGTCCCATTGCATCACACAGCTTTTACAGCGTAGTAGGGCTAAGAGTGCTGGTTCCTATCCCTAAAATTCAAGGAATGTAGCTTATCATGGAAATGCCACATCCAGTAATCAATTTGTAGAATTAATGGCATAAGATTTCTAAGACTCTGAGCGAAATTCATAGAAACGAAGTTTTCTAAATCAAGTCTGGTTAAAAATCTGCATTTAAAATCTTTGTTAAATGATACTGCTATTTTCTGATACATTTTAGATAATGCACAAAAATTAGTATTCTTGGAGACTTTTATTCTTGTTTGTCCAATAAATGCTCTTGGTGTTAAGAAAGTAGACTTGATCTCAGGCCTTGGCACTGTGTAATTACAGCAAGTAAAATAATTCCCAGCCCTTTTCCTTCTGTAGGATCCTTTCTTTGTGAAAGCAATTCCCTGGGAGATCACAAAGGCTTTTCCAGCATCCCAGACCTCCACTGTTCCATTTGCAGGAAGCTTCATCCTGTCAGCCACTTACAGTGCACAAACCATTCAAAATCATTAAATTAACTGGGAGCAAATGTAGACATAAAAACATTTAAAAACGAATGTTCATAAATAGATATTCAAAAGAAATTTTGGTTCCGGGTTCAATTCAAACATGTCGAGTATTTGAAGACTCTGAGAATTCCTTTTTAGTAAAGCAAAAAAAACCTAGTTTTTCTAGTATTTGTCAATCCATAGAGTCAGAGAAAGAAAAACTAGCTTTAGTCCAAAGGGTAGACTCCTTTAAAATGTAGTGGGCTGTGCATGCATGGAAGTGTTTTATAACATTACTAAAACCAGAGGATTCTGTTCCTGAGAATTTGCTGCCTGTTTGGAAAGACAAATCAAAATCTGAAGCATGCAAAGTGGTTAGACACTAAAAAACCTGCTACAAAGCTAAGTCAATATAAAAAGTTTCATTCAATGGTTTTGTATAAAGGCAGTTCTAAAGCAGAAATTGCACTTTTGAAAGAGGATCATATTTCAAACAAAATAACCCTTCTGTTTGGGCAGTATTAGGCTAAAAATCACTCTGGGACTGATGTAGGCAGTTAGGATTTGACCAGATACTGAAAATCAGACACCACACAGAGCACCATTATTTCACTGTCACCTTCTATACATGGAAAGGCAAAAGTAAATAACTGTGATTTACAGGCAAAGGCAGTTTGCTACTACAATCACTACTGAAAATCAAATAGAATGAGATCTTTATAATCACATTTTTTAATCATTTATGCCTAGAAATTTTATCATCAGAACAAGGCCAAATGGCTTAACAGTCATTTATGTAGCATACAGTGTAGAAAATAGAGCTACAGCTATTTTTTAAAAATTTGCAATAAAAATTGCACACATTTTTGAAAAGAACAAAAGAAATTGAGCAAACCCGCAGACTTAGTCAGGGGGAAAAGAACTAAAGACCGATCAGAGTGATTTCTTTCACCAATCCTTTCACTGTTCTAGGAACACTGAAATTATATTTGTGACCACAGGAATATTTGTATATTCTACTACTTGCACAAATTGTTTGTCTCCTGACTGGAAACCAGGAAATTTAAAAAAATTCACAAAAAACCCTTTCTGAAAGAGCTTTCCTTAAAATCACCTTAACTTTCTCACATGAAAAGCAGAAAACTGAACAAAATACACAACGTTCTATGGATTTAGAGGCACAAACACAAGGAGAGCAGTGCTAGCAAGGAAGGGAATGTTTACCTTACAGGCTGTCAGCATGTCAGACACTGCCTTGCGGCTCAGGTTTGCTGTGGCAATCACATCCTCCTGCCTGCACGAGTTCCCAGCTGCCACAGCTTTGGCAGTTGCCATGGTGATGCCTTTCGTCATCCGGATGGATTCCTCAGGTGATGATGTCTTCTCTGGAACCTCACTGGACTGGAACACCTAAAAGTGAAAGCAGAGGGAAAGTCTGAGAGCCAAGTCAGAGCACAACAACCGTGAGAGAGCCAGCAAAAGGAAGCAGCCTTTGAACAGCAGGAAATGAGAAACATATTTGGAGAACTTGGATATCATTGCTGCTTGTCATGGGCCTGGATCTGATGAGCCTGCTCACCTACAGACACCACGGAGGAACAATAAGCTGAGGGAAGGAGACAATAAAAAAGGTTAACCCTTTAATCTCATCTGCATTTAACTACCCACAAGACAGTTACAGGCAGCCTTACCAGGTGAAAATGAAAGGCACAGTAATATAATGAAAGGAACAGTAATTCCTTTCATTAGATTCTTTCTGTTCCTTTCATTATATTCTTTTCTCATCCTGACTGCTGTTTAGCCTGGTCTGATGACATAAGGAGATCCTTCCCCTGCAGAGGCTGGACCCGACCCAGTGCTTGTTGATAGCACAGAGTAGTGGAGACTGAGAACATCACCACTAAAATATTCAAATGTGTCTGAAAAAAGCAGAGGTGGAGCATTGTCTCTGAGGCTATATTTAGTCTCCCTTAGAAATCTGAAGATAGAATTTTGCAGGGTGAAAAATGTGAAAATAGTTCAAATTACCTGACAATACACAAATTCTGGAATACTGGAACTGTGGGAAGGTGTAGGTAACAAGAGCTGCACAACCTTAATTTGATCACATATTTTCTTCTCCCAAGCTTTAGTCTGTATTTGCTTGCCTTTCTTTTAATGTACACCCTTTATTTGCCTGCCATTCTTTTACTGAGCAGGGGCAATTTGGAGTGCACAATTAATCAGGAGATTTCTTGACCACACACAGTGCAACCTAAGCAGCCAGTGGTTTCAGAATGCAAATGTCTGGACACAATGAGCCTGGTCTATCCTGTGCTCCTGGTAAATCAGTTTTTCACTTCTTCTCTCCAGAAACAGAAGCAATGTTAAAAAATGAATTCTAGTTATACATGCAAAGACATCCCTCAGTGTTGCTCAGAGTCAGCCCCTGGAATTCCAGATCAAGCCTGACACATTTTCTTGAGTACCTGTGTGCCACCCTCTGTTCTCCCCAGGAATGAGATGACAACACCACAAGCAGAGGTGCAGCCCCCAGCAATGCTGACAAAAGCAAGAGGAACACTTCAAACAGGTACCAACCAAACTGAGAATGATGTGATAACCCAGTGACAGATCTGAGCAGGTTTCAGCTCAGAGTTACAGGATGGGATGTAACAGCCAGGCCTTCATGAGGATACACAACAGTAACTGGTGAGATAATGTACAGAACATGCCTGATCAGGAACCACATCAGGAGGTCTTATGACTGCCATATGAATTCCCAATGACTATAAACAGATATTTAAAAATATTTTAAAATAAATTTCCTCATTACAACAGCTTTGCTCACACAGTAAAAAGGCGGATGTTTGATGGAGAGCATTTGACAAGACAAAATGGTGCCACAGTGCAGTTATGGTGTAAGAATTGCTAATCCACTGCCTATATAACAAAGCATTTCCTGCTGAAGACTGTATCTACAGGGTGTTTTAAAACAAAAATGGACTGTAACTAGAGGAAGGAAAAAATCAGGCTTCTTCACAATCATGCAGGTATTAATTTATGCCATTCATGATTATGCTAGTAAAGAAAAACCCCTAAATATACTTTATGTCTTAAGAGGAAGGAAAACAATTGTCATGGTATAACACTTCATTTGAGAGAGAATTCCACACTGCCATTAATTCCTGCTTACACAGGATATTCACAGCAGGCCATGTATCACAGGTGCAATCATTCCATAATAAGGGAAAAACAGAAACAAGTTTGAACTGCAGACACAGATGAGAGTGATGTTGAGGAGACACTACCAAAGCCAGGATGAAACAAAAGTGAACAGCATCAGATCAGAAAACAATATCTGTACTGAAAGCTGAAGGTCTAATGAAAAAACAAGCAATTGCTCCCAGCTTTGTGTAAGGACACACTTGCAAAAACCACTACAACAATTCAGTTCTGTACCGTGAGCTCCTGTTTGATGTACTCAATTGTGGCCTCAAGGGCTCTTGTCCCTCGAGTGGCTTCATCTTCTACTGCTTTAACAGTCTTCAAGAGGGATGTGACATTTGTTACCATCACCTGAAGAGGAGAAGCAAAGCAAAAAAATAACATGTGAATCCTTCCTCCTGTGTTCAGGGTATGAGGCAAGGCAAGATGGGAAGCATTGTCAATTCTAATAGGACCTAAGAGATTTCATGAATTCTACTTGTTACAGGACTAAATACCAACTCTTGTGTTGGCCATGATACCATGATAATTAAACAAATAAAGGTGTTTTCAGGCAATTAGAAAATGCTGACGTCAAAATTCCACATGTTTATCAAATGTGATTGCACAGACACTTGCAAATAAAATTAACACTAAGGTTTTACCTTGGCAGCACCTTTCAGCTGGTACATGGATGGATCATCTGCTGGTTTGCTGGCAGCTCCTTTGGTGGCACTAATGAGATCAGAAAGGGCTTTTGCAACATCCTTGATAGCATTGATCAGAACAACCTAAGGAATGAGAAACAGCCATAAGGCTCAGGCAATAAAGCATGAAGGTGTGATTTTTAGACCACAGCTAAAAGAAATCTGTGTCTTTTTCAAACATCTGCAATTTGCTTGCCTGCCTCCATTTTACTGAGATCCAAACAAGAAACTGAAGAAATATTAGGGATTATCCACATAAAAAAGTTGTAGAGTTAATTGAAAAACAAGACACATATAGCTGGAGAATGGCAAGAGTTTGTCAGCCTACACAAATAATACACAGCACAGTCCAGACATAAGCTGGATAAAGCAGATTTAAAGCCCTGCAAGCTCTTCAGAACAAAAATGGGATGAGCCAGAGTTCCAATGACAGGTCAGTAAAAATGAGCCAAATACTTGCCAGAAGCATCCCAGCTGGAACACAGCAGTGAAATAAAAGCAGAAGGATTACACAAAGGCCTGACTCATTCCAATCAATGCTTGAGCCTTTTGACTGTATTCTAAACAAGTGATATCTGAGTAAACCCAGAAAACTTCCAGAGGAGATGAACCATATTGTGTTTCCTAAAAGCATTAAATCACACAAAGTTCTACCAAATGAAAACTGTTCTCTGTAAGAGTATCAGAAAATCTTAAAACTTCTCACCTGTGTTTCAGGATCATCAGATCCCAAGCTAGCTGCTCCCAATTTTACTACCTCAGCAAGTTGTGTGATGGTGTTAGCTGATGACTGAGCTGCTTGGGCCAGTTTGTCCTGACTTGAGGCAGCACCAGAAACCAACAATTTTGTGTCTTCAACTAAAGCTTTTGCTGTTTTCAGGATATTTTCCCTGTAGCAAAAGAAGAGGAAGCAGAGAGGCAGGGGAAAAAATGTGTTTTCCAGAGTTATGGTGACTAACATGAAAGAGCTGATCTAAATCATCATACCACTGTCCCTTCATAACATAACACAACACAGGTCAAAGGTGTAAGTTAAAAGAAAATAAACCCAAAAGCAACTATGAAAACAGCAGCAGAGCATTTGGGACAAATGCAGGGCAGTGTAATAAAATGAGCCCATCTTGAAAAGAAAGAGATTGGGCAGTAGCATGGGAGATCATTGTATTTGAATACTAAAATAAAATCTGGCCATGCTGTGAGAGAAGTACCAGCTGATGAACATCCATAATAATGAGCATATTGTAAGAAAAACTGAAGTAATCACAGGTGAGGGAGGTAGAAGGAAGAATGGCAGCATGAACAGAGAGTGTGTCCTGGTCAGGGTTCCCCACCCCCTCCCACCCGTATCTGTGTTTTGACATGTCAGGACAACAAAGCCAAAGCAACATTTAGGTAAAAGAAGAAATAATTTTGAGTATGTAGTTCACAAACAAGTCACATTCCAGGTTTCCTATTCCTCCTCTCACTCCCCTGCCTCATTCAGTTTCATTCACAGGAATCCAAAAAGGTAAAAATTTATCTCCATGTGCCAGTCTCTTCTGCCAGTTCCACTGTTCCCCTGGGCATGCACTCTTCCATCTTTTCCAGCAACACTGACCTGTGATCTGCAAATGATTCATTGTTTTCAGCATTAAGGGTTCCAGCAGTAGCAAACATGATAGTGGTGTCCAGATCTGCAATTATCCCAGACACAGCACTGGCTGCAGTGATACAGGCTTGTGTGCCTTTGTTCCCTGCCTGGAGGGCAGATAAAACCAAGGAGACCTAGAAGAGCAAAAGGCAACCATTGAAAGAAAGTTGGTCCTGTGAATCATTACTACTCTCTTTATCAGCTTTAACTTTAATTACTAGGTACTGTCTAACTCTGTCTAAATTTGGAATTGTCACTGCTCCTGGGATCCATCATGAAACTGGTACAGCTGAGAGCACATTCACACAGGCTGAACCAATGGTGTTTGGTGAGATGTGAAAACTCCTGGCACCAACTCTCAATGTTCATGTCCAATAAAAGGAGAGAGATGCCATCAAAAGGGTTCAACAAAACTACCCAGGACATTTATTTGCAGGGGATGTTTCCAAGGAACAAGAAGCCCCAGAGTTTGAAGATGCAGTTCTAGGCAGTTACTTCTGTCCTAAAAGGGGAGAACATTGCTGCATGAAACCACATGTCACTGACCAACCTCACAGTAACTGTGACCTGGGAGTGCCCCATAGGGCACAAGAGCCATCTCACATCTTAGGAGATTGTTTGGACCAATCTCCCTCTGATAGGAGATTGAAGTTTTATTGCAAGGCCTGAGGAAGGACTATCATGGGCTAATCCAGCACAGGAACACTGAATGCTTGAAAGAGAAGCAAGACCTTTGGGTAATTCAGACACTGTTGTACTACAGTGCAAAGTTAAAAGAAACATTTTCCTGAATCCAGTTTGACTGGTTTACTCCCAGTGGGAGCTGGGTAGACAAACACCATGGGGTAACAAGGAAAGCCAGCTCACCTTTTCTGTGACAGCACGAGCACATTCTATCAACTCCCTTTTGGTGTAGCTGTCTGTAGGGCAAATCTGGAGAGCCCCAGCTTTTTGTACAAGAAATATACACCCATGGCCAAGCTCCTGCACCCGAGTCCTGATCTGGAACCCAATCTAGATGGCAAAGAAGGCACAGGGAAAAAGGAAGAAAGCAAATAAATAAATGTCATGCTGGTACACTGTGTCAACAGAAATGGAAACACTGTCTCTCTGGTGAATATCAATATTTTGCCCACCACTATAACTTCTCCAAAGATCAGAAAAAAAGCACAGATGTAATTGCATCTACACATGAAGCACAACCCTATAAAGGCTGCCTCATGAAACAGGGCAGGAATGACTCAGAAAGAGAAGGGTAAGGAGGTAACTGAGTCAAAGGGACATAATTCAAGCATGTGCAACTTCACATTTAAACAATGCATTGTCCAGAACTGCCCTGTCAGCATGAGCTGTACTCAAGGTATGTTCAGCAGGTAAAAGCACATGGTAGTGTTCACTGCTGAAACTGGGTCAAAAAGTAGGTAAGTATGTGATTCTTTTTGCTTGGTTTTGAACCTTGCACAGTCTTCACTCTCCAGAATCAATCACATCCATGTGGAGCACTGAAATGGGGAAAATCCTGCTATTACTTCTGATTTATTAATAATTCTACATCCTAATATGTGCAGTCCCTCTTCTGAAACATAGCTGTAGTCCCTGCATGTTATGCCCTCATTCCAGGGTGATTTGGGATTAATCCATGAGCAGGAATCACAGCCATTAGTATCACAAACGGAATTATTTTAACCTCAGGCACAAAGTAACATGCAGAAATCGTAATTCAATTTAACAATATTGGGCCAAGTGCAAGGCATTGCTTTTCATGTCGCTGCTGAGCACAAAACACTTAAGTCTATCAGCAGGATGTGTAAGCACAAAGTCAAAAACTCTTGAAAAGACTTTAATGTAGATAATCTGATACATCTGGAGAAGGTGAGATACCCTCTACCCCATCTTGACAAAGTTTGTCTATGCTCCAGTAAGAAGAGAGGGGTGAAAGGGCTGTGCAGCTGTGCTCAGAGAAGATGCAGCAACTCCCAAACAGGTTAATGCAACTGAGGTGAACAGCCCATCCTCCTCATGTAGCACGAGGTAAGTAAGATACTTGTCCCACATCACATTCCAGCTCTGAGCTATGGAGGATGTCCTTCAGCAAAAGACACTTGTGCCCCATGTGATTAAAGTGTGATGAATCTCACTTTTAGGATAGCAAGTTATACTTACAATCACTTACAGGCAAGATAAAAAAAACATATAAATATTTGTAACTTGTCAAAACATGCAAGATTGAAGGAAAGCCACATAGTCACAAGTGAAGAGTTTTAAGAGTTTTCATTGTATTTACAAGTTGCCTGTGGGTGAAAGCCCCAAGTAATTTAGGAGGTTCTGTTGTGGTCTATGGAATTATCCACTTTTATCCTGAGCTGTTTCTTTCTAAAGCCAGACAGAGCTTCTGACAACAGGTTTCTGTTTTTTTGACTGGGCAATTCTTATAACAAGGCTTGTCACCTTTACTGTGCTCTTCACAGTAAAAGAACACCCTTGTTAACACCACCATGAAGAGGGAATAAAGAGGTCTAAGGGCTGCAGACCTCCTCAGGTTCTGCCGTAGCCGCAGCCATCCGGCCCTGCAGAGCCAAATGCCCATAGTCATTGGTCATTTGCGATGCCAGTCCGCCCAGCTCCTCCGGGTTAGTAACCGACTTAGTCATCTGCAAAGAGAACACAGGCAAGAGAAACAGAAAATGGACAGGCATGAGGATAACTTGTTAATACACCCCAGTTAGAAGCACACTCATCTGTTTGGCCACGCTGATAAAATGGGGTAATCCGCTTGCCATGGAATGGATGTGTCCTCCAGCAAGAATTCCAGAGGAAACTCAAGCAAACATGCTTTATTAGAGTCATGGCAACTGGGCAGGTGCTGCAGACACCGAGGAATCCAAGAGCAGCAGTTAGAGCCAATACTTCACTCTTTGCCACACATTGGCCAGGTACAACTATTCAGACTGGGAAGGAAAGTGGGGTTTGTGTGTCACAGCCATCTCATTCTGTCAAAGGTGAGCTAATCCCCATCAGCCTCAGCTGAGATGTGGAAGCACGGAAATGGAAAAAATCTGAGGAACAATGCAAAACGCATCTCAGATGAGGGAACAGGATGGAGAAGAAATAGGCAGGATGACACAGAATGTCTCAGTACAAATAACTGAATCTCTCTTTAGAAAATTCTTATCTTTTAACAGAGATAGTTCTTCTGTCTCAAATTAATGTAAGTAAATGCAATGGAGGTCCATTCCTGGGACAAAACTAGTTTTAGACCAATTTTTACTGTCATAGATAGCAGAATCATGGACCTGTCTTGACTGCAAGAGCAATCAACTTCATGAAAAGTCCTGTCTGTAGCACTCACAGAAACCTCAACTCTCTCAACAACAAATTAGCAACCACTGTACTGTTCCAAGGGAAAACACATTATGCATCACTGTGAAACACAAGTCAAGAAAAATCTCAATTCAAGAGGTGTCACTTTTTTCTTTCTTTAAACCCAGGTGAGTCATAGAAATAAAAGAAAAGGATAGTGTGGGATGTTGATCTGCATTCATTCATGAAGCATTATAGAGCTCTGAAAACACTGATGCTATTTCACTTGCTACATGAAACAGTAAGTGTGAAAAAGTATCCCAAAGTCATTGATAAACAAAAGGTGGCATTTCAGCCCAGTTATATGGACTGATGAAAAAACATGTGGTTTTCCTTTTATTTCCCTCAAAAATGAGCCAAAGAAGGAGTTTCTGTGCAGAAAGGCCACAATACAATCCAGTGCTCCTCCTGTAGAGGACCCCTCCATTATTATACCACTAAGATGCAAGAGTCAAATCAACAAGATCATCACTCCTTTTGCTGTATTACCCCAAAAGAGATGAGGTTATTGAAAGTTTGATGATCAAGAGTGTCTCAATACTGTGCAGATAATTCCGTGTTCCTTACGTACACGGAATTTGGACCTTGCCAAGGTAATTTCTTACCATTTCCTGTGCTGTAACAGCAATGGCTTTAGAATATTTCACCACAGTGGTCTGATAATCAACAAAAGTTCCTTTTGGATCTGGAGGTGTACCTTCATCCAGCTGCAAGACAAAGGGAAAACCACAGCATTAAAAATTCACAATAAACAGCATACTTTACAGGCAACAGTAAACTTGTATTATATATTCAATTCTGTGATCTCTCTCAAGATACACAAGTGAAAAAAGTGCACCAGGATGTACAAAGAAGTTCAGCAAATACTTGACCCCAGGTTATGAGCATGGAAAATGCAGAGAATGTACAGAGCAAAGTACAGTTTTTGAGCATGAGGTTTGCTTCTCATGCAAGATCAAATAATTTGCTCTTCTCTGCTAATAGAGAAAGGTGAAACAGTTACAAACCAAAATGTTCATGACAGAAGATAATGTAAGATTTCTTTATATGCTAAAGTATTTAATCTTTAAGTCAGGATAGGAAAGGCCAAATATTTGGATTGAACTCATGTACACTTTGCAACCATACATCTTCAGCAGAATGCATTACAAAGCATAGCAGGGCATTTCAGGCTTTGACAGCTTCTCTGAAAGTAACTTGCTTCAAGGTTGGCTGCTGTTCATTTAAGAGACTAACATGAAAGATTAGGGAAAAAAAAGGAAGCAAAAGTAAGAGGTCACTTGACCTAAGATGATAGTAAAATGGCAGAATATTACAGAACAAATATTTTGTAGGAATTCTACTGACAGGTACCATGTAGGTTGTAAAAGTGAGCACCATGGCCCACATCAGTTTTATTTTACAATATGCAAAATCAAATAATCTTCAGGTTTCCTTCGACAACATTTCATGACTGAACACTAAATCAGCACCAGTTTGTCCAAAGCTCTGCAATGTGGATCAGCTTTCAAACACAAAGTGAGAAAGGGGTTTATTTCTATGCTCACCTTGGTCATTGCCTCTGCAATTGAGTCCACCATACCTCCAACCATGCCAACTTCACTTGCAGCTTCATTTAAAGTGACCATGATGTCATCCACAGCCTCCTTCATCAGCTGTGCAGCCTCAGTGATGGCATCGTGAGTGTGAGATGCCTGGAGGACACAGAATGAGAGAACTGAGATAGTCTGAGATTTTCTCTCTGCAAAACAATGTGTATGAATGAATCAGAAGTGTAAGAAATTAAAACAGTAAAGGTACTGAAAATAACACCTCTGGGCAAAGATGACAAGTCAAAACACTGCAGCAAAGCAGACAGAACAAAACTTGGTAACTCCTACAAGGAGCTGTGGCACATGACACTTTCAGCCTCAGGTGCCACAGCCTTTTTGAATGTCCTCTAAAGACAGCAACTCTCTGAAAGCCACCAATGGCACCTGAGTTATGTAATGATGTGTGATGCTGCTCTTTCCTGCCAAGGGTCCTCAAACCATTGGGCCATGCACCACACAAGCCCTGCTTTTTAACCCTTTGCTTTCTCTGTAGAAGCCTAGATTGCTGCTGTCATACCCTGACAGTGTCCCCTGAGACAATGCTGTGAGAAGACTGGAATCCTGTCCTGGAGAAATGTTCCTACTCTCAGGAGACACCAGGAGAGCTGTCACTGGCACTTGGACTGCAGACATATCCCTTGGCTGTACAGCAGGTACATGCTGGGTTTTCTGCCATTCTTGCCTTCTACTCTCACCCTTAATGCCACACAACCACCTTACCTTGGGGTTTCCTCCCCCTTCTTTGGCAGCATACAGTATCTGTAAGGCAGATTCTGCTAGAGTCTTGCTCTGGTCCAGCACAGTCATCTGTTGCTGATGATTCAGTGTCTTGGATGCCACACCAACTGCAGCTGAAACGAGGGGTTCGAAGTAACTTGCCAGCTGTGTTACCTAAGAAAGCCAGAAGAAGCCCAGGAAGCCATTAACCACACCTCTCAGGTGGAACAGAGAAAACACATTCCCTGCTTGCCCCTGGGATGTGGGTGAGCTCAAGGAGCACAGTGCTCCTGCACTGTACAGCACTGGGTTTGGATCATGTGCCCAGGGACTGGGTCTGCCCTCACTGCCCAACTCCTTTGCAAAGCCACAGGTCTGCTCCTCCACAAGCACATGGCCCCTTGAGGTTACATCAGACTGTTCAAGACTGTCACAGGAGCCACGTGCTATTCAACATCTCCTCTGGGCAAGGGAGGAACCTCTCAATCTTTGTTGCCTCTGCAGTTTTTGCTCTCAAGAATATACAGGATGAGAACTTGCTATGTGAGAAACTTCTAAATCTTGCAATAACCATGGTAAATATGCTTTTGGTATGTGCATTCTAACATTTGTTTTCTTGGAGAGACATCCTACAAGCATGAGCTTGACTCTACTTATATAACATATAACAGAGGAGAGAGAGACACTTACACAAAGCCCCTAACCAAAAACCTCAATAAGAATCTCTCCCCTCTAGCCCAACATGTAAAAAGCTTTGTTTGGTCTTGGCTCTGAGTATTTGAAAATTCCACTTTTTTTTTCTTACTACAAATGTGTTCTTCTGCTCTCCCATAGGAAGAGAAACTGCCATCAAATTGGGCTCTTCCCTAACATTCAGCTGTCCAAGATCTCAAATGCCTCTGTCATGGCAGCACAGTACCTTGTGCCCCAGCTGAGCTGCCTCTCCCCGAGCTGCAGTGGCTATGGGATCAATGAGGTGGCCAATTTCCTGTACAACTGAGGTCAGCTGCTCCTGTAGAGCCTAAAAGAGAGAGAAATTGTCAGTTGCTATCACAGCTGTTCTCCCACTTGAAAATCACCCATGGACCAGCCAACACCCTCAAAGCTGTTCAAGTGACCTGCTATGGCAGAATGCAAGAATCCCCACTGCTGGTTTTCCTCACATACTGCCTCATTTCTTCTCCCTTATCCTCTTTCAACAACAGCAGCCCTGAGATGGGCCTGCTCCTCTTAGGTTTATATGACAGATCTGGGGAGAGAGTGCTGACACCAGCAAACTCAGGGCTAGGTGTTCTTTCTCACTGCAATGTGATTAAGGACCCCCTGACACCTCCCAAGCTATTTTCACCCTGATAAAGATTTAGTATCACTGCACCAATCAGAAAACTGCCAGGAGCACTGATTTAAGTGTGATGAGACATTTTTCAAAGCAAAAAATACAATGCAAGAGCAAAAAACTCTGCCACAGATTTTGAAGCAAGTGGGACAAGTCCACTGGCAAAGGAAAAATGTCACATCTCTGAAGGATAGAGATGAGGAGTGACCTCCTGATTACAATGTGCAGGACAGGAGTAAACACATTAAAAGCTTATTAGTGGCTTGGTCAAGACATAAATACTGGCTTTTAATTCAGAGGCACTTGATGTCTTGGCAGCCATCAGGATTAAGGTCACTCTCATGATAGCGAACAGAAAAAAAAAATTATTTTTGCCCTTTGTTACATTCCTTTACTGCTTTATAACTGCCATTTTTGGTAACATTTACTTCAGTTCAACATGGTGAACACAATAACTGCATTTCAATTAAAATGAATGATAACATATTTTCTGCAATGACTTCTTTTGCACAGCTTCATTTGGTCTGACATGTTTCTAGTATGCAATGTTACAGCCTGAAGGAACCACTCCAATAAACATGTCAGTTCAGGAAAAAACAGTATGAAAAGGCATAAATACCAAGATGAGAATCTCAGTGTGGGTTGACACACTGAAGAGGGAAGCTTTCTTAAAGTGAACATATCAATATCAACTTCAAATTTCACTTATCAAAGGACAAACTAGGCATTAAGAACAAAGAACATTGACATTTATGTCATTGGACTTCTATAATAGACCAGCTTCAGAAACAAATTTATTAAGAATCTTCAGAACCTAATCCTGGCTTCCACATGGCAAGGCACCACAAAAACTCTATCAGTCTGTCATTTCAGCACAGGAAGTAAGAGTAACACGTGGGTGGCAGCAAAAAATAACTACTTTCACCCCTACTACTCCCTGGTGATTTTGGGATCTTTGAAGAAGCGATTCACTTTTGTCTGTGTATGACTTTGCCTAGAAAGACCCCCAACAAGGGCATTTCTCCCCTCACTGGCAGTGCTGTGGTTGAGCAGCAGGGTGTCCAGCCCTGCTGTGTCTGTCCCTGCTCTCTGCCTCACCTCCACAGAGATGTCATCCCTGGTGGCCAGGCTCTGGCTCACAGCAGCCAGCGACGCCTGCTCGATGTCCCTGATGCACCTGTTGATGCCATCGATGGAGAAATCACATTCACGCTGCCCTGGGGCCTTGTCCCTGCAAGACAAACACTCAGCTGAGCATCGTGCAAGGAGCAGGGTCTTTCCTGAATGCACACAGGACCTCTTAAAAAATAAACAACCCAAAAACTTATTTCCTGCATGTTGCTACACGATCTCCATGGAGGTAATATCAGCTAGGGTTCGTTTTCCACAGCATTCTTTATTACATTTACCTTAGAGTGAATTGGGGGTGGCACCAGAGAAGGAGAACAGAACACAAACACACAACAGCCCTGTGCTGCAGGGTGCTGCAGTCATCAATTATGATTAAACACCCGTGTAACTGGGGAGATATTGTGCATCACAGAGTCATTTCCATCAGAGAAAAATAACAGTGCTAATGGCCATACGGCATTTTTCTTTATGAACAGTAGCTCAATTGCTACAGAAGACATACCTGATAGAGGTAATAAGACTCTTGATAGAATCTGAGACTGTGTGGGAATGCCCTGCTAGTACAGACCATGTAGGAGGGTCTTTGGGGTTGATAGCCAGAGAACGGGCAGTTTTGATCAACAAAGATGAGCTCTCCAACATTGTCCTGGCAGAAACCAGAATTGGCTCCTGTGCTTGTGATCCCTGTGGTCAAGAATGTATAAGAACAGAAAGAACATCTGAATTATTGTTCAAGTTCATCCACACTTTCTGCTCCTAGAAGTCTATTTAATTAACAGCATTAAAATGGAATTATAATCCCCTCCATTGTACTATTATATTCACAGATAGTCAACACAGAAATAGAACAAAAACAATCAGTCCAACAGCCTTCTCTGAAACATACTTAAGAAATATGTCTCAAGAAATGCATTTTCCAGCTGAGGAACAATGACTTGTCCAGTTGCAGACTACAGAAATATCACTGAAAATACACCTTGTCACAAAAATTCTTGTCATCAACAGATGTGCCCTTTCCCCAGTCAGATTAACTCCAAGTGATGACTGATGATTCTTGACTGGCTTTTCATCTGTGTATGTATTTTATTTTATAATCTGATAAATCCAGGTACCACAGGCCTGGAGGACACATTTAGATTTCAGTTACAGCCCCACAGCTGTAAGAGTGCAACAGCTGCTGCATCATCTGATACTGCCATCTGGAGCAGAGCCTGACAACAGCAGGAAGCAGCCCCTGGAGGGCCAGCAATAACACATGACCTTTACTCCAAAGCTTTTACAGAGCTTGAGGGGTTTGCTTTTTTATCTTTTCCCTGTGAAAAAACCCAAACTCAATGAATCCCTTATTAGTCTCTTCACATTCTACTCTGTTGTAGTTACACAGTTTGAGGATGGAGAACTTGTGGGCAAAAAGGAAAAAACCCAGCAACATCTTTTTGATTCTTGTCAGAACTAACTAGGTTCCATTTGTTAAAACTGCTCTTGAGGGAAAACAAAGGGTATTTACAATTGTATTGCATGGAAGGATCCAGCTACCAAAACATGCAAATCCCCTGTGCTGTATGGCTTTGATAACAGCAGACTTGCAGCACTTACTGTGGCCAAACTGTGCAACCTGCTGATAGAAAAGTCAATGTCAGAGGTTAAACACAAGAGAGCAGAATGCCCTGAGAACACCCAGAAAGCCAAGGAAATATTTTGGGGTTTTTACACTCACTCTCTCCCAACATGTGATTAATTCAACATTTCCAGCTTTTGGAGGATGGAAATGCAGTATCCTGCCTTACCTCAGTGCTGATCTGTGCTGGGATGCTGACAAATTCTGGGTTTGAAGCAAATGCTGTCAGATTTTCCACAGCCTCTATTAAAGGTGCAGTGGCAGTTCTGCACTTGTTGCGGTTCTCCTCTGAGAAATCTCCATCCAGTGCCTGGAAATGAAATCAGCATTGAGCTCTGCCTGAACAGGTTTCTTTAGCAAAATGGAAGGAAGATGACTTAAATCTTCCTAGTTTTAAACCACTGCCTGTTGAGGATATTTGAAAGCTCCTTCATAACCAAGACTGATGCAAAGAAAGTGATCTTTTAGGAGTGTGTTTCCTTCCTCAGCTGGTTACTGACCCTAAACTGCTGCAGGTTCTCTGTCACTGCACTCTGATGAATCCCTCAGGTCTCTCTGATGAGACTCAAGTCTCTCAAGTGTCCCAGGACCTCACACTCCAAAGGTGGAAGAGGCTAACTCCCATCTTTTTGTGGTTTGTGAAGGTGGTTGTTTTCTATGGGTGAATTTTGAAAATTCTCAATTATTTTTGTTTTAAGCAAATCATTAATATATTGCTCTCATTTTCACCCAAGCCAACTGATCTCTCTCACAATCAGAATAAACATTTCAGCTAATGAAATCAGATTAGATCAGTTAATGGCTTCCAGAAGGGTTCAGACTTGTGAATTCTCCACAGCTTAACAAATATTACTTCTGTTTGCATGAAAAACCTACTCCCTACCAAACTGCTGGAAGAAATCTTGAAAATAAAAGGTTACTATTAACAAGAGACTACATAAATGGCTTCTGTTTGGTTCCCACTATTATTTATTTCCTTTTTTTTTTCCTCTGTTGATAAGGTAAAGCTGTCAGAAGCAGCTCCAAAAACCTCCATATACTGGGGAACTTAACACCATTAAAAACCTTCACATTCAGTTGCTTGCAGATTATTATGGTGCAAGATCATTAAATACATCAATCCCTTCATACTGGATGGGTCAGCTGTCTCTCCTAATATTAAAACTGCCCAATTTTTTTCAACTTGAATTCAGCAGTTACTCCATTGAACATGTTTTCCAATGCAGATCTTCAAAAATTTAATTAGTTATTTTTTAAAGCACGCATGCCCAAGAATATAAAAAGATATTTATAACTGTTCTGATTGTGTCTCAACAGGGGAAAAAAACCAAACAAGAAAACCCTCTAAATCACAAAGGAAGAAGAAAGCACAACTGAGCAGCATTTGTACCTTGATAGTTTTAACCAGGTTAGCAGTGCTGTTTGCAACTTCCTTGGCAGATTGCACAAAGTGTCTCTTGGCAACAGGATTTGCTGTTTTTGATGAAGCAATGCGACAGGCGTTGCACAGAGCAGATGTGTGCTTGGCCACGATGGTGGCAGCTGATAGGACCTGTAAAAGCCAGCACAGAACAGGCACAAGGTTTAGGACCTGTAAAAGCCAGCAGAGAACAGGCACAAGGTTTAGGACCTGTAAAAACCAGCACAGAACAGGCACAACGTTTAGGACCTGTAAAAACCAGCACAGAACAGGCACAAGGTTTAGGACCTGTAAAAGCCAGCACAGAACAGGCACAAGATTTAGGACCTGTAAAAGCCAGCACAGAACAGGCACAATGTTTAGGATCTGTAAAAACCAGCACAGAACAGGCACAAGGTTTAGGACCTGTAAAAACCAGCACAGAACAGGCACAAGGTTTAGGACCTGTAAAAGCCAGCACAGAACAGGCACAATGTTTAGGACCTGTAAAAACCAGCACAGAACAGGCACAATGTTTAGGACCTGTAAAAACCAGCAGAGAACAGGCACAATGTCTTAACCCACAATATTTAGGATCTGTAAAAACCAGCACAGAACAGGCACAATGAGGTTACTGAGGGACAGTAACCACACTGCAACTCTGCACACCAGCATCCAAAGCCAGGCAACAGAGTCCAACCAGAACTCCTTGGAATGGACAGGAACAAAGCAAAGTCTCTTGTCCCAACAGGGATGGTCCCTCTGCATCACCTGGGATGGGCTGCTGGCTGGATCCACCAGGTTCTGACAGGCCATCTGGATCGCTTGGTTGGCACGGGCAAACTGGATTGGGTCAACGAGGCCCTGCTGACCAGCCTGGCTGTTTGGATCTGAGATACCGACCAGGTAAGCAGCCTACAAATGGGGAAAAGAAGAAAACAATCCTAATAAATCATGTTCATTGTGTCTAGGATCTCTGGTAAGCTGGCCATATGTCATAGCTCACTGTGGTCAGAGATTATTCAGAAATCATACTGTGAAATACAATTACCATTTGCTTTTAGCAATACATCACCAGAATCCACTGAAACCAAGAAAATATACCCTTACACTTGAGAAATTTAATTAGTTGAAACAAAACTAATAGTCCACTGTTCAGACAACTGCTGTTCCTGAAAGCATTGCTTGTCACTTGCACAGCCAATAGAGCTTTAAGGATTGCAGGTACTGGCAAATTATTTACTGTATTAGCCATGGTTGGAGGCAGTGGAGGTTTTTGTCAAGATCATAAAAGCAATCCAGCAAAGGCACTTCTGCTGAGTGCAGGTCCTACCAGGCCTGCAGCTGCTGGTCTCACTGCAGCCCAGAGTGTCTGATGGCCAACCTTACCTCCTCTCTCAGTTAAAAGTTTCATGCCTCTCAACAACCACAACTTAACTGTCACAATCACACATGAAGATTCCTCATCTCTAATACAGGTACAATTATCTGTCACCTTAATATGCCAGTAAGGCAACTCAGAGTTAGATGTGAAGGAGATTTAGTCCATACCAATGCATTTCACATTTGGGGAAATGAAGAAGAGGTTTTCAGATGCAGAGCATGATCCCCACAGCCAAATCCTTCACCAAGGTGACTGTATCAGCTCTTTATAGTTCACTATATTGTTACCAGATCAGTGAAACCACAGAGATCAGACCCTAATTTAGAATTTTGGTTATTCCAAAAGTATCTGAACAGCTGAAACAGGTTTCTTTTTAGTTTCAATGTCTGAAACTTGTAGTGCTCCTTAAGAACTTCTACAAACTACAACTTGATTCATTACTTTTAACTGTGGCTTTTTTGTGCATGTCTCTATGATATAACAGTTCTGAGCCTGAACTGGAAACATGAATTCCATATGCTGCAGCTTTGCTTTATCCTCAGCAAAGCTTCCTTCTAGATGGTATTTCCCTTCCTTAAAAAATACTCATGTTATTGCACTCTGCTCCTCCTGCACTTTGTGCAATTTCTGTGACATACACAGAACACACTGTGTAATACAAACTCATCACTTGCTTGATCACAGGGAAGTGAATTTCAGATTACAGACCCAGAACATGAGCTTGCTAAAAAATAAAATCTTAATTGCTTTACAGCCTTCAGTCTCTTACCTGAGCTGCTGCCTCTGTGAGGCCACAAAGAGCCTTGGATGCAACTCCAACACATTCTCCAAAGACTAGAAGATCCCCAGTTTTTGCATTCTGGGAAATGCCTGCCATTGATTCTCCAAGAACCTCAGAAATTAAAAAAACAAAGTTATCTTCCAAATATGCATCCCTTCCACTTAGAGGCAAGCAATTGCTGGCCTGAAACCCATTTTGGCCCACAAACCCCCTGGACTTAGCTTCAGAATATTTAGATTTCTCTAAAGTGGGCACATGGCTCTGTGTCATGTCAGGGATCAGGCATGCTCACCAACTACTGGACTGACAGGGAACAGAAGCTCTGCTGCAGCTCAAATGACTGAGAGGGTACAGAATTACCCCTCATTCATTCTGCTGTCATCCATTAATTATTTATTATTATTAATTATTATTTATTAATTAATTATTATTTAATTAACAGCTAACCTGGCACTAGGTGCATTTCATGCAGCCTGCATGGCAGTCCTGCAGATGCTGTTGACACCTACAGGATCATCTTTGTACCCAAACTCACTGAAGCTCAGTGGGAATGAACTGCACCTGACTTCTGGAACCATCTTAGGGTCAGAATGCACATGAATTCCCACATTATGTCCCACTGAATTCAGTTCACTTGGATTTAGAATTCAAAATGAGCTCTGACTGCAGTAGAGCATTAGATGCAAGATGACACACACATCCATTAGGTATTTTCTTTTAGAGAAGAAGGAATATGAGACCATTCCAACAAATCAAATAATAAGGACACAAAAGCCAGCTTCAAAGGAAGATGTACAGCAGAGTTTGATTAAAAGTAAGTGAAGAAGTTTCCCACAGGTTTTCTGATGTGGTGGGGTGTCTGGACTGCTCAGACATTTGGCAGAATGGGATTTCATTGTCAGGCCCTCCCATTCATGCTTTGTGCTGTTCTAACATAGCTGCAGTCAAAATACAGCACCCAAAGTATGGCATGCTGTCTACTGCATGTCAAGGAGAGGAAGGGAGAGAGCAGAAGCTTTCAGAGCATTGTGTACCTGTCACTTAATTAAAAATTTCTTACTGAGGCAATACAGTAAGTGACCAAAACCTGAAATTACCTGTAAGAAACCAATCTCAGGCAGAGTTTATCAAGGAGTGTAGCAGACATTTTAGCAATAAACACTGACTGCACCTCTAACATTCAATATGCATGTGGAAACCTTTGAAAATCCAAACACATTTTATAACTCACAGAGAGGTGGGAAAAAGAAATTACCTTGGAGTTTTCCATGACGCCCTCAATACAATCAAAATATGAGAGATCACTCACAGGCTCATTTGGGTTATCCAGCATTCCCTTCACTGTCTGAAATAGTGAAAGCAACTGATTATTGACACTCTGAAACACTGAGCTGAGAAGAACACAGACCCTCATGCCTATTCTGCTTATCCCAGTGTAAGCTGACATGTTTGTCTCCAGCAAGCAGCCAAAGCTACACATTCCTGAGGGTGTGCCATGCAGGAAACTGCACCCAACAGGAACTGAGCTCTGGGAACTCCATGTTTGTGCACCACCAATCTCTTGGAAACTCAGGTTTACCTCGTGTTTGTGATGAGTGATATATTATGGCCAGAGGTGCTCAGCTTGACATGAGACAATCTGGTTTTCTGTCAGGTGTCAACAGTGTAACACATGTTTTCAGTACTATTTTATATTTCATAACCAGATTTAAAGAAGTGATAAGAAAAGCAGCTGCCATTTGTTGAGCATTGTCTGGAAACACAAAGAACTGAGTACACCTGCCTGCCTCTTACAGTGTCAGATTCCCCCAGCACAGGAAAATTTTCTGTCAGGAAACTACATAGTTTGGTATAATTTCTTTTTTTGAGGTGATTCTGAGTCCTGAATATAACAATGTGACAATCAGTCACATATCCATTGAGAAGAATGAATGTAGTTAGATAATGAAACTTGTAAAAAGCTGCAAAATGCAGGAGACTAATTCTTTTATACATTAAAATATCTGTAGCACACCTTTTTTCAAGTCTTAAGGAACACTATTTTACTGCCAAATATCATGCAGAAAAGACTTTTAATCCTTCTGATGAAAGTGAAATCAGTATGGACTTGCATATTAAGAAAAATCACAATATCCTGAAATGACTTTGGTATCCTTGTGATACTAAGGGCTGGAAATAAAAATTTTAATGGTATTTTATGCTCTCCACACAGGCCAGTCACCCCTTGATGTTTTGACCTTGACAGTAACCAACAAATATCTAGTTGAAATTAAAACATTATTTCCTTCTACTGACAGTGGCCTGTCTGTGATCAGTGGAGGTCTCTCAACTGACCCATTATTTAGCCAGCCAAATCTTTCACTCAGGACCAAGAACTTATCTTGCAAGAACCTGTATTGACACACACATTGTATCAGTTTGACAGGGAAGGCACAAACAAGGCATTAAAAGTCTACACTAAGAATGGTCAAGGTAGAAGATTCCAAACATCATCCTAAAGTGGGATGTCAGCAACAACTTCTTGCAAGTGGAAAAACCAAGATATTGCAGCTCCCTCCAGTGCACTGGAAAACATCCATCTTGTCATGATTCTTCCTTAATGAACAGTAAATATGAATAATAGGGACTAAAGTGTATCTTTGGAGGGCAGGACAGAGGAGATGGGGACAGGGCAGCAAATTTCATTCTGGCCAAACCTACCAGATGTTTACATGGGTTCCATGCTCACCTTGTACACAGCTAAAATCCCTGCCACAGATGAAGTGAGAGGACAGTATCAGGAGCTATTCAGACACAGAATATAAGGGAAACAATACAAGAACTTTTGACATATAGTAATACCTCCAGTTCTCTGAGTGCATTATCACATTCCTTCTGCCCAGGAGCTTGTTGGGTGCACAGTGTGATGAGCTGGTTTATACTCTCAGTCACAGCTCTGGGGAGAGTAAGAGGAAAGAAGGTGCATTTTAAAATTGAACTATTCCTCTTAGTAAAACTGTTGTCATTAAATGTATACTGCATAAAGTTATACAGCTTGGATTATCTACTACACAGCTGAGCCCAGCAGCCAAACTGGTGGCACATCTGGGAAAACACTGGTGACAAAGGACACAACACCACCTGGCAGCAGGTCAAGGTCAACCTATTACACTGTCACAGTGACACATGTAGCTGCTAAAAGGTATTTCAGCACTTCTCCAGGTCTGACATTAACTGAATAATTTCTCAACTTCCAGCCCAGAAGCCCTGAAGGATCCAGTAACAAGTGTCTGGTATGGAAAACAATGGTGAATGTAAAGCAAATGTTATTTACCTTTCTCTAGCAGTCTTGTCTCACATACTGTAACACACACAATCCTGCTATATCTATAGTCTTTTAGTGAATCAGTCTTTTTTCTCTTTAACTAATAATTGATATTCTCCCATAGGTTTATATCCCCAGAGAACAAGTTATGCAAAGGCATTGTGTTCCTGTGGGAGTTCACAGCTTCTGCACACAGGCTGAACCTGACACACAACAGTCACTGTCTGTCTTTCTGATCAATGCTCTGATAATAGACAACATTCATTATAACTACATTAACTCAGACTCATGACTAACAAGCCAGGAAAAGTGGCATCTAGAAGAAGAGAAAATCAGTGAAATTGGAGTGCATGGAGAGTATGCTTTCCTCTGGCCTTGGACACTGAATGGCATTTGCATCACTTTCCCGTTCAGAAAACAGGCACTTGATAACTCATCAATAACATGATTACCTGGCTGCATGGTATCCTACTGTCACAAAAAGAAACAGGATGTGCTTATTACATTTAACATGTTTATGTTAAATTCCAGGCAAAAGAATGGAAACTAATAGACATGTTTAACTGAGACTCCTACCCTTTTCAGCAGCCTTGGTGTCCCTGTGGAGGACCTGGTGTTCACCTGCTGAACATCAGTGATTTCTATGCATCAGAAAATAATCATTGCATACAGACATAGGAATACAGAACAAAAACTGAAATTCTGTTCACTCCCAGAGAAACTTCACACAAAAATATCTTGTCTGCTGTTGATTCTAATCTGAGACACAATTCATATTGACTCAGAGAATATCAGCAATTGAAGAGAGAGAATTATCAGCTTTGTTAAAGAGGCCACATGATCACAAATATCATTATTACACACCAGGTACCTCTTCCAGGAATCCATCCAGTGTACAGACATTACTCTGAAAACCATTTGGACACAGTAGAACCAGGAAGGTGGCCCCTCAAACACCAATCCCAGAGTGGCAGAGGACTGCTAGGACTCTAAAGGCCACATCTGTTTTCATCAAATACAGCACACAAACACTTGGGCCCTGCAGGGAACTCAGCCAGTGCTGCTGCCCTGTCAGAGGTGGTCAAGAAAAATCCCTCCACAAGGAAGACAAGACTACTGAAAAAGCTGGTGTCTCTTACAGCTGGTGCAAATGGGGAAGAAAGCAAAACAAACCCAGCAAAACCCCAGACTAATCACACAGTACCATTGAGGATGAGAGAAAAATGAGAAGAAAAGCTATCTTATAATAAGGCAGCTGTGCCTCTTCTTTCATTTTCATAAGAGAGAAAGTACAAATATTTGCCCCTGATTGTATCATAGCAGGGAAAGAGAAGAGAGCCCTGGCAAGCTTGTCCCAAGCCAGAGCAGGGGTCTGAGAAGGGAGCACAGTGTCACCTCAGCACCTTCAACACAACCAGAACTGGTGCAGTGTCAACCTCACACAGCTCTGTGCTGTCTGTGTAAGGTCCCACACATGCACACACACAGGACAGCTGAAGGCTTGACCTGGCTCACCTCCCTTTTTCTATTAAATGCTTCCACAGAGGGAATCCCAACCTGGCAGGAACTTACAACTACCTGGTTTCACTGGGGTGAAATTCCTCTACACTCCTGTCAGGAATGCTCCAAGCCTAAAGCAGAAATCTGGAGCAGCTTGATGCTGCAGCAGTAACAAAATCTCATGTGACTCCTTCACTTCTAAGCAGCCTGTCTTTGGTTATCTATAATTTTCATAGATGTTATTTATTTCCAGGGAGATAAGACAGATGTTTTTTTAAACAAGATACAACAAAGTAAAGTAGTGTGAGTCCTTAAGGAGTCCTTTACTCAGGGAGTGGATTTATAATCCTTAAAGTAAGGGTATGCTCCACTGCAGAAATGTAGCATCTAACCCTTTCAAGCATTCCTGATCATACACATGTGCACACTGTTAGTGATAAATAGCTACGATTTCTAAGCACATTTTACTTAAGAATATATTCCATTTCTTTTCTTTCAGGGACTGAGAAGCTTAATGTTAGCTATGCCTGGTCAGAACACAGATAGTGAGAAAACAGTAAGTAAAATACACTGGGGTTCCTTTCAAAAACCAGGCCAAGTCCTCAAATGCTGTTCCTAATTCCACAAGGGTAACAAGTTATCCCAGGTGAGGAACTACTCCAACTCTCCCCTGGCCTACTTCCATTTAAACAGAACTGCAGGTTCCAACCACTTAACTGTCAATAGTAGAAAAATATATAAGCACAATATAAATATCACAGAGAAAAGCAAATATCCCAGGAAAACAAAGCAAGCAACACATCCTTACCTTGCTGCTGCTGCTAAGAGGTTCTTGGCATTAGGAGCTCCAGGATCAACAGACAGAGACTTGGCAGCCAGTAACAGCTTGCTGGAAGCCATTGAGATGCTCTTGAGGTTTCCTATCACTTGAATCTGGTCCTCTTTAGTCTGGAAAGCCACAGCAGCATAACATTAAGTGCAAAATTAGCAATCAAGAGAGTGTGCTGAAACCACACATGGAGACCCAGTTTATTTATCCACCTGAAACCACTGACATAGGTGAGCTCAGAGAAGGAGGGCTCAAGCCATCCTTCACCCAGACAGGTGCCCCTAGCTTCACTTACATAACACAAAAAGACCCTTCCAACAAACAGCTTGGCTTCTAACACTGGTAGCATTCACAAATGAGCAATGGAGGAACTTCCCTACTTGTTGAACAATGCTTTTGTTGACAAGACTCTTATGTGTCTCTGCCTGGCACAACTGCTTCCCATTATTCAGTCAGTGCAGGCTCTCTGGCACCCTTTGTGCAGCCCACAGGCTTCTCCAGCATCTAACTGGAATTGCTCACACAAAAATGGCCTCCAGGAAGCAATCTTTCCCAATAAAATGACTTTCTATAAGCCTATTTTGGTCAACATTCTGATTTGGATGTTCTATTACTTATTTTAAGCCCTTGCTTGGAAAGGGAAACCTGTATTTAAATCCAGTTACAGAAAATTATTGCATCTTTACAGTAAACAGCAGTGACTAGATTCTTCTGCCAATGATCAGTAGAAGTGAACCCATTTTTTCTAACAGTCTGTTCACAGTTTTATGTAAAGGGGTTGCATATTATTCAGTTGGTATGAATAGCTTTTACTCTCTATTTACTATGTTCTACTTCCTCCCTACCCCTATATTTTTCTAGTCCCCCAAAATCCCTGGTATTGCTTCTGTTCAGGCCAAATAACTACATACAGAAGGCCTTCTCATTTGAAAGATCAGCCATTAATAATTCAGAATAATAACCACCCCCTGTGCCAGCAGGATCAGCAAATTCACAAGGGCCACAAGGTCATCAGCAGCTGGATTCTCATTTCAAGATTTCAAGCAGCCATTTGCAGCATTGTTTCTACCTCTGCCTTCACTGAATTGCCTCAAACAAAACATTCTAAAAGTCAGTGTGGTCCACAGCTAAAGAGACAGGTACCTCACTGCTACTCAGAGTCAGCTGTTTATGTAGCCTAACTCACTTCACACATCTGGAACCTGAATGATGGAGAATAATCACCAACCACTGTCAGATGTCTCATTTCTATGTACAAAGTGTCTGCTCTAGAGACCTTTTACAAAAGACTTCAAAGGACTGACACACTCAGGCCCTCCTGGCTGCTTTCTGGCAATCATTTCTGGGGTTTGCAGGGTCCTCCTACAAACCAGGGTAAAACCATCTGCAGATTCTTTTTTCTGCTAGTCCTCCCATCTCTTCTGATACACAATTCCTTTTTATATGCTGGCATGTGTTATGCTAAATCATAGGCAAATGACCAATTACTGTAGCTCAGCACAACTTTATCCACTAAGATAAACTGAAGGTGGCATCTCCAGCTACCAGGAATGAGCTCAGCAATGTGTGACAACATTCCTGATTGTTAGAGCTCCTCAGAGTAGAACTCTGCCAGATTTTAAATCACTGAACACAAGTCCAAGTGCTTGCTGTCACATCCAAGGATGGCATTTTAGGCAGCCCTCTTCAAGTGCTTGCTCCACTCTGCAGCAGATCCACAGCACCATGGAGCAATATCAAAGCATCATTTCCTCTATCTACTTAACAAAAGCAGCAAAGAAAGGTGCTACATTTTGAACAGTGTTCACCCAAATTATGCTCCAAGGGTTCCAACCAAAAGGAAGCAACCCTTTCCACAGGCTCAGAGGTTCAGCACACCTTTGTACCTTGGCAGCTCAAACTGCACAGAGGAGTATGAAGTTGTATTTCTGACTGGACACAGAAACAAATCCCAACATCCTATGGAAGATGCAAATGTTGAGTCCTGTCCTTTCCAGATAACAGCTCCAGATGATTCCCTCACAACAAACATCTCACACAGCAGCATGCTGTAGTGCTACATAAACAATGTGCTGCACTGCCAGAGGTTATGGCAAGATTATCCCTCAATCAGCATGATCAAGGACTTACTTGTGCTTGGCCAGCCATTTCAATACCAGCATCAAGAAATTCATCAAAGTCATCACTGAATTTGCCAGAGGCTGCAGCCAGCTCCCCACTCTGGCCCCGTGTGGCATGGACAACTTCTCCAGCTGACTGATTCAGGTCTGCTGCTGCCTGGTTCAGTTCACTCTGAGCTTCTTGAAATGACTTAGAACTTGGAGGTAGCTGTAAGAGACAAAGTTCAGTATTTTACTGTCTGTCACATCACACCAGCCTTTCCTGGAGAGTTCAACACGTGCTGAGAATCCCAAATGCAGCAGAGCAGTGAGCTGGAAATGTGGGACAGCTGTCACCCAGAAATCTGTCCAGCAACTTGTGTCCTGCTGTTTCTTTCAAGGGACAGACAAGTCTGTAAGCTTTTCAAGGGACACAAATATTGGCAGCTCTTCAGAATTACTCTAAACTCTCTCTAGTAAACCAGTTTGGTAAAAACCTCCCTGGTTTTATCAAAAGGCATTGCACAAACATATAAAAATACAATTGCTCCTTTATTCACAGGATAGCAAGGTCAGTGATAAATGCAGAAAAAAAAAGCTGTTCAAATATTATAACCATCTGGCAAATTGCCAATGCAAAAAGAGTTTGTTGACATGAATGCAGTTAAACAAAGTAACAATTCTTCTCTTTACATAAAATGACCAAGCATTTTTTTGACAGATCACAATGCTCCTTCAAGTAAACTGATCACTTCTAGGTGGGAGATTAACTATAATTTTCTAATTTTCATTTTTTTCAGAATGTCAAGTCATAGTTGCCATTTTCAAAACCAAAAAGTTAATACCAATCTTTGACCATTTTAATACTGCCCTCACAAGTCACAGACACATTTCACCTTGCCCATAAAACTACAAAAATGGTATTTCAGTCTAAATAGCAGCTGCCTGAAGGTGCATAAACTTAAACACAGCTTACATGAAGTACACTTAGAGCTCACTTACTAAATAATCATTTGACCCATGAGGAACTCAGATGTGCTGTTCAGTTTTCTAAAATCTATTTGCACATGAAAAGCCATCTTACCGAATCAACCAGGAGCTTCTTGCTGGATTCCCCAATGCTCTTTAAGGCCACATCCACATCCTTTTGTCCAGGCAGACAATTCACACAGTTATTCAAGGAGTGAGACACTGCTTTGGCCACCTACAACACACAGGTGAACACAGTCACACTGAGAGAGGTTTAAATGCTCATTAATGGGAGGCACAGCCTCTACTCCATAGCCAGAAATTCCTATATTCTGACCCTTACAGCAACATTTTTGCAACTTTCTCAGTTTGTTGTCCTGCAGTCTTGATTGAGGCTCATCCATGGGATAGGATGGTGTTGGCAGGGCAGCCCCACGACTGCTCCTGGCACCTGTGATAAAGGCTGCAGCACTGCAGATAAGGGAACCCCCTGAAGTTATCTATAAACTAATCACAGAAATTCATTCCATGCAGCTTTTTACACAGATCTGATTAAAACAAAGATATCTTCATAAGAAATTATTTACAATGCAGGCCAATTCTAGAACTTTTCAAATCAGTAAAAAATGAACCTGCCACTCCTAAAGAATTCAAACATAGTGGTGCTACACATGAAGAAAACATGCACTCCTTTTTTGAATGTAACATGGATAGAGATCTTTTATTTGAAAATTCCCAGTTTAATGGCTGTCTCACTTTTGCAGTCAAGCAGTCTCCTCACATATATTGTGGGTAAAAGCACAGAGCTGCATCTTTGTATGTTTTCCTAAGAGATGACTAAAATACCATACTTATACCATTTACCTTGTTTAACCTAGGCATGATATTGTCTGAGAGCTTGAAAGGCATAGAAAGTTGAACTATCCATCAGCCTTATTTTCTGTCATTCTTTCTCCTTATTCAGTGCTGGTTTGGAGTAAATTCACTGCACGTTTGACAACTCTTGCAGCTGCCCAAGTCCCAGCTTACCTGGGCTAGTCTCTGCTGACTGTCTGCATCCCCTGGGGCAGCCAGGGCCTGCTTGGCCTCCTGGATCAGCATGGCAGAGCCTTCCATGACATCCCTGGCTGAATCCAGCATGGCATGGGCTGCCACAGGGTCACTGGTGGATGCTGCCACACCTCGTGCTGCCTGAGCCAAAGTCTTCAAGGCCTGAGCAGTTTCTCTGGCAGCAACTCCTGTGGTCACATTGCACCAAGGATTTTGTTAATACCTTTAAAACAATCTTTGTGTTTCATGACATGATCTTGCATGTAATGATCCTATTGCAAAATAACACTGCAAATGCAATTTAAAAGAAAATCTTCAAACAGGAACAAATTTGAAATACACAGAATCATTTGCTTATTGAAATGCCTGTAGTGAAGCCATAAAGTAAATGTTATAGCCCAAAAGCCACATTCTGGGCACAGTCTCTCAGTCACTACATCCTAGTGAAGCACTGAAAAAGAAGAAAAGCTAAAACCTGAAGATGAGGAAAAATTCCAAGCTATGGGGGGAGTGATTGTCTGCAAGAATGGTGCACAGGAGTTCAGAGCCACAGCACAACAGTTTAACTTCAAGCGATCACAAAAGAGATTATTAGGAATGATACAACTTGATATAACCTAACATCACTGTGAGTAAAAACATAAAAAAATAACTGAATGAAATCACAGAAAGGATGTAATAAAATTACCTTCTGTTAAAAGACATCTATCAACTCCAGTGCTAAGGTGTAGGACTATGTGAAAATGGTCTCCTTCTTCTATTTTTGAAATTATTGAAAAGTAACTCATTGCCTCATAGGGTTTCCTACAATCTGATGATAAGAGAGCTACTAGGTTTAGCTATTCATTGTCAGCTGCAAGTATCTGTACTCCCTTGCCTGATACCTAGTGCCTACTTGTGCACAACAATGTGACAGAAACATGAGCTATCTTGATGAAATTCCATCTGCTGCAAATGAAAGCAACTCTACGTTCTAGAGCCCAGATGCAATTATAACCAATGAAGTGGTAATTGCCATAACACATTTTATCAGTAATATTAGACAAAAAAATCTTATGGGAGCATTTGCAACAACAGCTTTCATTTCTAACAGGAATAAGGACACAGAACATTTTAACATCTACAAGTGAGCTTTTGTCCCTCCTGTAGAGCATTTTTCTTATTAAGGCATTTTTGTTTCTAAACTAAAAGTACAGGTACAAAAATAAACTGCAGCATCTGTGTGCCCAGGTTTCCTACTGGCTTCACCTCAAACTATGCAAATGTGCTCAGTGAATCAGCCAGAGCAGCTGCATTGTACATGAACTGGTAACTGCTAGGAGGAGATGCAGTTCTGAATGTCACCAAGCTGTCCCCACTATGTTTGCACCCTGTAGCTTCAAAACATGTCCAAGGCACCCTTTAAACATTCTGCAAGGACACAGCAACATTTCCAGTGGCACTGATCTTTAAAATGCAATACATTTTATTTCAGCCTTTCACAGTTTCAGTGGCACATATTTACAAAAACAACAGATGTCCCAATCTATTCTGATTAAAGACAGAGCAGATTGCATCACTGTTCTTTTATGAAGTATGAGTCACGCTCAATTCTTCAATAACTTAGCACAATTCACTATCAGCACTATAAAAAATAGTGAATTTCTTGATTTAAGTAGTATGTGATAGGAAAACCTTTCCTCAAGGTGATGGAAAGCAGAGGTTTCAGAGCCATCATGGATAAAGCAGTACCTGTGTAGTGCTCGTTGCCCTGAGCAGCACAAGTTAACAACTGGGCCATGGAAGAACCCACAGCTTTGGATGTGCTTCCCAGGTCCTGAGTGCACTTCTCGAGCTGTAAAAAATTGCAAAGTACAAATTACTTAGTTTAAGCACAACAAAAATGCACTTTGTTTTAAATACTACGGAAAAATTCCTCATTCCACAAAAAAACCTAAACTTCCACCTCAGCTACTGAACACACACACAATTTCTCTGAAATCTGACTAAGACATTTTCCCTGCTCAGGATGAAATAAATTAACATATTAGGTAGTGTGAACAATAAAACTATTTAACAATTAGCAATGGAAATAAATACCTTCATCCAAGGAAGGGCTTTCCCCCACCACCAAATAAATCATTTCAGTTTCTATGTCTACTAGAACTGTCCTGAGTTCTCATCATTGTCACTATTGAAAAGCAATTATTTTTGACAAGACCAAAACATGATTGTTACCAAATTGTAATTTGTACAATAGAGCACGAGGCCCTACAGTCCTATGAGTAACTCTACTACAGAACACACTGTTGCTGTAGTAGTAACATACATAATTTTAAGAGAATCAGTGCAAAATCCTATCAGCATGATCATTATCCAAAGCTTCATGATTTGTTTTGCCTCTAATATTTAAGTTTTTAACAGCTAACTTTGTTTGTTTTTAAATGAAGAAGATCCTTCCTCAATTACAGTTTCTCCTGGGAGAGGTTTTAACTGTCCATCCACAGCTGCCATCTTCGCATCCTGCAGTTCATTTTTGAGTGTCTGGACTGTATTCAAAGCAGAATCAATTTCCATTGGGCCACAAGCTTCATGAGCCTGTTCAGAAACCAGATCAGCACCACTGTTAGCAGCTGGACACAACTTTCAGAAACAGTAAATGCTTCAGATCTCATCTCCCCTCCCATATTATTTCTCTTCCTACTTTAGAGGCCATTGTGAGCCTCCAAGGGTTATACATCATGGATTCCAAACTCCAGAACAATATTTCAGTGTGTGAAGAGAATAGCACCCTGCTAAAAGGGGAATGAGGTGCACTTGCCTTGTGTGCATGTCCCTTCACAGCAGGCAGCCCAGGGACTGACAAAGTGACTGTGGCACCCTGGATTTCCCCTTGGACAGTGGCTTCACTGAGCATCATGATCAAAATCCCAGTGACTCCCTGCTGTGGCAGCCCACACTCACCAGCATGGGATGGAAATTGTAGCATTAGCTCAGGTGTGGCCACCTCAGTGCTACAATCCTGGTTTCAGGCCTCAGGGTACACACACAAAAAAACCCAGACTTTCCACTTGCATTTTTTAAGCCCCACATAGTTTAGAAATCTGTGTGTGAAACACAGAGCATCTGCTTCCCTGAGTTTCACAGATGATGATTCCAGTTCACAATGACAGCACAGCTGTAGCTGGTTCTCACTGGTTTGGTGGGGCATGAGATGTGTTCCCTTTTTCCTGCTCTCCCCTGGATGTAACAGCAGTTCAGAGTCTTGATGTGCTGCTCTGTACACTCTGCTCCCATCTGGCTGCTATGGAAAGGGCAGCACAAGCTTTTTCAGCTTTCTTGTCACTTCTCCCTCCCCTTTCTCTCATGCCACAGAGGCCACCTGGGAGTCTGAGCAAAGTGTGCACAAAATACAGCAGTGAAAGGTGAGCACTGCCTCAGGGGGGACAAGAAGTCCTCTTGTTTTAGCTGATTAAAAGCAGGATTTATTTACCTACCTTCTGGGAGGCAGTTCTCAGCTCAGCTAAGCTGGTAGCAAGGTTCTTTGCACACTGACTGAGCTGCATTGCTGCTGCTTGGTCAGTCACTGTGGGGACAGCAGCTTTAGCAGATGCCACCATTTTACTTCCAGGCTGTTCAGAGAACAACAGTGAACACAATTAGTTTTACCAGCTCATTTTCTTTAAAGAAAGTTTAGGATTCAATAAAACTGCTTCCTTCATTCACACACTTATGAGGTTTCTAGGTTTTTCTTCAATGACTAGCACATTCCTGCTCCTTAAGCTGGAAGATCCTGTCAGAATTCTGTCACATTTCCAAGCCCTCTGCAGCAGGACTCATCTGTGCTTTACTGGGACAATGATTACTCCATTGGTTCCAGTGTCTGCCTGAGGCCTTTGAATACTTATGAAGACTACTTAAAAATACTGAAATGTGAAATTTTGCCACTCAGCATTCATGTGGTACAATCAGCTCAAGGTGGCAGAGATGGCAAATTTCTCTCTACATTTCTAAATATTAACCTCTGCCAAAATTCTATTGAATGAAAATTGTAATTCAAGCAATGCCTCTACACATGGATTACTGCTGATACAACTAAAAACCTTTGCTGATTCTCACCATCACCACTGTACACACACACAGCCACAGGGGAGATGGATCAATCATGTGAATGACTCCAGAGGGAATCATAAAGCAAATACTCAAACAGAGTGAGAGGATGGTTTGTGATCCCTCTGCCTACACAGGACCATAAAAACCTGCTAACAGCCATCACTTTAAGGGAACACTAACTGATGCCAATAATGACCATGCCATTGCACAGAGAATTGGTTTCTGGTGTTGGTTCTTGTAATGTTAACAATAAGCCAATAGTTTTGTTATCAATACTCAATATTCTATCTTTCTATTTTAAGATGTTATAGAAAAAGCACACAGTCCAATTTTGTGTTTTTCCCAAACCATCAATCTAGATCTATTATGGAGGGTAATATCTAAAAAACCATGCTAGTATTCCCTTCTACTTCTGAGGAATTCTGAAATTTGTTGCTGCAACACTAAGTTTACCTTGCCTAAAAAAGTCACAACAGCCTGTCACATATTCAGACTCAGACCTCTACTTAGAAAGATGCTAAATTCTCTCCATTTTGTTCTTTAAACTCTAACCCAGAAGACAAGTGTACAGCACTGACTGTTTCTTCTCCATAAACATACTTTTTTCTTGTTACTTTTAACCTCAATGTCAGCAGTTCTCACTCTCCATAGCCACAATGAATTCTGGCCACCTAACCTGAGAAACAAAATTCTGCCTGTCTATGGCTCAGAGCAGTGAACTTCTTTACATGGTTCTTAACAGTTTACTGGTTATTTATCACAAATGAAAACATACAGCACTAAAAAAATGCTTTTTACATCTACTGCAATGATTGGTTCACTTCACCTGAAGGAAATTCTGGCTGGAATTGATTAAAGCAAGCTGAGCACTGAGGTCTTCTGCCTGAGCTTGACTTCCTCTTACACCCTGCACCAGCTGAGGAATGTGGTCTGCAACAGTCTAAAATGGACAAAGGGAAAAGATTTTCAGTAAAAAAATAAAAACTCAAAATCCTTTGAAAATAAAGCAAGCACCCTTCCCACTCTCCTTAAAGATAACTGCAGTATTTCTGTGTAAATTACTTCTGTGCTGTCCTAGAATTAATTTAGGATGCATGGAACCAAACTAGTATACAACAGGACTTTTTATGGATGTTCTATGCAAGAAATCATTATTTATTTCATTATTGATTGGTGATCCTCATCAGTTCCCCAAAAGCATTGCTCAGGAGTTGTTTGCCATGGGCTGTGTTTACCTTGCAGCTCTGCACAAGTTGCTGGTGGGCTGCTGTGTTCTTGTTGGAAACAGCTGCATTCTGAGAAGCTGCAATGGTCTGAGTAGCAGCAGCTGCAGCTTGTTTAGCTGCAATCTTTGGAGAAAAAGAAAGTTAAATCAGTTCTAAAAGTGAATAATTCAAAGGATGGAACACACATCACTGTAGGTAACTTTGACAGTAACAACATTGACAAATTAATAAATTTTATCCCTTAATTTGATTTACCTTAAGGAAACCTCAACTGACCATCATTGCTCTTCTCTCAAGGTGAAAATGATTGGAATACTGTTACCCATCTCTGATTTGCCAATAAAGAAAAAGGCAGGGTTATAAGCATTCTATGCCCTTACTCTTTGACAGCTTAGGTTTCAACAAGAGGAATATTAGTGAATTGCAAACAGCAGAAATGGTCTGAACAACGAGCTCCTATGAAGGCCAGAGGAAACAGCAAAGCCCCCACACTGACACCTCTGAGCCAGGGCTCAAGGGAGCCAATTTCTGCTGAGACTGCCCTATAGCAAAAGCAAAGATCCTACAATGACACAGAGGGTACAAAATACTATTTCCACTTCTGAGTCTAAAAGCATTGTAAAGACCTACTTCAAATATTATCAACATATCCCTATTATAAAAACAAAAATTCAACAACTTATCCAAGGTACTTCAACATGTTGTACAACACTAACTGGCTCACTAAACAGAAGCAAGCATGAAGTTTGTTACATATTATATTCCTTTGTAAGCCAGTATATGTTATAACAGCAAAACATATTAAATACTCTTTTTAGAAAACTTTCTTGAATTAGAAAATTACAGATATCAGCCTTTATTTCCTACAGTACTCCTGATTTATAGTTCTAGACAGACACAGGAACTCAGTGTATTTCTGGAACCTGGTCACCTTACTGCATTTGAACCAGACTAATGCAAAAATCACAGTTGCAAACTAGGAACTATGAAAAGTTTCTGTTTTTTCTTCATTTTAGTTGAGAATGTGAAGATCAAACTTTGCCCACAGAACAAACTCCCATGGTATTTTATCCTTACTAAATTGCTTTTCTCCTAGGCTGGGCCACTAGATAGGCTCTATCTTTTTACTTCCATTTCTGCTTCCTGACTCTGAGTAATTCCCCAGTTTAACTGGACATGCTGTGATCCAGCTAACTTGGTACAGAAATTCGTCTGGAATTCTATATCCCAGTACAGGCACAAGAGGTACTGTGTGTAAATGGCACACCAGAGAGATAAATTAACACAGCAGTGAAGCCATTTCAGCTCAGCTGTTTAATTTTAGGACTAAGCCACCATCAAATGCCTTCTGAGTCAAATCCTAACAGCACTTTACCACATCTGTGACACAAGTTACTCAATTTTCTGAGAACTATGTTATGATATACTGGCATGTCTAATTCTAAGCTTTGTACTCTGGAACTGAGCTTACAGCACTGTCATTCTCTGCTTAGCACTTTCACTACATGGTTTCCAACCTCCAATCTGTTGACAATTTTCTTCTTGATGGCATTCTGTGCAGCAGCATTTGTAGCAACCCGCAGTCCCTCTGCTGCTTCCCTCAGACGCTGCTGCTGATCTTCATTTTCAGGATTGGCTGCAGCTCCCTGCACAAAATGTCCAAGCAAACTTGAGTCTGAGTAAAAAATGACTGGAGAAAATGTGGATGAGCATCAAGACTTAAATCAGCTACATCAGCATTCATTCTCTTCCAAATTTTCATAAGGAAGTTGGAAGAACACTAAAGTATTACAAAACTTCAGAAAGTCTGTTTCTAGTGGAAGGCTGTTACTATGTGTGGTGCTTAGAGGAAGTAAGCTGAACATTTGCTTCATATACCACTTCAGGTGCTTGGGAAAAAAGAAAAAAGCCTTTTTTAACTGCTTCTCCTTTGATGTGAAATAATGTACTTGTATGAATATAGGTTTTTGAAAAAAAAAAACAGTTTTAAAATTCCCAATTCAATATGTCTTTCAATAATTGCAGTCCAAAATTTGAAGTTTAACACAGTAGATCATCTCCACTTGAAGTCAGAAAATACTGGAAAGCCAAGGATAGCAGCCAGGCACAGGCCTTCTGGAGTCCCAGCAAGAATGGCTGCCCCTGCTGCTGTAAAAATAATTTCAATGCAGGATCTGGGAAACAGTTCAAAGGAATTCAGAATTTCAATTCCTCCCTAGCAGACTGAAACAGAAAGGGAAGAAAAGTTGTGATATTTGTGTCTCTTGTGAAAACAAGGAGGGAAGGATGTAGAAGGGAACAACACAGGCAAGATTCCCCAGGTGAAGGAAACTGTTTCTTTAACAGAGGGGAGTTACTGTGCAATGACTGTGTAATGATTGCTGTGGTTGTGTTGCTCCCTCTCACTGGTACAGACCCTGCACCACAGCAGGGCTCAGGGATGTGGTAACTGCCCTACAGGGCTTGAGCCAGGACCACAATGCACACAGGAAAGCAAAAGCAGTGCAAGATGATTTTTGAAAACCAAAAAAATCCAGGCAGCTAATAAATTGGTTTTTGCAATGTAGTAAGTCATTAAATGCTAAACTTTTACAGGATAAGAGAAACCAGATAAACAGCCAGATGCTATTTATAAACCCCAACACCCTCTCTTCCTTGCGCACAGCATTACAATTTTAAGCTGACAGCTCATTTCCCTGGTACCTTTGCAGCTTCCACCATGCGGGCTGTGGAGTCTGCCAGGAGCTTTGCAGCAGCCAGGAGCTTCTTGGAGTTCTCCATGTCAATCTCAGCCTCTGCATCAGACCTCATGGCATTGACCAGATCCGAGGTGGCCTGAGCCAGCACCCGCGCCTGCCGCACCATCTCACCTGGGAGCACAGGGATGGAAAATGCACAGCCCCACCTCACCCTCTCCTCTCTGCACTGCAGGCTTGCTTCAAACCTCAGCATCCGTGCACAAGGTAAAAATTTAACTTCCATTTGCTGAAGTGTTTTTTCACTTGAAAATTATACACATGTATATACACATATAACTTGAAAGTTTCATAAGCGAATCTTGGACCCCAATATAAATGACAGAAATCACTACAGTGGAGATAAAAGTGTAGTATTTGCAATCTAGATCATAAGACAAAAACACACAATCAGTAGTTTTAGGTAATTTTGAATATACAGTTCAAGGAAACTACTGTCCCAGCAAAAACTAACAACTTGGTTTCAGATTTTAGGTAATTTTGAATATGCAGTTCAAGGAAACTCCTGTCCCAGCAAAAACTAACAACTTGGCTTTCAAATCACAGCCAAGATTTCAGTCCTTGAATAAAAATCATCCATATTCTTCCTGTGTTTCTGGGGAATTATCTTTTGTCTAATATAAACTGAGAACTTTGTTAGAAAACACTTAGCACCATTAAGTTCATTTTAGCCAAAACCATCTTGTTTCTTTTTTAAGAAACTGCACTTTTTAGAAACATCTCAGAAGAAAAAGCAGATGTAAGTTTAAAAACCTACAACAAAATCTATGCATAGTAACACCAATCACTATGAAGGATTTACCCAGGTGCCTGTCTTCTGATTTGGAGATGAGAAACTGCTATACAATACTATGAAGCGAAGCAGTGGCAGAAAACACAAAATATTACAGTGTTCCTTTAGCATGGTATTGATTGTTTTCACTGAATATTTACTCCATCTAGCACACAGCTATGTGCACTCTGCTGCTTTATATTATGAGCTGGATCACTACCCGCGACAACAGCACTAGCTTAGAAGCAGAAAACAGAGAAGGATTTTTATTTTCTTGACATACTGTTGTAGCTATGATATTTTCTGAAAAATCCTTTCCTTAGGATTTTTTCTCCTGAGAAGCTAAGAGGCCTCAGGAACAAAATGTAAACAATGATTATCTGCAGCTGTGGAATGCAACAGGTGCATCTGTGATTGGTCTCATGTGGTTGTTTCTAATTAATGGCCAATCACAGCCAGCTGCCTCAGACTTAGAAAAGAAAGAATGATGAATGAATGAAATCTTTTCATCCTTCTGATGAAATCCTTTCTTCTATTCTTTTAGTATACTTTTAATATAACATATATCATAAAATAATAAATCAAGCCTTCTAAAACAGAGTCAGATCCTCGTCTCTTCCCTCATTCTCAGAGCCCTGCGGGCAGGGTCACACACCGCGGTGAGCCCGTGCCGCGGGCACTCACCGGCGTCGCCCATGGAGCTGAAGATGCTCTCGGTGACACACATGATGGTGTCGGTGGCCTGGTCGTAGCGGCCGATGGGCTCCCCCCTGCTGGCGAACTGCCGCACGTGCTGCAGGAGGTCGTGCAGGGCCTGGCTGACGATGCTGGCGGCCGCGCTGACCTGCTTCAGCAGCTCGCTGTCATCCGTGGCCGCCTGGCACGCCCGCACGCAGTTCTCCACCGAGCGGTCCACCAGCTTCCCTGCCTCGATCAGCTGCTCCTGGCACACCGGGGAGCTGATGGTGGGACTCACCACCTGCGTGGGGACAGCACCCACAGGAGGTTTATTACTCACCGGCCCACGCTCGAGGCATTGGGGACACGCAGCGGCACCCGCGGGGCTCCGGCCCTTGGCCAACGGCCCCGGCTCACCTTGGCACAAGCCACGAGCTGGGAGGTGGACAGGGCACACTGGGTGGCAGCAGCAATGACCCTGTTCTGCAGCACTGTGTCCTCAGCCACCTGCGCCACGTTCTTGGCCTTCAGCACCAGCATGGCAGCAGCGTTGGCAACGGCTTTGGCCAAACTCATCAGGACATCCTGGTAAAGGAAAAGGAAAAGTCAGTCTGAGACATGAAAACACACCCAGGTGTTAATTCCTGCAGTCACTAAGTGAAAATAATTTCTTCCCATTTCCCCACTTAAAATCCCACCCATATACTTCAGTTTTTTAGTAGGATAGAGTCTTCCTAATGCCTCTATACTGTTAAAATAACCTGGTTTTCCAGCAAAGGAAATACTTCCAATACACTTATAAATAATTTCACCTTCACAGCAGGCAGAAAACCTTGCATTTCTAAAACCAAACCCACTACTTTTTGTTTTGCTTTTAGATATGATAAACCATCCCCTTTCCTTACCCCCTATCTCCAACCTCCATAACATTGATAAGAATGCTTAAATGCTTCTTCCTCTCAGCCAAGAGTTGTAATAGATATATTCAGCTAGGAATACAAATGAGAACTGATGAAGTTCACAGATTCACTGCTGGATGAAGGGTGAAAATGGCCTGTAAGTTGTATCAGCAGACACCTTGCACACAGTACACTCCAGAGGAGTAGCTGCTGCTGAAAAGTGCCTTCCCTTGCTTCTGGTGCAAACATATCCTTGGCATTCAGTGAAAAAATCCACACATGCTTTTTACAGAGAATTTAAGAGCACTGGTAACAGCAAACACTGTTAAATCATAAGGCATTAATGATTTTGTAAATGCTACTTTTCATCTTGATGAAGTTTTGTTTGCAACACAGCTTTTTTTTCTACTCAGTTTACCAAATGATTTTATTAACTTCTACATGTTTACATATATACATACAGACACAGCAAACACTTACATAAACCCCATTATATTTAATGAGAAGAAATACAGTGCAAAAAGCTCTCCATGAAGCATCTGTATGATGCACAGAATGAAGTAAGGGTTCCTATGAAATCAGCATTGTGATTGTGTGTGACATTCACATTCTCTGAAAAAATTCCTTCTCCCAGGATTTTTCTCCTGGGAAGCTCAGGAGCCTCAGAGAAAAGAAAACAATTCTTATTTGCTTCTCCTGTGTTTTGCTCATCTGTTTGGAGATTGTTTACCCCCACAGGTGATTGTTTCATTGCATTCTGGAGTGAGTTGTTTTCACTCTTTGGCCAATTATGGCCAAGCTGTGTCAGGGCTCTGGCAAGAGTCACAAGTTTTCATCATTATCTTTTAGCATCTGTAAGTATCCTTTCTTTTTTCTTTAGTGTAGTTTAGTATAGTATTTTTTAATATAATATAGTATAATAAAGTAATAAATTAGCCTTCTGAGAAGCTAATTTAATTTAATGAGAAGGCATTCCCAGCAAATACAATAATTGTGTAATTAAAATCAACCTCAAAATGGATTCAATTAGCATAGGGAAACTTCAGCATTTTCTAACCACACTCTGAGCAGCTTGGTTTTATGCAGGGACCTCCTCATTAAAGCTGCACAGTTCTGAGAGTGAAAACAATCCCCCCATTACCTGGAACCTCTCATCTGTCTCATTCTCCCCAATTTGCCTCAGCAGCTCCCCACTGGCCTGTCCAATGCTTCCAGCTGCAGTCAGAACTGTCTGGCGAGGCTGGGAAGAGGTAACAGAGAAATGCATTAATTCATAGAAATTGCATTTTATATTTCCTCAAGGAACTTGTGCATTAGTGTGCATGCAATATGGCCAAAAAGAGGGAACCTGACAAGTTTTCCTTTGCTCACCTCTCCTGAAGTTGGTTGCACAGCCTTCAGCAGGTCTGAGACAGCACTGGCCAAGGTTCGAGCAGCTTTCAGGAGGTCTTCTCCACTTCCAACCTCATCATCCATGAGAGCAGCAAGCAGTTTCACACCTTTGGACATCTCAGTGAGGTTGGAGGAGATGGTTGTAATTGCACATCCCACAGCAGTATAATCAGTGTCAACTGGGTCCCCTGCAGAGCAAATGGTTTTCAGTGATCAGAATGCTTTAGTGGCTAAAAGGGAAAAGCAGCAGCTACAACAGGCTACACTGGTGAGAGATAAGGGAGACATTTCAGGACAGCCAAGCAATGTCTATTAAGTAATGTGCCACTTAAAAACACATTAGATTGCTTTAAACTTTCTCATTTCTACACTTCTTCTGCAATAATCTATCCTCTAATAGAATGTTTCTTCATTCAATGCCATTTGCTGAGAAGTCCACAGTTTCAGCCTCCTTCAATACTAAAAGAACCTAAGGCAAGACAGTCTTGTCTCCTTTAAGCCACTCACAGCTCCCTCAACCTGTAATTTGCTGAAGAAAAACCCCCTGTCAATAAAAACAGAAACTCTCCTTAACAACTGCCAGATCAATGATGCTTTCTTGTAGTAATCTTGCAAACACTCTACTCTGCTGGATAAGCCAGCTCCATTTTGTCTTCACTGACTGTTACACCTTTAGAGAAACTGAAGATAGAAAAATCTGTGCTGGGAGGGACACCAAGTTTGTTCCACATGTCAGTGCATTAACTACTGGTGTGTTTTAAAGAAAAGTTTCTGCAGCTGCCCCATACTCAGTTCATGTTTCTTGATTTAGATTGACAAAAAAATAGAATGACAACTGCAAGGAAATCCTTCCCATTGAAATTTACCTGCTGTAAGGTTAACAACAGATGCAGTTCCTGCCGTGATTGCATCAACCTGAGAGTGTATTTCATGTTTTGATTCATCAACCTTGTTCTGAACCCAAACTCTTGATGCCTGAAGAGCAATAATGAAAAGAAGAATTAAGGACTGCAGTGAGGTTCTGTAAGGTAAGATACTAGGTACATTTCCCATTCCTTTGTGGATTTTTAAAAGTGAAACAGAAGAAAAACAGCAGGCCCCTAAAGTGAAATAAGAATGCAAGCATTTTCCTCTGCTGATTCATTCATTACAGATTTGCTGTCACATTTCAACAGCTGCCCTTTTAAGGTAAATGCCATAAGAAAGGCTAAACACTCTTGACTGACAGTCCCCCATAAGCAGTGACCCTCTGGGGCTCTGCCATCCTGCCCTAACCTGGATCATGAACAACAGAATCATGTTTTGTTCTCATTTTCCATGTTTCTGAGAGGCAGTAAGTCCCACCATTAATACTGCCCATAGTTTGTGTTTAACTGTACATATGCCCACAACACAAGAGCATTCCAGGCAGGATTATGCAGTCTGCTACATCTGGTCTCAGGAGACTGATTCTCTAACCAGTCTCCTGGTGTCCTGGTGGACCAGTGAGGTGGGCCACTGTACATGAATTCCTTAGTGAGCACAAATTTTACCCCATATTAAAAGCTTTAGCAGTACCACTCCAGATCTGGGGGCAATGACTAAACTGCTCTGTGAACACCCCAAAGGCCACTGCTGTGTGGGTCAGCACTCACCATGTCCTGCCCCAGGGGTGGCAGGTTGTCCACCTCGCTGAGGTCGGCCTGCGCCTGCTGCACCGCGTGCATGCTGCTGTTGATGGTCCCCATCAGGGCCTGCTGGGCTGAGGTCTGCAAGGCAGAGCAGGGCAATGGCTGGGCTGTGCTCCACAGGGCACTCCAGGCACAAGGGACAGCAGCCCAGCAACCATCCCAGGCCATTCCAGAGCTGCCTTTTCCTGGCACAGTGCAGAAAGCAAAGCACTCACGCTCTTCTCACAGTCCTGATTCTGCTCATGCCATTTTACACTCTGTGCTACTTTCACACAGATATAAAGTCCTCACCTTTCTCAGCTCAATGGCCAACAGACCCACACAAACCCACTGAGCTGTCTTACTGACCTGCATTTGAACAACATGAAAAATCAATTTGCTTCTAGGAGATCATTACGGATTTCCTGGGACAGTCTCCCAATGCAATGAAGGATGATTCTAAAACTAAATTGTCATCAATATGCATAAGCTAACAGAAAACTGAAGGGGTTTAGCAGAGCAGGATGCTGCCTGTACTGGGTCTGTCTGTGGCAGAAGTTCTGGCTGCAGGGGTGGCCTCTGGGAGAATTAGCCAGAGGCTGCCCCATATTGGGCACACACAGCTGATTCTAGACATCTCCAACAGACCCAGCACAGGACACAGCTGAGTGCAGCACCCAAACTGATGGCACATCTGAGAACACACTGGTGAGGAAGGGCAGTGAGGGGAACAAGGAGTTCAAGAAACAGCCTTGCCAATGCCAGTGCCTGACAGGGATGTGGAGGGTGTGCTCAAGACAGCAGAGCTGAGTTTCCTTAGCCTGTGGGAGAGAGCCAAGTGCAGCAGGTATTTAAACCCTCTTTTTCCCCTTTGAATACTAGTTTTAACTACTTAAAAGTAAAGAAAAGGCTGGAAGAGCCTGCTTTAAAGAAAATGAGGAAATAAATCAAAAAGTGACACCCTAAATATTTAAGGGATACTCATAACTTATGTTTGGTAGAAAAGTCAGGACATGACAGCCAGGACTCTCAGTCTCAGAAATGTGTACAACATTCTGTTTCTGACTACCTGCTGCACAGACAGGTTTCATGAACAAAAAATCTGGTTTTATGGTCTCACTGCACAGAAAGATTTGACATTCCTTTGCAAGAGTGTGGCCAGCTCCACAGTTCTGTGTTTCCCTGTATTCAGTTACTCTCCCATCAAAACCATAACCTGACCTACCTGTACCAAACCCTTTCCCCTACCCACACCATACATCTGATGGCTTTGGCTGCTGAAATAAGCCAGCTCTGCTCATAACACTGTGTACAACCAAACTGACAGGTGTCAAATCTGCTGGAAACCATGCAACCAGCAGACACAAGCAACCAAAACCTTGTAAATCATACATGAAGATGAAAAAAAATACTACAGCTTCTCAGCTCTGCTTCATCATCACCCTCTCTGCCTCAGCATTTTACTGAATTACAGCCTGAGTGCTGTAACACAGTCAAGTTGATGGTGCCATTACTGGTTGCTCTAAACAAAAATTTGTGACCAATATCTGCTCTTCAATCCTTGAACGAAGCTAGGAGCCTGCTGCACTGCCTGGGACAGCACTTCCTTCTACTGAAATACTCTGCAGAAACCCATTCTTTCCCAGTAGCAAGTGTTTCTCACAAGAGGGGGCATGTGTCCTCTGTGCATCTGGCCCGTTGTCACTTGCTGCTGAGGGGAGGGCATGATGCCCACGTTGAAGGTCTCGGGGCCGCTGGAGCCCGAGCGCATCACGGCCGGCAGCGCCACCGAGCCGTGCTCCACCTTGCCCGTCCTGTTGAACTGCTGCTGCAGGATGGTGGGTCTGCAAAACACCAACACACACTCCGTCAGCTCCTAAAAACTCAGCTCTGCCTCAGCTAGGCTTTCAGTTGCATTTCACAGTGTTTGGAGCAGCTGGAGAATTTGATGGTTTTTCTTTGGAACCATTTTTTAACATATCGGACAAAAGATAATGTGGGGCTTCTGGCAGATCAGTTATTAATAGCACTAATGAGCAGGCACCCAGGAAAGATGGCAATGTGCAGTTTTGTTAAACATGAAACAATGGCTTTACCCCTGTTAGACACTGGGCAGACAGAACCAGAACAAGGTTTATGGCATAACAACTGCTTTGTTTCACTTGTATCACAGGCTGATCAATACAAAATAGAAGCATGAACCTTGTGGAGATCTTTTGCAAGTACTCCCTAGAACTGGGATAAAAACTTAATTCTTCCTCCTTTACACAAATAAGCACACACAGTACTTGCAAATAATCTGGCAGTCCTCCAGATACTGGACTGGAGAATAATAAATAAAGTTACTGCCATCCCGAACTGCCTTGCCAGATATACTGATCATATTTAAACATGACTCAACCTTTAATAGCTGGAAGTGTTGACAGAAATTCAGGCTGTAACAACACTCTGCTGAGGGAAAAAAAAAGTGATTTCAACCATGAAAAAATTTTGTATTTATCTACTACAAGTTCTGGGTTTCTCTGCACAGCACTTAACTAACAGTATATGCTGGAAGTGATTTGGAAAGGGCCATGTCAAAATAAAGCACATCTGAACATGTGTAACCCATCAAAAGATGAAATTTCCCATAAGGCCACATGAAATACCTAACAAATCTATCTCATATAAACTGTAGGCTTAACAATAAATCAAATGGACATTTCACATACACACTGCTGACACTGCCACCCTCAAGAGCTCCAAGAAAAGACTTGAGTGGCTCATTACAGCTTCTAATGTCACCAATCTGTTTTTATGGTCTCACTGCACAGAAAGATTTGACATTCCTTTGCAAGAGTGTGGCCAGCTCCATAGTTCTGTGTTTTGCTTTATTCAGTTACTCTCCCATCAAAACCACAACCTGACCTACCTGTACCAAACCCTTTCCCCTACCCACACCACACATGGTGTGATGTTGATGGCTTTGGCTGCTGAAATAAGCCAGCTCTGCTCATAACACTGTGTACAACCAAACTGACAGGTGTCAAACCTGCTGGAAACCATGGAACCAGCAGACACAAGCAACCAAAACCTTGTAAATCACACATGAAGATAAAAAAAATACTACAGCTTCTCAGCTCTGCTTCATTATCACCCTCTCTGCCTCAGCATTTTACTGAATTACAGCCTGAGTGCCTTTGTTCAGGAGTCAAGTTGATGGTGCCATTGCTGGTTGCCCTAACCAACAATTTTGTGACAAATATCTGCTCTTCAATCCTTGAACGAAGCTAGGAGCCTGCTGAATTGCTTGGGGACAGCATTTCCTCCTATTGAAATACTCTGTAGAAACCCATTCTTTCACAGTAATAACTGTAATGCTTCATTTGAAAAAGCTGCCACTGCTAAATGTGGCACTCTTAAAACCAGACCATTTCTTCCTGTTGCATGCACTCACTTCTTAGGTGAAACAGATTCTTCCAACATGGTTGATTCCTCATCACCTTCAAGCCCAAATCTATCTTTACTTTGTTTCTGGAGGGGGGGAAAAAGAGATAAGTTAAACAATGAGTGTTGTTTCTTGCTTTCTCTCCACCATTTATCACAAACATAAACAAATGACCTGCAAAGCCTTGTCAGGTGCTGAACACCACATTGTTGGGCAGTGAGTGACAATACATCCTCCCCCAGAGAAGAGGAACTCTTCAGCATTTAACAGTCCAGGCTCTAAACCCTGGCAGATGAAATATGTAAAGGAAAAAAACCTGCTGGTGCCTTTTTGAACAAAGGTATAAGCAAAGTGCTGAAGTGTTACTGCATGGTGCTACCCCCTGATGCCTCAAGATTTTAGCCTTTATATTTTTGAAATCTTGTACTGCAATATGCACAATTCTAAACTCCATATAAATGTGTTAGTTAACTTGTTAAATGTTAGTTACCTGTCTTCACATTTTGCTCAGAGAAAACAATCCCTCTAGGCCTGAGATCCAAGCACACCCTACAGCCTCAGGCCCCAAAAAGTGTAAACAAAAGTGAAGGGGATGGGGAAGGGGGCTGGAGAGCAAACTGGGGGAATGTAACTTCATCACCTGAGGCTGTCATTGGAGGATTAACTCCTGATATGTAAATGGACCAAACTTATATCTCTCTGAAAAACTTGTGACCACCATTCATTTTGGGGAGGCTCTGTCTGTCCTTAATATACCTGAAAGATATACTTAAAATATAAAATTAATGATTTAAATTTAATTATTTAAAATTAAAATATACTTAATTAAATATATCCACTTTTATTCTTTATCTTTGCCAGGCCTCTGTTTCTAGATAAGCCCAAAAAAGGCATCACTGCCAGTAGGAAATACATACCCACCAGTAAAGACAATAAATTGAATAGTGTCTCCAAGTCATTTTATCATAGTCTTTAAAAGTTCAGGACCTTAAAGTTGACTTTAAAGACTTTAAAGTTTAATGTTCAGGCTGACTTCAGGCTGAAGATTGAGGCAGGGGTTTTTTAGTGCTAAGAGAGATTTGTAAATATGTGTAAGGGCACTAAGTCTAGAAACAAGAGGAAACTACAAATCATAGAAATAGTGCCTTATAAAAAGAGTCTATTTCTACTTGTTGCCTAGTGCAGAGAAACTGTCTGCTTTCCCTCTTGCTACATGATTTGTAGTCTGAGTCCATAGAGAGGAATATAAACAGAGAAGTATCCAAGTGCCCTTCCATCCAAGAGGAACTCCTCATGCACATCCATATGAACACACTACTTTGGAGAAAGAAGTTCTTACTATTAGAGTTTGATTTTATGCATGGACTCAAGCTCCCTATGTCTAGTCATGATTGTGCTTGACTTCTGTAATAATGTGAAGTAAAAAAAGAAATCTACTGGTTTTAATTTAGATGTATGCCACTCAAGTAGCTTACTCAAGTAGATGTAATTAATTTAGATGTAGCATACTCAAGTTCTGGGTTCTCTGTCAGCTGATTAATGACCTATCACTAAAATTGCAGGACATGAGGGGTTGGGTGGAGTGGAGAAGAACACTGTACTAGTAACACTTGAGCAGAAAATAATGTACCCATCAATGCACACTGGAGAAAATGAGCTGGACCAGCCCAAAACACAGCAAGAATTAACAATATGCAACTGAAAGCAACAAACCCAACTTTGATGCATCCATCCCAGACATTACTTGGGCTCAACAACTACAAACTGCAGCTTCTCACATGAATCAGGGGTGTTTATGATTGAACCTGTTCCTAATTCATTAGTTTCAAACTGCCTGTGTCAGCAGATGGTAGAGAAAAAAAAAATCAAAGAACTGGGAGTGGAAATTTGCACATTTGTATTCTATCAAGACAGAAGGCTGCTTCCATTTGGCACTGGACAGCAATGCTACTTTTGAATCAAGTTTTAAACCATCTACAGAAACCTGCAATTTATTTGATGTTCATTAAACCTGAGCCTGACAGCCTCAGAGAAAAAGGCATGTGATGAATTCTGGCAATCCTCCTCAACCTTTTATTATGTAACCCTTAATGTTACATCCTAACTGCTCACACTAACAAAGGCAATAAATTCTGGGCTTCTTAACTTTGTGATTTCTTACTGCTGAAATCTATTACAGTAAAGAATGATGTAGTTGGAATGTCAATGAAGTAAAATTTTGACAAGAATGAATCAGTGCTGTTTGAACACCTCAGTTTTCTGTGTAACATGATTAGAATGGGACCATTCAGCTCCATGTGTGGTGGCAAATTTGCCATTTTTTGCTGTTGCACTTGTTTGCTTGGAAATATTTTGAGTATTTTGGAAATTTGTATCAGCCCTTCCTCTCTCCTGCCAGGCACATTCTATAAAAACAAGTTTCAAGGCAGTCTGACCTCTTCACAAACACTGATTTTTATCCCCCTCTGCACAACTCAGGTCTAATTTTTTGCTTTACTAATCACAGTGTTTTTAAAGCAATGTACTGTTGGGGCTTTTTGGTTTGTTTTTCTGGCCAAAAAACTTTCTCAGCTTTGGTACATTATATACAAGAGCACCTGGACAACTATTGTGCAGTCCTGGCTGTAGTTTTAAATGCTGCTTCTAGGGTAATTTCTTCCCACCTGCTTTATGAGTTTGGACTATAGCATAAAGATCCACAGCTGAAGTTTTGGACTCTTCCCTGGGTATACACTCACAGCCACCAGGTCACTTTCCAGACAGAAAAACAAAGCCCAGGAGTACTGTACTGAGCCTGACACATGCTAGAGATGTAAGAAATAGCCTTGATTTTTCCAGAAGCAGTGCCCTACTTGCAGGTAAAAATATACAACATCAAAACACAAGATACAACACTGACTCCCTGAGAGAAAAACTGCAGTTTGCACACATCTGAATTTTTGCATTGGTTTTTTTTTTGCTACATGCCAAGATGTTAATACTGTACCTTCTTTAGGATGATATCAATGTAACCTGCAATTAATTGAGAGATCTGTTCTCCTTCAGTGGTCTGTACTGAGTAATAGCTTTCCTGATATTCACCAAAATCCTGAAGAAAAAGGGAAAAAAACCCAAAACTTATTTGAAAGTGCAAAGTAAGTAAATAAAGAAACAGTATCAAATATGAGTGAGAAAATTCAAATTCTGAAATTGTATAGACATTTTATTATATCCAACAGTAAGTTAAACTTCTCCAAGATTCTAAACCAGTCTGTATGTGAGACTGAGGGAAGAGAGAAGAATGCTTTTTATTTCAGTTTACTCACAGATGTTTCATAAATTGAAATACCCAAGAGATACTTCATCTAACTTTATCAGATTCAGTCACTTGAGGATGAAGAAAAGTTTTTTTAGAATTTAATCCTAGAGCACAATCATCCATGCAACTGGAAATTAGATGCACATGAATTAAGTGAATGCAATTTTCCAGCTTCTGCCTCTTGCTCCATCACTTCAAACAACCTTTTCATATACAAAATGTATGTTGCAGTGGTCTCCTATTGACCAAATAATTAGCAAAATATCACATTCATGAAGCTTCTCTAAACTCATAATTATCAAACACATGAATGAGCCAGCTGACTTTGTTTATGTTCACATCTTGCAAGTCACAGAGTGCATTATGAATGACAAGCATCATAACTATGTACACAAGTGTGAATAATAGTTTTCTTAATTGGCTCTTCAGTTAGGCACAAATGAGATTTAAGTAGTGGTTTGTTGAAAGATTTAAACAGTATTTCTGAGGAACTGGCCTGTCCAGAAGCACCAAACTCCAGACTGAACCTGGACTACAGCATGTGCCAGTTTACTGCTTGGGGACTCAGTGACTCTGCCAGGCTCGAGAATTGGAGATGGAACAAGTCACAGTACAGAAACTGCTCTGAGCCTCCCTGCCACACAAATCCCCTGTCCTCTGAACACACACAGCCAGATTACCAGAGTGAAGCTCTTAGGGGAGGCAGCCCAGCGTTTCACAGTTGTCAGGGGCCACTCCTGCAGCACCTCCTTGGTCTTCTCATCCACACGCATCACCGAGTCCTTGGTGACCCCCAGCAAACGAGGAACCAGCTTGTTCTTGCCTTTCATTTTTTCCTGTAACAAGGTGTGGGAGATTGTTTTCCTTACAAATGAAGCTTCCCACAGGACAAAGGAGAAGCAAGAGAGAATACTCTGCAAAGGGAAGCAACTGGCATGCAGACAGTGACGATTTAAAACTCCAGGCTGAGTTTGTTTACAGACAATGATTTTCAAGCAATGCATTAATTAAGAAGCTCTGGTCTTTAGTGCAGCTTTACTACTCAGTTCAAAAGACAACCCTGTTGGTGAAATTTCTCCTGATGGGCAGGAAGAATGATGAGCAGGACTCCATGATATCACAAGGCTCATTAAATACTTTATTATACTATATTATTCTATACTATTTCACACTACATCTAAACTGAAACAAGAACTCAACTGAACAAAATCTTTTGACTGTCTCCTGACCAACCATCAGGACACAGCTTGCAGAGATTGGTCAAGAAAACAAAACACTCCCACCCGAATCCAATTACCAAATCCCTTCAGGTAAACAATCTCCCATAATGCATTCCACTAGTGCACAAACACAGGAGCAGCAAATGAGATAAGAACTGTTTCGATCATTCTCTTCTCTGCTTCTCCAGGGAACAAGCTGAGAGAGAGAATTGTCTCTGTCTGCTCAGAGAATGTGAATCCCACACAGCCCCTGTTCTCACTCCTCCTGGAAACTGAAATATCTCAGTGGCTGAGGTAGCAAACCCTGGCTGAGAGAGGGAGCTGAGATAACCCATAACCAAGGGCACGGGGTGGTGCCAGCAGGAGCTGTGTTACCTTCACAAGGAAGAAGGAGACGCCGTAGGTGCGCAGGGAACGCGCCAGCTTCACGTACTTCACCTTGGCCTCTATTTCTGTCATCTCACCACAGTTCTTGTGCTCCTGCAACAGAGTTCTGTATCAATTAGCCAGACCAAAGCTTTCTACAAACAAGAAAAGGACACAGCTTTTATCTGTTTCAGGATGCTTAGTTCATAATCATCACAATTAGAATATTTGAAAAAAATACTGGGTAGAAATGTTAGCACAACTATCACATAATGCCTCACATGAGAGAAAATAACTAACCTGGGCAAACAGAACACTCCTCTTTGACCATCAACCAATCTGTGCCTCAGACCATGCACATTAAACCCCTTCTGACACAGTTTAAAATTCTAGGTATTCCTGCTGTTCGACATCATTAGGTTTCATACAATTAATGCCTCTTCACTCAGCTTTTAAATGTCATTTAAGTGTACCCACACCCTTTTTTTCCTCCTAGAAACAGATTCTTTATTTCTGCTTTGTGCCCAAAACTTCTGACTCATGACAGCCTCACACCTTGTACTTGAGACCATTTTTCACGCCTTGTAGGCACTTCCAATGGGCCTTTTTTGCCAGTTGGAGCATTATTCAAATTTTTTTTCCATCACAGGAAAATATCTCTACAGCTGAGGAACAAAAAATTATTTCTCTGAATAGTGTGGCCTGAAATACTGAACTAAGTGTGCCTTGTAACTCAGTCTCCATTTATTACTTAAACAATGTGGTCATTAGTAGATTGATGATGATGTGTAAGTAATGACAGGCACCCATTTTATGTATTTAAATTTGTTAAATTTAAATAGGATCTGCTCTCCTATCCAGACCACTGTGCTGAAAACCTCATCCCAATGTCTCCCTATTTCAATCCTGTTTGTGGGATTCCCCATCCCACCCCACCTTCCCCTCAGGTGCTTCTCAAGTGCAGGGTGCCACCTCCTTGGGGCTGACCGATGGCAGCAGGGGGAGCAGCAGGAACATGGGAAATGCCCTCTGATTCCACTTGTTCCCACCTCCCCAGCCTGGGAGAGCAACTCCCAAAACCTCCTGCATCCCAAGGACACGGGCTGCTCCAATCTGTCAGCTCAGCAGAGAACACAGCCAGGATCCCCAAAGAACAAGGAGCACAAATGTAGCACCTGCCAAGCTCCAGAACTCCATGGCTTGGGAAACAGCTGAGGGTTTTTCAAAAAGACAGCTCACATATGCTACCTCGTTGATTCTTTGCCCAGATCAGTGCCCTCACTGCTGAGCCTCTGGTCCATGCACTACAAAACTACTCCTAGGTCATATCTGACATGGGCAAAAATCCCATGCTGTGAAAAGCATGGCTGTGATACTCAGAAGTGAATGAATCTGGTTTTGCTCAAACTGCAATGTCACTGCACCACATAAAGGTGCACAGCAAAGTGTCAGACACACTCATCTCCAAGGAAGTAGCGAAGATTCAAGGTAGAACAGACTCACTAAGTCAGAGGATTGTTCAGCTGGGAGTGCAGCAGACAAAAGAAAGGATGTGACCTGCTCCTGCCCTCGAACTTGTCTCCCTAGCTGGGATCTCAGATCTCTGGCGTGTCCTTCCAGAAGCCATGAGACTTCATCCCACCTGCTGACCTCAGAATTTTCCAACTTCCACTGTATTGCCACACTTGTATTTCTGTGGGCAGTTCCCTGATCCATCCATAGCACTCAGGCCCTCAGACCACTTCTAACAATACCAGCACATTTTACCATTGGTACTTAACTTACAATGGGGTGATTCCCACACACATCACTGAATTCAAGCATTAACAAGCAGAATTAAGGCTCATGTTTGAATGAAGCATGAAATTAAAACTGGCTTTCCTAAACATGTGTCTATTTTAATACAAATATGCATCTTTATATTTCCATGCAACTGACAAAAAGATCTTTAAAATACTTAATTTTTACTCTCTCCATTGGATAACCATCAGTAAAGAAAGAATGATTAGGACAATAAATCCACTGAAGAAATAAAATAGAAGCTGTCAAATACTTGGTACTTCATTTTCTCAGAGCTATATACTTCAATTTTTTTTTGTATACTACAAAATGTACACCTGGGAATCTCAGATTTTTCTTATAAATGTAGTGAAACTATAGTAGCTTTTTCAGCCTCACAATTACCTGAAATATTCTCTTTTCAGCCCCTCTTTGTTTGGTATATTCTTTAGGCAGGAATTCTTTCAGGCTAGGGGAAAAACAAAAAAGAAATTCCAAAGTTAATGGTTCCTCCTTGAGGAGGGATGCTGTCCATACATCTTCACTGGCACAAGTTCCCCCAGGCTTCCTGATGTGGGTGTTAAATACTTGCACAACAAAACAAAACTAAATAAGCAAGAGCAAGTGGTTGTCTTACCACCTGAGTTGCTGCCCCATGTAATACCTTTTCATGTTTTGAAAATTCATCAAAAATAAAGAATAGCTGGGACACTTTCCAGTTTTATATTATAGGATGTGTCTCAGCAGCTCAGAGGTTTCATATCTAAGTGTGACCACACTCAGTGTGATCTGGGACAAGGGGACATGGAGGCTTGGGCCACCTCTGGGTGCAGACACTGCTGTCACTCTACAGCAGCCCTTGGATTTACTGATGGGTGGGAACAAGTTCTTTCTCTGTGTCATCCAAGATGTGTTAGAGCACTAATACTGTACTGAAAAACCAGACACTCATTTAAGTGGACACTTAACACCACTGTGTTGTCTCAAAGTAAAAAAAGAAGCAGTTTTAGTTTCTGCAGCACTCAGCTTCCAAGGCTCTCAGAACATGGATTAAATTAAACAAGTTCAGCTCCCTGACAGAGTTCGGTCAGAAGGAATCCTTCAACACCTCATCTGCCCCTCCTTGCTGTACAATAAAATAACCCTTGATCTCAGCCAGATTTCACCCTAACCTGAGGGCATATCAGCATCATCCTTTAACAAATAACTGATCTGGACTGTCCCTTCCCATCTGGAATATTCTACTCTGATGAAACCATGTCATACATTCAGCAGGTCATTTTCCATCTGAAGAAACCTGCACAGTTAAAATAATTAGTCTCTAAGGATTCCCCCTACTTTGGACTATTAAGAATCATAGAAAAAGGATGACTGGAGAATGTCCTCCTTGTTCTGATTTATTCAGTGAACAGGCAACACTTAACACTGAAGGATAGACTACCTACTATGATACAAAGTTAGACATTTTGAGAAGGATGGATTGTTTTAAACAAGACTGGCAAAACATTGCTCAGCTGGTCTGTGGGAGTTGCTTTGTTTTTATATTTTGAAGGTGGTTTTGTTTATATTACTGTTTGGGGTTTTTGTTTGTGTTTTCAAACACAAAACACTGCCATTGCAGACAATCAAAAATAGATCAACATACTTAATTAGGATTTTGTGCTTCAAAAATATTACTCAGTACTGAGATCACACATTTTGTCTTTTCCATATTATAGAACAAAGTAAGAACAACTGTCCTTGATAATCTTTGTTCTGATGTTCTCATAGCTACATCTCACTTATCCATGATAAAGAAATCTCTTCTTGGAGACTTATTTACAAAGACACATCATGGGGTAGGGAAGGCTGAGAAGCCAAATTAAAACTGTAGATAAGGACTGAATACAGCTTATTATCTTAAAAATCTGGTGTGTCTATTATGAAATAATTGGTGGTTTTATACAGAACTTCACAGGTTCAAACCAGTTTAGTTAAATTCAATTCCAAGGCAAATTAACAAAATAACAAACTCAAACCTGAATTAAACGAAGTTTCATTCTGGAAATCAATTCATATAAACAAATAATTTAAAGCTATCAACACACTTTAAATCATCTTTTATTAGCTAATTTTCTCAGCTACCTGCATACAGATAAACTATCAGAACCATTACCTTTTTAAGCTTACCTACTTAATTTTTAATGAATATAACACTTTAAAAAACATTGCTAAGCAAGCATTACTTGGAGCTTCATAAGCAGTAAGGGTTAAGAAAACAACTTTGTGCTTTGTCCACTAACAGCAATTGTAACACCCCTGCACACGTGGGTGGCAATTGGATTGGAAGTTTTTTCCTTCTATCACCTTCCACTACTTTTAAATCAAGAGGCAAGTAATCCCCTCATCTGAAAGGGTGAAATGCCAGTTGTGAACAGACTTAAATTATTTTAATTCTACCTATAATCCAGATATCTTCTTTACAGACACAGTTTCATTTTATGTTGCAACTTTTTAATGGAGCTGGCAAAAACAATGGAAATATCATTTAGCATTCTTTAATCCCTTAAATGACACATATTAGAATGTGTACATTGAACTCAGTTAAAAAAAAACCAGCTAACAGCAAGCAGGGTTGATTTCACTTGGTTTACATTGAATTTCATCTTCTAGTTCCTTAAAAAGTTACATGAGTGCCAACACTTGGATTGTTTCTCATGAGCACAAATGTGTTCCTGAAAAATCCAGCTTCATTCAGCAAACCAGGTTAGACTGAAGAACTGAGCTCAGCACCAAGCTCACTCATCATCTGCAGTGTATTTGTTGTTCAGTGTGCTTGCACAGAATGGAGCTGTGCAGTTTGAGGGCTCCTTTCCTACCTGCTCAGGAGCAGTGGGAGCTCTTTATTAAATATTCTCTCAGCAAATTCAGCCCCAGGGCAGCCTCTGCAGGTGCCATGCAAACCTAGATGTGTTCCACAGAGCAGGACTGCTTTTAAATTGACAGTTTAATGCTTTCACAATTTACTTTGGCACGAGCTTCAAGGGAATTCCAAGAACCAATACCAACGTCTTAGCAAGAGGCAGGAAAAAATCTCCATCTGTGCCAAGAATATTTTAGCAACGACAAAAAAAGATACAAAAGGTGTCTCTACACAAACATATTGTAGACAGGCAACTAAACTAAGCTGTTTCCAAACAATATCATTAAATACTACTGCTGCTCTGTTCTATTTTTTTGTACAAGCTGACAGATTCTCCTTAAGGGAATCTGCAGCATCTTAAGGTTTCAGCAGTGAGTGACTGGACACCTCCCAAATGTATTTCACATACTGAGCTACAGCATACAGTTTATATAAAAGAAAACCACTTTCTTACTTGAAAAGCATCAGTGTTTATGCATTAAATAATCTTCAGAAAAAAATAATGAGGATTTAACTACACTTTTCTCTGTATTGCTCACAGTGAGCCAGGATCACTTGGCTCACTTAGACTCACAAAACAAAAGCAGGAGGTTTCACAACAAGGCTGCCATGATGGCTGTGTAAAATAAAGATATCATCACTAAATCATAAACATGTACACTTCAAATTAGGAGACAATGACCAGAGACTTACAGTTCTGGAGCAGATTCATCTACAGAGGAAAAAACTGAATTACCTCCAAATAAATGCTTAATTTTATGAAACTGATAAAACACCAGGACACAGAGCAATTACACTTGGTTACCTGCCAAGTTTGGTTCAAATACAATCAAAGCCCTAAATGAAAATAAAACAAGAGCAGAGAAAAATGCCCTACTGAATATAAGAAGGTTCTGAATTTTTGAATTCTGGTTCAAAATGGTTTCCACTGGAGTAACACTTTTCTAACAGATTGTTCAGTTATTAATACCTTTCATCTCTATTAGGATTAAAAACACCATAATGCACATTATATGAGTGATGACTGTTTCATGATGGGCTCCAAACTGTCCAGCACTGCATGCAAAGTACAAGCAGTACATGCACACAAAGCAGCTTCAGTACACCACAAAACACACTCACTGTATGAGAGCTTAGAAAAAAGAAAAGAGAAAGAAACTTTCACTGAAAAAACCAAGCAGTGCATTAGAAAATCCTAAAAAATTTAAGCAACTGAATGCTGTCCAGCAGTTTGCAAAAGCCATTGGTGAAGCTTGTGGGAAATTACTGCTTTAAAAATTAAAAGCAACTATTTCAGGGAACACCTAACTCTTGAAATCATTACCATGGCACAACATGAGCTTATCATGACATAATACCCCAATGGTTTGCTGCAGGAATACTCCTCAGGGAGTGGAGAGGGAAGGGAAGAATAAGCAGACAATGGACAAATCCCAGAGCAAGATTGTTGTGTAGCTGGTCACAGTTCTAGGAAATAAAACCCCAATGTACACTGAAGCTCTTACACTGGGGCCCTGTAATCCTTAGACATCAGTATTTGTAATAGGAAAGATTCATGGGCCAATCAGGAGCAGACAGGCAGTAAAAGGAAAATCTGATTATTAATTGGAACTGAAGGATGTTTATCTGCATAACTGAACTGCTGCTCCAGGAACAGGCTTCAGAAGTGAAGTGTTTCAGACAACCAGAGCTGCAGCACTGCCCACTCCACAGCAAGACACCAGCTCAGAGTGCTCCCCTGAGACACCACAAACCCCAAAGAGGCTCACAAAGGGAGCCTGAGGCAGCACTGAGCACTCTGCCAGTGGAACAGGACAGAAACCAAACACACACCCATTGCTGTGTGCCTCCAACTAAGGGATTTATGAGCCTCATGTAGGCTGGGTGGAGTGGGCAGTAAATAGCTCTCTTGTACCTTCCTACATCGCCTTCCTCAAACTTCAGCCCTTGGTTAATCCTACTGCAGGTAAGCCAATCAGAATATCCAAACCAGCAGAAAAATGGGACATCTAAATGTCAGTCAAACTCAACTTGCCCTCCTGATAGCAATAAATTGTCACACTAAAGATGAAAGGATGAGCCACTTGTGAGCAGGACTTCTGCCCATGCCTGAAACAAAGAGCACAGTTCTGGAATTCCATTCATACAACACCATGAGAGGCTGAATCTGACCAAGTGATTAATGCCACTAAAAAGTTTGAAAATTTAATTTCTACACACATGAGTATTCACTTTATTCAAATGACAAAACTTCTTCCCACTCTTGTACTTTCCTGGTACTAAGAGTGTATTTAACTGGCACTCTGGGAGGAGCCAGTGTCCTTATCAGTGCTGTCTGATAAGCCATTGCCAAAGGTGCCCTCATCAGCTGAGGCTGCTGATTTGTGCAATAAAGCTCCTTTCACTTGGAGATTGCTATTGAAAATACACTGAATCTGATTACCTCTGCTTGGAGTAATAAAATGTGCTTAATCTGTGACAACTCAACATTAGTTACACTTGAGGTCACCCAAAGTTAGAAGTTAGAAGTGTTTACTCTAAAAATCCAGGTTTATGTTTGTGTTCTACATGAGGTCCAAACTGGATCTGTGCTTGAAAGCCTCCGAATTCACAAGCCTTCTCAAAGGAGACAGGATGGGAGCCATTCAGAATGTCATCACGAGCCTGCAGGGGACAAACAAAGATGTGTCAGAGACACCCAAACTGCTAAACCCATCTCCAATTCCTTGAAAGCTCCAATACAGCCAGCAACACACCCTTTTCCATCTGAATGTCTTTGTTATTCCATTCTGGATGTGAATGTGACTAATAAAACAAGGGGCTAGATTATTTCATGGTGAGTATCTATGGAGACTTACTGAATTTATGATTGTATCAGCTTTGATCAAAAAGAGAGTTTGACAGTCATTTCCTGTGTATATGTGTAAATAAAACACAACCTGCACAGACACTTCTGTGTATGTACACACACATTTACAGATGCATGTGAGTGCAAACACACACACTGAAAAGCTTTCACCCCACTGCCTCATCTAGGAGGGAGAGAGATCATAATTAGGAAGTAAAAACAAAATTACTGTTACAGATATGGCAATAGGACAGGCCCACAGCATTTTCATTCCTTCTGAGTAAATTTGGTGGTCATTGAAGATGACAGATTTTATAGCCCTGGCAGTAGAAGCTCACCTACCCAAAGACAAAGCAACGACAAAGCATTATCAGCACACACTGTCACACCAGCCTGGATTAAATATTTCAGTGGCAGGAGAACAGCTCAGTGTGATGGTCTTCTAAAGTACTTCAAAGAGGTACTGCTGTTCTACAAGCAATAGAACAGCCTTACCTTCTGCCTCAGATTTTTAAAATGTAACTTATAGCAATATCAAGTATAACAACAGCACATTCCATCAAACTTTTTTTTTTTCTTTGAAAAAACATCCAAAAACTTTAACAACGAATTTAAAGCCTACTTTTTTTTTAGACTGAATTGCAGGCAACTGCAATGGCACCTTCAGTTAAATACGATCTTCTGCATAAAGCTCCTGGCTTTGCTAAGGCATGCACAGTTCCTCTGAGAGTTTAGGAAACCTGTCTGGATGGAATCCTCCTGTGTTACATGACATGGTCCCTTCTGATGGAAAGCCTGCCTGCCTTGTGTGCTGCTGGGCAGAAGATCAGAAAGGAGTCTCACTGATCAGGCAGAAGAGAAAAAGACATGAGAAACAGAAAGCTGTTCACAAGACTGGCCTGAGGTTCAACATGACACAGAGAGCACCATCCAGAGAAGAGAACAGGGAGAAGAACTAAAAGGAGCAACTTGGGACTAAAGACATGTACCAGTTTTAAGGAAGCAGGATGTGTAAGCCAGTGGATTTTTGGCTCAGTGTCCATTACTGGGTTCAAAGCATTGGATTAAAAGAAAATCAGCAAAAGCCTCTGTACTATCATGTGTTTTTGGAGGGCTAGACAAAAGAGCAAAACTAAAGCACATCCAGAACTGGAATTCTAGAAGACGGAGTACTTCAGCAGTGTATTTTTTCTAATTAACCTCCATGTGGGTTTCCTCAGACAAGGTAGAAAGTACTGTACCTGAACATAGAGCAAATTAAGCTGAACAGGATCTCTGGAATCTACATTCTGGTCTGAATAGAAGAACTTTCGCCTCAAGAGCAGCGTTTCACTCTCATCCACGCCTTGCTCGCGGAAGGTGCGGCTGTGATCCAGCCAGTTCACTGCAACAGAGACACAGCCAGGGACACTGAAAAATCCACATTGCTACAGTGTCACAGCCCTTGTCAATCCCATGGGATAGTGGGCATTTCCACTGGGGGAACTGTGATCCAGCCAGTTCAACAGAGACACAGCCAGGGACACTGAAAAATCCACACTGCTGCAGTGTCAAACCCATGGGATAGTGGGCATTTCCACTGGGGGAACTGTGATCCAGCCAGTTCACTGCAACAGAGACACAGCCAGGACACTGTGAAACCCATGGGATAGTGGGCATTTCCACTGGGGGAACTGGGATCCAGCCAGTTCAACAGAGACACAGCCAGGGACACTGTAAAATCCACACTGCCTTTGTCAAACCCATGGGATAGTGGGCATTTCCATTGTGGGGGAACTGGGATCCAACCAATTCAACAAGAGCCATGCACGTTGTAAAACCCACACAGCCCTTGTGAAATTCATGGGATAATGGGCATTTCCACTGTGGGGGAAAACTCCACAAGAAATGTTACTTTCATTTCTGGGGCTAGGCATGAGTGCTGAAGGTTTGCTACAAATGAGAACTGTAAAACAGCACTGCTGAGAAACAAGGATATACTACAGCATAAACATTGTTAATATTGAAGAAACAACTACAGTCATATTTTACTGGTAAATTTGTATCTTTAAAGCTTCACAACAAAATAAGTTTACCACATTTTACCTTTAAAACATATGATTTGTTTACCTTTCTTATCCCCGAACACAATTTTAAAACATCTTCCTGCCACTTACAGTTAATCTTAGTGTCTTGTAGTAAAACAGAAAACACAGTTATCATGACTTAGCACACAAACCAAATCAAATACTCTCTTAATTCTTTGGCAAATTTCACTTCCAGTTAAAACTTATACTTTCAAATACAAAGCTACATTTTAAATGCTTTCAGTAGGCATCAATTATTAAATATCCAACTTCAGTGAAGGGAGAAAAAATAACCCTTCCCACTGAAGCTGGAATAGCCTTACCAAACACATGCCAAAATGCACCTCAAAACACCTGCTAACTCTCAAACTTACTCATTCACTTAATTTTAAAAGTACTCATTGCAGACAGCACTACATAAAAAAGGGATGCAAAACACAGCCAGGAACCAGCTGAAACACACTGAATGGCCACTGCATGGCTTCTCTGCAACATGATGTGGAAAGATATTAATCCAACAATTACCCTGGAACACAATACTCACAATCATCATCTGTATGAAGCTTTGCCTTGAGTTTTTCCATTTTTCTTTCATCACGTAGCAGGGTCCTGTCTTTCTTAAGTGTTCCTGTACTCTCCTCTTTCTTCTCTTCGATGCTCTCCTGGATTAATGAATATTCCTCATAATTTGTTATTCCTGGAATTATAAATAAATCCAATATCTGACCTCATCTTTCCAATATATGAGTTCTTTGTCATATGCTGCATCTGCCACTTTCAGAAAGGAATTAAGTATAAGGTATTTTTTTCTGCTGCCTACCCAAGAGAAGTTGCCAGTTTAAAAACATGATGGAATGTAAAATAATTGTAAATTCAAAAATGGGGACAGGCTATAGCAAATTTCAATTCATGGATGCCTACAATTGCTTCCTGAGGACTCAGTAATTTCAGCTTGCCTGTGATGTAAAAGCAATGTGGCAGAGCCAACTGAGGAACAGAAACCATGTGAAATTCATGATTTTTTTTGTTTAAAGTGTTATGACTCAACTCTTCCTGTGAATTTTATATGAAACTGAATCAAAAATCAGTTCAAAACATTTAGCATATATGCTAAGTTGTTCCAATTTCTTTGTTCTGTTTGATTTTTCTGTACTGTTTAGGAAAGCATGTTTATGATATACCAGACAGCAAATTAAATGCTCACCTACATGACCACATTCATGAAAACAAATCAAACTAGTTTTTGAGGTAAACTAGTTACAGCACATGAGAATCCAACATACAAAACCTCAAAGCTGAAATACATGATTCCCTTTCCAAGTAAAGTAATATAAATCAAATTAAGGCTGCTTGAGCTCTAAATGAGATTTTAAGCAGTTTTAAGACTTAAATCAATCCATGTTGGATGCATACTTATAGTACATGTATTAAATACAAATTTGTTTTAAAAAATGTCTACTTAGCTACGTATTGAGACAGACTATAAGCAATATCACACATTTTTGACCAGCTGCTCTGGATGGCTTCTGTGTGTATTTTTATAAATGATACAATTCTGTGATCAACTCAATCATAACAACACAAAGTCCTAAGCTTGGGCACGTTTCAAGGTCAGCAATGTTCCTCTTTTATCCAATTAACACTGAGTATAAATTCAGTTCTAAACCCTTATCTCATAGCAAGAATAAATGTAATGTACAACAAAAAATTGGTACCTGTACTGTTGGATAACTTTGTGCCTTCAACTGCTAAATCCTGAAGTCTAAGGATACAGCTGACTCTCTACAGACTTTGATAAAACCTGGATAACAGGTTTCAAGTAAGTGTTTGGTAAGTAGTAACTTAAAACAAATGTAAATTTTTCACATGTATGCTGATTTCTAGCCACATAACATCCTAACAATCAAAATTTAAATATGACAGAAGAAAACATTCTTAAGCATGTGGGTCCTAAAACCTTACCTATCCTGCTGCAAATGGTAACCAGCAATTCACCCACTGTTTTAGAGTCATCCACCATGACTGTTTTCACTGAACCATCCAGCATCCGGATTTTCTGAGGTCTCTGTTTCTTTTTGTACTCCAATATATCCTAGGAAGCAAACACAACTGTTTCTAAATGCTTCTGGAAGCCACCACAAGCCAAAGCACTACCTTAGATGCCTAAAACAGGATTCCCTCCCCACCCTCCAAGCTGGATTTTTCCTTTGTGACACTATAGGCAAAGGTACTCATTTAATAAACTTGAGCAGTGACTGCTTCTAGATCTGGCAATGTCATTTTTCAAGGATTGCTCTTGTGCTGTGCAGTGTACTCCAGCATTTCAGGAGGACTGCAGTGCTGTGGCTGCAGCAAGCTGGCCAGAACAGGAGCCAGTGGGACCTCACCACCTCCAGGACACAAGAAACCACCTCTAACACAAGGTCACAGCAAATACAGAGGATATAACCAAAGTTACTTGTCAGCTCCCTGTTAATCATTCTCTGAAGACACTGCTGACCACAGCAGCTCACAGTCACAACCTGAGTGCAGGAGCAAACTGAGCTCTGAGGCACAGCAAGGAAAGGAGCAGGTCGAGTTCAGAACAGACTCAGACCCTCCCAGCCCTCCAAATGCTGAACATTCTTCTTGCTGAATATTCTTCTTGTTTAGGAAACAAGATCTCTAAAAATATAGAAGCAAGAGCCTTGCACCATACCTGATTCCTCAGCATGTAGTAACTGCACCATACCCATTCTGAGTATGTAGTAACTGCACCATATCCATTCCTCAGCATGTAGTAACTGCACCATACCCATTCTGAGTATGTAGTAACTGCACCATATCCATTCCTCAGCATGTAGTAACTGCACCATACCCATTCCTCAGCATGTAGTAACTGCACCATACCCATTCTGAGCATGTAGTAACTGCACCATACCCATTCCTCAGCATGTAGTAACTGCACCATACCCATTTCTGAGCATGTAGTAACTGCACCATACCCATTCTGAGTATGTAGTAACTGCACCATACCAATTCTGAGCATGTAGTAACTGCACCATACCCCATTCCTCAGCATGTAGTAACTGCACCATACCCATTCTGAGCATGTAGTAACTGCACCATACCCATTCCTCAGCATGTAGTAACTGCACCATACCCCATTCCCCAGCATGTAGTAACTGCACCATACCCATTCTGAGTATGTAGTAACTGCACCATACCCCATTCCTCAGCATGTAGTAACTGCACCATACCCATTCTGAGCATGTAGTAACTGCACCATACCCATTCCGAGTATGTAGTAACTGCACCATACCCATTTCTGAGCATGTAGTAACTGCACCATACCCATTCCTCAGCATGTAGTAACTGCACCATACCCATTCTGAGTATGTAGTAACTGCACCATACCCCATTCCTCAGCATGTAGTAACTGCACCATACCCATTCTGAGCATGTAGTAACTGCACCATACCCCATTCCTCAGCATGTAGTAACTGCACCATACCCCATTCCTCAGCATGTAGTAACTGCACCATACCCATTCTGAGCATGTAGTAACTGCACCATACCCATTCCGAGTATGTAGTAACTGCACCATACCCATTTCTGAGCATGTAGTAACTGCACCATACCCATTCTGAGTATGTAGTAACTGCACCATACCCATTCTGAGCATGTAGTAACTGCACCATACCCCATTCCTCAGCATGTAGTAACTGCACCATACCCATTCTGAGCATGTAGTAACTGCACCATACCCATTCCTCAGCATGTAGTAACTGCACCATACCCATTCTGAGCATGTAGTAACTGCACCATACCCATTCTGAGTATGTAGTAACTGCACCATACCCCATTCCTCAGCATGTAGTAACTGCACCATACCCATTCTGAGCATGTAGTAACTGCACCATACCCCATTCCTCAGCGTGTAGTAACTGCACCATACCCATTCTGAGCATGTAGTAACTGCACCATACCCCATTCCTCAGCATGTAGTAACTGCACCATACCCCATTCCTCAGCATGTAGTAATCCAGGGTCCTGCCAGCCTCCAGCCAGATCCCTTTCCGGGGGTCATCATCTGACAAGAACAATCCATAGTCAGAGGCTGTGGGACAGAACAGACAGAGACACATTGAAAAATATCAAACCTAAGAAAGCCAACATGGTTTAATTCAGGGCTAATCAGATTCAGGGTTAAGCCTACATTACACTCACCTTCCATTCTTAGTAAACTTGGATTGAATATTTTTCTGTGCTTCATGAAAAATTCAGTTTAGCAGCAGATAGCAGGGTACATTAGGCTTTACAGAAGGCTTGGAAAAAAGCCTCACTGTGTCATCACATCCTCACATGTCACATTTCTGTGTATTATATTTATAACTACTTTTTTTGAGACAACCTGTTTTAAATGCTCACAGGTCCTGCTTTGGAATTGACTAACCAAAAATACAAGCAAGTTTGGCCTTAACCACAGTGTACTATTTCAGGCAGCAGCTCTATTTTCAAAACACAGTTTGCTTTCAACCCTCCACAAAATGAGTTTATTATAAACTTGGGAATCTTTTGGGTAGATGATTCAGGTTTAGCTTTTTAAAAATATACAAGACTTCTAGAATTATATCCATGGCAAACACAGCAAAAACTTGAATCTTTTGAATGTCAATTGATTCTTTCAGAAGTAAATGATAAAATTTTCATTGACACACAAAACCAGGCTTAGGTTTAAAAGACTGAACTCCAGATACACAAAATGAGGCATCATGACTGTTAATTTAAGGCCTAAACTCCAGATATATCAACTGAGGCATCATGACTGTTAATTTGAGGCCTATCCATATGCATGAAGAACCAATGCAGATTCCACTTCACAAACAACCAACCATTCAGCAGCTGAGCCTGCTCTGTTGGCAGCTCTGCAGGTTAAGCTAATTCCCTTTCTCATGGCCAGAAAGCCATGTAAAAATACCTACAATTTTTGGATAATATTTCATTCTTAAATACCATGCATAGCAATAATTTACATTTAACAGCATTTACCTTGAACACATGATTATTTATGCAATTATACAAAAGACCTTAAACATAACTGATAGAAGTGCAACTGACTTACAGAGACCCAATTTAAAAGGAAGAATCCTTCCATAAACAACCAAGTGAGATGAAAAACTTTCCCTGCTGGCCTTAATTAGAAACTCCCCTGAAAGGTCAAGTGATCTGTCCATACAGGGATATTTATGATACAGATTCAATACATAACCACTTCTGTAAGATTTGAGAATCTCTGCCTATAAATAGGTTGTGACCTTTAGAAGCAGACCAAGTGCCCAGAGCACAGCAGCACCAGGGAAGCACAGAGTGCTCTGACACTCGTTGGTGCTGCCTGCACCTGGAAATGAAACAGCAGGAGCTGTGCAAGTGCACATGGAAATCGTGGCCAGCTTTGTGCTGGGACCAGGCTGTGGGAGAGGGAAATGAATGTGCACAGCTGACAGCCATAAGGACATTTTTTATTGTGCACATCCAGTTTGTCAACTGTACAGCTGTCTCCTGAACTAGCAGGCAAACACACACTTTAACACCACCAAGAAAGGGAAAGGATGTGTTGGAAACATTCCTGTTCATCACTCAATCTTTTAGTGAAGACTCCAAGTGCACTGCAATCATAAGCAAAGGAAAAGCCCTACTATAAAATCTGAGAATTCCTTGGCTTTTCTCTGAGGTTCATGATGTTCAGGGATATTTATCAACTTCTCCAAATTCAACAGCTGTCTACAATCACTGCCTTGAGAGACCAGCATGGTAAAAATGCACAACTTTTATCTGAAAACTGAAGCTCTGGGACTAGACTTCCAAAGGACTCCTGCAAAGTACAGCAAAATTCTCAGTCATAGTAATAAAGTCCATTACTAATAAGTTTTCCTAACAATACTTTTGAAAATGGCTGTAAAGTTTGAGAGCTTAAGCCTCAATAAACAACCTGCTTTAAGAATTACATTCTGGTGGCATTATATACAATGCAGCACCAAAGGGCTTTGAAGTATCTGAATTTTTTTACAACTTTGGTCATGTTAAAACCAGATCTTTTGTCCATGGTGTTTACCAGTCTATATTTACCTAATTTGCTCAATAGGTACAGAGAGTTACATTTGATTAACATGTAGCACTGTGGTAACTATGATATGCACAGCAGGGTGATTTCAGTCATTAACCAGTTTCAAACATTTCTCTTTGCACATTTTGGAGGTACCAAGCCATTCTTTTGTAATTCGTGTCACTGCTTCCTTTGCTGAGGCATAAAATAACTCTGCACAGATTTTCTTAGAACACATTGCCAGAAACATTGCTTTAAGTAGGCAATACCAAACAAAAAATGCTCTTCAAGCAGGAGAGCAATTTCTCACCTTTAAGGCAAACCAGATATTTATTTAAGAAATCTAAAAACATCCATTGTAGGAAAACCTTTGTCAGGACAAAAGGAAGAAAAATAACTGTCAAGGCCCAAAACATTCCTCTGACTGCCCTAGAAGACTCAAAACCCTACCAAAGAGCTCAAAGGGTTGTGCCCACCCAGGGATGCCAATCTTGGGTTTGTGTTGCTGAAATGGCTTTTGAGGTATTAAAGAGTTGGTTTTTTTCTTTAGTTTTGTGACTGAAGAAGAAGTCAAGATTTTTAAGCTTTGGTTTTTAAAGTTGTTTATATTTTTATTTAATACATTCTGGTTTTGACTTGTTGAGGTTTGTTTTGCAGATTGGGTTGAGGCACACTGACTGCTTTAGGGGTGGTGTTAGTTTTTTATACTAGAAACTATGTGTACTTTATTTAGAATAACTTTTTAATACTTATTTATGTTAGACAGTTTGTCTTTAATTTAGAAGTGTCACTATTACAGCAGAAGATGGAGTACAAGAAGAAAGGATATGTTTAGATTTTTTTATTTTGCTTTTTGAACTTCTATTTTAAAAACTTTAAAATTTTACTTTTTGATTTTGTGACAAGTTAGCTATCATTTTACTTAAACTATTGTGGCTTGTAAATCTTCACATAAAGTTGGTAATTGTTTCTATGGGTTAAAATTAAAGGTGCAGGTGTCTTTGACTTTGTGCAAAGGTCCTTGAGCTCTTTGCTAGGGTTTTGAGTCTTCTAGGGCAGTCAGAGGAATGTTTTGGGTTTTGACAACAACTTTTGGTCCCTTAAAATCTGTTTGCACTTGTTTCCTTTCACTCCAGAACCCTACAACTTAAATAAATAAAAACAAAAACAAACAAACAAACAAAAAAAAAAAACCAAAAAAAAACCAAACCAAAATCTCCTGTCATGGACATATTTGATGAAAAATCCTTTTGCTACGATCTTTTTCTCCTGAGAAGCTGAGAGGCCTCAGGAATGAAATGTAAACATTGATTATCTGCTGCTGTGGAATGCAACAGGTGCATCTGTGATTGGTCTCGTGTGGTTGTTTCTAATTAATGGCCAGTTACAGTCAGCTGGCTCGGACTGTCTGGTCAGTCATAGGATTTTATTATCATTCCATTCTTTTCTACTCCTTGCTAGCCTTTTGATGAAATAATTTCTTCTCTTCTTTTAGTACTGTTTTAATATATCATTTTCTTTTAATATAATATATATCACAGAATCACAGAATCACAGAAGTTCAAGGCTGGAAGAGACCTATAAGATCATCAAGTCCAGCCGATGTTCTAACTGTTCAACTAGATCATGGCAGCAAGTGCCACATCCAGTCTTTTTTTGAATTCTTCGAGGGATGATGACTCCACCACCTCACTGGGTAGATGATTCCAGTATCTGACCACTCTTTCTGTGAAGTATTTCCTTCTTAATTCTAACTTACATCTCGCTTGACGCTGCTTGAGACTGTGTCCTCTTGTTCTATCTGTTGTTGCCTGGAGAAAGAGGCTGACCCCAGCTCACCACAGCCACCCTTCAGGAAGCTGTAGAGAGCGATGAGGTCGCCCCTGAGTCTCCTTTTCTCTGGGCTAAACAACCCCAGCTCCCTCAGTCGCTCATAAAATAGTAAATCTGCCTTCTGAAACGGGGAGTCAAGATTCTCATCTTTCCCCACGTCAGGGCTGCCTGCAAATTCAACACTCTCCAGCACAAGAAACAAACGGAGAAACAGGACAAACGCCAAAACCCCCCCTCGGGGTTGGTGTCCATTTCCAATTCAGTGGAAGAGGAGCGGGCAGGGGGAAGAGGGGAGCTCACCCTGGCCAGTCTGCGCCTCGGGCACGCGCTCGCGGATCACGCGGCACGCGTCGTACACGGCCGTGGAGGGCTCGAACTGCATCGTCTTCACCACATTGCACTGCCGCACGCAGATCTTCAGCGACAGGGCCACCATGGCGCCCGGCCTCTGCAAGCCCCTACTGAAGCACCTGGAAAAGGAGGAGCGGTGTTGTGGCTCAGTTTGTCGTTTAATGCTTTAATATAATCAGCTTTTCATTAAACGAGTGAAACTAGTTCAGTGAAATTGCATTTATTCAATTGCACTTCTATATAAAGGCTCGTTAGGATCATTAAGGTAGAAACTGGCCAAAACACGTGTTTTTCTTGGTGTAATGGAAATTCATTTTTCAAAAACTTGTGGACGCATACTAAATGTTCATACGTTCTTTGAGAAAGGTTAAAATGGTGCATAAAAAGCCAACACACTTACTGGGTATATTGGCAACATATTTACCTTTTCTTATATATCTTTTTCTCTCCGCACATTTTTATTAGATCATCTAGACCAGCTTGTAACCAACAGCTTAAAATAACTACTTCATCAAAAGTAGGATTTTCTTAGCACATAACTACTCCTCCCTGAAGATTCTGAAATGTGCAATATAGTGCTGTGGTTTTTCTCAAGTCTCCACATAGACCTGCTAGATGTTTTTAGCCTGTTGCACAGCTACAGAAAGCCTCGAGAATGAGTTATTTTTCATTTCAGCTATATTTAAAAACTACACCAAATCTGACAGCATTTTTTTACAGAAACAGGAAGCTACAGATGCTTTTTGTATTGTTTCATTTTGTAGATAGTCTGGGTTTTGTCTCCAGTGTCTTCCCTTGCTGTTTTAACAGTCCAAACCACTCTTCCATCACTAGACTTTCCACAACCATCTCCAAGAACTCTTCAGAACTTAAATCCATTCTCCATAAATACAGAATGCACTAGAATGCCCAAATAATTTCTGCATAAACTGATGTGTGTGTTTTTAAATAGGACTTTCCTAAGGGATCTTAGTGACTAACTTGAAGAGCTAGGAGCTTGTTTTCCTCAAGTTCAGGGGCCTGAATTTACTCTTCATGTGAACCACATCCCTCAGAGCTGCCAGTCCAGCCTGCCTCCAAACTCAGCATCCCTGCTGGTCCCAGGACAGCATCACCCTGAAGGGATGTTTATCCCCTGCTGTACAAGTTCCCTCTCTGCACTGCCCAGGCTCCCAGTGCTGCTTCTCCAGCAGCTGCAGGGGTGGCTGGAGTGCCCCAGCAGGACCAGCACTGTGTCAGTGGCTCCCCTGCAGCAAACACCCACCACGAGGTTCTCCTTTGTTTCCTCACACTCTGATTCTTCTCCACAGGCCTTCAACCTGCTCACAGCCCTTCTTCAGATCCAGCTCTTGGCAACCTCTTCTTCTCCTGATGTGAAGGGAGCTTCACTCCTGTTCTTCTCAAGTGCCAGAGGTCACTGAGAGTGACACCCCAGCCATGGGATTCATCTCAGCAGCTTTCAGTGAAGGCAACAGGGCCACGGCTTCCCAGCAGCAAGGTGTACTCTGTTAGTGTGACACAATGCTCTGCTGGCTACTTCAAAAACAAGCAGGGGTCCTGTGTCTTAGAAAATGTTCTTTTTAAAGGACGTTGTTTAGGTTTTCAGCTTTTTAGTATTTTTACTTTGTGATGGTGCACCCCATAAACCATAAACATGCATGTCAGAAAGAACATCACAAGGCAGCCTAGCAGAGTGCCTTGCATTGTAAAATGATGCATGCCCGTGCTGTCCCTGCCAGATGCTCATTTAATCCATTCTGACAAAGCTCCATAAAATGGGAGTCCACAGCATCCACAGCTAAGCTGCTCCACTTTTGTTTTTCTTTTTGCTATTTCTACATTTTGGATGCTTCTCCCTCATACAAGTTTTCAACTTAGGCTCTCCATGCTGCCGAAGAATGTTTTTTCCCTTCCCTATATAATATATACAAATTTATCCCTGATATCTTTAATGCACTCATACAAGTTGGGAACCTGTTACTGTCTCCTCTCACCACCACTCCTATTTTTTTTTTCCAGGGTCAAATTCAATTCAAAGAAGGAAGGACCTAAATATATCAGTGGTCTGGTTTCCTTCAGCTCAGGGTTCTTGGTCTCAGAGACACCAAAGGATGCTTCATCTGAAACAGAGCTCATGACTGATCAGCTTCCTCCAATAGAATGTTCTCAAACTCAAGAGAAAGGTTTTTATTTGCCTCCTCCAGATTATCCTCAGGCTCTAAATCTCTCCATTTGGCTTTCAGTAATAAATGGGATAGGCAGTTTCCATCTCCTGAGTAACAGCCAGAACAGGACAGCTGTTCTTTCTCAAAAGATCTAAGAACTTGGTCAAGAAAAAGGGCTGAGATCACAGAGAAAAACAAGGGGGAAATATCTTCCACATTCCCTTTATCTTCTATACATTGATTCACATCATTTAAATATTTCTCTGTGCAAGCAATGGACTCTCTGTGCCCCCAGAATCACTCTGTCTGTGGAATGGCTGACCAAAACTTGAAAGGATTCTGAAAATTAAGAAAATTTTAAATGGAACAGCTTGCTTCGTACTGTGAGTAATAAAGTAGGAAATTTCTAAATCACACTGTGACTAATCTGTGCTTGTAAGGTGGGAGACTGGAATAATAAATTATGAATATGACAGCTTTTGGAGGAATAGCAGCAGCTTTGAGCTCTTAAAAAAGCCACAGAGCGTAACTCAGAGAAGCCAGAGCCTGCAGATACATATCAGAGTGTGCATGTCAAAGCCTTGAGCTGAACCATCACAGGGCTCACATTCTGGAAAATCTGAACAAAACAGAATTCTAAGCAGTGCTTGAATGAAGATGAGCAGCCTTGGTGTGCTCTCAGAGATACCTCACCAACAAAGCAAACAAGCACAAGGATTTCAAACACATATCATCCAAGATAATAAGATATAAAGCAATGAGATATCATCCCAAGACGTTATCAAGGACTGAACAGTAAAGCAAGAATGAGGCAGCAATAAGGTTGTTAAAAGTAACTTCAGGGGGAGGAACGTGTGCCTCTGGGTTAAGGGGTGATTACACAGCGAAACAATCTGAACACTAATTACCAAAAAAAAGTTATTTGATGAAACACTTCTATATATACATAAATATATTAAGTCTATTATTATATATAAAAATATATTATGTCTATTATTATATATAAAATATATATTAAGTCTACTATTAGATATAAAAAGATATTAAGTCTGTTGTATTTTATGAAATAAATCTGTAACTTGCCTACTGCAAGTCACAAACTAATATTTTGAACAAAAGCTCCAACATATTTGTTTGAGAAATGTTCCCAAATTAACAGGAAGAAAGTTGATGCCAAAACACCCTCACCCTTCATTTCCACTGGAAATTAATTTAAAATTGCTTTTACTCCTGGTGTCATTCAAGGGGAGCAAAACAGAACTAACCAACATCTGGTAGGACTGCCAAAGCTGAGTAACAAATGAATTTATTCCTATCCTACTGCACCTCTTCCTCCATCAGCTCCAGCAGTAATTTCTGGAAGGGTATTTTCTAACTAAGTAGTAATTTGTACACACTGTCTGTGCTACCACAGTAAATGAACAGTTTTTGCATGGATTTACTCTCAAACCTCCTTGTTCCGTTTCTGCTTCACCCACAAACAGCTTTCCCAACCAGCCCCTTAAAAAGCCTTCTGTAACAATATGCAAAAATGAGTTTTGTCTGCTGTTTGTGAATATATCTATGTTAAAATATTAAAAGCATTGAGATGGATGACACACATATGATGAGGTTCAGACTTGCCCTAATTAGAGAGCTTCCATGATTTTTTGTCATTAACAGAGTACTAAATCTGTGTAGGATCCAACTCTACACAGTGAAAATTTCACAAATCAAATGAATACTCTGAATGTAAGGCTCAGGTAATGTACAACACAGGTCTCCATTCCACAATGCCTTGCTGAGATAACTAACATGATAAAACCAAAATTACAGAAATTCCAGAAAAGGTTTCCCAAGAAACCCAACTGTACCTGAGAGTCCAGCTCTGAGAATATGGCACTGAGCTCACCAGCTGCTCTGCACAGAGACAGACAAGGCAAGGGGCACCAAAGTTGTCTCAACAAGCATTTTACAAGGCCTCTCAAAGCACATGTAGCACAGGGAAAATTGCTGTTTCTCCCAATACTGACAAGGAGAGAAGTTTGCATCACATAATTTCAACAGGAATTAACTACCATCAAGCCAAAAGCATAAAATAAAATAAAGTAAAACAGCAAAATAAAGATGCAGGGAGAAGGGGGATTTAGAGGGGAGACCAGATAGTGCACACTGACCTCCCTGATCATTTACCCACTCACCTGGATTAATTTGTACCATTGCTACCCTCATATCTATGCTGTCTGTGCTGATGAGGCCATGATTTTATCTGGATACTCTGAAGTGCAAAGCTAAGCAAACAGAGAATGCAGAATGTCAGCTCAGTGCCATGAGGACACGTGCATTTCCCATCCCTGCCAAGTGAGCTGAGGTAACTCACAGCCCAAACCCAGCTGTATTTCACAACCAAGCAAAGGTGGAACAGCCACCAAGGCAATGCCAGACACTCACCACACCCAGCCAGGTAAAGAGAATTGTCACTGCCAGTGCTGTGGCTAAAGCACAGCTCTGCCATGATTCAGTAAAGGTCTGTCTCCCTGGAGATATTTCTTAACTGGTTCATTCAAGCTTGAGCAAACACAGATCTAGGTCATGAGACTGCCACAGCCTCAAAGCCTCTATGTGTACATGCTCCTAGAGGCAAAGCTACGTGTTTTTATACCAGACTAACTTTGTAACAAAATCCAAAGGAACACGAGTCCTCTACTCTTGTCAGTATTCCTACCAACTACCTGCTGGCACTGGGCACCAGCAGTACAGGACAGATATTTTCTGTTGTTCACAGAGGCTGAACATCTAATTCTATGGTACACAGGAAATACTTGTTTCGTGGACTGGTGCCTGCAAAGACCCTGGTGAGCAAAATGCACTCTGAGGTACAAACCCAGCTGAACTGATAGCTTTGTGTACTTCGAAATTATGAATGCAGATGAAAGCATCATCCTTCAAAAATCAAGCATAATGGAACCACAAGGCAGGGAGACAGGCATAGAGAGTAACAACACCCATTTTACTCTGAACTCACAGTGGCACCTGTGTTGGCTCTTACCATAAAAGAGGTGACACTACACCTTTCACGGAGCCCTCCCTTCAGTGCCCCAGCACTGTCAATTTGTAACTCATTTACACCACAATCTCTTAAGGGCTGCAATTAACAGTATTTCTGAGACTAAGCTGATTCTCCAGTACAGGAACCAAGCCATCACCTGTGGGTTGTATATTGAAATGCATGCCCTCATGTCACAGCAAGGCCACCATCAGCTCCTTGCTGGACCAGACACTGTGAAGATGTCATCACTGGCTGTTGCCATTCCACTGGGAGCTGTGTGGTGAGGTGCTTCCAGGGGTAGCTATCACTCATGCACAAATATCACATTTGCAAGCACTGGAGTGGAAGTTGTCTTGTCATTAAGGTTAGAATCTCTTCTGGTCAGAAAGGAAACAAAACAATATCTCAGTTTCCCTCTAGTCAGCTTAGAGCAGAAGGTAAGAGCAGTAAACCAGCAGAGGAAAAACTGATGTTCTAAATGGGCAGCAAGTACAAACAGATCAACTTGGAGGGTGCAGAAGCAGCCTGAGAACCTCAGACACCACACACTGTCTGGGGGGCTGATCAGAGCTCTGGAAGTTTGAACAAGCAACCAAAAAAGCATAACCCTTCCTTCCACTGGTTAGAATACAGGGAACTTAACACTGTACAGCACCAAACACGGTTTATTCTGTTTGCAAGTACGCACAGACAATTAAAATTCAAGAACTCTCACATGCCCCCCCTGCCCTAAGAAAATCCCTGCTCAACCACTATGGCTGTATATACACACACCACAACTGCTGGTAAGTTTTTTACCTTAAAAAACTTCAAGAATCTCAGGAAAAAATTGCTGCATTTAGCTGTAGCATGCAGCACTAAATTTTATAAACAAACTACTTGGAAAAAAAATCCCCACAGCAAAACAAAGATGAACCAGGACAAGCTTTGAAAGGTTACTATGAGAGCAGGCTGTAATTAATGGCATTAATAGAGACCATTCTCAGTCCACGCTTTATAGTCATTCAGCAACAGCATCTCTTTTGCTAAGAGCCCAGCAAGGAAGTTCCCTTAAGCAGAATTATGTAAGACACCAAAATATTTGGGTCTAATTAAGAGTTGTTTACAGGACAGTCAGCTTATTAGCAATTGAACTTCAGCTTGCTTTTTAAGTCAAAAGGCATATTTGCAAACTAACTTGCTTGAATAAATCTTCAAAAGGAAGTATGAATTACAAGGACTACAGAAGGCATGTCACTGTCCCAGACAGAGCTGAAACAGCTTTTAGATAAGATAAGCCAAGGGCTTGACTGGAGCTAGCTGCAACACAGAAATCACAAGGCTCAGCAGCAAGAGCCTGCACTGCGGCACTCAATGACATGTCTTTGAAGAGGCCTTCCAGACTTTGTTTTCCTATTTTGCAAGAAGACTGCAAGAGAAAAGCAAAACCAGAAGCATGAGTTTCTGTAGAAACCAGAAGAGAATCACATCCTTTGGCCAGGTTCCTCCCCCAGAGTCCTTGGGAAGACAGGAATAAATATATGCACAGACTATTACCACAATGGTATCTGATGTATAGAAGACATTTTTATTTGGTGTGGGTGTGTTTTTCCTCCTTTTAAAGGGTTTGTTGGGTTTTAGAGGGGTGCTTTATTTTTTTAAACTCAACTCCTATAAGGTTAATCTAGGTCCACCTCAAGCACTGCAACTTGCTTACAGTGGGATATATTTCTATATGTTTATACAGCTTCAAATATATTATCCAATCTGTAGTACCTATGTAAATTATAGGATAAGAAAAAGAAATTATGATTAAAAATAATTGCTATTCTTTGGAAAGGTTTGGCTGATAGAAAACTGATTTTGCAAAGCAGCAGATATGACTATTTGAAATATTTCACCTAGATTCTAAATCACAGAATCTAGGTGAAATGTTTCAAATATCTAAATCTAAGAATAGGTTGAACTAGAAAATGGGCTGTTAAATCCAGGCTAGAACAGTTCTGTATATTCACACTATTTTCAATTGCTTAAATACTCTAATATTTTGAAGGACAATTTTAAAGCTTTTATGCCTAGATCTACAACCTATGAGCACACTCAATTTAATGTTTTTTTTCCTCCCCATTGAATTAACTGAAGCCACCACTCAAACTTCAGAGCTCCACCAGCCATTTTTGGGAGACACCACAAAGTCAGATGGAATAAATCCCCTGGAGTTCTTCCCTGAGTCATTTAATGACACACTTGGACAAGACTGCTTGGGTTCACCTGCTGTGCTCTATTACTCTGCATTTTCCATTTTTCTTCCTTTTTTAACTGACATGTTTTGGCAGACAAACAGTATTGCAATGTCCCAGATGAACTGTCATGGTAAATCATATATGGATTCTTCTTTTGCTTTCCTTTCACCCTCCTGAACATCATCTGATGCTGCCCAGGAACTTTTAAATTATTTTCTTCAAGGAGAACAGCAGTCAACAGTTACCTCATACACATCTACTTGATCATCCACCTCAGGGAACATGAAGGGAACTAATAGGCTGCTCAAGTTTCTTACAGGCTTTATAAACAACCTTACTAATTTGTTAAACAATTTGAACTATTTAATGATATGAAATCCACTCAGCTACTGCAATCACTGAAGTAAATCCACACTGATAATTCTGATCAGCATCACCATTCAGAATTAGATGGGGTTGATAAGTCTTCAAAAACAGCTTTGCTACACAGAAGAAAATTAGTGAGGCTCAAATACAGTAATTTTTTGCCAGTCCTGTAATGGGGTTTATAGGGAGTGGTTTTCTGCTCTCATTGATTCCATCTGAAATGGTAAACTTAACAGGCACTGAAATTGCTCTCAGTGGGTTTTTGATCCATTTGTCCAAAAAATCAATTAATTCAATTATTTAAAACAGATCACTTAAACAGGAAGTGAGGCAGAAAAAAATTCAACATTTATAAAATGTTATTTGAATGAATGCAATAGTAGTTTTAGCAAGCCAGCATTCCACTTATTTAAGTAAGCCAAGAAAATGTGGGGGATTCACACAACTGGTTGGCATGCTGGCAACCAAACTATGATCTCCACAATAAGCCAACTCCTCACCTAGAATCTTCACAAATTCAAGATGAAGGCAAAGAGATTTCTGACTTGGAAAACTTATTTCTTGCAGGCCCATTTCAAAGGCAGGAGGCTTGGTAAAGAGCTCACTCATTTAGTGAAAATCCAGGTTGACAGCTTGGAGACTGACTGTCATTTATATTAGGGAAAGCATGGCAAAGTGGGTCCCAGTCACAGCTCCTCTTTAGGCAAGATAATCCATTTTTCCTCTGTTCAAGAACACAGAATGCACTAAAATCCCTTCTATGTTCACACAGCCACATATAGAACAATGAAGTGCACCTTAAAATCACAGTTCAGCATCATGCAAGTTCACTACTTTAGCACATTTCTTGCCAGACAATACCTATTGGAGAATTCAGAACAAAGCCAAGCACTACTTAAATCTAAATTATAATTAATTCAGTTATGTTTCTACCCTTTAAACACTCAGGTCTCTATTCCATCTACTGTAGTACTATCTAGACAATTTTTTTCTCATAACCTATCACAATTTGGTATCAACCTGAGATTAAGACAATTTTTAAAATAAATTACCATTCTTTATCAATTTTCATGTCATGAAGATGGAAAACAGTTTACAAAAATAGTAAAAATAAAAAACCTTCATGTCAGTGAAGACAGCAATTGTAATCCAACATATATCCCTCATTAGAAAGGTGGTGACATGGAACTGTCATCATATCCTGGCAGTGCTGGAAAGTTTACACACAGTCTACAACTCAGATGGTGCCACGGCAAAGAGAAAAAGAGCAGACCATGCAATCTCCTTCCAATGGGTTTAAACAGCTACTGAAAATAACCTTTTCTTGCTCTTCCAACCTCCATCATCTCCTTGAGATTTACCACACACACATTACCAGCCATAGTTTATAATTTTTAGAATAATAATGCTTTGGCTGATGCTACTGCAGCAAGGTGGAATGACCTTAGTGCATGCTCCTTTCATTTTCTGATGCCAGCACCTGAACAGAGAGGGAAGGCACAACAAGATGTCTCAAAACTTCACCATTTCTCATCATCTTAAAGGCTGAGTGCCAGCTCTAAACGTTTTTTTTTGAACCTCAGGTTCAGGCAAAGATGTCAGACTCTGCTTTTTGATTACTAAATTATTTTTTATTAAAAAAGAACACTTCTTCCAAAAGAAGAAACAAAGAGGGAATGGCTAGTCAAAAGAGCTCTGAACAACTAATAAAGGGATAAAAAGGGAAAAAAAATTAAAAAAAGAGAGTAGCTGAGGAAAGAAAAAAGATCTATAGCTAGAGACTGCAGAAAGCTCAGTTACTACCAGAATCAGCAACATTAATGAAAACAGAAAAGCTCAGCAAGAACAGTGTGCTTGCACCCATCAAATTAACATCTCTGTCACAGCCACAGAACAGGACAACACAGACTGAGCACTCCACACCCCCAAGATAAAAAAAAGCTCACAACCACTGGATAAGGAAGGACAGAAATCAGAAGGTGATGGGGTCCTTATAAAGATTGATGAGCAGGGTTTGAGAAAAACCTAGATTTCAGAAGGGAACAGGATTGAACCCCAAAACGTCCACTGCTCACTGCTTCTACAGCAGAGACAGAGGAACAAAGCAAGCATGAAACAGCTGAACTTTTCACAGGGGGTGACAGTGTGTGCAAACATTACATGTCAATTGGATTATACTGAGTCTAGTACACTGCCAACTGTGTGCTAATGTGAAGTCAAACCTCCTCCTACACCAAATGTGCTCACCAAGAGCACATCTCACCAATAAGCTCAAAGTCAGCTCAGAAGCCTTAAAATGGTTGAAGCGAAACTCACACATTTTGTTATTTTTCCTAGCAAAGCCTACTTCAATATGTACCTAAACCACCTTCACTTACCCTTGTCCTTAGACATATTTGATACAAACTGACATGCTGCTTTAATTATAGGCTGCTGTGAAAGTTCACTGAAGACATTTTTCAAAGATGGAGAATTGCAGGACAAATTCCATTAGCGACCTTTGAGTATTTCAAGCTCCATTTCCAGATGAGCAGTCAAAGCCAGAGCCACATTTAGAACAGCAATGTGGACAAGGTCAAAGGAACTCCAACAGATGAAGAACGTGGGGTGAGATTTATTAACACCTTGCCCAAAGCCAATTTTACCATTTAGTGACATTCTCTTCTGAGAGCATTACAGCACAGAAGTGGTGATTTATCTGTGAAGTTATTCTAGCAATGATTTTTCCTTGTTCTTTTTGCCACCTCTTACATGTATTCAGATGAAAGAGTTAATTCATCTCTCAGCTGTTTGTTTCATACCAAGGAAAGGCATGGCCCTTTTTCTCAAGGCTTAGAGAAATCACTTATTACATGATCATATTCTCCAGTCTCCCTGGCAACTGATTCAAAACAGTCCATGTCTGTCACAGTCAGGTTAATCTCCAGGCTGTTAATTACAATATTTATCTGGCACTTCAATGTTCATTCATCACATTCATTTTTCAGCTCAGATTTTCTCTTCATAAACACACAGTCACAGAAGTATGTATTTCACATTCTCCCTACAGAAAATTTTATACTAATATGTACAAGCTTTTAAATTACTCTAGGCTTTATGTCATTATATGCATTACAAAGAGAATTAAACAGGACCTTACCTCAAAATTAAACTTCATTTAATAGAAAATTAGTTTGTCTGAAAGTACTGTTTGATCACATGGAAGGCTTCCAGCAACCCAGTCTGTAACACAAAACACAAACAAGTTACTGTCTTATCCCCAGTTCAATAATTTCTACTTTCAAGTACTTTCTGAGGAAGTTGTAAGTTTCCCTTTCCCTTCAGGAGTCACAATTTGCATTGCCAAAAGGCCTTTGTGCTGAAGAAAATAAATTTCAGTCCAAGCTACTAAATTACTCACACATAAGAGCTCATAATAAATGAATTCATTAGTTTTTACAGGTAAACACTTTGAAATTGCCAAAAGTGTCAATTATGAAAACACTTGTAGCACAATTCTGGGTGTTAACATAAATCAAACTATCACACTGACCTCTCTAAACCATTTCATTTATTTTGCATTAGCTTGCTTTTCCATAGTTTACTGTCCCTGTGTGGAATGACAGTTTAATCACCACAACTCAGGCCTCTCTGGGCAATCTTCCTTCTGAAACTGCGATTGCAAAAAACAAGGTAAAAACAGAGTTTTGTTTTGTTTTTAAAAGATGACAAACTCTGTTTCAAGGCTTTGGCTGTTTTGAGGAGATGGGTTTTCTTGTTTGGGTTTGTTTATTAGAATTTTTCTTTTTTTTCCCCCTAGGTTTCTTAGGCTCCTTTGTCAGTTTTTACTCTAAACAAAAGCTAATATATCATAGTGGTTTAATAATAATGAGGATGGGCAAATCAGCTTGCACACAAGCCATTTAGCAATTCTGGATGCCCAGAGTGCTCTGAAATAAACACCAGCATCTCTGCCAGTCTCTCCAAACATCCCCAGGCTCAGCATTACCCAGGCCCAGGTCTGGCTGCTGGCAAAGCCTTGTGTTCCATGTGTGCAGCTATGGAAGGCTCTCATCCCAATTTTACATCTCCTGGATAACCTAAAAATTCAAATGAAGTTCTGATCCACAGCAGCTACCCAAATTTGAAACCAGTTCATGCATCAATTTAGAAAGACCAGGATGTTAAAGAATAGAGTTACACTTTCATACAGCTACATGGCAGGGAATGCCTTTTAGCAGAGAAAAGCCCACAGCAACAAAAGAATTCTTGCAAATTTTAACCAACCAAAGCTGCCAAAAACATTTCTGATAAAACAAATTCATCACTTAATGTTTTTCTTGTCTTGGTTGGTTAGAAAAGTGATTTTTTGCTTTCAGTGGACTTTTAAGCAACATCAGCTCTATGCCAACACAACTATTAACTACAGGTTAACAGATTTAATGCAGGCCAGAGTAAATGCAGGATGCATACCACAATTATTTCAGCCCCCAATTTATCACCTGCACCTGCATTAAAACAGGCAATGCAGTCGTTTTCTACTTGGAAATTGAGATCCTTGATCACTCTCATCCAACTTCTCAATGCCTGCCAAGTTCCCAGTAATGAGCAAGTAATGCACAATTACATCTAATTACAGGTGTGCCAGCAGCCTGCACCTCATGGGCTTCCCTCAACCATCAGGTGAGGATAAAAGCAGGTTCAGCTCACAGAAATCTGAGTATCTGAGGCATTCCCTGAGGTGGCTGTGTCAGTGCATAGGGATTGATCTGCAAGACAAGGATCTGCATTACAGTAACATCCAAATTCCTGTTCAGTACAGCCCATAAACTCGCCAGCCACCCCACTTCCTACATCTCTATGTCCTTCTCCATACCTGCATATATTGGAAGGTTCTAAAATTTCTATCAAGTTCAGCTGTGAAGTAGCTCAGTCCCTTGCAGCTGCCACTGTCTTTGCTCCCACTCTGCTAACAAAGACACCAGAGCCTTCCCAGTCCCCATGCTCTGCCAGCACAAAGCAGCAGCTGAAGCATCATCACCTCTACTCAGAGCCACCCCCAATGCAGGCTGGCACCTTCTGCACCTGTACCAAAACCTGAATGCCTGCAGAACACACCACATCCAGCCAAGAGCACAACCAGATGTAGGAGAATGAAGGGACCATCCCAATATTGCTCCTTTCTAGCTGCACCACACGAAGGCCCTCAGATACATTTTCCAATTCAACATATGTTGTTACCATCATGGTGATTTAAATAGTTGTGAAACTGCTTTGAAATTTGCCCTTTTCAAAGGCAGTTCCAAAAGAGAATCATTGCTTAAAATAAAAATTAAAAAAAAAAAACAAAAAAACACACACACAAAAAAACAAGCAAACACAAAAATCTCCAATAGTTTGGGTTTTTTCCAAGCTGTACACCAAACATAGGTAAGGAGAAAGTTATTTTTCTGTAGTTTACCAGGAGGGTCTATCTATTTACTCAAGTGTTAATGAGACTAGGAAGGAAGGGGGTAAGGCAACTGCTGTCTTAATATTTTACATCAAGGGATGAAACAACACCATTAATTTGCATATATTACCAGAGTAACTCAATTAATAGAATACCATGTTTCAAAATGCCAATTTTAAATAGTAGATTTTAAGTTATCAAAATACTTAAGAGTAGAAATCTGAATATATCTTGTGGAGTGTGAGGAAAACAAAAGTTGTTTGTACTATGATATACTGTAAGACTAGCTGGAATAAATATGACTGTGGAGACAACATTCATGTTGCAAGTGGGTTAATTTACTGCTGAAGCAGCCATATATTTTTTTACTTATCAACAGGGAGATGGAGAGTCCCTAAAAAAACCTATTAATCACTGTTTTTTTATTCTATTGTGCTCACTTCCTGGAATGCAGTCAGAGAGGGAACTAGACTGCCTAGAAGCCCAGTCAGCAAAGCAGCTGCCCTGAACCCAGGATTTGTCCACAATTATTGGAGGGTGGGAGCACTGAGTGCATGAACCACCTAATTGCAGAGGTTTACACAGGGCTTTCTCAATATCTGGAGTATTTCTTAGCAGCAGCCCCCTGGCTCCCCCCTTCTCCTCTCTTTCCTTAGCTGCAGCTACATTTCTATGAAATGTTTTTGGTTCAAATGCTAGTGATGTTGTTTACAGAACAAGAAAACTAAATAAACAAAAGCACCGAAGCAGAATGTACTTTCTCCATTCTACTGCAGATTCCTACACTATGAAATAGAAGTAAATTACAGTTTTATCTTTATAGATATTTCCTAGGTAATCTCTAAATTCTTGGTGGTAACAGTTTCATTCAGTAGCATTTGGATTTCAGGCTCAGATCAAACATGAATTCCAGCATCATCTCATACCACATTTTGTGAACGTGGAAGATCTTTCTGCCCACGTATTTCCTTTGGGTTTATGATGTGTGTTTTTCCTATGCTGTGCTCTGTGGGCTGTTCTTTTTGTTTGTGCTGCTTTGATTGTGTGGGTTTGGGGTTTTTTACACCACAACCAAACCCAAATCTATGCTCCATTACACAGGGTGTGTTTTAATCCTGTTGGCATTCACCTTCACTGTATCACCTCTGCTAAATGAATCTGCTGACAGCTTAATATTTTAAAGCTACAGACAGGGGAATAGTTACTGTGGGACATTGGCAAGTTGAGTTTAGGACATGTGCAGCATTGAGGAGTTTAGTTCTATGATCAAGTTCCAAACTATGTTCCTTGCTCATAATAAAGATATTGAATGGCTGTTTCAGGCTGGTACTAATTCACATGTCCTGTAGTGTGTGACTTCTTTAAATTCTAGTTCCTTCTCACCTGTCTCTGTTACTTGCTTCAAGACTACCTCATAAATGATCTCAATTCACCTACTAGAAGGTTTTTCAGCATTTAGGCAAATTTGGCTATGCCCCATGTGAAACTGTACTCTCCAATGCAGTTCTTCCCTACTTGGAACAAAATGTTATTCCTTAAAAATGGTGAAGTTCTTAAAGCGCTGGTTCAAGCCAGACTTCATGGGCACCTGACAGATGGTGGTAGCTCATCCCTGCACTGCTCTGCCAAAACTCAGCTTTCAGCCCCTCAGGACCTATTATTGCTTCACTCTTATCAGACCTTAACTACTGTATTTCAGCTATCAATCCTTACAACAACCTGCACATCTGGGATAACAGCTTTGAGGAAGTCTGAATAGGTAGAACAAGTAAATTCTGCACCACAAGAGCAAAGTTTGGCATTAATTTCTTCTCAAAGCTTCATGTTTGCATATAGCAGAGAAAAAGTATCTGCTGTGATCATTAAAGTCAGCTACTCTGATTAATTTTCAAAATTATGTAAATTTCATCTCTTACATTATGCTGCTGACCCAACTTTCTGTGATTAATGTTCTGTTTTCATGAATATGAACTTTTTGTCAAGCAAATATCACTTGCCTTCTGTTCAGGGCTCTTCAAGAGCAATCAATAGTTTTTCATAAAGGAGCAGTTATTATTTGAACTTTATTTTGAACTCCAGTTTCTAGATAAATTTAAAAAAAAAGTTTCCAATTTTGTTGTCTAGGAGAAACACTTTAAACCTTGTTTAAAGGAAGCTGTGCTCCTATTATGGTTAAGTGATAACTTTCAATCTTTTTACTACTATGATTTTTGTTATGGCTACTACAGAAAAAGCTACAGCAAATATTCACATTCAGTTATCCTTGGTAAGTTATTTCAAACATTTGGAATGTGGTTGGAGATTGTTTATCCAACATGTGAATTGTTTTAACTTAGTGACCAAGCACAGTCCAGCTGTGTCAGGACTCTGGAGAGTCACAAGATTTTCATTAGTGTCTTGTTAAGCCTTCTGTCTGTCCTTTCTCTATTCTTTAGTATAGTTTAGTATAGCACTCTTTAATATAATATCATAAAATAACAAATTAGCCTTCTAAGAACATGGAGACAGATTCATCATTTCCTTCCTGCCATGGGGATCCCAGAAAATACAACATATAGATTTGAGCTTAGAATATAGTCTTTCAAAAGCAGAGCTAAACATATAATTTGCAACTGTATAATACAATGTATAGTAATTTAAAATGACAAGTAAAGATGTGAAACAACAGGTCCTCAAAAAATGACTATGTGACACTTTGCTCACCAAGGTACCATTCACACTACCTGTAGTTTCTGACCTTTTACAATTTGCAATCTATGTTAATGTTATCCTTTATTTCAAAACAGTCTGCAAGCAGTTAACAAATGCAAAGAAGATGCCAAGCCAAGCTTTTATAGAAAGTGTAGAACAGTTACAGGATACCAGGAGCTGAGCAGTGAACACAACCCCAAATATCAGAAATCCCTCAGCAAAGGGACTATTTTCTTCTCATGCTGTGCTGCTGTACACTCTGAATTTTCAAATATGTACTTGTACTCAGGCCAAAATTAAACAGGTTTCTCATCCATTTACAGTGCTAAACATTACAGAATCAGTAATTCAGCAGTCTAAAGCAAAGATTCACTGGTTCAGTGGCACCTGCTGAGTTTCTGCCCTCCTATGGCAATATAAATAAAAAATAGTACATTTTGCCTGACCTTTATGAAAAGGTGTGAATTCAGCTGTCATAAACAACTACCATAAAAACAATAATACAGGAACTGCACTTTTGCTTTGGTTTTGAGTCATTAATCACTCAGGCCTCAAACCTTTCTCCTCAATAGTCTACAGTGGGTTCACATTTCCCTTTAAACTACTTATCCCAAAAGGCATATCAATCCAGGATACAATAGGCCATGTTCCCAATCCCCAGTGAGACTGTCTGCAGTGTGAACACTTCCACCTTGAACAAGGACACTCATTTCATCATCCCCTTCTGCCTCAATACCTGCAAATAAAGTCATTGGCAACATGGCTGCTAGAAGCTGAGATTTCACGTCCAGGGCTGGTGCATGAGCTGGAGAGGCAATAAAATAACAAAAGTAATCTTTCAGTGGGCAGGTGAGAGAGAGAGAGAGAGAAGAAAAATAACCAATCCCACAACAAAACAGCACCAGGTTTTTGCTGTTGGCACAATTTCCTCAGAGCATGTTACCGAGACAGGGCACCTGCCATTCTGATGGTGCAATGCTCAAGCTGACTGCAGCTAAATTTTGCCAGCTAAATCTGTTCACAACAGAGCTATGGCTCACTCACCCTGCAGCAGACAAAACATACACTTTACTTCTTTGGCATGACTAACAGCAAGTTTGCCAACTTCCAAACACACTCCTAGAAAGCTGGGCTGCTCTGTGTTTGCATCCAAAGGGTCAGCAGAGTAATAGTTCAGAGAGTCCAGATCCAAAGTGTTGGAAACCCAGCTCCAGCAGATAGAAAATTCGGATCTTCCATTTTTATACTATCCTCATTACTTCAGTAGACTGAAGAGCTTCCTTTTAAAGAGCAGTGCTTTGTAAAATTTCCATATCTTCACACCAAGTTGTTAAACACTTAATTTAGGCACCACATTAACTATCCTGAAAGGAAACACAGCGAATCACAACTATACTAAATATTCAAAGTTCATGTTAGCATAGAAATTCGTGATGCATGGAGTGATAAAGTATTTTGAACTCAAACCAGAATGATACAAAACAAATTTAAACTCCTTTCTGTTAGCATACCAACAAAGCTTCGATGGGCCAGGCCTGCATTACAGAGAATTTCCAAACAGACAGCACCAGTCCTAGACCTCCTGAGAATGAAACCTGGTTACCAAACAAAATGCAACGTCACTGAGGTGTGGGGGGGAGTGATTCTGGCCCAACTCTACATACACACACACATGTACATATATGTTGCTATTTCAGACATGCAAGCACACGTGGCCTTCTTCCAGAGCTCACCATGACCTTATCTGGGTGCTCTCCACACTCCATCCCATCAGCACACTCTGCATTTCCAACACAGTCAAGGTGAGAAGTTTCCAGCAGGAGGAAGTCCATTGCATAGATACACCCCAGTTTGAAAACCCCATCAGCACTTGGGAAAAGACACAACTTCAGAACACTAGGAAATGTGGAGAACATCCAATAAATCATTTCTGGGGGAAGTAAAGGCCAAGGCACAACTTGTTGATTTTCTTGTATGCTTGCAGCTCATGTTCTCCCAGTACCAGGACTTGGTATCAAGCCTCCCATACAAAATTTTTAACATTAACCATGATTCTAAATTACTTTAAATACACTTCCCTCTCCAAATCACAGCCATTTATACAAGTGAGTAAAGACACATCAAACAGAAGCTCAGTGTCTACCTCCTGCATTGACTTCTTGAAGAAGGTGCATGTCTTTTGATGTGACTGAGGGAAGGGGAATTTGAAAGGCAGCTTTAATCACAACCACCTATTAGTGTTCCTCAGCAAGGGAGAATTTAGTATGTTTACAGACTGCACACATCACTGCTGTTCACTATACCAAAAATGCATAAAGCAGTTCCCTTTCTGCCTGATTTGCCTTGGAGGACATGAAGTTAACATTTCAGAAAGAAACAGCAGTTCTTTAACTATGCAGCTGCCAAATCAATTCTTTCTGATTCTAATATGCTTTGAATTTCATAAGATCTTTCCACAGACATAAATCTTTCAGTCCCAAGCACTTCCTGTCATTTTAATTACTTCCCTTCAAGTCCCCTGAAGAACAGAAATGATGCTTTGCAGTGTGCACAGACAGGATGAACAGCACTTACTGTGTCCTAGGGGAGAACACTGTCAGGAAGGGCTATTAAAGTGGGGGCAGGAGGAGAGGCAGTGCTGGAAAACACAGACCTAAGAAATGCATACACTTAATACTCAATTGAAATTGAAAATATGAGAAGCTCAACCTCCTTCTCACTCCCCCATTCCAGTAAACAGAGGAGAGATGCCCTCTCTTGACACACTGAGCTTTCCAAGCACACATTTCTGGAATGAAACAGCACCTGAGTTACAGTGGAGAACATGAAATAATCCTTTTCAAGATGCTTCCCCTACTTCTAGATATGTGGTGGTCTTAGATCAAGGGTTTTTTATATAAATATATTTATTCAATAGGGTAAAAAGCAAGCAAGTCTCCATCACTCCTGTGCACTGATATGGTCTTGAACCAAGTCAGATGTGTACACAGATTGTCAAATCCCAATTTCCATTCACCCCCACACGGGAACTGCTTCCATTTCCAACCTCCTGCCTCACTGTGGTTCACCTTGGAGTCACCTCCTGTAAGCTCCCTCCACACACCAGCCCACACTCCCATAATCTTGCTGTGCAGAAATTGAAATCAGGTCACCCCGAGGCAATTTGCTAAAGAGAAAGCATTGTTTGCCTTCATGTCAACTAAGCTACTTAAACACTGCAAAAAAACTTCAGGCACTCAATCTCAGTCACTCAGAGCTGGCTTCAGTTGTTTCAGGTGACTGTGGGCCTGCAACACTGCAGATGGAGACAATGCCCTTTACCTGCCACTGCATGGTTGCCCCATACAGCTGCAGGATTTCATGCTTCAAAAACCCAAAAAATCCTCAAATAAAACTCCCCCCACAAAACAAAACCACCAAATGCAAAAAAAAAATTAGAACAGAACTACTCGGCATTTTCAACATGTCAGCAGCACACCAAACTGTTTGTATGGAAGAATGAACTGACTTGTAATACTTTGGATAACAGAGATCCCAGAAAGATGTATTTTCACTGATTTTCCATTCATTGTCCTGGAGTTGAAGCCAAAAAAATGAGTAAATCAAGGAATTTTCCTATCTGGTCTTTCTGAAACACTAACAGTGTGCATAGTGTGAAGGCTTTAGAAAGGGAGAGGTAAAACATTGCATTCTCAGCTCCAGTCAGCATATTGCATTTCAGTATTTTCACAATAACATACAGTGGATATCCAAAGTTAATTCCAAAAGTTTTTTCCTGCAACGTCTGCCCAAGGGACTGATTCCACTGCATTAGAAAAGCACATCTGAAGTGTTAATTGCTTCCAGATTTTGAAAGGAGAAATTACTGTTATAACTCAGCTGAGTCATCTTAACAGCTCTGCTAAAATCTCTCTGGTTTTCATCCCAAAGTCTCACTTCAGAAAAGACATGCTTCCTGCATATTAATTCTCCAAGCATATAAAGCCCATATTCAATGTTTTGGCAAAAAATATATTTAACAAGGAGAGTGCAGGCAGCTTGAAACACATAGCAAACTTGGGACCTTCAGTTACTGCATCCAACACTCCCTAACCTTTCTTCCCTTCTCTGCCAAAAAGCCAGAACACCACATCCAGAATTTGCACGAAAAGCAAAATTTGATGATCATGACCTGTGTCCAATTCTGCATTTAATGGTTTTATTGGATCAAGTTAGCACAGAGGTGACAACTGACCTCAGTGCTGCAGACACGCCAGCTGTGTCACATGAGGAGAGCCACAGCCAACCCAGGCAGAACCCAGTGAGTGACAAATGAAGCTCATGTGGAACATTCAGATCTGGAGTAATGCAGCAGCTCAGCTACAGACTGAGCCCAGCAATCAGAGAACAGGAACTAACCAGAGATGCAAAAAAAAGTCTGAAACTTCTGCCCAGAGAGCTTTTGCTGGAAAAAGGTACAGATCTTAAAATTAAAATAAAAGAGTCAAAGAGTCTATCAAGAATGCAAGTGACTGTTGAATGCAACAAGTAAAATACCTGCTCAGCAGCACTCACTTTGGTCACAGATCACAGACATGCATGAAACAACATTAAGTAAATGATTAGCACAACATTATACATAAGCCATTTGGTATGAACAGAGCTAGTGAGCATGTTCATGAAAACTGGCAAAATAATGCAACTGTACCTTGGTAGGTAATATTTAACAGGCCAAGTGGCAATATCTGAATTCAACTTGCATTTTCATTGCCCTGTTTCTAAATCTGTGGTTTAGATATTAAATGGGTTTCATCATAACAACTTTCAAGTACTCCTCACGATGCTTTAAGTGATAGATTCCACTTCTGTCACAGTGCACTCTGGAAAGCAAAGCTTCTGACTTGTCTGATAATTCAGAGCAGCCCAACTCAGAGCTGTGTTCTGGATTTCCTTTCACTCCAGCTGCTCTCATGAATGATTAACACTCAAGTCTCCTACAACTATGTGTTACTGGCTCCTCGGACAGCACTTAGCTGTAGGAGCAGATGGACAGCAAGTTTTTGGAAGCAATTCTGCCAAGAATGTCCAAGCCAAATGCTCTTTTTGGACTGGCATGGGGAGAAGCATGTGGGAAGAAACACACTTCTGGTTGACATGTTTGCCACTTGGAATGCTGCCCTGAACCGGCAACTGGCAAATATTTACAGAGGAAACTTTTCTCTTGGTTAGAAAGTGACAGGGCACACATCAGTCAGAGCCTGGAAATGACAGATCAGGTCTTGTGTTTAGAAGCACCACTGCAGGATCCAACAAAGACTAAATGCTGCATGACATTAGTGTAGCTTCAGAAACACACACACAACAGCCAGAGGAGCAAAGTTTTAGCAATGTAGAATACTCAGTTACACAATATCCAATTCTTCTGAAATATTTCTGAATTGCTGGAGGGGAGAGGTTCTCCCTCAGGGAAGAGACCAAGGATCAGCATCTTAAATCTGAAGAAATCCCCACAATTGCCTAGAACTTAGCCAGTGCACTTGAGAACAGCTCATCTGCTCTGGCACTGTTGCTATCCTCCTGTATCTTTGCAGTTGTACAGAAATCTGTGAAGGTGGAGAGTATCAGTCTCTGATTGCATGGACCCAGAAATGAAGGCTTGAAAAAACTCAGGTGACAGAAAAGACTTTTCCACAACCACCAGATGGCTGGGGAAGTAAAAAAGCCTTATGATGGACAGTCTGTGTCTCTGAGCTTTTATGTCTTCTTGCCCCAAGGACATCTATGCCTGAAGTGACAGAATTACTTCAGTTAAATTGTAATACTGAACTTCTAGTCACAGGGAAAGCAGGAGAAAGAAAAAATGGGCAAAAAACAGAAGTGAAGGTTTTTTCATTTCTTTATTCCATGATTTTCCCTAGACATATGGGTATATATAATGTTAACAATCCTAACCTGTTTGTAACAGGCAGCAGAGAAAACATTCAAAAAATGGTAAGACAAAAAAGTAATCTGATAAGTATACATGAAATAAAAGAGTTCAGAGGAAATGCCTCTGTACAAAGGAAGTGTCTATAAGGGTGCTGTACAACTATCACAGAGGAGACTTTTAAAACAACAAAATCAAAATTTACAACAGCATCAAGATAGCAGTAAAAGCATAAAAGAACAGCTGTATCTGCAGAGGCTTCTGCCCTGACATCTGTGCTTCAGTTGAACTGACAGGTCATTGCTGCACAAAACCTTCACACAAATCAGGCTCTGGGGAAGAAAGGGTCACCTAGCCATGCTCACCCGCCCCAGGGCTGCAATACCAAGACAATCAAAGAGATTCTTGAGAATTTCAGAGATGGAAGTAGCTGCAAAGAGGACCAGCGTAAAAACAACCAGGACCTTGGCAACTTCAGGTGTTTTCATAAAAGGCAGACAAATAAACCCTCACAAAAACACAGTAGCTTTCTTCAGGGTCATGGGGTGGTTTGTAACTCTCCCAGAAACTTCTGTGCTCTCTACTTGAAGCCCAGTTTCTCTGAAGTTTTCATCTTCAAGCTGCAAAGGAGTTTTTGTTTCCCTTTGACTTTCATTTGCAGCAGTAACTGCTCCACAAGAGCACTGCAGTTCCCCCTACCAGGCACTCCTGTGAAACAACCAACTTTCAGGACATGTTCCAAGGCATCTCTCATTCTCCACAGGGGATTTAGAAGCACTCCCAGCTTCCCCAGTGGTCCAAAACCCAAGCAGTTGTTTCTGTCTTGTGGTCCATTTTCACTGTTTTCATGAATGCAGCCACCCCTCTGAGGGCTGGAGGAAGCTGTCAGCCTTTAAATGGGCAGTTCCAGCAGAGATGCCAAGCTCCAGATGCCCTCAACTACCAGAGATGCCCTAAACTACCAAAGCAGAGATGCCCTAACCTACCCTCTGAAGAAGACACCACATGTGCAACCCGAGTGCACAACCAGCTGAATGCTCAGAGTGACAGCAGTAAAAACTCACTGAAGTCACACTGTACCTCCATATCTCCCCTTGTGGCTGCAAAAGCCCTGCTTTAACCCAGGCATCCAGAACAAAGTTCCACTGGAATTCCAGGGCTCTCTTTCACAGAAGGCATTGTGCACAGCAATATGAGCTAGAGAATGAGAAGACATTGTCAGCAAGCAGAGCCACATGGTCAAATTCCAGCTGTGACCTTATTCCAATACCCTGCACACTTCAATCCTGTGATAGCATTGAACAATACTTGAATTTAGCCCAGAGGAAAAAAAAATTCGTGTTTCTGTGGTTAAGAACTATAAAATCTAAATTTTCAAAGGTCCCTGCTCCAAATTAAATATTCACACAAAAAGAAATTTCCAATAATGAGACAGTTTCCAGAAAAGTTATGGGGACTATTTGGTTCAGTCTCCCAAGGAATTTGCCTTCCCACACAAGCTGTAAATTTGAATGATACTCAGAATAGTTGTTTTTCTATCTTTTCTGTAAGATTTGTAGACACTAACGTTAGAATGTTCAGCAACAAGCAGCCAACTTTCCAAACACAACTAAATTTAAAAATCAGAAACAGTGATTCCAAGACAATTAGTTACTGTGCTGATACCTGCTAAAGATAACTAGAGATTTGAGTTCTTCTTCTAGACAACCAGACATCCTGGTATTGCTCTTAAATTTATTTAATGGAATGGATAGTGTTGGAATAAAAACTGAATAGAGGAGTTCTTGTTGGAAAACTGCTTGCAAGGGTTGTTTTGCTGTTAGTTCAAGGCTGAGGGGGCATTTCTTTTTCTTAAATCAAACTGTGGTGAAAGTTAATTTTTTTCTTTTAAAAATAGTTCTGAAAAATCAGGTATTTTCAATCAGTATGCAGAGTGTTCTTCACTCAGCAGCTCAATTCTGGATGCTCAATGCCAGGTGTGGCAGACCATGCTCAGAGAGTTAACTGATAATCAGTAACTGTGCAAGAAAGCAGCATCAGAACTCCAGCCCAACTCTTCAACACAGCCCTGCACTGTTGCTGCATTTTCTGCTTGACTGCAAATGTTTCTGGTAATGTTTCCATCTAGAGATTGGGGGGGAAAAAAAAAAAAACCACTGGCATGCTCTAGCCAAGATTCCTACCTTTTGTACATTTTAATATGCTACGCATGCTTTGTTAGAGCATTTTTAGATAATTTCAGGTAATTTGACAGCTATGCTGTCACAGTTTAATCACTCCTGACTCTGGCATGGTTTGTTTCATACAAGGCTTTCCACTGCCTTGCTTGATCCAGTCTAAGATGAACCTCCAGAAAAGGAATTTGCAAAATGAACCAGAGAAAGGTGAATATGTACATTTTTTAGCACTACTACCCAAGAGAGCACTTTGGGCATGCTAAATGACAGCCTAGACAAGGGGAAGGAAAAGTAAAACAGATTCTAATCCTGGAGTTCCACATGGAGTTGTGAGCATGATGAAGAGGCAGGCAAACACTAAAAATCTAGGCCATGAAATACCACCTCATTTACAGGCAGAGTTTCTGGAAAGACAAAAGTGGAGGAGCTTACAGTCAACGAACCAAAGCTCACTGATTCTTTCTTAGCATTCTCAAAGACAAAACACATTTCAAACAATATGAACAACCAGCAAGCAAAAGAGACAACCAATTTCCATCAGGCTCTCCAAAATCTGAAACCTGTTTGACTACTTGCAATTATTCTCAGTCGGAGAAATCTAAGTTTTAAAATGCTCTTAGCAACATTTAACTGTTTATCTTCATCATTTCTAGCCTACCTGATAAACAACCTTGACTGCAAATAGCTTTATTCAACATTATTTATTTACTGAGTGGAAGCCCAAAACCAACTCACACGTGTCATAAGAAGCTGGCACCCTATTCCCAGAGCTGACATCACTTCTCATGCCTGCCCACAATTCCTTATAAACATCCATAACTGGACCAGAACTATGCAGAAAAAGACCTGACAGCCAAGTCCATTTTTGGAACATTAGCTTGCAACCAACAGATCTGAGAGCATCTGCAATGCAGAAAAATCCAACCAAGGGCAGAGTTTGCTGTCCCACCACTGAAGGTCATTTATGCTCCTGGTGTGCTCCCACAGGTTTCATCTATAAAATGCAGTTTGTAAAGCTGCCTCCTCCTGGCTGTGCCTCTCCTCACTGTGTGTGATGTGCTCAGTCTGGAGAATCCTACATGAAAACTGCTATGGTTTAAAAACCAAGCAAAATCCAGCTAGGTTAGGTCATTTTCTTACCTTTGGAATACAACAGCAGTTCAGCCATGGAAAATTAATGGTTAAAACTTGAGCAAAAAAGAGACCAAACACCAGTGTCTTTCATTTCAGAACTTGCATACTATAAAATGCAATAAAATTCAGTTGCAGTCAGTCAGGCTTTCTTATGTCATTTTTTCTACTCTATGCCACATTTCGTATGACAAGACAAAATATAATCAGAATGCAAAATTTCATGCAATAATTACACAAAAATTTTAACCAACCATGTGTTTCTCCATTACCATTCAATGAACGTATTCCACTATGGACAGCACAGCACAATTTCAACCATTTCTGCCATCAAATGGAACAGATTAGGGCATTACATGACAACCATGACAGCCTACAACTTACCCTCTGACACCTTGTTACTTAAGCAAATCCATAGTCCCCACAAACTAAACACTACCACTTAGCCTCAATTGATTTGCTTCATATTAATTTCATCATACCAGCTCCTATACACCTAATAGTACCTCAGGACAATGTAGAAATAAATTAAAATTAAATTACACCACCACGTGAAAAATAACTGTTTACATGGTATTTTTTTAAAAACATCAAATCCTTCTTATTTTCAAAAACTAGATTTCAAATGCTGCACTTCTGGGCTCTGCTGGTAAGGATTTATTTAGTGCTGATATACTGCTCTCCCCTCAGATTACACTGTTTAAATCTAAAAGGCAATGCTCAAGAGGACTGTTAAGAGTAAACATGAAAGTCCTGATGGAAAGTTCCCGTGGACTAGGTTAAGCTTTATAGAGATATAAAATCAGGCATTGCCAGGGAGAACTTGGACACCTTGTTTGTCACTTTTCAGCCTTCAAAGGTGCTGTACTAATTCCTTAGTAAAGGATGGGAAGAGATGAAATGCTCTTCCCTCTCAGTGGAGAAAACCCTTTCTCCACCAGGCTGAGACACAAATAGGCCACCACAGCCTCAGATAAAAGCTAAGTCCTGTGGTTTCCAAGCCCTTTACCCTTGAAAGGGCAACCAACCACACATACCACAAAAGGAAGAGGACCAGAACTCAGTATTTCTGTAGCATATATAGCTATGAAGTTTTTCACAGCCTTGCACAGGCGCTTGATAGCTTGAGATTGCTTCAGCTGCCTTGGTTCTCTGGATATGGAGAGGAGTAACAGCGCCCTTTCCAAGGCAAATATACAGCCTTTAAAAGGACCAGCAATGACTGTGCAACCTGAACACCAGAGGGTAGAAAACAGCAGGCTGAAGGGGAAGATAAAGAGAAGGGCTTGGCAGCAATTCCTGCTTCCATGGAGTGCTTGTGAAGAAACTGTCTGTGGCATTCACACTTGATGATAAGAAGCTTGAGAGACACAACTGCAGGAGGCTGAACACCTGGGAAAGCACCTTTGGTGGCTCTCCAAAACAACTGCTTTGTGCAAGCCAATCCACTGCAGAATTGCAGCTTTTGCTGAGTCCCTGTCCTTTAGTATTAGGGAAAAGTCACCCATTGGCTGACCCATGCTCAGAGCTCAGATTTTCAGCTGAACCAACTTTACCTGGATGAAATGGGAAGAAATCCAGCCCCTCACTTGTACCTAAATCCATGTTAGGAGTATTAAGCAGATCCTAACTGTGTTTAATTCCTAACCAAAAAACTGACTTGAACCACATGCATGGCACCTTTTAATTACTACCAACTCTAGTAACAACTGAAAAATTACACAGAGTAATTTTAGAAAATAATTTACAATATCTGAAAATGGGAAAGAGAAAAAAAATTACTTAAAGTAACAAAAAATGACAGTATTGTCATGTTAAAGAAGCTTGACCTTTCTGACGTTGTTCCCTAAGGAGCCTTCAGCAGCAGCAGGCAGAAAGCCAAGTCAGGAAATTCAGGCTGCAAAAAAGAGAAAGCTGCAGCATGCAGGTGATGAACAAGTTAAGTGTGCTGGAAGGAAGCAATAGTGCACACTGAAGACAACAGCAGGACCACAACAGTTGCAGTGGTTTGGAAAAAAAGAGGATGCAGAGGCAGCTGCAGCATTAGAGGAATCAAATAAAGGCTGAGACATTCCAGCATCTTCCCTCAATTTACCTCAAACAAAATTCTTGTTTAAAGATGATCCAAGTATGGACTTAAGCAGTTAAAAAATTTTACATTAGAGCAAGAATTGTAATGAAAATGCACAGTTTGTTGGTTTGTTTTCATTTTTTTTCTCCTGCATAAATGGCAGGATAGCTGAACTCCTGGTAAACTAAACAGAAGCTCACAATAATGAGATCAAGATTCAGATAGAACCTGACAGTGACAAATCTGTACTGACAAGTTTGCAGACACCTTTCCTTTAACCACATTCCCTGGAGAAAGAGAGAGGCTGAGTAGAATCCCCAGATGGTTTGAAAGAGTCAAAGTGAACAGTTAAAAATCAAGAGGCCTCTCACTGACTGTAAACTGAGTAAATGCAAATCCTACTGAGTTTTCTATCTGGTGAAGACTAAACTTGATCCCTCAGTGCTTCTAATAAGGAAGAAAAGCTGCAGACACTTATTCTTCCTACTTTTCCTCATCAGCTCAACTACTGACAGTGTTGGAACTTCAGATCAACAGACCTCTACAGTTTTACCTTCACAGACTGCACACCACCACATCAGCTATCCTGAAAGTAACCCAAGTGTATCACCAAAGGTCAATTCACAGAAACACTGAGAGAAGTGCTACAGTCAGTGAGAAACACAAAACTCATTTGTCAGAAATGGTATATATTGGTTTTCCACAGCACTAATGCGTCTTTGATTTTTTTTCTATTTACTCCCTTGACTACCTTCTAAATGAGCACATGTTACCCTCCTGACACCACTCATATGAACTTCAAATCACTTGAGCCACTTGAAGACAACAGCAGCATAATTTGGAGCACTTTACTTCACAGAAAAAACACCTAAATGCCCAAGAGAGTGCCCCAGCCTGTACTGCCATTCCCCATGGATGGAATCCATATGCAATTTCACTCACTCTGGTCTCTTGCTGGGGTTCTAAGATGCCTTTATCCATGGATAAAGGAGATGTGTGCTAACAGCCATGCAATGGAAACACTGACAGCAGGGATATGGCACATGGAGCAAGGAAATGTGCCCACAAGGAAGTCAAAGCAAGCTCTTCACTGTGTATTGAAGGATATTTTCCAGAGAAATTCAGTTTACTTCAGTTTGTTTGTCTCCACCCTGTAATTCAACAGCTTTTGTGCCTGTTCCTGCACAGATTTTTTTGGTCCCACACTCCAGGCACCATCACTGTGTCACCTATTTAATCTTCCCTAGTAAGCAAACACTTCTCTTTTACTGCTGTCACCTAGAATAGAACTCCTCAGAGCCCAAGCAAAAGCAAGGTGGAAGGAATTTTGTTTCAGCTATTCTGGCAAGAGTATTACAGAAAAAAGACAAACAGGATGCCAATGAACACCCAATGATGAAAGCACCTTCTGGAACTAGCCCCTCTTAGGTCTAGATATGCAATTAAAATTCAGTCTGGTATTTTATAATCCACTTCAAAATGAGAGATTATCTAATCATTTAGTGAAAGCAGAAGAATTCAAATAAAAAACTCATCACAAAACATCAGCACACATAATTGCTAAACAGGAAGCTTGCTTTGGTTTGCATAATACCTTAATAAACTGCATACTGGATTTTTGAAGTGGTAGCATTTGTAAATCCCAACTGCAAAAGATTCTAAGTAAACAAAAGCAACCTATTCTTCAATTTAAACTGAGCTTTCTTGCAAGAACCTTATAAAAGTATATATTAACTTGTTTAACTAGGAAGGGAAAGTATTTTTTCATGACCAAACATATCCTTGGTTATGCTGCAGAGTCTGCTCTAGGTTTAGAGTTTTCTACAAGTTTCCCAAGACTTTTTAAGGATCTGATCATGGCAGCTGTTTATGAAGTTCCCACCCATCAAAGAAGAGCAGCAGAAATATGAGAAAGTCCTAAGCTGCAGAGCAAGTTCCCACAGCTTTGCCCTCACACAGAGAGCAGCACTGACCCTGCAGAAGGCTGAGAACCCAGCTCTGGGCAGCAAGCAAAGCTGCTGACAAAGGGGCAAAGCAGCTCCTGCCCACAGCTCTTCCACACACGGAAACATCTGTTCTGTAGGCTGAAAGGGAATACGCATAAGGCGCTCCCATTTCTTGAAAATCTTTCAAGTCTCAAGTATTAAACTCCACTATAATGTTCTTTCTCTTACATAATTTCAGGCAGAAGCTTTTTTCTATAATGTTGAGCGCTTTAACTCCAGAAAGTACAACTTTAACTCTACAAATCATAGATGTATGTGAGTAATTCTTTTCAACTACTACAAATATCAGTCAATGACCACCCAAATACTGGAAGCTGTTCAGAGTTTCTTTCCTTCTGTTAGCTGCATTTCTAATTCCTATATTCCTCAAATTCCAGGAAAAGAACTATGTTGCAATGATAATAAAAGCACTGACAACACAAAACCAGATTTTTCACTCTACACTATGTATCATGATTTTTATCATGGATACTATAGTCCCAGCATACTTGGTAGCTCCTCAGACTTTTGGAGGAACTCCTAAAATATTTAAGCTTTCCTTCTGTCTCCCCTTAGTTATTAAATGTATTTCACCCATTTAATTAACTTGATCAAAGCAGATATTTTAAGCTCAATATTTTTTTACACATTTTCAAAAGATATTTAACTTCTCATCATTTACGTATGAAGATAACAGCTTCTGACACATCCTGAAATTAATTGGCTAGAACTGCTTATCTATTCATTTGAAGTATGGAAAGCATGTACCAAGAAAAAAATATTTGTTAGAACAGAATATTTAAACTGGAATTCTTCACTCTTTCCTACCTCTCAGAAAACAGGCTTTCCCTATAAGCCAGATCTCAGACAACATCAGAAAACTCTCCAGATATAATAGAGTTGATTGATAAGATATGCCTGATATTACCAAGCATCACTTAAGTTCAGTATCATCTTCAAAGTCATATAAATTAGACTGTTTCTTTGGGAACAACACATAAATAACCTAAGGGAGGAAAAGCAGAGGTAGACAACTCTGGAATAACAGTAACAGGAAGAAGAATTCTGGTAAAGTGTGGACAGGTGCAAAAGGCCCTCCTGTTATCTAGAAGGTTCAGAAAGAAGTGAAGCAGTGTGCATAGAGTTAAGTTGAAATGCACACCATTTTATACCTGATTCAACTGTGACTTTTTAAATATTAAAACAAGAATAATGCCTTCGTTTTAACTTCAGCACAAATATTTCAAAGCTTTTTCCAAAGAGTTTTTCCCTACAGTAGGCAAAGACCCTCTGGAACACTCCTTTAGCTTTACAGTCAGCACCAATTTCTTATAGATTTTACATTTATTCAAATATGAACTGACACAACTCTCCAAAACTCATAGCACTGGAGTTTTCTTTATTAGGCTGCTTACACTGGCTCTGCATCTTGGATTACATTATTTCGTGAGCAGTTCTTTCTTACAAAAAGAACCTTTAGGATAATCTTTGAACCACAGAACCCATCAGCACAAAACCACTAAACCCAAAGCTGCACATTGTGCAGTTGTTACCATCCAACCCTGTCTGCAGCAAGCCCTGCCTGGCAGCAGCACACAAACACACAACCCGGGGCTGTAGCAGCTTTTTGAAGAAGCTGAACAACAACACATTGGCAAATTGCCTGGAACTCAATCTGAACAGAAGTCAAGGACACTTGGGCAACACTGTGGGGCTGGTGCCACAGCAGGAGCCCTGAGTACAACAAAGAATGCTTGGGCTGCAGCTTCAGCGCTGCCTAGATCAGCCCTCACAGGCCAAAGAGCCAGGCTGGGGAGCTCTGCCTGAACAGTGACTTCATTGTGGGACTGACAGTGCAGGGGAGATCGGCTGCGTTTGGGTTTCCCTCTCTGTACCCGGTCCTCCTTCTTAAAAGCTAGCATAATTAAACCTTTAAATAAATTAATCTTGAAGCTTTTAAGAGTTACGCTACATAGATACATGGTGAGATAAGGAAAGAAAGTAAATGATACTTTTTTTTCCTCTTAGTTGTTTCCAAATCTGGAACAGAAGAGGCAAAACCTCCTGGCAATAGTTGTGATTGATGTACACATAGTAGCAGCCCCAAGTACCAGAGATGAATATCAGCAGGGCAGTGAGCAGCTGAAACAATCTCCAGGGCTGAAAATTCCAGTAAATCAGTGTTTGCACTTCAAAGTCAAGTCAGTATTCAGACAGTTAAATATAACTAATATTGAGAATCAACTGTATTGACAGAAGAAAGTCATGCCAGTGAGACAGGAATGGGAGAAGAAAATTTTATTTACATTTGAATGTTCTTGTATCCAAAAACGGCCTCAAAGAAAATACTGGGGAAACTAAATTACCATGCCAATCTTCATTAAAAGAGAAAAAAAAAGAACAAAAATTAGAAAGCTGAAACACTTGTCACATGAGGAAGAAACCTTCGTTTTCAGAGCAAGGTAACTGACGAAAACCTCAATAGCTTCTCTCAAAGGGAGATGTGCAGTTTCCCGTCACATTTCAACTCAAGGATTTTCATGTTTCTGCCTCCTCTCATAGTAAATTGAGGCAATGATAAAAATATCCTAGCATTTCCCATTTCTGAACTATGACAGTATGAAATCCTGGCAGCAAAAACAAGGTTTTTTTCCGTTCAGATATTTCTCTAGAACCCAATTATTGCAGCATGACAGATATTTGGAATACTGTGCAGTGGTTATTATGGCACTCCCAGCAAGGAGAACCTAATGAATTGCTCAAAAAATCCCCAAACTTTCTTTCATTGTTCTAGCAAAAACATTCTCTTAATTTTCCATTCCTCTACAGATAACACCATTTCCTCCAGAGTAGTTGCTCAAACATGATATTCCTAGTTTTATCTACAACTTTGCAACAACAAAACAAAGCACAAAGCAGCAAAGGCACCCCTGAGGCTGCTGCTTAGGGACCCACCTCAGGGGTCTGAAATAAGAGATGCAGTGACACATTCAGCTGCTCATCACAGAAACCACACAGTGGTGATGACACAGTTACATGTGCCTAAAGCAGAGAGGCCTTTCAGCCTTCACCTGCTACAGCTCCAGCTGCAGAGGTGGCCAAGAGGGGAACCAGAAAAGGAAAAGGCAAAACAACTCACTAAGCATGAGATGAGTGGGGAAATCAAGTCAGCTGCTACAGCTACAGTGCCTCAGTTCCTGAAGGAGTTCAGACACCTGGGCAGAAATACCAGACTCTGCAGAAATGCCACCTACCAGACACTCCCTGGGCATTCAGACAGAATGCTGCTCGGATGACACGGCTTGTTTCCAAACCGAGCAACTGTAACAAAATGTACCACAACACAAACCTTGCTGTGCATTTACCATGTGCCAGTGTGCACATAACTCACATGCCAAGAACACTGCCGTGAGGGGCAACAACACACACACATCATGTCCTGGCAAAGACAAAAGTTCCTCATGGCAAACTCCAGACTGTCAAATTAAATCTGATCATACTCTTATTTTGAATACTTTATAGTATTTCTCCTCCTGTTGATACAATTTTATAGGTTATGGAAATATTTATCCTAAGATGGTAAGACTGTAAAGAAGACAGATACATTAAAAGAATCTTTTCTGCTCTTTTTTCATTTAATATTTTAAAGGATGCGGATGTAAAATACAGTTCTAAGACAGCAGTGCCTAAACTCTGATTACTGATCAGCTAAGGCAAAGAATAAAAGCTAAGAATAAAATAACTGCTGGCACTAACCCCTTGTTTTGCCAGGTTTCTCACAGCACACACAGCATCACTCTGACTGGTGCTGTGTGGCTCTGAGGAATGCAGAGCATTAAATGCCAGTAAAATATTCCCCATACCATTGTACCTCCTGGCTCCTTCCTGCCAGTCTGGGATCCCTGAATAATGGAACAGCTCTACAGGACAATCTAGCAGCAAGCAAAACTTAGATGTTAACTCGCATCAGAGCACTGTTGTGGGGAGAAAAACACTTTGAATACTTTACCTAAGCTAAGAGGTTTGTGAAAGAAACAGCATGTTATGACACTGCTTTTCAAAATGACAGCCACACCAAGCCAAATAACAGAAAAACTTGAATAACTTGACTTGTGGCAGCAAAGCAACCACGTTTCAGTCCTTCAGAGTAAAGTTAATAACAAACTAGGGCAGCTCAAATTGCAGAACTGAGCTGGAATGACCTGACAGCAGCAACTGCTGTCCAAACACACATGAGCTATAGCAAACCTACAGCATTTCATCAATGCTTCCAAGAAAGTCCATATTAGAGATGTGTGGAGAAGAAACTCTTGATAGATTATTTTAATATTTGCAGTGCCACTATTTCTATCACCCAACACTTACTTGTGGACAAGGAATCTTCATTTTCAAGATATCTGCAATAAAACACTACAGTCAACCAGCAATGCTTCAAGCAGCGACTGTTTGCGAACCCAGCTTCTCTTCAAATGGCATTTATCCTCACTGACATCCAAGAACCTGAAGGCCAAAGTCTGAGACTGTCAAAAACAACAATATTTTTGCCAAATCATAACAGAGTACCTTTATGAAAAGCCAATTTTGACATATTTCTAAAAATCCCGTATTTCATTCTCATGCAACTCATCAATTCAGCATTGACATATTTAGGCTAAACTTCATACAGCAAACTAAGCAAAGAAATTACATTAGAGCCAGTAGAGTAAATATTGCAATCCAAAAAGGGTTTTTAGTCTTTGTGAGTGTTAAAACATTGATTCTAAAATGTTAATTTGAGAAGAAATGTATCTTCTACAACTGAAATGCTTCTTCACAGATCTCATCTCCCTTTCAAATCACTAAAATTCACATTATGCAAGTCTAACAAACACTTCTCACTTTAATACTTGCCCTTGAAACTTTCAACATGCTCACAAAGTTAAAAGAATTGCAATGTTTTAAACAGGACTTGGAAGGTGTTGGTGGTGTTATCCAGTGATGCAAACACAAAAATCAACCCTGCACATGCGTGCAGCTACACAGGCTACCCTTTATCCTGACTGGTTTCACTGCTCCCAGCCTCAGGAATGAACACGCCACTACAATATGTTGTTAGAGGCTGCAAGCATTAATTTACAAGTGCTTAACTTCCCACCAAAAAAAAAAAAAAAAATATCTAGGAAATGGAGTCATTTGTTGGTCTTGAAACTCCAGCAGCTGTCACTGTCATTCACTGCAGTGCTGCCAGACGTTCCAAAAGACACCAGATATTCCAGCATGAGCACCTGCCCTCCTGCCCTTCAGTTCACTATCCTACACCTACTGAGGGTAATGGACAAAAATTAATAGAAAATATTAGCTTTTTGCCTTTTGATTAAAAGAAAATAAAGTGCATCAATAGCTTTCCTTCAGTTTTAAGGGTCAGTACAAAGAAGTACTTCATAAACATGTACAAGTTATTTTATTTCATCTCAAGAGTTTACAGATAAGGGAAATGCTAATCTTAATTAAAAAAACTGAAGCCATGCCAGAAATAACTGGAGTCTCAAAACAAACCTACACTACAATCTATTGTTAGGTATCTATCTTACCCAAGTTCTTACTGGAATGATCCTGTGCCCGTTGCCACCAGCAACCTCACTTTATTTAAGAATTGCTGATCTGTCAGGGATTTTAGTGAAAAAGCACCTCAAACATCAAATGCCAGGTTGAATTCTGAGGTCTCAGCAACTGTAAGACTTCAGCAATCCTCTGGAGGGGAAATTGGGAGAACACAACACAGCCAGCACTGCTGTAGCACTGGGTGAACTTGCTGCACTCTTGGGGAATTTTTACAAGACTAGCTGTTCCCAAAATGGAAATGACAATCCCGGTATTTTTGAGATACAGAATGTAGTATTATGCTCCAAAATTCCACAATGACTACTCAGAGATGCCTTCTGCTGTGTATGTGGTGCCCATTGCAGATCAGGGATCAGCAAGGACTTGCTGCAATCTGCACTTCAGTATTAGCAGCACACTGTGAGCAGAGCAGAATTCAGACTCTTTCTATGACATCTGGGTTGAATCAAAAGATGCTTCAGTCTGTGCACGTCCAAGTCCTTGCAGTGTTGAGTAAAAACTACTGCTCAGACCCAGCTTTCAGATGGTTACATAGCCAGGAAAAGAATACATTGCCATACAGATACATAATGAATAGAGATAAGCTGGTCACTCAAAAACCATCAGAGCCATCTCAGATAGAGCACACAAAGCTGATTCCATTTCCATGCAGATCAGCTTGTTAATTACATTTCATACATCCTCCCAGACTGATACCAATATTCTGGTATTTTACTGCTTCTTCAAAAACAAAAATGTAACAAATAGCTGATGGTGGTTAATACTTCTAAATCTGATGATCTAAATTACCCCAAGATTACGATTGTCTCAGGAGATAGTTAAAGTCCTGTCAAAACAATTATAACTTACTAACAAGAACACATTCCACAATCTTCTTCACTTTCATACAGGACAAAATACTCAATTTATGCACGGCACACGTAAACAATGGCCTTGGCTGCCACAGAAGAGCTTTGCAAAGAGAAGCAGATGAAGTTGAGCAGCTTCCTTCCTGAACTGAAGAGCACTGAAAAAGCCACAACTGTAGCTGCTTCTTAATCTCAACAACTGGAAGAAAAATCACCACTCATAACCTACTTGTGTCAATCATAGAGAAGCTGAACCAGACAAATCTGGTTTAAGTTTGTCTGACATGAGCAAAAGGATGGAAAAGGATTGACATGAGCCCATAACAGATGATGTTTTTCAAACTAATTCTACCTTTGCCCACGGTTTTGTTGTCTTGTTTTGGGAAATGACATAAAACTACTACTAATGTCAAATCAATTTAACTAGACTTGAAGTCAGAGGCCAAGCCTGCCTCCATTCTCCCTTCAAAACTGGGTTATAGTGATACAAAATAATGGAATATCACTAATTATGTCCTGCCAGGCATACAGAGCTTTTTACACCGCTTTACAGGAGCTGTTTTCCAATACAACCCAGCAGAAACCTTTGATTAGGAATCCTCTTGTCCAGTGGCACTCCCTACAAGATCAAGTATCAATCATATGATCATATTCTAAATGATCAAATGCTTCCTCCCAGCACACTCACATAATTGCACAGTTGAAGATATAAACAGTGTGACTTGAAGGTGAGGTGCAAACTGGACACCAATACCAACCTGCATTTGGCCAAAAATGTACTTTAACAGATAACTGATCAGCTAGTGAGATACACAACATATATAATTAAATGGCTGAGAACAGTTAGCACTTTAGTATCAAATTAGGGTATATCTTCACTAACATTCTATAGAATTTATTTTTAAAACTGTTTTTAAATGTGAGCTTAAAGAAAGAACACACTAAGATAATGACTAAAATGTTTTGCCAGTTATTTCAAGTGCTTTCCTTCCACAACAGTAAAAAAGAACCACAGCCCTCTAAGAGAAAGCAATATGAACAAAAAAAAGGGTTGCCCTTTCAAGCTATCATATACACAAGATTTTCTTTCTTCAAATCTCAGGCACAGAAGTGTTTCACCATTAACAGCTTCCACTGATTCAACAGAGCCCAAAGGAACACACGAGGCACACAAATTAGCACATGGGCACTGTTTCAATACATATTGTGGCATCTCTAACTCCACCAACTAAAAAATAAACAAAAAGAACTTGTACCAGAGCAATGTTACCTGCTTGTGACCTCAAGCACACAGTTTTTGGAATGCAACTCCATTTGTTGCAGCATGCTGAGGGCTGGAAGTCACAGTGCACTCATTGTAAGACATGGCTTTAACCAAAATAGAAAGCCATGAATGGGGCTTGACAGCAGGGGAATCCCCTTCCTTTCTACTGCTATTTATAACTGAAGGCAAGTAAGGTCATTTCCAATTTAAAAGGCAGTTCTTGAAGCAACTTTTTCTGCAGGGAAGGGGAAAAAGTGAAAGGTACAAGTATTCCAAACACAGCATTCTTAGGCTTCATCTGCCAGCAAGACACACTGACCATTCCTACCACACAAATTAGTAACAGTCAACATTTAGTGTTCTGTGGAGAACATTTATTTTCATGCCAAATGCAGTGAACTTGGAAGCACCTGGCACTGAAATAAGGAGTAAACAAGGAAAATTAATACCAACTTTCCCACAGCTTTTCAGCTGAAAGAAAGACTAGATTTTGCATTGGTTGGGCTCATTCGACAGCTTGGTTTGGCTGCAAGTGTGCTCCATCAAGCAGACTTCACTCCTCAGAAAGAATTTCTTCCAAAAGGAATTTCCAGTTTCCAGCTCAACCCAAAAAAAAGTGTGCAAACTGATATACAGTTATATATATATAATTTGCTTTCACACAACTAAAGTATCAAAACACAGTTGATTAAAACTTCTGTCCCACTATTAGGCAGAATCTCTCCTAACACTCTCTAACTCTTTTTAATTTAAAAAAATGAATATAATAACTTTCAAACTTTGAATAATAGCTTTCAAACTTTGAAAGTTCATGAGAAGAACACAGGAAATCAACCAAGTCTTCTGTTAATACACTGCCCAAAGTTTTCAGCCCCATCTCTCCATCAAGCAGATAGATATTGTACTAGAGTTTACTTAAGCTACTGATTTCAGGAAAAACTGAAGGGTGGTCAGCAGAGCAGTTAATCCCATCAGGAAGCTTGTTTGTAGATGTTTCTGCACACAAGAGACTGTAAAACAGTTTTTTGCACTGTTGGATGGGACAGGGATTCACCACAACCACAATAATCAGTAGAGATCTCTGCATTCTCTTTGATCACCTGAAGCAGGAAACAATCTTTGGAACCATATTTACCAGAGCACCTAATACAGAAACCTGATGAGAACTCTGTTCTTGAAAGCTGGCATCAAAAGTTTCACTGCTGATGAAAGGCGGTCAGAAACTAACAGCATATCAACATATCTTCACTTGAAATGAAACAAAAGGGCTTCCAGCACAAAATACACATGAAATTATACTAACTGTTGATGAGATTCTCCTTGAAACATAGCTCAGAGGTAGAATCCAGATTAGGGGCCAGAACTGGACACTAGTTGAATTAGCAGCCTCCTGTGCAGAGTTAACATGCCACAAGCCTTTTGAAAACTGTGTTTAAGAAAAACAAGACAAGTTACCAAGATGAGCATCCCCAGACTCTCAGTATTTTCTGCGTGCACCAGCACACACTGTGTCACACGCACAGCCAGGGCAGATTCCTCACTGCTGCATGTCCAAAGCCCAGCCCCTCCCTTGCAGTGATGCAAGAGTCAATAAACATCAGTACAGGAATAAGACCCCTATTTTCACACAGAATAGACACTCTGAGAAGAAAACAGCATTAATGGCAATTGCTCAATGCGGATGATGTGCTTGGTGAGGCTGCAATACAGTTTGTCACTTGGTAACAAACATTTCTTGCAAGATTTGGAATTAGATATTTGCTGCCAAACATATCCCACACTTCTAAACAAGGGTTCTCTTTAGTGTTAGCAGCAGGCAACTGGAAAAGATGTTCCCTATTAAGAGCAGCTGAGGAGGAACCAAAGAAAAGCAAGTGTCTGTCCTGTAGCCTGACAGCCTTCACACAAAGAGCTGCTTCTTACAGAGGGCAAGTGGTAGCTGGACACAGGAAATTATTTTTATGGTGTTCATCCCAAGTGTTGAAACCCAAACCTTGCTAGAGGGACAGATTTTTTTTTTCCCCAAGTCTTAATTTTAATAAAATAGGATTATCTTTTTACAGAACAGAAAGATGGGATTCAAACCCTAGCAATGTGTAGAACAATGAGGGTTTGCTATGCAGGCAGACACCTTCCAATATGCAGCTGGGAACTATTTCAGTAATGCTTCCAAGCAGCAATTTGGGGGGGGAAAAAAGTCCAAGAATCTGGGGTATGGGAAAGAGTGAGGCAGCATAAATTGAAAAACCAAATCCAATAACCAAGATGGAAAAAGCTTAGTTTTGAGTTTTAGGATGAAGAGTTAACAGAATACAACTGAGACTGGATTTATTTTAATTTCAAGAATGCATAATACTTGCAGCACACCAAAATGGGTTTCTCACATTCCAGGTGCAAGCTGCTGAGCAAGATTTTTCCACTTTCTCTATTTAGCCATTAGAAACAAACAAGCAGCTTAAAATCACACCCTTAACAATTAATCTTAGTTTTAATTTTAACCAAACTTACAACTTATCAAATCCTAAACGAGGTACAAGTAGAGAGCAAGCCACAAACTAAAAACCTATTTACAACTATTTATTTCTTCAAGCCCAAGTCATTAATGCTTAGGAAGCTGGAATAAACTTAAGTTACATGTCACTGCAAGTTGGGGTCAGTTACAACAGTGAGTACAAAAAGATAAATATATCCCTGGGGAACTGGAGCATTTTCAATTTTTCCTGAATTGCTGCCAATTTTTTGGCTCTTATTTTTAATAATGCAACAATTGAGATATATTAGTCTCTTTTTCTCTGAATAAATATATACTTTTGCAAATGAGGAAAAGACTTTTCACACTACTAATACTTGTGTGCAACACCCATTCCCTCAGTTTCTCAAGTACCATCAGAACACAGCAATTCAGATTTGTTATTTCTATCATAGTCAGTGAGTATAAGAAACATTATTGGAGAATGGCATGAGAGGGATGCAAGTTTAATAAAGCTTCAAACTCAAGCTGTAGGTCAGAGTATGCCTTCCAAGTCGGTATTTCAATTTAAATTTTCAAATCCCAACTTGACATTTCAGGAACTCAATTTGCTGTGACACACAAAGTTCCCTTCCCCTTGCCCATCAAGGTTTCTGCCTTTACCTTTGACAGAGCAATTACAAACCTGTAAGGTTTCTGAGAAGGGTCAAATGCTGATTGTTTAGCCATGCCTGCATATGCAATGCAAGGAAAGAAGCATTCCCCCAGGCTCTCTGTAAATTGTTTGAGGCTGTAACTGCACACCCAGAGCCCATAGGGCTGCCCAGCCCTGACAGCCAAAAGCCACAGAGCCCACAGAGGGGCTCCATGCTGTGGGAAAGCATCAAATGACAGGAGAACTTGGCTTCCAACTATCAAACCTTTTTTTCTCCAAAAGAAAATGCAGAAACAAAATAATGAATGCCAGTAATTTAGTGATGCTGGGTATGTTACACTGTTCTACCTAAGAGAACACTACAGAAATAGTTCAGATTTCAATTCAATGTGCAGACACTTTGTCATTGAGGCATAAAGCCTGGTCCTGGTCTCTGACTCACAGTAACTATGCTAAAGCACTCAAAATCAACAGCACAGACTCATGGGTCTATTTATGCTTGTAAAGTCAAACAAAGCATCTTGAAGTTAAATGATTTCCACTTTTCAAAATGTATATTTATTCTTTCTGACCATCAGCACTACATAAGTGAATTTATTTTGATGTGAGGGTTGAATTATAGTGAGTAATCAACTGCCAAAGCCACAGGCTGCATTGGTACTCCTTTAGACAGATGTGACACGTCTCATGTGCTCATTTTACACACACATTCCCTCAGAGCTGCTCCTCCTCATCCTCAGATTTCAATAGTGCTTCAGTGACTGTGCCTCCATGAATAACTGAAAATTTGAGCTCAGTAAATTAGAAGATATCAAGTATATGCACAGAAAGCACAATTTCACTATCTCATTAATAACTTACATTGCCTTCAGGTGCAGTAACTGTCACACAGCAAGCTCATTCTTCTGACACTTTATGGAGGCAGCCCAGAGTACTATTTACAAGATTCTTTTGAAGTAATTTGTTAAGTGTAATTCATCTCTGTAGACCTCCTCAAAGGCTTCCTATTGTTTTTTCACTGGAACACCACCACAGCGTCTCTCTTGTAATAACAAACCTGGGGTTTATGTTCTATATTGTATGCAGTTTTCTATTCTGCCTGAAGAAACTTTTTGCCACTGACAGCCTGGATCCATAGGCCTAGGAGTAACCCAGAGCCTCAGGAAGTCAAATATTTCCTTATTTTTCAGGATCCCATGGTCACCATGGAGACCTAAGCTATTACTAGCTCAATTTTGCATTTTTGTATGTCTGTTAAGAGCACCTTAAAAAACAAAGCAGTCACACCGGTATCCCAGCAGGACAAGAATTTGAAACCTCAGCTCAGAAAATGCAACCAGCAGCTGGTTCAATGCGAGAACTTATTCAACATTAACACACAGCTCATAGAGATCTGGGAGTGGGCAAACCTCCTCCTGCCTACACGCTGCTTTATGCAGGACTAAACCCAAGTTCTGTGTATTTGGAATCATTAAAAACAGCAGAGCAGGCATGGGAAAAGCAGAGCCTGTGTGAGAAAACAACTTTTTTTCAATTCCAGGATTTCAAAGCTGAGTTACTGGGAAGTACCTTTTCTCGACTACCTGCTAAGCACTCCCTCAAACACTCAACACTGCTCCTTTGTTCAGCTGCAGGAAATCACTACTGCAAACTTCCCAAACAAGCCAAGAACAGACATTCAGAAACCAGCAGTATAAACAAACAAATTAAGTTGCAGCACCCTGCCGACTTGGCCTTAGACTCTCAGAACAGTTAAACATATTAAGTTATATCTTCCAGCTCAAGGAATCAAACTCTTCTACAATAAAAACTTGCTTTGAGGGCGTTAGTTCCTTATTCATTCTGCTGGGCAGATACAGCACTGTATTATTCATTTGCAGTATAACACCCATGTTAGAGACCCTTAAAAACACCCAGACTTCATTTCCCTTCAGTGAGATACCAGCCACTGTGTACTGAACAGCTCATTTAAAGCTTTGCATGATAGAGAAGTACTACCAGGCAAAGCAGGTAACAAAAGGATGCTAGAACTGCAAAAGGTGTTGTCTAAATATCCTCTCTTTAGTTAACTCAGTCAGGATTTCTGCCTTCCACACATCACCAGAGCTTTTTTGCTGAACACAGGTTCCTTCTTAACAACCCCTTGCACTTCTAGACTGTGGGACTTGCACCAAGATCTGCATCCCACTTGAGTTTCATTTCTGCTGTTCCCAACACATCCACTACGGACCAGAGTCTGCCTAACAATGACCCAGATCTACCTGTGTACATCCTTCACCAAGCATGATAATGTTTTTTCATGCAAACAGCTCAGTTTAACCCCATTTTGCATCAGATGCACTGTGGAGAAAGAGCTGGTTTCGTGGCAGGAACAAGAACTCCAAGAGAGAAGCCCAGACTGGCCTGCCCTACTTGCCCCAACTCCTCCACCCCACGTGCAGCTGTTTCACCACCCAATGGTCACTCACACCACCCAAAACACAGAATTGTCTCCTACCCAGTCAAAGGCAGCACTCCAACAGCCACTGACAAGACAGCCATACTCCCCAGACAAACCTGATTATACAAATACTAGGCTTTCATTAGTTTATTACTTACAAAGAAGCATTTTCTTATTGCTTAGTTGAATATCCCATGAATGCTGACAGAAGAAAGCTTTTCTAATTCTAAGCTACTTGGAGATATCTAAAGTATGAATTGCTTCGATTCAAATGGCAACTCCTAACAAGCACAAGTATTTGAAGCATCTGTAGACTGACCAGGAAGAAACAAAACTTCTACTAAATACTTTCTTCTAGAAAGCCAAAAGGAAGACAAATTTCAAGTCTCCAGCACTCTGATTCACTCATCACTTGTCATGGGAGAGTTAGATATCTCAGAATACATGTAAAGAAAAATGTGCCAAATAAAAGGAAGCTAAATTACAGAGTTCTTACAGAACAACTCAAGTTCAGAAGGAACTAGCAAAACTACTGAAGACATCAGAACAAGTGTTGATACAAAATACAGCTATTCTGTAAGGTCTGTCTCTGTGATGACATGGCTGCTTTCTGCATCTGGTCATAATAACACAGAGTACTCGACAAGCAGTAATATAGTTCTGGTTAAAATAATAAGAGGTAAACACAAAGCAAGAAATTTGACATGAGTCAAATTAAAAGAAAAAAACCCCAAAAAACAAAAAGCAATTAGTCAGTACACACTACTAGAAACCTTCAGTCTTTACAAAGCTGTAACTAGAGTTTGCAGAAAAACATTTTAAAATGCTTTTCCCACTTTTCTTTCTATTCTATCATTTTCTGTCCTCATTCTACATTTCTTCCTTTGCTTCTCAAAGTCTTGTAAACAACTTCTAAAAGCAACTCCCCGCTTTATCTTCTCTTTCTACCCAAAACACAATTATCTGCAATCCCACCTTGTTTTTGCATCTTCCTCGGGGCAAAAATTGTATTTCACTCCTTGGCAGCTACAGAAAGATGAGCTGTACAAGAAAAGATACACTTTTTGGGTGGGTACCAAGACAGCACTGGTGCTTGATAGCAGATGTTTTGCAGGTACTTGGAATTTATCTGCTGTAGCCTCAGGCAGGATGAGAACTACACTACGTTTTCTAAGCAAGCCAGAAGTAAAGAATTGCTGTCCCTCCTTACAAGTGCCAGAAGCAAAGAAAAGCAAAAGCAACAAAACTTCCATTATTTAGGAACGCTTATTTCTAAAGGTTTAACTGGCACAACCTAAGACCACAATTAACAAAGGGATGGTTACAGAAATTTGCATGCTATCACAACACATGTGGACTAGTAACTAAATACTCTATTTTCAAGTATAGTAACATGAGACAAATGAAGGCAAAGAAATGCACAAATGGTTTAGGGGCTTTAGGGCCCTCTACAGCTACAAATCCTCCTAAAATCACCTTTGATCCTAAAGGCTCTGAAGTGTTACTATGTCAGATACACAAATGCCAAGACAGATCTTCTTTTTGCTTCAAAATCCATATGCAACAGCTGACTTCTTATTCCCAGTAAAAGCTACTTGTCACACAAATTATGAGGTAAAATCAACAACCTAATCAGATCTGACAAAAAGCGGGCCAAAAAAAATTGGAATTATGATGATAAGTATATGAAATATGGATTTGCATCTACCATCATTAATGATGAACCTCAATCTAAATACACATTTTGCCTTGAGATATTAGATAATGATAATATGAAGCCATCATGGTTAGCAAGTTATTTAAAAATTAAGCACCCAGCAAGGTGAGGACAAATCTTATACTCAATTTCTTCAAGTCTTGTGATATTCAATATAGTACTTAAAAAAACCCCAACCCCCTGAACTCAATGGCAAACCTTCAAAAGCCTTTTTAAAAGTTTCTTACTTTACAGCAGAAGAGAAAAAGACACATAGCATGAGAGACCATTTGGTCTTCCTACTGCAGCAAAAAATGGCTGAAATAATACATGGAAGACAATATGGCATTCCTTTGTCAGCAAATACTGCTGGAAAACTCACAGAAAACAGCTGAAGATTTGAGGAAAAAAGGATTAGAACAAATTATGCAGTGTGGGAGGTGTGCTACACTTTTGGCTGACCTTACAGATGTTTCTTACATGCCTCATGTTGGGGTATATTCTGAATTGTTCCCCCGGTGAAACACACTGGGAACTTCTCTTTTGTGAGCCACTCCAGGAATGATGTATTGGAGTAAACTCAACAGTAAATTATTTCTTTATTAGAAACAATGTTTTATTAAACTGTGCAAGTGTACACTTATGTGATTTTATCTGTAACCTTTACACTAGAACCCTTTTATTTTTTCATTGCATCATTCACAGACAAACCAACACAGCAACGCTGGAGGCAGGAGTGCACCAAGTGCTCAGGATGTCATGGATTATATAATTTTATAAAAATAAGAGCTTCCAGCAGTAGAATACCTTGTAACAAGATGGGGAGTGACCACAAAATTCCCACTCCCACAGTAAGCTTTGCTAGTTATGTTGTGGCAAAGGGCCTAACAGAGTTGTCACACCTAATGACACACCATGTGTTTTTCCCTACAAAGGCAACTGTTCAAAACTGCCTGTTCTTTTCTGTGCTGAAAAGGGGCTGTCTGCACTATCCTACTTACCAGATATTTTCAAATATATACACACCTAAGGTGTCCCTTCAAGGTGAAGGTGACAGGCTGTTTCAACAGGGAGCAAGAGGGTAACTGCTTTCCAGAAGAAACTCACTTTACAGAGACTGTTCTGAAAACAGATGTTTGCAAATCTGTCCACTGAAAAAACCTCCTATAAAGACCTCTGAAAGCTGTACATAATTTACAAAACTTTAAAATCTTTTTTAAAACCCCAACACTGTTTAAAAATCTTCCAAAGGAAGTACTTCAGGAAAAGAGAAGAATGCAACATCTTCCCATTAGTCTGCAAGAACTGATTGGCGTCAGGGAAGGCAGAAATTTAATAGAATGAATTCCAAGAAGAATCTCTGCATAATTAGTGTATGGGAGTGGAAAATTAGTATCATTATTCAGTAAGCACCAACAAGGCACTTCTTCCACTTGGATCTGTTGTTGGCAGGCATCTTATTTGGCTTGGAAAGTCATTAAAACCAAGTAATGAACTAAACTGAACCTAGAACCAACCCTTAAAATGGCTGTATACAAGTGATAAACCAACATTTAAAAAAAATTTTGAGAGGCACATTCAATTACATAGCTCTCACTAAATGATTCCTAAATGAAAGTAAAAAATGGATTTAGTTAAAAAATAAAACATATTCTATTTGTTTTCTTTTTTATTAATTTCTCATTGTTGTTTGTTCTGTAATGTGCATAACAATAGTTGAGTAGTATGTGTGCAAATTGATGAATAATATATATATACTTTGGTGTGTGTGCTCACAAATCTTTTACTGATAAGGGCGTGAGATCAAAAAAAAAACTTTCTAAACTATTGCCTTAAATAGGCAATAGTTTAGAGGTAGGCTGGCAATATTATCCCAGAGAAGTTAAGGCAATGGCTGATTACACTAAGATCCACATGGAAAACAGTGCTTTGTGTTCAGTAGTACTAAAGGATTTTTACCCCATACACAGATGGCATTTGTAATGCTTCAAAGTGCAATTTATCCCTGAAAAGGAATGATAATAGCACTGAGGCAGGAACACACAGTTCCCACACAGATATTCACCCATTACTGAGCCACTGTCACAGCCTGGCCTCACAGCTGCTGCTGCACTGGTGTGCTTGATTCCTCAGGCACACCCACCCTTCCTCCACCTGTGCTAACAACCCCCAGGTGCACAGCTGCTGCATAAGCAGCTCACCTCCACCACACACGTGTGCCACCATCAAGGTGCTCTTCTGCCTCATCTCTTCATCACCAAAGCCCTGCCATTCCCTTGGGACTGGTACTACAGAGTCAGCCAAAGCTCTGACATGAAAACCCTAAAAATACATTCTCTGCCTAGGACAGAGAGAGAATAGATTTTCACTCCCTCATACACCACCTGTGATCCATTTGAACTGACCCTTTACAGTTCCAGGTCTACTACATGCAAAGCCCTCACTCAAAACTCCTTACATCCCCTCCTCAATGGGTTTGTTCTGTATTAATCCACAGTCTGCTCTGCCCAAGCTCCCAAGGCAAAGTTAACTCCCCTTTCTTCACAGCTTCTGCTCTTCTGGACACACACCTACAACCATCAGCTGCTTTTAAGTCTCATTAGTACCACAGTGCAGCTGAGCAGACAACCCAGCAAACAGCCAGGCTTAGCTGCACCTTACTCACAGCTGCAAACACAGCCACCAATTATTTTTTTTATTAAAATAACCCAAATATTCCTCAGAGTTGGTACATACCACAACATCTTGGGTTCCTGCCTGGGGTCTGTACATCCTCAGCTATTGCAAAGAACATTTCCAAAGAGTACTTTAAACATCACAACAGAGTGATCTCATTTCCCACAGCCTTTGCATTTTTCAGCTGAAGCTGGACACTGATATCTTCCTCCCTGTACCAGTGCCCTCAGTGATACCCTGACCCAGGAGACACCACTGGTTCCTTTTGCTTGGCCCTGCATGCTGGCTGTGCAGCAATGACTCCCACTCAGCCCTTTCCCCAGGGAGCTCAGACACATCTTGTCAACAGATATGTCCTTATGCCACGACAAAAAGTAATCAAAGAAAATCTTGCAATCACCAATGACAAAGAATTACAAGAATTACAGAAATACAAGAATTACAGAAACTGCAAGCTACAGTAAACTGAAATATTCAGGTTAGACCTCCTGATTTCATTTATTCATACATTTATTCATAGACCCATTGCTAAATTTTGATTGTCGTGGTATCTAAACATACTCATTGGGTTTAAGGATGATGCCCATCAGCCCTACACCAGCATCACATTCCTGAGACCATCCCTCCTGCCATCACAGGTCTTCTCTCAAACATGCACCACCACTTCTGTCAGACACTGACAATCTGTCTTTCCTGCTGCTGTTCTGACTGCCAAGTGCCACTGTGCCATTTCCTGCTACACAGTACTTGGCACACATAAACTGAACTAAGGTAAAAGGTACTCACTGTAAATTACTTTAAGCCTAATTAATGTTTCCAGCTGAACAAATTCAAGCCAGCAATTTTTGGAACTGTTTCATGCTTATATTTATGTCAACTATACACAAAGTTTAAATCTCACATTCCAGAAAAATCAGAACTTTCCTGATAGTACAGAACATGACTGAAACCAAACCACAGGATAGGCTGGACTTGAGGTTGCTGAGACAGAGGGTTACTCACCACATTACAGCTAACAACTCTCAAGAAAAGTCAAGAGAGATCATTATATGAAAATAAACAATATGTAATAAGAAAAGGATTACACAACTGAAGACAATGCCATTGTTTAAGAGGTTCTCACACCACTACACCAAATACTTCAGCAAAAACCAAACTCTTCTACATATTAGAGCAACAAACCTACCACAGCTGGCAAATGTAAATTGTAATTCAACTCCAAAAAAAAAATCAGTCCATGTAGTACCATTGATTCTTTATCACCTCAATTGTTATTTACTGTGATTTAGAAGCCTGAGAGTCTGCTGCTTGTTCCTGGGTTATATGTCACTTTTCCACAAAAATAAGAAATCTCAACCTTACAAAAGTTGCCACAGACAAAGACACAAGGTTCATTTACAGTTCACTTCAGACCATACTTTCTTCCTGCTGCCTCAACACAGAAAGATGAGCTACCTACAGAGAATGAAAGGAAGGCAGTTTCAATGCCAGCCTGGCCCATCTTGGCAGGAAATCAACTGGAAGCTGCCAAGCAAAGGGACTACAAGTAAGTCAGCACAGTAATACTGTAAAGATATTTTAAGACAAGACTTACTGTTGTATAGTCACCCTCACCTTGTGAAGTCACTGCATTTTCTAGCTTTATGAAGATGCTTGAGTAAAAAGGTGCTGGAGCTTTGAGAATCGAGGGGGTGGATCTCTGGGGATGAAATTCCAGCTTGCAACTGGAAGTGGAAAATATCAAAATGTTATCACAATTGCTTCAAGTATGCAGGCTAATTCAAACTCAATTCCAAGATAAGCATGTGTGCACATAGCACACCCAGGGAAATGCTTCTCTGACTACTGTGAAATGGGTTTTCAGCAGCATTAGCAGGGACACCAAGCTACAAAATTCATTGTACACAGTTAAAACCTGGTGTTAAGACTAAGCACAGGGCTCCTTACCCCCTTCTCACACTCAAGCATCCCAGACTCACTCCAAAGGTGGAACTCCCCTGCTCTCAGGGACAAAAGGCACAACACTGAACACTGATCAGACCCAGGATTGCACCACATGCTGTGAATCAGCACTTACATGTCTAAGGAGCTCAGGCTACCTTCAAGGCATCCTTTGTGCAAAAGGAATAGACTGTTTAATCACAACAATAAAAATCAAGTATAAAGCAGCTTAAGACACAGCATGATGTCCATAATCATAATCTCATCCACTGAGTTGCAAAACCCTAGATTATTTTGCTTAACATAGCCTCTGGAAGCTGTAAGATAAACTACTCTGAAAAAACCTCTCTGCTTTATCATTTGCATCTCCTTTGCCCCAAATTTTTTGCAGTTCAATTTACTGTGTATTTTAATAACCATATGTAGCCAAAAGCAGAACCCTGGAAGCAACAACCTGCATTCTCCTTCAGGAATACCTGACACTGCAATTTCCACCTCCAATTGTCCCAACTGAAACACTGAAATCCAAGAGTAAACAAATGAAACATAACACTGCTTTATTCAGACAGCCTCCCTCCATGTGCAACAACACCCAACATTTTGCTTGCTGTTCTCAATTTGCATCAGCATTCTATTGTCTGTAGAAACATGCACAAGCAGACTTGCCAAAAATTTTAAAGATTCAAAAGCAGGGAGGAGAAAAGAATTTCTGAAAGCTGGTACAGTGGTCTGTAAAGACATTCACACTTGTTACCTAATTAGGGCCTGGTGCAAAGGCAGCATCTGGAAAACACTGCTTAACAAGGAACTCTTCATATTAAAAAAAATAATATCAAGATGTCTGTGTATTTGGCAGCTTATCAAAATCTCCAAAGGTCAGATAGGACTGGCAGTTGAGAATCAACTCAAATGGTGTTTTCAGTACCATATTGCTAAAATTATGGATTGTAGGGATACTTCAACAAATGGTATTGCTCATATTTCATGAGCATACAATATTGATAACCCAACAGTTATCTGACACTACAGTGCCACAAAAAGGAATGGAGGTGAGATGCTTAAACTCCTGTCTAGATGTGGTGACTAATTAAGCACTGCCATTTTTGCAAACCATCTAGACTGCATTTGCACAGGTTTAATAGATACAGATCATATAAGTAAGCCTATAAAGCAACAATCCAAATATTAATGCATCAGAACATCCTTGCTCTCCATCTGCACATCCTTGATGTGCAGTCAAATCTTTGTAGAAACAATACCAAATAAATGAAAGTTTTCACAGCAAAACTTCCAAGTCTCATGCAGTTCAAGCTCTTTCAAGCCCACTTCTTCCACTCCAAAATAAGACTGGGATTCTGCTGTAGTGGTGCTTTGTACTGATAGTTATATTTATAACTGCAGATGGATTTCCTAATATAAGTAGAATTCAGTCATTGCATTAGCTGGCAAATGATGAAAGAAGTCTAAGTAAAACTGTAAAACAAACCAAGCCCAGAGTAAAATGACTTAATCCTCTGCAGTTCAAATGCAAGTTCATCTTCCTCAATATTGTCTGCTTGTAACCAATCTGTCCATCACACACACCACAAAACCTCTCACCCTCTCAGGCACTACTACAGTGCAATGGCAATGTTTCAAATCAACCTAAATTAGGCTGTACCACATTCCATTACATGATATCATGCAACAGATGTTACTCCAAGAACACACAGGACAATTATTCAGGATAAACTCCTGTAATCTGAATGGTAAAATGAATGGGTATCCCATGAATTGGCTGTAGACTTTATCTTACTTTATACTGAGATTCAGAACTTGAATACCATTCAAGCTTGCCATAGTTAACCCACTTAGATTGGCAACCAGAAACAAGAAGTATTCTTATCTTACATAAGCTCAATAATTTTGTCACTAATAGATAAGCTAGAATTCCACTTAACCCTTTAGTCCTGCAGTGACCAGTGAGTTAAATGAGGCATTAGGAAACTCAAATGAAATGCACTTCCAAGAACCAAGAGACACTCCCCCTCCCTCCTCAGCTGTGTGATAACCTTGAATCTCCCTTGAAAATGTCACATTATGAAAATTAAAGCAGGAATGGTAGTTCAGCCAACTTAACTCTCATCTCAGTTAACTTGTCTAACAGCTGTTGTGTTGGAAGCATGGCTGACCAATATACCATAGAGATATGAAAGTTTTTCATATACTACAATTTGTAAGGTATTTTTGATTGACACTGGCAGCTTGCATTTCTACTTAAAAGACATTGCCATAAACATATAAATAAGTCACGTTTTACACAAGCAAGAGCAAGCTCAGAAATATGGTGCTTCTTTGTTTTTAAATCATAGGGACATTGTTCCATGGCCATTGGGCTCTTCTGAGAATGCAAAACTCCTCAATGCCTCTAAGTAACAGGCTTCCAAACCCAGAACTGCCTTGAAATTTAATATGGCTCAAACTTTGCCCCAAAATACAGGTCTACAAAATATACTTTAAAAATATTTGGAGGGAAGAGGACAATTGTTTAACCTGACAAGAGATTTTTTTCAACCAATGAACATTCCCACAACCTTCCTAACTAGACGTCATAGCAGCATTTTAGCACACAAAAAGTGAAGAAAAGGCTAAAATGAAATGTCTGGTCAGCAGAACAAAAGCGCCATGGGAGGTGAGCATAAAGGCATCAGAGGCCCCAGCTCTCAGTAAGGTGTCCCCACGCAGTGACACTGTGCCAGGCTCCACAGACACCCGAGGGCAAGGCTGCACACAGAGACAGAAACCTGCCAGGAGAGCATGGGAGAAACAGAGGGATCAGGGCACACAGAACTCCAGTACCTGCCAGGAGGGGACGGGAGAAACACAGGGATGGGGCACACGGGAGAACCCCAGTATGTGCTAGGAGGGCACAGGAGAAACACAGGGATGGGGGACACGGGAGAACCTCAGTATGAGCTAGGAGGGCAGGGGAGAAACAGAGGGACCAGGACACACAGAACCCCAGTACCTGCCAGGAGAGCACGGGAGAACCCCAGTACCTGCTAGGAGGGTACCGGGGCACACAGGAGAAGCCCAGGCGGGACGCGGACAGCCCCGCTGCGAGCACACAACGCCGCCTGGCACTCGGGGAGGTTCAGCGCTTCGCCCCGGACACGCAGGCTCACCGGGGCAGGCAGCCCCGAGCGCTGGAGCGCCGCACGGCCCAGGCCGGCCCGGAGCACAGCGGGGCTGCGGAGCAGCGCCCACCCACCCTGGGCTGCCTGCGCGGGGGCGGCCGCGTCCTTCCCTCCCGCCGGGATGGCCCCACGGGACCGCCCCGCTCCCCAAGCGAGCCTTCCACCGCTCCCGCGGGAAGATGCGGACACAGAGATGGATACAGATCCACGCATATGCAAACGCGGCAGGAGCGTCCTTGGGAGGTCGTCACTTCACCACGTATTGCGAAAAGGTTTTTTCTACATCGCGGTCGCCAATAGCGCCCAACAGCGAACAGCTCCGTTCCCCGGGCAAGCGCAGCTCCGAGCCGGCCACGCCACGCTCCCCCAGGCATGATGCGAGTGGCCGGCCGAGCCAGCACCTGCCTCCTATTCCAGCCCTCCACGGCACGGGGAAATCCCGAGAGACCGCTGTCTCCCGCTCATGCCGGCCCGGCTCCTGACGAGCGATAGGTGAGCCGAGGCCGCTCTCCCCTGCCGGGGCTCAGCCCGCACGGCACCGGGCCGGGCTGCTGCTGTCCCCCCTGGAACCGGCAACTTGTTGTGCAGGGAGCGCTGCCCGCGGGCTGCAGCGAGCCTGCCCGGGCGCTGCAGGGAGCGGCGGCTGCAGCCGCTCGGAGCAGCCCGCACCGAGAGCCCCGCGCAGCCGAGCGGCTCCGCGCTGCCGCCGCTCAGCCCCGCGCCGAGTCTTCCCCCTCTCGGCGGCTCCGCACAGACCACACGCTCCGTGCAATGTGCAACGGCGGGGCAGGACGAGGGTCCTCGCGGGCTCCTACCGGGAACGCTGTTACTGTGGCATTGCGGAGCGCCTGAGCCCCGCCGCGCTCTCGCTTCCTTCCTTCCTTCCTTCCTTCCCCCCGCTCCCGCCGGCTCCGCCGCCGCCGCCGCCCGCAGCCGCCGCCGCTGCGGACTCGAGGCGCAGACCCCCGGCGGGGAGGGCAGGAAGCGCGTCATCACTCCGGGCCGCTCCGCCGCCCTCCGCCCGGCCCGGCCCGCTCGGGGGACCCGCGGCTCGCGCCCTGCGCCCGGAGAGCGGCGGGAGCAGAGCCCGCCTCACCTGAGGGGCCGGAGCTCCCCCGGACCTGGGCCTGAGGGAGAGGCGCCTCCGCCGGCCGCAGCCCTCGCCCAGGCGGGGAGGTAGCGTCGTTCTTGCTCTGCCCGCCCGGCACCGCGGCGCCCAGGGCACGGCAGCTCCTCGGGGGAAGGAGGAGGAGGAAAGCCGGAGCAGCCTCTCGGGGAGGAGAGAGACCCCGCAGGGCCGGGCAGGGCAGGACCCAGCAGCAGCGGGGCATGAGGCGCCCCTGAGGCAGGGACGGAGCGGAGCGGGGAGAGGCGCGGGAGCAGCCCCGACCCCCGCCCAGCGCCCCGTGCCGAGCGCGTACGGTCACGGCATCCATTAGGGTGGAAAAGACCCCTGAGGTAATCGAGTTCCAGCTTAGGACCGATCAGCACCTTGTCAAACAGACCATAGCACTGAATGGTGTCGGACGCCTCTTGAACGTCTCTAGAGATGGTGACTGCACCACCTCCCTGGGCAGCCCGTTCCCATCTCTAATCACCGTCTATGTGAAGAAATTCCTCCTAATGTCCAACCGAAACCTCTCCTGGCATAGTTTAAAACTATGTCCTCTTCTCCTCTTACTGGTTATCTGAGAAAATAACCCGACCCCGCTGGCTGCAGCCTCCTTTGAGGGAACTGTGAAGTGATGAAGTCGCACCTGAGCCTCCTGCAGGCTGAACACGCTCAGCTGTTGCTCGCAGCACCTGTGCTCCAGACCTCTCCCCAGCACTGTTACCCTTCTCTGCACCCACTCCAGCTCCTCAATGTCCTCTCTGAATGAGGGGCACAGAACAGGACCCATCTCGAGGTGTGCAGGGCACAGCACAGGGCAGGAATCACAGCCCTTGTCCTGCTGGCCACACCGTTCCTGACACAGGCTGGGGTTCAGCACCAGCAACCGATGAACCGCTGTAGCAGCAAAGGAGACTCAGGGCTTCCCTCACGCAGCTTGTGTCATTTGAACAGTTCTAACACTGTTAGAGTCATGTAAATGCTTTTCATACCAATATATTCCTACAAACATGAGAAAGTAAATACCTACTCCAGCTTAGGTCCCTTACATGAATTAGTGCCATATATACTGGGGCCTCGGTAAAATTGCAACAGTTGAAAATCATGCAGTTAAAATAATTTCTCCTGATTTAGCTGAAGTACAGTCATTAGTAAATATTTTTACTTGTAACTAACTTAAAAGAGCTGCATCAGTATACAGCTGGTTTTGCCTTTCAGAGTAACCTTGCTCCAATAAATTAACCTTAAGACACTAAACTCACAATGCATGGTGACACAGTCCAACACAGCTACACAGCTTGGATCAATGCACTTGGTGGGCACGTTCAAGGCAGTCCAGAGATATAAAATCCAACCAGATTATTTTATACACCCGCCCTACAGAATTAAAACCATCACAATTTCAACAGGTTGTCTTTTCCTGACACCCCTAATAGTTACCCTGAGCTGTGCCAGCTTTATCAGACAAGAGGTGTCTGCTCTCTTAAAATAGAAGCTACACAGGATTTACCTCATAACTTGCCAATACTTGACAACATCATGAGTTTTAGAAATGAATTATTGTTATCATCTGTTACTAAAAAGATACTATCCAACCTGTTATTAAAAGAAGTGATAACTAAAGTATTTTTTTTGTGGTTTAGAAGTACTTTTGCACATGTAAGTTACCTGTGAACAGCCATAATATTTACATAAAGAGCAGTTTGGTATGTTTTGGTTTGTTGGCTTTTTTGTTTGGTTTGGGTGCTTTCCTGGCCTTTTACTACCATGATGATAAGCTTCCAACAATGTGGTTTTCCCTGGGTGGCATACAACTTAAACTTCCCTCTAAAAAAATAAATAATGATGCATTTCATTCTTCTCTTCATGCAGTATTATCCTATTTCCTGGCTGCAATACTGCATCAAGAGAAACTTCTTGTACAACGTGAGTATTCCTGATTGCATTATCTTTTTCTGCCTTCACTTTTAAACCTTTTCCTAACCTGTGTGTTCTCTCACATAGTAACATGCAAGGCCACAATTCCAGTCTCTGTTGCCCTTGTCATTTCTGTGTTCTGTTTCCTCTCAGCTCACAGGAGGGCTGTTTAAATCCCTGTGCTGCACTGACCTCCAAATAACTCCTTTGAAATGTCTGCAAAGAGATTTCAGCAGAATGTCAGTAAAATCCCAAAGAACAAAATTTCACTACAATGTGGAGTGCAATGTCAAGACCAGGCTCCACTGTGTCATTTCTGTGTCTTGTTCCTCCCCATACATCTCTGTGTCTGGACACATTCACTGTCTCCCTTTGTGCCAAACCAGCTTTTTTTTTTTTTTTCCTCCTTATGTTGTATCATATCAAATGCAAGGTGGTCTGAGCACACACCTGCATTCTACAGTAAGAATCCTTGATAAAACTAATGCAATAATAAATGAGGTATTCTGTCAATCTGTCATGTGAGGATTCAGCTTTTGTTATTTCACAATTCTAGGCTTATTTGTATTCAGAGAATACTTTGAAATTAAGGCATTCTATTGGACACCTGACTTCTAAAGTTGTTTTTTTCCTGCCATCCCAGCTATTCTAACACTTCATCTCTCCATCTTCTTATTACCAAACCCCAGAACTGTAGGGTAAGTATGTTTTATCAGAGAAAGAATTACAACAATCTAATGTCCTTCTTCACCGTGGGTAGGGTGTGTGAACATCAGGGTGTCTCCAGTGGTTTTCCTTTCCCACAGCTCAGGAGACAGACATTAAATGATCTCCCAAAAGAGTCATGAAGCACCCTCCCAAACTGCCCCTAAATGCTGTCATACTTGTCATACTTGTTCACAGCCCTCTGTTAATCCTGGTACTGCAACTGCTTTAAGCATTCTGGCCCTCAAAACATCCTGTGGAAGGAAGAGAGCAGCACTGGCATATTTACTGATGTTTGGGTGAACCAGTCTGGGTGCAATAAAGTACATTATAAACAATTTTCTCATCTGTCATGTCACATACATTTTAAATCACTGTCTCAGAACAAGTCCATTAAAATGTAGCCTAAATCATACCCAAGCCTGTAAACTAGATTCTCTGTGTGTGACAAGACAATTTTAATAATTACACTGGATAGCTTAGAAAGATATATTGAAGACATTTATGAAAGTGACCTTTATACAATAAGTCAGATTTCTCCTTGGTAAGTAATACTGAGCAAAGCCCAGCACTGCCAGTATCACTTTGGCATTGCAGGTGGGGATGGTGCTGAGAGATCTCAGAGCCCTCAGTGGCCCTGACCAACCTCACCTGGGGTCTCCATCCACACCCCCTGCCCACGTGCTCCAGGTGCTCAATATCAGAGCAGTCCTGAGCCTGGGGCTGCTTGGCTCTGCTTTATTCTCTAGAAATTTGGGTTCTTTGTTGAGCTTGTCTCTGTCCTGATTGCTGTCTTGTGACTCTTGTTTTTATACTGTAGGGTGGTTTCTGGGTTCTGTTGTTTTGCTTTGCTGGGTATGGTTTTGGTTGGGTTTTTGGTTTTTTTCATTCGTTAAAATCCTTGGACTAGGGAATATTGTAGTTTCTTGGTATAACTAATTCTAGTATTCTACCAGTCCTACCAGGAAGTTTCTGTGGGGACCCAGCCCCAGCCCAGGTTTGTGGTGCTAATTCAGAAGGGTTCTTTTTATTCTGCTCCTTCTACTTGGAATAAACAAGTGGGTTGTAATCGAGACTTTATATTATTGAAATTGTAACTTCATAGTCTGAATTTTTTTCTTTACTCTGTTTGACAACTATTTAGGTGTTCATAGAAAGAGTATTTCTTTGGGGTTTTGTATTCTTCTTTGATCATTATAACTTTATGCTTTTCAAAGTCCATTGCAGCCCTCTCCAGTGTCTTTTTAGCTTTAATAGTGAATCCAATTGGCTCTCTGGCTGATCTCTGATATTCTGATACTGAGCTGATTAATTTCTAATTGGTATTTGTATTTCAGCTTTTAATTTTCTGTTTGAGTCCTTCTTTACCAGCTGAGTTTATTGACAGTGGAGCACATCTGCAGATTATTGCCATCATTCTGGATTCTTTAGCCTGTTCCTCAGTACTCACAGGTATTTTTAACTGCAGTGCTTACTTCTGCTGGTTTGGTGTTTTCTTGATACCATGGTGCCTGGTATTGAGCAGTTCATGGGCTTTAGGAGGATTAAATCATCCTGAGGTTTATTGCTGTTCTGGCTTCACCAGAGCCATACCAATCTCCTCCTTGTGCAGCATCCCAAACCCTCCCTGAGCTGGGGGGCAGCAAACCCCCTGTGCTGCAGGTGGGCAGGGTATAGGGGAAGGAGGAGGGTCCTGGTTTTCTTCCCCATTGCTCTCCCCCACTGGAAGCTGCCAGGAACCCACCAGCAGTGTGAAATAGCTTGTGCCACATCTTGTGTCCAACATTCAGTGAAGGTTTAGTGTGTGTGTGAGAGGGAAGTGAATTTTTGGGTGACAATTTTGCTGATTGCCTGGTGTAAATATTGTCTTCCTTTTTGGCAACATCCACTTTATTCCATACCATTGCACTGTACAAAAACCACAGCATTACTGTGCTACCACAACCATGTTCTTAATTCACATGGGCCTCTTTATTCTTGTAATAATTGGACCTATGTGTAAATTTTTCACTGTTCCTGCTAAAGATCCAGTTCTGTAAGGAAGTAGGTCATTAGTAACAGGCATTCAGTATTGCTGAATCTTACTCTTCAGATTTGCACAGTAACTTTCAGAAATTATTTTATTAGAAAAAAAATTTCTTTGGATGTCAGTCCTTAAAAAAGATATTAAATGACTGAAGGGATCATGTCCCTCTCATCTTATGGTAGAGGATTATAGTATTCTCTGGAATATATAGCAGTTTAGCAGTCTTGTCATGATCTAACAATTTTTCCCAGCTCTACTAATTCTAGTTTTGATGAAAGGACAATGTATTGTCTGTTAAGGCAGGATCAGCTGATCTCAGAAAATTCATTTTTTATCTTTGTGGTTACAAAAATTCAATATGGAAAAGAAATTGTATTTCTCTTTTACGTGGGTTATATCTGCAGAAAATTTATCAGTTTTTTCTAAATGAGAAAATAAATGTACAGGGTTGACCTTATTGGTAAGGAGCACTAAAGACCAAGACTACAGAAAACAAAGAGGGTATTTTGGTACCTAAACTTCAAGGGAACAGCTACAAGAGAATGAAGGATCAGATTTTAATATAGATTGAGTTACCACAGAAAATGTCATTCCTGGCAAAGTTAATGGGACACAGGTTTGGTGGTGTGGGAGGTCAGGACACTGAGAACCAGAGTGGCATCCCTCATAATTGTGTCTGACACAGCACCTGCAGTGGCAGGGTCATAAATTGATCCTGTAGTCAAGGTGTCTATCTGCCCTTGAGCAGCCAGATTTTCTGGTTATTTGTATCATCAGAAAAATTGACTCCCTACCAGCAGTGTTTTCTGTCCCTCAGAAGACAACCCAAGTTGCCTTTTAGTTCTACAGCTCTGTGGCTTCTGATAAAGGCATTAACACTTCTGTTTGCAGCTGAGCTGCGTTCTGCTCTGATGAACACTTCCAGGTTTTCAAGAGTGCTGCCAGAAGGATCAGAAAATGAACATGAAGACTGTTGTTCACAAACCCACATCCATCTAGGTGATAATTCTCAATGTGAACAGTAAGTAATACAGAGTCTTTAATACAGGGATTCCTGAGTAGCAGTATATATGCTTTGCCAGGTTTGTTTTCAAAAACAAATTAGTATTGATTTCTAAAAGTCTGACCCTCTCTTGTTTTCTTGTCCATATCCAGAACATTGTTTGCTGTACAAATTACATGAAAATACTTTATTGCAGTTTTAAAAACAGAATTCAGCCTTCTAAATTGCTTGGCTATTACATGGTGTGATCCAAATTGGATGTGACTTGTATGGAATTACGCTGAACTTTTTGCTTTGTCTGAAATTCATATCATGCAGCAATAATGGGTACTTTTTCAATTGCCTGTATTTTCAGGATGCTGATAAAGCCCTGGAACAATGCCAGGTATTTTAGGAAATGCATTGCTGTTTCCCTGGATCACCAGATGTTACAATACATTAACTCTGTTTCTGGAATGAAGAGTAATTTTTATTGTATTTCGTTAACTAGGGTGATTCAGTGTTAGACAAAAATCTTTACCTTTAAAATGAGGGATGTTGTTAGCACCTTACCTAATACTACATTTTATCTAAATTATTTGTTTGAAGACATGTAACTGTTTCCTTTTCCTTGTATAATCTCTTTCAATGAATGGTAAGAACTGTGCCTCATTTTTATCAAGTTGTTCTATTGTTCAGAATTATTGGTTATTTATGATTTTTAGCAAAAAGTCTTTTAAAACAATGAAACACGGACTTGGAAGTATTTAAATGAATCCAACATGTGCATTGAATCTGTGTGGTACCAGAGGACAGAACTGTAGCTGACACAGAATTATTTCTTGTTGGAGTTTTGCCAAAGAAAAATTGGTGTCATTCTCACTATTCTTTATTGCAAGCCTCCTCTAATGTGTGTGTTTAATAAAACTAACATCTGGCCCATAGGGTACACATACAGCTCCATGTGTACCAGCAGTGGAACTCTTCCAAATCACTTTTTATTTGCAAACTTTTCACTCAAGCAAAGCCATCCTGAAGTATCTGCTTTGGGGCTGTGTGCTACTGCAGTGCTAATTTAGCCCTGCTTGGGTGAGGGTCCATGGTGAGGCAGAGTCCCCAGGCAGATGCAAAGGAGAGCTGCTTTCTTGCAAAACCCTGGCCTTTTAAAGCAGAGAGCCCATTATCAGCTTTAAAGTATAACAAACATGATTCAACCAACCACCATACACCACAACGAGAACACATGGTTAAATAACTTGGTTTTCTACCCCTTATTCAGCTGAGTCTCTTTCCCACAGTCCTTTCCTACTTAGCCACAGCAACAGGCCTGAGCCATGATTTTCCAAGGCCTTCCTTTTGTCAAGTTTTCCTTGTCAGTGACACGTGGGGTTTGAGGAGCTGAAGTATTAGATAAGCTTTGTTCCTTCCTGTGCTTCCCATTCAGTTGCTGCTCTCTTTATGGCCACACTGGGATTTCCATGGCATGGCCCCAGGCTTGTGCAGGCAGCCAGCACTGCTGTGTCTATTGATCTCCTCTGGAGAGCCAAGGAATGAAATCACAGGAAAATGGAGCTGTGTTTTGGGATGGTTACTTCTAAGATAAGGCATGTGGTGGGCCAGAGCACAGGAAGGCATTTGTCATCTGTGCTGTCAGGAAGCTGCTTACATGGATTTGTGCTTCTTCCTGGCTGTTCCTGGTGCTTTCCCTTGTCCTTGTCCCTTGATGTTTATCAGCTGGAGAGGGTGCTGCACTCAGGTGTGAGGTGAGCAGGAGGGTTCATGTGTACTGCACAGGCTTGAGATGATTCTGGCCTTTCCACAGCAAGGGGAAAGCCCTGCCAAGGGCTTCTGCTATAGCACTCACTGGCCTCAGTTTAAACTAGCTTTTCACACACCTGAGATTCTGCTTGGGTGTCTTTCTAGATATTTGTATTCTTGTTGGGGTGTCTTGGGTTTGTTTTTTTTAGTGAACCAAATCCTCAAACCTGCTCAAACAGTAGTAGCAATTGTTTTTCCCTGCTGAAATCAGTATATGTACATAAGCACAGGTTTCATGTGGTAGCAGTATATGTACATAAAAGCATAAGTTTTACGTGGTAGAAATATGCCAGTGCTTTTGTTCAATAGTATTTTACTGTATTGCTGACAAATAGTAAAATCTGAGGGGAAAAAATAAGAGAAGGGGGCAAAAGATAAGGGAACTTCTTCCTTGTAGTTGGTGGCAATGCTTTAAATAGCCTTGAGCTCTGAAAGGGATTGCAGTATGTGGGTAGAATTTTGCTCCATAAACAAAGTGGCTGCATAGAACTAGACAGTAACTTGGAGGATAAAAGGAGTTACCATAAAGAAGGCAGTAGATTTTTGAGAATCTGTCTTCTGCAGTAAAGTCTTAGGTCAGTTTACCCAATGCTATCTAAATGGGTGAAAAATGCAACATTATAAAAACCTGATGAAGCACATCAGCTTTTACAAGGTCTGTGTGGGAAGAGAAGAGCTGCTTCTGCCATTAAGTGGAGACTATAATTATACATAATTGATAATTCTGCATAATGTGTCTTAAAGGGTAAATGTGCAAGTGGAGTTCTTGTCTGGCAGTGCTGAGCAAGCATCCTCTACCTGTGTGCATGTTCTTTGTGCACATCAGGGTGGCCTGTGTTTAACTGATGTCTAGATATTGCAGCATTCTTGTTTGCAGAGGCATTTTCTAGACATTTGTGCAAGTGCTGTTATTTCTGCTTCCTGCTCTAATCAGAGCACATCATTTTGCTTATGCATATGAAACCAGGTTTATAAGAATAACAGTCTCAACCAAGTAATTAATAATTTCTGATTATGATTGGCAAGTTCATATATAATTGTCTTTTTAGCCATGGGAATAGCGAATTAATTTTCTTTCAGTAAAATGAAAAATTTGTACTCTTTGTATGAGGGCACGGACAGCACATAATTAATATAATATTCCATGTAATTTGTATTTCTATAAAAATAGATCAGTGCATCCTTTTGTGTCCTATGAATCCTTATCTTAGACTGTTTTGAAAGTAAGCTGCCTTTTCTGTGACTTCCTTGATAAATCTCTTAAGGTCTTTTGTTGATGTATTAAGTCAATAATGATTGAACAGTCTTTTTAAAATTATTACAGCAGTTATTAATGAGAACTGTACTAATTCAGGCATGCCTGAGCTCTGGGGGAAACATAAGTGCAACTGCCATGACTCTAGATTTTATGCTGCATTGTGTGACACCTTTGGGCTTGCTGGTTTTGGGGGACACTTTAGCTCTCAGGGCTGGCCTGTTTGTGTTCACTTGTCCCATCTCCTGCTGGGTGGTGGCAAGTGAAGGATGGCTGGCACTGCTTCCTCTCCCACACTCTGCTTCAGGCACAGGTCTGGGAAGGCCCAGTGCCAGCCCTGTGCTGCCACCAAGCCCCTTTTTGGGCCATTATTCCCTGGGAGGGGCCGTGTCCATTGCTTTTCTGCTGCTTGTGATGCAGATGAGGTTGGGGTGCCCTGGAGCAGCTCTTGTACCCAGCTGTGCCACTAGAACAGGGCTGGACATTCCCCAGCCTTTTCTTTTTCTTTTTAGAGATCTCATAACAGAAGAGTCTTTAAATCTACTAATTGTAATCAGGGCTTGTGTATTTGGCAGTTTTCCCTTACTCCCTGACCAGCTTCACTGTTTCTGCCAAGCCACCCCTTCCTTCCCACAGCTGAATGCTTTGCAAGGCTGGGCCTGAGACAGCTTGTCCTAGCTCTGGAAAATGGATCCATGGATTTCTTCCTACAGATATAATGAATTCTATAAAATTATTTTCTCTTTTTTGGATTGTATTTATGACCTCAAGAGCAAAATTCACTGTTTAAGGGCAGACCTGCATTCCTTCCAGAATGGGTTAGTCTTCATTGTGCTGCATGCTCCTCCTCCTTATCCTGCAGGAAGGGGGAATGAGAGATCTGGAGCTTTTGTGTGGATAAATCCCTGATGCTTTACTTGCTGGAATGTGTTGCATATGAACATGCACTATTACACATTTTGTGGTCAATTGCTAAGGAAAAAATGTATCCCAAAGCAAGGGAGCAGTACAAGTTCTCTTATATCACTCTAGCCTTGTGCTCATGAATTGTGTTGAGGGATTTCTTAAGTGTAGTACATCTTTTTTAATTATGAAGCATGAACTGAGACTGCACTGGGGTGGATATCCTGATGGGAACTTGATGTCATTTTCAGGTTTTACCTGCCATTCTGCACCCTGCATTGTGCATAGCTGGTTTAGAGTTGTTTTTTTGGTTTTTTTTCCAACTACCCTGGCAAAAATTTGATCATTCAAATAAAGCACAAAACAAGTTCTTTGCCTTTTGAATGCAGTAGGCCTGTGAGCATGCGTGTGCATGTACATGCCTACATCATTTACTAAAGAGAAACAATTAATAGTGACGTTGGCAAGTTGGGCAGAGGTGTTTTTCTTTTAGCAGATTTCAGTAAGAGTTGAACTCAAGGTGGGACTGACACATACTGCTCACGATTTTGTTTCAACTTTGCAGGCAAGGTTATTGATAAATAATTTCTACTGAGGTGGAAGTGCATGCATAGGTAGAACTCACAAAAAGAGTTGATTTGTGGATTTTTCTGTAGTTTTGAATGAGGCTAATCTCAGTGCTTGGCAGGGCCAGATTCAGGCACAGGAGGCAGCAATGGGGATGGCAGAATGGGCTCTGGCAAAGCCCTGGAAACCAGCCTGGCAGCTGCTGCTGCCAGCAAAGGGGATGAGAATGTATGAAACAGGAGCTACTTCGGGAAAAATGGGTCATGTGAGCCTTGGCTGGATCCTGTTCACTGTTCTGTGGCAGAAAAGGCCAGCTCTGTGTGTGATGTGAGCACTTCCTCCTCAGGGCAGCACAGGGTGGTTTGCTCATGCTCATAAGAAGCCTTGGGCCAGCTCTGGTGCTTGTCTTCCAAACTGAAAGCATTTAATTATTCATTAGCCACTTCACAAATCAAACAGGTACTGCTTAAAAACAACTGTCAGGGAAAGCTATTGATGAGTAGTGGCAGACACCCATGGATATTTACAGACAGACAAAAACCTAGATCCACACGAAATGAAATATGAAAGATGAGCAGAACAAGTGAGGAGAAACTCATCTGTTCCTGCAGAGCAGCAAGCTGTGGGCTCTTCCATGGTGTGCAGACAGAACTGGCAAGACGGAGAAATGCAGGAGGGTGCTCCAGATGAGAGAGTTGTGGAGAATGCTCTTGGGCTTTTGTGGGCCTTTGTGAGGGGATCTTCACAAGCAGCCTGTTCTGAACTGGTGGGGGAAATGAGGGCTAGAGAGTAAGTCTATGGTATAGAGAATTGGTCTGTGAATAATCAGCCATTAATAAGTGTTACTTTTACTTTTCCACAATTCTATCCAGACAAAATTGTAATAATGTCTCCAATTGTTGCTGAGTCCAATGAGTAACTTTCTCCAGTGGCACACTTCCAACCATTCTTGTGTTCTGAGCTTTCTGAGATGCAATACTCTTCCCTTGCCCAAAGTGTAATCTCTTTTGTGGCCACTAAGCTGGATTCCCATGTAAGAGTCTAGACTGTAGATTCTCCCAAATATTTATTTTATTATATCCCAAAGTATTTATTTTATCTAAATAAAAGCAATAGAGGCTTACTTACACCATGTTAGGTGCAGCCACCTCTGTGAGAAGACAAATATTGATGGATTTAGCAGGAATGCTGCCACACCAGGGGCAAAGATGATTTTTTTTCCTCACTATTGCTCTCTGAGGAATAATAGTGAAGTGCCACAATGTACAGCAGTCAGTATGTGGGGAGAACTCATCCATGCAGTTAAATGTCAATTGGTCTACATGTTACAATACTCAAAAACCCCCTACTTTGTTAAATTTATTTTTCACAGAGCTTCAGTAACTATTGGCACCTTTAGATCCCTTTAGTATTTGTCAGGATTTCTTTGCACTGCCTCTTCCTACCACTCTGACAAAGCTCTGTGTGTCAGATTGTTTTTCTAGGCCCTGATTCAGCAGCCAGCATCAGGATTGAATGTCTCAGCAGTAGCAGCACATTCAGAGTTGTGACTGTGGCAACAGTGAAAAAGAAAAACTGGTTAGGTCTGTGATGGTCTCCATTTTCTGGGAGGAAAAACAGTCCAAGGGGAAAGGATCACTTTTCTGAAGGAGCCCCTCTCCTAAAAAGACCAGTGGAATCCTGCTGCAGTTTTGAAATAGCTCAATACCAGTCTGTGTCCTATGTGTGAAAAAGCAATTTTTAACTGATTGGTCCTGCACCTCTTGAAGCTGGTGGCACAAACCCTGCTGGGATCTGTGGGGCAGGGTTAGGCATTGCCACAGCTTGCTGAGTTAAGGCCACAAGATGAGCAGGACCTGAACCCTGGCCTGCCAGACATCAGCTCTCTCTCTGTGCAAGCATTTGGGGAATCTTAAACATGGCTGGCATGGTGCTGAGGCAACAGCTACATCCAGGATGAGTTGTCCTGTTTTATCAGGGGTTTTTTGGAGAACTGGGGGCTGTAACCTTCATGACACAGTGAGCTGGGCTGCTTCCTTCCAGTGCTCCTGGGGTTGCCAGGATAACCCTATAGTTAGGCAGTTGCAGTACTAGACACTACTGCTAAGTGTAAGCATCCTGCCTTAGGAATGATTTTGGCATTCATTCAATATAACAGTGCCAATTAGAGATAGCACACAAATTAGAAACACAGCTTGCACAGAAATGTTCTGTATCCCTTAAGTGTTTAATTAAATTGTATCCTAATACAGGCTTACTCGAGCAGTTCTGGTTGAATTTTATGTCGTATTACTTTATGTTCACAGAATTGGAATGGTTTAAATATTTCTTAACCACCTAGGGAGGAAGAAGTATCTGTCCTGCAGCAAAAGAACAGGCTCTGTAGCTGTGCCAGCCTTTGCCCTCAGAAGCTGGCATGCAAGCTTTGCAGATACCTCAAGCTTTCCTTGGCAAACAGGGCTGGAACTTGTTGTGTATCATGCAAGTTTGGGGGTAGGAAAGAAGTAGAAAGGAGAAAAACCCCATTTTTCCTAAGTCTCTTGTTTGACAAGAGACTTAAGTAATGAGTTAGGAAAAATGTGAGAGATTTTTTTGCTTCTTGCCTGCCTAAACAGAACTTTTTTTCTCATTGTTGACTGCAGCCCAGGAGTAACAGATGAGAAAAGAGTTCATATCTACACTTCATGTACAGGGTTAGCAACCTGGAATCCATTTTGTAAATGCAATGATACTCTTATCTTGCTAAGTTAATGCAGTTTTGTGCACTTCTGTTTCTCAGAGCCAGGGAGGAGGAGGGGGAGGCTGTGCAGTGCTGCAGCCACAGTCTGTGCCACAGTGGTGACCAGAGATGTGTGTGCCCCAAGCACACAGCAGAAGGGACAGCTGCTCCTCTGCCTAGGAGAGAGTAACAGGGGTGTGCCTCACACCCTGGGAGCTGGACATGTTTGGGCTGCATCTCTTGAAAATGCTTGCAGGGGTTGTATCTCCCTCCTGTGAGGCACATACTGACCTCATGTAGGATTGGCCAGGGAAACTCCCCAGAAAGCAGAGGTTGGTACCTGCCTTACCACTTTGAGAGGAACTGCAGAAGCAGCTGATGGGGCTTTCCTTGAGAACTCAGTCTCTTCAAGTAATAGAACCTGTTAGCTGTAAGTGGGAGCAGCCTTTTTGTGTTAAGATTTACAATATAGAATCATCTTACACTTGATGTTCACCCTGGTTTTCCTCGCTTTTTATGCTTTGCACTTTGGTAAGGCAGATTTCCATTTGCTCAGCTGAAAAGTCTCCAAAGCTGGGCTTGCAATCTGTTGTGAGCTAAAAAGAGCAACCAAGGTCTTGCATTACCAAGTGCTTTTGTGCTGGGCCTCTGCAGGGTACAGATGATTACAGGTGCTGAGGTAATGCCACCCTCAGACAGGGGGCATATGCACAGCCCTTAAGTGAGTGTTTCAAGGGGTGTCAGAAAATTAACAGTGACATGCGCCAAGGGGTCAACCCAGGATGCAGCCTGCTGGTGGCTGGGCTCACTGTTGCTGTCCTGTTTGTGAGAGAGGTTGTGTGTCCTCAATGCAGCCAACTCCAATGCTGATTGCTTCATCCTGCATACCCAGGGTCTACCCGGCCTCCACTGGGACTCACTTTTCACTTATTTGAGAAAGCCATAAGTCAGGTTTCCAGCTAAACCCAGATGGGGGAAAAAATGCTTCTCCCAGTGAAAAAGGGGAAACGAGGGTGAAACGGAAATGCCGTAGTGACTAAGTGCTTGAACAAAATGAGGGTACTTCTGTGTACATGGAGGACTAATGTTAGTGGGGAAATTGAATTTCAGGATGGCAAGGTTGTATTGCACCAGAATTAAAGGAAATTGATGTGGTGAACATAAATTGTTTAATCATGATCAATAAAATGATTTTTAATTTCACCCCAAAGTTTGATTTCAGCTCAGGTCTATGATGTTCCATGGTAGTAACTGGCTTTCTAACTTGAATTTAAGGAAAAGACTAACCCTGTAATACATGTCGTTTTAGGGGTAAAGAAAAGGCTTTGGCAGGGCTGGAATCTGCAGTTACCAGAGCCATCCATGCAGACATACAGCTGATCCCTTAAGTCTCAGCTAGCAAGGAGGGCAAGGCCAAGGGGCTGAAGATTTGGTGGCTTTCTGCACACCCTGATCAATGGTTGCAATTGACAGTATCTTGTGAGAGATGTTTTGGTGTCTTTTCACTAAATCCTGATGTTCACATTGCAATACCCAGATGGAGGAGCTTGGGTGAGGTGTGTCCTGACTCAGAGTTGGGGAGGGGGTTGGAGGGAGCTGGCTGTTTGACCAGATGTAGGGGGGAAATGATGTGTGCCTGAAATCACTGCATGTTTTGCTGTATATTTTAGTGAGAAATGAACAGCCAAGGAAGGTGTGGAATTGCCTGTGTACACAGACTTAAGGAATGCAGAACTGTAAAAGCACCTGAGCTGTAAGTGCAATTCAGCTGCTATTTAAAATCTCATTTCAAGAGACCCTGCTGAGTGTTTACTCCCATCACTGAGTGTGTAAGTACATTTTCAACTCTGTCACTGCACACTGAGCTCTGCTGTGCTTTCCCTTCCTGAGAACAACTGTAAGCACTTTTCATTGAGCTGCTTTGCTTAGGCCTTATTGAAGGACACAGCAGAAATCCCAATCAGCTTAGAGCCCACCAGGAGTGCAAACCTCCCCCTGTGCCAGCCAGCTTGTCCCACTGCAAGGGAGAGCTCCAGTGTTTCAGCACAGGTACAGCCCAGCCCACCACAAGCTGTTTCCCAGTTGCATGGGACTGGGGGTGTGCAGGGAAAACAGCTAGGAACTGGTTACAGCTGGAAACAGCAAATCTGTGAGACAAGGAGTGGGGGAAGAAAAGGGAGAGCATAACATCAGATTTTCTATGCATTCTTGACTGTGTAAGGAGTCAGTTACAACTTTAGAGTTTTGCAAGGAAATTTGTGCTGCTTCAGAAAACTTGGCCACAGGGCAAGAGGGTCTACCAATCTCACAGCTCAAAATCCCTTTTTGGCTCTTGGACAGCTTTTGCAGATGTTTCTTGTGTGCTAAGACACTGCTTCTGCTAAGCAATTCAGTGAGGGAATAGTATCCTGCTGCCCAATATTGACACACAGCCCTTCCAAGGAAGGGAGCTATGCTAATCACCTGTTCTGGGGTTTTTCATGTGGAATGTTTGAGGGAAAATAATCCCAAACAAAATCCATGAGGTAAGCTGCATTTTGTTTGTACTCAGCATTTAAAATCATGTTAACAGTGAACAGCTCTAAGTTTTTGTGTAATATTAGAAAACAAAGTATTTTGTGCTGCTAGAGCCATGTTCAACACCTCAAGAAAAGGTGTGTATACCGAGGAGTGTTTGCCCAAGAGGAAGGAGCCATTATTTCAGGGAGCATGGCCAGTTCTGTGCTTCTGCAACAGCAGGTTTACTTCCCCTGTGATAACTCAGAAATGGGTTTTTCACATCGTCAAGTAGTAGAAAGCTGGGATTTTTATCTGCTTTCTACAGCTGACTTGTCAAAAGATGTTACAATTGAGCTCACACACATCAGTGTTTTTGAGAAAGTTGTGCTCTGTTATTGATAAAGTCAGGGATTGACTTAGTCAGTGAGTTGAAAAATCATGTAGTGTATATCTTTATTTCCCTCACTTTTAATTGAGGTATTCTAGACAGAGAGATCTTTCCATCTCACCTTTTGGCAGATTTTTGATGGATAGATTGCTTTATGTTTTCTTATTCTATTTATTGGTTTGTAGAATTTCCAGTTCCTTGATTTGCTTTGTGAATATTGTTAAAATCAGGAGGTTCAGTAAAACACCTAGAGACAAACAGATGTAGTCATGGGCCTGAATCATTTTGGGGATTCCAAATAAACTCATTACATGTTTACTGTTTCACTGACAAAACTTATGTAAAACATTTGCTATGATTTCAAATTTTCTTTTGAATTTGTTACATGCCCTGATAGCCTGCAGAAAATTAAAGCATCTGGAAAAAAAAATCCCTTTCACTCTGAATTTGCAAAAATGGAAACCAACAGCTGTTTCAGAGCCAAAAATAAATAAAAACCATGTAGCAGGTGGTACCATGCATGTACATCGAATTGCAATCTAACAATCTGCAAGCCAGCTACCAAATATTGAGGGGTGAGATCACAATTTCGGCAGAGAAAGGGAGCAAAGACAATGGGAAAGCAAGAGAAATAGTTTTGGCTCAGGAAATTGGTATCTTTATAGGGGAGAGAAATGAGCATAACTAAGAGCAGCGAGTTGTGATATCCTTTTGTTTTTGAAATGTTGGGCTCTTGACTCATCACTGTCTAGAGAAACTGGCTATGGATGCCAGACATAGTGGGGAAGTGATGGCATGTCTGGTTCATGGCTCAGTACAAGTAACCCCGATGGGTTTGTCAGGTGAGGTGCAGCTCATGGCCCTGAGGGTCACACACAGCAGTTGTGGGGCTGCTCCTGGGCCTCCTCTCACACAATGTGTGTGTGTCTGCTCACACCTGTGCTGTGGAGGAGCAGATTGTGAACAGCCCTTCTAATTTCCTCACAAAGGAGCTGTCTTAAAGCACTGAGTTTTGTGGTGTGGATCTCAAGAGCTCCAGCAATGTTCAGGATGGATAGAAGGATTAGTGTGGGTAACTCTGCAGTCCCAATTGCCAGGCTGGGTCAGAGGCAGTGTGGTGTGCATTTGGCAGGTGATTCTCTTCTCACTTGTGCAGTGAAAGGCTGAAGTCAGCAGGATTACACAGAGGTGAAGCCAGCATGACTGAGAGGAGGAAGCATGAGCCCATTCCCAGCTGCTTTCTCTCCAGAGATCTGATGGTGATTTATTTTAATGCTGTTTTTCACTGGTGCCCCCCATGAGGCATAATTTGTTTGCATTTTCTGTAATCAGACCAATCTTCCCTCTTATTGTCAGCCATTCACTGATAGCAATCCTCAGTTAGTTCTTTTTTTTAATGCTATTTTATTGTACAGATAAGCCATAAAGGATCTCTCTGCCTGGAGGACATGTGCTACTAACTGAAACTGATTTAGGAAATGCTTTCCCAGAATTTCACTGGACAGCACAATGAAAGCATTTTGAACAAATATTTAAAATTAAAGCATTCAGTATAATAGCACAAGCCCAAGAGTGCTTTTTTCCCTTGCCTGGCACGCCTTTCAGAGGGTGGAATGTACTCCTGCATGGTACCAATAAGATCACACCTCTGGAACCATCCTTGAAGGGCTTCTATCAAGGTAAGTGTCATAGCAGCTCACTGCTGCCAGGGCAATACTTCACAAATGAGAAGTCTACAAACCTGTGGCTTACTTTGCAAGTTTCCTTCAGAAATTTAATCAAGCCCTGGGTCACTAAGGTTCCTCACAACTTCTAAGGGGCTTTGACTTAGATGTAAGCACAAGAGATCTGAATTATATTCTTAGAGGACAGCAAATTGTTGACAGGCGAAGTTAGGCTGCTGTGGATGACTTTTAGTCTGCCTGAAAGAGCTGATCTTTGAAGGGACAATGTGGGCGAAATATTTGAGGGGCTGAATGAATCCCAATCTTTATTGCTTTAGGGAAGTTGCTGAGCAGTACATTGCCAAGTATAATATTTTAATTGGTTAAGATCAGTTGTTCTTCCCAATTTCCACTGATCACAGTAAATAGCAATTAAGAGCAATCAGCACAGAGTGAGGGTGCTGCTGCCATGGAGCTTAACATTAGGAATAATCAAAGCCAGAGTACTGTGTTTATTAGTGCCTGGGCCATTGGCTGGCTGCAGTTTGCTGAGGAGTTGTGCTTGATGAAAAGCAGCAGGGACAAGCTGATGGCTCTGTGACCCTGGCCCTACAGTCTGAGAGTGCCCATGGGGCAGAGCCTGCTGTGGCACAGGGTAGAAGGGCAATGTCCGTCTGGAGGCCAGAGATGGGATTTCCTCTGTGGAGCAGCAGCTTTCAGGTGTGTTTTGCCCCAGGGCCACATGAGAGGGGCTGGTCCCTGCCCTCAGCTGATCATCTGCATGATGAATTAATGTCAGGGACAGAAAAAGACTGCTAAAGTTTCTAGTTTATTAATGTGGGAGGGAAATAGAGAACCTGCTGGTTCCACACTCAGCTCTGAGGATGGTGCTGCCCATCATGAAGGAAGAGCTGTGTTTCCCACAAGCACAGCCTGGAAAAGGTGTCCTCCCCTCATACCCCTCCTTTCTTCTCGATGACCTGCCTATGCAGCCTCTTGTAAGACTGCTGCTAGAAGGGGCATTTTCCAGAGCTTTCATTGTTTTGAGACAAACTAATGGTGAAAGATACTTGTAAGTGCCAGGAAACAGGAAGGCATGCTTGGGTAGCAAAAAACCCCCCAAGAGTCTTAAGAGCTGAATTATTGGGTTCTGTTTGGGGTGTGTGCAGCCTCCAGTGAAACAAGCACCACAAGTAACTTGCAGCCTGCTTGAAGCATTTGGCGTGGAGGAGGTTCCCATGACACAAGTGCCATGTGTTCCACATTGCCTGCTCCAGCAGGAGCCTGCTGGCCCTGGGGGATGAGAGAGGGAGGCTGGGGCTGGATTCAAACTTCAGGCAATGAAAGGATGAGGAAGCCAAACAATAAAGGGTTTAATTTTGTCCTCCCCACTTAAGCAAAGCTGCTCACCATGAGACAATTTTTACCAAGTGCCAGAGAATCTGTTATAGCCACATGAGCCTATTTCTGCTTTTCCAATGGGAATGTGTGTGACAGCAATAACTGCAAATTATTTTTCTTTGTACAGTAATATCTGGCCATATGTTTAAACTCTGTGTTTAGTAGCAGTAGTTAAACAGTTTTTCTCATGCCTAGTGCTTCCTGAGTTGGAAGTAATTTTGTCAAGGAAAATCCTTGCATTTTTGCCACTCTCTTTGCTAGCTGCTGTGAGCCAGTGTTGTTCTCCAAGCACTTTTAACCTAATTTGCTACACATCTCTGGTTGTAAGCCATTAATAGCAGATGTTTAACGTGGGAATTCTGGGGTGTGATCCACACCCCAAAGTGCCCCAAAGCTGCTGCTTTATCCCAGGATATAATTATAGTATCCTGTGACTTTTCTTCTAATTTTCCTTTAAATGAAATTTCAGACAATCCATTTCCTCATGGTAACAAAACTGTAACTGTCTGTTTTCACTGTTTCTGCTCCCAAAGACCAAAACCAGCACCTCCACAAAATCCTGAGTGTTTTCCCAAAGCTGCCTGAAGTCTGTAGAGCTGATTCCTGGAATCAGATTCCTCTTACCAGTGTCAGGTTAATTAATGGATTTTTCCCCCCCATCACTGATGGTCCAAGGACTTGTTCTCCAAATATTTTTTGGGCATTAGGAGCTCTGAGAAAAGGGAGGTATTCACAAATCATCTGTGTGAAGCTTTGCAGGGTCAGGGCCATAGCAGGCCCTGTTTTGGAAATGGAAAGTACAAGTGGAATGCTATCTCATTTCTGAAAATACTTCTAGGAGAAGCAAAAATACAACCTAGGGGACAGAAAGCCCCAATCTAGAAACTCTAGAAAAAGAACTGTCCTTTTGTACACAGAAATGCCAAGGACAGCCTAAGGGTGAAGAGTCTAGCTTTGAGCTCTGCTTTGAAGGTTGAACTCCAGTGTACTGAAAGCACCATCTGTTTCATAATGAGATGCTGCTGGTTAGTGAGACTACCCTGAAACGTATTCCACTTAAAGGTATGGCTGTCATCACTGCATGTCCTACCCAGCAAGATATTGTGGCCAATTCCAGCAGTGTGCTGTGCCACCTTCAGGAGAAGAAATGTTCAACTAAATTTGACTCTTCAGTGGAAAAAAATTACTCTTCAGTTATTGGTGAGTTTTCTTTTTTCATATTTAATTTGCAATGACCAGGTCAGGCTGCCTGGAGTAGCAGGCGGATTTCCCCAGCCTAGATCTTGATCTGCCTCCCACTGGGACTGGGCTGGGGCCAAGGGAGGAACAGCAGAGTCCCCACACTCAGCCCAGCACAGGATGACTGCATGGCCTGCAGGCAGCTGCACTTGCTGGGCAGAGCTTGGAAACTCCTCCTGCAGTGCCATCTCACTCTTTGTAGCTCGTGGCATGGAAAATGATGGGAAGTGATGATTGCCAACACACCTGCTTTTGAAGTGTGAAACACTCCCAGTCAAGACCCAGCATGTTTTGATGAGGTGAATTATCCTTTTGGAAATGTCCTTGGCCTGCTGCCTTGTTCCTTCTCATGAGCCCTGTGTGTCCCAGCAGGTTGCTGCTCCAGCACAGGCACGTGTTCTGGTGCCTTTATCTTCATCCATACCAAACATGCAGGACACACTCAGCAGCCAGGAAGTCCTGAGCATGCATTTCAGGAGCATTACAGGGAGATCCTTCCTCTGTTTTTAGGGTTGCTTTGGGTCTGTGCTCTTTGGAGACTTTGTGGGTGTCACTGGACAGGGAGGAAGGTGATGAAGTTCTTGTTTAATAAAACCTGCCAGTAAGGGTTTTGCAGTGCATAGATAAACCTTGCCAAACTTTTGGGAATCCCAATCACCTTTTACAAGTTTCTGCATGACTACAGGAGTATTACATTGCACACTTGTTGAGGAAATTCTCAATATTATTTGTGCAAATCATGGGGCATAACTTGACAATTGTGGTGCCTAACTGGACAACTTTGGCCTTTTATCTTGAAGGAAGATGGCAATCACAGAAATCCTAGGAGTTATTCTTCCAAAGAAAAACTACTGATGTTGTAATATCTGGTTAAGGTGCTAGTAGGAGATAATTATCCATTTGCTGACTCATATAGTCTTCCTTTGAGGTATAAAATGATGTCTAAAATGATAAGCTATGGATCTATGTGTTGATTTTTTTCTGTAATTTGACTTCTTGAAATGGATGTAAAAAATACATTCTTAGTATGGACAAGCATAGATTTAGTTTCCTAATACACAGTCCTGGCACTGTTTCCTTCTTTTTCTCTTTAACCTTGATACAAGTGATCCTTATTGATTTTAAGATTTGTGGAGACTTTTTTATTTTGTTTCTTTTTACAAAGGCTCATTTTTATTTGAAAGCAAAAATTATTTGTAACTTTTATCTTTCATACTTAAATTTGCTTTGAGCACAAAGATGGAGAGAAGAGTTTTTTCTTGTATGTGTGATTCACCTTGCAGGTGTCAAAGTAACTTTTCATGGAATGAATTAATTTAGGCCACATGAGAATGACCATCAAATTAGACTACATTAGGCATGAGACCAAACTGCAGAAAATATTCCTCTATTGAGGCTACCAGAATAGAGATGGTTGCATGAAGTGTTTATTTATGCTTTTGTGCCTAAGCAGGGAATCTGAAATGAATGTGGCTGAGGAGCAGCTGAGGACACTCTGTTTGCCTGGCTTGAGGAATAGGAGGCTGAGGGGTGACCTAATTGCTCTCTACAGCTCCCTGATGAGGAAAGTGCTGAGAGGGAGGTGCTGAACTCTTCTCCTGGGATCCAGGGACTGGATGTGTGGCAGGGATTCAAAGCTGGATGTTAGGAAGCATTTCTTTACCAAGAGGGTGGTCAGACACTGGATCAGGCAGGTGATCAATGCCCTAAGCCTGTCAATGAGTTAAGAGGCATTGGGACAAGGCCCTTAATAACACACTTTTAACTTTTGAGAAGCCCTGGATTGGTCTGGCAGTTGGACTTAGATGATTGTTGTAGGTCCCTTTCAACTGAAATAGTCTGGTCTAGAAATTGTAAAGTTGTACTGCCTGATTTAATTTCTGTTTTTACTCTGAGGAAAATACTAATGATAATGATCACATTTCATTATTGGGGATTTATCCTGCTATAAGCACAGCACAGTAACTCTGCAAAGCCATGGCAGCAGTGGAGATCATTGCTGCTCTAACACAGTACATCTCTGTGACATGACCTAATCAGTTTGGTGGAGATTTTTCCTGACAATCCTAAAAGGCACTTACTTGGCCTAGTGGGAGAGGCCTGCCCTGGAATTGAGCTGTTTGACACTGGAATTAGTTTATCTTCAACAACAGCTGAGTGACTTGAACAAGACAATCTGGGGGCAGCTCTGCTTTCACCAGATTGCAGAATTCTTGAAAGAAACATAGTCTGTAACACAGAGCTGTTACTGTGGGAAATGTCATGGGAATTTTTAGATTTTCATCGTGTTTAGCCCTATAAGATTGAAATGAAACATCCACTAACAATGCAGTTTATACAGCAGCCCCTTGGATATGTTCTTTCCATCTTGCTGCAAGGTTTGATCGTGCCCAAACTGTGCACCACTGCCACTGCTTCAAGAATCTGAATTAAAAGCACTTGCAGAGTATTCTGTGGGATGTAAATCTTTTAGAGGAAATGCAATTTCCATTCTTTGTGTCTGCATCTGTGTGACTTGGCTGTGACCTTATGGCTGGCCTCTCAGTGAGCATGTGTCCAGCAACAAAGTTTTCTTCCTGACTGGACACCCTTTAGTTCTGCTGGTGAAATTGATTCCCTGGAGGAGGATCAGACACTTGGGTGCTTCACAATGGTGGCCATGCACAGGGGTACCAGCAGCCTCCTTGGGAGTACCTGAGCCCTTTTTCCCTTTGAAGGTTAAGATTAATCACTGAGAGGCACTGCGCTGAAAGGCAGCGGTTTGCCAGGCCTTGGCTGAGTCACATGTGCCTTCAAAGGTGGAGCTGTGTAACACAACTCAGAAATCCCTGCTCTTTTTTCCCAGAAGCAAGCAGTCTTTCTGCCTACTGTATTTTTTTTTAAATCAAATAATCCCACATTCTTTTGTCTTCTTTAGGATCCTTTCCACCAGCATTACTAAACTGCCCAGGCTGTCTAATAAACCCTCTGGTCCTGGGAAATCTGCTCCACTTTGCTGTTGAATCTTTATGCTGGTTATCTATGTGTAGAAACTTGCCTTTTTGGGAAACTGGCTGAGTGGAATTAGGAGCAGCATACCTTTCTTGCATTTTTGCATGGCAATTCTCAGCTTCTCATAACAGGACTATGTAATATGCTAGGAAGAATGAATTTTTCAGTTCATACTTCTAGATTTTTACAGTTCACACTGCTGTGACACAAGGCACTTGAGATACTTGGCATGAAGGGCCCTGCAGCTCCTGAGCTCTTGCTGCCAGCACTGTTCATTCATTTGTTCATTTAAAGGAGCATGGACATTTCTTGTAAAGCAATGCAAGAACTTGTATTTGCTCATGAGATAAAATGTAAGCTACTCTGTGATGCAAAAGAAGAAAGGTCAAGTTGTCAGATGAGTTTTGCTGAACCTCTGTTACTACTTTGCGTTACTGTGAGAGTAATGCAGAATGATTTGGCCATTGATTTAGGCCAGAAATGGTGAGCAGTCTGCTAATAGATATATTTGGCATTAGTCAAAGTGACATGAAGGAATTAATGCACTATACAATGTGCTGTATTTGCTCATGACACCAATCTCTAACAAAAAACTGTATCTAAGTGCCTCTCGGTTGATTGAAGTCTTCTTTCAAGAAGCTACAGCTGAGTTACTGCTGCATTCTTTAGGAAAATAAAGCTGAACTGGGTTCCCTATTCTCACAAAATCTTGTGGAAATTTGGAATATTTTAGGTAATATAATGCACAGCCATTGCTGCTGCTTTAAGAATGGTGAGATGTTATGTGCTATCTCATCCAGGACTGGGATTTGCATAGCAGCACACACACAGCAGAGCCAGAGCTTTTTTGGTTTTTATCGTTCCAGTAATTTTCCCCCTCCCCTGGTGCACGTCCTCCAAGGGCTGTCAGCTCCTGCAGCTCTCCTACCTCTCTATCCCCTGTAAAGCACGGAGAGGGTTCTAATGTTCTCCTTGCAGTTGCAGGCCCTTGGAGCAGCCAGCCTGAGCCCTGTTTTGTGCTCTGATGTTTGATCCCCGGCAGGGAGGGACGCGGAGGTGGGCGAGGCACGGCCGGACCTTTCTGAGCCGCTGTGCCCAGGGAATTCCGAACGGCAGGGGAGGAGATAAACCATAGCAGAACACACGAAGGAAAACTCCCGAGCTCCTCCTGGGCTGGTAGGAAATTCCGTTTTTTACAGCCCCTGCCCAGATCCCAGGCTTTCACCTGTTGTAATAAAGACTTTCCACGAATTATATCCGCTTTAAAAGTGGATTCTTGTAGGCACATTTTTTACAACAACAGGAAGTCCTGTTGGCAGCATATTTTAATTATGCTCTGAAGCTAATCAAGGAAAGAATCTGTTCTGAACACAGGAAGTTATATATACACATTTGAGTGCCTATTTCCATGGGGCAGGTCCAAGTGCTTCAGTGTTGCTGAACTCCCAGCACATGAGCAATCTGTTAGATGTCTATAAAGGGCAGGCTTGCATAGGAAGGGGAGGATCCACCACCCCGTGTAAGGCACCTGCTTCCTCTCGGCAGTCACTGGAGGGAGACAGGCAACTGTGATCATGAGACTGATCACCTCTGGAGAAGCCCTAACTTTTCCCTGATGGTAAAGAGACGCAGGAGAAATCACGTAGCTATAAGTTATTTCATAGCAATTTTATTTTATCACTGCCCGATGCCAGCTGTGAACTTAGTGCACCTGAGGCTGGTTGCCAATTATTGCTGCATATGAACAACCTCTGTGATCTGTTACTGAAGGCAATATGTTTTCCACTAAAAAGTACGATTTCCTTAATTTTTCTCCATGTTTAATTTTCTTTTGGTATTAAAGGCAGAGGTGCATAGCACATAGAACAAGCCCACTTACTCTTTGGAAACTACATGGTGTGTGATGCATGATACAAGGTATGGTATTGCCTGGTCTGAATGGATAACAGCTGTAAGGTGCACACACTGCTTCCTAAAGGAGAGCATCCCAGCATCTCCAGGAATTTCCCTTACTGCTCTGCTGTAAAGTCTCATGGGCTGGAGAAAGCACTAACCCTCTCCACAAGCCTCTAAATTGGATTGGAGATTATCTGAAGCACACCCACATCAAGTAAACTACACGAGCTCCTACAACTGAAACATCACTGGGATGTTTGGAGTGTCCTGAACCTTTGTAAAAAGCACGGCAGAAAAAATTTTCTCAGATTTTAATCACCAGGAGATTGTTATGGTAATGAAGCCTAACTGGTATAAAAAAAAAAAACAAACAAACAAACCAAAAACAAACAAAAAAACCAGGAGAGAAGCAGGGCTTACACCCAGAACACGTGTGTACCCTGCTAAATCTTTCAGCAGGTTCAAAATGTTCCCTGCCCCTGTTGCCCACGGGATTTATTTTTCTCTGAGCACATCTCATCTATTTCAAGAACTCAGTAAACATGCATTTCAGCGAAGAGGGAGGAAGAATATTATTTGTTTACTATCCCTGTGTTATAGGCTTCAGATGAGTATTTAGCCAACAGGTTTGGCAGGCCTTCCTGTTGTTGCGTTAAAGATTCCTGCTTGCAGAACAATTAGAGTTTGCAGAGTTCGTTCAGGCTTTGCTGCGTTGGTGAGGAAGTTCATGGATCCCACCTGGCTTTGAGCAGGCTCTGTAAAGCATCACTCGGGGCTGGATTTTGGACGTGCTGCTTTTCCATGTGACTTGCCAAAGCATTTCGTGCCTTGTTTTTCCCCTCGCTGCACCTGCATTCCCGTTTCTGTCGCTGCTCAGTATCGGCGATAAGAACGCTGTGTCAGGGCTCCGCTGACTCGTGCTCTTTGTGAGTAACGAGGGGGTGGACACGCATTCAGATGTAGAAAGGCAGCAAAGTTCTTTACAAATGAGCTCGAAAACCGCAATCCTCACTTCCTACCGCTCTAACGCTGGAAAGCTGCCAGGATCTCCAGAAGAAAAGAATCCCCAAGACAATGTTGCTTTTGTCCTGAGCTTGTTAGTTATCTCGGGACGCCTCTGCAAGTAGATATTAATCAAAAAGAACCGGGAGCGGGGAAGGACAAGGGGCTGGGGCCGGGCAGCCCCGTCCCCCCGCGCTCGCAGGCGAGTGCCAAGGGCTGGGAACATCCGCTGCCCTGCGGGGGCGGCAGGACGCGCTCCAAGAGCGCTTTCCCGTGAGGGGCCCCTCCGGCACGTCCCTCCCGGTGCCCCGGTGCCCGGCAGAGTGCCCGGCAGGGCCGCTCTCCCTGCTCACCCCCGCACGAGGGTGGGAGGCGCGGGTGCTGCCCCGCCCCTGCCCGCGCTGGGAGGCGCCCGGCGCCGCTACTAAAGGAGGATCGGGGCGGGCTGCGCGTCCTGCTCGGAGTGCGGCAAACAACACGGCTTGGGCTTGGCCAGGTACGTCCTCTGCTGAGGGGAAAGCACCGCAGGGACTGTGCGAGAGGGACGTTTTCCTCTGGTCGTGACTCGATGCTGTTTTCTCTCTTTAGTAGTTTAGCTCTGTTCTTGCACCGATTGACTTTGCTAAAGGTAGTGTGCTGGGCAGGGGCTGTTTTGAACATGCCTTGAATGGCACCCTTTGTGCCTTGCTTGGCTGTAGCATCTCCAAAAAGGATGTTCATGTACCTTTTCTTCTCTGTGTTCTGCAGGCGGATTTCTCCTTCAAACTTTTCCCCTTCGAGGACCTACTGCCCAGCTACAGTGATGTGGTTGTTGGAAAAGATCAGAGCATCTCATGAAAATGGGAACCTCTCCAGCTCGTCCTTCCTGGGACTGCCACAAAGCCAAAATCTGCCAGAAAAAGCCCAGCTGAGGGCTGCTGCTTTTCCAAATGTGATCACTCCTGACAGAATCCCTGAATTCTGCATTCCCCCCAGGCTGACCAGCTCTGGCCCCATTAAGGGCAGTGGCTTCCACCAGGATCACAGTTCAGTGGATGGAGCTCTTACTTCTGATTACAGCCCCAGCTCTTGCCCACATCTCATTCAGGTGGAAAGTGTAGAAGAGGAGATCTCTGCCCTGGAGGAAGAAAGCACCAATGCCGACCCACAGTCCCAAGCAGCGCTCTCCCTGCCCCACTTTCCCAGAGCCCCCACTTCCTATGGCTTCTGCACTTTGCTGGAGAGTCCCCACACCAGGAGGAAGGAGTCCATCTTCCATGGTGATCCCCGTGGGGCTCTGCCTGGCCTGAAGCTGTCTCGATCCAGAGCTAACACCTTCAGTGGCAAAGGAAGCATGTCTAACCCCATTGCCATCAGCTTTGCTTCGGTGAGACTGCCACCCAAGCACCTCTCTCTGCACAGGCAAGCTGCCTGTGACAGTGACACTGCCTCTTCCAGTGATTCCTCTCCTTTCAGTTCTCCACTTCTCACCAGGTCACCTCCCAGACCCTGCTCCCTGATCAAAGCACAAAGTCAGGAGGGGTTGCTCTGCAGAGCACTGAAAGACAAGAGCAAACACAGTATGCCCAGGAACAATTCCCTCTCTACAGAGGAGAGCAGCTCCACGGATAACAGCCCCAGTGCCATCAGGAGGGCCTCCGAGGGGCTGCTCGGCATCCGGAGCTTTAGCACCTCCTGCTCTCCCTTGTTTCCAGTGGACCTGAGCTGCAGTCGGGAGAGGCTGGTGGGGGAGAGTGCAGTGGTCATGGACAAGGGGGGCGTGTTGAGGCTGTCAGCTGAGTACTGCTCAGAGAACGAGAGGCTGCGCATCCGCCTCATCAGTGCAGAGGGCTTGTACGATGATTCTGTAGAGCCCAAAAGCATCAACTGCTGCATCTCCTTCTCCCTGGTGCCAGGGAAAACACAGAAGCAGAGAAGCACAGTTATAAAGAGAAGCAGGAATCCCATCTTCAATGAGGACTTCTTTTTTGATGGTATTGCAGAAGAAGAGCTGTACAGCCTCTCTGTGAGGATGAAAGCAACAAATAAAGGGTGCAGTATGAAAAGGGATTATACCTTAGGAGAACGGGAGTTGTCCTTAATGAGTATGTTGGCAGTGTAGTGCTTCAAATATTCAAACAAACGGTCTTCTGAAAGTTTTCTACTGAATAAAGTTTTAGGTTGACTTTTATGTTGTTGGCTTTTTTTTTTAGGAATAGTTAAAAGCACTGCCTTGCTTGGTGTCATGCTCTTGTGCCTTGTTTTGCTGCTTAACACTTCAAACAGATATTGACAGGAGGGGGGAGAAAGGCTGGTTTGCCTTTAGGATAAAGGATTAGGCTGTTGCCAAGTCAAGGCTGCTGTTTATGGCTTTCAGGCCATAAATTTCAGGTGGAAGTGTTTTTCCCTCTCCCTGGTCCCTGAGTGGGTAACAGTCTGTGCACACAGTACACCCTGAGCTCTATTGCAGCTCCTTGGTACAACATCAGCTAAATGGACCATTCTGACAGCACTCATATTTGCACAAACGAATGTTTTAATGAGCCTTGTGTTTGGAGGGAGAATGAGGTGGATTTTACACCTTTTACAACATGTGGATTTGGTTTCCCAAAGCTGGTGCAAGTTTGTGTTGAGGATAACAAGATCAGCTCCTGAGCAGCAGCTAAACGCCACTTGAGGCAGGGCTCTCTTTACACAGTCCTACAGTATCAACACCAACAGCCTGGTGAGGTTGCAGCACGGTCAGCATCCTCTTTTACCTTCCCTTTCCATGGCCGCTGTCACAGCCCACAGAATCAAGTTGCCAGGTAATTTCATTTTGATCAGGAATGTTCCTGAGAGCTGCAGCCCTCAGCAATTCAGCTATTGAATCCTTTCTGGAGCTGAAGCAGATAAGATATCAGTGCAGCAAGGACAAAGGACAGTTTGGGATCTCGGCATTGAATTCCTGCTTCAGCTAATGACTTCATGCATACCTTGCTCAAGTCATTGTCATACAATTAGTGTAATCAATCTGTCCTGTCACCACGTGGTGAGTGGCTGAAGAACTTGCTTCAGTGCCAGGGGAAACAGAAAACACAAAGGTGCAGAACTCCAGCATGCTTGAGACCATCTTCCCTTCTTTTTGTTTTTTTTTTTAATGAGGTTTACCTGGGGCTGGGTAAATGGATAAATTAGTAGGAGAAGGTAAAAATGTCTTGAAAGTCCAGGAGTGTTGCTGCCTCCCTTGAACAAGTTGCAAGCTTCATTACATGAAGGTAGATAAACCTTAATGGAGGATCAACCCATGCAGGCAAGGGGCAGAGAAAACAAAGGTTTACTTTTGTGTTCCCTTTGAGGCTGTAGAAACAGGGCCTTGCTAGTGCCCAAATACACACCTTAAAGGCAATTTCACAAAGATTTTAGCAGGATCTCCCTCTGGCCTATTCCGGCAAGAGTCTAGTTGTCTGCAAATCATGGGACTGCTCACAGGAAGACTGTGGGATTCCTTGGTTAGTGAATAGTTTTATTCAGTTTCAGACAGAAATACTCCAGGAAGGACAGCAGAAAATTCCTTCTGATAGCAGAAGAAGCCCAAAGGATGTTAGCTGTGACCACAAGTGCTCAGAAATGCCTTCTGCTAATCCTTGATCCAACTCACGTGAGATGCTTCTAAAAACAGAATCCTTGTACAAAGGACAACTCACACAGGTGAATGGCTGGGTGTATTCCCAGAAGCCAACAGAAATAAAATGGAATAATAATCCCTTTGTGCTAAGGGAAGGAATTAAATGTACTGACACACTGCTCAGATGGAGGTGATGCACTGTCACTTTTGTCCTTGAATCTGGGCAAATTGACCATAAGGGAAAACTTAAAGGAATTGGGGAAAAGTGAAATTTTAAAAATGTGACTTCAAGGAAGAATCAAAAATGTTGCAAAAAAAAAAAAAAAAAAAAAAAAAAAAAAAAAAAAAGCCAAATTAATTCGTTATTGCATGGGGTCTCCTGAAGGATGGCAGAGGCTCCCTCTCAGGCTTGTCACTCATCCACCACCACATTTTTAGTTCCTGAGGTTTAGGGTCTCTTCACAGGTATATTCACATGGAGACTGTCTGAGATTATACAGAGCAGTTTCAGGCCTCAGAGGAGCATATACAGTCACTCTGTGCTGGGTGTCTCTCTGCCCTGTGCCCTGTGCCATGCCAGTGCTGTCCTGCAGGAACACAGTGATGGTGGGTTTGAGGTGGGGCAGGGCCCTTGGGGATTGTATCACCTGATTGCTGCTGGAAGCACAGTCAGCTCCAGCAGGTTGCCCAGGACCATGTCCTGTATTGGGCTTAAAGTGTCTCCAAGGATGGAGAGTCCCAGATCTGCTGGGGAAACACTCCAGTGTTTTACCACCCTACCAGCAGAAAAGGGTTTTATTCCTGTGTAAGTGAAATTTCCTGTATTTCAATTTGTCCTCATGGCCTCTTGTCCTGTCACTGGATACTGCTGAGTAAAGCCTGGCTCCATGCTCTCCACTCCCTCCCAGCAGATATTCACACACATCAATGAGATCTCCCCTGAGCCTTCTCTTGTGCAGCCCAGTGGGCATACTGCAGTTCCTGCCATAAAAGAAATGTGCTTCTGAAGTCTTATCTTTCTTTAGGCAGAGAAGGAGTTAAGTCCTTAAAAAAGTTGTTCCTTCCTGTCACAGGAAGATAGGTTTCCAGCTGGGCTCATCTGTTCAAGTATTTAAACAGGTGAAGGCCACCTCTTTGGTTGGTTGAAAGGAAACCCAGCTGTTTTTTAAGACACTTTAAAAAATGATATATTTCTGAGAAAGTCTCCTCATGGAAGTTTGATGATAGGCCTGCAAGTTAGAGGGGGACAAGACAAATCAGTAGAAGAAAGACTTGCAGACCCAATTCAAAGGCAGAGTTTAAGCCTGGGAAGGATAGAGGGACTTTGCCTACATTTCTCCAGTAAATAATTTAGATTCAGGTTTTTCTTGATAATTTTCTTCCTTAATATAAGAACTTTGAATTAAGTATCTATTCAGGTACATTAGAGTAGACTAGACATGACTGTAACACTAGATGGAAAACAGTTTTGGTGGGCTCCCCCCATTTTAGTGTGTCTCTTTATATTTTAGAATATTTGATTAATTTTGAGTTTTGGGGTGTTGCTTATCAGGTGTTATTAACGATGCAAAGCCAAAATCTAATTTGACCACTTCAATTAGCCTGTCTAGGAGCACAGGACTTGTTTTGCTGTGCTCTTAGAGGCCAGCTAAGCTGTGAGTGGTGGAAGTGGTGAACACTGACAACGCTGCCTGTGCTGCAGCTGCTTTCCGTGAGCGTCAGCCTTATTGGGGCAATTACGTAAAACACCTGCATGAGCAAACAAAAGGCAACTGGATACTTCAGCCTGGAAAAACTCATGATGCCTCAATGCTTCTGTTAGAGTCAGCAGCAAGAAGAAAGTCAACTTCCTGGCATTAGCAAACAGCTGTTCAGAGTTAAGAAATATTATCGGAACTTCTGAAACAACGGGAAAATATGGGAGCATAAATGACTCTTTCAAGCAAAAATCCTGTTTTGGGTAGTCTGATCAGTTGTGTTCAGTGGTGCTCGCTGGTTGGAAGATCACATCTCAATTTAAATTAAAAAAAAACAAACCCAGACAATTGTTTGAGGAAAGGAAGGTCATTGTGCCAAGATCCTGGACTCACGTTCTACTAAGCAAATATTATTTGTTTCAGCTGCACTGGAAGTCACACTTTTGCTGGCCTTTTCAAAGGCAGTTATTTCAAGCATGCCTCTTCAGTTCTGGAGAAATGTTACTGCAAAGCAAGGCTTATGTTTTTCTTTCCAGAAATCCACTCAGGTTATCTCAAATACAATTTGAATTGAAATATACTGGCATATGGTACAGTAAAATGCAATTCCTGTAACTGAGCTCCTTTTCAGGTAAAATTCAGAAATAACACCAAGGGAAGTAAATACATGTGACCTAAAAAGCCTAACAGGACAGATCTGTAGACCAGGGATTAGGCAACATAGTGTTTGCAGTATCAAATTCTGCTTATTGCATCACTTTTTCTAAGCTGCTCCCATTTCTCAGACTGCCTTTGGTGAGGCACTGTGAACACAGCACCTGTGCTGCTTCCAAGTGCTTCATCTGAGAGGGCTTTTTGGGGAGGGTGGAACCTCTGCTCCTGGGGCTTGGCTTTTCAGTCAGCAACAGTGACTGTGGTGAAAGACTGAGCTTATGATGGGGCCTAATGGGCAAAAAGTCTTCTATTTTTTTAGTCTAGGTAGGAATTGCTGTGGGTAAACTCTTAGTTTCCTTAGAGAACTGATGAAAGAACAATTAGATAAATATATAAATCTGTGAAAAGCCTATCTGTGAGTTGCCAGGCTGGGGAAGTTGTCCTGGAGAAATCTGTGTCAGTGGGATTGCTCAGTGTGAGGACTTCTCTTGCAGGAGCTCTAGGAAGGTCATGGCACAAGCTGTGTGCTCACCTGGCCTGTCCCAGCTGTTGGCTGCTGCTTGTTGTCCTGTGTCTAGGCTGGAGCTCCAGCTTGCATGGGTGCCTGAACTGTGGGCCATGACATTTGGCCAGGGTAGGAAAGGGATCAATATCTGTTGATAACTTTTTGCAGCAGGATTAAAACCAACAGTAGCCTTACACTCACAGAATGAATAGCATAGATAGAGGCTATTTGTTTTTGAGTTCTGTGTGCCCTCAACAAAAAATGTGTGTAAGATTTACCTGCATATTTAAATGAATGGCATTTCAGTGCAGACTTAATGCTGGTGACTGTCACTGAGATGTACTCTCATATTATTAATAGTGCCTTAGAAGCAAAGGCAGATGCTGAACAATCTGTCCTTGTGGCAGAGGTAAAATGAAGTTTAATGTAGTGGAGGGTCTGCAAACAAACCTATTTGCATTGAGGTGATTGATGTAAAACATAGGAGTGATGCCCCAAAGCCCATCTCAGCCTGGCTGTGCACAGTGCTGCCTGCAGAGTGGGGAAAGGCTCTACATTCTTTGACTGTTTGTGCCTCCATTAGGATTGATACAAGTCATCTTTTGTGCTGCTGCATCTTTGCATTTAGGGTATCCTTTGGAGAGGAAAAGAGCTTCCAGTAGTTCTTTGTTCCTGTCAGGAACAGAAATAGCTACAGCCCAGGTTCCTGGTTATAGGTGGCAACTGAGGAGAGATACTGGGAACTGAGCACAGTCAATTGGGTGAGAGGAAGGGTCCAACAAACAGGAGTGAATAGAATTCCCAGCCCTTTTTGCTTAGATAACCACCACAGGTGACCAGACATGTCTGGTCTTCGGGTTTTGTTATTCCTATTTCTGCTACTTTTCTCCTTCTGGCTATAAATATTCCAATGCTTCAAAATTAGCTATCCTGTGTGGTACAGTGAGAACCTGACCTTGTCAAGCATTGCATGTTCTGGACAGGAAAGAACTGAACAAGATTTTCCACTTTGCCTCTGTTCTGTTAAATCAAAATTATTTTTCTACTTACCTTTCTCAGCCTCTTCAGTGCAGGAAACATCTGAAGGAGTACAAGGTGAAAGATAATCTGACAAACCTTAGAGTTGCTTTTTTTTAGTGGGAGGACCAGACAGGTTTGGATCTTCATTTCATTGCTGTGATGGAGAAGCACTTAGAGGGAAGCAAGTCACAGCCTGCCTGTTTAAACTGTTGCTGTGAATTAGAGGAGCTCACACAAGTTGTTCCTGATGCCTTCATCCCTGTGTGCTGTGGCTCTCCCGTGGCTGTGTCACCATGTTCCTCAGCTGCCTGTAAGGGAGAGCTCTTCCTTCCCTTAGGAGGTGATAAAGACATTGAGAAATGTCACTCAGGAAAGAAGCTTATACTGGAGGTGCTCATTTGCTCATGTGCAGAAGTGAAGGATAAAGTAGCTTAGAATGTATGAATATTCAGGATCATTTCTATAAGCTCCTTATGAAAGTGCACAGTTCTAGAAGGTGAAACCTTTAACTCAAACATTTGTTCTGGTTTGGTTGGGGTTTTTTTTTTTTTTTTTTTTTTTTTTTGTCAAATCTTCCTGTGCTAACCACTGCCTGTTTCCCATGAGCACTAAACCTGAATTTACCATACCAGTAAATATAAAAGGAGGAACAGATATTGTCTTGAAACCCCAGAGCCAACTTCAGCTTGCCTCTGAGGTTTCTGTGATTTCACTGGATTATTTTATTTATGCAATTTTGGTCCTAGAAGATACCCTAGCTGTAAGCATGTGTTGTTTGATTGTTTCTGACAGCCCAGTGCCCACAGCAGAGAATTGTTTTCTGTTGAAATCCCAGCTCTCACATTTTGCAGAAGGCACTGGGCACAGCTGGTTTTGCAGTGCTGCCTGCCAGAGCCTCAGCTGAGCTGGGCCCAGCTCTGCTCCTGCCGGCACTGGAGCAGCATGACAGAGCTTTGGTGTCACACAGGCTCAGCATGACCTGCCCCGCCCGCAGGGACTGCTGACCTGGGGCTCACAATAAACATGGAGGTGAGGGGAGGAGAGGAAGGATCACCCAGCAGAGCTTGTTAAAGGCAAAATAGCTCATGCTGAGTGTTGGCAAAAGCAGTGTCACAAATGGTGAAAAAGTGACTGTGGTGGTAAATGCTGACTTTCACACCCCTAATTAGCTGCTGTCAAAGCTGATTCAAGGCAGTAATTCAGCTGTGCAGTGTTGAACTGCCTGGTCTGTGGGGGAAGAAGGAGAGGCAAACCTCCACAGATGATTTCTAAAGGATGGGACAAGTTGTGTAGAGCCCTAAGTGTTGTTTGTCTGCCACGTGTGCTCCGCCAGTGATGGAGGATGGCAGGGTTGGGAGTGAAGGCATTGTCAAGTGGGATTCTGTAAAGGAAAACATCCACCCTTATCCTCAGATGGGTGATTAACCCTGTGCCCTGGCAGAGGTTGCAGTGCACCAGAGAAATAATTTTGCATTTTTAAGATAAAACTTTTGATTTCTAGAAAGTTTGGAAAAGTTACAAAGCCTATCCCACAGCTTTGTTGCTTATTAACCCAGCTGGTTTTGTTAGCAGAATATTTTGCTGGGCTATTTCCTCTGGTATAATCCAGAGGAATCTGAAACAAGACCATTAGTATGAAAACACTGGTGAAACTGAAAACTATTCTTAACCCACTGGGAACATGGAACATTTTCCAAGGCTCCATAAATCCTAAGCACAAGTGTGCTTCCTAAGACTTGTCTTAACTAGATCTATTGGAAAGGATCGGACACATCTAGTAAATGCAGACAAAGAGATATGGGAACCAGCTGGAATGTTTCTGTATTGTTCTAAAAAGATGTGACTTTTTTTCACCATCTGTTTTGAAGATATCTTGCTAGGAATGAAGGAGTTAATGTTGCTTCAGGAACTGGACTGGGTGGAAGTTATGGGACAACAGACATGTCCAGCTGACAACCCTTGGAAGTTACTACATGGGCACAGGAGATGAGCAGAACACTTGAGAATTGCACAAATATGAACAAAAACAAAGGGAGATTAAATCCATGGGACTTTTTAAAAGGTCAAAATGCAGCATGACCTCAGGGAAGTTACTGGAAAAAAACTGATAAAGCCAAAAGCCAAAATGCAGGGCAGGTGTGCCAGTATGGAACTAATCTGCTCCATTTATTTATATTTCCACTCAGTGCTTGTGTTGTAAAGAAATATTTGAGAACTGAGTACTGCTCACATTTCACTTTTGCTTGATAAGAATTTTTTTCCCTAAAGAAAAATAGTCCTTGTTGTGGCTTTGGCCCATGACTTTTTGTCAGCTCCAGAATCCTGGCATAGCTGATGCTGGCAGGGAGCCAGAGATCCCTGAGTCCAGCCCCTGCTGCCAGTGAGGTCAGCACAGCAGTGTGCCCAGGACCACCTTCACTTGGACTTTGAATATCTGCAAAGGATGGAGATATCCTACATCCTCCCTGTCCTAGTGCTTCCCCACCCCCAGAGTAAAAAAGTGGCATTTTTCTGCTCTTCCTTCTCCTGTGTCATCTTTTGTGTAAATGGAATTTCCCATGTGTCATCTGCACCCATTTCCTTTTGTTCATTCTGCTTGCACTGAGAAGAATTTGGCTCTGTCTTTGCTTCCTCAAATCACACTACCATTGTTCCTTTTACTCAGTTTCACTTTCCAAACACAGGAGATGACTTCTCTGTGCATTGCTTATATGTTTTGCTAATACCAGTAGTGTAATAATATAAGATGTCTCACCCATCTTGGCTTTATTTTAAAGCACTACAAATATCTGTGGTCTGACCCTGCTTACATTACATGCAAAGAGAATCTCAGAATGTCATAAGTACCAAGTTAAAAACTTTTAATACCTATATGAGATGCTTTTATATAAGTTTTGTAACACATTAGTTTTGTAACACTTGTATTTTATACTGTCAATGCAAGTGTTACAAAACTAAGCAAGACTTAAAACCTGAAAAGCATATTGACACAAATAAATTGGCAAGGCTGAAGTCTTGTTTCACTACATATTACCAGTGCACAACACTGGGATTCAGTCATGATCCATTTCTCTGCTCATTGCACTTAAATTAACAAGATTTTTGACTGCACAGGCTGCAGGACCAAAGTGTGTCAAGTGAAAGAGTGAAAAGATTTGCAGTATGTAATTCCAAATGCATCAACCAGACTGACAGAAGTTTTAAAGTGAAGATGGGAGCTGTTTAAAATTTTTCTGAAGAGTCACCCTGAGCCCTCATTGCAAAATAATATGCTAGATAAACATGTATTATCATACATGAGACACAGCAATGTCTGAAGAGAAGTTTTTGCCAGAATACATCAGAAGAGCAAATTCTTTTTACCATAGTCTTGAATATACCAGGCTTATAGCTACCACCTATGCAACATCAAAAAACAAGGAAAAAAGGAGGCAGGACTGAGTTAGTGGTAGCAGCAGCAGCAGTAAGGACTGTATTTCTGTGTATGATGGGAGGGGAACTTTACCTCTTTCTGCTTTCCATTGCTTTCCATTTCCATTCTGCTTTCCATTCCCTCTGACACTGTGCAGCTTTCTCCATCTGCCTCACTGTGCCCTCCTGTTTATCCTTGTTTTGTTGTGTGAGGATGATGTGAGCAGGTGGACACCTCAGATGTGTCCATCTGGAGAAAACCAGAGTAGTCTCAAACTGACATCTGTGCACCTAGACATCAGAGGGTAAATCCAGCTAAAGAACCTGAAAATTATGCTATTTTCACCTATTATGTTGTACAGATTATGAGGAATAAGAAAAAGTGAAAGTAGCACTTATGTGCCATAGGTCTCATAGGTATAATAACAGCAAAACCAGAAACCTGGGTGTATTGAAGGGAGGCCTGGACCCTGAAACAAAACATGAAATATCCCCAAGTAAAACAGTGCTGAACAATTTTATAAATCAGCTAACCAGAAAAAGATAATTTTCTAGTGGATACATCATAAGAAAAGCTGGGGATCACCCCCACTTTAATTCATACTCAATGACAAGCATTTTGGGTTCTGCAAAACTACTGAATTGGCACCTCCATGTCTCACAGTGCCCTGGTGACTGATTTTGAAAACGTGGGTAACAGTTCTCTGATTTGGAAAGAGCTGGCAGCACACCACAGCTTGGCTTGCTCGTGGTGCTCTTACACATTGAGTAGTGGTAGGTGAGAGGAGACCTGTTAGCCATCCTCACATGATAAAACTAACACAGGCTGTGCTGCCAGATTTCCTGGAAACTACAAAAGAAGACATAATTGGATGTAAGGGGAAAGAAGCAATCCAGCACACCACACAGAACCCTAGTTCTACAGGTTTCTTCTACACCATGTCCACTTAAATGTTACTGAAATATAAACATTAACAAAATCCATAGGCAGAGCAGAGCAGGACTTGCTCAGGTATATGAAGCAGAAAACATTGGATGAGGAAACTGGTGACATTAAAGTACATCATAAAACACAATTACTGACCTCCTAATTTAATGAAGCATTGCACCTCAGTGGAACAAGCAATTTGTGCAATAGAATAGTTTAGGAAATAAGAGACCTATTTATATCTCCCAGTAGTTTAAAATAGTTCTAGAGGTGAAAACAAAACAAAAAAGCAAGGCCATGGTGATGTCAAGCTAACTGTTCAGGTGAGGAAAGATTTTGGATTTGCTAATTCATTATGTGCCTTGACTAGATAGGGTTTTTCCTCCCTCCCATTCCCCCACCCCTTCCAGTTTCTGAGTTTCTGTATACAGGCACCCATAAGTGTGCCAATAATGTAACAGGATTCTACTCTGTGCACGTGAGAGGGGAGCACACAGCCAGACTCTATGTCCCTGCTCAGTGTGTATGAAAGCAGATTCACAATTTATGCTGATGCTGACTAAGTCGAGGTACCAGAGCATTGCAATGATTAATTTCACAAAGCTTACTTAGAAATGACACCACAAGTAACAGCTAATGGCAGGTTGTTTCACTCCTGCAAGTGCAAATTAGCTGTTACTTTTAAGAAAGAACAAAGGGCTGAAAGTCTGTTCTTCCTAGTCAGTCTGACAGATAAAATGGGAGACTGTATATTTTGGATTGCTCAGGTGATCCCATATAATTGCTCAGGTGTGTCAGCTGCTTGAAGCAGCTTTGGCCTGCAAAGGAGAGGGTAGATTTTCCCCCATGCATGATCAGGGCTCAGTATAATGTTTAATCAAGGTGAATGCTTATCCCTTTCATGAGCCCACAGTGGGTACAGATAGCACTCAGCCAGTCTGCCAGGGCCACCAGGCTTACTTGGTTTGTTTTGGAATTATCAGTTGCTTCACACCTGGGACACAGTACCCAGCCTCCAAGTGCACCTGGACAAATGTTTTGAAGAACAGTTTGAGACTGTAACTATGTGCCTGTCAGCCATGAGCTGCTGATGTTTCTTGGTGCAGCTTTGACTTACCAAACAGGTTCTTGAGGCAAGGTTGGCCAAACAGTTTGGTTCATCAGCTCAGCAGTGAACATACCACCCAGAACAGTCAGATCACTGGACCTGCCATGAAAACAAATTAACTTGATATAAAAATGCTTTTAACCTGTATTTGAATGTTTTTGTCAGGGAAATCGCCGAATCCTCATTTCACATGAGCAGATATGTGAGTCATAACAGTTGAGCATGTTTATTGTACATGGCAGTTCTTTTCAAAACACACGTTTAAACAGATGGCTTGTGTTGACTATTAATGCAGTTCCTGCAATTAAGTTCAATCTGAACAAAGTCGACAGGGACTGACATTCTATTGACATCAAAGCTGCTCTACTGCATCTTCTCCCTACCAATGTTCAAATTTGGACCTGCTCCTCCAGCCTTACTGAAATGTCAACTGTGATAAGTCACGACACAACTGAAGAGCAGAGATAAGGTACCTGGCGTCTTCCTAAATTACTTTTTGACGGGGATTTATTATTTACATATTCATGCTGTTACATTTCAATGGTGAAAGTCCATGTTTGAGCAAATTGCTAGAAATAAACACAGCAGCAGGAAGAAATTTGTCTCTCTCTCTCTACAGATGTGGTGAGCTCAAACCACAGGCAGGTGAACTCCCCATACAAGGAGCCCAAGCCCATGGTGATGCTATGCTCTGCCCACCACAATGCCCACAAATGCTGCTGTCAGATCACTGGACCTGCCAGTGATCTGGTTGTCACATCCCTGGTGAAAGCCAGAGCTCTTGAAATGCAGTGTTGTGTTGAGGCAGGATATTGCAATAGTGACTGGCAGAGGAGTGTGAGAGCAGATCTGGTGACACAACCCAGACTGCAGAGGTTGCTTTGGGGCTTTCTGATATGCAGCTCATTTTGATGTGTTTAGAAATGCCAGACAGGTTTCTCCTCCAAGAATTTGTTGCAGAGTCTTTGCAATTGATGTAAACATTCATTCCTGCAGCAAAGTGCTTCATACTGTAGCTGTGCACTATGTGAAAATATGTCTCCCCTTCTTTTGAGTTAGCTATTATCTTCATTTGACAATCTGCAGGTCTTTCATTGGAAGAAACACAGAACACTTGTTCCCTACTCACTGTCTTTTGTCACCAATGATTTTACAAGTCTTTCTATCATCTGGTGTGTTTTGCAGCCTGAGGGATCCTTGCTATTTTTAGCACTTTTCCCTGTATTAACTTATCAGTAGTTTACTTGCCTATCTCAGTAATTTCCAAACACCTGCTTGCAGCAGGTAATGTGTTGGCCCTGAAGCTGGGTTTGTATGGCTGCAACTCAGCAAAGAGGGCATCCAGTCCCTAGTGATCCATTTAGGAGCTGTTGATTGTGACTTCTGAAGTGACACAGAAAAATGTTTAGTGAAGGTTCAGCTAGGTTTAGTGAATTAGAGTAACAGGAATAGTTTAACAAGCATGTCAGGTCTGTTAAAAACTGCTTACCTTTCCTCCTTTCTTGGTACTCTCCTAAAGCAAATTCCATCTTTACTACTTTTTCTACTATATTGTTCACTTTCACTTAGTAGTGGGAAAACATATATTTCATACATGTCTTTAGAAAGACATGTTTTCAAATGTTTTTTCATTATCCAGTAGCAACTTTGTAAATGTGCATGGGAGCAACTTTCATACAGCACAGAGCTGTACAGTAGTTGAGCTATTTTTCCTATCTGCTCTAGCAGGGCCTGTGACACACATTCTTGGAAGACCTCCAAGTGTCACTGCATGATGCTGGACAAGGCTGAGGTTGAAGCAGAACAAGGTCCCTTCTATTTCCAGGTCTGGCACATGTTCAGTGTGGCAGGGCTGGAACAGCCTCCATGCTGGAACTCCACCATCTGTTGGAGCAGAGAGCTCATTTGCAGTCACACTCATGCAAATACCCAGGCAGACATAGTCAACAATCTAATTAAGTCTGAACATTGATACATGCAACCTAAACCACAAATAATTACCATTCTTTGAGTGGAATTCACTGCTGGAATTAAAAATCCCACTGTATTCCTGGGAAAGGCTTTCTGAGTAACAACATGAAAGCTCTCTGAGGAGCAACATGCAGTACTTAAATCTTTCCTGATTTGTTTTTATTAGCTTTAACAAAATTTACACCTAATGAAGAAGAGGAACAGCTATATATCTCATTACATATGTTCTGACCTTTCATTTTGCTGAATACATTATAATAGTAATGAACTCTACAGAGTTATTATTTCAGCACTCTCAGATAATAAAAAAATCTAACTTCACCAAACAACACTTCAACTCCTGAAAACCTATATACACTGTCTCACCCAGCCAGTGAAATATCCTGGTAAGAGTAGATTTTCTCTCTAGGAAGATATAGTTAGCATTTTAGCTGACCACAGCCCTAGGAAGGAAGTCTTGAACCCAAAGGGAGAACAGCCTGGATGTTTCTCCAGTAAGATGTAACTACAGCAACCACAGATATTTGCCTTTATAGAAAGGAGCAAAGTTGTGCTGGAGCTTGATTAAATATTTGTGAAGCTGATTTAACATCCTTTCGCCAGGTGAACCTATCATGCTCTAAACAGCTGGGTAAAAATAACCTGTGAAAACAGATTATTTTTATAACTTTTCTTGAAAAATGGCTCCAGAGAAGTACAGGTAATGAAGAGGTACCAGAAACATTGGGAAGCTGATTCAAATTGTAGCTCTTAAATCTGGTTATTTAGGTTGCTTGATATTTCTTGTCATTGGAGCTGGATTTCAGTCATTGCTAGCTTTGTCAAATCCCATGTTTTTGGTCTCATGTTTTCTAGCCTGGATTTTAGTGAGAAAATGATTAATTTTTCTTCTTTCTGATCAAGCTGTGTGTACATGAACTCTAAAGACTAATTAAGCCTGTTTTGCCCATGCATGCAAACAGAGTCAGTTTGCCCATCAAAGCTGCTCAGGGCCCAGCACAGAGCTTGTATTTTTGTGCTTACATTGATCCTGTGCTAATGGAACCCAATGGATGTATGATGAGAAGGAGGAGTGAAGACCAAGAGGAGGGAGGGATCACCTCAGGGAGTGGCAGGACATGGCAGCCCTCTGCAGGAATGGGTCATGACTCTGGAAGACAGTGGTGGCTGGGGGGGACCAGCCCAGCTGGCAAAGGACTCAGCAGGAAAACAGCTCAGAGAACTGGGGCTCTGGGAAGACAAAACAGGGAAGAGAGTTAAACTAGCAGAAGAGGTAAAGCAATGGAGATTTTGGAGGGACTGTAGCTACACTGGTCAAGGAAAGAAAATCAAAAACAGCAGCAGTTTCTCAAGCAGCAGAACCAGTTTTTGGGTTTGAGGATAAAATATCCCAGGTTAATTTATTTTTTAATGTGTGTTTTCTGAAAAGTGTTTTAAAACAACCTATTTCAAAAGTATAACATTAACACAATTGCTACCATCATAGGAAGCAGCCAAATCTTTGCTAGAGCAGAAACTTCCCAAGTTATTTCTGAAGGATATTGCGAGTGGGAAATTGTTGGTCAAAGGGCAGGGGATGATGGGGGAAGGGAGCCAAGGTAGTCACTTTGAATCAGAGGAAATCTGATGAATGCTGTTGGTTAGCAATGAACACCTGCAGGTTACATGCATTCATTGAAGAATTTCTCAAATCCAAAATTTGGAACAAATTGAAGGAAAAGTGGCCATCTTATGGCCATCACATTTCTTGAATTTTCCTCCCTACTTTGTTAAACAAATGATATCATTTTGCTGCTGCATTATTTTCAGCTTCCTGTTTTTAAGCTTATTGGCATTTCCTCCAGTCCCAGAAAAACTAATTTACTGAGAGATTATAGAGCAGTCAATTTGTGTTGGTTTAGGCAGACACTCAGATTCTGCCTGACCTTAAAGACTAATCTCTACTTCCCTTTGGCATGTGGATAAATGCAACAAACCTTCCAGAGTCACATGGGTAAATAAGGATATTTACAAGCAAAGCAGGAAAATTAGTGTGGTCCTCTTTGAAAAGTTGTATCACACTTGAAAGCAGCAGCTCTTGTTGTAACCTTGTGTCTGCTGAGCATCAGGAAGATTCCTGTCTGTGCTTCCTTGTTCTGTGCTGCCAGCTATGAGGAATGTTTTTGGCAGTGGCCCTGATAAACTGGTAGGCCATAAAGCTTGATACTCAGATAGAAGTAGGTGTGAATGATGATCACATGTTTATTTAGTGGTTTGTATTAATTTTGTGGTTTGGTTCCCCCCTCAACCTCAGTATTTGCTGCAAGTGAACAGATTTTGCTTTTTCCATCTAGTGGCAATCTGTCTGCCTGTATCAAAGCACCAACAGGATTTTTCCTTGCTTGTATGCAGAGTATGAACTGTCATTCAGGGAGACATCTTGTGAGGCACCCTGGCCATGCTGGCAGCTGTGGCATAGTGGAGGTGGCCTCGTTCTTCTCTGTCATTGGCCTTTGGCAACTGAGTGTGTAGAAAGAGGTGGTGCAAGAAGGACACACACACCTTTAAGCCACAAAGCAATCATTTGTTGCCTTATGCACAGAGTTGAGACTGACAAGTTCCCAGGCTGACGAGAGCTGGCAGGGACCTGAGAGCAACAGAGGAAAAACAGTGTTCTCTTGTTCCCTGGTACCAGCTCACCCTCAGAGCTGCTGAGTTGCCATCCTTGAATCCCTGGTTTTTATTCAGGTCTTTATGCCTTTCCAGGAAGTGACATTCTCCATCTCAACAATCTTGCCTCTGTCTGTAAAGTTCTCTTTCTCATTTTGTCCAGCCCCAGCTGACACACAGCTCTTGCTCACAATTTGGTGGTTTTCTCGGAAGTCTGAGTGGGGATTATGCTGCTGCAACTCAAAACAGAGCCTCAGGTTACAGAGGGCTGGGAAAAAAGGAGGAGGGTGCTGCCATGAACTCTGCTATCTGAGGCTGTGGGCTTAGCAGGCTGGCTGGTCTGGGAAATCTGGGAAATCTGGCACACACCCTCACACTGTGCTGCCACAGAGCTAAGAGCCCTTAGCTTGGATTAGGTAAAACTGCATGGAAACCATTTTGGAGCATCATTAGTGAGGAAAAGAATTAATTCTCTCAATTGTTTAATACTGACACAACCCTACTTAGCAGGACCTAAAGGAACCACCCTAGCACCAGACAGTTCCAGCTTGCTTTAGAAAAAGAGTTATTCATATGTATCTTCCAGGAATGTGCTCATCCAGCATTCCTGATGGAGGAGAGAACAGAAAATTTTAATGGCTAAGCTCTGCAGTTTAGGGACAAATTGAGCTCACAGTGAAGAAAAGGCAACCAGAGGATATTACAAACCTGTTAAGGATGGATGAGCATGCAAGAAGTCTGTGCCAAATATTTCAAACTCTACTCTTATGTTATAAAAAATGATAACTCTTGTGGTTACTTTTTCCCCCCCTTTTTTTTTCTCCATGTGTAATTTATTTTTTAAATTTTATTTTCCTTGCTAAGTATATGACAGTATTGAAATTCTATGAATTGAAATGCTGTGCTTGAAGTGAGAGCAGTTGAAGTAAAATCATCTGTCATAAAATCCAAATGGTGACCATGAAATTATAACAGATGTGAGACTGAGAAACTCAAGCTGCCTGGACATATTGAGTAAATGCTGTGCTGGGACACAAGGCAGGGTAATTGCTTGGTTCATCAAGTAGCTAGAGACCCAGAGCATGAGAATCAGTGCTGACATGCTCCTAAACCAGTATGCAAGATACATAGTAGTGGATGAATAGTTGTGATTTGCAGTAGAGACCATAATGTACTCATATACCAACCCTGGAGGAGGAAAAACATGATTTACTACAGTAATACATAAAAGAAGACAAATGAAGAGGCTTCTGAAAGGAGATTTAATATAAGCTGTGCAGAGAGGATTTAAAGAACTCTTATCAAAGACTTGGATGTATGCACCCCATCCAATGTGTTTTCAAAAAGACTAAACCACAAAGAAAGTGGTATGGCTAAACAGGAATGGGAGCCTTGTTAAAGTAAAGAAACATTAAAAAACAAATCTTATCCAAATCACAAAAATTGAGAAGAGCATAAGTTCTGGTTTTAGAATTAACTTCCCCCAAAAAGGAAGCCATAAGAACTGAGCTGTACCCTTATCATTCTTCAGTTTGCTAGTCAAGCTCTTCTATTATTCTCCTGTACAACTTTCTCACCTGTCCTCTGCTCATGCTAGTGGATATATCTGAATCCATCTTTCTTCACAAGGGGTGGCCAGCTCTAATGAAGGCCTTTGATTTTAGAAGTCCTAACTTGTGTTTCATGAGAAATTTGCAAAAGGCTGTTAAACATGAAGACATAATCTATTTCTGTGTGCTTTTTCATATTTTATTATTTTAAATGGTAAAGGTAAATATTAGCATCACAGAAGCACATCACATAGGCTTAACTACTATAAACTAAAATGAGCAATATTATAATCCAACAAAATGACAGTTCAGATTAGATTGAGTGTTCACAACTTTATGAAGTCATAAATCTGGTACAGTATGTAATCAAAGCATGTGCCTACCAAAGAACAGAATGGCTATTTGTTAATTTTACTCCTGTTAATTTTACTCCTGTTCCTGTTAATTTGTTAATTTTACTCCTGTTTGAAACAGGAGTTGTTTCCCTTTGGTAAAGGCCTGTCTGTAACAGAGGACTTGAGCAGCCAGGGATTGCCAGGGCCAGGGTTTGCTGCATGAAGGGTATTGACTGCAAGAGAGGATAAAGCCTCTTTTGTCAGGGTTAAGGAACCACAGAGATCTAAGCAGACCCTTTGCCATTTTCTGCTCCAACACTTTCTCCTGACAATCTCATTGCCTTGCAGAGCTATTGTTTACCCTTTCATTATTTGTTGCCTTTACCTACATGAGCACAAAGCTTGCCAATGGTTTTGCATAAAGGTTCATCTCTGGACCAGCCTCAGGACTAACAATGGTAGATCAATATGACCAACTTGCAGATCACTCTGCAATGATCTCAATTTAATCAACAGGATTATGAGCTGAGGTTTGCTTTTCAGCTAATTATGGACTGTCTCTACAAACCAGTTTTTCTGCACTAGCTGACAGTCAAGTTAATTGTGCACTTTGGGCACAATCTGTGGAACCCAGTCCTCTCCAAGCAAATCTTTAAACTTATGTCCTCTTCAGAAGTGGTGCTCATCCTCTGTGCTACAAATAAAAATCTCAGAAAGAATCCAATTATTTATTTTAGGGTAGGTAACTGGAAATTTTTTTTTTTTATTTTTAGTTTATCTGAAAACACGTAATAATTTATGTGCCAATTGTGTTTTTCATGATTATTCCTCTGTGTCCACTGAAGTTTTGGAGTTTCTGTGTGATCTGAACACACTTTCTTTCATAAAAAAATACAAATCTAAACTGCTGTAAATGTACCTAAGTTGCCATGTCTTCTCTTTACAGTACATAAATGGGTTGTATTTTGGAGTTTGAGCTATTCAAATCACAGTCTAAATTCTATGGCTACATATTATTAGTGCTTCTTACATATTCAGTAAAAGCTAGTGTTATAGAAAATATTTTTAAAGTGAAAAATATATTTCTATACAGCTCATTAGCGTTAACTGTGGAAAAATTGGAAAAACCCTCTTTTTGCAATCATAGCCTGAAAAACTCCTATATGATTGAACTGACTGATGCCTTAATTAATTATGAGATGCTTTTATCCTTTCCTGTCTGCACTGGTTCCCAGAAACAGTGGTGCTTCTGCACACAGTTTAACTCCCTTGTAAACACACCCATCTGCTCAGTGTTTTCCTTCCTGCATAACTTTTACCTCAGAGGTAAAAGCAGCTGACTGAGGGCATTAGGCAAGAAATACATCTGTTCCTGCAGATCACCTTGTTAAAATGAAATGGGAAATCAGGCAATGGTGATTCTCTCAGATAATCCCTATGTTGACAAATGCCAGCTAGAGTTCAAGGGTGTGGGTGACAGGACACCTCAGTGACTTTTCCTTAAATGCTTATGTGTCAAAGAACATTTTTATTTACTTCTCGATATCTCAGCCTTGGAGACTGTTATAATTTAAAGTGGCTTTTATCAGAATTGTGTGCTCAAAAAAGCAATGAAATTTGATGTGATTATTAGCCAAACTGTTGTGTCATGGAAATCATTATTATTCCACTGACTCCAAATATTTTTCTTGGTCTCATGTCATCTTCAGATTTGACCATAAAGTGTTCCTATGAGGTTTAGAGCAGTGGAAGGATCATTTCAAACTGTGATAGAGGTTGGGCCCCTTTCATGCTGGTGACAAGTTTCAGAAGTAGGATGCCAGCAAAATTCAGCTCACCAAGGGCACTTATACTGAGTGCCTCTGTACTTCGTGCACAAAAACCTCACGCTCCCTGTTTTATTCCATGGAATTTTCCAAGAGCAGCTATCAGGTTCACAGGTCCCAGAGCCTCTACAGGAAAGAAATGTCACTGCAGACCAGACAATTTCAACAGCATAGTCATAGCTGCCATGCTATTCTTGTGCTGCTGTACTAAAATGCTGAATACAGAATCTGGTCTGCTCGTTGCTGTAACGTTGAGTGGTTGTTGTGCTCCCTGTTCTCATGAAGTGAACACAGACAAACTACATGGATTGTGTGTTTTGTGGCAATTGTACCCTTAGGTGTGCTCAGCTGCATTGATCCTCACAGGAGAACACTGTCTCACCAGGGAGTTTGCCAGCTTTCAAGCTGAATTTTGCTTGGAAGCTGTGCCTCTCCATGCTGACTTCAACTTCCAGAGGATCAGGAGATATCTTCCATGTTTGGTTGTCCCTGGTTTTTAAAGTGAGGACTGACTGTTCTATTCTCACTGATTTTAACTTTGTGTAGATCTTATCCTGTGCATTTTAGAGGAGAGAAAATAAAAATTGAAATGACACAGACTGTCTGCAGGAGAAATGCTTCATGTTGGGACAAAATACCTGGGAATCTACCCAGGAGAGAATCTGGTATTCTGTAGGTGAGTAAGTTCAGCATGGACAGGCAGGTTACAAGGTGTGCTGGAGACTACTATTTAGGTGTGTCAGCTGGATCAAAAATATTTAGTTTGGTATTTAAAGGATTTTAAAACTGAGATTAAAAATAAAGAAAAGTTTGAACAGGAGTGGTTTCTGATCCAGCAGTGGAATTCAGATAGATCCCTGTGTCCATGCAGCTAACCCCTTTAGTGACTAGGACTTGGTATAATGTGTAAGGTAACAGGCAACTTGATGTGTTGTTCAGGATTACTACTTTGCATTCTTTAATGCATAAACCAAGAGATTTGTCATTCCAATAATCTGATTTGCACAGACTACTGCAGCACAGCATGTGAGTGCCTAATTCAGGTATTGTTTTTTTAAACACTGTACTTCTTTGTTATAGTAACACCAGGAAAAAAGTACATATGGTTCCTGCTGTCAAAAATAAAGATGTAGGAACATAGTAAGCAGATGCTTCTAATTTCTTTCTCATCTGCCGAGTACAACCTTCCACCTAAAAACCCCAATGACCTGTAAAAGGTAGTTGTTAAGCTATTATTTTATTAGGTATTATTAAATAGCTTCCTCCTGATAAGTGACTGCTTACAATATGTGCAGCAACTTAAAATACCATTCGTATCCATAGGCTTCAGCCTTTCCAAGTCACGTATGCTGAACGTGTAGAGGGTGAATGTTTCATGAGAAAGGCAAGCTTCAGAAATCAGGTTAATCTATAAAGAGCTTCATTATTGAATGGTGGCATTTAGGGCTGTGTAATATTCTGAAAATTAAGGGTTTGTGTTTTCCAGTATTTTCTACAAATAGTTAACGTATACTCTAGGCCAGGTTGCCTTTATTGCTTCCTAAGCAGCATACAAGAGGCTGTGGGGACAATCCACTCTGTACCTGAGAGGTCACAAAGACTGGGATACAGCTAGAACTGTCAAAAAAATCAGCCTCAGTAGGATGTTGCCAAAGAGCTCAATTCTTTGACTTTTCTTTTTCTCTGTTTGCATGGAAAGCATTTTATCAATAAAATATGAAGTGAAGGACAAGGAAAAGGAAGTGGCACTAATTTGTAGGAGAGCTGTACCAAACAAGGAGCCTTTCTGCTTGGTGACCATGACACTCCAGTGCCACTTTCTGATTTGGCACAGATGTATTACAGCCTTGAAAATGTGGGTTCAGCACAATCTGAGTGTCAAACTTGACATCGCCACCCATGTTATGAACTGTCACTGGTCAAGTTTCCAATGGGAGTGAAATCAGGATTTCACTAGAACAGTATCAGTACTTACATGAATCTCCTGTTTGGGTGGTGGCAGTGTTGCACTGTCACATTGCCCGTGGGGAAAAAGTTGCAACTCCTTGCTACAGCTTCAAGTATCTAAAAGTTACAACAAGCCAAAAAATACTGAAGTTCCAGAGAAGATTGGAAGGCCAAATGTAAGACTGACATTTGAGGCAGACTTTTGGTCTTAAAATCATGCTTGAGCTGCTTAGTATCTCTTATCTGTTGAGAAGAACTAAAGAATTTAAGGGCAGATATTATGTGTTTGAGTTCAAGCACAGTATTTAAATATGTTGTATGTTGCGACCTTCAAGTGCCTCACTTCTGGAATAACTGATAACTTGCTACTTACATTTGGCTACATATCTACTTATATGAGAATCCTGGTCTAATAAATACCCAGATTATGCATATAAAACAATAAAGTTGGAATGGTAATTGTACTTATCTTCAATTGAAATACAATAAACCCTGAATTTAGATAAGCTTTAAAAATGTCATTTTAAAGTTAGTTCCTCATATGAAAGTTAGTTTCAACAATTAAGTGGCAATATAAAGACCATGTTTTTCTGTAGTGAGAAATGACAGTCTTGGCAATCTTGCTGAGGTGTGTGGAAAGGTGATCCCCAAACCCAGCAACTTACCCTCTCTGGAGTGTGGCCTTGCAGGCTCTGGAGAATGTGTGACCCACTGGGGGCAGCATCCACAAGTTCAGCTTTGAATAGCACATTCTGCACCCATTGAAGCACCCAGCCACTCTACAACAGGGTAAAGAAGAAAAAGAAGATATTGGCAATTAAAAAGTTGCTCAGAAGACTGTAATTCTCTTATTATGACTTACTGGGTTTTGCTGGGGGACTCTTCCAATGTCCAAGTGAATGTGCAAGAAAATGAAATTTCTAGGAAGGGCAATGGTTTGGCTTTGGATTAATAGATGTTTATGTGTGCTTCCACAATGAATAAATTCAAGTCCTTGTCCATGAATGAATTTACACTTATAATATAAAATAAATATGTTCTGTCCAGACTAGACTACTATTGCTTTCTTCCCCACTTGAAGGCAGCATATTCATTAAAATAAGCAAAATTTTATTTCAACCACTTTTCTACCCAACTAGTGGCATTTTCATCTTCACAGCACATCACTGAAACAAAAAGCTATGACTCTCAAAAATTCTGTCAGACAAAGCCTTCATGAAAAATTAAGTTAGATTGTTCTTATGATAGAACTTAGGTGCTTTTTGAAGATTCCCTGGCTCAGGATAAAATACAGCAATGTAATTTAGATTCCAAACTTCAGCTGGTATGACATGCATGTGATCAATACTGATAAGATAAACAAAGCCTCTTAGCCTAGAAATTTCATGCAGAAATGCAGATTCTATAATAAATCTTTCAGATGCTGATAAGGTGCAGGATATAAAGGAAATGATTCTTCAAACTCTATTGAGAACCACCTGTCACAGTCAGACTGGCCATGGAGCTGTCATCATCTGTGGATACAGCATTATTTCATACCATGCGGTGTTTACACTTTGCTGTGCTTGTTTTTTCTAATCACATGGAAGCTGTAAAGATCTTGGGGTCTAGACTTTTAACTAAGGTCAGTGGGAATTCCAATTTTTTAAATCTAGATTTCTCTGAAAATATATTTATAGAACCCAGTGAGGATAATTTTATGCAGGGTTTGTCTTGGAGGATAATGGGTATACATTTATTTATTTATTTAGAAACAGATGTGGCATTTTTATAGGAGGAAAAATATAATCATTGTGTTCAGATTTAGACAACATGTCTGGTTTAAAATTATTCTGAGAAACAGAACTGGGCTTTCTGCAGATGATTGAAGTTATTTTTATGAATAAGACAGGCTTCTATTTGCATATCATTTAGTTCTTACATATTTGTGCACAGCAAGTCTTTTATATTTTATTGTTGGATCACAGAGAGAAAGGACACCCAGTGAAACAGTATCACAGCTTTTTGCAGATGTCAGTTCTTCTCCACTGAGAACTGAGACTCTCCAGCTGTTACAGGGGAAAAGGGAAAGCAGATTGCTGTGTGTTGGCAGCTGCTTAGTGCAGATATATTCAGATATATATTCAGACATCTGAATATATCTTAATCTGTTGGGTTTACTTACTGCTAATAAGACTAGTGTTGCAAAAATTCCTAAGAAATGTCTTAATTGTTAGCAGTGCTCTAAGTAGAAGCAATTATTTTAACTATTTTGCTACTCTAGTCCTTGTAATTTGGGTGTTTAATCTAGTATTTGACATAACTGTTTAAGCACCTTTTGTTTTCATTTATTGTCTACAAGTGCATTCAGCTCTAATGAAATCTCCTGTGTATTACTTAGGAAAAAGATTAAAACCAGTGCAAAATGGAGTTATTATAAAATTTTTAAATGAAAAGATAAATAAGAATAACTCCAGTATCAAATACTACTATTTTACAGCATACTAAACTTTTCTTTAGAAAAGACAAATTGTCAAGAACATGAATATTGATCTCTTTCATTTGTTAGGTCCATATTTTTGGACCTAAGTATATAGTTACCTCTGAGACTGTAATATAGTTTTAAGTATATAGTTACCTCTGAGACTGTAATAATCCAAAATTGTGACAAGAGAAATCCTCAGTAGCTGGAAGGAATGAAACATCCCTCGTAATCAGAGTCCTCAAGGGACTGGCTGCTCAGAGAAGCTGTGGCATAATTGGTTTTTGGAGATTTTCTAAAGTTGTCCAAACACTTTTGGCTTTGGCAACCTGATCTAACTCACCACAAGTCCTCTTATCTCTGCAGACTTTGTGATGAGAGTGATGCAACATTACCTGGCTGATTTCCCAGCTGCTAACAGGCATACATTCTGTTTAGAGAGGTCCAGTGGATAAAATTTGCCATCTGTTCACTTGCCAACAGTCAGAGGTTAGGAGGTGAGACTTTATAATATTAATGCAGTAAAACAGGAGAAGAAAGCTTGGCTACTGAGCTTTCATCCCATGTAGCCACCTCAGATTTGAACCGATGTGGCTATTATCCATTGATGCATGCAAGATTGTGGAACAAGCAACTCTAAACAGATACTTGTTGCAGTTATCCAGAAAAACTGAAGCTCTAAATGATTCTTTCAATGCAGATTTCTTGTCTTTTTTTAGGCTTCATATTTTTGGTAAAGGTTTCCCTAAGAAGTTTGATCAAACCTGGCCACATAAAATAGCATACATACAAAGTGTCACAATCTTGTATTTATATATTTTTAGTAAATTAGTGCAGTGATGGAATCATCAGATCCTCTTATTTAACAGAGTGCTGCAATAATATAAAAGAAGCCTTTATACAGCAACTAAACCATGTTTTTGATGACTTTCACCTGAGTAAAGCTAATTATTCAATTCATATTTATCAAACCAATCATTAGGAAAAGGCAAGTAGAGTGCCTGGGGTTTTCCCCAGGAAGAATTAACATTATCTGTGTATTCAATGAATGCTGGGCAAACACCAATATTTCTGTTTGTCCTGGATCTGTTCTCCTAGATACAGAATCCTGACATCATACACCTGTGGATGAGGGGGTTTGGGGTTGTTTCCCTCCCCCCACTCCCTTTGAACTCTTTGCCTTTCTCATTGAGAACACACCAGGAATGGCACCTACCTCCAGACAGAGCAGCTTTAATTAATCAGTCCCTTCTGAGTGGTGTCCTGTCTGCACGGAGGCTCAGGCAGATGAACAAAGGCCTGTTGGTAATAGAGGTGTAATAATATGTGTCTTTATTTCCAAGTAATATTACAGTATTTAAACCACACATATGGTTGATAAAATATCTAATAAAACTGCTCACAGGTTTTCCATTGTTAATTCAATTTAATTTTCCTTTTATTTTTAAAAATTTATGTAGGATTTACTGAAATGGGATCTCTGACACGAATGTGACTGGCTGGTGATCTTTTCCAGGTTAAATCACACTCCTTCAGGAGCAGTTTCTGATCCACTACATCTCACGCCTCTGTTTTCTGGGTAAGCATGGGATTATTTAGGTTGGAAAGGACCTTTAAGATCAAGCCAAACCTTTTGCCCTGCACTTCCCAGGCCACCACTAAACCATGTCCTTAAGAGTCACATCCACAGGTCTCTGAACATCCCCAGGGATGGATCCTCCACCCCTTCCCTGAGCAGCCTATTCCAACGCTTGGGAACCTGAAGAAATTTTTCCTAGTATCCAATTTAAGCCTCTCCAGGGGCTACTTGAGGCCATTTCCTCAATCAAGATGATTTTATAAATACATGGAGTTCTTTTAAGTTCTTTAGAACAACACTTTATCAATCAGGATATTATTTAACCACAAAAAAATTACTTTTTGTGGTTTTCAACACTCTTTATAGTTGTGATTAAATTTTCTTTGGGTTTTTTTTTCTGTGCAGAAATGATGACCATTATGAAAGATGAATTAGAAAATGGATATATCATCCTGGCTATATTGTATAATTGTTACAGAGAAAATTTACTACCATTGATTTGCACAATTGTTCTTAAATTGATGACAGCTGCCCAAATTAGCCAGTACTTTTGCTTAACCTGTGGTTTGTATACACAGAAATTAAAATCTTTCAAAACTTCATTTTTAAAAATCACACATGAAAATTCATTACCTAATAGAACGGCAGCAGGAGGTTTATTCAGAATTTCCTGACATGTTTTCTTCCATTTTCTCTTCCCAATGATGGGAAAAGCCAAGGCTGTACAAAATAATTAAACAAATAAATTGAACATAAAGGTAGGCATAAATATATGTGTGTGTGTATATATATATATGTGTGTGTTCCTAGAAAAGCTCTCTGGATTTTCCTTAACTGCAGCAAGAGGGAGCTTGCAAGCCTGAAACACAGGCTGTAACAGAACCTGAGTGGTAACAATTGCTGATGGACCTTTCCTTTGTCAAACTCAAATATTTTCCTTCAGCTTTGTGGTTTTGTAAGTTCTGCTTGCACTAAGCTCCACAATACATTTGAAGGCTATTTAAAGCAATATTTGTCTCACCGTGTCATATTTATGCGCTGCTGATGTATTTTCACATACTTTTGAGGGCGAATCCAATTGCTAATATTGTTTTCTGCTCGCTGGAATACATTTTTAGACTGAATGTGCCATTTCGAGCTACCAAGTGCTGTGCTTCCATGAATAATTGAGCTCCTATGAATTCAGAATGACTTTACAGAACCAGTTTGAGATTAGCACTCCAGAGATTTAAAAATTTGTTCCAGGGTTGACACTGCTACCTGCAGGTTCACCACATGGAGCAGCATGTTCCTATGCACATTCTCTGCAGTGCTGTTACCTCTAAAACATCAGGGCTTTGAGATTTTTTCCTCATTTGTGTTTACTTCCTCTGTGACCTTCCTGAACTGCTAGATTAACCGTTTAAACAGTTTAATCGGCAATTTTTAAAGCAGAAATGGAGATTAACCGTTTAAACAGTTTAATTAGCAGTTTTTAAAGCAGAAATAGTGTGAGAACACACAGGTCCCGTCAATCCCAGGTGAACTGACGCGAACAATTCGCCCTGGGGCGGCACCAGCACCGCCAGGGCCCCACACGACGCGGCCCCACAGGGGGGCCCTGGCGGGACCCGCCTCAGGGGGACCTGAGGGCCGCCGGGCCGGCCGCCTTCCCCGCACCCCCATCAGCCTCCAGCCTAACCCGCACGGCTCTCCGGGGCTGCTGAGGAGCCGGGGCACGATGCCGGTGCCGGGACAGTGCCTGCGGGTGAGGAGCCGGGCCGCGGTGCCGGTGCCGGGACGGCGCCCGCAGCCGCTCCTCCCTCACGCGGTCTCCTGGCGCCGCGAAGCGCCGGGGGAGCCGCGGATCCGCGCCGCAAGGGGGCGCCGTGTGCCGCCCATCGACTCCGCCCCGCTCCGCGCGCTCCTTCGGCCCCGCGGCTCCGAGCGCTGGCGGCGGGTTCGGGATCCCCCACGGCCGCCCGGAGTCTGTCCATGCCCGGCACGGCAGCCGCTCAGCCGCTCCGCCGCTCCGAGTTCCCCCACGCCCCCCACCTCCGCACCCCGGCAGGCGCTGGGCTGCGCCCCGCCCCGTCAGCTGACTGCCGGGGGCGCGCCCGCGCTGGGTCACGCCGCGCTCGCCGCCCCCTCCCCTGCGCTCCGCTCCCCTCCCAGCCGGCGGCCGCGGCTGAGGGGCCGCCTACGCCATGGTGCTGGAATCCGTGGTGGCGGATCTGCTAAACCGCTTCCTGGGCGACTATGTGGAGAACCTGAACAAGTCTCAGCTCAAGCTGGGCATATGGGGGGGTAAGGAGCCCCTTCCCTCTGCCGCTCCCGGGCCGCCGGAGTCACTGGGGATAGGGTCTCGCTGGCCGCGGTTACCCTGTGAGGGGTGTGTGGGCCGTGCGAGAACCGACCCCTCTGAGGGGCGGGCGCTGGGTTGGCGGCCCCCTGTGAGCAGAAGGCGAGTTCCGGGGCCGCGGCCCTCCGAGACGGACGGACGGAGGGACGGAGTGTCGGTGTGTGGCCGCACAGTCCCCGCTCCCTTGGAGCAGCGTCGCTCCTTGTGTGCCCGTGGTCCCTGGCGCCCCTTCCCTGGCGTCGGTCTGTGGGGCGGGGGCAGGGGCGCACGGCGCTGGCCTCGGAGCGCTTCGAGGGAGGAAACCAGCGATAAACCCCCCGTTTTTTCTCCTATCCCTTCTCTCGGGTGCTGGGTGGAAGCACGATGGTGCTGTTGTGTCTGTGGGCGGGCTCATGGCGCAGTGCCCCGGGTGGCGGGAGCGCGGGGTGCCGGGGCAGCTGATGGGGTGCTTGGGCAGCCGTGTATTCCAGTTATCGGTGTAAATTAAACTGGGGTGCTTGGGCAGCCGTGTATTTCAGTTATCGGTGTAAATAACGCGTGTTAAACAGCCAGGATAGCGCGGGTGCCTGGAGTAGCTGTTCTCGGTGAATGTATCACAACATTTCCGTTCGCTGCGCTGTAGTTGTGTAGAAAACCGGCTGAAGTGCTGCCTAGGGAAGCTGGCTGGTTTAGGTGCCTTCCCTAGGTAGGTCATCACCTTATTTTTGCTCATCATGGTTGTACGTATTTTAGCATTTATGCGGTATTAATACCTATACTTCAAATGGAATATAGCTCTAAGGAATCTGACATGAAAGCACTAAGAGGTGTATTATATGGGCTTTCCTCGGGTATAATTCTGTGCCAGTATTTCATTTAGAAATCCTATTACGTTGTTTGTTTCAGGAAAAGTTAATGTGTTTGTGAAAGTAGGCATGTGTTTTTGTGGCTCTGTGATTCATGATTTTTCTTTGATGTGAAATCATGAAAAACAAGATACCATTTTCCAAGTCTACCCTACATTCTTAGAAGTGCAGTTGTCATTCACACTGAGTAATAAGAAAGGCTTCCTAATCTTGTGGGTGTATTTAGTAGAGTAGAAACATGTTGACGTCTAAGTTGGTGATGTTTTTATCATCTCTTCCAACTGAAATATTTTCTATAACCAATGTTTAGTGGCTCTTACAAATTACATGTTTATTGTGCTATTCTGTAATGGAATAAGGTTTTCAGGTTTTATTTATAAGTACTTGGTAGGATTGTGGTTGTGTTCTTTTTTCCAACATAAGTAATACTTGAAATAATTCTGTACTTCTCCCTTTCTTCTAAACAGGTAATGTGGCACTTGACAATTTACAAATCAAGGAGAATGCATTGGTAAGTATCCTAAAAACTTCAAATTGCTTTTATGGGTCTGAAGACTGAGGCTTAGGATAAAATGTTGCTCACTGTAGTCTCACAAACGGATGAGTTCTTTTTGACTGGTATAGGAAGTAAGTTCTTGGTTAACTCCTTCTAATTTTGCTCATTTTACTGGAACAGAGAAAGAAAAGCTGTGGTTGAAAAACAAGAAGTAACTTGCATTAAGTTCCCATACTCTTGTCTGGAAAAACAAATGCCTTGGCTAATTTTCATGTTTTTAATTTGGCTAATGAACATCTCTACTACTGGGAGAATCTTACTCCAAAATTTAATGTGTTTCAACTTTACTAAAGAGAACTGTTACTCTTCTGTGCATTGAAAACACATTGGGTCTTTATATGACCTGATCACTGACTTCTCTTTGTTATTTGAAAGTTTCATAATTTGCTTGTCCATTTCATCCATTCCTCATGGCTTTGTGGTACTTCAAATCTCTTGCTACAAATATCTTCATGTCTAGTAGATAGGAAAGGAAAGAAGTGTTACTTTGTACCCACCTTTCCTTCTTGTGGGGATGGATTCAGATTGCAGCAGTGCTGATGTAGAAAAATGCAGAGTCATGTATGTGAGTGACCAGAGCTGAGAGTGAGCTAAGACCAAATTGAGAACATAAAGTAAGGGGTGGTTCTGACAGCCTTAAAATTTCAGTGTGTTGGATTTCCATGCAAAAGTTATTATCAGAAGGTCAGTATTGAACACCACTTTTAGAGAAGTAGCCTACTCTTGAAAAAGAAGGGATCAAAGGAATATGATATGGTCCAGTTCTTCTTTTTTCCTCTAGTTTGCCTGTCTGCTGCTGTCTTGTTTTCCTTCTAAGATTTTCCAGTAGAAAAGAAGTAGCTTTTAATTTATGTATGTAAATAAAGTACTTTGCAAATATAATTTAAATAGATTTGATTTTTACTACTTCTGTTTAATACTTTATTTTTGTCATTTACAGAGTGAACTGGATGTACCTTTTAGAATAAAAGTTGGTCAGATAGGTAAGTTTTGGTTCCAACACAACAATTGCAGTGGAAATTTTAATATAGGCTGCAAGGTCAGTCTTGCCCCTGAATTTCTTTTATCAAGCTTTCTTAAGTGTAATTATACTCACTGTTGAAACTGGCATAGAAATTCAACTTGACTGCCATTGATGGTATCTGGCAAACCCTGTTTGTGTAACTTCACAGATTGATGTGAAAAACACATCTGAGAGGTTCTTCCTGGAGACAAGAATGATTGAGGGAGCTGTTTAGTGTAGACAGAGAAACTGACAAATATGCCAAAGGTTTTGGAACTCTTAGATTTTTTTTTTTTTTTGTAAACTTCTTTCCCTGGTAATCATCATTGGTTTTTCACATGAAACATTTTTAGGAGATTTATATATGTGTCGTATTTTTTCTTCTCCTTCCTGGTAAAATCATATTCATCCCAGTGAATTGAACTTCAGTCATGATCTCAGGTTTTGATTTGAAGTATTCTGACTCAGACTGTGACTTTATGCTTAAAATCATGGCTTATGTTTCCTGTGTATGTATTTTATCACTTCAAGGGCTTTATAAAATGTTCATGTCCGTGTGGTTTCTCCTAACCTTCTAAGGTGTTTAGGATATCAAGATAGAGGACCAGTGCTCTTTAATGCTGGAGGTGTTCTTTGGACCAAGCACAGAACTGAGTGAGATGTTTGTTTTGATGTAACTGTATCTGCTTTGTTTAGATAAACTTACTCTGAAGATTCCTTGGAAGAATCTCTATGGGGAGGCAGTTGTTGCAACTCTAGAAGGCTTGTATCTTCTGATAGTTCCTGGAGCAAGTATGTCAACTTCTCAGCAACAGTTAAATAATGGAAGAGAAAAATATCCAAGGGTACCATGTAAATGAGTCTAGAATAGCAAGTAGTTCATGTGAGCCACCATTTTTACATTCTGCTCCTCAGGGAAGTTTCTACACATATGCTGGCAATTTAGTAGAAGGGTGGGAGAAAACAGCACTTGTTGCTTTTATGGAGATCCTTGGTTGTATCCATTACAAGTTCAATTCAACAGCCAAGTTTCCTCTAAAAGGTGCTTATCCTGAAACCAATTTTGTGGCATGGTTTAGATCTTTAGCTGTTTATCTGCTGCTAAATGATAACAGTCAAAGTAGTAATTCCATTTGTACTGTGTGGAGGGAGAGGGAAGAGGGTCAAAGAACTTTATTAGTTTTCTCTGAAATCAGAACCTCTGGTGTGATGAGAAAACTTGCAGGTTCCTGGGGCATGAAATATATGTATAGAAGAACTTGAAAAATCTGTCTTATATTGCACAGACCACTCTTAGGAGTGGGAATTTCCATGGAAAATTTCTTCCTGTGAAATAGTGCATAATTATGTAAAACCAGCAGTTTTGGAGGCTGCCTGCAGTGTTCAGCAATGAAAAAAGAATAGCTTTTCCCTCAAACAAGGTGTTTTGCAACATGATGTTGTATATGGTGTGCATTGCTTGACAATGCATTTATATAACTTGAGATTTAGGATTAATGCTCTCCCAACTTGGCTTACAGGTGTTAAATATGATGCAGAGAAGGAAGAAAAATACTTGCAGGATAATAAACAAAAGGAACTGGCAAGGATTGAGGAAGCCTTGCAGAAAGCAGCAGAAAAAGGTACTGAGTTAATAATGCAAATCTCCATTGGAATTTGAGGACTTAAGCTGTGCTGTGAAAGAAAATTCCTGGTTTCTAATTGACTTAACAAATTTTGTTTTTTCAAGCATCTAGCTAATCTTACTACAGTGCTTTGAAATGTCTTTTTACTCTAAAGCTTGAAAGAAATGTTATTTGTTTGTTTACCATTCATTTCTCCAGTCAGCTTCCCTGGGAAATGGGAATTTATTCATCTGGTATGTCTTTTATTTTTTTTTCCCTTGGTGCTTTAGGGGAACAGGACCATACAGAACCATAGAAAGTACATTCTGTGAGGGTAATGTTACCTTGCTTTAGCACCATAATAATAGATAGATGTTTAACTGTGTGGTTTAGAGGTGCAGGTAGGGTATTCTTTGATGAAAGGAACCTTTAAGGGGAAAGGTAAGGCTTTTAAACTTTTGCTGCAATGATAATGCTTTTGTTCCAGTTTCTGCTGTGCTTTTATGATGCACTGAGTTTGGACTGGTTTGGTAAATGAGACTCAAATGAGTGAGCAGGAAATAATTTATGACACAACAGAACAACTGATTATGAACAGGAACCTTTAGGAACCTTAAACTTTTGCTCTAGATCATAAAAAGTGTTAAGCTCTCAATTAAGTCCTGTTAACTTGTTTGGTGGTGGTGATTTTTTTTTTGCTTATATTGTCATAACCCATACCTTTAATAGAATTATGGTATCAGTTGGGCTTGTTTGGACAGAAACCAAATTCAGAACCAGTGACAGGTAACTACTGTGTTGGAGGAAAAAGTTGGGGGAAAAAAAAAAACTTATCACTGAAGGTTTGTCTGAATTGAGACCTATTTGTTGGCTTGTGTAATGCTTCTAAAGATGCATTTCTGTGATACTTGTAATGCTGCAACTCATGGAAAAGTTACTGGGAAAGAGATGATGCTTTCAACACTTGGAAAAAAGATAGTTTGGGTGTCATCTCTTTGCTCACTTAATTCTCCAGTTGTGGGATAGTCTGTGGCCTTTCTCCTGCTCTGCTGGTTTGAGAGGGACATGTGCAGTTTCCTTCAAATGGCAATCTGACAATCTGGCTGCAATGAAGAAAGGAGCTTTGCTTTATTTCTTGTCTTTAATATGCCAGAAAATGTGTGAGGGCTAAGTGAATGAATTTTGCAGCCAATCAATTCCCTTGATACTGGGGGGAAGGAATGTTGGTAGAGGTTTAACCTCAGTTATGTAGCACATGGAGCCTGTACAGCAGCAGTGCTTCAGCCAATGCTCTTTGCACCAGTGGCAATAGCATGAAAGGAAAGAGAGATGAAAGGGTAAGATGAGCTTAACCTAATGAGTGCTGCTTGAGGAATTCCAGTTCTGTAGCTTTATGTATTTAAGAATGAGTCTGTGTGCCTCTGGCAGTTTTCTTTCTCAAGAAAAACTTACTGCATCCAGTGTTTGTAATGCTTTTGAAAAAAATCATCATGGAAAAATGATGCTTTAGTAGCTAAGCTGGTTATATAAAGAATGGGAGTTAGATTTAGTCATGTTTTGCAGTTTTAAACTTTAAGCCTTGACAAGGAAAAGCAAGAGGATCATTTAAATTGGATTATTTTCTACTCTAACTTGAGAAGTTCTGTTATCCTGTGATCATATTTCAGTGGTAGCCATTTGTGTTTGTGGTGCTGTACTAGAATATTGTAATCAAGAGGACTTTAGTAAGTCCTGCATGAGCAGATCCTTTGCTTTTGCTAGATATAGAAATCTTGGAGCCCATGTTGCCCTACTGAACCATTAAATTCTAAGAAATTCAGCTCTCTCTCTAGGCTTTTAAGAGCATGCAATAGCTGCTGGAAAGCTAGGAAATATCTTGAACAGAGAGTTGTCAGGGTTCATGAATTCTCAGTTGTATTTTCTTTTCTGATTAATGCTTGGTTTATGGTAACATGTTTGGAATCTTGATTCAGTCCTTAGATTTAAGAGTATAAATAGGCCTAGAGATAATATTTTGAGATGCTATTCAAATACTGAGCCAAATGGTCATGGCACTGTGTTGGTAAGGATGTGTGAGGGGGAAGTGGAAACTGCTGACACAAGCTGATGAAACTATTTTCTTTTTCTAAGCTGTTACAATCTATCAGACCTCATACATGGACACCAGAGGCTGCAGGTCTTTTGCTGGTTACAAGAAAAAGTGTCAATTGCATGATTTCCCTATGTAGGTAATCACTGAAAGTAGATATTCTGAAGTGAATTGGGCTGTCAGGTACTGTAATGGAAATACTGCTGTGTCATACAGATTTGGTGAACTTAATATGAAATCATGAGTTGATTTCCTTCTTTTAAACCAAATGCATTTCTTTGGTTATTTGCTGCCGTTGGACCAAGGCGCCCATTCACAAGATTCCTTGTATGGGTTGGAGAGTCTGGTTTACAAGGACGCCAAGCCTGGTGGGTATGCATGGTTAGTCACATTTTATACATGCATGATGAACAGGCAGTTGAGGTTTTTAAATTCCCCCCTCTCCAAAGCAGCCAAAGGTAGAAGTGAAAAAACAATACTTGTTTGGTGAACATCCACACATTGGTGGTTCTAGAAATAAGATTTTAATGAATATGGATTCAAGTGGAATCTTGAAATGACTTAGTCCCCTTTTTAATTGAGTGGCTGTTTCAGAAGATTAGGAGACCACTTAGATTTCTATCAGTCATGTTGAGCTCAAGAATGTTACAAAATGCTGACAATATTCTACTATGATTTTACAACACCATCTTTAGCTGTTTGGAGAGTAATTACCCTTACTTAATGTGTCTGGGCTTAAGATAAAGGAAGTCCAGGCTGTCTTGAACAAAATGAACTCTAGCAGGTTGAAGGCATTAGCATGCTTTCCCCTGCTTCTCTTTATTTGCATTGCTCTCAAGTTAGCCAAGGAAGCAGCTTCCCTTGAAGTTCAGGGGAACTTTTGTTTTTTGTACATGCTTTATTTTTAACTTCTGAAACCTGATTTTCAGAAATTTACACTTGGCCAAAGTTTCTTGCTTGAGCTGTTGTCTGAGCACAGGTTTAAAGTGAGCTTAAAAACATATATTTAGTGTAGGAATGTGCCCAGTTTCTCCATAGTAATGGATGTGGCTGAAGAAGTGGAATATCCTGTTTCCTTAGTTTTTCCATACATGGGACTGAAAGCCCGAGACCTGCAAATTCAATAGTAAGTGAGGGAAGCTGTCATTTTAAAGTAACCTTGATAAAGGATTACTTGTAGTGCTAAAAGGAACTATGCAAAATAAAATGTTTCTATTTGTCTAGTTTTTCCTTTTTATTATTTATGTTGTGACCACCTTACCTGCAAGACAGGTTGAAATCTTGGCAGGCAACAATTTCCCTCCTTTGTTTGGACAGGCTTGCAAATGACATCAAGGTGTTCCCCATGGTTAGGTTAGGTACACTGTTAAACTTACTTCCTTCTTGCTTTGTGGGATACACCCTTCCCATGCTCCAACCCCATAAAGATAAGCACAAGCAGCACTATTGCTGAATTATTTTTGCTGGGATGGCCAGAGGAGGAAAAGAAACAGTGCAGTTCACCAAACTGGTTTTCTTCAGAATTGTGGAGAAGCATGAGCATCATTTAAATAATGAAATGGTTGTGATTGTGTGGGTTGTAAAATGTGTGTTAATAATGGAATTTCATTTCATGTACAGCTTTTAGAATCATCATTTTTGTATGTCTTTTTTGTGGTTACTGGATTTGTTCTTTTAGAGTTGATTATCACGAGAATCCTGTTGAAAAGTGCTCTTTGGGTTTCCACATACATCTGTATCTTAACTTGAAAATTATGTCCTTGCATGGTGGAAGCCTCTTCTAGATGTATATTTTATGCTATGTGAAGTAGCTGATTGTTTGCTTACCACAGCTGCAATTCCTGAAAAGCTTTTAATGTCACCTTCTAAGCCATTATGCTTTAAGACAGGCTAAACCTTCTTCCATATTTTCTTATGCTTTCTCACATTTCTGCTTTACTAACTTGAATTTTATCCTTTTTCCAAAAAATTGCTTGCATTACAAAAGGACGTAAGCGTAAAAAGTACAAAAAGCATTTTAAGAGACCCTTTAGAGGTCGTGATCACTCAAAAGGTGGGTAACAGTTATGGCTTTTAACTTTAAGGCTTCTTTTTGCTTTCTGTTTGGATTAATTTTTAACAGCCTTGGCTGTCTATCCAGTGAGATCTTTTCCTCCTGTTTGAAAGAGAGGTTATAAATTGGAGAGAGCTCTTTCTGCTGTTCATGTTCTCTGGAGCCATGAGGCTGAAGAGAGTCCTTGTTTCTCTTTACCTGGATAGGTGTGCTTGTTCCTTTAATTTGAGCTATCTGTAGTATTTGCAGCAGAACTGTAAACTAGTGGCATTTCACAGTGACTGTTGGAAAAACTGCTTGTGCAACTTAACACTTGTTTGTCTGATTTTTGTAAGATTCCAATAATAGGTAAAGAAAACCTGAAACTGCTGCTATAGCAGTAAACAGTCTTTTTTATCACCTTTTAGCTCTGTTCCAAATAACTGGTGTAGTGCTATGACATATTTAAACAGGAATGAAGTTGATGTTGTTCCCCAAGAGGATAATCACTGTCTACAAACACCAAAGGATGCAGGATTGAGCATTAGCATGTGTCCAAGAATTGCCATGTCCCATGTGGTTGTGTTGTGGATTTGGTCTTGGAGGAAGCTGCAGCTGTACACAGACTTGCAGTTAGAGAGAAAACCTTGTGGGGACACCAAGCTTTGCAAGGTGTCACACACATTGCTGCTGGTAGCTGCATGTGGCTGCAAAAATGTTCATGGGTTCCTTGCACTTGGAGATCATGAAGCTTAGATAAGCACTTCTGCCTTTTTTTTTTTAGTCAGTTAATTGGAGGAAATGTGTGTGGCATATAAAAGTGATACAATGTTTCTGTTTTTTCTGAGTTCCTGACTAATTTTTTGATTGAAATCTAATGCTCTTTTGACTGAAACTGTTATATCATGTTCAGTAGTGAAGTCTTCATTTTTAAGCAGATTTCCTGAACCTCTGAAAGATTTTAAAAAAAATTCTCATTTTTTAAGCAGTATGTACAAAGTTAGATACCTGCTTTGCTCACCATGCATTGCATATGTAAAATGTTAGAAATAGTTGAAGTAAGCTGAGTGAAAACCTCTAGTCCTTATTTTTCTCTATAGCCATGACTATTTCTTCAACTTGAGCCATCTGTAGCATTTCCAGCAAAAATGTATGAGCTTGGTAGGCTGATCAGTGGCATTTGCTGGAATTGCCATGTTGTAGGGAGGGTACTGAATGCAGCAGTGCAGGCTGTAAAGGCAGCTAGAGGAAAAGCAGCTCACTGATCCAGCCATACTTCAGGTGAAATGCTGAAACACAGCCTGAGATGGTAGAGCCATATCACCAGAGTGAAATAATGAGGGATTGTAAATATTACTCCTTGCATGTGTTATTCCAGGGTATTTTGTGTTAAAGTACTCTGTCTTACTAATTTGCTTCTTGAAACCCCTCACTGAGGTACTTTTAAGACAGAACCTTTTACCTTAGAAGGAGTATATTAATCCAGAACTTGCTGTGTGCCAAACTGTTTTGACTGAAATTTAGACAGGTACTTTCGTGTGTTTAAGTTATGCATGGGCAGCTAATATCACATCTTCAGAATACAGATGTGCAGAAAAGGAAAAAAAAAAAAAATGTAATCTAAATAAGTGAAAACTGTAGTGTTAATTTAGAAGAAATATTACATTTACATTGATGTAGTTGTTGGTGTTTCAGGATGCAATTATTACACTAAATAATGACTTTTTAAAAATTATTCTTCTAGACAAACCAAAGGAAGAGAAGAAGGATACTTTCTTAGAAAAGCTTGCAACTCAAGTTATAAAAAATGTGCAAGTCAAAATCACAGGCATTCATGTTAAATACGAAGATGATGTAAGTAACTGGGACATATTATCTTCATTTTAAATTGGACTTCAATGCATTTCTGATTCTGTTGTCCATAGAGAAACTGTATTTGCCACCTTGAAAAAGTTGCTGTGGTTTCTTCTGCAGCACTTCAAATAAGTTGCCCCAGATATGACTGAATGCCAGAAATATGGATATGGGGAACAGATGTTCTCTTTACCCTTGTCCAGTGCTGCCTTGCTCACTGAATGTGGGCAGTGTCTGTTCTCACACATTGCTGCATGCAGTGGATGCAGAGTTTTTCAGTGTCCTGGGCAGAGTCCAGAAGGGCAGAAGCTGAAGGGTTTACAGATGGGTCTGAAGGCAAACTGTTAAAAACACTTAACTGATAAACAATAATGTTTGTTTATATGAACCAAACTGGAATTACTAGTTTTACCTTCCTGTAGTAAAATAATTAAGTGGTTTGTTATGAAACGATTGAGTTTAAAAGAAAAGCACTGGATAAGAGGGTATTTCTCAAACCTTTCTTTGGGACTGTTTTCAGAGACACTAAAGTTAAAGAAGTGCATATCATAAAGTGATATAGATGACTGAGATGTGGTACTCTAATTTTAATTTTTTTTCCTGTATGATGATGTTAGAATCCAAAAGAAAATTTTCAGTTTGAATTGAAGTCCTAAGTCTATACACTACAGCCATATTAATTTGGCCTATCTGAGTGGGTTCCAGTAATGTTTCAGTTGGATTAACTAAGCAAAGGAAGTTGCTCAGAACAGTTCAGGATTTCAGTCAACTTTAAAGGCTACATTTGTCTGCAGCAAGAGAAATAAATACCTTTTACTTTTCTATTTTTGTAGATCACAGACCCACAGTGCCCAATTTCCTTGGGAATGACGTTGGGGGAGCTGAGTTTACTGGTAATGTGTGTGTGACTGCCTGTTCTTGTGTGTTGTTTGCTTGTTTTGGAGTAGCAGAAAGGAAAAGAAGCATAATAAGGAGATACAGAGACAGTGTGCATACAGCTGGAACTGAAGACAGTCTTTTATTCATGCAGATAGGCAGTATGAGCAAGCAGAAGGGAAGAGGATTGAGGAACATAACACTTTCTGAGAGTTGGTGATTTGTTCTAGTGATCTGAGTGACCTTTGAAACTGGGCAGGTTATATCCAGGCATAGTAAATGAGGGCAAACATTGCATCATGGTGATCAAGAGTTTGGTGTTTTGCCAGGAATTTTGAGAAATGGGGAGTGAAAATTTCAGCTTACCTCTCTTTGCCTTAGCTGTTAGGCATTTTATGGGTAGGATGAGGAGTTGAATATCAAAGTATGAAAGTAAACTGACAGATTTTTGTATGTTATCTTGATGTGTGTGTATGCAGAAAAACTGGATGCATTTGTTGCTTGGAAGCATAGGATAAACCCACAAATATGTTAGCTAAGATGCACAAAATTGCTTTTATCACTTTGAACTTTTAGACAACAAACGAGAACTGGACACCTTCCATTCTGAATGAAGCTGCAAAAATAATATACAAGGTAATGTATTGTGGTTTTTTCTCCTACACAAGTGAAGAAAGCAAGTGATCTTGAAGACTAGTAAACCTGGGACTCTAAATGAAGTTGGAAAATAGCTTACTTTTTGAATTCTCCTGTTTTTCTTTATTTTTGATGTAGTTTTAGCACAAGTAGAGCACAAATGACTGTTTTTTATGCAAGGCATAAAGTTAAACAAACTCCATTGTTTAAGTAGTTTATGTTGAATGTGAATGCCCCTTGTTCACTGCACTATACAGCAAGCCTGAGTGGAAGCTGTGATTTCAAACATGTTGTCAAATTACCATTTCCTAATCTAATTTGAATTCCTAGTGTAATTGGGATTCTGGGAGCTAAGCAGTTTCTCTGTTCTCCCTGCCCACCTCCTGAACCATCCCCAAGCCTGTGCAGAAAGGAGTACACAGAGATCTAAGGAATTATAGGAACAATCTAAGAAGGGTTTAATAGTCTTGGCTTCTTCATTACGCCAAGTACCAGTTTTGTGCACCCTTGCCCTTGTAATCCAGGGTCATGTTTAACAGATGTGCATGAATGTGTGCTTAAAGTACTTGCAATTCAATTATCATTTCAAAATAGTATTGTCAGATTAAATACATCTCAATCCTAATGGTTCATTTGCTGTCTCATCTGCTTTCATATGTTTTCTATTTTCACAAATGGAAAGCTGTATTTGTAGGATGGGTTGAATACAGAGTATGCAGTTTGTTGCATGTTTTCTTTCCTGTGCAGCTTTTGTGCCTGGACAGCCTCAGTGCTTATTGGAACATACACAGCAAAATGTATTATCATGGCTCCCGTGAACAAATACTGGTAATGTAGAAGAAAATGCATTAATTACTATATTGTCTGCCTCTTGTAGTATTCAAAACTACACCACGCTGATTTCTACCCCACTCCTCACGCTTATGGTCACTGTATTCAGGGTCATTTGTTAATCCATTGCACTATTGTTAATTATTTTGTGAACCTCATTTGTTATCAACCCCTATAGGGTGATATGATATATTTTTCACCATTGTGTTTATAAAGGTGCTCTATGTGCCCTTGTACAGTACTACTACTTACCCTTTTTCTTTTGTGCTCATCTTTATGGATACCTTTATTTTTGTTTTATTTTGTCCTTAACAAATAATGTACTTAACCCAAGTTAATGTACTTAACTTGGGTTAACATCAAAGATGGAATCAAAACTGTGCAGTGCTTAAAACCATCCAGCTGTCTAAGAACAGCCAAGTTCATTTGGCATTGCCTGTCTGTGCATGTTTTCCTTTTTTTCTCTCTGAATCTCAGTCTGAAGTGAAAACACAAATTCATACACAGCTTGAATTGACAACTGCAAAAGTCTGCAAAGTACACGTGAACTTAAGTTGGTCTGCTCAAAGTTTTGATAACTCTAAACAAGTAATGCTCTTCAGCAACTGTTAGAATCATATCCCTTTGCAGGACCAGCTGAAAAAAGGAATTCCCTGTCATGGTCACCAGCCTGAAGACTACCAGTACAGTAAGTGAGCTAGGAATGAGTGAATCTAAACTGTTCTGAGCATGTTGGTGTACAACAGCCTGATCTGATCCTGCAGGCATGGCCATACTATCTTCCTTTTAGAAAAACCATAATGTGATAGGACATATTAGGGCTTGTATGCTTTTTGACTATTACAGGACTATCTTAATTGTCATTGGTAATAATTGCATCCTGATTCTGGTGGGACTTGAGCATGCATGTTATCTGTTGATGTGCTTGATCTGTTCCTTGTTATATTTAAGTAAAAAATCAATCTTTTTTTTTTTTTTTTAATCTTCAAGTTTTCAGACCAGTGTCAGCCTCTGCAAGACTCTATATCAACCCATATGCAGAAGTAGAACTGAAAACTCCTAAGGTTGATTGTAATGTAGAAGTACAGAGAATTGTCATTGAATTCACTAAGCCACAGGCAAGTGGGTTTGGTATTTATCACACATTTCAGTTTTGATGAACTGTAGTGTTTTTTCACTGGAACACATTCTTAGGGATTTGTGTGCTTATATGCCTGTAGGATTTCTAAACTGTTTAGCAGTACCTGTGGGAGAAGTGTAGGATCTTTTCCCCCTCTGTGTAACAATCACTTCCTGGTGATTCTTGTGCTCTGACACTCTTACCTGTGGACCCACCTGATCTGTATTCAGCCCTTCCAGCAGCATTCTTTTCACCTAGAGAATGCAATCATGAGTAGCCCTTACCTTGTTAAATTACAATCCAGTTAGAACTGCAGAGATGCCAAAGTACAAGCAAGGGTGGGAATGAATGGAGTGTGCTGGCTTTGGCAACAAAGCCTGCTGAAGTATCAAGAAAGTAATTTAGATGGTTCCCCAGAAATTTTGTATTCTCATTTATTGAGACATAACTTGCAGTTAGTTGGCTAAAGAGCTTTTTAGCTCTTACTCATGTCTAAATGTATATATATAGAGTTCAGAGCTGTGTCAGTAAGGTGCACCAATGTAAATGCAGCTTTAAAATGAGGGCAACTGCATTGACAAACAGAAAAGTTGGTTTGAGAAAGCCTGGGAGGTTGTGCTGAGCAGGCTGGTAAAACTACAAACTGTTGTTCTTGGAGGGAAGCAGGGCTTCAAAGTGGTGTTCTTTGAGAAGAATGGGTGCAGTCAGTCCACTTTCAGGTACTAATGAAAATGAATCAACTTAAATTTCTGTGTAGTTTGAGAAATGTGAGGGCCATGCAATTGGAGCCTGCAAACAAAACCTGAGCCTTGCTAAGAAACTTTTTCCTGTGTTTAGTACCTCAGCATGATAGACCTGCTGGAGTCCATAGATTACATGGTTCGCAATGCACCCTACAGAAGATTTAGGCCAAATGTACCTCTCCATAAAAATGCCAAGGAATGGTAAGCTGTGTACATTCATGCATTCTCTGGGAGTCTTCTCCAGTCTCTTCATTCTCCTTTGTGATTAAAAGTACTTTTAAAACTACTCACATGCTGATATAACTTCCACAGAGCTTTGCTTAGCCATTAGATTCAAGTGATAAAAGATCGAGTTGATGAAAATCTCACTTGCTAAGCTGAAGTCCCCAAAATTTGAACAAAATGCCAATGCTCTCACTAGAGGTTAAAATGTAATTTTAGAAAGGCTAAAGAAAAAGCTTGGCAAATGTTATACAAGGGAAACGTGTGTCAGCTGTAGATTTGAACTGATACGCTTTTTGTTGGCTTTTTTCAAAGTACTAACTGATGCTGATTATCAGAGTGCTTAAGTTCACTTAGTGCTGTAACAGCCCAAATTTGCAAATGTGCAGAAGTCAATAATGAAGGTTTGTAGCTCTTCACTCATTAAATGTAAGCCCTCTGTATTCAGGGTCTGCATGAAAAATGAAAAAACATTTGTCAAAAGTGATGTTGAGAACATTGAAAGTTTTATAAGCCAAGTTACTCAAATCACAAGTGGTGAGCAAAGTGTTTGCATACTAATAAACTACCTCTGCAACCTGTAAGTTGTAATGCACAAATGAAATGGGAAGTTGTTCACAAAGATGAAATTCTTATAGGTGGAAATATGCAGGTAACAGTGTTCTGGAAGTTCACATCAGAAGGCGTACTCGAATGTGGTCATGGAGTAACATAAAACAGCACAGGCAGCTTCTGAAGAGTTACAAAAATGTGTACAAGAACAAGCTCACACAGAGCAAACTGTCAGAAGAAACACAGAAGCAAATCCAGGTATGAGTCTTCTCTCTTTGGAGGAATTATGTTTTAGTCCCTCTATGAAATAATTCTTTAGATATAATTGAGAGTAATCCAGGTTGATGGTTTTACAAGAGCAAAAGAGGTCTGTGAAAATACCTTCTTAATCTGAAGTTCTGTGTAACCCCTATTGTGGAAAACAAAATAAAATACTAGTCAAGTGCCATTAAAAGCAATCTGTATTTGGCTGAGGATTAGGGAGCATGGATACTTTTAATGAAGAGCAAGAGTAATCTAGTTAAGAAAAAAAACTGGACTGCCTAACATCGATTTTAACTTCTAGTGAACTTTGCAACTGGAGGTGGGATATACCTGTGATAGAAGTGAGCAGAGCTAGAAATCAATTGGAATGTAAATATGAAGGAGCTGGTAGAAAATTTACAGTGGAGAGCCTTTCCTAAATGTGTTTTATTTGCAAATAATTTGATAATGCATTTTTGTAGGACCTAGAAAGAAAACTTGACGTCTTCAATACAATCTTAGCAAGGCAACAAGCACAAGTTGAGGTAAGGAGTCATTTCTGTTCAGTAATATTGCAGCACTTCAAATAGGATGGTTTTGTCATGATAGTATTTTTAAAAACATTGTGCTGATGTGTATGATAGGTAGGTTGGAAGATAAGTTTCCTATCTTTCCAGGACATGAATAAAGTGATTTCCAAGCTGGAAACCAGTTCAAAAACAAGTTCAAAAGTTTTGAATGGTGCAGGATTGGTCCTCAGGTTTGTTACTACTAGGTTAAGAAATCTACTGGATTTAGGAATGTAAATGCTTTTTGTACTCTCTTAAATACTGTCTTTTTGTATGGTTCCTACCTTTCTGTAGTCTAAATGCTGGTGAAATGTGTAGAACAAACTGCCTAAAGTAAAAATAAGGCATGCTTGTGTCTGTGCATGCACAGATACACAGACACATGTCCCTTACCTTGGTCCACTTTTTGGCTTTATCTGGTGAGTGAAAGATCTCTTAATTCCTTGTGGTGTGGTGTTGCTGTCCCTCAGTTAAATGCATGTTCAACATGCACACATACATGGATTATTTACAGAAAAATAGTAATACAATAATTTATGTATTTTGTCCAATTTGTTTTAATTTTTGGTTTGTAGACAATAAGATCAGGACAAAAGCTACTGAAGAAGAAGAGCACTGAAGCAGAAAAGAAAAGTGGAGGATGGTTTAGTGGTTTCTGGGGTAAAAGAGAATCTAAGATTAAAGAAGATGAAGAACCACTCGTGCCTGAAAGTAAGTGTAGATTGTAGTGCACTAGGGAGATTTTACATCTTCTTATACATTAAAAAGAATACAGTATTTTTACTTCCTACTATACAGGAGAGAGTATGGCATAAGCAGTGCATTTCATGGCACCTCTTACTGAATATTGAACTGGCAAATAAGGCATTCTTCCAAATTGTCCATAAGCTTTTCAGAACCTTGGTGAGGAGAAAAATATCTCACTTACAGCTATAGTGATAATTGGCAAAAATTGGAATACTCTGTTTCTGGTGATTTTGCTGTCTGGATCCAAAGTTTGATCTACTAAAATTCCTGAAATCTGTTTTCATCATGAGGGGCTATGGATCCTTTTGTAATAAAAATTATATTGATTTCTGTACCACCATGCATGAAGACTGTTGTGTGAATTATTTTGCAATCTGGAATTTAGTTCAGTATGAAGAATCAATGGAATGCATCACCACAGCTGAAGTAGTAGGAGGCAAATGTAAACAAAAGGGGTAATGGTTATTTACTAAGGTGCAAATTGTGTGGGTTTTTGGTTTTTAGCTCTTGATGAACTTATGACCCCAGAGGAGAAAGCTAAACTTTATACTGCTATTGGATATAGTGACAGCTCCCATCACCTTTCATTACCAAAGCAGGTAAGCAACCTATGGGATGGTTTAAAAAAAACAAACCACACAACAAATTCAAGATGCCTTCAGCTCTCTCATTACCCTAAAGAAATGTGAAGGCTTCAAATTCAGGTAGGAAATATTATTTGATCCTTCTGAAGCTGCTGATTTATGTAGTAATAAAATGGTACATATATTGGGAAGTCAGAACCCTCTTTTGGGAAAGCCAAGACTTGACATTTAGCAGTAAGAACAATAAAGGCATACAAGGTGTGTCTTCTGAAATGTAGTTATTTAATGGAATTACAATGATTTTGGTTGATGTACTGAGTCCTCTACTGAATGTAGTTTAGCTCTGCTTGCCTCAGGGTTTAAAAAAATTTCCTTAATGCTGAAAAGAGTGAAACTATATTTGCTCTGCCCTAGTTGAATTACACTGTTTTATGTTAAAGAAATGACTGGTAAACATTGAATAAAGTAAAGAATCTGTACTTTTCTTTCTGCATAGAGATGAGTTTCTAATCTTAGTTGTCTGGAAAAACTTAGACACATTTTAGTTTAAAATGAGGTGTTCTGATTTTTTTTCTTATTGAGATGATTAATTTCAGTTTTCTCTATTTTTCTCACTAGTATGTTGCCCATGTTGTGACACTGAAGCTGTTAAGCACTTCTCTTACAATTAAAGAAGACAAGAATGTGGCAGAAACTCTAAAAGTGCAGATGATTGATCTGAGCACCAAAATATCACAGCGCCCAGGAGCACAAGCCATTAAGTAATTGGATTGGTGTTTTCTTTTTGTAGAACCATCTCTGCCCCTCCTCACCCCACTCCCCAGCTTCTTAACTTTTCTTGGGTAGTACATTGCCTTGTAAATTTGTTGGCATTCTGTAATTGTACTCTGTTGTAAATAATATAATTTGGTGAATGATATGGAATGGGAGGAAGAAGGGAATGCTGTCTGCTGGTTTTCACGAACAATGGCAACCTTGTTCCTGAATATAAGTGTTGAAGTGCTGAATATGACTTTTGGAAAGTGATAGCTAAGCCATGTGAAATGGTGTGGCCAGCACACTCCAGCCAAGCTAGTGAATGTGTTACTCACTGCCTAAGAAATGACAAATTATGTGATGTAGGTGGAAGATCAGCCTGAGCATAAGATACTGAGACCTTCCCGTGTTTTAGGAGAGGGCACATCAGAAATATTGGATTATTGGATTACACAGTCAATGAATAAGATTCCCATGTCTGGAAAATGAATCTGTGCACTTTTTGCTTTCATTTGCAGTTCCTTCAGTTCAGGCTTCATACATAAGATCACCAGCTCAGCCACTGACAATTGAAATATTTCTGCTGAAAACTATTCTGGGGAATTTTCAAGGTGCAGCTTGAATGCTGCACAGAAACTAAGAGCTTTGGCATTATTTTACATAAATACATAACATAAAATTTAGTTGTCAAGACTGAAGCAGTAGAACAGATAGTCTTATAAGTTTTATGTTTCTGAAAAAAATGGAGTTCAGTTATTTCAACAGAGCCAGGAATATTACACTGATTGTGGCCAAATATGTTGCCTTGCAAAGTCAGGGATTTTAATGGTGGAGATGCAGGACCTGAAAATCAGTTTCTTATGTAACAAGTACTTGTAAGGATGAATGAAGTTGGTGTGGTTTGGTGGTGTTCAGTGGCTTTCTTCAAAGGTGTTTTCCTCCAGGCTCCACTTAACACTGCTGTCAGGGCAGTTCTCAGTACAGAATTCCCATTTGCACCAAAAGAGGTCTGTGACTGCTTTTTACATCCATACACACTAGTAAACATTCCTACACTTTTTATTTATGTAACATAGATATTCTGCCTTTCTTTTCTCTTGCAACTGATTCTAACCCTTGCCCAATTAAATATTTTTAACTATTCATTTTCTTTAGGGTTGAAGCAAAGCTTGAAAACTGGTATGTGACAGGCCTGAGACAAGAAAACATTGTGCCATCTCTTGTGGCTTCCATAGGGGATAGCAAATCTTCTCTGCTTAAGATTGAGTTTGATATTAACCCAGAGGACAGCACAGCTGACCAGAGCCTTACTATTGAATCACAGCCTGTGGAAGTAAAATATGATGCAGTGAGTAGTAACCAAAACTCTCAGGTGTTCCTGGGTCGTCTTTCTCTGCTCTTACTCTCTTTGCTTTGTCCAGATCTGATTTTGAGTTTTTGTTGTGTAATACTATATAATGCTGATTCTTGTCTTTTTTTTTTTTTTTTTTTTTTTTTAAGAGAACAATAAATGCAATGGTAGAATTCTTTCAGACAAGTAAGGGAATGGATCTTGAAAGATTAACAACAGCCACGTTAATGAAACTGGAGGAAATCAAGGAGAGAACTGCTACAGGTAAGATAGTAACAAATCTCAGTGAAGGCAAACCCTTAAATTGTTTCCATGTGATTACCCAAACACTTGGTTTATGTTTTGATTTGTGAGCAAATAGTAGGATTGGGATTTTTCCTTGAGTTGCTGCCCACATTTCAGCTGGGATACAGTTAATTACTTCTCACTTCATTGCTTGGAGATTTAGGGAATGTTTTGTGGGAAGGAGCATTGAGTTTAGTAAGAAATCAGTAGAATGCTATGAAAGTCTTGATTCAAGAGGCTTTATCTTTCAGATAACATCTTTTTATATGCTGACTGTCACAGTTGTTTCACTTGTGAATAGCATTGACATTTCCATGGCCTTTCCTTTTCCTTTAAGGATTAGCTCACATTATTGAAATGAGGAAAGTCCTTGACTTGAAGATTAATCTGAAACCTTCCTACCTGGTGGTTCCACGAACTGGTTTCTACCATGAAAATTCAGATTTGCTGATTCTGGACTTTGGTACATTTCAGGTATATAAATGATGTCTCTTATAACCTCAGGGGAAGCAAATATTCTCTTTTAACATAGCTGTCATCTGGAAGCATCTTCCTTTCGGAAGGCAGGGTGATCATCTGTGGCAACATATTTTTAACTTATATTTCTAACCAAACAGATTTGGGTCAGCAGTTTGATCAGAGTTGCTAGGGTATCTTTGATGTACTCCAACTAGTTAATCCTCCCCAGGAAACATGATCATGTTACAATCATAATTGTAATACCTTGTCATTTAGTATCATTCATTTCTTCAGCAGAATACCTGAACTTTTGTTTCCTTTTTTGTAAAATTATAGCCTTTTATTAATAAAAGAGAAGATAATTTTTCTCTTGAACTTTGAAAATTAATTGTTTATCTAAAATGGAAAGATTGCAGTAATTTAACTTGATTTAATGACTGATTAAATATTTATTCTAGTGATATTCCATAAGTAAAACTATAGATTAGTGAAAAAAGGTTTTTGAATAGCTTGAATTAAGTGGATTGATAGAAGTAACAACAAAAAAAATCTACTTAGCAAGAATAAGTGAAGTGATTTAATCTTTCTCTGTAAGAGTCCAAATGTCAATTATTAACCCCTATAAATCATCTTTTCATCTTCACTAGAATGAATAGCACATGTCTGTTTTAAAGACTTAACTTTTATTTTGTTTTTTATGTGTTTAGCTGAACAGCATAAATCAAGGCAGTAGTGAAGCTTCTAACTTTTCATCTTTAGAGGAGATTATGGACAAAGCTTATGACAAATTTGATGTGAAAATTAAAAATGTGCAACTTCTTTTTGGAAGAACAGGTAACAAAACCACATAGCTGCTGTTTATGCAAAACATTTTCAAAGGCTACATACCTGTAATAAAGAAATATGTTTTTTAAAGAAAAAAAGACAAACTAAAATCAGTAGTTAATGAAAAGATGCGTTATAATATATGTAGGGTGTCAAACTTTGAAAAAATTTGTTAGTTTCTGCTCATTTTTTCTTTGAACCTGTGCATCACTAATGGTAGCAATGAATGTAAATAAAAAGAACTATTATATTTTCCATCATACACAGGAAGTCACTGCTAAAATTTGCCTTAGTTCTTCACTTAAGTTTATGTAATCAAAAGAATGCTAGGTTGCTCTTCTATCTTTTATCTGTCTGTCCATTTGTTTTTCTAGGGGTCAATGTAGATACATCTTTTAGTGTAGAATTGGGTTTAGTGCTGCTGAGGTAGTAGTGTTCACAAATGGGATTAAAAGCTCTTAAAATACTTCATCTAAGTTGTTTTACGTTTCTTAAGCTGGTTTTTTACCCTCCTAGTGATACCATTTGATTACTTTAATGATGCCTGAATTAAAGCAATTAGCAAGGGTTGTTTTTTTAATCTAAATTTACTGGACATTTTCAGGTGAAGACTGGAAGAAGGCTCGTTTTCAACACCCATCAACTTTGCATATTTTGCAGCCTATGGATATCCATGTACAGTTGGCAAAATCAATGGTGGAAAGAGATTCCAGGATGGCAAAGTAATGTATTAATGTTGAAAAGACTCATTTAGAATTACTTTGTACTTAGAGAAAAGAAAGCTGTGTTTTCCCTAAGGGTTCATTTGTAATTTGCACCATGTTCAGTTGTTCATTTGCACTCTGTAATTTGAAGATATTAACTAAGAAACTGAAATAAGTTACTACTGTTGGCAAAATCTTTTTTTTGGGTAGTGATTCTCTGAAACTTTTGCTGGTTACTAACTACTGCTTAAATCCAAGCCCTGTTTTAATGCAGAATCCCTGGCTTCACTGTGATGTGATCTCTGTAGAGGAGTATCCATATTGTTGAGATTTAAATGAAGAATTGGTACTTTTGTGTAGGAGTTTAATCAGTTGTTTTCATTTAAAAAAGGTTTAAAGTGTCAGGAGGACTTCCTTTGGTGCATGTCAGACTCTCTGACCAGAAAATCAAGGCAATCTCTGATCTGATTGATAGCATTCCACTGCCTCAGAAGTCATCTGTGTCAGTTCCAAGCACAAAGGTAAGCTGACTACAGCTAAAAAACTTTAAAAAAAAAACGCCAAAACAAGTAAAAAAACATCATTAGTGTCTTTATTGATTTACCATCAGAACATTCTGGGCTTCCTCAAGCAATGGTGGAGCTTTGTCATTGTTCTGCTGGTTTCAATATAAGTATTGGCAGAGCTGACCTTGCCAAAGAATGCGGGGAAAGCCCTGTGGAACATTCATCATCACTAGAAAATATGAACATACCAAGTTATATAAACTTTAAAATACTGTGTTGGTTATTTTGCTCTTTTCTTTCCCTCCAGGTACCAGCTATTCCCACAATTCCTGTTGTTGGCACAGGGCTGCTTAGTACACCCCAGCTGTTAGCAGAAATGGTGTCAGGTAAGAATCTACAGATGGGTCTTTGTAAAGGTAGCAGCCATAATAGCTAAAATATCAGCTATCAGGGGATAGCTGATATTTTAGCTATTAATATAATACTACTAATAATATTATAGCTGTTATTATTATAGCTGTTATTGATGTTAAAGCATGTAAGGACAACAGAGGTGAGCGGGCTGGGTCATATCTACCCTCAAACACATAAGGAGATTTGATTAAGATGCTGGTGTTACCTCAGATGAATAAACTTGCTTTTTCTAAAAAGCAAACCCACTTTTTAAAAAAAATCATTATACATAAGCAACCTCTTCAAATGAGTGTACTGTAAATACTGACTGCATTAGGTTGTCCTGACTGTTTTGTATTAGCAAAGCTCTCCTTTTTCTGAAAAGGCAGAACTGGAATAGCACATTACTGAGAAATTACTGTTTTGACTCTGGATTTGAGCATTTATTTTCATGGCTGTTCTAGAGAAAAATTTCCTGTGGTGGAACCTGGACACTTATTTCCTGGAGTTTCTCTTGTTATTACATTCTTATGTGTTCTTGAAAGTCTAATGATGCCTTTAGACTCTAGTGCTGTCTTTAATAGGGTTTTAATTTTGTTTACTTCTCATTCAGTGGGTAAGAGAGCAGTATAGATCTAAAGTTTATTTTATCAAGTTAGATTTAAAGTGATCATGCTGTCAAAAATGCAATTGGAATGGGAAAGAGAGAGTGGGATATTTAGTCCTGTTTCTGGAAAAGATTTATTTACAAAGTAATTTTGCTTCTGTAGACTCTGAAGAAGAATATTTTGATTTTGAGGAAAGCTCTGAACCAACTGACAGTTCAGTAATTAAAGGAGAAGAAATAAGAAAAGAGGAGCCTGCTCAGGAGGAACTGACAGATCTTCACCTCAAGTTTGAAATTAAAGAAGTAAGTCTCTAATTCTGTTTTCCCCTGCCTAAAGAATACTTTAAAAAAATTCTCATATTCTTTTACCAGTATTCTCCAGATTAGTGGATGCAGAAACATAATCACCAAACAAAAATCTTTCATGTACACACATACGTATTTCTATGCATATGAGATATTTCTTGTCTGTATGGGATGCATATAAATAAAACAAGAGGCATACATACAGATATATTTAAAAAAAAAGGAAAAAGTTCCTTATTGGAGTATTTTTCCTAGAAAAAATTCATACCAACTCATAATTAAGGGGTCAGAAGTGGGAATTTTGCACTGGAGAAACAAACTCAGTCCCAGGCAGGTCTCTTGCAAAGAGAAAATCCCCAAATATTTTTTGTATTTATATCTTTCACCATCAATCACTTCTCCTTTCTATTATATACTCTAAATCTGTAATAAAAACAGTGCTTCTGACAAAGCAGAGAGGGCAGTATTCTTGCACTTTTATTGTTGGTTTAAATGGTGAGAACACTGCATGTGAGAATATGGCATAACTGTATTTCTTTTTCATCCAGGTTTTAGTAGAACTCACCAGACAAAAGACAATTGAGGAAACAGTGCTTGTATTTGATGTAATGCATCTTGGGACAGAAGCTACTGTCAAAACCTACAATTTAGCAGCTGTGTCTTATTTGAAGAAGATTAGCTTGGATTACTATGGAACTGGAGGTAATAAGCAGGGGCAGAGAAATGGACTTGTGTGTGTGTAGCAATTAGCTGGAGCTCTCCTGTGCCTTGTGCTCTCTGAAATGCAAATGTTGTTCCAGTTTCCCAGCTCATGTGCAGCTGTCCATTGCAGTGCTTGTGCCACTGATAGAGTTGGTAAGCTCTGGAATCTCACCATAATGCTTATGGGATAAATAAATGGCTTAGAGCTCAGTCTTTGGGTGGAGAAGGGATTTACCATTTTGGATTTACAAAGAGAAACCAGTGACTCATATTTGGTGGTGCAATGTATTTTAGCAAATGGTACTGAAAGTTAATCCCTACCTTCAAGGCACAAATATTTTGGTTCTCTGAAAGAACAGAAATTATTCTAATTCTTGTTTATCTCATGTGGTGTTTTACAGGTAAAAAAGGACCCATTCATCTAATTAGTTCCTCAGACAAGCCTGGCTTAGACCTGCTGAAAGTGGAATATGTCAAGGTATACACAAAGCTTTTTAAAATTACTTTTAAAGCATTTCTACATATTCTTAATATATAGTCTATATATAGTCCTATAGCTACTATTCAGAGCTAGTTGGATTATTTTCTATCTTCTGAAGAGAGCAGTGACTGGTTGAAATTAATATTAAACATCATGCAAATCATTATTTTCAGGCTGACAGAAATGGGCCACAGTTTCAGACAATTTTTAACAACACTGAACAGATGATTCAAGTGAGTATTTACAGATTTTATTGCTTATTTTCTTTTGGTTTGCTTGCTCAGAATGGAGGAATTAATAAGACTTGTTTTGCTTTCCTGTTTTCCTGCCTTCCAGCAGGAGACTTCAGGTGTTAAAATGTCCTTGAAAATTTTTGTACCACCTTTAGAGCAGAATGTTTGTCTGTTGAACTGCTGAAAAAGTGTCTGTGTAGCTCATGTGGATGAAATTCAAACTACTGTAAAATAGCACCTTCTCATGCATCAGGGATCATGACATTCAGGGGCCCAGTGTGGGAAGCTACAGTGGAGTCACAAAGTCTTTCACTTTCATGTCAAATAATCTGTGTTGTGAGTGCTATGTATTCAGCACTCTGCTGGCTGTCTTTTATAAGGAGTCTAAACCCATGTCTGACTGTGATTTTTTTATTTTACTGATGATGTATTTCTGAGGCAGATTTTAGTCTAAAGAAAAGAATGACTGACATCTTGAAATAGATGATATTGAAAGGATGGTGTTTTTTGGATAGGTTATTTCTCCTCTTTCTACCTCTATGTCATTATTTTACCTGCCTTATTTTAGTATGAAGACTGAAATATTTCACTTGTTATGTAATAGTTTTAGGTGTCTATAGATTTCATCTGAGATCTTTAATTATTGAAATCTTTTTGCCAAAAACCAGTTCCTGAAGCTGCAGCAGGAGATGAGAGTTCTAATACTCCAGTGCTGCTGAGTTACCTGTCTTTATACTATGGGCTAGTGCTAATGTCAAGAGGACTGAATTTTCTGTACATCACCTGGAGTTGGAGCTCTTCAGGGGGACTTGTGTGCCTGGAAGAATTGCATTTGGGCTCTGTTTCCAGTTTCAAACCCATTCAAGTGGACAATCTTTATTAAACTCCACAGCAGGCACTTACTGACCTTTTAGACTCCTTAGTGGATTTTTTTAAGGAATACCCATATTGTAAATATCTACATATCAGCCACCTGCTGTAGTACTTTATTGTAGGAGCATTCAAGTCTAAGGCTGTGTTTGACAAAATTAATTTTGCATCACTTTTTTTGTACTGTGGAGGTTACAGGTTAGCAGTTTCAGCTGTAAGAGCTGGGTTGTTGATAGGTTCCCTTATTTTCTAAGCTTATCCCCATTCTGCTTTACAGAAAGCTTTTTCCTTTATGATCTGTTGCTGGCCACACGTGCAGCTTTTCTGTTTCTAAGGGATGGTTCTGTTACACTGGGTACTTTTGCACCTCAGTCTGATTCTGACACCTTTAAATAACTCTTTGGTCCTATGGACTCTCATGTTTTCAACAGGTGACTTTTTCATCACTGAACCTCCTGTTGCACACAGAGGCCCTTATGTCTGCTGTCAGTTTTCTAACAGCTGTTAGTCCATCAGGCAGTGAAAGAAGTGGAGAGACACTATCCAAAGAAGAAAAAAAGCAAGAAGATGAGTCTAGATTGAAGAAAGGTACAGTTGTGATTATCCAAATGATGGTTCTAGAAGGATGTGTTGCATACAAGTAAATCCAGTGAAGCACAATGAGCTTTGTAGAAGTAAAGATGAAAGTGAAAAAAAGACTTATAGGTATCTTGAAAATCCCACCTTCTCTTATTTCTAGTGTCTAAACCTTCCAAGGATAAGGATGTGTTTGACTTCAAGCTTTTTGCCAAGCTGGATGCCTTCTGTTTAAATATTTGTGATGAAAAAAAGAACATTGCAGAGATCAAGATACAAGGTATTAAATTCTTTATTAGAAATAACTGCTCTGGTAATTTAGTTTCAAAGCAATTGCTAATCATTGGACTAAAAAATAAGGTGTAAACAGGCAGCATCTGTTTTGATTTATTTGTTTATTTATTGTTATCTGTGCAAGAATGGCTTGTTGTCCTGTTTTTAAAGTCAGCCTTCAAGTCTGTCCTAATGTTTTGGCCTCCAGCCAGAAAGATGTGCTATGTTATTACTCAAATAATTAGGTTCATCTTTTGAGGGAGTTTGATTATGGATGGCTTTTCATGTTGCACTAAGTGTTTTTCATGTTGTACTAATATATTTTGAGGTATACCTTAAAGTTATTTAGGATAAATAATTAGGTAGGATAAGAAAACCCCTTCAAAATGTTTTCTTTAGTTTTTAACCCAAAGGGGTTTGTTTGGGTTCCTTGTTTTGGTTTTGTTTCCTTGATTGGTTTTACCCCTTGAAAGGGCTATCAATAATTCTTTGGGGGAGTTTCACTTTTGTCTGACTTTACCTGCCATCCTCATAGTTGCTAACACTCTCACGAATATTTAAGAATGTGTGATATGCAAGATTAGTACTACAGTTAAAAAAGTCTTTGCTTGTGCCCATCTCTAAATCATATAATGTATTCACACAAGATTATATATGCAAAATATTAGATTCAAATAGTTCAGTTTAGTTACATCTTTCCTGATAGAAAATCTCAGTGCACTCACTCAATAACTTGAAATGCACTCACTCAATAGCTTGCTTATTAAGAAGTGGAGGATTGATTATTTTTCTATGAATTGTAGCTCAGTTATTTCCAGAGATGATTGATATTGAGGCAGTATTGTATTACATGTATTTCTATTTTGTTTTGGTTGAAGCTGTAGTGCAGTCATTCTTAAAGTAACTAAGTAACTTTTCCTCACTTCCTCTGCTGGTGTCCCCACCCTGAAAATAACTGTTACTTCTGCTGTGCAAGCCTCTGTTTCTATTTTTTTACTTTGCAGGTCTTGACTCATCTCTTTGCCTTCAGCCAAGCCAAACTGTATTCTTTGCCCGACTTAAGGACATAGTTGTCACAGATGTTGATTCAAGGACCCTTCATAAAAAAGTACTCAACTACAAGATTTTAACTTTTACTTGATTCTTGGTTAGTTTGATGTGTATAAAAGTGAAATGTAATACACATTCCACTCTTCTAAAAGTATTTGATTTGTCATGAATAAGTTTTTTCAAGTAAGATACATCATAAAAAAAATTCATATTACAAGAATAGATTTCTAAAAGGATTAGAAAAACTAGAAATCTAACTTGTAATCTGATAGGCTGATGGTATCTTTAGTTCTTTGTGTCATTACCTCTGTAGAAGCTGCTGATGGCTGGTGGGTGCTGTTTCTCTTTCTAGGCTGTGTCTATAGTGGGAGATGAAGTTTTCAGTTTCAATCTGACATTAAATCCTCATGCTACTGAGGGAGAAGCCTACACTGACATGTCAAAAGTGGATGGTTCTGTATGTTTGAAAGTGGGCTGCATCCAGCTGGTGTACCTTCACAAATTTCTCATGTCTCTCCTGGTAAGTCTTATTTCCCTTTCTGTGTTTCTGCAGCATTCTCAGATTAGTCTTCTGGGCTGTGCTCTCAGTACAAGTGTTAGGTTTCATTTCCTGAAAGACAAGGGATGGGTTTAATTTTTCCTGTGTGCTATTAAAAACTTTGGTTAGTAACTGATTTAAATTTCAATTGGGTCACTTCCCATGCTCAGTTTTGGAAATAGAGAAAAACTTGGTGCTATTGAGGTAGCTTGGGGGTTTTATGTTTGTTGCCCTTTCCACCCCTAGCAAAATTCTGAGTTCATTGCTGACATGTCAGAGCTAACACTAGAGGAAAATCTTCCTGCAGGGTGGGTGTCATGATGCCTGCAAATTAACCAGTGTAAATATCAGTGTATCTGAGTACCCTAATGATAGCTTTTTCAACCAAGTAACAATGGGCTTTCTCTCATTCAATAGGTTCTTCAATAGGAATTCAATACTATTCAGGGAGGGCAAGAGGAACTTTCAAAATTGTGTCCCTAAAAGCTAATGAGCTAAGGAAAGAAGGAAAAACAGAGATGAATTTAGAATAAGTGGATTGTATGGGTTAGTACTTCTTTGGCCCTCCATTAGAGGTCATGCAGAAGGTACTCAGCTGTCTTTTCTGTGGAAAATTCAGCTCCCATTGATGCAGGCAGCATAACTGGCAGCAATAATTAGTGAATGATGGTGGAAAATGAAAAAGTGACCTAGAATAAAAACTATTTACAGACATTTCTCTATTCTCTTCAACTGCTTTTCTAGACCTTCTTGAACAACTTCCAGACAGCCAAGGAGACCCTGAGTGCTGCCACAGTCCAGGCTGCAGAGAAGGCTGCTACCAGTGTGAAGGACCTGGCCCAGAGGAGTTTCCGCCTTGCCATGGACATTCACTTGAAAGCACCAGTCATAGTTATCCCCCAGTCCTCCATTTCCCCCAATGCCATAGTAATAGATCTGGGCTTGATTAAGGTTCAGAACCAGTTTGTCTTGGTGTCCTCAGAGGGCAGTTCACTCCCTCCAGTCATTGACAAAATGGATGTGCAGCTGACAAAGCTGAAACTGTCAAGGTAGGGTGAGTAATACTCTGCAGAACGTGAATGTTCATGCCTAGAAACCATGATTGGTGCTAGTGTCAAGTATTTGGTATTAAAATACCTTTTATCTTAGAGCAGTTAGATCAGTAACAAAATCAGAAACTGGTTCTGCTTAGGAAAGTGTTTGGTGCTGCATTTGAGATTGTAAGATTTTCAAAAAATCTTAAGTTGTGCCTTCCATCTTTCCAACTGTTTTCTTTTTTTCCTTTCTGTGTTTCAAGGATCACTTTGGAGACAGATTTGACACATCCAGATATTCAGATACTTCACCCTATTAATTTAAGCCTGTCTGTGAAACGAAATCTCTCTGCAGCTTGGTTTCACAAGTTGCCAGTGTTGGAGGTCACAGGGTATCTGGATACAATGAATGTAAGTCTTGTGAGAAGGTGGTGATAATACTGTGAGAGCAACCCTTAATGTTGTTTCTGGGCACAAATGGGCAACATGCTGCTAATTTTTATTAGGTGTGGGGTGGATTTCAGCAAAGAAATAGGATTTATCCCCACCTAGGTGAATGCAGTGGTTTGAGAGGATCACATAAATGGTTTTGTGACCAGTTCTCTGAGCAAGAATTCTTTGAAGTGAAGCAAGAATTCTTTTCTCCTTTAGAAACAGAATCTTCTTGAGAGGAGTTTAAATTAATGCAAACATTTGCTTTAGTAACTCCACCTTCCTACCTTCCCATCACCCTTGAGTTTGTTGTGGCATTTTATGTACTGTGAAAGAAAGTACCAGGGACATCTTGGCTGAAACTGAAATGAAAATATCAAGGAGGGGCATGTCATTGACAAGAATGTATTAAAAGGATAGGTACATTAAATGCTGCAATGTATATTGATACAGCACTGGAGGTCAAAACCTTTAATCTCCTCAGACTTTTACAATAAGTGGTTGAAAGAATTTAATTTTCTTATTGAAGGGATGATTCTGCTGGCAAAATAGCTGTAAATAAGCATTCTTCTTGCCAGGAAACATTGTTCTGCTTTGTTAGCAGGTGATAAGTTCAAGGAACAATGTGTTTTTCCTGACAATTGTGATCTGCAACTTTTTAGGTTGTATTAAGTCAAGAGGATTTGAATGTCTGTCTCAAAGTGTTGACGGAAAACCTGGGTGAAGCAGAAGAAACTCAAAAGGGTGCAAAATCAGTGCTGCAAAAGGAAGGTCAGAGATGGAATTTGTTGTGAATGCTAAGTGTGTTTGCTTTCAGGAGTAAGGAAAAGCATTTATTTTCTGGAAAAGAAGTTTAGATCTGAGAGTATGACAATAAGCTGAGTCTAATCGATAAACTCTTTAATTTTGCAAGGACAATGTTCATACTTTGATACTTAAAAAAAATTGGAAACATTACAAGACAAAATTTGGTAATTTTATTAGCTGAGTTGTCAAGGAACTAGCAAGGTATTGAGATGTCAGTGTAATCTTACTGCCAGAACAGGTTTCTATTTCCCTTTCATGCTCTGAGTTTAAGGGCTCTGCTTGTGGAAATGTTATTAGCTTATCTTAGGTGAATGTAATCCATGCAAATGAATGAGAGAATTGGATGTGTTTCTTGAGCTAAACAAATGATGGTAGTTTCTAAAGTTAAGCAATATATTGCATGTTCCAGGTAAAATGAAAGAAGTGGAGAGATCAGTTTTGATACAGGATAAGAGTGTTTCAGAAGGATTGCTGTCTGAAAAGAGGAAAATAACATTAAATGAAGATGTAATCAATATGCTACTTAATTTTGAAATCAAAGAGGTATGTATCCATCTGTACAACTTACTCAGTCTGAGCTCATCTGTACTCATCTGTTTCTTAGAAGTAATGGGCTATGAAGTCCTTTTTAACAGTTTGACTTGGCAACTAAAAGAAAACTAACAAGAGGAAGAGAGCAGGGGGCCAGGGGAAATCTTTAGCAAATTGGTCTTATAGGGTCTATTTATAAAAATGCAAAATGTCTAGATTAATATTAAGTTTCACATTTAGCCTGTTTATAACTGCCTGCTGTGTCTGAACAGCTTCACTGAAATACTGAACTTACTTTCCTTTCTATATTCAAGGTTGTAATAACCTTGATGAAGCAGGTTCAGAAGGAGAGATATCCATTACATATTCTAACTGTGCTACAGCTTGGCACCAAAACCAAAATTAGAAATCATGAATTGGCTGCAGCAGCATATCTGAAGAAAATTACAATGAGATGCACTGAAATACATGGTAAGTCTTCTAGGGAACTGATACAATCAGTAGAGTGTGTGCAACTGGATTAATAGCCAGAGGATAACATATAGCAACCAATAATGAGGGGAGGGGAAAGGGTAATTTAGATAGAATTAATCTGTTTTACCTGATACCAAGTTTTACTGCTATTGCTGGAGTTAGAGTTAATGTATTTGAGTGAGTTGAGTACTTTGAGCAGGAGTGTTCCTGAGAAGTGTTCCAACTGTTCAGTGGGTTTTGATGAGCTGCTGATTCTGTGCTTTATGACCAGTTCTGTTAGCACTGGAAATGCTTCTTTGGTTGGTCAGGTAACAATTCAAAGTGACAGTGAAGTGATAACTGAAATAGCCATTTATCCAAAGTAGAAAAGTAAGGTTTTGATTATGAAAACATTAAGGTAGGAATGCAAAGAACTTTCAGTTTTAAGTCTTGCTTCAAGAGCAAGATAAATTAATTTTTACTAGTTTAATTTAAAATGAAGTGAATGCAGCATTTCACAAAATAATGCTTCATGTGTAGCTTCTCAGTGAAAATAGCTGTTTACTTTCACCATTTCAGCAAGAATAGTATTTAGTTAGTATGTAATAGAGAATTAGCATGGACTCATTGCATATAGGTGGAATAAAGCTTGAGTGGAAACACTTGACATTTTTATTTCTTTGTTTGCAGACTCAAAAGGAGATCCTCTTTGCATTCTTAATTCCTCAAGTGAGACAGATGAACATCTTTTGAAAATGGAATATATTAAGGTTTCAATACATTTTCAGTAAAATTACATGGGAAGGAAAGTAAGGCTTCCATACTGAGCCTGTAGATTTGTATCTAAAACCTACCCAGGCCTTCTCCCAAATACCTGTTTTTCAGTTTAACATTTCATTTAATTCTCCACTGCTTCCATATAGCTCTTGCTTCATAAGTCAGTGCTATTACTGAAATCACTGGCAAGACAAATATTTGTTTGTGTTCTGTGTGTACAGCACAAATGAGCACCTGTGTGAAACTTAACAGGTGTGATGGTCTTTGTGCAAGTGAAGAGTGACCCTACAGGTGATAAAACTGCATTTGGAGAGTGATATGTTGGTAGCTTAAAAAGCCTTTAAAAATTGCATGAACACTTGGGAATCTGATAGGTTGTAGAACCAGTGGGCTCCTCAGTACTCTTATCTGGACTGGCATCATTTACATAGTGAAAAGTAATTAATTTGTACTGGCAAAGGATTAAGCATAAATGGATCCAGTTTAAGTAGATTCTAGATGAGACAAAGTTTTGTAACTAGCCAGTTGAATTTTCATAAAATATGTGCTATGAAATGTCTCTGAGCAGAGCATTGTGAATAACCCATTCTGGTTATCTTGCTTGTGCATTATTTCAAGAACTTGTTTGTTCAGACTTCATCACTTTCCTTTGTTTTCTTTTCCAATTGGAATAATCCTAAATATTTTCCAATTGTTTGTGGCCTAAATTCAAATAATTCAGTTAATAAAATTATTCATAATTAATATTAAATTATTGGCTAATTCAATAGAGATTGACTATGTCCCTCTTCTGTTTTTTCCTCTTTAGGCTGATCCTGATGGACCAGACTTTGTTACTACTTACCAAAGCACTAAGCAAAACATCAATGTAAGTTTTGGATGTACTTAATTTGTTTTTTTAAGCTTTTTGAATCATAGCAACTGCATTAGTTACTCCCTTTTGTCTTATTGAAGAGGAAAAAAAAGGGAACAAAACCAACCCAAAACCAAAGCCCTGACTCTCATCATTAAAACCTACTGCTTTATATTTAACTACTTCAAAGACAAATCCAGGTAGAAAAAATGGATTTTTTTTTAACTGAAGTATTTATTGTAATAATTTATTTAAACTAAAAACTATGCATTTTCTGCTAGTTGGAAACACATCATTATGAATTTTAACTGAGGCCTTTAGCATGTGCTTTGTTTCTGGAGTGTCCACTTGGCACAGGGATAAACCAGGGCCTTGTGTTTCTGAGCTTGTAACAGTGAAATTGAGATGTGAGCTGGAATATCCAAGGAGCATTCTCAGGGGTCTTGAGTGCAATTAGTCCTTTTACTTCTCCTGAAAGCAGCTATTCATGAGTAGTTTTTCAAGTGACTTCTGGAGTAAGCATGTCATTGTGCTTTTGAAATGTTTCCTTTAAAACAGTAGTGGTGGGTCAAGCAGCTTCTTGAGGGCCTTGTGTGGAATAAGTGACTGATGCTGGATTTCACTCAGCACCACTGGCAGGAGTAGTCGCTGCTCACATACTCCCTGCTCTGATTGCAAATTTTGGATCCTAGTGGGTTTTTTTGTTGTTGTTGTACCAAATCTCCTAAAACATCTTCACACGTGGTTCTGAAGTTGTCAATCAAAGTGCTGAATGCAAAGCAATGAAAGGAAATGCAGCAGAACTCAAGAGAATGTCCTGAAAAGGCACAACCACATGAGGCCTCAGTTTTTAGATTGGCACAGTTCCTCTGTAGCTGCTGTAAGCTTCCCTTCCACCGTTCCCTCATCTGTTCTGGAGCTTGTGAGGTTGAAGAGGATGGAGATAGAAGACTCAAATACTTGTGAAATTGTGCAAGAGGCTTTTTTCCTTGGTTTTACGACAGCAACTCTGAGTTTTTAGGGTATAAACTGCTACTAAACCACAGTATGACTTTGTCTCCTTGCCTTCTTCCAGGTCATCTTTTCCTGTTTGGATATAGTGCTTCACACAGAGGCTTTGCTTTCCATCATGAGTTTCCTCACCTTCAGTGTTCCATCAAGCAGTCTTCCCAGTACTGAGAAATCATCAGAGCACAAGCCTCAAATGAAAGAACAGGAAAAAGGAAGCACTCTTAGACCAGGTAGTGTCATGTTACACAGGCTGTACTTGTGTTGTTTAACAGCATCTCACCTTCAGTTTCACAGGATATTATTTCCAGTGACAGCATTGCAGTCTATTTGGTGGAAAACAAAGCATGCGCAACTGTAAATGGGGAGGAAATCTTATTAAAAAAAACCCTAGCAGACATTTTTCCTGTTGCTTAATTTTACAGATTCTCCTTACTCAATATAACTTTTCCCTGGGTGGTGGTCTGATTTTCATAATGAAAGTTGAATAAATGATGTTGCAGTGTGCAGCCTTTCCAAAGGTTTAGTGTCACAGCCATGTAGCTTTGCAATCTGAAGGCTCTAAAGAGTGCTTACATTGCTGAAAATAAAGACTGCTCTGGGGAAGCAAAGAGAAGTTCTGAACTGAAGGGGTGGTGTATTTATTTTAGGTATGGGTCTTTGTAGCCTTGAAATAGGAAGAGTTTTTGCATGGAAGCTCCTGAATATTTTGTCAGGTCCTGTGTTGTTGATTCTTGTGCTTGTAGTTTTTGTGAAATTCAAGGTTTTCTAATCCTAAAACTATTGGGATTGAGTCCAGTGGCTGCTCCATTTTCTGATTGTGCAGTGTTGCTGCAGCTAATATCCCTAAATTGGCTTTGCTACTTGACACAGAGAGGGGCACTTCTCATGTGATGAGACAGTGTTTCAAATAATGTGGTGTATACTGCACTCAGCAACTGATGCATGAAAACTAGATATTATTGAGTAGATAAGATACCTTGATGACATTGCTGATTGGTGACAATTTGTGTGCCTGAAGGAAACTCTTAATAAATGACTTTTTTCACATTTTGACTAAAGATTATCATATCTTTTATGGAATGACTGCAGGCTGCTTTTGAATAGTTCATATATTTACAGAACTACTAGTCTAATATTTGTTTAAACAGTGGGCTTGTAATATTTGAACTCCTTGTATGTCTCTTGTGTTTCCTGCCCAGTGTCTGGTGATGCAGCCTGTGATGATGTCTCTGAATTGAAGCTCACTGCAAAGCTGAATGCATTCAGTATTACAGTGTGTGATCAAACCTGCACAATTGCAGACATTAGAGTACAAGGTAAGGTGGTTTTTATTTAAATAGGTAAGGTGGTTTTTATTTAAATACTAAATGAAACTGGCTGTAGCCAGAAATAGGCTGTTTCCCTCCCTTCACTTCTAAAAGGCCAGTGTCTGCATTGTGTTAGAGACACAATGCAGGTGTCTCTAACATTTGTTGAAATATATTTTGATTGTATGAAATGATCTGCAAGGAAAAAAATGTTTGATTCAGAAAACAAAGATGATTTCCAAGTGTAGTAAAATTAAAAGAAGTGAAGGCACTATGTTTTAGATAACACAGACTTCCATTTTTTAATAGCTAGATCCTAGATAGTGTTGGGGAATTGTACTCTACTCTTACAATCAGGTTATGTTGGCAACTTTGTCATGTGCAGTAAGGCCCTGACTTCTCTCTCAGGCTTAGCAATCATTGTTACATAGGAAAAGGCTGGATTTAGAGCTGTTATTATTCTTTATATTCAGTAGTAAATAATTCTGGGGGTTTGATTGTTTGTTTTTTAGCAGAAGTGTCTACTTAGAAATTTGTTGAACTGCGTTTATTTCCTTCCTTCTTTTGTTTCATTAAGGAATGGATGCATCTGTGGCTATGAAGCCTAAAGAGATTAAAGTGTTCTCCAGACTTAAGGACATTGTAATTACAAATGTTGATCCAAAAACAATCCATAAAAAGGTAATGTGTTGAGCAGATTGTAAACAACTGATGAGACCCAGTTTTTCAAGTGATTTAGTGACAGCACTGTAGTTTAATTTGCTGTGTAACAGAATGCAGTGTACAATGTAATACTAAGCAAAATGTATTGGTTAATTTCCTTCCCCTCAGAGAAGCAAAACATTCTTCCAATTAATGTTTAGTTCTTTTTAATTACATTTGCACTGGTATGTTTAATTCTGAGGAGCAGGGGTTAAATATAAAATGGGCTATGGATAAGCAAGTGAGAAGAGGCATGTACTATAAAATAGGGAATTCTGTTTTCTTTTGTGCCTACCATATGTCCAAGTACTGCTTCTGAGTTGCTGTGGATCTTTCTGGGGAAATATTTTTTGTTTCAGAAATACCTGGTAGTATTAACTGTGTGAACTTAATCTTCTAGGCTGTCTCCATAATGGGAGATGAAGTGTTTAGATTTCACATGTCACTTTATCCAGATGCCACTGCAGGGGAGGCCTATGCTGATATGTCAAGAGTGGATGGTAAAATGTCTCTGAAAGTGGGCTGCATCCAAATAATTTACCTGCATAAGTTCTTCATGTCTCTCTTGGTAAGACATTAGTTTAAGTTCTTTTATTGACATTAAAAGTCCTTTTTAATGAGATAAAATGCAATCAGCTCATTTTGCCCTGTACCTGGTGGTGAGCTGATGTGCAAGCACATAGAAGTATTTTGCATTAGAGTTACCATTTAAGTTGCACTGCTTTAGAGAATATTGCCAAGGAGAATGGTGACAGAAGTAATGAATGGAGCTGATAGCTTTCATAATATCTTAAAAATTACACAGTAAAATAATGTTTAAGCTTATTCATGATTTTAACATTTTTCTCTTTTGAAACAAGTGTGGTTGAATTAGCAATTTCATATTTAAACCAGAGGTGTAAATTTTTTTAAATTTACATTTTACCTGGACGTTGCCTTTGAGAAGCTTACTTGTTTTCATGGAACTTTTACTTTTTTTCCTACCTGTGAATAGAACTTCCTGAACAATTTCCAAGCAGCACAAGAAGCCCTGACTGCAGTCACTGCACAGGCAGCAGAAATGGCTGCTTCCAGCATGAAGGACTTTGCTAAAAAGAGCTTCCGCCTCCTGATGGATATCAACTTGAAAGCTCCAGTCATAGTTGTCCCCGAATCTTCAGCTTCATCTAATGCTTTGGTAGCTGATCTTGGCTTAATCAGAGTTCAGAATGAATTCAAGCTGGTGTCCTCAGATGAATCTCCTCTTCCTCCAGTCATTGACAACATGGATGTGCAGCTGACTCACCTGAAATTATCAAGGTAAATATGGAGCTGTTTCCTGAGTTGAAGTGTCTTTGTAAAGGAAAAGTGTCCATGTTCTGTATGCAGCATTCTTCTCTTATTTGAACATGGAGGCAATGAGAACATGCTAAAACTAAGCAAAAAACCATGCCAAGCTAAGTTTAGGAGTGCTTTTAGAGAGAGTCACAGGTCAACAATCTCTAAACCTCCTTGGAAAGAAAGCAATGATAGCACGGTAACTTGAGTTCATCTGGAATGCATACAAGGGTGTAAGTGCCTATGTGCTTATTCTTGAATTAATTATGCCTGTAATTTTGCTAGATTAATGTGATATTATTTTGCCTTCTGCAATCAGTCAACATTTTCCCTCTGTTGCTTCCATTGTCTTTTTTTAGGTGCATTATATCCACAGACTCACAACCAGATTCTGAAATCCTGCGTCCTGTGAGTTTGACTTTACTGGTCCAGAGAAACTTAGCAGCAGCATGGTATCATAAATGCCCAACAATTGGCATCAAGGGAGACCTAAAACCAATGCAGGTAATAAATATCATGAGTAATTATATCAAAAGTTACGCAGATTCTCAGAATAGTCCTCAGTCTAGTTAAGGATCTTTTAAACTCATTTCAGTTAGTGTCCTTTACAGTTTGTTGAAAGACTTCCAGCTGGATCATCCAGTTTATAGATTTCTTAGAGTTTTGATACTGTATAATGAATAGTTTTGGTGTAGCTGCATGCAAGTGGAATAAAATGTGATTTTCTTTTTCTGGAGGTCTATTGGAGCTATCCATGGACTCAACAGGCAGTAAAATCTTTGAGGTTATTTGTTGAGTTGCCATTTAAAAACAAAACTTGACAATTCAAATTGTTCAATCTGTAGCATTCAGGTTATTTGAATGCTTAATAGATGTATTAGGAATGAAAAGGTTATCTCTAATACACAGCAATTAAAATTATCTTTGCAGAGGGAGGGCTCTATTTTTCTTTTCCTGCATTAACCATGTGGATTGTAATGGGTAAAACCAAACTGAGGCACTTTTTCCTTGTTCCAAAGCCCTTTTACTTGTTCATTTCTGTATCTGTGCTGTGGCCAAATGTCACACTGGTGAAGCACAGAGAAATAAGAAATTTAAAGGAGTAGCAGCAAAATGAATCAAATGTAGGAAAAATATTCTTACACTGTGTGCTATGGGCTAAGTGACTGCATCTTGTCACTCAGCACTGCTTGCTTTTCTGTGATTCTGTAATGTTATGACTGGATGCTTATTCATTAAATCTTTGGAGGCTTACTGAATGGCAATTGCTTTAGTGTGTACAATGCAAATCTTGGCTTTAATATTTTCTGGTCATGTTTTTGGGTTACTGAATTGTTGAGAAGTGCTTATGTTTCTCAGTTACCCATATTTTTAATAGGCAAAGATCCTTTACAAATCTAGAAAGTATTTATCGTGTGGACTGTTATTTCTTCTTGTAACTCCTGTTTATAACAAGTAAAAAATGATACAGGAGAAATGGGCAGATAATTTTGGTTATTTTGGACAGGATAATTGTGATTGTCCCATTTGTTTCTGCTGGAAGCAGCCCATGGTTTCTCCTCAATGTTTGCATACTGTGTTAGAAGAAATGTTGTCACCAAAACTGAACTTGTGGCTTTATCACTTTACAGATTGCACTCAGTGAAGGTGATCTAACTGTTATCATGAAAATTTTACTTGAAAACCTTGGAGGGGCTTCTTCCCAGCCACATACTGTGCAAGAGAATATTGAGGATATGCAGATAGCTAAAAAAGGGAAAGCTCCACATGAATCTGGTGGCACTGAGGGTATGTTCAGTTCAAAGGCTGAATATGTGTAGGCAGAGGGCTGTTTGCAGATTCAAATATCATATTTTTCTGAAGCATTACAAATTGTTTTAACTGTTACAAATATATTGTAGACATGAGAATTATAAGTAAGAACGTATGCACTTCCATGGAGTGTGAGCTCCTGATGGTCAGAAGTTTTTGTGGTGTGTTTTTTGTGATTCATTTCTCATATGATGGTGTTGTTCAGTTTATATCAATCACTCTTCTGTCTGCATGTGGTTAAAAAAGAAAAAAGCCAAATCATCTACCCCAGAATGTTAATGCACAATTATAAAAATTGAGGAAGATATTAGTATTCAAATTGCTCATTAGTGAGTCAGTGTAAACAGTGCATGTCTCTGGATGAAATATTGTTAACACTTTGCCACATCTATTTCTTCCCCAAACTTAACATTTTCACTGTCAAAAAATTGCTCTTTAGCCAATAGTTGAATGGCTCTGCTGTGAATAGGAACTGGAAGGAAGGGTACTGCAGACTCCTTAAGCAGACTTGGTACTTTATATTGTTCTTCAATAAAGTGAACAAAGAACTTCAGTAAACTTATGACAGCTTCTTTTAAGGTTCTCATCCACTCTATGCTAGATAATTTTATTTTGCATTGGGTAGAACAAAATTAAAAATGTGAATTGAGTAGTTTTCTGAATTTAGAGCTTTCCCTCTTTTTGTGATTTTCTGATCTTAATTTAGAAACCCCCAAACACCAAACTGATCAACAACAGCAACAAAAAAAATAAAGCAGCCAACAACAAAAAACCCCAAAACCAGCAAGCCCAGTGTTCAGAAGAAATGTAAAAATGTTTTCTTTTCACTGACAGGTACCCTTGTTGATTCTGGACAAAAATGTGATTCTGCAGTTCAGTCTTCTGTGGAGTGCTCTACATTGCTTAAATTTGACTTCAATTTTGAGTCCCTTTCTGTAACTCTCTACAACAGTGACACAACTCAGGTTTGTGACAAAGCTTTTACCACACAGGTGGGGTTGGCAGCCAGGGCTTCTCACATGGACAGAACTCAGGTCAGAAAAATGAAGTTATATCAGCTGCAATGGCTTTGTAATGCTTTCCTAATGGAGCCTTGAGCTTTCCTGGGCAGGCAGTGTCCTTAAGAGGAAGAAGGTGTGTGCATTTCTGAAAGTCACACTAAAAATAGTTCTAAACCACCAAAACCACCCAGCATTTGATTTGGCCATTCAAACTTTGGTTCCAGTTAGCCAAAATAAAAATGAATATTTGAAAAGTAGGAATTGTTAGTTCAGGCAGTGCTAGTTCTATGCATGCTGCCTCTAGAGGTAGTAAGCAGATCCAAGCTGTATATTGCCCATAATTTCCTCTTGCATATCCCTGGGTATGAGCAATCATGGGCATCCTCTCTCTGCTGAAAACAGAAGAGAAAGATGTGAAATGTTGTCTTGTTTTTATGACTTAATCAAGTCTGCTTTGTGTAGATGTGAAGATGCTTGCTTTATGCATCTTTGTGTATAGTGAATATTTTTGTGTATAATTTTTAAGATGTTCTTGTGCAGTGAGCCTCACAGGGAAGGACACTGTAGTAGGATGTTATTTTAATTTCATTGCCATGTAATTCCCACTTGTTGCTGAGGTGCTCTTGTAGATGAGTTAGAGTGATGAGAGTGGAGAGATCCTTTGGGAAGGGATCTAGAGTTGAAATAGGTTATCCTTCAGTGAAGCATTCTGAGCAACTGCTGCCAGTGTGGTGCAGAAACAACTTCACTGCAGCCCAGCAGGATTTTGGTTTTCTCAGTGAATTTCTTGAACTCATTTTTATGAGTGGAGGACTGATGACAGCAACAGGCTAGTCAGATCCCTCGGTTCATGGATGCTGATGCACATGGCTAGCAGCAAGGCAAATGTGTCACAGCTTTGTTCAGGGTGCCCAGCCCTGCACTCTGTCCTTGTGCAGGAGTCTCTGCTCTCGGTGCACAGTGACAGGCTGCGCCTCGGGGAGCTCCGGCTGCACCTCATGGCATCCGCTGGGGAGATGTTCTCAGATGGCTCCATGGACATCACTGTCAAACTCAAGGCATGCACCTTGGATGATCTCAGAGAAGGAATTCAGAATGTCACTGCAAGGTGGGTTTGAATGCATCAGAAATGACACTACTCCAGCTTATGAGGAAGGCTTTTTCCTTGTTCTGTACTTTGCTTCCCATGGGATTGATAAAACTCAGTAGTGCTGTCAGCTGTGGCCTGTAATACTGTGTGCTTAAGCCATGAACAATTCTAATAATGTTGAAGAAGTTTCTACTCTTTTATGTTGATTTCTCAAGTTATCTAAAACAAAAAGACATCTTGGAGGCTGGCATATTGTAGTAAACTGTAGAACAGCTGAATAGAGGACACCCAGCCTCATCTAGAGAGTTGTGTGCCCTGAAACTTCAGTGTGATTGTCATGTGCTGCATGCATACTTTCAAAACTGTAGAAACTAGTTGTAAATGAAATTACTCTTCTGCTGGAAAAGCCTCTACCCTTTTATTTCTAGAAGAAACACTGCTTGTGTATATAGTAATTCTTCTTTATAAAGGGCATGGGGAGAAAAAATGGCAGTACTTCTGCATCTTTATTTTCCTAGATCTAGTGTTATGATGTTTGAGATGTTTCTTATTGAACTTGTTTTCCAGAATGATAGACAAGAAAGATGACACAAATGACACTTCTATGATTGATATAAGATACAAGCAGGATAAAAATGGAACTGAAGTTGTTGCTGTCCTCGACAAGCTGTACATATGTGCTAGTATGGAATTTTTGTTGGCAGTAGCACATTTTTTCATTAAGTCAATGCCAGTATCTTCAGCTGAAGGATCTGCACAATTCCAATTAAAGCAAGTTGCTGCTGGGAAATCCAAGGCAGATACAGGTCTGTAAAACCAGTTTCCACACACCTCCATTTCCCTCCTTTGCAGATTTCATTCTGAAAATTATTCATTCAAAAGTTTTCAAGATGCTGTCTTGGTATCAGACTTAAGAAATTAGTTTTTTCTTCAATAATATGTAGACTGGCCACTGACAGAGTAGATGACTTTCCTCTTTCTGGTTTTTATATTCAAGGTGTTTTTTTACCTTGTTTTCCAGAGATATCTGTACGGCCAAACATGACAGTAAAAGCTGTGATTCTGGATCCAGAAATTGTATTTGTTGCTAATTTGACCAGTGCTGATGCCCCTGCCTTAAAAGTTTCCTTCCAATGTGACTTTTCTCTGACATCAGACAAGCTTGCACAAAGGATGACTGCTCAAGTGATGGCCTTTAAAGTGTTGGCCTGTGCTTTTCTCAAAGAAAAACAAGGCAAGAATGTTACTACGGTAAGGAAACCAGTGTTTCATGGTGAAAAAAAACAATTAGAAGGGGTGGCAGGCATCTCCCTTAGCTGGCATATCTATAGCACTCAAAACTCAGTTTTCATATCACTGATTATTCAGGAGAGAGGAGGGACCTGTGCCATTTAAAGGTGAATCCTTATCAGTAGATGCAGGACTTGAGCACTTAGAGCTCTGTCTGAAACCTGTGCTGTGCATTTGTAAATGACATTAAAAGTTTCTTAGTGAAGAAACTGTGTGAGGGGTTTAGAAGCCCCAAGGCCTTTTGCAGTGTTTTTCAGTGCCTGTTGGTTTCCTTGGTGCAGTAGAGCCCTGAGCAGCATTTTGTCTGGAACCTGATGGGCACATTCCTGCCAAGGGAGCCTCAAAGGTGGCCTATGTGCTTCATTTCACATGTGCTTATCTTCCCTTAAACATTTAAGTTTTTTAAAGACTCAGATTTTTTTAAATTATTTTTTCACTGTGTGTTGGGCTTTTGTTTTGTCTGCTTTTTAAGCATTATGTCAGAAGCTTTTGTTTCACTGGCTTTTAATCTTCCAGTACAAAGTGGTGCTTGTGCAAATTGGGATGTGGGGTTGTTGCACTATATGAATTGTTTTTGCTCTGAGACATGTTGTTGCTTCATGGGATCAGTGCCCCTTTGGCCTATGGAGTGAAAAAAATGCAAGACCTTATGAAAAGGTTAGATTTAAGGAAATGAAATTGTTTTAATAATGAATAATAATGAAATTGTTAATAATGAAATTGTTTTCACTCAGGTGTTACGGCCATGTTTTTTGGTCATGGAAAATATGGTGCACACTTCAGGGTTACACACTGTGGCAGTAACAATGGAGGAACTAACTATTAAGGTAAGATTATTAAAATTGTCTTTGGAAGAACAGGTACATTTCTCAAACTGTAGCTTTGTTGTTGTGTAGGGTTTAAAAAATGGGTTTTAAATAATAATAATAATAATAATAATAATAATAATAATAATAATAATAATAATAATAATAATAATAATAATAATAATTATTATTATTATTATTATTATTATTATTATTATTATTATTGTTATTATTATTATTATTTTGTTTGCATATTGTTATTTACATTTTTTATTTCCCCATGAGTCTAATGCCAGAAATATGCATTTTAAAACTGCTCTGTGTTGGAAGAACTCATTGTGTGTTTGTCATTTTGACAGTCCCTTGACTAGAAAGGAATAAGTTAAATACTTCAGATTCTAGGATTCCTCCTACCACTTCCCTCCAAAGTTACAAAATAACTCTTCCCCCTGCTGCTGCCACCACTATTTTTGGGATATTTTACTGGAAAGGAAAACAGGAGGAGGTCCATGAATAGATTCTTTTCTTTGGAAATTAAGTTGCATCCCTGAAAAGTCTTTTCATGTTTGCTATTTCTATTTATCATAGATTTTGTATTTTAATTGAAGACTTTTTTCTTTTTTCGAGATATCACCAATAATTTTGAATACTGTTGTGACCATTATGGCTGCCCTAAAACCCAAAACAACAGAGGAGGATTCTAGAGGAGCAGCAGAAGTTTCTGAGAACTTGTGGCAAGTGAAGCCTGTGGATGAGTGCAATGCTTGGTTCCTGGGTGTTGACATAGCCACAGAAGCAACAGAAACTTTTAGGGACCATGAACAAATTCTGAAGCAAGAGAAATTTGATATTGTAGTGAAATCAGTTCAGATGACCTTGGAATGTGGCCTGGGCCATCGAACTGTCCCTTTATTGTTAGTGGAATCTACATTTTCAGGTGTCCTTAAAAACTGGTCCTCACTGATGGAGGTCACTGCTGATATGTCACTGGAGGTATGTGGGGTCAGACTCTTAGTTTAAAACACTTCTGCACAGTGCCTGAGTTCAAGTAACTTTTTGATATACATTATATGTGCTGAATTAATGATAGCTTTAAATTGAAATGCTCTCAGGATTTCTTTAGTCAGGCAAGTGAGCATAATGTGCTTTGTACAGAAAGTTGGATGTCCAGGAAGTTGGATTTTAAAGGCAGTTGTAATGTGAAATAATCTAGTCCTCTGTTTTTGTATTATTTTTGCATATTGAAGTTCTGCTGTGTGAACAATGAGCTTGGCTTACTTGAATAGTCACATTTAACTCTTCTTGCCCCCCCATTTTGTTTGTTTCTCCAGCATTATGTTTATTGGTAAGGTAGAAGTTACACTCCTTTTGCAACATGAGATTCCCTTCTGAGATGGTAAAAGCCTCTTATGGAGACAGCATGTTAGAATTTCATACAGCCAGATGTGCAGCTGCTTTATGCAATGCATTTACTACCCCTTGTCATTTTACTAAATTACCTCATTTTTCATTCTGTTCTTGGATATCCAAGTAGCTTTCTTCCATTGCCCTGTGTGCAAATCCTGGTGGAGTTTGGATGCTTGATTGTGTACCCCTGGGGGAGGTCACTGTGCTTTCAGGAGGGACAAGCAGAATAGCTGAAAGGGAGCATCCACAGCTCCTGAGTCCACAGCTTCCTTTCAGATCTGCAGTGATGGAGGCAAATTAAAAGCTTGGTGTTGGCTATGAGTTAGAGGAGTCATTCCAGTGGACCAGATTCAGATTATCGTTGGCTCAAACTAATTGTTATTTCATAGTACTAAAAACTACTTGTGGCAGTGAAGTTCCTGGTCTCAAAGTATTTCTCTCAAACCATGTGGGGGCAGATAAGAGACTTGATTATGTTAATTGAAAGTGTTAAAAAGATATGGCATTACCAGGATGCTTGGTTGCTCTCAAAGCAAGCCAGAAAATGAACTCTTGAAAAAGGTGTAATTTGTGAAAAATATATGATTTATTACACTTCTGTGTATTAGTTTTTAAAACCATTAAAAGTTAATAGTTGACCTCCAAAACATGAAATGAAGATTTGTTGTTTTCTTATTAATGTTTTTCATAATAATTGCTTTGTATTTAGATACCTTATTTAATTTTGTATATTTCTTTAGGTTCATTATTACAATGAAACGTATGCAGTGTGGGAGCCCCTTATTGAACGAGTTGAAGGAGGAAGGAAGCAATGGAATTTAAAGCTGGAGGTATGTAAAGATACTTGACATTATGTGCAATGGTTTGTACAGGCAGCTACTTTTAAATTTCTTTGAAGTTTTATGGGACATTGACCTTTTGAATGCTGTTGCTTGAAGGAGCTATGCAGTTTTACATGAAAACAAATTAAAAATCTTTCTTTAGAGATCTTAAGGTTTATCTGTAATGTGAATTATCAGTGCATGGATGCAATGAAGTGTGTAACCATGCAGAGAAGAGAAACAAATTTGCCTCCTGTGTTGGTATAAAATTTCCATCTTTGCTTAAAACATCTGAGATTTACAAGGCAAAGTAGATGTCACTTTGTTTGCACGATTGTCAAGTGTAAGTCAAGTAGATTTTTCCTGTTTTGACATAGGAGAAAGTAACCTATAGGTTTGTTATTGTCTAATGGAATTTTTCTTTCAGATGAAGACTAACCCTGTCCAGGAGAGAAGTCTGCTGCCTGGGGATGATTTCATTGTTATTCCTGAGCCACAAACTGCAATTAACATCTCTTCAATGGACACAATGAATATTACAATATCCAAATGTTGTCTTGCTGTTTTCAGTAACCTAGCCAAGGTAATAACAATCAGTTATGTGCTTCCATAGGAAATTCTGAATTATCTTTGTTTTAAGAACTATGTTGGCTCCCAGTGAAATGACTTCTATGCAGCTCTGACAAAAGTTGCCTGGAAGGGCTAAGGAGTTTTACTCAGCTCCTTTAGGCTCAACAAAAAGTTGGGGGTATCTTTTCAAAGAAGTAGCTTCTGTGTTAGACCAACAAATGTGCCTATGCAGGACTTAAGGAAGTGTCATACATGCAGGTTAACTGAACGTGAAATGCTTTAATAAACACAGCTGTTTCCTACTATACTCCTTCTGAAATATTGAAACAAAAATTTACTTCCTTTCCATATTTTCTGTTTAATTGAATACTGAGAAAAATGTGCATTTTAGGATTGGCCTTTAAACTGCAGGAGTAGAATGTCCCATGTGTTAAAAATACCTTTTACCCCTGTAGTAGGTGTGCTTATGAATGGTCAAGGATGCTTTTCCCTCCTTTTTTTTTCTGAGGTGGGGAAATTTTGGTCACTAAATCAATCTGTTTTTACAGAATGTGACATATGACTATTTATTTTTTAATTCTGAATGAACAGCAGTTCTCTAAGTACTTGCTTACACTGTCAGTCTGTGTTGGCAGTCAGTTGCTGGCTTCTGTGTAACCAAACAAAAGTTTGTAAGTCTAAGTTGTGATTGAATTTGGAGCTTGTACATGTTCCATCTCCTTGTGACTTCTGTGTCCCAGATCTTATGTTTCTCTTACACCCTAAGATTTGGAAAAATTCCCCATGAGGAGCAGGAAGGCTTATTGTAGCATCAACATTTGCTGCAAATCACAGAAGGAAATTAGATTCTCTGGAAATAACCGTACTTGCCTGAAATATTGCTGTACAAAACATAGATCTACTGTATATAATTCCTCTCCTCATTAAAAAGGTAGTTGCTAGGAACTGTCTTTTAAAGCCCTTATAGGTATGTTATTGTGGCTATTTATGTATGACATACTGTAAATGTTTTTATTTACAGGCATTTTCAGAAGCAACTGCATCCACCTTTGGCTATTCCTTTAAAGAGACAGCACCTATCATAGTGAAGAATGCCCTGGGTGTTTCTCTCAAAGTGATTCCTAGCTCCAGTTTTCGGATAGTGGGTTCAGTTGAAAAAGAAAATGTGAATGAAATAGGAACTGGCCAGAGCATGGAACTGGAATATTCTGTTTTTGAAGCCCCCCAGCGAGGAAGGTTGTCTGCACTGCACCGACAGGAAAGCTCTGTCTTCTCTTTAAATTTAGGTATTATGCTAAGGAGTGCTGTTTGCTATCACAGGCTGGGCATGGGAAGATGGGAGTTTAATTCAATGTGGTAGAAATTCAGGTCAAGTGTGTTGTGTTGGAATTACCTTTGAATATTGATGCCAATTAAAAAACACCACAAAACAGGTACTGGGCTTCTTAAAAAGATGGGAGATTCCTCTGCTCCAGTTTTTCAGAAAGAGAAAAGAGTGATATTTTTTTGTACCCCTTGAGAGAGTTGGAAGCCATTCTAGTGGAGTCATTAATAAACCATCTTAGAGGCCCCTGTGATATAGGCCTGTGTGTTCCAGCTCCTGTTAAACAGGATTTTAATTTCTCCTATCACTATTTTTATTTGGCTTTCTGTCGTTACCCAGCTACTTGAGACCAGTTATGATTCTGTGGCTTTAGCTTTGCCAGGAAATAGTCCTAAGAAAACAGGTTACAATAGCCACTAATATGTAATCATCTGAGTTTTTCCCTTTCCATCACATTCCATATGAAGGTGATACAAGGCTTGTTCTGTGTTCATTAACTCAGCCAACAAATACGTTTGATAATTGTTTGTAGTATTTCCCATGCTGTGTATAAATCATAAGGTAAAGTTGTGGAGTTGAGGAGTATTTGGACCCCAAAGCTTTCCTTCAGTGGTATTTGAGTACCATTTAAGGTGTTTTTGCCAGAGGATACTTTGGTGTCTTGGGACTTCTCCTGGTCAGAGTGACCCTGAGATATGTCAGAAAGTCTCTTTTCCCAGCTGAGCAGCTGAAGAAGAGGTCAGGACTCTTCTATCTAATTTCTCAAGGTTGTTTATTGTTTCTTTTCTATAAAATTCTTTCTCTGGCTTGCCTAGGTCTGTTCAGCAGGTCAGACAGAGGCACTCTGGCTGCCCTCAGGGCAGTGTTATCTTTTTATACTAAAAACTGCATGTACATTATTGACCAATACCCATTATATGGGTAAACTGCATGTACATAACTTCCCAATACCCATGACCTCTGTTAGACAGTGAGTTTCCACCTTAAACCAATCCAAAAGTGCCAGCATCACAGCAGAAGATGGAGGCCAAGAAGGAGAAAGGCTGGACATGCCCAGATTCCTCCATCTTGCCCCCTGAACCCCCATTCTAAAAACCCCAAAAAATCTGTTTTTCACCCTGTGACAAACTAATTATTATTCTGTTTAGACTTTCGTGGCTTGCAGATCCTCATGCAAGGTTGGTAATTTTTTCCATAATCAAAGGCAGAGGCATCTTAGGCTCTGTGCCAAGGTCTCTGAGCCCCCTGGCAGGGGTTCAGGCAATCCAGGACAGCCAGAGGGATGTCCTGAATTCCAACACTTTGGTTCTGGTTGTTGCTGAGTTTTGAGTAGCTTAAGCACTGTTCAAATAGGAAATGGCAGTGTGATTTGTGTTGCTAATAAAGGCTTTTGTCTGTTTTTGTGGATCAGAACTGGAGGGATACCAGGAGGCCCTGAGCATTCCCGTGGCCAAGCCAGGCCGGCGCCTGTACAGCGTGAGGGACGGCGCCGGCCGCCCGGACTCCGTGCTGGTGCAGATCGACGCCACGGAGGGAAATAAAGTCATTACTGTGCGCTGCCCCCTGCAGGTAAAACCCAGCCCAGGCACCAGCCCTGGCAGCACTGCTCTGCCAGTCTCACCTTCCTTTGCTTCCTTAAGGCGTTTCTTCAAGATCGTACTTTCCCAAAATGTTACTTAAAGGCCACTTACTAAGTATTTTGCTCTGTTTGTTATGTGAGTTTTCCTTTGGTTTTCCCTTTCCTGTTTGGCTTTCTAATATCCTCAGCCTTGGGGATGCTTTTTATGCTATGTGACATTTTAAGCATGTTTTTCAATTCTTGGGACTTAAGAGTTTTCTCATATACTTGTGTATGAACACAGCTCAAGTTTGTTTTCTAGAGGAATTTGGTTAAATCTACTAATGTTGGTTTTCCTTGTTGTTACTGATACTTTTTCCTGTAGAAATTTGTACCATAGAAATATAATGAAAACTTACTCATTCTGATTCCAGATCAAGAACCATTTCTCAATTCCATTTGTCATCTACCAGCTGGCTAAAGGCTCCAAGCTGCTGAAGCCAATTGGCATATCCAAGCCAGAAGAAGAGTTTCATGTTCCTTTGCATTCATACAGGTACATTTCCTCTGCTCTTTAGGGCCAGTCTCTGTCACACTGATGCACAAATACAGCATTAGTTTTGAAACCTTAATTTGCATGTGAAAGTCGTCCTGACTGGACTAAAACTCCAAAGTGCTGTCTTAGGTAATTAGTGTGCTGCAAAAACCATGACTTTAAAATAGATGAAGTTAGGTGTCAGTGCAAAGCCACTGTGTACAATTCCTGCTGTTTTCTTACAGGTGCCATCTGTATGTCCAACCAACAGGAATATTTGAGGGTCAGTACAAGGAGTCTACAACTTATATTGCCTGGAGGGAAGAGCTACACAGGAGTGATGAAGTCAAGTGCTTGTTACAGTGCCCAGCCACTGAGAGCAATTTCTTGCCTCTAATAATCAGCTCAGCAGCTGTACCTGATGAACTGAATTTTATTTCAAGTTCTGTAGAGGAGTTGGATCCTGCCTACATTATCCACCTTTGCCCTACACTGACTATGAGAAATCTTCTACCATACACCTTGAGATTTTTACTTGAGGTAAGTTACTTCATGGTTTTATTTGTAAATCCCTTCCTTGGTTTTGAGTAAGAATGCATTTAGTTAGAAGTGAAGGTGAATGCAGTGTGGAAGATGCTGAATGTTGAGTTTTGTATTTTCTGTTGTAAATGAATGAGGCTGATATAACATTCTGGATGTTTTGGAGATTTTAAAAAAAATTTGTGTGTACCTGACCAGCTCTGCCTTGCTCCTTTATCAGGAATCCTGTACTGGATTAGTCTTTTTCTTTTACATACTTCTGAGATTCTATTTCTGTTTTGCAAGCTGTCTTTAGCTTCACAAGAAGAGGTATAAGAGAAAGCATCTATAATTTCTAGAGCCTTTTTTTTCTATGTAGAAAATGAAAATTCTCTCCATTCTGACACTGATTCTTTACTGGTGAGTATTGTGAGGTCTTGCACAAATTGGAAGAATCCTTGAAGGATGCCACACAGACAGTTTTCCTCCTGTCTGTTCAGTATTTTCAGTATCTAGTATTTCTTCATTAATCTGAGTGGTTTTAGTAAATACAAGAGGTGTGAGCATTTAGAACCACCATCCTTGTTTGTTCTGTTTTGTCCTACTTGCATAACTGGCTGTGACATTCATTGAGATCTTTCTTTCACTCTTTCCAACATCACATTGGCACTATTCCCAGTTTTCCTCACCTCCATTGTACTTCAGTACTTGGAGTAACTGAAGAATGTAACTACAGAATGTAGAACAGAGTGGTGTTGCCTTGACTGAGGAGCTAGAAACCAGTAATTCATATCTATTTCTGAATTCACTGTACCTGTACAAGGGTTTGTGCTTATTGTCTTCACACCCCTGGGCTAATCAAGCCTGGATACTACTCCATACAGTTAAATATAGTGTTTATCAGTAAAAATGTTTTATCAGTAAAAAGTAGGAAAGCTGTTGTTGTTGGATGCCACTGCCTGAGCCATGTTGTGCTACCAAATAGCATGGCAGAACTGGCAGATCTGTGCCTTGGGGGTTCTTTAGTGTGAGAAATCCTGGCTGTGTATCTGCAGCATAGTCCAGTGCAGTCTTACACCCAGTATTGTAAGAATATGAATAAGAAATCATTGCCAAAATCCTTTGGAAATCATGGAGGAGAGAGGGAGGGAGTGGAAACAGGGAATATGTTAGAACAAGTTTGCTTCCCTGAGATCCAGAATTAAGCAGTCTGTACTGCTCTGCAAGTAAAGTGTAGTTCTCAAATTATTCACAGGATCAATCTCAAGTGAGAGTGATTGGAGATTAAGACATGGGTTACTGAGGTATCTGAAATGTACATCTTACAAGAGAATAAAACACTGGTTCTTGAACCAGCATTTAAAATCTAACTTTTATGTGTTGAAAACTTAATTTACCTTATCTAATTTTGCTACAGGGAACCGCAGAAGATGGTGAATTAACTGAAGGGAGTACTGCGGATGTTTTTCATTCAAGAATCAGTGGAGAAATAATGGAGCTTGTGTTGTTAAAATACCAAGGCAAAGACTGGCATGGCCATCTTAAAATCTGTGATGGGATGTGTGAATTTTTCCCTGTGCGTTTCGTGTCCTACAGTGCCTCAGAGCTGGCCGTGGATGTTTACATCCATGCCAGGCGGGTCGGGGGCCACATGGTCCTGTCTGTGTTCAGCCCCTACTGGATCATCAACAAGACCTCCCGAGTTCTGCAGTACCGAGCTGAAGACACTCATGTGAAGCATCCAGCAGACTACAGAGATATTGTTTTGTTTTCTTTTAAAAAGAAAAATATTTTTAGTAAGAACAAGGTATGCTTCATTTAGGTCTTTAGGCTGTGTTCTGAGGGAGAAAACACACACACTTGTTGTAAAAGGGATATTTTAATGTAGTTTTTAAGTCTAAAGGTTTTAATTTGACTGCTGCTTTCTTTGGTAGTTGGACATTTAAAATGCACACTGCAAATATTCTATTTTGTGTTACATACATTCCTTTTGTTTTGATTTTAGTGTGATGTTTACATGGTCAAGTGAAGAGCACTGCAATAGAAGTTTTTTTGAATACTTTTGGATTTTGGAAAAAATTTTGGATTTTTTTTGGAATTTAGAATTTTTTAAATAACTTTTTTTACCTAACAATAGTTGAAGAAATGGTTGAAAAACTATTCATTTGATTATTTCCTTCCATCTCTTCAAGTTTGTGAAGCACCACAAAGTGATGGGCTTTTTTTCCCCATCTATGTGTGCTGTCATGAGCACGAGTCAATGAGAACTACTCTGCTTTGATACCTTCTACTGTAACATCTTTCCCAGAACTCAATCACAGATTAATAAATCACAATATGAATAGTGATACTACATTATTAGGTTATCCTAATTTATGGGAGGTGCTAAAAGCACTGAAGTGTTGTGTTTACATTGCTATATGTGATATAACTGCAGTCCATAATGCACGAACCACAGAATGAAAATGAGTTTACTGAATTACTTTGCATGTTGTTGTTTTTTGTGTGTAGATCCAGCTGTGTATTTCAACCAGCACTTGGTCCAACAGCTTTTCCCTTGATACTGTAGGAAGCTATGGTTGTGTCAAGTGTCCAGCTAATAACATGGACTACCTGGTAAGATCTGTTGCAGTGATTTGTGAAGCTCTCTGTGTTCTTTTGGCTTGACTTTTTACAAACATGTAGTACTCTGTGTTTGAAAACACAATGATGGAGATAATTGTTCACAATTGTTAGCAAGTGTTTGGATCTGCACTCCTTATCCAAGAGTGCATTTTCACCACTAAGCAGAGTAAAGAGATGTGAGGAGTTGTGTTTTCATGTACTCTTTAACTGTGTTCTGATGATAATGGTCATTTTAAGTTGTCAGTATTTACTCTAGAGGGATTTTTGGTGGATTTTCCCCACAAAAACCACAGCTGCAAAATGCTGCTGCTAAACCTGTCAGTTTACACTTGTGTTAGTTGTGTTGCATAATCTGCTGATTTTACTGCATGGTTGGTGCTTTTACTTCAGGTGGAAGGAACAAGAGTGTTGTGTGTTAGACTTTGTAATTACACTGATGTTGACTTTTCTATCCTGACTTTTCTCCTTAGCTTCTTGCTGATTATTTGCTCAAATTCTCCTTGTTCAACAGGTTGGAGTCAGCATCAAAATGAGCAGTTTCAACCTTACCAGGATAGTTACCTTCACTCCATTCTACACAATAGCAAACAAATCTTCTCTGGAACTTGAAGTTGGAGAAATTGGTCCTAATGGTTCTCTTCCAACTAATAAATGGAGTTATATCTCAGCTTCAGAGGTAATGCTTCATGTTTTTTCTTTTTGATATCACTGTAGACAAACGCCTGGTGTTAAGGTGTCACTTGAGGGAAGAGGAGTTCCCTTACAGAAGCTGTCTCTTCTGGTGGCATGACATGGATATTTCACATCCCAAGGGAACTTGAACAGTACAGGTTGCATGTGCTGGTACATTAATCAAGTCCTTCAGTTTAGATGTGGATGTGTTAATCAGGAGATACTTGGCTAAGAACTAAGGCATGTGAAATAGTCTCAGTCACACAACCCTGTTTGTTTTACTGCTGGGTTACCATATTAAACCATATATGAAATGTTAAAGTCATGTGTATTTCTTGTCTTACAGTGTCTTCCATTTTGGCCTGAAAACTCATCTGGTGAACTTTGTGTAAGAGTAGTTGGCTATGAAAGCTCATCCAAACCATTCCTGTTTAAAGCCCAGGATAATGGTACTCTGCTGAAACTGGAAGAATTGGTGAGACTGACTTTGTGTAGTCTGTTGTTAATTCTCCATTTTAGCCCTGTGGTAGCTTGACTCAATGAAATCATCAAGATCAAAACCTTGTGCCTTAAGTTATGGGTACACTGCTCTTCATTCAGTTCTGTTGCATTAAAAAAGTTATGAATCAAGTTTGCAGTGTTGTTAATGTTTTCATAGCTGTGTAGTCAAGTTGATTTGCTTGTGACGAGCTTATAGGAAACTGAACAGCTCTATTGCTATTAAGTTACAAAGGTGTCTGACATCTGGGCTTTTTGCAGAGGGTATGTCTGGGTGCCTTCAGTTTAAGTAGGTAACAAAAAATAGATTCTATTTTAGGATTTCTTGATCAGCTATTATATGTTGGAGACACACAGTTCATGGTTAATTTGATTCAAATAAAGAATATTATAATTTCAGAATTCACCCTAGCCTAGCATTAGGCAATGTGTTTATAAAGGAACCATGTTCAGTAAAGTCTTTGGATATAATGTTTATCATAGTTCTAACCTGAATTAATGCTGGGCTTTGTCTAACTTCCTCTCCAGAATGGGGGCTTGCTGGTAGATGTGAATGTCTCAGAGCATTCCACTGTGATCAGCTTCACAGATTACCACGAGGGAGCTGCCCCAGCTCTGATTGTGAACCACACTCCATGGGATTTCCTCAGATATAAACAGAGGTATGGGAAAGGAAAAATTCATCATTGCTTATTTAACCGGGGTATCCTGGTTAAACATCACCAAGGTGTCACATGAGTATCTCCAAGAGCTGATGAACCTGCAGCTGGAGGGGTGGAGTAGTGAGTACTGGGGTTTGCTTGCACCACTTCCATCAGTGCTTTTAACCAGTGAGTGCTGTTATTTTCTCCTTTTCTTTTAACCTGCAGTGGATTACAGGAGGAAATGGAGTTGAAACCAAGGCAAGTATGCCTCTTTGCCTGGACAGATCCAACCAAACCAAGAAAACTGACTTGGGGCTACTCTCAATGTTTTGGTGAACATGACCTACTTAAGGTAAATTTTCTGAGGGGAGAAGGAAATGCTGAACCAATTTAGGACTATTCCAAAATTAAAACTGTTTGAGAAAAAGCTTCCTCAGTAACTTTGTCTCAATCTGTAGGAGACTTATAGGTACCATCAAGAAACAAGATTTTAGATGTTTTGATAGTCCAGTGTGTCTGTCTTTAATTAGCTGCCCACTTGCGCCTTACACTACAATGAATTCTTCAGAGGTGGCTTGGTTTTTGTGTTGAGTAACAGAGTTGACAAAACTGAAAAGTTTTGCTAGCTAAAAGAAGATATAGGAAAGCAAGTTTCAGTTTCAAATTTCAGTTTCAAATTTGAGTTTCAGTTGTACTGGAAATGGGTTTAATTTCACACACCTGAACTCAGACAGAACCCGTTACTGTGTGCTTTACTGTATAAGCACTTCCTTTGGTCAAATTTTTCACCTTTAAAAATGGTTTTAGTTTAAAACCCATTTCCTTACCATATAATTATGGTTGCATTCATGATTCTTTGGGGCTTTTGAGTAAAGGGCTTTAAATTATCTCAGTTTTACCTTACAAATTATAAAAAAGGAGTATCTGCCTTTGAAAAGCAGAGATCTTAGTAATTGCCTGGTTTTACTGTTTGATGGTATATGATTTATTGCCTTCTTCTGCCAGTACTAAGATTTGAAGCCTTTTGCTTTGCTCTGAAGGCTTTTGTTCCCTAATGATTTCCAATATTATTCTAAACCACAGATATTACTGGAATGTTTAGTTTATAAAAGTGGGAAAAAAATATCCCAACCTCAGCTTCTTTCCAGTGTTAGGGTACAAGGTGCAACCAAGTCAGGACAATGCAGTAAACTGAACAAACAGGGAAAATACTGAGTTCTGGTTTGTGTTTGTCTGTAAACTTGCTTATAAACATAGAGCAACAGCAGGGATTTACTCATGTAATATGCTTTTTTTTCCCCTTGATACAGGATGACTGTGGCCAGTTCCCCTACAATGCAAACACTCAAATTCACTGGGTGTCTTTCCTGGATGGACGACAGCGAGTGCTGCTTTTCACAGATGATGTGGCTCTGGTGTCCAAAGCACGACAAGCAGAGGAGCTGGAGCAACCTGACCAAGAAATAAACTTGTCAATCCATAGTCTTGGACTTTCTCTAGTTAACAATGAAAATAAAAAAGAAATCTCTTACATAGGAATTACTAGGTACTGCCCATGGAAGTGTAAATATTGCTTTGAATAATCAAAATTTGGCAGTGTATTATAATTTTAGCAATAGAGTTGAAGGGGATATGTTTCAAGTTAAATTAAGTGAAACATTTTTAATTAAAATTAAATTTTGCATTTACTCCTATAGTGGAATTAGAACCAACAGGATTTAACTGCCCCCCTTTTTTAGCTTACATTAAAAAAGACATAATGGAGTTTTTTGAGCCTGAGAAATTAGAAAATTATGTTTTACATGGTTTGCATGCATAAGAAAAGTATAAGTACTCTAAAATTGTTAACTTTGTTATTTGTCTTGCAGTTCTGATGTTGTTTGGGAACGGAAACCAAGGCAAAAGTGGAAACCATTTAATCAAAAACAAATAAACCTATTGGAACAGGCATATCAAAAGTATCTCTCCAAGACTGCTTTCCAAGGTCCTGGTTGGCATAAACTGGACAGCAATACTGAGGTAGGTATTGAGTTTTAGTGTTTAAATGCTTGCAGAACAAGTGCAACAGTTAAAACAGATTTCTGGTTTGCTAAGTTGGGATAGATGCTGTGTGAAGAGAAACAGAAATAAGAGGCAGGATTTTTATTTAAGTAGTTACACATTTTACACAGTAGAATGTTTTTGTCTTGTGATACTGAGGCAGTACTGAGGTATCATCCAGGCTTGTATTATGAAGTAGGAATTTTAAAGGATTTTTCTTTTGTGTGGTAGAAAAGATTGCTCAGTGTCTGCACGTTAGTTGTGAACCTATATTTGCAGTATATACCCTAAATTCTTTGCAGAAATTTTGGTTTTAGCTTCTTAATAAGATGCAGTTCCCATTACTTGATATGGTAAAGGAGTCTTCAGTGTTCAAGGACTCTGGAAATTAATCCACTTACCTGAGCTTGTTCAGACATTAATTATACATCCCTGTATTCCATGCATAAAGAGTGTATTCACATGGCTAAGTCCAATACAACCATTTGAAAGTACCATAGTCAGGCTTGTTTCCTATATCATCCTTTCATTTGAAAAACATGTTTATGCCCTCAGCTCTTTGAAAACTTGAATTTTGACCATTACAGTAGTGCATTTATAGTATATGGTATCAAATCTTTTATTTGTAGGTCATTGCATTGCACTCTCAATAAAGGAGAGCTTTATGCTTCTGCTTCTCATAACTTAAAAGTTGCAGGATCAGGGGGGAAATGTCAGTTGGGAAAGTAAATCAGCTGCATATAAATATCTTTAATTATGCCAGTGTAATATATAACTCATGAAGAAATAGCTACTTAGATGACACAGAGGTTCCTGCTTGGGACAACTAAAGCTGCCATGTAATGTCCTTGTCAGACTAACTGGTGGTTTTCATTGCTTTCCATGCAGTTAATTAGATGGAGAAATTCAGCAGCCTGTGATCTGATAATGAGGAAAACCACAGGGTTTATTTGCTAGTCTGTCAACTAGTAATGTACCATTTTATTGTTTCCCAAATTAAACTGTATCTTAGCTGTGCTTCCTTATATTTGCAGGTGAATTTTAGCAAGTCTCCAATGGAAATGCGTCTCCCCGTCAGATGCAGCATCCGCCGTAACTTCCTGTCAGGAATTCAGGTTGAATTCAAGCAGTCACCTCACCAAAGGAGCCTACGGGCTCAGCTCTACTGGCTGCAGGTACCTACAATTTAATATTTAATCCTTCCTCTGGTTTCAAAACCAGACAGACATATTAAGGCTTTGATTTCCTTCATTTATGTGAAGAAGTATTGAAAAATCAGGGATGCCCCAACGAAGGCAGGGAATGATGCATCTGACTCCATGTTCTCAGATGGCTAATTTACTACTTTATATTATATTAAAGAATACTATACTATACTAAAAAATACAGAAAGGATACTTACTGAATGCTAAAGAGATAATAATGAAAACTTGTGACTCTTTCAAGAGTCCTGACACTGTCCCCAACTGGCTAATGAGTGAAAACAACTCACAGCAGAATGCAATGAAACAATCACCTGTGGGTAAACAATCTCCGAACACATTCCACATATGAGCACAACACAGGAGAACCAAATGAGATAAGAATTGTTTTCCTTTTCTCTGAGGCCTCTCGCTGCCTTTCAGCTTCCCAGGAGAAAAACCCTGGGTGAAGGAATTTTTTCAGAGAATGTGAATTCCACAAAGAAATATCTTGAAATCCATATGCATGTGGTGCCTGTCTCCCTACATCAGAGTAGCAGGGGTGCTGTGATGGGAAAGTATTGCAGAATTGTCATCCCAGGATTTTGAAGTAGTGTGGGAAGAATTCCACATAACTGTGTGCTAATGTACAGCAGGGTGCTATGGTGGAGAGTTTATTTCTAAAGAGCTGTGTTTTGGTGTTTTAAAACAGACCTCAACCTTTTTCAAAATTTTACTGTAGTTTTTACACAGAAGTGTAACATTATTTTACAGAATATATCTAAGAGTTTAGAGACCTTAGTACAAAAACTGCCTGTCTAATGGGAAGTATAGAGCAGGCATTTAAATATGCTCAAATAGTATGCAGTAATGTATCTACATGTAATATTAACACTGAATTAATGTGCAACACTTGCAGCAGGTCAGCATAGTCCTGTCAGTACTAATAGTGTTGCTAAATTTGCCAGTAGAGCACTTTAGCAGGTACTGGCAAGAAGTGTTCAGAGCTAGAGGGAGATGATGTTGAGTGATCATCATTGCCATCTTCATCTCCATTTGCTGCCCTTCTCTGAGGGCCCTGGTGCTTTTTCTGTCCAGCTGGTGGGAAGTTTGCTCTTTCCTTTTATCTTTCATTTTGTTTTTACTTTTGCCTGAAGGTGGTTTTCACTATACAGTCAGTGTTTGCCATCAGCTGCAGACCTTGTAAGGGAGTCTTTGTGGGTGTGAACATCTCTAAGCGTCCCTTGTGCAGCACTTGGAACCATCTGACCTTTTATAACTGAATGAGTAACATTCCACAATGGTACCAGAGTAATCCTTTTGCTCTTTCCTCCTTCCACCCTAATAAGTAGGGCATTCCTCTTGAACACAATTTATAAACAAGTTACTCAAACCTTCTGAAATTAAAACTGTTTGATTATCATGTCACTAAAATATTCCTGTAATTATGCAATAATTTTTTAGGTTGATAATCAGTTACCAGGATCGATGTTTCCTGTTGTATTTCACCCTGTAGCCCCTCCCAAGTCCATTGCTTTGGATTCAGGTAAGAGAAAGCCTATAGTAATATCAGATTTATTCAGCCTTGAAAGTAGGAGCTTGACAATTTATTTTTGAGTGTTTTTTTTCTCTTTAGAACCAAAACCCTTCATTGACATCAGCATCATCACTAGATTCAATGAATACAGCCAAGTCCTGCAATTCAAGTGAGTGTAACAGTGAATTGTAATTTAATTTTAGAGATGTGATATATTTTAGAAGGGAACTTTGTTCTTAAGTTTGTTCTCCTATCTAAACCACTTTTGACTTCAGATTGAGTTTTTAGATGTCTCCAATAAAAAAAAAAATTCAAAAAGGAACTTAAATGAGGACTGACCATGTGAAGGGACTGTTATGCAAAGCCTTTAGTAATCAAAATTATTTCTTTCTTGTACTACAGTATCAGAGTTGTGTGTCTGTTTGTTTTGCAGTGCTGGCCAGTAGGCACTTCTAACTATAAATTGAGAGTTGATATTTTGAATTGTAAATCTTAATGTGTGATATATGGGTAAATCTTAATATGTGTGACCTTGCACAGCAAGACTTAACTTGTATAGGCTAAGCATGTAACATTTGAGTTAAATTTGTACAGGTATACACTTTCTTTCCCATTCTAGGTACTTCATGGTTCTTATCCAGGAAATGGCACTGAAAATTGATCAAGGATTTTTAGGAGCACTTAGTGAACTTTTCACTCCATCTACAGACCCAGAAGCTGAAAGACAAAGGGTAATGTATGAGAGAAACAGATTTTTGCTGGAATGGGACCATAAGTGATTGAGGAATTTAAGTGAATATCAATATAATATAAAATGGAAAAATCACCCAGAAATTTTGTGTCTGTTATGGGTTGTTTGGGTTTTCTTTGCTATCCCTGGATTCATTAGTGCACTCATATTTAAGTAGTTAGTTAACTGTATTTAACTATGATTATTTTTTCTACTGTTTATTTATATATATATGAAAACACATTTAGATATAATATGATTAATTGTATTACATATATGAATGAGATTAACTTCCTTTTTTTCTTTTAAATATTGAAACCAGTCTAAATTAATTCAGCAAGATTTGGATGCACTTAACACTGAGCTGATGGAGTCTTCCCTAACAGATGTGTCAATGCTCAGCTTCTTTGAACATTTCCATATTTCTCCAATTAAGGTATGCAGTAGAGAGATTATTGGTTAATAAATCATTCAATTAATTCATTACAGTAAATCTCTAGTGGGGATTTTACATTCTCTAGAATTTAATACTTTGTTGGAAAACTTTCTCTGTTGCTCATGAGTACAAACAGACCTTTAACCATAACTAAGTGGGGAGAATCAATGGGTATAATAATGCTGAAAGCCAGATAAAATACTGGATAATGTATCATAAATTGTATTAAAATACAATTTAATGGGATTATCTTAATGTGTCTCTTGAAGCAGTTAGATTTTTTTGGAGCAAGGGAAGAAAAATCATCACTAGATTAAATGATAGCTTTCCTCAGTTTTCATCACTGATTTGTTTACATGTGCACCACATGACCTGCTCTGGTTTGGCTTTTCTGTGGTCTTGATTTGTCTTCTTTTACTAACTCTGCCTTGACAGTTGCATTTGAGTTTGTCCCTGGCTGCTGGTGGAGAAGCATCGGATAAGGGGGAGGAAATGATAGCTATCCATTCTCTGAATTTGCTGTTGAAAAGTATTGGAGCTACTCTAACAGATGTGGATGATGTTGTTTTCAAGTAAGCGAATTCATTTGTTTGGGGTTGTTTGTTTGCGGTTTTTTTGTTTAATACTTTGTCTGCTGTACACTTAATAATTGGACCCATGGTAAACCTTGCTGACTGACTAGTGTAAATTTATACAGCCTTAGGGGAAAGGGAGAAATGGAGAGAAGATGGGGTTTGGGATTCTTTTTAAGGCAAGTCTTCAGGATTCTCTGAAGGAAAGCAGAGAAGTATTTGAATGAGGAAGGATATCTTTAACTTATGAATCATTACTTGTCTTTCAGACTTGCTTTCTTTGAAATTAAATACCAGTTCTACAAGAGAGACCAACTGAGGATGAGAGTTATTAGGCATTACAGTGAACAAGTAAGCTTGTTTAGTCAAGTCTTTGTGTACAATTTTGAGTATGTGTCTTAAAGAAAATTTTATTTTTCTTCACCGAACACTTAGTTGGGCACTCTAATACCTTACTTGGGTAGTAAATTAAAAAATGAACCAGGCTGGGATTCTGATGTGTGTGACAACAGCACATAACACTGCTTTTGTTGTTTGCCTTTTTTCTTCCCTCTCATCATTTAGTTCCTGAAACAGATGTATGTTCTTGTACTTGGATTAGATGTTCTTGGAAATCCATTTGGTTTGATCAGAGGGCTGTCTGAGGGAGTTGAAGCTTTCTTCTATGAGCCATTCCAGGTAGGAGTTCCTGATTCTTTAACTGTGTCTTTATAAAGGGCTGATTGAAGGATGTACTGGTAGGGGTTATAGTTTATTGTCACTATACTCCACACTCTGAACAGGCAGGCAGCAGTAATTTTTTAATGTGAATGTCAAAGGAATAACCTATCCAGATGGCCTTACTTGCATCAATGTAAAGGAATTGCTAGTTTTTCTTGAAACAGATGCATCATTGTGTGGTTTTCTGCTATTCCTTATTAATTTCATTTTTAGGGAGCTGTTCAAGGACCTGAAGAATTTGCTGAAGGTTTTGTAATTGGTGTTAGAAGTCTTCTTGGGCACACAGTGGGTATGTTCATAGTGTTCTTTTTTGATGAATTCCCAAATTATTTTTCTAGTGAGTGAGTGTTTAAGGTTGTCATACTGTTGCCAGTGTTTGTGGTACAGATCATTCACACATAATTTACCTGAGACCATCTGAATATCTGTTTGTAGACTGAGCAACCAATGTGAGAAACATTGCATAACATTGCATTGCATCACGTTGCATATATAACTAAGTTAGTAACATGCTCTGAATAAATAAGAAGCATAATTTTAATGGTTCTAAAATGTCTGGAAAAGCCTGAGCAGTGTTCTGTTACAATTACTTTAGATTTTTAGCTGTGTCTTGACAGTAATTAGAGAAAACATTGTTTCATCCATTATGCTATGTAACATGCAGTAAAGTGCTATAAATGTTCTCTGTTGCTGTATGTATGGATATCAGACCACATTCTGGAATCTTCTCATGGATAGCATGGCTCTGTGTGAATTCACCATATCTAAACTGAATAGGAAGGGAAATTGCTATGAACTTGCTGGCTGTGTGTTGTTTGCTGTTAAGATGTGAAAGCACAGTAACTCCTTCTTTGTGTTCCCTCAGGTGGGGCAGCAGGGATGGTGTCCAGGATCACTGGCACTGTTGGCAAGGGCTTGGCTGCCATCACTCTGGATGAGGAATTTCAGCAGAAAAGGAGAGAGGAGATGGGTCGGCAGCCAAAGGACTTTGGGGAGAGCCTGGCCAAAGGAGGAAAAGGCCTGTTAAGGGTATGGTCTGGGGATGAGTGTTTCATGTGGCAGCTTGCTTGAAAATCACCTGCAGGAATTTTGAGATCTTTTTTGTCAGTTAATTAACTAAGCAGAAGAGACAGGCAGTGGGTTTATAGGAGATTCCATGTAGTGCATCAGCTGTAGTGTTTGAGGTCCTGTTTCTGGTCACCTGAGGAACTGGAGTTAGGATCATGGGTGGGAAATAACACCAATTTCTGCTGTGTATTGTATAAATAAATGGTTACTCATATTCAACAAATGTGTTAGGTAATTAAGGTAACAGGGCTTGTAGGTACAAGGTTGTGGTAACTGGGGATGGGCACAGCTGAGAGCAGCACTGGCAGCAATGAGCCAGGGAGTGCCCAGGGGCACTGACAGCCACCAAAGGGAGCAGAGGGCACACAGGGCAGTGCATCAACATCAGGGGTGTAAGAGGTTGGGCTGAAGAGCAAGAGGAGCAGATGCCGGCAGCCTTCTGCAGGGGTGAGGTGTTACTCTGTGTGGGTTGAAGCTTTCTGAAATTGTATGGTGAGACTCTGTGCATCGTGGCCATGTCAGCTGTGACATGTGGTGCACCAGGCCCTTACCTGACCTTGCAGTCAATTCTGTCTTTAAAGTCTTTGCCTTTGTTATAGTTTTCTTAAAAATATCAAGTAAGAGAAAAAACAAAGCCAAAACCCCTAGCCAAACAGTGTTTCTGATACTGAACTTTACATTATAAACTACTAAAATAAAGATTTGAGACAATAGATTGCCCAGTTGTCAAATGCTGCCACAGACAGCATTTCAGTTTCTTATTGGGAACTTAATTATCTTTGTTTTAGGGTGTTGTTGGAGGTGTGACAGGCATCATCACTAAACCAGTAGAAGGTAAGCACAAAGGCTGCATTGCACTGCTTAAGTGGTTTCTCAATACTTGACAATTTATTTTGTAATGTTAAGAAATAGCAAACCAAGTATGGTGATGCTAAGGCATAGCAAAATTTTTTATATTTCTTATTCTAATGTGAATTTACATGATGATTTCCTCAAATGTCTTTATATCCGTTGTTGGGTTTACCACCTTTTAAACATTTGTATGGTTAAGAATAGGTTATCTCTGTGATGTATTTTGTTAGGCCTGCTGTAGTACCCAATTCATTGTCTGAAGCCAGAATAAAGATAGTATAAATAACAAAGTAAAAATCACCAGCTGAAAAAGTTTTTTGGGGCTCTAAAGGTCACAAATCTTAAAAAACAAATTTAGTTTTGTGCCTGAAGTCAGTATTTGTTCCTGTTACTTCATGAAAATGATAGATGATGAAAAATATCTGGGATAAAATGCCTCTTATTAATCTTCATGTGGCAGTGATTTAAATGTTGGGAGTCAGCTGTAGCTGTGTGGTGTTTTACAGCTTTTGTGCAGTACTTAGATATGTAGGCCTTGTCTCTTGGGTGGGTGACCTCACCTGCTTTCTGAACACTCCTTTGGTTCTCCCATAGTTATATATCACTAGAACTATGTAATTTTGAGATAGAAATAGTTAACTTCTATCACACTTCTGCATCTTAGTGTCTTCAGAACATTAACTTTTGTTATTACTGTCAACCTAGAAAAAACTTGTCTATTGGCCTATAGTCCAGATGGAAAGTGTGAGAAGGAGAATCTTGATAACATCTCAATTCTGGGCCCTTCAGAGGCTGGTGAGGTGTTAAGTGGACAGAGATGTGTCTGGGCAGACCAGGAGGCAGTGGGTGACTTTCCACAGACAGCTCTTTGTACAATAGGACTCTGCAATCACTGCCTGTGGGCTGTTTCCAACACAAAACAGCTCCCCTGTAGCAATAATGGTTTAATTCTGTGATTAAGTAGGTCATGAAAACATGTATTTTTCTGTTTCTATTCTTTCCAAGGGGCTAAAAAAGAAGGTGCAGCTGGATTCTTTAAAGGCATTGGGAAGGGGCTGGTAGGAGTGGTAGCCCGGCCAACAGGAGGCATTGTGGATATGGCAAGCAGTACCTTCCAGGGAATTCAAAGGTACAGTGCAAGGGGAAGTTCTCCTCCTATGGTGGATACCAGGTGGCAAAGTGCTCCAGTAGTGCCACACAACTATTTGTAAATACAAAAATCAGAATGATATGTGAGGTTGAGGAGTGTCCAGTGGCCTGTAACAAATCTATTTTGTGATGACGAGGAAATTGCTGCTTCAGAGAACGTGCTGCTCTGTGGTAGCTCAGGTAGGCAGTAACTAATCACTGTGGTAGTTCAGGCAGACAGTAACTAATCCATTTTTTCATTTTGCTCCTTCCACTGAGGAGAAACGTCTGTTAAATTTACTGTGAAAAACAGACCACTGAAATTTTCAGAGTAAAACTTCCCAGTCTGAAATTTGGTTAGCAGTGCCCATCAGGGCCTTCTTGTATTTTAATCAACTTGAGAACCCTTAGTAAGTTATCTGCATTTGGGAATCAACTTCTCCAGCTTATTCTGTAGCTGTTTAATTGACTAGTGCTACTTTTGATTTATTATTAGCAGTCTGTCTTTACTATTTACATCTGCAGGGTACCCAGGATCTGTAAGTGGGATGTGTGGCAAGTGAAAGGCTGACTTCTAAAGATGTACTGGTGAAACTCAGACTTGTATTAAGCTTACCAGAATCATGTTGCACTGTCTGTGGCAGGGTGGCAGAGTCAACTGAGGAAGTGTCAAATCTGCGTCCCCCACGTCTCATCCGTGAGGATGGCATCATCCGGCCCTACAACAGGGTGGAAGCTGAGGGCTATGATTTATTTGAGGTATGTTCTGCATTGTAAACACAGTTAAAATTCTCTTTAGAGAATTTTAGGGCTCCATAAAGGATTAATCTGTAGCAGTCATGATCTGAAGTAAAAATTTGCCCCAGCCAATTTCATAAAGCAAGCCTGGATAGCAGGGAAGACCCAGTGCTTGGAGTAAGCTGAATGCAAAATGGAAGCTGCAGCATTGCTGTTCTGTGGTCTTCTCCATTTTATGTTCACTTCTCATACACTGGAAGGAGGTAGTAGGATGAAAAATTACATAAGGATTAAGATTTAAAGATGTGAAAACCCCTCCATTTTGATAGATCCAGATTTTTGTCTTTATAATAAAGCTAAGGTTGGTTTACAGACTAAGCAACTAAGCAATAGACCTTGAATTGTTTGGTTGTATCAGCAATTAAAAAAACTGCATGAATTTTCATACCACTGCTGTTTGGTTTTTCCTTATGTTGTTCATAATAGCAATCTGTCATAGCTACAGGCACTGTGTGGACATTTAGCCTGCTTTCTCATGTGGATGTGCCTAACATATGGGAGATGAACAACATGAGTTTTCAAGTTCTTGACAGTCAGAATCAGTTAATTTGTATTTTAGACTTTGTGTTCTTAATACTTACCTTTAAATGCTTTTTCTGTTGCTAAAAAGTTGGAGTAAAATAACTGTCTGCATTAACTTGGATATTTGCTAGTTGCTTGTACATGGTCTTTTAATCCTTATTCCCTGTTCTATTTCTAACATTTATTTTCTTTCTCCTTCTCTCCTGGCATGCAGCAAGAACTGGAATAATGGAGTAAACATTTTCCATATTTCTTGTCTGTTTCTCTCATGGTTTTTCATCTGCCTTAAGTATTTAGATCAAGGGCATGATTGCATTTACCATGTCCTCTCCCCTTCTCAATCTTTTCTGTGTAGCAGTTGAATAAAACGGTGTTTGATGTTGTCCAGGCTCAGAAAACAAACTTGAATAACGATCTTCAGTAAGATTAGATGGGAGAGACAGGGAGGGTTTGTTTCCTGTATATTTATTTTTCTGAGGATGCTTAGCTCCTTATGAATGGCAACAACAGAAGGCACTTGGAAAAAAGGATCACGGTAGGTTAGATCCTGAATTTATTTATTTATTGGTGCTCTCCAGAGGTGGAGCTGTGGACAGAAGGGCAGAGCAGATCTTGAGCAAAATTTAAAATAGTGATAGAGAATGGAATTTAATTCTGGGAAAGTGTTTGTAATTTCAAGTTTTTTATAGAAGTGCTGAGAAAACCTGTACTTGTGGTTTCTGTGCTGTGCCATAACCCTGACAGCTACACATCTGCTGACCCACTCTGCCTTCAAGTTACTACTGCTGGTTCTTTATGAATTTGCTCAGTTAAACATACAGCTAGCTTAGTTCTCTCTAGCTTTTAGTCACAGAATCTTCAGGGGCTTTGCTCTTCAACATAAAAAATAAGTATAAACTGTCAGCTGTTAACAGGAATCTACACACACACACATATATAAATAAGTATACATGTGTTTCTATACTAAGCAATGCCATAAACTTCATTACTAATACATTTTAGAAATTAGCAAGCTAAGCTTAAGCTGTTGTCAGAGCAAATTTTTTGCCTATTATATGTGAAAATATGTTGAACAGAAGCATTTTTGCTGGCAATGCCTTTTAGAATGTAATGGTCAATTTAAAATAATTCAAAAGAACATTTAGTGAGTTTTTTTAGAGGATTAAATGAGATTAAGTTGTGATATACTAAGCAGGCCAAATTTTTTCTTCTTGAATGTTTTGGTTTGTTTTTTTTTTTCTCCCTATGTTTTTTATATCTGGCAAAAAGGAAAAGATGGCACAGTCAACACGGAAAATTTGATATTATGCCAGATGGTCCTCCACATCTGGTATTTGTACTTTCTTAAGAGGTGTAGATTGGAGCAGAATACAAACCAGGAATAGATCCTCTGTACAGTTCACTAAATACAATTGGTTTCTTTCAGCAAGTCACTTAATGGAATACAGGAGAGGTGTAATTAACTGTTCTTGGTTTTCGTGCTAGAGGTCAGTGTTGGGAAGGCTTTGTTTTCTAATGTAAGCTAGCAAGCAATGTAAAGCAAGACAGGACAGTGTCTTTACATGAAATTGGATATTTAATGAAAAAATAAGAGTCAGTCCTATGTGCGTTTACAAATTTAATCACAATAGGTACAAGTGCTGCTTATTTTTGGATCCGGTTTTGATCCTATATTAGAAGTAGTTCAACCAGGACCCACACCTTCTCATCTACTTTAACTACATTCAGTGCATATGTCCTTTTAAAATAAATATAAACTCATGGGGTGGAAACCTTGTAAGGTTACCTTAAGGATCACATGCCTCAGTACCATCCAGTGATTGGATGGAAAAATGTTTTACTTAATTACTTTTGTGTGAAATGTAGGCATTAGAGCTTGTCTTAGAGGAGCAAAATGTAGGTTTTAACAGGAAAGTGAGGGTTTTGGTGCAAACTGAGGGTGAAGTGGATGAGTTGAGTTGTGTAAAGTTGTTTCTGCAGTTCCTTGTCCCAGAAGTGCTGGATGTGATGTCTGTGGGGTGTGTAGGGATGTGCTCAGTTGGTCCCAAAGCTGGGAGTGAGATGTGATGTGAGCAGGCTGTGCCTCAGCCCATGGGCAGCACACCATGGCTTTGCTACTCAGAAATGCACAGCAGAACTCAGAGGGCAAATGGGGCAGCTCTAGCAGAATTGTTTTCCAAGGAATCACTTCTCAGGAGTTCCAGTCATGGTGTGAGCAGTGTTGGAGCTGAGCTTTGCAGGAGCAGGTGCTGGGAGCCCGTGGTGTGGTGGGGCTGTGCCTGTGCTGGCAGGGCTGTGCTGGCCCAGCTCCTCGGGGCTGCCATGATGTCACTCATGCATTATTCAATGCCCGTGGCATTACTTTGTTTCACATCCCAGTTAAAGCAGGAGCTTTATAAAGAATGCAGAACACCTCATGAATAATTGAGGCAGGGTGGTGAGGCAGTGTTGTGTGGCAGAGCATAGACTATGCTGGAAACTGCAGATTCTATTTCTGCTTGACTCACTGTTCTGCTGTGTAAATCTGCATTGCTTCTTTCATTTCCATGTAAAGTAAGAATGAGTTAACTTCTTCAGAGTGCTGTAGTATGCTCATAAAAATAACAGCTTTTGATTAAGATGTCTAAATTTTAAGAGTGTGCAGATCATGGAGTAATTTACATCAAGTGCAAGCTCCTTTTTACATAATGCCACCACCATTGTGCTGGCATCTATCAGGTGTATTGAGAATAGCTCACAAACACAGCATCTTTTCAGCACAGGCCTCAGTGGGAGCTCTTACTTTGGTAACATATTGCATGTAAAATCTAAAAATACTATTGGGATTGTTTCTGAAGTTATGAGAAACAGGCTTTCTCTCCAAAGCTTTGAGTTTGAATAGAGAAATATGCTTATGAATAAATCTGTTTAAATATGTGGCATGTCTAATTTCTTCATATTCAACAAAAGGATTCAGAATATGGATTGCAGCCTTTGAATTACAGTCCTCACATGGTGGTGGTTTTTCTATTTCTTAAATTTTTTACTTGTTTTTGAAACAGCTAAGGTTCAGGTATAAAATGTGAGTTCATATTTTCATTTTAGTCATATGCTGCCATGTTTCTTCTAATGTTTTGAAGAGGCTTTGAGATAAGCAGTTTTTCTGGCATCTTTTTTTCCTTTCATATCTACACTGTACAGTTTCAGAAATTTTTAAGATGGTCAGAAAGGGATATTTTTTATAGAAGATGTTGGTTGACCCTATGGTTTTGCTTACTAAAAAATGCTGGATTAAAATGTGTTTCAAAACATAACATCACTAGAGATCAAGTCTAGGAAAACACTATGCTGTTGATTTCAGCTCTTGAATATTCATCAGCTTTTGAGATTAAAGGATTTTTTGGAGTCAGTTGTGATGTATGATGATGCTTTAAGATATTTGTTGAACTTTTGAATATATGAAAATAAAATGCAAATAAAAAAATTCAAATGTTCTTTTAATTGATTCTTATGTAAGCTGATCTTTCAATTTTGGTTACTGAAACTGCATAGAATGAAACCTGTTAATCACAGTCAGACAAATGTGGAGTCAAGTGCAGCCTCTGTTGTCATCTCATTGGTTTTTGGGTCCATCTAAGGAAATAAAAAAGAAATGGCTATTTACAAGAAGTAACTGAAAACCTACTGAATTCTTAGTCCTTCCTCTTTAGGTTATTGTTACTAGTTAGTCAGAAACTTGAGGAATGAGACCTTGAGGAATTTACTGTTGGAGAGGCTGAATTCCACAGTAACAGCTGTAAAATGAACTGAAAGTCGTCCTACTTTGCTCTGAAGAATATCAAACCAATTTTGGGGCACCCATTTGCTAGAAGTTGATCTGAAGTATTTGCATTCTGTATCCAGGCATTCTTCCTTCTGTTTCCCCATTTTTCTACACAGGAGCTGCCCATTTTCCCTTAAAACAGTTTATATTATAAAAAAGGTGCTTGTATTGACCTGGAGGGTGCTATTGACCTTGTAGGGTATTGAATAAAGTCAATGTACATTGACTTCATACTTATATAATTGTCTGGCTACTTTTTCCTAATTAAACACTATTTTTCAGTGTATTTTTTAAAAGACTTACTGCATATTAGGAAAACCAGTAGTTGATATAGATTTGTTGTCATACTGACTTTGAGGCTAGGTTCCCACTAGTAGCATGTTATTAATTTCGTGCTTTAATCTTTTCCTGCATGATGTTTTGATTTGTATTCCTTTCCCACAAACATGCTCAGGTATCACTCTGTGAGTCTTGCTTGTGTTTAATCCAGTGTTATTGGAAGCTTGGTATGGGGGTGACTGTGAGCCTGTGTTCTGTGCTGTCTGTGTTGGTGATGGAATATTGTAATCCTGGTGACATGCTCTAGAAAACATTTTACTTTAGTCAAAGAGTATGTACAGAATGGGAAATCTGAAAAAAACCTCAATGAATAAGTGCCAAAAAAGCCCTAGGAGTATCATAGGATCCTATCCTTCAGTACTTTTATTTCAAAACTTTTTCTGTGTTTGTAGGTTGTCACTTGAGTTGTGGTTGTCTAATCAAAATGTGATGAGTGATTTAATCTGCACTTTCATTTTGGGTATTGAGTGGTCATATCTGCTCAGTTCAGAAATCTGATTTTGAGGTGTATTGAGCATTTGTATCTTGAGAGTTTGTTTCTGAGGGTCTGAGTCATGTGCCTTATAAAAATGCATGACCTTTGCAGGATTTTCACTCTTGAATGAAGCCTACAGCATGGGCTGTAGCATCATGAACATTATTAAACAATTGCTAGCACAGAAAGGAAATCAAAGCTGAAGAAATAGTCTGATACAGCAGTGTCAGTGTTCTACCTTTGAGTGGAATGGATCAGACTTCTCAGTGACTCAGCTTCAGGACTGAGAGCACTGTGAGAACCTCCCTTTAAAGAACTAACAATGAGGTAACTTTTCAGAAGGCTTTTCAATTCAAGACACCAATTTGATTTGTGGTTTTTGGTGTTTAGTGTTTTGTGTGTTTTTTTTTTAATTTGATTTTTTTGGTTTTTCTTTGGGTTTTTTGTTTGTTTGTTTGTTTCTGTTCAGCCCCAGAATTATTTTCTGTTTCTGTTTCAGAAGTTGCACATCAGGAAGCTGGAAAAAGAGGTTTATCGATACCACTGTCCAATTCCAAGAGGCAGAAGAGCAAATCTTATTGTTACCAACAGGTATTGAATTTTGTGTGCTTTCTAAGGGCTTGAGATGATTTCAGCTTGGGGATTAGACATCTGGCTAAGTCTAAACTGATTGCTCTTTTCTGCATATATTCTGCATATATTTTCCTTCTCCATTTTCTTTTTGATTTTTTTTTAAATATTTAATTTTGTTTCCTTAATGGACAGTGTGATTTAGTTGTGATGTCAGTGCTGGATACTAATTTGGGAAGATGGTTTACTCTGAGATCAGTGATCCTTTTATCATAGTGGGGGGAAAATAGTCTTTTTTTCCCCTCTTCATTTTTGATTTTTCAACTTAGCTTGTTATAAGTGTTTGCAGTCAAGCTAACCATTTGGTAAGCTTGGTTTATCATATTGTTAATTAAAGAATATTCTAAATGAAGTCTTAAGTCTTTGTACCAGCATGAAAATTATTATTTAATAATCTGACAGGTTTTAGAATTCAAGATATTGGCAGTGCTGAATTTGAGGACTCAAAACTTTCTAAATATGCTTAGATAATGAAAAGGATTATGATCTCCACAACCCACAGGTCACCAGTTTGCACCTTGCCTGAATGTATGAGAGAGGCTCATCCATAATAAGACCATGGAGGTTTCCCAGTGTGGTTTTTTTGATAATGACCAGCCCAGCTCAGAATTCAGGCTGCAGATGGATGAGATTTCAAGGCCATGGATGATAATTGGGCAGTTTAGTTGTTTGCAGCCTTAGCTAAATGTGCACTTCTCTCCTTAGCCCAGTCCTTGGCCTGCTCATGGTGTGTGATGTCTTGGATCATCTGTGGCTTTTAAACACCAAGTGATTGTCTCAGAATGCATTAAGGAAATAAGGGTGCACTGTGGCTGAGTGGATACTTGTAATCTGCACAGAAAATGCCTTCTTCAACAAATGCTTTCATTTTGTTTAGTTTTTCTAGTAAACTTGTAATCCGAGGGAGAAATTGAGTATGAACTCCTTTTTTTCTTGAACAGGAGGGTGATATATGTGAAAGAAGTGGAAATCTTAGGCCATTTAACAACGGAGTGGGATTACTTATTTGAAGAATTCACATGTTATCCCTCCTATGAAGCAAATGTTTTAAAAATTACTGTTTGGGTAAGAATAGCATGTAAATTTTTTTGTATTTAATATTCACTAGAGGTCCATACATGCTTTTAGCTTATTTATGGTTCTAACTGCTAACTAAGAGACTCTGTGACGGGATTTGCTGAAAGTTTCTTGAAAGTATTACAGTTGGGTTGGACAGAGACCATGTTGAAATTTCACCTGAAGTTGGCATTCAAACCATTTATGTATGAGATTCTGCATTCTTGTTTTGTGAGTTATCTGAAGCACATTTTTGTTCCCCTCTGCAGGAAGAACAAAACATGTTCCAAAGAAGAGACAGTGCAGGTTATGAATGTGTAAAGACTGTTCAGCTTTGGGATGAAGCTACAGCAAGGGTATATTCTTTTCTTTTTAAATTTAATCTTCTTTTCTTATAATATTGTTAACACTCAGCATGTGAAAAGATGGTAATGTCCAAAGGCTTGTTAGAGAATAGGCTGCTGTGCCTGAGGATCATTTACCATAATTTTGTGTTGAAAAATATGCTTTACCAAGAGTATGATGAGACCAGATAGTCCAAAGCATTCAGGAGAGTTTATGCAACAATAATTTAATGTTGAAGCTACATAGTCTTAGGGTCTGTATGTTAAAGCTCATTAAAGGAAAATAATTCCAATATCTAAAGTACTAGGTTGTAATAAATTCCCTATAGTCTGTAGGGTTCCACATAGCTCCTCATTATTTCAAGATCACCTAAGCCAGTGCAAGTGGACCTTGTATGCACAGGCTTATTTAGATTCCTCCCCCCTCTGTCCCCACACATATTTTTTCTACCATTTATCTCTAAATGTTCCTGTTAGTGCCAGGGAGGCTGGAGTGTTTTGTGAGCCTTTGTTCTGTGGATGGTTGGATCTTGTAGTTGACTTACCTAAGGTGATCCATCAGTTTGGGGAAATTCCAGGGTACTTCAAGAATAGAAAAATTTACCTAGGAAACCATGTGTGTGACTGTGATGTTGTACCAGGTTATGAGAGAGGAGGTGTTCTGATACCAAATGTGAAATCAATTAGGTCCACAGTGTCTTGGGAGCATGCTTGAAATTGTAGCTGCAGTAAATGGCAAGTCAGCAGATGGAATCAGAACCAGGGCCAAATTGCTGCTATTAAATTGATTGAGCCTCCTAAAATAATGGGTTAGACTGGGAAGGAAAAAAATTGCTATAATTTTGAGGCACTTTATATACTGGAAGAGTCTAAGTTAGTTCTTCACTGTGTCTTGTCTAAAAGTGTTCCTTCAGCTTTCTCTTCCAGCATATTGTCCAAATCACACTTGGCATTAAGTAATTGAAATCCTTTTAGTTTCTCTGTGTCTTAGTGGCATGGCCAAAGCTGGAGCACAGAACGCACAGGTCACACTAGAAGGAGACTTCCTTGTGTTTAATTACCTTTTTTGGGATTATTTCCTAACTGCATTTTGCTTTGCTAATGTTTATGCTGGTACCTATACATTAAAAATCTATTTTTCTGCTCTCACCTGCAACACTGCCCATTTACTTTTTGTGGATTTCTGTTCATCACTTGAATATTGTGCATATGAATCAGGAGTTAAGTACCTAAATTAGACCAGCCTGTGCGTATGTGGGTTTACATCTTTGTTGAATTATTTTTTAGTGACATCTTATGGAAGAAAAGTGCTACCTGCTTTCATTGTTGTTTGCTCTCTCTGTGTTGTTTTGCAGAGGGTTTGTGGTGCCATTCAGGACGCCCTGGCAACACGAAAACAGGAGAAGCTGGTGAAGAGAGCATCCTTAAAGTGGAGGAAACCTTAAATGCAGTCTTGATAGCCAGGATTTGTCGGGTTTGACACTTGGTATGCAATTTTCTGCCTAAAATTGATTAGAAGCAACATGGAAACTTGGGGCAAAAAGTAAAAATAGAATATCTGAGGTCTTCTTTCAAAGTCAGCAGCCATTAACACTTCAGTTTTAGAAGTTATGCATAATTTGGAGGAATGGGTTTCTAAAACATGCATTTCAGTTTAAAAATTCTTTTTTTTTGATAAAATGTTTTCCCACTCTGAAATATTATTTTCTGTCCTTTTAATGTCAGAGATTTTAAAATGAAATGGTTACCTTATTTGCACTCTAAGGTTATGGTTTACAGACCAGTGGTAGTGGTTGTGGTGTTTTTTCAGATGGAGCACTTCTGTTAGTGATTGAAACAAATTAAGAACTCTATTTTAGACAACATTCTCCTTAAATGACTCTACACAATTTAGCTAATATAATTTCATCTCTGAATGTTTAGTATTAGAAAATACTGCATAGAAGCAATGTAATAATTTCTGTATATGAAAGAAATAGGCTATGGTTGTCTGGAAATGTTTACTTTGAAATGTTGTCACATTGTAAATGAAAATCTGCACTTTAAAAATGGAAAATATTATTCACCTGTCATGTGCCTGTTTATGGTTTTGGTTGTGTCACTGTAGCCTAAGGAACTCTCCAGGAGGAACAGCACACTGGGTTTAGCATTGGATGTCAAAAACTTAAATCTGAGAAATTAGCTGTCCATATTTCAGTGTACAGTTGCTCCACTGGAAGAATGCCATCTCACTGAGTTAGAACTCACTTCTGATGCAACCTTTTTGTGGCAGTTTCTCCTCCTGAAGGCTGTCAGCATTCAGTTTAACACAACAGGTAAACACAAATAGTATGAATAACCCCATGAACTTCCTTGAGACAAGTTCCATTCTTACCAGGAGGCCCATCCATAGGTAACTGAGTCAGGACTAGAGGAGCAAACAAATTTGAGGTCAGTGATCAGGGAACTGGGAGCTGTTGCTGTTGGATCAGAAAATCAGTGTCCTTGCAAAAACTCATGAAAATTTGACCTTCCTAATTTCCTTTTCTTGGAAACAATATTTTTCTATTTCTTACTTCTCTTTTGTGCTAGATAACAGCTGTAGATACAAACTTGATGAATTAAAATGACAGTATTTTTCTATAGATCCATACAGTGCACCAGGCCTGGATTTTTAAACTCTACACTTAAGGGCTGGTGCATTGAATCATTGAATAAATGCACTCTTTACCTGTACCTATGAGCTCACCAAAGTTAGAAAGTTTAAGATATTTGTGTGCTGCCAAACACAGAATTTGCAGAGAGCATTGCACACATGATTTGATTGTTGTTGTATGCACATGGCTATTAATCCATTTTGCTACAAGGGGAAAAATGTGGTACAGCTTTAATTCTTGCTATTGTCTGTTTTCTAGAAAGCTCTGCTCAACAATAAAGAAAAGAGCTATCCAGCTTGTATGTATATCAAGTTCATGTTTTTAAAAAAAAGACAATAAAGTTTTATATGCAAGTATTTGTGCTATGATTTAAAGTTTTGTTTCTTCTCAAGTGCTTTGGTTTGCCTCATGTCACTGACACTAAGAAATCCATCAGAGTACAAAGGTACTGCAAAAGAGCTTTCTACAGCTCAGCAGTTTCTGCATCTTGTGTTCTGACATTTAGGGACAGTTGGATGAGTACTGCCTTTTAATTCGTACTTGAAAATAGATGTCACTTAGTGCATGTTCAGATAGTATCATGTGCCTGCTTTTAGGTGAATTGGAGCTTAAAGCAGTTCTGAAGACACCTTACTGACTCCAGTCTTCTGCTTGATTCCCTTATATACTTCCTCATGATTTTGATAAGCTTTCTGGCTTGAACTGTAAACAGGAGATATTTCAATTGCTCACTATTTGTGATAAAGTTCAATGAAGAAAATTCTATTTAAAATAGTCTGAAGAAGCAGTAGGTTTTGTTTTGAACTGCACATCTTTGCAGTTTGGGTTGCTAGCTGAATTTGAGCTGGTAGGTGACCTCCAGCTGGAGTGATGAATGACCTTCTTTGCCTCTTGGACCAAGAGGACATGAGAGAGGAATTCCATTTGTTTCTTAAATGAAGATGGATGTTTGGGATGAATAGGCTTCCAGTGCTTGTCCTGGGCTTGCCTCTAGTGCTCCATTCTGCTTTACCATGTCTCCTTCTGACTCTGCTTTGTTTTTAAAGTGGCCTTTGGCATAGCTGCATCCTCTGCAGCTGCTGTTGGCTCTACCTGAGCTTTGATCTCTGACTTTGGGAACTTTTCCTGTTCCATGCCAGTTCTTCTCCTTAAGCTGGTCGTGTTCTTGAAGTGCTGGCTGAGGAAGTTAAGGGACAAGGAGTGGCTCTTGCCTAATCTCTGTCTGTATGTCCAGCAGAAGAACAAGTGCAGAATTAAATTATTTTTGTATGGTCTGTTGGGGTAAGAGGGTTACAGTGTGTTTCAGACAGTCCTCAGAGATGAATTTCAACTAGGTGGAAGTGAAAAGAGTTTTTTACTTTGTTTTGTTGTTGTTGATTTTGTGTTTTGTTTTTTTAAGTGTCTGGCAACAGAATGTTTTTCCATACCTTAAGGATTTGATGCCTCTGTGAAGCTGTGGAGTTTTTCAGTATTACTGAGCACACCAGGTTGCCAAGCTGTTGACATCTTCCTACTTTTTCCTGTCAGTGAGTGCCCAGAAGCTTTTTGCTCTCTCAAAAGCAATTTTTTTACTGAATATTAAGACAGAAAATTAGTGTTAATTAGAACTCTAGGTCAGGCCTAGGTCCTGTCTTTGTTACTCCTTTGCTTTCTGGCTCATCATAGGTTTCTCCAGCTCTTCAAAAGTGTTTTTGTCACAAGGTGTGGGTGAATGTTGAGTCCTTGTGACTGTTTCTCAGTCTGTAGCTCCAGCTGCAGCCTCCTGAAGGCCTTGTGAAACTCACTCAGTCCTTTGTGCCGTGCCCTCTGTGCCCTGGCATGCTCAGTTGTCCCCAAGGCAGAGAACAGTTCAGCCTCCCTCAGTGTGGGTCTGTGACCCAGTAACCATTTTAAAAAAAGAGTAGCAGGAAAATGGTAATACAGTCAAGCTGTTTCATTGGAAAACACATTAATATCCTTGTGCTTACATATCTGGAGCCATTTAATTCTTTACAAAAAGAGAGAATGATGTGAGAACTTTAGGAGTAGATAATGGCTGTGTGTGCTTCTTCCCAGGATAGTGCTACCAATTCCACTTAACCATGAGCTTTAAGGGGCATCTTACTTTGAGAATTTTCCTGGAGTTTCTGCCCAATCTGGAGACAAGTAAATATTCACCTGCTGAAATGTTGTATTTTAAAAGTGCAGTCAGCTTCTTTACTGATTTCTTACACGAGCTTTGGTCCATTTTGCTGTTAACTGTTCAAGGGGATTTTAGGTTCTCTTTCAATGATAATTTTTAATGGATTTTATTTAGGCTTTTTCCTTTCAAAGTCACCCTATATTCATTGAGTACTGCCAGTCATTCTCTACATTTCTGTATTGTATTCTGTATTCTCTACAATTCTGTATTGTAATTCTAGAGAATTGCAATAACCAACCACTTACAAGTACTTATGTGGAATTTTAAAGAAACAAATAGCATCTCACCATTCTCAAAGCCCCTCAGACTGTGGGATATCATTGCAGATGTTTGCAGCCTGAGTCCGTGTGGTCCTGGACAGCTCTCTCTGTGCCTGCCTGTGCAGAACCCAGAGATGCCTTAAAGCTCTGCTGATCTGGGATTCTGTCACAACAGGAAATCTAAAATGCCCCCTCACCCCCAACACCAAAGAAAATTACCCAGGAGAATTTGGAAAATTACCTGAAATTACCCATTTGTGTTTCCAGTGCTAAAGTATATGCATCAAAAGAGCTCATACCTCTCACTATCACATTTAACAATTTTCTCAAAGTTTGCAGAGCCTGGAAGACTGTTTGGTTTTTTTATAGGGAGAATAGGGAGTAGTTTACCAGTAAGAGAATAAATAGTTTTTAAGGGGATAAATGGTGAAGTTGAAGGAGGGGATAAGTAATTGATCTCAACAATCAAGTACCAATGTTCTTATTTCATTTCTGGCAGTAAATAAGGTTTTGTTGTGGTGTAATAACACAGAAATTACAGTAGGTGTATCCTAATCTTGGGCTATGCTTGGCAACAAAGTTTATTTATATAAGGATACCTTGGGTCACTCAGAAGATTTAAAAATAAAATGAAAAATATTTATTTTTAACAGTGTAAAGTGACTTGTGAAACCTTTTGAAACTAGCTAACATCTGTTTGAAAAAATAATTCTTTCAACAGTTTATAAAGTTGCATTTCATCAAACCTGAGTGTGAAGACTTAATTTGGAATAGATGCCCCAGTGGACTGACCAGAGAAGTTTTATCATATGAAACAAATGGAGGGATTTGAGAATCAACACATACAGCTTCAAGTTTCATTGGAAAAACCAAAGCTTTTTTATTCAGCTTTATTTACAAGCTGTTAAGCTTGTTTATTAAGCTTTCCTGGACAAAGGTATGCTTTGGAGGGAGAGGGCAGTTCCCAGTTAAACCTGTGATGCCACATAGCAGGAGAAGGACAGATCAAAGTGGGGGGGAAAAGTTATTTTAGAAATAGATGTCTTAATTAAAATTGATTCCAGGTATGTGAATATTTGTTTAGTTTACTAATGATCCTAATGCAATTCCACCCCTTGGATTATGGATCTTATTTGCACATTCACTAAGTAACAGTGAGGCAAATACATAGATCTCCAGATCTCACTATTTATTATCTCTGTGCTGCAATTGCTTCTGTTTTGGATTTTTCTAGATATTTGCCATCAGCTAAGGTGGTAGCTTTATCTGGTTGCCTCATTTGTCTGAGGGAGAAAAGCTGAAACATAAAAGCAGAAGTAACTCCTAAAGGGAGAAAAACTGACCTGTTGAAAGGAACAGGTGGATTTAAAGCTTGATTCAGTTCACTGTAAGTCAACAAGTAAACCTCTAGGTTGACAACATTTTATATTATTTATTATAAAATGAGATGGTCAGTTGTTTATCCTGATCTTTAGACGGCATAGAGGCCAGGAGAACAAGGAGGATGGGAGGAACCCCATAATACTGACATGGTAGGTTGGGAGTGGAGGAAGGTGGAAGCAGGATAATGATAAATCCATGAAATGGCTAGGCCTTCTGAGGTAAAACCAAATTATTAAAAACCTGATTTGGTATCCTGACACAAATTCCTTTTACATCAGCAGTTGGGAAAATAGCTAGTTGTGACGACCAACAGCAGTATTGAAAACAGTAACTTTGTTAGATTTTAACAAGGAAAAGAATTGGATTTGATTTCATTCAGAGGTAGAGCCATTCCCAGGTACTTTACTGGAGTCAGCAGATACAGCACTGAAAATGCGCTTTATTGCTAAAATGACAGCACTCAAATTCCAGTGCTGGTCTTGTGTGTGTGTCCACATTGTTTTTACACTCTGCTGTTTATCAGAGGCACAGTGAAGATGTCCAAGTCTGCAAAACACTTGTCCAAAACAAAAGACTTGAAAAGTAGGGAAGCAGTTTGTGCACTAAATAATGGGGTGAGTTTCCAGGGATTTGAAGCATCTCCCCACCAGGTGTGACATACATTCCTCTCACATAGAATAAAAGCTTTATAGCTAAATCACTGAGCTGTACAGGTCTGGTCTCTGCACTGATAAATGTGGCCGTGAATGTGCCCTTGGTTGAGTTGATGTATGAGGGCTGGGTTGTGCTTATGAACCTTCCTCTCCTGTTTGTCATCTTCACCTCTGGCTGTGCTTTCCCTTTCCCTGCTGGAAAGAAATTTGCTGTTGACTTCTCAAGATCTATGACATTGCACTAAGGTGCTGATACGGAATCCAAAAAGACTTTGGCAACTGATCCCATAGAATTGTTGCAGGTTAATTGTCATTAAAAGCAGCACAAAGGGATATAATCAAATAAAAAGAAAATGCACATTTAATATAATGAGAAACTTTAAACAGTTGAACAACTAACTCTTTAGGAGCTTCTCCACACTTAAACAGAGTGCACCAACCTAGAGTAACTGATGCTGATAAACATCATTCTCTAAGTTGCTGTGAAATTTAAAAAAGAAAACAGCATATTACTTAAAACATCTTGGAGTTAATCACAAAGATGTTTTACATTTGGACACTGGCTGTAGCACAGCAGAAATCCGTGTGGAGTGGCACAGATGACTGTGGCAGCGCTGCAAATGAAGGGATGCTGCTGTAAATTGTTGTTCCAGTAGTTATCCACAAGGTGGGGGAATGGACCTTTGTATTTCACTGCTGTTGTCTTGCATCTTTCCTGCCCCCCTCCTCCTGCCTGGGTTTTAAAATCACCTGCTTGATGTGGTCAATGCAGAGCATGGAGCAGTAAATCAGAGCCTGTCTGGGGCTTTTCAAGCTGTAGATCCAAATCTGGAGTTTTACAAGTGTTGAAAAAACACTACAAAGATCATTCACATGTTATTTCTTATTTGTACACAGTGTAATAAATTGGTGCAGATTTCCATGGGTGCAGATTTCTTTAGGGGGGAATTTTTTAGTGTAAAAGCTTTTCTGTGTGGTTTTTACTTATGTGTTCAATCTGTTAATGGTATTATTGATCTGTAGGTGGCTGTGTAACAGGTGGTGTCATATTTTCCCTCTCTGTATCTGATAAATTCAGATCTAAGGCAGCCCAAGAAGCCATCAGAGGACTCTTTAACAGGGCTGTGTACTTTGTGCTGTTTAGCTGATTTTTTCTTAGTACTTTATAGTAGATACTGCACCTCTTTTAAATAGTACTAAAAATCTAAGAGTAATGCAAACAAAACAAAAATTAAAGATTCGAAATATTATTCTGTATTTTGGTCATGACTTCTGCTTCTTGCTTTAGAGACTGCCACAATGAGCTGCTGATAGAGAGTCCTCACTCAGCTTGTGTGGTTCAGTTTTGGGAACCATTCTCACACCCCTGAGCTTCCAGGGCTCAGAGTCATGGATGTTCCTTTGCAGCATGCAAGAACTTCAGATGCATAAGCTCATTTGCCCTTTTTGTGTCTGTATTGTTTGTTGCAAGTCTCTTTCTTTGTCTGATGTTAGGATCCTTTCCAGTTCCTTCCTTCTAAAGATCCCTTCCCAATTCTTTGCAAAGTAAGGCTACCTAAATGTTTCATAATTTGGCTGGATTTTTTACAAGCATAAAAATATTTAGTGAGAGAAAATATTCCTGGAAGGGCATATGGGAGAAAAGACAGTCTTGATTGTGGGGGAATTAGACATTCTAAACCAGGTTATTTCTGGTATTGTCAGGCAAAGAGTGCTCTGTGCTGGGTTCTGAGGGCTGCTCACATCCTCCTGCCATCACTCACAGTTTCCTAACCTTGGAGCATTTAGGGCTTGCAGGCCAGGGCTGAGAGCTGAGGAGAAGGCAGGAAAGAAGGAAATGAGGCACTGGGAATGAGATTGCTGCCCTACTCCTTTTGTAGAGTCTGCCCAGCTGCTCTCATCCTAGCCAGGAGGAGAAAATACCTTGGGACTCTGTGGTCCAGCTAATGTATCCAGCTTAGCCAGAAAGTAACAAAGGTTGTATTTTAGTTCCCAGTTTGGCTTTTTTATTCAAAGAATTCTGCTGGACATTGTGCCTGGGTTATATCTGCCCTTTTTGGGGGAAAAAATTAAGGCTTCCATTGGCACAAAGACAAACTGAGCCAGCTGTGGTAGCACTGACACACTTGGGATAACCTGAGTAACAAATTCTGGGTGGCCCCTCATTTCTTTCTAATAATTTCTTTGGCTCATTCCTGACTAATCTAGTGACATTTGAAGGATTTGGGAGCTTAGAACAAAGGAAAAATGGAGAATGAAAAGTGGAGAAACCTGAACAGGCCAAGAGACTTGAGAATGGTGTTCTGACTCCAGTACTTGCTCTCTGTGATCTGTACTCACAAAGTTTAAAACCTTAACATAACCTAGGTAGCAGAAACATTTCTATTTGACTTGTAAGATGTTCTTTAAAACTTTGCTTTCGCTAGAGGTAACACTTTCTTGTTTATAGATAAAAGTCAGTGGAGGAGTTCTTCAGGTTTGCTCTGGAGATGTGTTACATGTTCTACCTCTTGCTCTTATGTTGCTGTTTCATTGCTAAAGTTAGAAATGCTAAAGAATTAGTACATGTTTTTTAACTCAAGTTGCATGCTGAAATGGGGACTTTCATTTGAATGAAGTTTTAATTGAAAAGTGACTCCTTTTTAAAGTATTTCCATTTTTATTGACACTGAAGAATTGAGTACCAGAAAAGAAATAAAAAAAATTCATCTGGAATCTGAAATAGTTTGGTTTTGAAGTGATCCAGTGTTGTCTGATACAAGGTTCAGAGGCTTCATTGGTTCTGTTCTTTTCTGTGTGCTGAGGTGTCACAGTCAAATTTTCTGGAAAAATCCCTTTGCCCAGGATTCTTCTCCTGGGAAGCTGAGAAGCCTCAGAGAAAAAGAAGAACAATAATTATCTGATTTGCTTCTCCTGTCTTTTGCTGCTTTGGAATGTGTTTGGAGATTATTTATCCAACAGGTGATTGTTTCATTGGTTTTCTGTGAATTATTTTGACTCTTTGGCCAATCAGTGCTAAGCTGTGTCAAGGCTTTGGAAAGAGTAATGAGTTTTCATTATTATCTTTTTAGCCTGTAAGTATATTTTCTGTACTCTTTAGTAGAGTTTAGTTTAGTATTCTTTAATATAATACAGTATCATAAAATAATAAATGAGCCTTCTGAGAACATGGAGTCAGATCCATCACTCCCTCCTTTGTCAGGGCACCCCACAAATACAATACTGAGCTCTGTGACCACTTCTGGGGCACATCAATAATGCTCCCTCTGGCAGAGTGGACTCCACAAAATGCCCCAAATCCAGTGGCAGGAGCAAAGAGAGGAGTGTGAAGTTCTAGCAGGGAGGCTGTTGGCAGGCAGGCTGTTGATCAGTGCAGCAGCAGATACTCAGGTGTGGCATTTCCAAAGGGCCCTGCCAGATGAGCACCAAGCAGGCAGCTAAAGCTCCAAGTCCTTGCAGTGACATTAGTCAAGCAGATGCCAGTGGGCAGTAAACAGGCCATGATTTAGGATCCAGTCACCAGTGCACCTAGTGAAGATAAATTGATATAAAAGCTTTGCAGGATGGAGTCTGTCCAAGTTGTGAGCATACCTGTGCACTTGGGAGCAGGGCAGCTATCCACTGGCTTTCTGAGGGGATTTGGGAACAAACCCTCTTCACATTTTATGTTTAAAAATACACAAAGGAAATGGTGGGAGAGCACAGCGTGGATCTGAACTTCTAGCAGTTCAGTTAAGAGACTTATTGTGCATTTCAGTGGAACCTGAAATAGATTCAGTTTGTGAGACACAAAGCAATACAGGACAGAGGAATGGCATTGTCCTTGCAACACAGGTGAATGCTTTTATTACCAGCTTTTCTTGAGAAAATATGCTTCTCTTTAAGCATCCAGGTGGAGCTCATAGCATAAGTGATTGCCTGCATAATTTATTATTCAGCTGTTCCACCAGGCCTACCCTGTTACAGGTGATAAGGGCTTGGGAAAAACCTTATAATTAAGATAATTATAAACCCCATTTTTAGCGTTCACTCTGGACTAAAATGGGGAGGGGAAAGCACAATATAGTCTCACATTTCTTTCATAAATTTACAGTAAATGTTGGAAGACTGGATCATAGGGAAAATGACTTCTGTATTGAAACTTGTAAACATCAAAAGATTTGTGTGAGTGGTGAAGGTGCCATGCTAGTGAGTACTAATTCCTATAGTCTGTATTAGAATAGAGTGGTGATGTTACAATATGGAATTAAGAGAGTTTTATGTCTTTTGCAATCCTGTCAGCTTATGGAAGCTAAGTGACATACAAGATGAGGTGGCTGAGACCTCCCAAGAAGTTGTGACAAGAATAGTGTATTATGGAGCATAAAACCATTTTGAGCTTGGAACATTGGAAAGCTGTGAGAGTAGCAGACTTCAGCAACAAGACATATGGAAGGTATCTTAGCCACTTGATAAGCAATGCTGGAGCCACTGATCACAATAATTTAAGGTTTCCTTTCCCAGGTGGTTGACTTAGGCACTTGCTTTTCACTGGGAAAGGCAGAGCTGGGGATGACAGTGCTACTTTGGGGTTGGTGTGCAGTTGCTAACATTGACTTTGAGGGTGTCTTACAGCAGGGTTTTTATGTGCTTTTTAAAGCCTCACCCTTAAACACTCTGGCTTCCCATCTGGCAAGCAGGATTGCAATGCTTTTGTAAATGACTGGTATTTGATGTTTAAAATTGTCAAGTAATCAAATGTAATTAATGTAGATACTGTTAACTCCTGTTAAATCTCCGTTCAAGTGATTCTGTGCATTGACAGAGCACATATGTCAGTAACAAGGAATGATAGATGTTTGCTGGTCCTTTGATGTTTTATAAACATCAGAAATATTAATCCCTTTACACGTGCTCATTTTGGCAGATGCTTGTGAACTAAAACATGCCAAATATATCTATGTCTTCATACACCTTGCCCCTCACTTCTGTAACAATTAGTTAGAGTTCCTGTGGGGCACTTTAAAATACAATAATAATTGCTGCTCAATATTTTAATAAAAACATTCTCTGAAATCTTAACAGCTGAATTATGTCAAACTGGATTTTTTTTTAAGAAATAGGTTTAAAGACAAAGTGATTCTTTGCTATCCAGACTTCCTACTCACTGCTTGATCAGATCTACTTCCCTATTAGAGCAGCACACAAAAATTGTGATAGTTGGTTTTTGAAATGTTGTTTTTTCAATCCTAGTAAAAGCAAAACTTTCAAACTTAAGAATTTTTTGCAAAGCTGATTTGATCTCTTGAGCCAAACCTCTCAGGGATGGCACAAAAATTAAACACAGTGGGTTGTTAGCCTTCCAAATAATGTATGCAAAAGCTTAGGAAAGAATGTTCTTGTTCAACTTTCATAAATGAAATATTGTGTTCCTATTTTGTTAATGGGAGGGAAAGGGGATTAGTTAAAAGGGTAAGTATGCTGGCACATTGATCTGAAGAAGAGTTCCTTGGGTTGAGTTAAGAAGTGAAATCAAAACCAGAGACTTCTGTCCCTCTTCCCCCAATGAAGAGCAGTGACACGTGGATCAGAGCAGCAGCCTCCACATTCCAGGTAACCAAATGCTGCTGAAACTTTGCCTTCTTTGATTGTATCATGGAACCTCCAAAACTTGGTGGTTTTGTCCTAATGGGTGCTGAAGGAAAAAGTGAAGAAGGTATTACTGGAACAGGAAATTAGATTTTTTTCATAGATGGATTTTAGATTCAACCGGCTCCTCTTACATTTTCCTATTAAGCCTTAGGAAAAAAAATTGTCTGCTGAGTATATCAGTCTTTGAATGATACTGTGGAATGGAGAACATGAGGCAGTGCTGAATTCTTCTCAAGACACCAGTGTTCTAGAGAGGCTGGAGCTATATTTCTCCTGTGTGGGTGTTTGAGCATTTGAATTGGCCATCTGTAGGGACAGCAAACTGCTTAAACTTTGTTTGCTTCTTTGTGAGATATTTCTGTAACAGTCTGAGAATTAAAAGAGGAAATGGAGATGGCTAGCTCTTTCTGTTTAGAAAAGATATAATGCTTATCTGGAGAATTTTCTTAAGAACTTTAGAAGCATAGTAAATAAAAGCATGGAGTGTTTTTAGGTTTTATTTAACATGAGAAATCTTGATTTTGTGCATTTGGAGGTCTACATTAACTTAGTTAAAATAATAACACTGTGATAATAAGTAAATTCCACCAAAGAGTTTTCACAAGGTTTAAAAAAAGCCTTAAACTTTTAAACCCCAAAAATTAGGTACATGTGTTTTACTTGTTTCTGTCTTCACTGCTGTCAGTGCTAAACCAGTGAGCACTGTTTATTATACCTTCAGTCACACTCAATGTGCTGAAATTCACTTTCTAAGCTATTTATTTCATATAAGAAAGCTGGCTTCTACTCTGATTATGCAGTTTTCCCCAGACCTATTTCTAGTTCACAGTGAAGCTCCCAGCATTTCTCCTGTGCAGAGTTTCTACAGATAAATGTCATTAGTGAGCCATCATCATGTGTGAAAGCTCCATGGCCTGCCCAGCCACTGCTTAAGTTGAAAAGTTTTCATCTAAACCCCTCAATTACAGAGCTTTCTGCTTGTGACAGTTCCTGATCTATCTCAATTGCCTTCCTTTCCAAAGAGACAATGATTTAAGATTTGCTGTAAGCATAATGCAAATGATGGATGGTACCTGCCAGTTGCCATTGTTTATCCAAACAGATTATTATGAGCAGGAAGGTCTGAACAGTCAGTCTGGGTTCAGTTCTGTTCTGGGCTGAAGTACACTGGGTGCATTTTCCCTCTTGACCACCAAGGAAGATGTTTTCCATGGTGTTCCTTTTCAGCAGGAAGTCAGCACTGGCAGTTCTAAGAAAGAAGTTCTGATACCAAATTTTAACTACCTTGCAAAACTTCGTTGCTCAAAACAAGCCTATGGAGGGGCTGATGCTGTTAATGAACAGCATGGTGATAAAATTACTTTAAAAACAAGTTTTCCATGGTTTGGTAATAAATTCCTCCACACAAGAACCTTGTATTCTATCTGTGTTGTGTTAGACCACAATTCTTGGCAGTAGCTCATTTAAGGAAATCCAGAAACATTGAGAAAGAACCAAGTTATCTTTTCTTCTGGTCATATTTATTTGAAATTTAGGTACTGTAGAGAGACAACTGCTGAAGCTAGTTTTATGTACTGTGTGCATTTTTCCTCTTGACCACCAAGAAAGGTGCTTTTCATGGTGTTCCTTTTCAGCAGGAACTGTCAGCACTGGCAGTTCTAAGAAAGAAGTTCTGATACCAAATTTTAGCTATCTTGCAAGAACTTTGTTGCTCAAAACAAGCCTATGGAGGGGCTGATGCTCTTAATGAATACTGATGATGAAATTACTTTAAAAACAAGTTTTCCATGGGTTGGTATTAAATTACTCCACACAAGAACCTTATTTTCTGTATTCTGTGTTAGACCATAATTTTTACAGTGGCTCATTTAAGGAAGTCTAGAAACATTGAGAAATGACCAGAAGAAAAGATAACTTGGTTCTATTTACGTGAAATTTAAGTACCATAGGGAGACAACTGCTGAGCAGTTATTTTTGTGAAGGTCCACATTTCTGTTGCACATAGGCAGCAGGAGTGGAAGCTGTCTCAGGCAGACATTGTTCCACATGGAACAATCTGTTTGTAGAAAATATCTTCCAGGCTGGATCCTGCACTAGCCTGAGGAGCAAAGCTAGCAATCAGGTGCCATTTAGAGGGATTAAGGAATTAAATTCGGGTTTGTTTGCTTTGTTTTTGGTGAGTGTTCATGTTTATTTCATGAAGTTCAATTAGCAGACTGTAACAATTCGATCTTGGTTAATTTTCTATCAAATCTGTGAAAACAGGAGCACATGGTGACTGGGTTTGTAGGAATATGAGCTTTGGAAAACCTATCAAGAATTTCCTTATTTCAAGAGAACGTTTGCTACAGTGATGGCAGCTGAATTTTGTATAATGGGGACAGTGCACTGGTTTGGAGATTTCATTATTCAGAATGGAGGTGAACTTTAAATCCACTTTTGTTTGTGAATAATTGCTCTGTTTCTGGTGATCAAGATACACTGACAGGTTAAAAAAAAAGGAAAGAAAAAGGCAATATCTTTTTATGAAGACAGCAAGTCCTACATGCACACCAAGCATATCAGAGCAGTGACACTGCCACAATAAAGCAAATACAGCACTTAAATTTCACAAAAGGTTTCAGCATTAGCTGATGCTTAATCTGTTACAGAAAGAACCTTTGAATTTTCTGCTATATTTTATCTGAGAAAAGCATGGTCAGAATTTTTATTGATTTTGAATAACGCCAAGCTGCTGTAGGGGAGGCACTAAAATGCCAGGTTCCACATTTGTGACATGTTGGGCTCCCACCCAGTGTATTTACAGCTGGATGTGAAAAATGTCCTTTGGTTTTGATAGGAGGAAAAAGGAGTGTTATAGCTTTAATGCAGCTTTCAGTGATCTCATTAATTATGAAGGGATGTGTAGCCATATGCTCAAATGGCTGACTAGGCTTGAACATCTCCCAGTCCTGCTGGAGCCCTTGAAGGTTGTTGAACTAAATGTAAACTTCTTTTTTCCTCCATATTGTTCCCCCCAGCATTTGAGATGCCATAAGGTGATCCAAGTCTGAGATCTCATGCTGCACTTCCAGTGTTGTTTTCACAATAAAGAGCAAGAACCCAAGTGAGGCATGATGTTTGAGTTGGAATCTGATTGCATCATTATAGTTGAAGCCTTCCTGAACCTGGATCTCAGAATTCACAGCAGCTTTGGTGTTATTAATGGTTCAGTAGGAGCTGGGTCAGCAGGACTTTGTACTTTATTTGATTATAAAGAATTATCTTTCATTACAGGCTGCTTTTGCTGCACCATTCTGCTTTCTGCTCATAGTTTTTGCCTCTCCTCTCCTTCCAGCTGTCCACTTTGGACATGGTTTCCTTCTCATTGTTACAGGTAGCCAGTAGCTATTTTGCCAATTGTCAGGAGCAGTGATACACCTAAACACACCAAGAACATGGCATTGCAGTTGGAATTGATAGCAGATACCTGGCAATTCCCCATGTACCAGTCAGTGCCATGTGAGTAAATACTGTGATTACCTCAGGAATCATCCTGCTGCTGCTGGAGCTCAGTGTTTGCCCTGTTGTGGTGTCACCACTGTTCATGCAGCTCTGTGTAGGAATGTGTCCTCTGATGGTGGAGTGACAAAACTATCCTTTGTCTCCTTGAAAAGGAAAAAGGCCCAGAAGTTTCCTTCCTCAATTAGCAAAAAAAGACAGCTCATAGGACCTGGAGGACTTCACTCAAACCTAAGGATGGCCAATTGGACAGGAGTCCAAAGTCCTGCCTGAGCAATTTATTAAAAAAAGAAGAGAACAAAGAAACCAATGGCTTTTGTGAGGTGTTTTACCAGGAGCAAGAACCTCTTGCACCTAGCTCACTTTTTCTCTGTAAAGAGTTTTGTTATTTTGCCTTTTATTACAACTTTTTGTTTCCAACACCACCACAAAAACCATCCTACTGATTTTATGCCTGCTAAGGTAGCTGAGCTATCTTGGGTGCGAAATAAATCTCCAAGAGCTTATGAGATCTAGCTTGAGGGGACCCATATATCAGCTATGCTTGTGAACAAAGCAAGGAAGTGTTAAGAAAGTACTTCTTCACCTGGGTCAGGTTTCTTGTCCAAGGCACAGCCTGGCCCTGCAGACGGCGGGACTGGCACAGCCACATGGCAGCCTGGGGGCAGCAGGAGGCAGCCAGCTGGAATCTCTCCTGGGGATATTCATGTTCTTATTCAACATGCATATGAAGGTGCTATCTGGAAGCGTGTCCTAAGCAAGACAAGTTAAAATGGTTGGATCTGAAGGCTTATCCTAAATAAGACAAGTTAAAATGCTCTGGAAACAAAGGTTTCTCCCTGGTATTTGATGGGGTGTTTTCCTAATCAGCCATGATCAGGAGTACAGGGATTGTATTTTCTCTTTATAAATGATGTCATACATCAGAGAAATACCAGATGTTACCTCTAATTTTCTCCTAGTGGAAACAGAGTACAAGAACCCCAAAATTAATTCTGGAGAACAGAACTAAAAAAATATATCTGGAAATTAGGGATCTAGCCAGTGAACTAAAAGTCTTTTAGTAGGTAGAGACACACCAGGGTAGCCAAAACATAATGATTCTACCCACAAGAAATGCTGCATTTTGCAGTGTGAAAATTTGCAATATGCTATACCTTTTGTGGCGAAGAAATACAAATTTTGCCCCTGTAAATTGATGCATTCCTGTACAAATTGAAATGAATATGCATTAATGTAAATAATAAAATAGGCAGAACTTGCCATGAATTAGGTTTTTTTTTGCATAAGCTTCAAATGTGCCATAAATATCATACTCAATAGTGTTGACAATTCCAATAAGTTCAGAGGCACTGTAAGGCAAAGCTGAAGAGCACCAAAGCTGAGTGTTTCCTAACTGTTGTGTAAGGTAAGCTGAAAGATAATGTCACTGCTTCAGGGTGGGGGAGCATGAGGTGACAGAAGGATGAAGATTAATCAGCTGTGGCCATAGCACACCCAACTGCCTGTCCAGCACACCTTTTGTTGTAGGAAACTTGCCAAAGATATTTATAGGAGTGGTTTGCATGCTCTGATGTGGGAACTGGCAAGGGACAGGTCTGATTTCTGATTAAAACAAGACATATTTGAAATATAAATTAGGCTGATTAGATAATCTGGGGAATAACTTGGAAATAGTATCATTTGCAGCTGTGGTAGTCTATGGCATAGCTCATATTCCAGCTGCTTGAGCAGCTATTTGAGTTTAGAGTTGCTGCAGGTAGGGAAGGTGTTATACAATGTTTGATCCCAGTGACTTCCAGCCTTGCTGACTTGTACGGTGGCCATATCTGAGCCATAATTCATGTTTGGCTTTCTACCGAAAAAGCAACTCTGAAGCTTTTGTTCATGTTCAGCAGCAAATCCAGCTCAGTTGGCTCCACAGTTGCTGCCATCAGTCCTCTCCTCTGCTGTCCTCTCCTCTTTTTCTGCTTGCCAGCATGCACACCAAAAAGGGCTGCTGAAGATACAATGCAGCCTTCTACTCTCTCTGTTTAAAAGCTATTTTGTTGATAGCTATTTTATACTAATATGTCAGATGCTAAGTATCTGTTCAGCTGACAAGGGCTGTTTTCAGCTGTCCTGATGGTGCCTGTGGTGTAGATGCTGGTGGCAAAGCAGGCAAAGTGACACAAGCTGTTCTCCATGTCCAGAGGGAGGATTTTGGTAAGTGCTATTTTACTAAATGAATCTTGATTTTGTTGCTGTAGCTGCCACAGGAGCCCATTACAGAGCTGCTCTTTCATTCCCCTCATCTTATCCCACCCCCAGTGTCAGTGATCACCCCACAGGGAGAGGGAATCAGTTTGTCCTGGTCAGTAGAGACAGAAACAGAACAAGCAACAACCATCCCTTCACAGAAGTTTTTGAAGGGACTGACTGCTTTCGCAGCCAATACCCTGTAAATTAGGTGATGCAAATCTTGCTGGAGATGATAGTTATGAGGATAACCTTGTAAAGATTACAAGGTGTTGTTGGTGTTAAAAATGTGAGACCAAGTAGACTCCTGAGCACAGAGCTGGTAATCTGTTTATCCTCTAACTGTGAATAAATCAAGCAACACCAAGATGGAACCTTAGCTGGGCACACAGTGCTTCAGCAGCTTGGCTAAATGCATGCATGCACTCTGTTACTGCTGGGAGGAATGCAGGGAAAACATCAAGGAAGGCTGGAAAAAAAAATGTTTTCCAGGTGTCTTAGTGCTCATTCCACAAGCTCATCTTTTGCACCTGGTTTGGAGCCTTGTGTCAAATCTGTTCCTCTGCATGTGCATGAAGGAAGCACACTTGGCTCTGGAGAGGTCAGGGGAAGGAACAGACCTGTCCTTGCATTTGTGCTCCTTGTAGCTTTAGAAAATGTTCCTTTTTCCAAAAGGGACATGGAGCACAAGGGGAAGCTGCTTTGAGGAGTCCCGAGGCTTCTCCTTCTTCCTGTCCTCTGTCCCCAAAAGGGAGAGAAAAATGCAAAATGCAGAGTCTCTCTTGGTGTTTCTGATGTGCAAGGCAAATTTGCAATGTTGTCTGGCATTTCTTTGATGGTGTATGTGAACCTACTTCCTTGGGCAAAGGAATCCAGTTCAGTAAGGACTGCATGCTCTATCAACAGGTATAAAAATATATAAATGAGAATTAACCAAGAAAATAATATTTAGAAGTCCTGAAATATTATTGCTTTCAGGGAAGGTCCCTAGTAGGAATTTTTTTTCCAATTTTATATATAAAAATATGTGTAAAAATGGAATTACTCATTTTATGATTATTTTAAATAAAAATTCTTGCTTGATAATTTAAATTCCAGAGTAGCAGTGGCACAAAGAGTTTCTATGGTAAAACTTCAACAGTTGCTTGAAATGCAACTTTGCATTGTAGATCAAACCTTCATGTGATGTTTTTGTGTGTATGTTGGTCACAATCATTAACTTGCAAATACTATGATTGCTAAAGGAATCTCTTCACAGCTAAACTACCTGTAGGATATTTTATTATGAAAAGATCTCAGACTGAACATAGACCTAAAAATCACTGTAATGCATGAATATTGTTACCATCTAGCAGTGTATTCCCTGGAGTTCTGGGGTCTTGGTTAAACTGACAATTCTCTGTATAAATCTGTATTTATATTTTAAAAGTGAATGAAAATATGATCAGAGATCAAAATTGAGGAAGCTTGAATCCTTACTTGACCACATTTTTAAATACTCCTAGCAATACAGTTCTTAAAAGCATTGATTTGTCCTAGATTCAAACTGGATTAATATCTTAAATGTCATTCTTCAATGTGAGGGAGCAGTGGTGTAAAAATGGAGGAAAATGGAAAAAAATTAATATGTTATGTGGCTTCAGGTTTTTAACCAGCAAGTATCCTAATTTTCTAAGGAAGTTTTATCATTGGTTTGTCTCCAGAAAAAATTGTTAACAAGTGGAAATATACAGGATATATGAGGAGTTTACAAACCTTCATTTTCTTATCTCACCAGTTGTTTCTTCATGTAGGTTGTCCAGAGGCCTTTACTGTGTGATGCAGTATATTAAATTGCCTGAATAAGAGAAAAAGCTTACCTAAACTTAATGCTTCATGATTGAGAATCTTGGCTGGAAATACTCTTGGTGACTTCAGTCATTCTTTTCTCATTTTTCTTTTGCTATTTTCTGCCATATCCATTCCAGATTTTCAGCTGCAATAAATTAAACATCAACTAGACTCTGTTTTTAAGAAAAGCTGAAAATCTGTATTAAATAATGCCCACAGCAAATGTGTTTGCCTTTGGCTTAGCCTCCAGCTTGAAGATTGTCCAAAATTTGATGTTACTGAAGGAACATGATTTCCATGGGTTTGCCTTGTTAATGCTGAAACGTTTATATACACTGTGGTTTGGGCTTCATAATAAACTCTGGTTGTGTGTGACTGTCCCAAACAGGGAATTTTCCTGGTAGTGCTGAAATGGATTTCCCAGTCAGTGAGGATGCACAGTTACTCTAAGAGAGGCAAGGCCTGTCTGCTGTGTCATTTGGAGATTATTTCTGACTTGGGGTATTTTATCTCTGTCTGAGCCAGCTCAGTGGCAATAGCTGATCTGAGGGGGAGTTTCCTGTCCTGGGGTGTTGGCCAAAAGAAGCCAAAACAAAATCCAACTCCACAAAAAGCCCAGAAGCAGCACTGATTGCCTGGCCTGGGCTGGTGTGTTGGGTTTGGATGTTTTGAGCCATCTGACATCTGCCTTTTAATCAGTGTCTGGGCTGTGCCTCCCACATTTCAGCAGCGGTTGCTAAGTGGGATACTGACATTTCATCTTAGCTTTGGTGTATTAGGATTACATCATGAATCTCTCTGCCCCAGCTACTTTCATTTATCTAAGATTTGGCTTATTTTCACAAATGGGCATATTGGTAGCTATTAGTATTGGCAAGACTTGGCAGCTGCAGGTTTCCTTACAGCAAAGTCCCTGGCTATTTTTCCAGGAGATTGTGATCTTCATTAATGCAAGGTCATTCCCACTTCCTTCTTTCTTTTCTTCCCATCCCAGCAGATCAACTTGAATAAATAAACTGAATTAAATAAATGATCTTTCCTTTTCAGTTGCACTTGATATGCCACGATGCTACATAATTTTCAAAGTGTCTTTTTTAAGAGATGCCTGCAAACAGCAGGGAACCCAAATGCAAGGTCATGTCTGTCCACATTTCTTTTAAAAACTCTTATCCTGGAGTCTGTTCTCCAGCCTCACACCCTAAGGCTCCTTTGCAGGGGAGCTGAGAAGGGTTGTGCCTGTTGCAGGCTGACAAATATGGTTTCCATTGAGCCAATGCAAAGATATTTGGTACCTGAACTACTTCGAGCACTTGTGGACCATGTAAAATACCCTTGCAGCCCTTTTTGAGCAATACACAACCAGGCTCATTTCAGTAATGACAGTAATGGCATGCAAACAGAAGCCCAAGTGTGCCCAGGGAGGCCAATGGCACCTGGCCTTGAGCAGCCATGGTGTGTCCAGCAGCACAGAGACAGTGACCATCCCCTGGGCTGGGCACTGCTGAGGCCACCCCTCAGTGCTGTGTCCAGTTCTGCAAGCTGAGGGGCTGAGAATAATTCCAGAGAAGGGCAGGAGAGCTGGGAAGGCTCTGGAGCACAAATCTGCTGAGGAGGAGCAGGTGAGGGAGCTGGGAGTGTTTGGGCTGGAGAAAAGGAGAAAACCTTGTCCCTCTCTACAGCTACTGAAAGGACGGTGTGGTGATGTGGGGGTTGGTCTCTTCTCCCTGGTAGCAAGTGACAGAATGAGAGGAAATGGCGTCAAGTTGCACCAGAGGAGGTTTGGATTGGATATTATAAACACTTTGTTCAGGGAAGGGGTTGTGGAGTGTGGGGGGATAGAATGTGAGAAAATAGTGCAGAAGGTAATCTCACACCTGAGGAGGTGCAGCTGTATCAATCACCAAAGGTTAGGAACAGGCCTGCCCTTAACAGGCACAGCTGTGTCCAATAAGGATGAGTGCTGTACAGGAGTGGGGTAGCTGGGTGAGAAGAGAGTTGGAGTTTTTGGCTGTGCTGTGAAGAAGGAGGAGTCAGTGCTGTGAGGAGGTGCCCATGAGAAATCACCAAGAAGGTGTGGAACTTTTGCAATAAGGTGACCACAGTGGAGCATTGGAACAGGCTGCTCAGGGAGGTGCTGGAGTCCCCATGTCTGGAGTTATTTAAAGCCAGGGAGATAGCCAGGGGGTGCTCTGGGACATGGTTTAGTGGTGGGTTTGGCAGTGCTGAGTTGATGACTGGACTCTATGACCTTAGGGGGCTTTTCCAACTTGAGCAATCCTGTCCTGCTATGATTCTAAGTGCCCCTGTGATGCTGCATGCTCTTCACCTCTCCTGCTGGAGTATGAGAAAATGTGATACTGGAAGCTGTGGGTACCAGGGATGTCTGCTGGTTTGCAGCCTCCTGATGCTCCACACGCTCCTTAGGCAAGAGAGGGGACCCAAACAGACTTGGGTCACCTCCAGCCTGTTGGAGGCTTTGTTGCAGAGGACCAGTTGGCCAGGTTGTAACCCATCCAGGGTCTCACTGCAGCTCTGAGGTCTCCCCTGTGATTTTCCTGCAGGGCAGTACAGTGGTCATGAACAGTGATCTCAGAAACAGCTTCCAGAGATTCTGGAGATGGAATGACACACTCATTTTCTTCTTAAGATAGTAGCAAACTGTATGATTTGGATGAAAGCAATAATTAATTCAGAAAATGTTTTTAATCTCAAAACATGGCTTTTCTACTGATTTCTAAAGTCTGAAACCAAGTGATAAAAGGTCAAGGAAATACCTGCACCAGGGATTTCGGCTATTTAAAGTTCTTTGTTAAAATAATTGAAAAAAGTCCTGGTAAAAATGAAAAGTTTTCATTGGTATGAGAACATATCCTTCTTAGGAAGTGACAAAATAAATGGCTGTTAATTCTTCCATCTAAGCAGGAAAGGGTAGTGTCACTTCATGTAGTGCATTTCTTCTGTGTTCACAGAGCATTTGGTTAAAATAGGAAACCTGGTTAAAAGGACACGCTTTAGTTTTCACTTGAAGTCAATCTAGTTTAGCAACTTTTGCAAGAAACTCAGGTAACTTTAATGCCCTGTTCAGGCATTGTTTACTTGACAGGCTTGTAACAGCTACACTGCTTGAGCTCCTAGAAGACAAAATTTGTTTCATACCTTGAGGGTGCAAAGTCCCAGGGCAGCAGATGGCCCTATGATTATTATTTCCAACCTGTCTTACCTGACCATTCCTTCCCTGTATGAACAGCTGTTTCACTCACTTCAGTGCAGCCCAGCCTGAGTGGCTATTTTTCTTCTGCCCTTTTCTTTGCACACAACATAAATCTCTTCTTTCCTTTGACCTGGCCTGCAGTTTCATCCACCTGTGCATGCCTTCAGCAATGTCAAACTCTTGCCAGATCTACTTCCCTTTTCCTAGATAAATTCTTTTGAAACTGAACTTTGTTTTTCAGCAGTGCTGAATAGATGGAGTCTTCACTTCTTAGATGCTCACCCTGGGAGTGCTCAGTGGGTGTGAATTTAGTCCACTTAGTGTGTTTTAGTGGACTCAGCCCAGTTATTGAGTGGCATCAGGCCATGAGTGTTAACCACTGAAATGGACCCACATTCTGAAACTTGCAAGTTTTTAGCTGTGCAAAGCACTTCATATCAACCAGTGAAGTTAATTTTGTGTCTAATATCATGAAGGTAAATGTTCAAATTAGAACACGTCAGAATTAAGATGTTCCCAGACAACCTCAGGTTGGCCTCCTTATGAGAAAAGGCACTTATAAGGTGATTTTAATTGTGTAATTACATACCTTTTCTGCAAGACCTCATTTCATTAACTATGCAGGATACTCAGAGCTCAACAAATGAGCAGTTTTTCAGTATTTCATTTTATCCTTATTGCATAGGCTCATGTCCTATTTACTGCGCAGTACTCACACTGTACTGAATATGGAAATAATGATTTCCATGAGGAAACTCATCCTTCAGTTGAGTTAAGAATTCCTTTTTTGGAATACCCCTTTTAGACAAGGTGGAGGCATTCCTTTCAGTTGTGGAATGGACAGCTGGGGCAGACAAAAGTCGGGTACACATTTTACTGGATGATGACATTTCCAGAACCTCAGTTACCCATCTTTTGTTGTTTTTAACTGCAGGGACAACTCTTGCAGTGTTTAACAGTGCTCAGATTCTGCAGATCACATTACTCAAGATGGACCCCCATAAAATGAAAAATAAACAGAAACCACAGAGTTTCTGCCTTGTGTAATTCGCACAGCATCACAGATTCCTGGGGACAGAGCCAGCAGCAAAAGCCAGAGGAGGAAACATGACAGGAAGTTTGTTCTATTGTGTATGATCTTTTTCTCCTCAAGCTTTCCAGATTGTCTCAGAAAGGAAGACAGGGCAAGGGGATGCTACAGGCACCAGCTGTCTTCCTTTTTCTTTTCTGGACACTATAATTTTATTCCCTGAGTTATCATTTTGTTCCCTGCTCCCGTCAGAAATTTAAGGGCTTGCAGATAATGCACACAGGCAAAGAAAACTTGCTGAAGTTGCACAGTGGATCTGAGCCTCTTTCCATTTAGTTTTTGTAGGAAAAAACCTAAATTTCCCATAGAAATTTCCCTGTTTTCACCTCCTTCAGTACGTAAGAAGAGTCATGCTTGGTGGAACAGAGTAACTTGTAGCATAGCAAATCTCTGTTGTTGTTGTGACTGTGTCTTTCTTTTATTATATGGATATTTCTTCCCTCAATCAAATGTCTTGATTCACAACCCATGTCTGGATTTATCCACTTTGAAACGCTGATAGCAGTTTCTTTTAGGTAACTTGAAATGCAAATAAGGATATATTTGTAACAAACTAATCCCTAAAAAGACTTGATGAAGTACTTGTAAGCTTATTTTTCTGAAAGCTGAGTCAAGTCCCACTTAAACATCAAACTGTCTTCCTGCACACAAAATAATGAGTAAGTGATGCTCTGAAAAAGCATCACCAGACACACTGCTGATTATGTTCTGTGGGTTTTATTTTTACAGTAGAAACAGTGTTTTACTAGATCTAATTCTCTGTTGCAAGTAAAAATATGTATTCCCAAAATAGGAATATTGCATGGCAATTTAAAGATCTAAGAGATAGTAGCTTTAAAAAAGGAGAAGTTGCTCCTGAAAAATTTTCTTAAGTTAAAATCTGGCTGGTTATAGGTATGTTCTACCTGTAGATCTGCTTCTCTTTGAATGCAGAAATATTTACCAGGAGTAGTAAACAGCTGTAGAACTGAGGGGGTTTATGCAAATCTGTAATATAGATGCAGTCTTATTCATTTCTCTGGAGGAAAACCCACACTTTTTGCCGAGAAAATTGGGGAGAAACAGATGAATTTGCCTTAAGGTTCTAAACAGAAGATCTGGAAATCATTCAGTGTCTGTTCTGCAGAATCTCTGGAAGTGATGATGGTGATTAATTGCACATATATGTATGAAAGTTAGCAGGATCAAATTTGTGCTTATTTTTGATAAACATGGTGAATTGAACAGTCAAAGATGATGCACAAAGGCAATAGACCCATTTTAGTAATACAGTTGGGTGGCACCCTGCATTCTGTTTTCTTTCTAAAGATACAAATTTATATTGATAAAAATAAAAGGTTGTTTCCTGTAACAACCTGGATTTAATTTCCTGTATAGTAATATATTTGTCTTCCATCTGCAAGCCCCTGTAAACCCTTGCAGGTTATTTAAATGTGAAAAGCATCTGGTTCAGACCTGTGAACATGAGAGAACAACTTTCATGTTATTTGAGCTCTGCTACTGTTTCTAGGAAAACATAGTTAATTTTCCCTGTACTATCATATTGTGAAATTATAAGTGAAAGAGCCATAAATGGTGAAGATGTATTCAAGTTAAATAATTTAAAAACCCATAACTTTTAAAAAGAACCAAGTTAGGAAAACAGGACTAAACTACAAATGTTTCACTGCATGTACAAAGTTGTTTTTTCAGGCTTAGCTATTGAAATTCAAGTGCCTGTTGAAATTCAGTTCAACACACATCTTTAATAAGCACATGTGAAAAAAAATTACAATTAGAAATATTCTTTAACATAAACGCAGATATTTTTTTTCCCCAGGAAGGACAAAGAAGGCTGAAAAAGCCATGTTAGATTTAATACCCTGCCTGTACTTAGTGCCTTGAGGTGATGACAGATAATACAGTCCTCACTTGTAGAAATAGCTATGGAAATGTTACAGAAACCATTAAAAGTGGGCATAAGAACTACATTTAGAATATTTCTCTTACTCAGCAAGCATTATCAATTAATTTTCACATTAAGTTTCATCCAGACCATAATTAATTTCTTTTTAGGACCACAGATCAAAAATTGCTTTTGCTTTTCTTAGGAAGTTACAATATCAGAACAGTAAATCCTGGGGGCCTGATATCCTCCCCAACAAACTGATTCAGTTTGCTTATCTTAGCTTTTGGGGTAACTGTCCTAAAGCCACTTCAGGCACAAAACCTGAGAATTCCTTAGCATGAAGGATATTCCTTAATATTTCTGAGGCCAGACATTTCAGCAGATTATAGGGCTATTTATTTGGTAAAGTTTCATATAAATTCTTAGGTATTTCTAGGAGTCAAATGTGTATTATCAGTGTGCTTCTTCTGAAAGCAGGTGACAAAGTGCATGGACAGGGAACTCTTAGTGTGTGGACAATAACTAAAGTTGGGTTTTAGATTCTGGCTCTGTGTGTTGTCAGAAATAGGGTTCCTCCTCAGAATCCCATATGGAATTCCATGGAGCAGCCCTTCCTGACTGGGATCCCCTGTTCCACAGGAAGGTTTATTGTGAAATCTCACTTGTAACCCTTTACAAAGAGGGTGGATAGATCCATGGGCTTTGTGAAGAGCATGTGATGAGTTTTTCATGCATTCTTCATGCAGCAAAAGAGCTACAGTGGTTTCACAGTGTGAAAAATTTGATTATCCTAAATAAAATCAGTTCAGAATTCATTCCTAAGGTCAGGTCTATGGGCAGAACTGACAAAGAGGGGTTTTCTGCTCACCTGCTGAGCTGAACTGCCTGTCAGGTGCTGGTGCTCCCAGAGGAATAACCTCTGTCCTTTTTGTGGGCAGACTCGTGTCCTACAGCTTTATTTCATAGCCTGCATTGTTATGGGACAGCAGGGAGGAAAAGAAGAAATTCCTGATTGAGGCTTACACATGGATTGTCCTCCTGAGGTGCTGCTGGAACTGAGCTCGTTGGGTGCCTCTTACCTTGAATTTCATTAATTGTTCTCCTTGGATTTTGCTCATTTGAATTAAAGGAATCATGAGCTACGTAGACTTAACACATAACACACCAATGTGTTTTACATGTCTGCCCTGACAAACACTGAGCCAACTTTGTCCTTTCAAGGTGCAGAAAACAGAGGACTGAATTAATAGGAAAACTCCAAGTTGAAATTCAATTCAACACAGATCTTTAATAAGCACATGTGAAAAAAATTTAAAATTAAAAATATTTTTTAACTTATAACTTCATAAACGTTTTTAACTTATAGAAATATTTTTAATTTATTTGTTTAAATCCAAATGGATTTGTCTTACTGGTTTAAAAGTGTCAATTTAAACCTCTCTTGCATTGCATCTGTACTGCATCAATATGGTAGCATAAGGTTGAGGTAAGAATTAAGAAGGAAAACTTTAACATTAAAAGTAATATGAAATGTAAAATGCAAATTAATATAAATAGGAATTAGGGAAAGAATAATAAAAACCAGGACAAAAACTTTAAAATCAGGGTTGTGAACTATTAAAAACAATTTATGTTAATGGAATAACATCAATACTGTATCAATATGTTAGCATAAGGTTGAGGTAAGAATTAAGAAGGAAAACTTTAACATTAGAAGTAATATGAAATGTAAAATGCAAATTAATATAAATAGGAATTAGGGAAAGAATAATAAAAACCAGGACACAAAACTTTTAAAATCAGGGTTGTGAACTATTAAAAACAATTGATGTTAATGGAATAATGTGTATTCTCAGTTTTTTGAGGGAGAAATTCTCCTTCTGAATGGAAGGCCAGAGTGCTTGACCTTTAAAATGCCAGCTCTGCTACTGTTCTACCATTTCAATCTTGCATAAAGTGGTGAAAATGTATCTAGGAGGACGTCCAGTTCCAGAATTTAAACTTTTAGATTTCACAGGAGTGAAATTTAAAAGTTAAAAGGGAAAAATACTAGCAAAGATACTTTTGAAACTTGGACCTGGAGCCTGTGTTGCCTTGAGCAAATCTGATTTTAGGGGTAATTAGTTATCCTGGAGGTACCTGTTACAGTCATAGCATGGAGGTTACAGAAACGGGCAGGGGATGAGATACAAAAACTATTTAAAAACTGTCATCTTAGCAATGCCAAACCAGTATTTGGTCTTGTGTATTCTGTTAAACTCAGGGATAGACTTATATTCTGGAGAAACCTCTCTATGGGAGACCATATGGAAACTGCCTACAATTTTTTTCCAAAGAATACCTGAAATAACAAGGCATAGCTTAATCCTCCCCTCAGCTTCCTTCTTAAAGTAGTTTTTCACTTTAAAATATTATACCAAAAGAATTTAATAATTTGTATTATCTATTTATAATATATAATATTATTTCATAATACTACCAAAATTTGGCATAAAATTTTTCATTTAAAAAAATACAAAAATTTGGTGGACCTGAATTTAAACAAGATGCAGCCTTGCCTTCCCGTGCCTGCAGTAAAACATGTTTGTAGCTCTGTGTTGGCTGCATCTGTGGAAGGAGCTGCTGCTGCTCGGAGGAGCTGTGCTGCCTGGTGGGCAGCCCTGGCACCCTGTTACCCCGATGGACTCCAACTGATACTGTTGACAACGAGAAATGTGTGTTACAAAACACACAAAACATTTCCTACCATAGATTGTTCTTCTAGATGCAGCTCTCTCCAATTAGGCTGTCTTCTCTCCTTGTCTGAAAATACAAAGGCGCACAGAACATCAGAGGCTGATAAACTGTGATAACAGTTGCATAATGACTTTCATAAAATAACTTTTGCCATAAAAATAGCTGTTCATAATTGCTTTTGGGATATTTGAGTTTCTGATTCTTCTTGGATCATTCTAATTACTTGAGGTACTTTTTAGAGAGCTTTTTTTTTTATTTCCTTTGGGCACAATGATAAACAGTTTGATACTCAAATGTGCAGATAAAACACAATTGATTACACAGTATTTTGTTGTTCAGCTGGATGCATATCACTCATGGCTGCAGGACAAGACAGCTTTGAATCTCTTGGGAGTTACTGAACAAGATTAGTGTTTTTATTCTAATATTAAAGAAAATTACATTCCCAAAGAAATCCATGTAGCTGGGAGGGTTTAAATGCCATCCTGCTGCAGCCCTGCTAGAGGGGTGTGTAGTGAGACATCCTGGCTGCAGGAGAATGGGATCAGGCAGCTTCAGCTGTGGCTGCCTTGGCTGTGGGAAGGGCTTTGCAGACCCTTATCTCTTCCAGGAAACCAGTGCCATCAAACAAAAAAGATAGAATTATATCCTGATTTTCTGTTATCAGTTGTTGACATGCTGATATAGATTAGAACTTGTGTAACCCAAACTGTTGAGGGTTTCAGATGTCTCTGTGTCTGTTCATAACAAGTCAGTTCTGGCAGTACATTCCTTTTGCTTTGTTTCTTCCCATGGGAAATGTACCATTTCCCTTTCTGAAGTTTTGGTTTATAATCCTGGCTTGGCTTTCTGTGATTACTGCTTGAATATTGCACCTCCATGCAGAAGGGAGCTGCTGAGTGCATTTGATTTATATGTGATATACGAGGATATGAGGTTTTGGCTGGAGTCTACACTTTCTTTTTCTTTTTTTTTTTTTTTTTTTTTTTTTTTTTTTTTTTTTTAAGCTCAGTTCTTACTTTATACAGGAAGTCAGCTTATCTACTGGTAGCCACATAGCATCTTGTCTTTGGGAGATTTTAACAGTTTCTGTGGGATGTACACAAAAGTATTGCCAGCTTCTGGAAGTCTTCAGCACTGAACAATGCTGTTCTTTTACAGATTTTTCTTTTTGTTCTTTTCCTGCTTCCTTTAACAGACTTATTTCTATGTATCAGCTTGATGCTTCAGAAACTTTCATGTTGCCAGACATCATGAAACTTATTGCACTGCCAAAATCACAGAAACACAGAATTGATAGGGTTGGAAAGGACTTCTGGACATCATCCAGTCAACCCCAATATAAAATATCTAATACCAGGCATAAAGTATGAATGCCTTTCTTTTGCTGGTTTCCTAAAGTACTGTGTCACATCTACAGCAAAAAGTGCTTTTTGGTTAATGAATTATTAAGCTTTCTAATTTTTTATGAGCAGCTAGCTACTGGGATTGTGCTAGTGGAGTAAGCAAATAAAGTGTGTTCACTTGTAGTTTGCACTGACAGCTGTTTTGGGAGCAATAGAACAATGAATGTTGTGCTGAAAATGGGAAATAGGAGCAGCAAAGACTGGCTGATATTACCAGGCTTCTTGGAAGTTTAAATGAAACTGGTAAGTGTATTTGCAAAGGTAATTTCCCTTCCTTGACAGGAAAAAAGTATCCAGTATATTTACAAACTCCCCCTTTTTCTAACAAAATGTACCTACCTCTGAAATCTTACAATAAGTGCCAGTGCAATTGCCATCTGCTCTTATTCTGCCTGCCTTTTCCATCTGGATACAAACATTCTGCTCTGGATAAACCTAACTCCTTGTGATGCCTCAGGTTTAGCTTTTATATTATTCAGATTCTGTTCTGCTTTAGTGTGGGGGTCTGGGCTTCATGTTAGGGGGTGGTGAGCTCTGTGCACAGAGCGGGGAGACACAACAATTCCTGCTCTAGCTGGGACCAAGGGCAAATGATCCAAATCTCAGGCCCAAGAGCATAAATGTGGAATGAAGAGGGAAAACAAGAAGGGTGGGACTGCATGGGCTGGAGCTGTAATTGGACAATTAGCTCCAATATGCTAATGGAGCAAAATTATAAAAGTGTGAGACCCCATAACCTGTGGTCCATTTTGGGTTGTGCTGCCCGAGGTGGATCCATTGAGGCCTCTTAATAAATCCCTGCTTTATTCTTCAGCTCTGTCCAGTCTCTGTTCTGGGTCAGCCTTCACAAGGCATCCCTGGTTCCTCCAGCCCCCCTCAGCTGTGGTGGCACCTGCAGGATGCTGTGAGCTCTCAGGGGTTGGATCTGGAGGGGTGGTGGCCCTGGGCTGAGCAGGACTGGGTGGGATTCCCGTGGAGCTGGGTCCATTTAGAAAGGATGCAGTGCATGGTTTGGTGAAATGAGTCTCCACACCTAAAGCTGTTTGCAATGCCTGCCTTGGCATATTGGCATAATCCTGAGCATCTGCTATGGGGACAATAAATGTACAGAGGAGCTTGTCTTGATGCCTTTATGTTTCTAATGCTGACTAGTTATTAAATTGCTGAGAAATTATTAAATATGAACTGTATTTTGAGCTTTGAAAGTGTCTGTTGGCTTTTCCTCTTTCTTATTTAAGAGAAGCTAGTTTGAGCTTTCAGTTTCATATGTTGTTTTTAAGTATTAAATTGATTTACTTTATACTCTCTGCCACAGTGACTGGAAATAAGGGTTCATTTTAAAATGCAAATTGCACCAAGGTTATGAGTTCCTCACCCATGGCAGAGGGTTCACAAACTGGTGCAAATATGTGGCTTGACAGTGAGCCAATAATTCATGTGACCTGGGAACCTGGCTGCTCATCCCTTAATCCTTCTAGCATTCATGTTTCACCTCTGGATGGTCTTGCCATACTGTAGCACAATGGAACATCATCTGCAGGAGAGGTGTTACTGGTTTTCTGAGGAGGAGGTTGGTGAGGGGTACAGCAGATGTGTGATGTACTCAGATCTGCTCTGACCCACTGGTGTTTTCAGTAACAGATATCCTAATATATATATGTATATATATAAAACAGATATCCTAATACTGTTTCTGCCTCTGGATGTGGGGCTGGAAACCATACCTATGTCTCATTGGGATGGCAATTTCAGGATGGTGCTTGGGCATCCATAGTGAACCAAGTCCTCAGCAGAGCACCCTGGGGACCTCTGAAATAGATTCTTCTCCTTTCTCCAGATCACTGGGACTCCATCTCTCTGAAGGACTGAGGCTTTGTTGGTATCAAACACATGAATAAAAACTATTGTAGGATCCATGCAAAGGGCTATTGAATCATCTCTGTATTACTCAATGAATACCTGCTTGAGTAAATTACTCTCTGACCAAACAAATTTCACCTGTATCTTTTCCTTCTGATGTAATTTGTGGTGCAGTTTTCAAAAGCCTTCCACCATCCAGTTCAACGTGAGAGTAAGGGAATGGAATCTGCTGGTTCAAATTAATCACACCAGGTTGCTTTTATACATAAAATGCTATATAAATAATTTGTATGATGATATACCCCTCCTCCACCCCTACTCTTCCACTGATTCCCTTAGTTTGCTTTTCTTTTTTTTTTAAGGTAATGGTCCCAGTCTTTCCTCCAGTTCAATCTGGTCAGTTTTGTCCTGTGATTGAATAAGAGACAGGCTGGCCAAGAGACTGGGCTGGTGCATCCAGAATCATTAATTCAGTCAGTCAAACAAATGGGAGGCAGGAGAACAAGAAGCAGTGACCAATTGGTCACATGGCAGGGGATCTGCCCTGCAGCATGGAACACACTGAGCCCAGCCCCTGAGCTGCATGGTCACAAATGCCATAATGATTTCTTAGCATGGCCCTGGCTGTGGTAGCTCATGCCAGCCTGCTGAGCAAGCTTGGCCAGGCTTCTTGAGATTCACAGATAAGATTTATTCCTGAAGCCTGACCTACATGAGTGTGTATCTAAATGTGTGAAAGCTGTGATTTGATGGCAAGCAATGAAAGGTCATAGAAAAAGCAGGCAATGCATTTAAATCAAAATGATGAAGCTGGGTAATTTCATTAGCAACAGTTGTATTTACTGGAAGTCACAGATGGTGCAGTTTAGCTTATGGCCAATTTGTTAAGACAAAATAAGTATAAAGAAAGAAATATTCCAAGTGAGAGGTGGTTAAAAATTAAATAGGCACCAGATGGCTCAAGATTGTCCTTCATAGAAATTTGGTGAAAGAAGACATAAACAATCCAAAAGCATTTCTGAATGGGACACTTAGAGGCTGGCTGGTCCTTTTTCAGAACTAGGTTGAAAAGCAGAGCAATTAAACTTCCCTCATGTGTTAATGTTTGACATCCCAGCAAAATATTCAACGTGAACTTTCAAATTATTTTCTATCTGATGTGTTCTTAAAACTGAGAAACAAGATAAATGGAATAACCAATAAATGTTTCAGCCTTCAGCTACCTTTAAAATAACCTCAGCTTTTATTTAAGATGAGGAGAAATTTCACTGTGCAGTGTATGTTTATACATCTAGATGTATGATGCCAATACATGAGCCTTTATGCTCAGAGAAATGGCAATATTTTAGTTCTTGCTTGCTCTGGAGAAATGTTAGCAATTGTTACAGTTCCCTGATGATAGGTTACAGCCCTAGAGTGAATTCCAGGGGATGCAAGTTCCTTTGCTGGGTTGCAGTGCAATTATTTTCCTGGCCCTGGAAAAAATCACTTTCCACATTTATGCACTTCATTTATTCACTAGCACGTACAGTGAGTTTTGGGAGTCAAAAGCTATTAATATTTTTTGCTTAGTGTCCAGAGCTGCTAAAGCTGGTTGTTAGCACTGATGCCTTTGGACTCCCTTGTAAAACAAATAACAATACTGATTCTCCATGTTTCTGAGTGGATAACATGATTTTATCTTATTGAGTGCCTTGATTCTGTTTCCCACTCACAGGCATGTTTTGTCCGTAATAAAGTACAGCCCTGTGCATTACCAGTAAATTCAGCAGTCAAAAAAAAAAAAAAAAAAAAAAAAAGAGAAAAAAGGGAGTAAAAACATTACAGATGATTCCAAGGAAAAGGAGTCAGCATGTGCTCTCTGGTTTTATATGGAGCACCAGATATAGGTGGTATCAGAGACACAGCAGAAATCCCTTTAAAGCAAGCTGCATATATGGAACTGCTTTTCCCAGGAGTGGGAGTGGGGGTGGGAAAAAAGGAAAAGCAAAGAAAAACAGCCTTGAATGAGAGAGGCAGCTGGAGACTGTGTTGACTAATTAATGAGCAACATACACTTAAGAGCTTTTACTCATCCTGCACTAGCTTTGCACATTTTCTACTGCATGTTGCAGGCTCTGGGTATGAAAGCTCAGCAAGTGGTGCCTGCTTGCAGGGAAAAGGCTACACTTGAAAAAGATGGCTGTACTCACTGAAGGGAAATGAAAGCATTTACAAATGTCCTGGAAAAGCCTGGAACAGTCCAGATGGGGAACATGATTTGAAGAATTTCACAATTAAATGAACTTAAAAGAAAAATCAGAAAGGATCCAGGAATAATTTTCCCATGTGCCAAGGTAACAGTAAAGGACACGTACCAACCACAGCCTTGCCAGGGAAATACAATCCATAAGAAAATTTTTTATTTGGTTTTGGGTTTTTGTTTTTTTTGTTTCAGCTGCCAGAGTTGCACCTGTAAACAGGATGGTGATTTACAAGCATGGCTTTGTGTTGAAAAAACACCATCCATGTAAGGGTAATAATGATTTTTTAAAAGTTATTCTTTAAAGACAAAAACACACAAAAAAAGGATTTTGCTAACCTTGACTAGAAATAGCACAGACTTTTTATTTTATGTATCTGCAGGACTTTCTGTGTGGAAGGAGAAAGGGGGAAGGGTGGAAAGGCAGGCTAGGAGGAAATCAGAATCTTTAAAGTGTGCACTCTGAAAACTTTGTATTCAGCTGCTGCCTTTAAGTTATTGCTGCTCTTTGCAGAGTGGTTCAATCTCAGTGCCCAGTCTGGTGCTGTGTTTCTGAAATTCTGCCCCTCTCTGCCTGAGTTAAGGCTGCTCTGATTGTACTCAGCAGTGGTGAACCCAGCAGTCCCTGCTTGGTAAATTCTGCATCTCCCACCCCATCCAGCACAGCTTGCATCACCCTTACAGGGATCCTGGTTCATAAACAGCTTCTCTTTCATGCTTACAGGCAAACCCAAATGTTCCTGACCTCACAACTGCCTTGGTTTTGGGGCTGGAGACTCACCCCAGTCACAAACTGTGCTGTGTGGGATTTGTTGTTACCTGTTTGAAGCTGTTCCATAGTCAGGGAGCCCCTTGTTGCCAATGTCCTTTGTCAGCAGAGTGGAGGGACAGTGGCACAGGGGGTGGAAAAAGAAATAAAAAAGACTTATGGCTGAACAACAAGAAGAGTTGGGCCTTTGTAGGTGGTTGAACAAATGCAGATGCTCTGAAATTTCTGTCAACTCCTTGTTAAATGTGGTAGAAAAACACTACAGCAGAGGAGGTTTAAAGCTGGCAAATTGCATTGCAAGAAATTTGTAAGTGGAATGAATTTTCAATCCACATCCAATTTCCTACCATAGCTGCTTCATGATTAAGCAGATCAGATGCTTGTAAGTTAAAAAATAGTTGGAGGTGAATTCAAACTGGTTGAAAACGCTGACACATTCTGTATATCAGTAGAGAACAACTGAGGCTTAGCTGTAAACATCTGGTAAATGAATGTACCACTGTGTTTGTAAGGGGTGTTAGAGGTGCTGTTCCTGTCCTGGAGTTCATTTGTGGTTTCCTTCTGGTTTTGAAATCCTCCATTATTTAGACCAGGTGTGGGTTGTTAATCCTTGGTATCCAGAATAGTTCAGGACAATTCTTGATTCTCCTGTTTTTCTTACTGCATGTTTGAGTATTCAACAAACTTCTTTAGCTGACTAGTTTTATTGTGCTGCCTTGTTAGATGAATATGGATTTTTGTAGCAAACCTAAGCCTTTAAATGCTTTTATTATGGAGATTTTGTTTTCAAATGTCTGTCATCTGTCCCAGAATGGTAGCATAAGGTAGAACTCTTCTTATGAAGACCAAAGGAAAAGATAATTTCAGAACTTTGTGTGTTGCATTGACCAACTTCTTCACAGTTAGTGTTTTTGCCTGCTAATGGTGGTGTTTAGCTTGTGCAGTCAAAACTGAAGGGAAAAAAAGCATCCTTGTGGTAGTTATAGTTATTCAGATTGTCTTGTGGGTAGTATCATAACAAGTCCCATTCTGTGCCAGCAGAATAAAACTCTATTTAAATCTGTTAAATTGAAAGCACCCGAAAGGAATTATTGGTCCAATTCATCATTCCCAGAGGTGCTTACAAGCAGCATGCTTGGCAGGAACTCTCTGTTTATAGCCAGAAGAAGGTGCAGGAGCCTGACTGAGCAGCTCAATTTAGGTGAGTTATATGAAAGTTTTTTTCTGATTACTTTGCTAGTGTGTGGGATATGTGCATGTAGCTGAAAACAACAGGGGATTTCATATACATCTCATTTAGCTGGTGCTAGGTGGATTCTGGTGCAAGGAAAGCCTTTCCTGGCTGATGTTTAGTCCTGCAATAATTGTTCTGCTCAAAACTCACTTTGAAGAGTTCTTAACTTTGCATTACTGACTCCATTAATACCTATTAGAGCCAAGATTGTAAAGCTTTTCTTCTTAGGACACAGATTTACAAAAAGGTTTTTTTTTCCTTTTTCTCAACAGGTTAGTTATGGTTCTGTCCTTTTTGTTCTACAAGTATCAGCTTGATCAATAGAAATTGTATTTCTGTAGGTTTGGGTGTCTGGAGTCTGCTCAGTTTCACTGACCTGAAACCTGTAGCTTTGTTCTGTCACTGAAGCTCTGCCTGTGTGATGTGTAAAATGAAGCAGTTATCCTAAATGTCCATTATGCATTACCTGGCTGATGTTCACTAGCTTTGTGTTCAGCCCATGCTGGTATGTATAAAACCAGTCCTAGGCTTAGGGTCAGAGGAGCATACAGGACCTGGAAACCACAGCATGGAAAGCTTGCAGTTCAACCTTTGCTCTCTCAGAGGCTGGCTCAAGCTCAGTTATATCCCCCCCCATTCCTCAAAATTCATCCTAGAACTGGCAACATTATCTAGGAACATAAATGCTTAAGAGAGAAAACCTTCATAATAGTCACAATACATTTAATAAATAGAAATATATAACAACGTAAGTTTTCCTAAGTCCATGTCCATTCTATTCCATAGAATACAGTGTTTGAGAAATTACAGCAGCTCTTGGATGGAGTTAGATTGATCCAGGAAAATAAAATTTGTAGCAGTTGAAACCAGCTGGGAAACTATAGGCAGGCAGAATAGGGAGGCAGTTCAAGTTCTTAGATTGGACTGGCACATTCTGCTCCTGCCCATATCTCAGGATGGTTGATGGGTTAAAGGAGAAGAGTTCATGAAGAAGCATTTGGATCCAAACTCTGGAGAGACCTGGTTTGCTCCAGGGGTTTGTGAAGCCACACAACTTAGAGCTCAGCATGGCCTGCCAGGTTTGGTTTGCTCCTCCTGAACAACAGAAGGGGACATTTCTTTTTCTTCTTTGGAGATGTGTGCATTTCAATAGTGCAACATCATTTGATTTGGTTATTTTTCTTCAGTTACTTCTTTTTCAAGGTGAGAAGATCAAATTCATAATGACAAATGATACAGAAGGAGTTGTGTGGAGATGTGTGAGCTGGTAGATACAACAGCAACTAAGAGCTGTCAGCCAGCCATAAAAACTGACATGTGGTACTTAGTACTTTAAGGGCAATTTACATCTTCTAAGGACCATACTATATAAACACTAATTAATCTCTAATTAACTTATCTATATGTATTAGCCAATTAATCTCTAATTAGTTTATTTGCAGATTCTTTCACATTGGGAACTAATTTAGGTGAGGCGTAAAGCTCCTGGGACCAGTTCTGCTCTCTCCAAGAGGTGTAAGTCAGGAGGATGTATAAATCCATTCTAATGCACTCACAGGGTACAGCAGGGAAGAACTGCTCCAAGGAATGTATAAATAAGGCTCTTTGTGAGTTCAGAGAGAAATGCTGCACAGTGCTGAGAAGCAACATCAAAATGCTCAGCATTAATTAGCCAGTGTTGATGGGGTTTGATTACAGAGTTTGGTTATTTTTAAAATTTATTTCCTCACAGGGTGACAGATTACTAGAGGATTAAAGGGAGTGTACACAAGTGACTACCAAGCCTGAGCTGGCAAACTCAGGGTTAGTGCACCTGTTCTGAGTAGAACTGAAGCTGACTCTGAAGGTGACACTCAGGTCACTGTGGTGGCTGAGAGTTCAGGACTTTGGCAGTGCCCAGGGCCAGCACCTGCTCTTGGGGCTTTTTCCAGGTGTCCCAGAAGTCCTGTCACCTGGCTATGAGGGGAATTGATTTGCCTGGGATTTCTTTTCTCTTGCTCAGAGCAGCCACTTCCCACAGCTCCTCCAGCAGCAGTGGCACCTGGCCAGGAGGAAGGGGCACAGCTCTGCTCTCCTGAGCCCCAGTGACAGGACACAGGGCCACATGGGTGTCCCAAATGTCCTTTAAGCATGCTGCAGCATCTGGGTTGAGTCCCTGCAAACACAACCAGCTGTGGGTGTCTGAATTTGAGGGGAGGGGGATTGTCCTGTTCAACAAAGTGATGGGAGGAGAGTGGGCAAGGAAAAACATCATGGCTGGAAATGCCCTTCAGAGTGACGCTTCCAATGCCCCTTGGCCTGATGATCCAGGGGTTAAACTCAGCTGTGTTTTAGAATTATAGACACAGAACCATGCCTGGCTTTCAGGGCTGCCAAAGGCACTGTGTGTTTTGCAGTTATCCTGTCTCCAGACTGCTGTGTGGATAAATGTGAGGGATAAATGTGAGCAGCTCATGTCTCCAGCACTTGAAGGGGCTGTAACTGATTTGGCTGGTCCCTGGTGTGCATTTGCAGTGTTCTTTGCTGTGTACAAGGCAGTGTGACTATTCACAGCTCACCACAGGGGTGCCTTTGCCCTGGATGTGTCCCCTGGAGCAGGCAGCAGCCAGTGTGCAGGGAGAAGGGAGGAAAGGTGCTGAGCTCCTGAGGGTTCCCATGAATATATTGGTTTGTGTCTTTGGGTCACAAAATACAGATACAAAGCCTGAGCTTGGGCAGAACTGGTAAGTGCCATTTTATTTGCTATTAGGAGAGAAACAATCTGTTAGTTCCTGGAGAGTTCAAAAGGTCCTCAGTTTACAAGCTCCTCCTATCACTCTTATTGAATTAGTTAAATCAGCTGAAGCAGCTGGACTACCCTTACCAAGGCTGCCAAATGCTGACACTGGGCATGAAGCTGCTATTTTATTTGGATGTCCTTGCAGCACAGAGCTGTCTGACATCATGTTTATAGCCTGCATGCAGAGAAATAAAAGAACTCCTATACATTTTTGGAGGTACTGTTCAGATTCAGTTGTAATAATTCACTGTGTTGCTTCAGGGCTTCCATATTGCTTTGGGCATAAAGCTGTATTATAAATTACAGCACACAAAGCTGAGTTTGACCTACCAGTTGATGCATAATAAACTGACTTAATTCTGAATATTAACTACATATTGTGGCCTAGAGGTTTTTTCGTCTCTAAGTGTAGTACTGAATTATACAAGAATCTTTTTCTCGTGGGTGAAACCTAAATATAAATACATTCCTAGTATTAATACCACACAGAAAGGTGCCAATGGCGGAATATTTTCATCCTAAATATTTCTTATGGCAGCAGAAAATAATTTCTGAATATTGCCAAGTATGGGACGTAATAATTGAGACTTTTCAATAAGCAAGCATCAGGAAAAGCTGAAGCATTTTTGTAGTTGTCACTGAGCACAGAGAAATACTCTGGCTGCAGTGGCTTATTGTTCCTTGGGGTGTCCAGACCTGCCTCTCCAACATGTATTTTAATGGATCCTAGCTCAGGTCTACAATTTTGCCTTAGGCTGAAGCTTATGATAAACAATTTTGGCCCTGGTGAAGATGTCTCAAATAAAAAAAGATATAAAAAAAATCTGAGAATTTAAATTCCACTCACAGAATTTTTGCAATGGATCAATAATACATGATACTGTAATCTGTAATATACTTGCCCACCAATACAGCCAGAGATATGTCTTGAGAGACTGAACCAAAATGTGCTCATTTTATGTGAAAACATCGCTGCAGAAAACTACAGACTGGTTCTTCTGATTACTTCATAAGTATTTAACAAAACACAAATGATTGTGGAAAATCCTGGGCTCTTATATTTTTTTATTTAAAAAAAAATCCTCACATTATACTAGAGATAAATGTGCGTAGATAATATATAGGATTTTCTATAAAGTCCTTAAGCATTGGGTGAATTTTTCCCTAAGAAGCACAATAACAATATGAGGTGCAGGTAGTTTATATTCTTGATGAATTTTATCTCATATATTTTTATATATATTATAGATTATAGATTACAGATTATAGATTATAGATTATAGATTATAGATATAAATAAATAATAGTTATTGCTATTTTTTTACTTTCCGCTATTCAATGCAATCAGACTCATCAGAGCTGTGGCTCCAACAGTAGAATTTCAGGTTTGGATTTTGTTTTTATAATTTCTCTGGTGTGATTTGCTGTGCCTCTATGCCAGTAGGAGGCAGGAGCTGAGCTCTGGAGTGCAGGGGGTGTTTAAGAAAAAAAAAAGCTAATTTCAAAATATTCTGAAAATAGTCTTGAATTAGCTTTTAGCTGCTTAAATTTCACACGCATACAGTGTTTCTGTCTGTAAAATTTCTTATAATATCTTATCCTGAAATTAAACCCAGTGATGTTATCTCATTTTCAGTAGAGTCCTGGTGAGAAGCATACAGCAGTACCTCCACACATTTCCAGATACACACTTCACCCATCATAAATATTTAAAATTCAATTATCAATCAAAACAACTGCACACTTCCTTTGAGTGATCAACCACTTAGCTTAAGAACTCGGTTTTTAAAAAAAATACCAAAATCAACAGCTCAACAAGTGGTTTTTACAGATTTCCCTGTGATCAAGCCCTTCTCTGTTTTGCAGAAGGGAGAATCACAGAATAGCTCAGCTCCATCTTCTAACAATCCTCCAAGCAGCAGCCAAGTTATGACATCTGGGACTGCTTTTTGGGGTTATTTCCAGTTGCAGGTATGTTTTGGAGGCAGGATCTGGGTTTTCAGCTCGGTACTTGACTGTAAGAAATGATGGTATGAATGATTGTATGGTTTTTCTTGTCAAGGAACACAAATATTCTCACACACAGGAGAAATATTTTGCTATGTATATGTATCCATGAGAGCAGAAAAGCTGAAAACTGATGTAGATAAAGTTAAAAAAAAACAAACCCAAACAAACTTCTTTCATTTTTAGATAGAAAATGGGAAATCTATTTTAAAACCCCTAAACTCTGCCCATTTGAGCACTTCAAACTCAGTGCAGTTACTTTGCAGGAATGAAAGGTTCTTGGCTTTGTTTTTAATTCTAGCTCACAGTCACTGTTACTTTAAACCTGAAGCTTATGCCTGGCAAATTTGGAGTGAAGCTCATCAGTGGCAGCAGGATAAAATTGTAGTGATGAGTTCTTGTCTTGGCTCCCTCCTGCCTGGCAGGGTAGAGTGTTGGTTTGTTCTTTTATTTATTACATGTTGGCAATTGCATTTATAAGAAAATAACAGCTGATATTTATGTGGTATCTGAATATATGTAGCTTGTTACAGTCAGATTTCATCTGTTTGTGCATTTATTTAAAACTGTGCGTGTGAAGCATCTGATGGTGTGGCTGTATCTGCTCTTGAGTGCATTCCAGGAGGGTTGGGATTTCTTCAAAGCCTGGATGGTGAAGAGCAGAGACACTCTGCTGGAGTATATGAGGCCTTATCTTTTAGCCATAAGTCCTTATTTTTGCACAGTTCCAGCCCAAAGCTCACACTGTGGTTTCCAGGCACATGATGGAGTCAGTGATGCACAAAGTCAGCTCATGGCCTCATCTTCTGCCTCCTCTTGCCAGAGAAGGATTCAGCAAGTTACTGACACTGAGCAGGTCTCACAAATAAAGAGAACTTGATGTTTGCAGAGCAGTAAAGGCTCTTTGCTTGCAGTTGGCTTTTCCCCATGCCTTGGGCAGGTCTGTGCCTGCCCCTGTCTGTGCTCCTCACGGGCTCTCGAAGAGTCACTGATGCCAGGTCCTGTGCAGGATCCACACACTGGGGGGATCTTTGGGAGATGGTCCTCTTTGGAGCCATTCTTGAGTACTGGCACTTGGAGATGTTCACAAATCATGTCCTAAAAACAACAGAATATGTGTGCATATACACACACACACACATATATATGTATATATATGTGGCATGAAGGAATCACAAGTTAATCCAAGTGCAACTGGATTAACAATTTCCCAAAAAGTAATTATAGGCATTAGCTCTTCATTCTTTCATGAGGTTCTGAAGTTTTTGGAACTTCTTGTTTGTGAATTATCAAGAACTTGATCTGCATTTGTTACATTAAGTTAATCTCTGTTTCCAGTTCCAGAGCATTCAGGTAAGATATTCTGTGAACAGGTGGCCTTGAAGGCAGGCCTATTCTATCTGAATCCTTTATATAATGGAATAATAGAGGCTGTGGGGAGGGGAGGCACAGATTGAACCCTCTCAGCACACAGTGGGACTTTGGGAAGTTTGCTTTAAACCCCAGGCAGGTTCTCTGCCTGGCACAAACCTACTCCTAAGAATTGGGCAGTTGTAAAAAGAAATGTGTGGGCCCTTGAGGTAAGGGCTTTCCTGTCTGTATTGGTGCAACTGTGAAGTAAAATTTGGATTAGATTTTATCTAAGTGACAGGTTGTGAGCCCCCAGGAGAGCTGTTGGGATGCTTTGGCACCAGCGTGGAGCCCACCAGTACTGGTGTAAAGAAGCCTTAACTTCTCCTTTCCATAGGAGCAGTAACTGCCTAACTGGGGAAATGACTTCCAATGGTGCTCTTTAAATGGAGCTGATGATGTAGAAAGTGGGAAAAAATCAGAAATAGAATTAAGGAGAGCCTGGCACTGGAGAAAAGGCAGCTGAAGTTGACTCAGATATTTCTGGGGCTAAAACATTGCTGAGGGGAGTAGCTAAGGTCAAAGGAATATGGTCTGAAAGAGGAAAGATTCCTCCAGTTCCTTCCTCATCAACAAAATCCTGATCCTTCTTTACTTGCACAAGGGTCTGTATGACTCCTGTACATGCTTGACCTAAGATTTGCAAAAAGCTGTGCAATACCCTACTTTGGCAGAAGGGGCTGCTGGAATAAGAGCCAGGATAACTGTTACAAAAGGATAACAAAACTGTGGCATTCCTTAAAAAAATCAACATTTTTTTCCTCATGAATTGAAGCAAAATCCTGTAGCAGTCAGTTGGTAAAATATTTGCTGCCTTGTGTTGCCTATAAAGTAAAATATTTATAACATTTATAATGTATTAGATGAAAATTGTGTGTCAAGTGGCACTGCAGTTTCCACAACTGCTGACTCCAGTGCTTGTCCAATAGCTTTGATTTGCACTCTGGTGGGCTGGTGCAGGAGACAAACAAATTCCTTGTGCAGGGTAGGATTGAATGTTAGACTCCATGCTGCTCTGTTCTATACCTTCACACCTTATTTTCTTCATCATGTAGATGTTTGTAAAATGGCAGCCACTGGATGTAGGCACAGAGTTTGTGGTAATTGGGGATGGGCACAGCTGTGAGCAGCACTGGCAGCAATGAGCCAGGGAGTGCCCAGGGGCACTGAGCAGCCACCAAAGGGAGCAGAGGGCACACAGGGCAATGCATCAACATCAGGGGTGTAAAAGGCTGGGCTGGAGAACAAGAGGAGCAGATGCTGGCAGCCTTCTGCAGGGGTGAGGTGTTACTCTGTGTGGGCAGACTCCTGAAGCCACCTGTAGTGACTTGGTGTTACTGTGTTTGGGGTGAAGATCTCTGGAATTGTGTGGGGATGCTCTGTGTATGGAGGCCATCTCAGCTGTGGCATGTGCTGTGACAACTGGATGGCTGGAGAGGCCTCAGTTATGTGTCCAAATATCATCTCCTACAATTCTAGATAGCACCATGTGCACATTTTTCTGAAAGACAACAGGGCTTTAGATGTGCCAGAATGTGGATAACTGAGATTTCACGTAATTATGAATTCACCATTTCTTCATTTAAAATTTCTTTAGCGGAGATTCAAAGGTAGCTCATAATTTCTCCAGGTATAACCCTCTTAGTAGTGATAATTCCCCCCTATCCTCATCCTTCAAGATAATGCTCAAAACCAGCATTTGGTTTTGAAATATATATAATCTCTTCCCAGGAACTGGAATTAACCTGTCCCTGAACCTCTTCTTGTTTGTCTTGTGGTGCTGTGACAGAAACACTCAGTGGTGAATATTGACTATTCTGCCAGCTGGAGGCTGACACTGAACTTCATCAGGGTAGAAAATATGGGGGAGGTGGAGATGGTGAGAGTGCTCCTCATGTCCCAGCCCCTGTTTAGTGTGGGTGACAGCTGAATGTGAGGCAGAGCTTGCACTACCACAATTGTTGGCTGTTTCTCAGCATGCCATCAGCAGAGAGATTCCCATGTATTTTTAATGATGTCTCTCAGCTGTTTTGCATGCAGCTGCTGACAATGCTTTGGAAGAGGCCACAGGCACAAGGAGAGATGTGCTCCTGGAAGGGACTTGGCTGGTAACAGAGTCAGGATCTCGAGCTGGGTTATGGATTTGGAAGTCCTCAGGCATTCTCCTGTGAGGCACTCTGCTCTTGTGCCTGTCTGTGCTGTCCACAGGCAGCAAAGCTTCACTTTGGTTCGTTCACCTCTCTGGGTTAGCCTTGGGAGGGCTACAGCAAAATCAAAAATGCATATTAAGTTGAATTTGCTTTTTAAATACTGTGTGTAAGCAGCTCAGTGAATGAGTTTGCACTGTGATTAAACAGTGTTTGAAGAGGAAAAGATGCTGAAAACAGCAAATATCCTGTTGAATCCAATCTACTAATGGTAAAATAGTGCTGTTTTATCAATTCCTCAAGACATTAAATGTAAGTTAAAGATCTTTCACTCTAAAGATTGTGAAATCAGAACTTGCCATATTTATTTTGCAATATTATCTGTTTATTCAGAGCAAGATTCTTGTATGGAATATTTGTGAATGTAAATGTTACCTTTAAAAGACACTTCATGATTTGGGTAGAGGAAGTCTGCCTACACAGAGAAAAAATGATCTCATGAATGATCTCCACAGAGATTTAAATGGTAAACTGGTATTTCTGAACTTTAAGAAAATAGATTAGGTAAGGAATTCAAGGCTATGAAATACATTAGGTGCATTACACCTATAATTAAAAAAAAATAGTGACAGAATTTGTTCCCTAACAACATTCCTTGTAGAAGGGAAAGAAATACCTTTTCCTTTTAGTTGCACAGCATGGTTCCAGACCTGTAAGCCAGACTGCTGAAATACAAATTTAGATACACAGACATTGACAGAGATGACAGATTCTCACATCTGGAAAACTGGATAACAACAATTCAGTTCATGTAGAAGGATAAAAATTATGCTTTCACTTCTGATGCATGGCATGAACTCTAGATGAGCAGATACAAATTTCAGGTTGTAGGAGTCTACTATAAAAAAAAAAAAAAAGAAAAATACTGGCTCAGAGAAAGTGCCTTTTGGTGAATCCTAAAAGAATTCTTATGACATGTTTAGATTCTTTTCCCATGCTGCTTGCAATGTTGATCATCTGTGGTGGAGTAAGTGATAAAGTACCATCTGAGTGAATGCTAATGTTTTTGAGCTGTCAAGCAGTAGATTATCCAGTTTGTTGTACACTGTGCACATGTGCACCTGCTAATTTGAAATGCTGATCCACCAGAGAGAATCTGGGCTGCCCGAGGAGTCAGCCCTGACCCATTTCTTTGATATATGACTTGGTCTGTCTTTGATATTAGCAAAGAGCTTTTGCAGCCACTTGTAGTTTGAGCGATAATAGCTTAAGGCCTGAGCACTGTCTGTGCCTTCCACTCTATTGTGAGAGGCTGTATACCACACAAACCCAAAACCAGGGAAAGTATCAACTTCAAAGGGAAAAGAAGTGAGGAGATAGGAGAAGCATCTTTTCTCCAATCCTCCGAGGTTAGAACAAAAAGCGATGTACTAAAGATGAGCTCACAAAAAATGTCAGGCTTCGTAGATTTAAAATAGAAAAATGTGACATTTTTTCCCAGATTAAAACATGTTAATGGGGAAAAATTGCAGCCATAATAAATATTGTATGAAAAGCTGCCAAGTAACAAAGCCTTGACAAACTCAGGAGAACAAGGAACTTCAGTTGATGCTGCCACTTTATTTTTGCATTATATTCTGTCTACTCTTTTTGTGTATGCAGAGCTCTTCAATGTCAATAGGAGTTTGGCATAAAGGGCAGATTAATTTAGACATCACATTGATACCTGTCTTCTAGAACAGTGTGTGGCCCCATGTTGCTGCTACCATAAAGTATTACAGTCTTTGTGGTCTCATGTAGAACCTATATCCTGTGTGATCCCTACACACATCTTAATAATTTTCAATTTTTTTTTGGTGTCTGACCAAAAAGACTGGGAAAAATGCCCTGGCATTTACTGTCAACAATGATTAATCTTTTGAGAAGTGGTTTAAAAGAAGTGGTTTATTTCAATTTTGAAATAAAAAGGTGTTAACATACAGGAAATGAAGCAATATTATTGAGAGTCATTAAAAGAGGTCAGACTTTGTAGAAAGATTTAAAAACCAAATCCTTTGAATTGTATCAGTTAAACTTCAACTGTATCTCCTAAAAGCAGTAGATCAGGACTAATGCTTTGGACATTAAAGAGTGGATATGGGTAATTGATGTCCTCTTTGTGGAATATCTTATGGAGCTTCAAGCTGCTTCCCTTTCCCTGGACATCAGGGTGCTATCACTGGTGGAGCTCAGCTGGCTGGAATTTCTTGTCTGCTCATGATTTGGGCATGTGCAGGTTAATTAAATAACCTGAAGTGTGTGCAGAAAGCAGCCTTGTTAAAGGTTCAAACAGATGTTTTGCAAGCATCCAGAATGCCCCAGCTGCAGAGCCTGGACGGTCACTGACTGGTTTGCCCACCCTTGCTTGAATGGCTTTTTCCCAGGTGCTGACCCTCTGCCAGAGTGTGAGTCTGTATGTCAGAATGCTTTGCTAGTCTGAAAATTCAAAACTTACCTGGGATTTGTTTTCCCAGGCCACAGGAGATGGCAGCTTTCCCTCTTCCCTTGTACCTCTTTGTCTTGGTTTGGAAAGCCGGGTGTCTGCTAAGGAAGGCAGGAGCCTCCCTGAAATGGAAAAATGTAAACGCCCTCCCTCTGAATTGTTATAAATTTGAAATTAAGGGGGGCTCTCAGGCAAAAATATGGGAGCAGGAATAACAGTTCTTTATTAGGGAAGAAAATAAAAGGATAAAATAAACAATGCAGTATACCAAAACAACTGACAGAGTCAGAACCCAACCTGACACCCTGTGGGTCAGGGTGTTGGCAGCAGTGCCATTGGAATTGTGGCTCAGCCCTCCTGCAGTGTCAGGGGTGGTTCTGCTGGAGCAGGGATCCTGTAGAAAGGTGCAGTCACTTCCTCTGAAGATCCAGGGAAAGAGGCAGCTGCTGTTCCTCTGGGGAATCCCGTGGAGAAGCCGTGCTGGTGTTCCAGAATCTCCAGATTATATCCAGGTAGGAATGCTTGGCTGGTGTTCCAGAACCTCAGATTCTATCCAGGTAGGAATGTCTGGCTTCTCCCTCTGGGCTCACATCTCCCAGTGGATGCTGCAGTTCTTATCAGCCATGCAGTGACATTCCATAGCTGTTATCAGCAGGTATCTCCCCTGAGAGAGGGTTGGGTGTGGAAGAGATAAGGAAAGCTGCCCCCTGAACAGAAGCCAGCTGCCCTACAGATGGCAAATAGAACACAATTTGCTTGGCAATCCAGGACACTCTTCCACACCAGATACAGTGGTGATCCCTCACACCTTCCCTGCTCCAGTGTCAGTGTGGATCACTCAGATGTTTCAGCAGCATAAAATTGTGCCTTCACTTCTGATGCATGACATGAGCAGATACAAATTTCATCTGCAAGAGGCTACAGGTTCCTCATGTACTCTTTAGGCCATTCCTCCCCTCTTTCCATAGATTCTTGCCTGGAAAATTGCTTTGTATTTATTTGTGAAGCACTTCTCTGTAAGTCCAGCAGAGCTGTTTTAGAGGAGCCTGCACAAGTTTGTGGCAGAGAAATCCTTGAAGGATGTTAAACACACAGAAACTGCTCCAGCTCAGGAAACTGCTGAGCTGCAGATCCCTGGGGGCTCAGCTGCAGTCAGTGCTCCAAAGAGCAGCAGTTCTGCCTCTTCTGCATTTCTGCTGTGCCCTGGGGACTGCTTTTGGTCTCCACTGAAAGCAGGACTGTGACATGGGCCTTTGCACTGGGTGCAGCTGCCTGAGATCAGTTATCAGCTGAAGGAACCCCTCTGGCATTTCCTACCAGGGTCCAGCTGGTTTCAAGGCCAAATGTGAGGAAGGCAGACCAACATTCAAAAGGGAATGTTCAGGAAGACACAAATGTAGCTGTCCAATGGTTAAAATGACTTGTAAGCTGGACAGAGGCAGTTTTGTGGTGATGGCAAGAAGCAGTGCTTTGAATCCAAATAAATATAAGGCTATCCTTTCTATTCTGTGCTTTATTCTTTTCAAATATACTGTGCTGTTTTCACCTGAATACTGCTTACATGTGCAGTATTTGGTTAAAAACTCTGAGATATAGGTGTGTCTTAGAAGTTTTCTTTCTCTTCAGTTATTTGCCTTTTGCTTTTCTGGTGTTGTGCTCTAAAAAAAAAAGCGAATGAGAATTTTGTATTTCTGAAGCAGTGAAGTACAAAGTGCAGTCAATAGCCCACTGATTAGGAAATAATCAAGATATGGAGGTTAAATTTGAAGGGATTAAGAAATAGTGAACAAACACTATTCTGATGAGTATATAATATATCATGAGTATATAATATAATGAGTATATTATGGTAGTGCAGTAAAATACAGAAATTAAATTTCATGTATATTAAAGGCCAGATAATTATTTTTTTCTCAGTGTAGGATAGGGGAGTGGAAGGGGACAAAACAAGTTGTATGAAGACTATTTATTCTTCCCAGAAGTGTGCTGATATAATTCCTCCCAAAGTGTATGGACATGCTGTATATATTTTACTGGAAATACTTGCTTTTGTCCTGATACTTGGTAAGAGATGATATCCACAGATGTGTGAACTGTCCACTGTTTTCTTCTGTACAGTGAACTTGGAATCCACATTTAAGTATTCACTGTCTTTCTGAATTATACATGTAATAGTCTGCTCAGTGAAATTTAAAGCCATCATAATAGTCTTAAAACCCAAATGATCCAGATTCACCCCAGAATGGCTGACTGAGCAATTGTAATAGCACTGCTTCTGTGTGTGAGGATTAGCTAAATTCTGCTCCTTTTATCCACAAAGCTGGATGAATGTGCAGTGTTGCTGTCCATAGCCTTACTAGAAAGAGATCTGTCTTGCTCTCTGATTCTTATTTCTCTGGTGTACTGACTCATACCCTTCTTAAAATACCTTGTCAAGAACCCAGTGCAGTCCCCAGAGCTGAGTTTAAAGTCTGTCTGTAAACACAGCCACGTTTGCAACATGGAGAGCCAAATTCCTTTCAGTGTGTGACAGCTCATTTGCATTATCTAAATAGTGAGTAATTCCTGTAAGCAGGGATTCCATTTTCATATAGAAAGTGTGCAAGTTTCACAGTCCTGTGCTTTGTGATCTTTGTTTTTCTTCTGTTGGTGAGTAATGTAAAGTGGTGAAGGACAGACCATTGCAAGAAGAATTTACAAAAGAGCTGAAATTGTAAGAAGAGACAGCTCTCTCTTTTGTACCTCATTGTGCACAGCTGAGGTTGTTGCCCAACACAGAAACATTAAGAAGCTCTCTATTATAGCTACAAAGGTAAAATGGAGGAGGAGGAGAGCAGAGAGAGAGAAATTATGCAGCACAGGCAGGGGAGCAAAGCCTTTTGATACTGTACTTTCAGACTCAAAACTTAGATTAATGAGGACAGAGCTTCTTAGATTGCTTTGGAGTACTGCACACAAACTTCATCTGAAAGGAAAAGGACACTTTCAATGTAACCTTCACTCCATAATTCTGAACAAGCTGCTTGCTAGTAGTGTAGAAAACTTCAAATGTCTTCAAATATTAGAGCATCAAGCCAAACAAAGAAAGAATAACTTATTGAGGTGTTAGCACAATGTGAGTGACCTTCTTGATGTGACATTTTTTTGGCATAAGAAACACCTCCAGCAGATGTTTAGTAGTTAAAGCTATTTGAGAAGACTTTTCTGCACAAGTGTGAGCCAGATCATTTAAACAACATACAACAGGCTCTCTACCCACACAGGTAGCAGCAAATTTTTATGATAAGGATTTATAAGAAAAAGGAGGTGGTGCTTTCTGTCAGAAGTGGAGATGCAGAGCCTTTCTCTCCTGTCTCCCTTGCTGCCTGTGTGCTCTAGGGCAAACATACCTCATTTCTCCTACCTTTAAAGTTCTGGGGTTCTTTGGGTTGTTTTGTTGTTTTTATTTCACATCATGTTAGGTTAAAAATTTATATGTTGTGTCTGTAATGTTTTGAGCATCCCACTGAAAAACAGGCCCAGTCTTATGGTAGAGGGCAAAAGCAGCCTGTCCTTGTCTGAGGGCATTTTCCCTCAAGTGTTATTTTGTGTGCTATGGCAGGAGTATGACACAGCATCACCTTTGTGCTGGCAGAAGGAAACTTGCCATGGGAGGCAGTTTAGAGCCCTGTAGGAAATGGATTTAGGCACAATAATTTCAGATTTGAAAGCATCCCTTGGTGTGTCTGCAGAGGGGAATAATCCTCCCAGTGCCTCAATCCCTGCGTCTGATCAGTCTCTCCCATCCCACTGGCATTCTTCAGGCTGCTGGAGACTGGGGGATGGAAGGATACCTTTCTCTTTGACCTGAAAACGCCCTGTGGGCCTAGAAACCCACTCTGAACAGCATGACTGAACTCAATCTGTTCCTAGGAAAGCTCTCTGGCTTTTGAGCAATCCGTTGCATTTGGATTTCCTGATGAGGAAACTAGAACTGATCGGGAATTTTCTGAAAGTCCAGATGTCCTGTGTTTTGTGGGAAGGAGGAGAGTGGACACAGCTTTAGATTGTTCTCCTGATCAGAACATCCCTTTAATGAGCAGCTCCTGGAGTCTGGTGCCTCTCAGGCTTTGCCACTGCCCTGGAGGCCACCCTGGCCCTGATATATTTGCAAATGAAAGAATTTCAGTATTGGAGTAACAGGGTAGAGTTTTCCTCACAGTTCACAAAATTCCATGCACTGTGGCTATGGTGCTTCCATGAGCTGGGTGCCAAGGTCAGGGGCTTTGCTCCCAGGGCAAGTACTGGTGTGGTCTCCTTTGTGTTGTAATTGCCTGGGGCTTTTCCAGAGCCAGGGGACCATGTGATATTTTTTCGCAATATTTTTATAGGGAGATCTGCTTTGACGTGCTTGATTTTCCTAGATTAATTTTATAAGCTCTAAAGAAGGGGGAGGAGCACTGCTTTCTTCCATGAATAAATATTTTCAAGAGAAAATTTCAAGTGACATATTCCATTCTTTTTTTTTTAATGGTGAGTGGTGGAATGGCTTCAGAATAGGAGGGCATGTAAAAAAGCAAAATGAAAACAAGCTGCAGCACCTGAATCACTCTGCTAAAGAAGAAATAATAATTTCAGCTAAAAAGCTTTAATTAATGCGGGAGTATAGTATTATTTATATATAATATAGGGTTTGTTTGTCAGTTTGGATGTTATCTATTCCCACAGAGACAGATCTCTGTTTAAGTAAGGTCACTGGGTAGAACAGAGCCAATATCAAGATGTTCTGCAAAGAAAGCTCTTGTCCTGTGAAACAGAAGACTGGGATGTGTCTCTCTTGCACACCCTCTCCTCCTCAGTTGTAGCCCCTGTGGGGAAGGTTTGCTGCTTCACCCCCTGATTTCCATGGGTGAAGCAGCAAAAAGTGTTGAAACAGAAAAGCATAGACTCAGTCCACGCTGAACATTTTAAAGAACGTTACTGTCAGTATTGAGCTCACCTCATGAGTACCTTGAGTGATCTGATTGATCTGTTCTTGGCATGGAGAACTGCAACTGAATGGAGCCTTAGACTCTGAGATGCCTCCCAACACTTTGATACCATTAAAAGTTCTTAGTTTCCTGCATGGTGCACTTGTTCCTGCGTGCTCTCCATTGAAAACTTTCCCAAAGCATGGCATGAGGCAAAGTGGCAGGCATTGTTCTCACAGCTTTCCTCTTTGGAGTATTGTTTTTGTTTTGCTAGAAGAAAAGCTTGAAGTGCAGGAATAGGAAAGTGATGAAAGAAACTCGTGGTAGAGACAGAAATGGAGAATTTTAGTCTGTGCAATCCCTGATGCTGAATGAGTGAAAGCTCTGTAGCAGTGATGCTGTGGCTGTTTAGCTCTGTGTGTGACTGTCCATGGGTGCAGCTGCTCCCTGCTCACCCCTGGCTGAAGGCTGTCTTAGCCCAGCTGAATAAACCTTCTGAATAAACCTCACTTCAGGGCTTTTTCCCCAGCATTGTATCTTAGCTTGTTGGAATTTTGTGAAGTTTTTGGCCATCACGAGAAATAAGCTCTACAACCTAAAGGTAAATCACGAAGAAAATTATTTTCCTCCAACTGTTTTGGAGAAATGTATTTCTAACTAGAAGTCTTCTCACCAGATTCTGTTTATTGTGGTCACAATAGACACATCTCCCTGCATTTAGGTTGTCTGAGGATTAAACCCCTGACTCCTTCAGCTTCATATATGGTGAGGATTTTTTTCAGTGCTTCTGATCATTCTTAGTATTTGCCACTCATAAAGCACTCCATCATGTTTTCCTACTTCTTTTCAAAGTCATAAAACCCCAATCCAATAAAGGAGATTAGATTTCTGAATTGCATATATGGAATCAAAATTACTTTCCTAATTTATTTTCGGTATAATGTATTTTGCATCTTAGGGTTTTTATTATCTTTTGTTTGGGATTGTTTCTTCATTCAGTTATCTACAAAGATGTACATGTCTGTCAGGATGTAATGCAGAGCCTGTAAGATGCTGCTGTGATTCAGATTATTCCTTCCAGTGTAGAGTATTTGGCATTTAATTGCATTTGGATCTTACATTTGACAATGTTGCTTGCTCACCAGGCTCCCTCTTAAGAGCTTCATACTCTTCCTGTCATGATTAACCTGAATAATTTCATGTAATCTGAGTATTTTGTAACTCCATTCACCTTTGAGGGAGCACAGGGAATCTGGGTTGGAGCAGAATATTTGAACATGTTGGAAACTACCTTAGGAACTGAGTTCTCAAGTTAGTGCTGCTTAGCTGGATATGGGTGTGATTTTTTCCTGTAATTTGAAGTTAAATCCAGGAAATAAGATTTCACTGTTCAAATGTCATTGCTGACATGCAGCTCAAAGAAGATTTGGGGTCTATAATGGCAGTTTTTCTATTCTTTATATGATTTTTTATAGAATAGATTTTAAAAGAAGTGATTCAAAGTGTCATAAACACTGACACTGTTGTGTAAGAATCTTGTGTTGATTTTCTCAGGTCATTAAGAGGAGGCTGTGTTATTGTTCTGTTTGTAAATGATGCTGCTGCATTGCTCATTTCCTGCTTTCCTCTTGTTCTTCTGACACTCTTTCAGTTTGTGACCAGTCTGTGGTGTATTTAAACTGATGCAAGTAAAAGAATTGGATTGGTGAGAATTATTTAAAACTCCTTAGCTTTCCAGTTGAAGTTCAGTACAAGAAGTTCAAGATCATATTTTCAAATGTCAAAGAATCAAAGGTAATTAAAAGCCCTGATCTGAGTCCCAGGGAAATCAAGAGAAGCCTCATAGGCTGGAAGTCAATGGTTGTTTTTAAGCTAGAGAAATTACAAGTTTTAAAGGATTTGCAAACCAAATAAAGGAAATAATTTGACATCTTGATTCAAAGTTTTTCTCCCTAAAAGCATTGACGTGTCTCTGTTTGATTCCCTGTATTGTTCCATGTTTTAGTTTTGTGTATGAAGTAAACATTGGTATCAGGGCATCTAGTCATGGAGATCCTGTTACACAGAGGTACATTTAATTCTGCAGAAAACAAAGCAATGCTTTATTTTAATGCTCTTTGTATTGTAAACTCCAAGGATGATGGGGAAAAGAGCAACTGTGTTCAGATTTTACTGAACTTGAAGGTGTAACTTCATTCTGTAGATCATTACATAGTTTGTGTATTTCATTTATTATTATGTATCCAATAACACTGAATAGTGTCTTTAATAGCTGAAAAAGATACTTAAGAAGCCTGAGAGGAATATGACACATGAACCCTGTGTAACAGTCACATACAAGAAACAGGGCTAATGCCTGGCTCTATCTTTTCCCCTGAAATAGGCTGCCTTGAAATTCCTCTTACAGGGCTGCAAGGACTCCTGTTATATCCTTCATGGCCACAGAACAAAATATTTCCTTTCAAAGCTTGAATGTACAACCCAAACATGCTCATAAACATGTGCTGTACCAGGCATAAGGGAAAGAAGAAAGGAAAGATAGTGTGTACCTCTACTGAGCTACTCCTCACATTCAGATATTATGGTTATTGCACACTCTAAAAATGCAGCATTTACAGAAGCTCTATCTGTCATTAGACCACCAAGCATAGCAGGAGGAGCAAAGAGGCTTTTGTGGCAAAACCTTTTAGGTTCCAAACCTTTCTAGTTGATGTAGTAGAAGATCCTACCTCCCCTATGTTATTACTTTGCTTTGTTAAGGAAAAACTACCAATGTGTTACTGGACTTCAGGAGTGTAGAGGAGCTGGCTTTGCTTTATGTCAGTAATGACCACAGAGATCTGATGGGGCAAATGCAGGTGACATTGCCTCCATTCAATAAATAAAATAAATAAAATAATTCAGTTATTCACTGAAATATCCAAAATGGAAATATATGGAGAAGGATCCCATATGAACCACTGGGGTGTATGTGGTGAGTTTGTCACCTTGCACTCTTTGAAAGAGCAGCTAGCCCCTATGTTCACAATACACAGCACCCAGCTTCCACCTGCCCTACAGCTTCCACAGGCTCTGCCAAGCAGCATCATTCAGGTTTGCTGCTTTGGAAGGGTCTGTCAGGGCCATTCTTGCCTCACTTCTGTGTGACACCTGGATCTAAACCCCTAAACTGGTCATTCTCTCCTCCCTCTCCTCCCTCCCCTCCCTCTCCTCCCTCTCCTCCTTTCCCCATCTCAGTTGCTTTCCCCAGGACGTTGAATGAAATACTTTGGTCTGAAAAGCTTGAGTGAGTTGTGAAAAGCTTTTTATTACCTGCCAGAAGTTCCTTGTCTTTGCAACTCTTGCAAGCTCTTGTGGTTATTTTTACTTGCAGAGTGTTTTTTCCCCCATTCTTCAGCTGCTGGGCAAGATGGCGTTCATTTGGCTTCAGTTCTGACAAAAGATAAATGAGCTTTGGGCCCTCAGTGATTCACTCTGGCTGCCAGAGGGTTCCAAAATAGCAAACTATTTTTCATAACTGCAATGTGATATGAAGTGAGTTGCAGCAGGTGCTCTAGCATATACTACAGCCGTCTGCAGAGTGGGGAATTCATTAAAGTTTCCTCGTTTGTCCAAAAAAGTCACCTTTGTGAGTGGCCAGCATTCTGTCTCTGCCAGCTGAAGGTACACTCTCCTGAAGGCAGAAGGAGAGAGGGGCTTCAGTTGTGCAGGCAGTACATATTGAAATGGAACTGTGAAGTTAATTTGTTCCTCTTGTGAAGAATCATTCTCACTTAGTAGATTCATCATTTACTTTTCCATTCAGTGTAATTTGATTTGCTGTTTCTCTCAGGGGTGCAGATAGCATGGATTCATGATTTTTTTGCTTTTATCTTATTTTTAATTGCATTTCAATGGCTTTCACTCTATAGATTTGCTGCAAGTAGGAATTTGAATTGTAGTTCCAGAAAACAGTCAGGTGTTTAGCAATGACAGGGTGCTCTTGATGGAAAGCTTCCTTCCTTGGACTCAGTGAAGAAATCAGGGATGCCAGCTAACCTGATAATTCAATGTGCTCATTCAATTTTTGTTTAAAGATCTGTATTTTCTTGTAGAAAATGAGAATAAATTCTCAGAGGTATCAAAGCATGGCAGAGCCCACAGAAACAAAGCCCATAGAAAAACTTAGAGGAATGGGCTGTCTGAAAGGCCAAGCACAGATCTTGCATAGGTCCCTACCTGCAATCCCACTGACATAAATAGAATTCCATGTAACCACTCAGGTCCTGCAGAATCAGCTCTTGAAGAATTTATGCCCATATAATTGCTCAGACATGGAAAATGCAATAAATATTAATGTCATTCTCAAGGAACAGTTTCCAAAGAAGAAATGCACAGATAAATTTAAACTTATGCATATTTTAATCCATAAAATATAGATTTTTCTTAAAGTGCTGGAGTATTTAAGGTTTATATATAGCCAGTATCCAATACAAATGTTTTCATACTGAGTAAGATTTATCTGGCCGTGCATTGTACCAGGAGGTCCAGCACTCAGCATCGTGTTTACAAGCACATTTTAACCAATGCCCACCTCTCCTCCCTGAAATATGTAGCACCCAAATAAGTAAATGTTGCATTGCAAGTACCAGAGTCACGGCTTCTCTTATGGTTTGTGGCTCTGCTTCTGCAGCCTGGCAGGAAGGCAGTGATCCCAAGGACATTGCCAAAACTCACCTCATAAAACCTTAATAAAAAGCGTCCCCTGTGACACGGGGATGGGGGATGGATGGGCTCAGCTCCCAGAGCGTGCTCCATTCTTCCTGCAGGATTTGTAGAACAATCTTTCACTGCACAATTTCATCTCAGGGGTTTTTTACTGCTCAGGAGCAATGGAGAAAGGAAGAGGCTGCAGAATGACTGGCAGGGAAACTGAATGTTGTACAAAATATTTGCTGCCATCCTCAGCCTCCAATGGAGCTAGAAGAGAAATCTCTGTTACAGGTTCATCACTCCTGCCCTTCCAAGGAAAAACTATAAAATCAACCTTCATAAATCCCCAAAAGCTCGGAGAAAAGCCTTGTTTTCCCAATTATGATTAATACAAAACACATTTTAAAAGCGTGCTGGAGAGAAGTGGTGGTCAACAAGGCTTCTATCACATAATATAAATCAAAAGAAAAAAAAAAGGTTAGAAAAGCAACAAGGCAAAGTATTAATGAAGTGATCTGTGGTTCAGTGTTTATTCAGCCTGTTAGGGTTTCTTTCAGCAGCACTGCTCATTGCTCACTGGTTGTATTTGATTAATGTTGACTTTGTACCCTCCTTTCCCTGCATTGATAATGCTGTGCTGCCCCTGAGACTCACAAGGCAGAATTTGTCCTTTGGTAGATAAGAGAGAGAAAAGGGAGAACAATAAAAATAATCTCTGGTTTCATCTTTTCCAATTTCCCCCTGTATCTGGATAGATGCTGTGGGATCCAAAGAGTCCAAGGATTTGGGCTTCTTGGGAAAGGAGGATATCTTGGCTTTTGTGGAAATGCTGCTCTTCACCAGTTTCATAAAGAACAGAATGGTGAGCTCATCTTTTGTGTCAGAATTCTCAAGCTAACTGCTCTTCAGGTCTCCTCCAGCACACTTTTGCATCTGATATGAAGTGTAGAAACACACACTTCACACGGTACCCATAAGTGTTTTGACAGATGAGATCTGGCAAATTCCTTTTGCACTGATTTGCAATGTTAATTAGAACAGGGAAAAAAAACCCTCAAAACTTTGGCTCCTGTGTTGCAGCAACAAGTGGGAATTGCAGTGTGGTGTTGCAGTTTGCAGCACAGGGCAGTGCCTAGGTCCAGCTGAACTCCTCACAGAGTGATGCCTGTGGAGCTCTGGGCAGCAGAATGTGACACTCTGGGATTCTATTTTCACATTAATTGCTGCCTGGCAGTTTCCTGTGCTTCACAAGTTGGTAAATCAGAAATGCCTGGTAGCATTTTGTACTCCACTGCATGTGGAAAGCAGGAATAAGAGAATATTAGAATATTAAGCTCTTAAACCATTTATTCATTTAAATATTGATGAATAGTAGAATTAGAGAGGCCCAGGTACTTGTTCTTCAACCCAGATATATTTATTATGTGTGTTATTATTTTACTTCCACAGTAATTTTTTATAATATTATGCACATATGTAAATTTAATGCAAGCTTAAAAAAAAGCCAAACCAAAATTGTTTTCCTGTATTTCTGGTGTTGACAGCTAAACTCTAAGTTGAAATGTCTAAATTAAATAGATCACATTCCTGTTTGCAAGATCAGATGTAGGATATTGTGTTTGTAATTCTAGAAAAGAACTATTTGCAAACAACACATAGAACAAAAATTATTATAAAAAGCAGTGATTTCAGATTTTTGTTTCCTCCTCATGTAGCAGTTGAAAATTTTAAGAAAACCAACATAACCTTTAAAGTAACAATTTTTTTCAGTATTATGCCATTTCACTTTTTTAACATTTCAATACTGTTTGATATTTTAAGATTCATGCAGTGGTCAAACGGCTCTTGAGCAGACATTGTTGTGTTTGAGTGATTGCTGTAGCTGAATTCCCATCAGTGAGTGGAAAGAGTGCAGATTTCTCTTCTTACCAGGCAGCGTCTAAAATCTGCTCAGCTCCAACCATTCAGCTTTTCAGAACAAAAAGAACAAGAGCCATTGCCATTGCCCCAGTGGTGATTGCCTCAAAAATTAATGGAAAATGTGTGGTAAGGTTTGTTTCTGTGTTTGTTTTTAGTTACGTTGATTGATTTGAGAGGCAATGCTGATAAATGATGAGCTCGATAAGGCCCTAAGCAGCCCCACTAAACTGGCGTGGTACAAATGTGAAACAAAGATTTGAACAGATGGAATGAGGGGTTTTTTGGGAAATAAGGGGTTTCTTAGCTAACAAATTCATCTAGGTTTAACCATACAGTAGTTTTCCAGCTGGTCATCTCATGTCATGCATGAATCCTTATCTAGACCTTGACAAACTGCTGCAGTCCCCAAAAGGGTTCCTGACACACACCCAGATTGTGTCCTGTATCCCTCATCCTTCTCAGAGAAGGAGCCCTGCCCTGATCCCCTCCAAGCAAGGAAATGTCTGAGTGTATAAATCATTTATCCCTTTTCTTTTCTTACGTTAGGTTGGTGCTTTCCATTCAAGAAATTAATCCTTTGTGTGTAAAAGAAAAAGCTTTGGGAAGTTTGTGTGTCCTGTTGTACTTTGGGGTGCCCATTTCTACAGGGAAATGTGGGAGGGACTGTGGAGACCCCTTCTTCCCCTGCTGTGGGGGTGCACACAAACGGATCCCTGGGAAAACCTCAAGGATCAAACATTTGAGTGGCACATTTCTAATATTTATCAAAATCCCAGGGCAGAGGTGCTGCCATGCCACGTGTCCTGTCTGTGAGGGTGGTGGCACGCAGTGTGGATTTGGGGTTTGCAATCAGATGCTCAGCCCTGCATCCCTGTTACAGCACTGCCCTTTCCTCCTGCTTCTCTGCCCACAGCCTGTCAGAGCAGCACACATCATGGTCTTACTTGTTATTTGAAAATAAGAGCTGCATCGTTTTCTGCACCCAGTTGGGTTCTTAGATTGGAAACAATGCCACCTGCAGCTCTAAACACCCTCCTTTCTCATTATAACAACACTCTTAAAACCAGTCATTTCAGGTGTTATCAAATTCATCATCTTGAGAGGCCTGCTGTAGTTAATGTTGAATCAGCATTTTGATTTTAAAGACCTTTTTCTCAGGCCTATAAACAGGACATAAAAACTTAGGTGAGGCAGCCACTTTATGTAGGAAAAATTCTGAACTCTTGGTGAAATCTGATGTTAAAGGAACTCTGAAAAGCATTGCTAAACTGCCTATCAATAAAAGCATCTCTTGTCTATTGTTTTAAGTATAAGTGAATGTTGAGATTTGGAGGATGTTGATGTTAAGCAATCTCCTGCACTGCTGGAAATCTGACAACAACAGAATTCTGTCCAGGCTGTCTGAGCTGGCTTTTGCTACCACAAAGAGAGATGCACTTAGACACAGGGTAAGACAAACAAATCTTTGAGAGGGATAAAGCAGATCTGTAGAATGTAGTCTGGGCTTAATTTCTGTGAATAAACCAGAAAAGGATGCAATTCAAACCCAAACTGATTAGTTTGATTCCCTTCTGTTTTTAATTGAACACTAAACGAATGAGTTTTTAATGACATTTAACTGAGATAAGAAAAGTGTTTGACAAGCAAGCAGAAAGGCCATTAAAATAATTTAAGTCCCTTCCAGGAGCTTTGTAGGGAATTGTCCTTCAGTTGTGGCGTTGGCAGACGAGGCTGACATCTGCAAGAGGGAGTTTGCTGCATATTCACATCCCTGGAAGCCCCAGCTGAGCTGCACTTCACCTGTTCTTCACAACTGAGGCTCAATATCCCTCTGTTCAGGATTTTCTGGCACTCCTGGTTGTTAGATGTTGCTTGCTAATATGTCTTATCTGACAAACTTAGGTTGAGCCATCTTCAGTCTTCTTAAAATGTTACTCTGAGAAAGTGCAGAGTAACTGATGGGTAACTCACTGCTCACTGGAGTAATGCCTTTGGGATTTAGGACTGCTGCCAAACCTGCATTCCTAAATTTCAGTTTGGCCATGAACTCCATGACTGTCCACATTTCTGTGCTCTAAAGGGTGCTGCTCCATGGCACAGGCTGTATTTCTGCTGGACAGTTGGGAATATTCAACAATCAGGAAAACTTGTGTGTTATCCAGGACCCTCTTTAGCTCCTGACATCTGTGTCTGGCTGTGAATTCTTTTGAAGGGGATACCCTGAACCTGGAACAAAGTGTGGTGGAGCAGCAGCTCTGATCTCAGGTGTTGCTCTGGGAGCTCTTTTCTCTTGGCCATCCTGAGATTTTGAGTTGCACCTGCAGTTGAATCTGCTCTCCCACTGCTCCCATTGGAGACACTTTAGTTCCAGCAGAGCTGCTTCTGTGGGGCAGCAAGGAGCTGTGCATCCCCTGAGAAAGCCTTTCACCATGACAGACATCTCCACATGTCTGTCTCAGGAAGAAGGCTGTCTTCTCAGGCTTTTCTGCCTCATCAATCTGAATTGTCTAACCTGCTACACCCAGACCTGAGCTCCTCATGTTTTCCAAAAAGTGAATGAAAGGATGAGGCCCCTGTTGGTGCTGTCAGCTCTACTTTGTAAAGAGCAATTAGATGACAAACCAATTAGTTTGGGAAATCCATTGAGGACATTTCTAATGGAGTTATATGCACATCTCCATTGTATCTACTGCATCAATGCAGTGGCAGAGTCAGAGTTGCCTTTGTTTTATGTTTTGAATACAATTTGGGCGTTATAAAAAGCTTTTGTGCAATTCATATTGTTCACAGTAGAAATGTGGTTTCAACAGGAGTAAAAACCCATCTTTGGCTAGCAGGATTATGCTATTCAAAGGAAAATGTTGTTCCTCAAGAATAAATTGTGTGACTAATATTACTAATAGCTAATATTATTTTTTTTAATATAAAGCCATCTTCAGAGCATGAGAACATCCTAATAGGAATATGCATTCTGAACTTCCATTCTCTTTACATTCTAGTAAAAATTAGATATATGCACTGCAGAGAGAATCATAAACAACAGAGTAACATAATGCCATCCTCCAGTCCTCAGCTACAGCAGCTGTACTTAACCTCCAATACAAAGCAAATTGCAGAGTCCAGTGAATTAGAGATCACTACAGGTCAAAGAGAAATTGCTTTAATATCATGATGGTTCTCTTTGTTCTCAACAGATGACACATTACAATATGAAATGGAAAGGCTGCTGGGAGCTGCTTTCCAGCCATGAAATATTCTTGCATGGAATCCCATCATTATGCCTGTTAGAAACACTTTTTCTCAGCTACAGTGACATAAGGAAAAGCCCTTGAAGAAGATTCCCAAGGATCTGAGTCCTGTTCTATTGTTTCCCCAGTGACCTCATATGTGAAAATCCAGACCCCAGAGACATTTGTGCTCTCTGGGTGTCTCTTTATCTTCTCATTCTGTCTGGGTAGTGCCCCTGTCAAAAACCACCATGGTGTTTGTGCATTGTACTGGAAAAATCATACATGCTCCTGTAAAATTACTTTTCCATATTAAAAAGATTTTTTTTTTGTTTTTCCTATCTGGATCTTACACAGCTGTGAATATTCAGTTGTTCTGTTGCCAGCTGCTGGAATAATGTGGTCCCCAAATCATGAAAAATGAACTCAGGTGTGCAGCCTTTGAGGGCTCTTTGGGTTTCTTCAGCATTTTCTTCAGCTGGGCCTACATCAGCTCTCCTGTCAGGGCTGTGGCTTGCACAGGTTAACAGGCACACACATGGACATGCCAGGCTTGTCATCCTGGAAACGGCATCAGGAGCAAATCACATTAATAATCCTCTGAATCAAGGCAGAAATGAACCACTCAAGGAGTCTGCAGCTCAGGTACTGATTTGTGTCTTGTATTTGAGGCATTCTAAGGGAGCTTCATCTTCACAACCTGCTGAACCTGAAAAGATTGCTCCTTATGTACAGATCTGCATGCTCAGGCTGCAGGGATACTGATGCTTGTCTGCTCCCTGGGGACTTCTGAAAGCTGAAATGTAAAGGGCTTGCAAATTATGTAAAAGGATGCCATTCTCTTCCTGCTCACTTCTCAGTAAACAACAAAGCACAGGAAACAGGGATGTGCTCTATCTATTCTTAATTCCGTGTTCTTTTGTTTTGCATTCACTTCCAAAATCCAATCCAGCACTGTGTAGTAACTTGGTGGCTCTTGAAATATTGGTCCTAAAATGCTCTTCCTCAAACTTGAACCTAAAAAAACTCCCAATAATTTTAAGTGGCACATGTCAAACAAATATACAGTGTAGTTTATTTTTGTATTCCTTTCTCTTTTTTTTTGTCATTATATTCCTGAGAAAATAATTTTTACTGTCCCTCTACACTGTAGGAAGCACAGAGACATTTTTCTGATTATCTGTGCCTGGTGGTGATGAGTTCAGATCAGTAGGAAGTATGATAGAAAATCCAGACTGATGCACGTGTGTGTGCTCACACTGCTCTGGCTTCAGATGGACTCTCACTCGGTCCTTGTCTTTCTGCCTTCCTCTGCTTTTCAGTGAGTGTTAGATTATGTGAGCAGACTTTAAATTCAAGTGAAAGTGCTGTTACAAAGTATGCTGAGCAAGAGGACAAAAAAGCAGAACTCTTGGTTCTGTTGATGTTTTGATCTCTTACCTTATCCTATATTTTTAAAGAAAAAAGTGCAAATATCTGTTTGATTCAAAACATGTTCTCTCCTTCAACAACAGTAGTGCAAGAGTCTCTCCTGAGTTTTTCTGGGCCTGGTTTCAGGTGAAATGATGGTGAGTTGGAGTGCAGAACGTGAGGCTGTGAGGTTCTGTCAGATCACCTGAAGGGTCAGAGAGCAGCTCAGGTCTGGCACAAATGGCTCCATGAGCACCAGGGACTGCTTTGTTTTCTGGCTCTGTTCAAACCATGCCAGGTAAGCAGCTCCCAGAAACAGGGAATGAGACTGGGTGATTTGTATGCTCCAGTACAGCGAACCCTGCAGCTCCATACAAAAATGTTAGATCTGTTTGTTTTCTCCCTTCCTCTCTGAAAATACTGTGGTGATGCTGTTTTGGACTGTCCCACTGCACAGTAGTTTTGCAAAAGTAACATCAGTGAGGCCTACATTCTTGCCTGTATAAGTTTTTGTATGTATTTTGCCACTTGAGTCCTTAAACTTGGTTAAAAAATCTTTCTATAAGATCCTGGATTTGCAGAAGAATTTACTTTGTGAAGGGAGCTGTTTCTTGGTTCACACATGAAACGTTTTCAGTTTAGCAGTGCAAACGCTGCTCTCATTTCCAGCTGTGCCTGCCTCTGGCTTCCCCAGAGGTTGCCCAGGTGGAAGTGGTGCCACTTTGGAGCCCTTGGGGCTGCTCAGCTGAACCTGGCAGTGCCACTTTGCTCTTGAGCCCTGTGGCCGCTGTGAGCATCTGAGTGAGGAGGGAGCTGGTCCTGAGCAGCTCTGAGATGCTCCAGCCCAGGGTTGTTCTCTGTGACAGCGAACCTGAGGCTGTAGAGAGCTCCCTCAGAGTCCCACAGAGGGGATCTGCAGCACAATAATGCTGAAAGGCAGATGAAATCCTCATGGAAGCAGAGGTGAGACTGAAAATCCATGCAGAGATGATCTGTTGAGTAAGAAGGCACCATCTTCACAGTGTCACATCTCAAGGGGAGAGCTGCATGTCAAATATCTTAAAAGCTACAGGAAAACACCACCTGGATATGTAACAAACTGACAGGTTTATTCTGGGATGACAGTATTTTGGATACAGAATCTTCCTGGGTCTTTGTGATGTTTTCTTTAATCATGCTTCCACAGCTTTCCTGGTAATCTGGGCAAATCTATAAGAAAGTCCTTGTTTGGCTCTATTGGATTTTTTTCCTCCCAAATGGAGAAAGTTCTAATATTTTTCAGTTGGCTTTTAAAGGTTGGCTTTTAAAAGGCTTTTTAATTTGCTTCTTTGGCAGTAAAAATCCATCTTTGCAGCCATGGGCAAAGCAAAAATTTCTGATATATTCCTGGCCAGTATTCTTCTGTGGTATTTTACTTTGAGGTGACCTCATCATGCCCTGGTATGGACCTCATTATCTGGGAGCTTTTCTGCTCTAAGATGGCAGAGGAGAGGGAATGTATGAGCTACTCCTAATGACTGGGCTGCCAGGGAAGGCTCCTGCCCACAGTGATTGACAGGCAGAATCAAGTCTGGATAATTTGTTCTCCCAAAGTAGAAATGAAATAAAAAGGGGTTGAAGGCTTTTTTTGGGGGAAAAAATATTCTAACCTAAAGTTCTCTTGTTCTTTTCATTTTTCTTGTATCTCTTGAGTTTGTAGTCTCAGAACAGTGAGCAGCAGCAAATGAGTAGTTTCTGGATATTTCCTTGGCCTAGGGAATTTTTCTCTTTTTATTTGCTTCATTTTTTTCAGGTAATTTGTACTTTTTCCAAACCTTTGCTTTTTGAGTTTATGTAGTTAAGCACAACAATTTTTCTGTGAATGGAAGCATGGTGCTCTCCATCTTGGGTTGGTGGGAAAAAGCAGAGAGAGAAGAAACCCAGACCTACCCATCAACCTCAGAGATCAGGACAGGCAGGAGCAGCTCGGTGTGTTTGCAGCTCCAAGGCTGCTGGAGATGGAAGAAGCAGCAGGGATGGCCATCCCCAGCTCATCTGGGGCTCACAGGAGCACATTTGGTGTTGTGGCTCTGAGCATTTCCATCACTGCTCTGTTTCCAGAGAGATTTGAAAAATTCATGTGTAAGGTATAGCCCAGTAATTTTGAGGATTTTTGCAGGTTTTCAGAAGCAGGAACCTCGAAGTTGTAAGTGATGAGTAAGGGCCTTGCAGTGCATGCAGCAGTTCAATGGAGTCAGCTGAAATCAGGGGGAACAGCCCTCAGCACTTTGGTAAATGAGGGCCATTACTTAAGGCAGGCCAGCAGTGTATTTAGAAGTGAGCCTGAGGGAAATCTGTTCCCCTTCCTTTTAATGATTCCTGTTCATCTACAGAGAAATGCAACAGAGAAGGGGAGGCATACATGGAAAAACTTTCCCCAAGTAATTTATTTTTCCTCCTACTTTTTCAGTTAAGGCTTTAAAGGGAGGTCTTCCTGCATTTGAAGAAGATGGAGGGGTAGCATGGCTGCAATGATTCACTAACAAGCACTGCTAAAATAACAGGATCTCTTCTCTCTAGCTCCTGTTTTGTGGTAAGGCCTTGTTCCTTCTGTAGATTCCACCAGAAACCTGTGCCGTGAAGGGTGTTCAGTCTTCTCCAAGAGGTGCAGAGCTGCTGTGTGAGTGCTCACATTGACAGCTGAGAATCCCAGGTAAATGAGCAGGAGCCTGAGGCTGTGCAGAGCATCAAGGGCAGGCACTTGTGGCTCCTGCCTCTCCCTTTGGTGCCTGTGCTGCTTCCAGACAGCTGGAGAACAGGCTCCATGCCTGGGGCTGAGCAGGCAAAAGGCAAAGCTTGGAACTGATCCCATCCAGGCTGTTCACCTGTACAGCCCCTGCCAGCCTTCTGTGCTCTGGGGGGAAGCACATTCTGGAGCCTCTGTGTCCTCTGAGGCCAAGCTTCTGATGGGATATCTGGCTTTTGTGGGGCTGTGGGGATGTGGAAATTTGATGTGATATACACCTGCTGCTGCTCTAGGGAGCCCCCTTGACCACAGAAGGAGCCTTTGCATTTATGGAAGAGGATTCAAGTGTATGAGTGGTCCCATCTCTATTAGCCCAGTAATACCCACCAGCTTCATTTAAAACCTTTACATAAATATTTTTCTGGCTTAGAACTACATATTATGAAGTTACAGGGTTTTTGAAGGGGCTAACAGTGCTGTGTTCTGTGAAATCTTTGTAAAACTCTTTTGTTGATAGACATTTTAAGTATCTTTAAAAAATGTCACAGTAGGAGAGCAGCTGTCTACAAAGTTGGTGCTGGGAAGGAAATAGGATAGGATTAGATCAATACAGGCTAGGTTTGTTCCTTCCCACACCTGCTTTATCTAAGATTATCAAAGCCAGCAGCAATGACACCTCTTCAGTTACTGTCACTAGGAAAGACTGGTGGATACATTCCAGCTGTTTGGCCTCAGATTTCACTGCCTCTGCTGGAATACAGCAGTGATCTAAAGCCCTGAGACAAGACAGAAGGACTTCTCAGCTGTCTGAGACAAGCTGGCACAAGATAAACCATTGTGGACCTCCTCACTGAGCACATGGTAGCCAAAACTCCAGAGAGGCTGCTCCAAGATGGAGTGGGAAGGTAATGAAATGCAGCTGGAGGTGGCTGTGGCATAGCATACAAATTGACTTAAAACAGGGGGAAGGATTGAAGGACTTTCCCAGAGTGAATGATTTCGTAGGTTATTGATTTGGGCAGCAGTTTATTTAAACATTAAAACTCTGAATGAAGCAAGTTACCCTGAAGAAAAATGTGTCAGGTGTAGAACTTGTTACAGCTAACTGGTTAGCCTCTGAGGACTTTGTAAACTGTCCAGATATATTTATTATAGAAACTATTTTCTTGAGGAAAAAATAGACTGTTACCCCCTCCAGAGTATGCTGTGGTATTTTCTGATGTGAATGCCTGAATTCTGTGCTCTGTTACCATTGCAGTTACTGTGGGACTGTGCTCAAGATTTTTTAACAACCTCTCTCTGTTTCCCAGGGAAGGAGAATAAAAAACAACAACTTAAGGAAAAGAAAAATGACTGCAATAGTTACATCATTACCCATCCAGATGCAGGATTACACTTGGTGCTGTCTGTGAGGTGCCCCACAGCAATGCAGAAGGATTCTGTCACTCAGCAATTCAGGACAAGGGGTGACAGGGCACATTCCTGCTTTCCTCATGGCTCTGGCACCTGCAGAGAATAAATCCCTCAGACTTACAGGTTTACCAAGCAGGATTGGTAAAATAAAAGTAAGACATTTAGGAGCGGGAGAGGTTATGGGGAAAACTTATTTTATACTTCCTGAGGAGCAAATCTTCAGTCCCTTATAGATCAAAATGAATGGATGTGGGAGGAACAGGAGAGACAGGCTGTGCCCACCCTGGTGACTTGGCAGGGGTAGGGCTGGCTCATCCCAGGCTGCAGATGGTTCCAGAGCATCTGTGGCTGCACTGCTCATGGCTGGGGTGTTGCTTTAGCTCCTGCCTATGTAGTCCCTGTCCTGACACCAAGCTGAGTCCCCTCAGATGTGACACACCTTGAAGCTGTCTCCATGTGTACATGTAAGAGAGAGGAGATTCAGCTAGGCTAGTATCACAAACTTGTGGTACCTGCAACATTTCTGTTCTTCCCTTGGCTGTGTGAGCTTTGTGCAGGCTAAGGAGCTCGTGCAGTCTGCTAGAACTGCCATTAAATTGTCTCCCAGCTTCTGCACCTTAGGCTGAAATGATTCCTCATGTCCATTTTCCTGATTACCCAATCCCTACTCATTCAGGGCAAAAGTCAGACATTCTGAGAGCTGCTGCTACTGAGCAGACCTCCAGAGCACAGCCTGCAGGTAGACTCATGTCACACACAACTGGAACCCCAGACCAACTCAGCCACTCCTGCCAAGTGTCCATAAACAGCAGCCTTGCATAGCATTGTGTGCTTTGGTATGGAACATTTCACATGTGTGTCTTTTCTCCTGCTTTTAACAGACCTACAGAATGAGTAATGGTCAGCAATTTACTGCATAGAGGGAATAGGAGCAGCAAATGGGTTATTAGCACCACAACACCTGCAGTGTGCATGAGTTGAGTGCACAAAATAGGTGTGATTAGCATACAGTGCAGCCTGATAGTAAAGCTGGTCATTCTGGAGCTGTAGCTTGTCTGGGTTGGTTTGCCCCCAGCAGTGGAGTGGTTCCTTTCCCCTGGCTAGCAGAAACACCCATGCACCCTGCCCCTCCATCCCACCAGCAAAACAAATTAAGATTTGCACTGTGCTGGATTTCAGAGGATTGCATTTCTCTGCTGTGTTGGTGGGTGCCAGGTCCAGGTGTTTAATGCTGTTGGCATTGCAGCTCTGTGAGTAAAAATCTTGCTACCTTAAACCAGATTTTAATATGCCCTTCATTACTAAATAAATATAAGACAGTGAACACTAAATCAATAAATTCTGACTGTCCCCAAAGCAATTATTGTAAAGCCAACAAACCAGACATTCAGGTTAATTTCAAAAAGGGAAATTTCAACAGGAGAGCACATCAGCATCCTCTGTGTGACCTGTGCTGAGGCTGTGGTGGCACAATAAAGGTACTGCAGGGTTCATGGTGCCTGCTCCATTTGAGCAGTTTTGCTTGGCTGGGTTTGTAAGGTTGCCTTCACTGGTTTTTTGCTCTGGTGGTGCTAGAAAGCATAAATTTTTGTGCTGTGATGCCTCTGTTTTATCATAATAGGATGTTTAAATGTATTGGGATTTATCTCAGTAAATAATGCTGTTCTAGGAAGGCAGGGAACAGCGGACACCAAAGAACAATTAAAACATTTCTGTCATATATTCCACCTTAAATTTCTGCTACGTATTCCACTGCAATTCTGCATCCCAGGAGGTTTTGTTGTTTAAATATTTAAACAATAAAAATTACTAAAGCTCTAAGAATGATGTCTCATGATATTCAGTGACCTGAAGATAAGCTGTATCAGCCCTCAAGAAGGTAAGGAAAAGACTTGCATGTAGAAGGTGAAATACAGTCTCACTAAAGCTCTGTAAGTGAAATCACCCTTAAGATTCTCTTATGCCAGGATATGTTATCCGACAGGCCAGCTCTGGAAAATGCCTGTTGTCTTAACTAATTAAGATATATTTTTGACAGGCCAGATATCATATCATATCATCTGAGCAAGTTGTACACAAGCTAATAATTCAATTTTTCCAAGCAAAGCTAACTGTGCAGTGCAAAAAAGACCTGTCACAGGAAAATGTCAGCATAGCAGAAGAGCTGGGAATCAGTAGGAATACATTTTGAGGCCCCAAAGTAGCTGCTTTGTCTGGCTGACTGTATGTACAGAGCCTCAGCCCAGGAGAATATGGTCTGTCTGTACATTTTTGCACAAGTAATTGATGCTGTCCTCTTCGTGTGAGAAGAATGTAGAATGTGGTAAATTTTTAACCTAGAAGCATTTGCTGTTGTACGCTCTTGCAGCTGGGCCTCCTTGCATTTTCAGTTGTGACAAAGAAAAGGAAAGTTTTATTGGAAAACATCCTCTGCATTTTAAACATCCTGTGTATTGCAGAGGGTGGCAGAATGGTTCAGCAGGACTTTCATGGGAATTAATGTGTCCCATAATTATTATGAAAGAGCATGTTGGCTCTAGTGCAGACAAAGCTGTGGCTGTGGTGGCTCCTGGCACTCCTGGGTGATCTCTCCTTTACAGGCTGGACACCCCATGGACCTTCCAGGCCTGATTCCTTTACAGTCTGAGACCAAGGACTTGCTGTCCTATAGCAAAGCAAACTTCATTGATTCCTAGGATGTTTGGAACCTGGGGATTGTCATCATGCTCAGAAAACATGATGTGAATGGGAGGAACCTGCAAGGAGAGGTGGCTGGGGAGCCTCTCATTTGTGTATGATGAAAATTTGGTGCCTCTTCTTATAGAGAACTAACAGAGAAGTGCCACAGTGCACCCTGCCATCCCTGGGGAGGAGGAGCAGTGTGTAAGGTTGCTGATTTTCTCCACTGGCCACACTTTTGGTGCTGGATTATCTCAGTGCAGCTGTGGTCTGAGGGTTGCTTCCTATGTGGTGGGCCATGAGAGGGGTGTCTGTTTATTCCTTTAATTAAAAACAAGAACAACAATAAAAAAAAGCAAAACACTTCTGTCTTGGCTTCAATAGTGTAACAGCAATTAGGTTCTAAAGCAATTAGGACCAGCAGCCCATACAACAAGGCTCACTGTGCATGGAAAGCAGCCCACCCTGGTAGTGCTCTAGCAGTCCATGCATTAAACCCTGCAGATAAGCTGCCAGAGGATATTTGTTTCTTCTGCTGTTCTTGGGAAATGCTATTTCAACTCTCCTGTTTTGAAGATTAAGGAAATGGATTCGCTGAATCAAAATATTTTGCTGTTGAAAAATAATGGCAGATTGAATCATGTAATATCATAATGTAAGTTTGGCATAAAAATAATTCAAAAATGGTATGTTTTCAATCAACAGCTTGCTGTAAATTTGCTAAGTAATTACTCACCTGTTAAGTAGGAAAGTAAGGTCTGACAGTCCTTGGTAGGGGGGAGGAGAAACAAACTGTGGAGTTCTAGCATTTCTCTGCTTTAATGCTCAGTGAATTTGAATCCTTGTGCCAGCCTACACCAGAGCCTGGTCTGGGTTCTGTTGGTAGTGGGAGCCCCCTTGTGCAGGCAGCCCAGTTTCCCTGTGCCCCAGTTAGGATTTGCCCCAGCTCTGTTCAGTGAGGTGCCGTCCCACTCCAGGCCCATCTGTAATGAGAGTCCCAGATGGTTTTGTGCAGCTAGGTTTGTGCTTTTTTTTTTTTTTTCCGTCTCTTCAGTGAAGCTGAAATTTTCTTTCCAGTTACACCTGGTTTTTAACCCTTCCTTCATCACAAAGGTAACCAGATGGTGATTTGCATTTCCCAGGGGACCCAAAGCAGTGAAGGCTAACACTGGAGCTGCTTACTTCTCCCTGAGCATTCCTGCTCTGACCATGCTGTGCACATTTCTGGGAACCTAAACCAGCTGTGGACAGGCAATTCTTTATGTTTTGTGGTTTACTAACCCAGGTTTCAACCATAGACTTTCTAAAGTACAACAACTGGTATTGTCACTGCTCACAGCTTGATCCCACATGAACGAGTGCTGCTTTGCACAACAAAACCCATCATATGTTTAATTCCAAAAAAAAGGATTTGCCTAAAAGGGTGGTGTGAATCTCTTTGAAATAGATATGAATTAAATTTTTATGTGTGAAACTGGAAAAAAACCTTGCCTTTTTGTATTACTGATTTGTTACATTCAATATCCTTTGTGTGGTCCATGCCACATCTACAGCAAAATGCAGCTGTGCAAATGGACACGTTCCTTGCCTTTTGTCAGGTTGCATCAGTCACAACGAATGCTGCCTTCTGTTCCTCAGCTGCTTTGCTGCTGCCTGTGCCCTCCTGGTTTCTTTGCTCAGTGGAATCCCTTTTTTGCTCTCATTCTGTCTGCTACAAATGGTTAGGAGTGGGAGTCAGCAGAGTTTGATTTTCATTGCAAGTGAGGACAGCAGCGGGCAGGGCACGGCAGCCAGGCTCCCAGCCCTTTACTGATGGGTTTCAGTAACCTGGGAGAGCTGGGTTTGCCTTAGGAAGCCCTTGGGTTTAGATTGTTTCTCTCATAGAAACCTGTACAGATCTGACTGGCAAGCAAACAGCAGGAGGAGTTCAGGCAGATTAGGCAGTAAGAGACCAGAATACTTCTGGCCTTGGGACAAGAGGGCTTGTGTCACAAACATCTGTTTGTGAAAATCCTTTTCTTTAGGATTTTCCCTTCTAAGAAGCTGAGGCCTCAGAAACAAAATGTAAACAATGATTATCTGCTGCTGTGGAATGCAACAGGTGTGTCTGTGATTGGGCCATCTTGAATGTTTACAATTAATGGCCAACCGCAGACCAGATAGCTTGGACTCTCTGTCCGAGCCACAGACCTTTGTTATTCTTTCCTTTCTATTCATAGCTAGCCTTAAGAGGAAACCTTTCCTTCTATTCTTTTTAGTATAGTTATAATGTAATATATATCATAAAATAATAAATCAAGCCTTCTGAACATGGAGTCAACATTCTCGTCTCTCCCCTCATCCAAGACCCCCTGTGACCACTGTCACAGTCTTGGGCTGGGCCAGCAGCTACAGGACTGTGCTGTGCAGTGATGGAAAAGCCCCTCTTTTTGGGAACCTTCCTGCCCTGATCTTTGGCTGGTTTGGATGGGTTCTCACCACCCATCAAACAACATAAACCTTTTGTCTCTTAGTTCCATGATGTGTATCAAGAAGCTACATCAGACTGCAGTGTTTTGGTGTTTTCCCTCAAGTTGTCATTAAAGGACACTTGGGAGCAATGTGAGGAGTAACCCACTAAATGTACATTTCTTTTGCACAGGATGTTTCCAGCTGCTGTCTGTTATTTCTGCTTGTGCATCAAGGCACTGCAATGTCTCTGCCTGTTGATGGGGTCAGTGTGAGAGTGAGCTGTTAAAAGGATTTGGTTGTGGCTGGATAAGCTCACAGAGACCTGCAGAGCAGTGCCCAGAACGCCTGGACCTTGCCTGTGTTAGAACAGCTTTCAGCAGCTATGGAGAAAAACCTGGAGAGGTGAAAGGAAATTTTAAATGCTCAGCAGCCTCTCTACTTTGAGCTACTGCACTTCTGTGTAGTTGGCATTACCCTGGTCCTGAACCTTTGTGAGTGTAACAAACCCAAGAGGTTTAGCAGACCAGTGCCAGGGTGGCAGTGACAAGTTTTGTGGTCTGATCAGGGAGTGAGTGGGTTCAGAACTCCAGTTTTGGCTTAGCTATTGACTGGAGAGTAACACCTGCAGGGAAATGTGCTGCTGCTGCTGGGTTTAGCCCAGTTACACTGGGTTGCACTGTAATGGACAGTGTGATCTGAAGGGAAATACTATGGGAATGATCTTAAGGGCCCTTTTAGACTTTTATTATCTTAGGTTAAATTTCTCAGAGCACTTTTGAATTCAACAAATAAGAAATTTATACTGATATTTTTTTCCATTTTGGTTTTTCAGGCTCTAATTTTTGCACAGACTCCTTTATTTTTCCTGCTTCTGTTCAAGATGCCCCAATGTTATGAGTGGCTACCTAAGCAAAACACTCATCTCCTTTGGGATTGCCTATCCTCTTGATTCTAAATTTTATTCTTTTGAAAACCATTTTAAAAATGATTGTTAAAATATCAGAGATATTCACTAAGTGAAGCAATGGAACTGTCCCCTAAGAGAAAACACAATGAATTCATACAATATTCCCTGCAGATGCCTTAGAAAATGTTCCCTCTCCTCCTGCAATTCCCACTAGCAGTATGACATGCTTTGCATTGTGGATGTTTTTCCCTCAGTGTCAGGCATGAGGACTCCTTCCAAACACCATCCTCTCATCTGCATTCCATGGAGTTTAACCTAGGGGGTGTTTCTGGGGGCATTCCCAGGCAGAGAAAAGGGTGGACACAAACTGCCTTCTGTGCTGTGCTGATAAACAGCTCCATGGACTCCTCCTTTCTGAGCAGCTACTCTGGATAAATTGGGTAAATCTCTGGCACTTTGGCCTTTCTAACATGGATATGGGATTTTGTGCAGCTGAGGCTGTGTTCAGGGTGTCCTTGCAGGGACTTTGCTTTAGGTTTGGATGCTCCAGAGTGTCCAAAACTCTGGATAGATTTGCTGCAAGTGGTTTAAGGGCAGCACACAGGATACAGTGACCTGAAAGCTAATGCTTCCTCCTATCAATTATCTATTTGAGCTTGATAAATTTCTGAATATTTACAAAACAAAAGCAAAATGTGCTCTGGCCACTCCTGACCCAGGAGCTTTGGACTTGGGTAATTCTCTGAAGATGCCTGTTTCATTAAGGATGCTTCTTAGCCAGTCTATGAATTTTGCTCAAGGCCTAATTTTAATGTGGGAAAATCAAGATTTGGGTCTGGATATCCTTTATCATCACATAGAAGAGCTGTTCTGAGAAACAAACTGCACCACAAACTGTTTGAAAGCTACCCAAGTCTCTGTACATGCAAATGCTTGAAGAAGGGATTTTAGGACTGACTTGGTCCCTAAAACCTGCCAAAATAATACTTTTGCTCCAGACCTTCTCATATCAAAATGACATAACGTAGTGCAGAAAAGGCAACGTTGATTAGATTAAGTTAATTCTTAATTTTAATATTTATTTAAAGTGTTTGTTTGAAGTTTTTCATACCAGCTATGCCATAATTACCTATTAGGGTGTCAATCAGATGTTTATAAAGCAGATGTATATCACCTTAGCACTCTCTGCAGCTCCCTGAAAGGTGCCTGTGCTCACCTGGGCTGGGCTCTGTCTCCAGCAGCACTGACACAGCCAGAGCACACAGCCTCGAGCTGTGCCAAGGGAAATTTAGGTTGGACATTAGGAAAAATTTTTTTATGGAAAGAGTGATAAAGTGCTGGAATGGCTGCCCAGGGAGGTGGTGGAGTCCCCATCCCTGGGTGTGTTTAACACAGCCTGGATGTGGTGCTGGGTTTAGCTGAGGTGTTAGGCTGGGTTGGACACACTGATATTGAAGGCCTCTTCCAGCCTGGTGATTCTGTGGTTCTGTGATTCTGCTTTTTCTGTCTCCTCCAGTGTGACCTGATCCTGGTAGATGTTGAGGCTTTGGTTGTTTTGTTTTGTTTTTTTCCAAATGACTCGAGGGCCAATAGTCATGACTGCTGTCATGTAAAACACCATCTGTGATTCTGGCTTGGCTGTGCTCTGTTCCAGATTGCACAATGCATGAGCAATAGTTCAGATTGTGGAAATGTGCTGCTCTTTCATGGTGCTGTGTGTACAAGACACATTTCCTTAAGGACTTTTCTCAAAGCACTGTCTTGAATAAACAGAGCCAAAGCTTTCAGTTTAACAAGAGTTGAGGTAAATACTTTGAATATGTTCATAATTACAGATCACAAGCTGGTGAAAATCCCCATAATGCATGGGGATTCCAGTTGTGTGGGTTATTAGCAAGCAACAACTGGGTATGTATCTCAACCAAATTAATATAATTTACTGAGGGTAGTAGTTAAGATAGAGGGAATGAACTTTAAAAGCCACACTAACTCTGCCCAATATAATGGGAAACATTTACAAGTCTACCTAAAGTTGCTCAAAGCAATTCTTGTAAATCTAAGGGTTGGATTTCTGCAAATGTCAGCTTCCTGCAGGTTCCACAGACCCATTTGGCATAACTCCCAGTTAAGGGTTTGGAGGCTCCTGCTGGCCTCAGTACAAGCTGACATTGATTTCATCTGCTATGAAATAAAATAGATTAAAGATAAACTTAAGTATCATTCAAATCCAATGAGAACAAGAAGCATCTTGCAGAAAGAGATCCTGTAAATGAAAAATGCTTAAAACAAAAGTTACCTAAAACCTCTTCTGAAACTGTAATCCTGATGTTGTGAGCAGGGTCCACTCTGTCCTCTTGATGTTAGGGACAGACTGGCCCCAAAGCCAACATTTGTCTCCCAGGACCAGTACCTATTAATGAAAGACATTTTTTCTTAATATGTGAAGACTAATGGGAAGGAATGAAGGAGGTACTAGAGGGTCAGCTCAGAGGAAAGATCTTCCCCTACCCACCATTCCCATTAAGGCTGTTGCCTGTTTGTGGCGATGGTCTGTGATGCCATCTGTTATCTGAACTGTATCTGTGTGTCTTTGTGCCTGGCTGCCCTCTGATTTATCTGCTAGCTGTCATTATCTGTGATGTGGGGATGCGTGTGGGCTGCCTAGGTGGACATCAGCCTGTGGTAACCTCAGTTCCAGAGCTGTCTCTGGCAGTAGCTGAGGCTGACTCATGGCTGAGGGCCTGTGGGGAGGATTTTTGCCTGTCTGGGGACTACAATGGGAATTGGAGCTGTATTGATTGAGCAGCTTGAAATGACACGAACAGTCTGAGTGATGCCATTCATCAAGGGCAGGTCCCACTGGAGTGCTGTATGTTACCTGCTGGAGATGAGGCAGGGAGAGCTGAGAGTCATGTCGTGCCTTTTCTCTGCCCTTTTCACCATCCCCAGATGTGGCACCAGCCATGTGGAGCCGGACTGCTGCAGGTTCCTTTTTGCAGGCCTTCAGCCACACACCCCTCTGCACCTCCCTGTGTGCACACCTTGCATGTTTTCTCAGTTGGGCTTTGTCACTGCCCAGCAGAATCTTGTGCTACAGTAGTGCCTTGCTCACCAGGACTGGCCAGAGCTATTCCTCCCTCTCATTCTAGGTTAAAGTCATGGCAAATGTTTTAAGGAGAATTTTGTCTTTCACATCTGGGTTTGGTGAGAGCCTTCTCTGCTCTGGTGTCCTCCCTCCACCCCTTCTTATTTCCCCTAAGAAAGGAACCATAAGGAATGAGATCCTTGCAGGTGACCATAGCCTGAGAGCTGTAAGCTTTGTGTTAGAAATCTGTGTCCTAGATACAGGATGTATATACTGACAATATGTACATCCTTGGGAAAGCAGAGAGAGAGACAATTAGCATATCTGAGTCCAACTAAGCTCTGTGAACAAGATACTAATTTTTATTTATAGCCTTGTATGCATGGAGGTGCATATATAATTCTAGCTCACCACAAATGAAATAGAAGGTTTTATTTATAGATGTGTGTACAGTGTGTTCATCTCTATGGAATCTCTGCATTGTTCCTCAACAAGACTGACAGCTGACAGTTCTGACCAACTTGACAAGGTGCTTTTGGATAGATTTCACAATATTTAAGACTAACAGCCAAACTCTCCACTTTTAAAGAAAGATGAAAATGGCAGATAATCAGGATGTAAATAATTTACAAAAAAGAAAACCAGTACTGTGTTAATTTGAACTTTCTTCTTTAGGCTAGTAAACTCTGGAATACAAACTCCACAGCTTGAAACTTGCCTTTTAAAAAAATTTATGGGAACTGAACACAAAAAGCAGACAATCATCACTGAGGGCAAGAGTAGAAAATTATTACTATGTATCTGAAGAAAAGCTGTGGCTGAGGGCTGGCTGCTCTGGAGAACAAGAACAAGACCTCTTAGCCCAGAGTGGGAACCCACCCTCCATGGGCAGTCAGGATCTTCAAGTGTCAGGTGGCAATAAAAGTTTTGAGGGTTGTGTTTCTATTGACCAGTACACAGGACTAGTAACATCCTAATTTGTACAGCAATTGTCCTTGGGTTGCTGTGTGCATCTGAGGTTCTTTGGTCCTATACAGCTTCAGGGGAGAATGTAATCTCCTGGTTTTGTACAAGTTGCAAGCAAATGGAGCTAGAAGTAGACAGGGAAACAAATAATTGATTCAAATTTTCTGCTTCCTGAAGTAGCGGATTTGTAAACAGCTGGAGATCCCAATTTTATTCCAAGCTACACACATATTAAGATCAAAGCCACATTTCTGAAGTTTGGTTTATGAATTAACAATATTCTGAAAATAACAATAAGCTTTGTTTTTAGGCTTAGCAATACTTGAGGTTTGTACCATTTCCTGCCCGTGCCTGGCCTTAAATGTAAGTTTGGGTTTTGCTGCTGGAAGGCTGCTCCAAGTTGATTTGCATCTGTGTGGGGCAGCAAGTCAGCAAAACCTACTTCACACTTCCCTGCAGGACCAGCAGCAGCTCCTGGCACAGGGCATTTCAGGGAAATGCCTTTAGTCTGCCACAGGTGACTCTGGTCTAGAGCAGTTCAGCAGCAGTACTGAAACGTTGTGTTGTATGTGATATCTGGGATTTGTTACTTCAGAGACTATAGGGAGCTCCTAACTCAAACCTCCACTTCCTCAGCAAGCACAACTGGAGAGCAAATGGGCACAGGGAGGCACAGGAACAGGAACAGGGTTCCATGGATGTGACAGCATGAAAAATGAACATGCAGGGTCTGAACTCCTCAGATATGGTATCATGTCTAGTAAGCTGCTCTCCCCTCCATGTGTGTTGCTTGCAGACAAGGATTCTCCTCCTGGCTTCCAGCATGGGCTAGCTTGCCATCAGCATGGCATCAGCACAGAGAAACAAGCACAACTTGGGGAAAGGCTCCCTGCCAGCCAGTGCTAACAAAACTCACTCCAGACCTTTTCTCGGTGCATTATTAAGGTCAGTGAGCCAGACTGTAAATAAGAGGCCTCATTTCCAGCAGACCTTGCCTGTGCCATTTCCTTGGAAGTTGGCAGAGTGTCAGGTGAGAGCTGGCAGATGTGACTGTGGCAGTGGAGGCTGTCCCTGCCAAGTCACCAGTGCAGCCTCTGCTCAAAGGTGCTTCTCCTGTTTGCCAGAGAAATGTTTGCCTGTGCCCCAGTCAGCCCTGCTCACACCTGACTTCTTAGCAGGATCCCACCCTTTGGTTTAAATGAAAATCAAAGCCCCCCTTGCCTTAACCCAGACAGTTTCTGTTACTCAGCTCCCACACAGAGCTGTACTGACAGAAATGAGAGGGGAGGTCTCTGGGGTGGGAACAAGCAGAGGGATGCACAAGGTACCCCTCATTGCTCTAAAGGAAACATTTGTGCAACTGGAGCACTTTGACTGGAGTAGCCTTCAGCTGCTTTTACAGCAGGGCAGAGATCTGGGGTGAGAAAGGGGAGGCTGACACAGCAGGGGACACTAATGCCAGCTAAACCCACCGTGCCCTGTGTCTTGGAGGCCTTCATTTAAGCTGTGCACAGCATCTCTCGGGTTATCAGCCTTGTTTCTCTGCCAGTGAGCACTTAGAGAGCAAATTATATCCCACAGCCATTTGCCAGGACAGTGATCAGCTCTCTGAAAACAAAGGGTCAGATCTGGGAGCAGCACCTAGGAAAGGTTTGTTCAGTGCAGTTCTAAAGTATCCTTATGTTCTAATTGGAAAAAAAGCAGGGTGAGGTGGGGAATAAAGAGCAGAGAGCAGCAGGCAGTTGTTCAGGGGAGTGGGTGGGCTGCATTGGGACAATTGTTTCTTTCATTTTTCACCTGTAGCTATTGTGTGGAGTGAATCTTTGTGGAGGAAGGGGCTGCTACAGCCAGCTGTGCCATTGCCACATTGGTTTGTATTCAGTCTGCTACCTACTGAAAACCAGAAACAAAAGCAAAAATGCATTCTGTATGGCAGTGCTAGTTTATGTATTTCTCGGCAAACAGCTGCAATAAGCCTAGCTGGGATTTTAAAGTACAACTATTAATTATATGCCTTGTGCTAAACATTGATGAATTTCTTTGTGGTAGAAAATATGTGCACGTTTCTTCTAGGCATTAAAGCCTTTTCTCTTTGGTGGTGGTAATTAAAAAACAAGGACAATATGACTGGCAGAATGTAGTGTTTCTTTTCTTTTTCTGAGAAGACATAATTTATAAATTAAAAGCACTATGTCTCAGCCAAGAACAAGCTGGTCTTCTGAACTATGGCATGAATGTCTTCAATGAAAATAAAAGATAAAAGATGAAAAGCATCTTCTTTTCCAGTTAGAATGAACATTTTGGTACTATTGCAGGGAGAGGAGTTTGTAACCCCTCTTCACTCACTGGGACAAGTGGGCAGGGAAATCCTGACTCCTTGAGTGCAGCCTCCCCAGGAACTTACCCAGCCCATTGACCCTCCAAGGATGAACAGAGGGAACATCCCAGAGGGAACATCCCGGGGAACATTCCCTGTGTTCATCTGGGCAGGTCTTTGTAAACAGAGATGGGAGGGGGGTGGAGGACCTGCTAACAAGCACAAACAAGTCAATAAGTTCTTAGAAATACATTTTGACTTGACAAATTAGTAACCATGCAAAGGAGCAAACAAGGGGTGCTTTCCTCCCTTCCTGTGGATGTGGCCAATATCTGCACCTACATAACATTTCCTGCAATAAACACCTGTCCAAAAGTGAGGTGCCTTTTTAGCATTGGTTTAAGGATCTCTGCATTTCTTTTGCCACTAAAAGGAAGATTTTAGCCCTCCCGTCTTTCTCTTTCACTTCTCTTCCTCATCCTAATATTGGTGAGATGCTGATCTGAGTGCAATTTAAGCCATGAAGTAAAAGGAAAGATTTCAAACATTTCAGGTCTCACTGAGCAGCCTTTTCAAGGGAGCAACTGAGAAAACACAGGGAGTGGAAGGAGTGCAGATCCACATTTTTCAGTGGTAATCTGATCTTAGATCGATTTAAATAAATCATGAATTAATCCATTCTTAAACAGAGCCCAGTGTCTGAGAGTTGGATTCAGTTAATTACTTTCCATGTAAGCAAGGTGCATACTCTAAAGTGATCAAGTTTAATGGTACTAGAAGGGTTGAGGTGGTTGGGTTTTAAAAAATGAATATAATTTTTTTTTTTAATTTTGTTAGTTTGTGAATTGACTTGTCAGTGTTGCACTCCCAGTTGCTCCAAAACTAATTTTAGTGTTGGAAGCTTGAAACTCTGACTCTTGAGTCTACAGCTTTGCCTCTTGTTCTCAGTCCCTACAAAAGGAGGTTGCAGTTCCCACCTCTTGAGTTGATGGTTTAGGTGTTTCTGCTCTGTTGTGGCCATGCAGGATGGATCTGTAGTTAATTCTCTCCTGTAGTGATTTTATTTGTTTTGATGACACTATGTTACTCTGCCTTCTGCTTGTCAGTAATTTAACAATCTCTTTATCTGGAAGCTAATTAAGAGTTGGGCTGTCTGAGTTCTTTGCAATTAAAAGCAAAGCAAGCATGATATTCTGTCTTCCAAACTATATCCCTAAACTTTAAAAATCTCAGTGAAAAACCTGGGGTTTGTAAGACCTCTCCCTGCTCCCATTTTTTTTTTCTCTTTCCCTGTTCTCTGTCCCTTGTTTCAAGATTTAATTTATTTTTGCCAAGGACAACACTGGGGTGGGGAGGGGAAGTACAGAGAGCTGGGAAATAAAGCATCTTTTTCAACTCTCCCCACACAGGTACCTGTCTTCTATCAGTGCAGGTTGGGAGTAGCTGCAAATGCATTTCTGTGGCCCCAGCATGCCTGCACCGTGTGAGCACCTCTGCCCTCTCCTTGATATTTTTAGCCCTGCTTTTCTTTGGTGTATCTCTGCACTAGAGGACAGTGTACCTTCCTCTGTGCTTCTGCTGTTCTCACTGCCCTTTCCTGACCCCTGGCATTTTTTTCCTAGAGGCAGTGGGATGAATGGGACTGGTATTCAAGCTCCAGGCATGACAGTGCCATAAGTCTCTGATGACACTGGGTATCACAGGAACTGCTGAGGACACTGCTCTGTTTTTGAGAGCTCTGATTATGCAGCAGGGTCCTGCTTTGTGTCCCTACACTGCTGCTGAGGGGGAGCTGAGCCAGGAGCAGCTAATCTCAGCTCTTGGGCCCTCAGAACAGCCAGGGCCTGCATGGCAGCATGTATGGCCTGGGGCCATCCTCCCACTTGGCATCTCCAGCCTGGTGAGGCCTTGCTAATCCCCTTTGGGTCTGGGGCTCATTGACCCAGTGCAGAGGGAAGGAAACAGCATCTGCCTTTGTCTACAGTGCTGTGAGGAGCTGTTTGCTGATGGCAGGAGCAGGAACAGTGCTGTGTGTGTGCAGGAACAGCAGCAGTGCTGTGTGTGCAGGAACAGCAGCAGTGCTGTGTGTGCAGGAACAGGAACAGCAGCAGCAGTGCTGTGTGTGCAGGAACAGCAGCAGTGCTGTGTGTGCAGGAACAGGAACAGTTTGCAGTGCTGTGTGTGCAGGAGCAGCAGCAGTGCTGTGTGTGCAGGAACAGCAGCAGCAGCAGTGCTGTGTGTGCAGGAACAGGAACAGTTTGTAGTGCTGTGTGTGCAGGAGCAGCAGCAGTGCTGTGTGTGCAGGAACAGGAACAGTTTGTAGTGCTGTGTGTGCAGGAACAGCAGCAGTGCTGTGTGTGTGCAGGAGCAGGAACAGTTTGCAGTGCTGTGTGTGCAGGAACAGCAGCAGTGCTGTAAATGTCCCACTCTCCCCGGGCCCGCAGGCCGTGGCAGCCCCCGAGCTGGGGAGCTCTGGTGGGTGCCAGCCAAAGCCAGCAGCCATGGCTGTGGCCTGGCTGCTCCCAGAGGATGCTGATGGCACAATGGGCCTGGCTGCCCTGCAGGAGGGGGAAGATGGAACATGCAGTGGTGGGGACCTACCCTAACCTCACCGCTTGCTTTTTCTTTACTTTTTTTTTTGTTTTTATTTTAACACCTTCCTGAAGTATTGCCAATTTCTGAATCCTCTACAGTCGTTTTGATTAAACATAGGAATAGTGTCAGAGGTCCCACAGCTGCCAGAAGAAAAATGAGTTTATAAGAAAAGTCTTGGCTTTGTTAGGAAAGTACTTCCCCAAAGTGATGACTTCTGTGTAGTTATTTAGGTGGTTGGAGTGTGCATAGAGTTAGAGTACAGAGAGCACAGAGCCATCAGACCTGCCAGGAATTTCCCACAGGGCTGCAGCTCTGCCTTTTTCTAGGACAAGAGGCTACAAATGCTTCTGGAATTGCTGTTCTGTTTGGGTATTTCATTTGTTTGTTTTTAAATCTGACAGTGAATTCAAAATATGTACTTAGAGCAGGAAGTGTTCTCTCCACGACTAAAAACACAGTTACAAAGAAAATAAATAGGAAACATAATATGTAAGATTTCATTCACTGTTCCTACAGAGAGGTCCTAGCATCTTTTGGGTGACTTTTTTCCCCCCCAGAAAATAAAGGCTGAATTTTACTGTGAAGAAAAAGAAGGCAGCTCTTCCACAGAGCTGGATTATTGCAACTGCTTCTTTTAATTTCTACTGTTGCATGAGCTGACTAGTTTTTTTAGAGTGCTTTAATGCAAAATTTGTGCTGGAAAAAGTGACCTTGTTATGAGAATACCTAGTAGACATTCAATATGCCAGCAGGACCAGCCTAGTAAAGTTAATGGCTTGAAAATTCAATTTGAAATGGTACTTTGATTTAAAAGAATTTATCTTTGCAGTAAATTGACATTTGAATAATGCGGTTAATTCCACCAGCAGAAGTATTAGAAAGCAGTGATGTTTATATATAATTTCCTTGTGACTTCTAAGGTAGTTGTCTGGCACAATGCAAAAAAAAAAAAAAAAAAAAGGAAAACAGAAGATAAAAGGAGAAATTGGACACTTGAAACTCAGCTGCAGGATTTCAGTCTTCTCTTTCTTTTTTTTTTCCCTGGGGTTTAACTGGGTAACTCCCATTGCAGGCCTTTTTTATCTGTCTGATAAGCCATCAATTGACTTCACTTTGACTGTTATTGACCAATACTGAGCTGTGGTTTGAATTTTTCAGGGACATGGGAGGAAACGTATAAGGATAATCAAGCAAGGATTCAGCTGGATTTGACCCGTTTTAAAGAACACATAGACAGCAGAAAACTGGGAAATGCAGTGTAGTATCTGAATGCATGTAGAGTTTTGGGATGCTGGTATGAGACTCCTCTGCTGTTCCAGCAATGCTCCTTAGCCCCAGTTTGTTACCTACAGACTGGGGCTTTTTCCCTCTGTTTTCCCCTACTTAATGACTTATTTGAGCAAAAGTAAGAATCTGTATTTGAAAGGCACAGCAGGCTCCACCTGCCACACTGGCACAACCCGCTGGAACAGCAGCCTCTCAGAGCAAGCAATGCTTTTATGAGCAGTGCTCAGCAAGCTGCTGCTCGGAGCCAGCCCGGCGCTGCACGTGGGGCAGCAGACAAGGGCTGATGTGAACTTGCCTGTGTTGAGCACAAACATGTCAGAGCCAGTTTTAATCCTTAAGCCTGCTTTTGTTTTGAAGGTTCTTGTTTGCTGCAGGTATCTAAATTTAGCCATATTTTTGTCAGCTAGAACTTATGTTACAGAAAAAATGCTAGCAAATCTCAGCAATGTCACACTTCATTAGTCATGCAAGCACTTAAAAGCAAGGTTAGAAACACAAAATTCTGGAGATTTGTGGAGGCAGTTGTTTAAAAATGCCACACTGAGCTTTTTAGGATTTACCTTCTGAAAATGGACCAAGTTAGAACATTAAATTTCATGAACAATGCAGCTTTCTTAAGTTTGGAAAAGGAGTATTTAAATCCTGAAGAAAAGCTTCACTGGACGTGTATGCTCCTCTTTCTTTGCAACATTCACAAGTCCCTTACATTCTCTTCCAGGTTCAAAGGCAGAAAATAGTATTTGCTGACAACCTGCTTTTCTCTGGTAGTGGCTGCAGGCTGCTTGGGTCCTGCAGATAAGCTTGGGGCTCTCTCAGCATCCCATTCTGAACATCCTTTCCCCTTTCTGCTGCTGCAGGGGGAAGGCACAGGGGACACCACACTGAGAGGCAGCAGGTGCCACACAGGACCCCTCTCTAACTGAGCCAGGGCTGTTATTTCTGTTGGTGAGATCTGCTCTTCAAGCAGCTGTATATAAAAATTTAACTTGCACCTATTGATGTGCACTTCCTGCAGTGTGCTCTTGAAAAGAGAGAAGCTCCCCTCACAATTATGTTGGTTTTTTGTTTTTTAATATAACTTAACAAGAGGTATTAAACCCAGAGTCTTTATTCTCAGGACTTTTCCCAATTTTATTACCTTTTTTCTACTTTTGACCTTTGGCTACTTGAAAATTTGGTGAGAGAATACTTTAAAAAAATTACTTCTTAGTAAAAACATGCACAGAAAGCTCCAGTTATATGCCAAAAAAGCTGAGCTATTTTAACAAAATACTGAAATCTCATCCTTCTTGTGATAGTGCCCAATTCTCTTGAGCATCCTGCAGGTTGGTCCAGTTTCCAGGCAACCTTTGTGTCCTGTGCTGCTCAGCTTGGGAGAGGAGCCATCACAAGCACCAAAGGGGCAGCTGTTGGTGTGAGGTTTGTGCCATGGCTGCTCAGAACATTGCAGCCTCCTCCTTCCCCATGGACCTGCCAGCTGCTGGCCTGGGAGCAGGGCTCTGCCAGGGGAGTGCTGAGCACGGACCTCAAGCAGCAGCAGGGCACAGGGAGCCCTGGGGAGCTGGGCTGGGCACGAAGGGGAAAGCACTCCCTGCCTCTGGGAAGGCTGCAGTTTACTGCAGCACCAAGACATGTGAACAGTCTCTGTTTTGGCCTGCATGTTCAAAGAATGAGTTGGAGTTCTTCAGTTCTTGGTCTCAGAGTTGTTTATTGTTTATCTATAAAAATTTTTCTCCTGCCCTGCTGGGAACTGTCCAGCCCAGCAGGACAGTTCCAGGCACTCTGCCTGCCCTCAGAGCGGTGTTACCTCTTTATACTACAAACTACGTATAACATGTTTGCAATTAATACCTTTCTAATACCTATCACCTATGTTAGACAGTGAGCTTCTACTCTAAACCAATCCAAAAGTGCCAACATCACAGCAGAAGATGGAGGAGGAGGAGGAGGAGGAGGAGGAGGAGGAGGAGGAGGAGGAGGAGGAGAAGGAGGAGAAGGAGAAGAAGAAGGAGAAGGAGAAGGAGAAGGAGAAGGAGAAGGAGAAGGAGAAGAGGAAGAAAGAAGGCTGGACACACCCAAATGCCTCCATCTTGTCCTCAAAACCCCTATTCTAAAAACCCCAAAAATCTACTTGTTCACCTAGTGATAATTTTATTATAACACTACTTAAATTTCTATGTCTTTCAGGTCTTCATACAAAGCTGATAATTTGCTCCATGGGTCATAATCAAGCCCACAGGTGTTCTGGGCTGTGTGCCAGGGTCTCTGAGCCCCCTGGCAGGGGTCCAGCAACTCTGGACACCCATGGGATGTGCTGAGTTCCAACACATGGCAGGGTGCAGAGGGGATGGACAGACAGCAGCAAGCCTGGCTGTGGAGGGCAGAGCCAGCACAGGAGCCTGAGAGGGCTGAGCAGCCCCCAAAGCTGAGTGAGCACAGAGCCAACGTGTGGCCAAGGGAGCAGTCATGTCTGGGAGGGTTTGTTAGGAACTTGTTAGCTGCTGTCCTCCTAAAGCTGCATTTAACCAAAGGTCTGAGGGGAAAACTTCTGGGTAAATCCTCATTATCCCCATTTATCCACACTACAATTGTTACAGAAATAATTCAGAGGAAATGAAGTACATCACCAAAGGTCCTGACTTTGTTTCTCAGTTGTGAGTTCCACCCAAGCAGTCTGTCCTCACAGCCTGTGTCCCTCAAGTGGTTTTACACCTACTGGGAACTTCAACAGCTCTCAAAGAAAAATTCAAGTCATTCCCAGTGTTGTCTTCATTAGACTGGCAGTTGCAAAGTTATGAGGTAACAGATTCGCAGATTATTCTAAACCAGAAGATATTAGATACATTTTAGGCCTGAAGACTTGATGTCTCCTGTCAGAAAGAATATTTTGTTTGGCATCTCATTGCAGGGCTTTGGGGATTGTTTTTTCCTTAAAACTTTAATAGCATCTCTATTCCTGTAGACTCAAAAATATGGATTCTTTCATAAGGATCTTTTTCATAATATCTAGACAAGTTTATACAAATTGTCCTGTCTCCAAATAGTATTATACATTACTAATATTACTCTGCTTTTCTCTGGTCAGTGATGATACTTTGTAACTCTAATTTGTACAAATATCTATGTGTGTCAGTGCAATGCTTTGTCTCCAGAATCACATTCCTAATTGAAATAATCCATTTTGGATTATTGTTGAATAATAGGTGGGAAATTATCCACCTTTTTTTCACCAGAACTGTGTATTCTCAGTGGTGATACGTTTGTTTATTTATCTGATTTCACAAAATATCCAAATCTGAACACATAAAATGTCTACCAATATAGAGGGCACTCAGGATTTAAAAAGATAAAAGGTTTCAGAAGCAGGGGTCTCTAGAGTTCTGTCTACAGACTGTACACAGAGTATAAAATAAACCCTATAAAGGGTATAAATACAGAATGATCACTTGGAAATAAAGGGCATTTTGAAAGTAGTGCTGGTTTTTGTGCCAAAGACAGAAGTATCAAAAAAATAAAATCAAAATTCCACTATTTCAAATGGGTTTTTTCCCTTTTCTCAGCTTTCCCCCTTTTCTGCAGCTGCTAATTTTACAAGCTATTCTGCTTGCAGGAACAGCAAATGTGAACCATAAACATCAATGAATTGCACTTAACATGGTTCCCAGAACAGATTTCTGAAGGCACCACAATGTGAAGTTGTGGGTAATTGAGGCCTCGGGGCATTCTTGTCCCTTGATCTTTACCTGGTTATAGAACCTCATCTTCTGATGCCAAATCCCATTAGGATACCCCAAAATGACAGATGGCTCTGCCTAACTGCCAGTTGGAACAGATGTGGTCCTGGGTTTTGGATAAACAATAGGATGCTTTTTCACATGTAGTAACCTAAATTTCCCCAGCCAGAGCATAGCTGCTCTGTGACAACAATGCAGGTTGCTCTGTGTAAATTCAGAGCAATGTGTATGAGTGCATGTAGAAACATGTCTGTGAAATTTCTCTGAAGCAGAATTACAGATCTGGGCCCTGGAAAGCTGTACTGACATAAGACAAGGTGTGAATTTTAAGCCACTCATTTTTCTAATGTAACTCCTCCTGCAGAGCATCCTGACCACTGATTTCTGCTGTAGTTAAGCTGGAGAGAGTTGTCTGAGTGAGAGAGAATGGCAGTGACTGAAACACAGCATCAGAACACAGGATGCATTGCTCTACAGCTTGGCCCATGGGCTCATCTGAAAATGTGTGCACATTATTCAATAGCTATTGGCAAATGTCTTATTAAACATTGTAAGTGTAAATGCAGCCTCACAAAATGACTCAAGTAGACCATTTAACCTTCCTATTATACAGTTGGTAAACAATGAATATTAACACAAAGCAATCATTTCCATATCCAAGGATATGGTACCTTGCTGTTAAACGTTAAATTCTGCACGACTTCTATTATTGCTATTAGTGACTCCTCTAGCTGAGAAATAGCAAAACTGTAAAGTCTAGAGGAAGCACAGCACAGAGGAAAGGGCATCTTTAGAAGGCAAAAGAGTTCCTACATAAGTGGGTACAGGAGTGGTTCATGGTGTTTATGTACTTTAGTCCTGCTATTCATGTAGGATTTGATGGTTACCCTGGATCCGTGTTTATATCCAAGGCTGTCTGCTCATTGGAAGCACAATTCCTGACTTTTGTGTACCCACATCCAAATGCATTTCCAGAATCTCCAGTGAACATGGCATTCTCACATTCTCAGTTCTGAGGCTGAGACAGATCTGTTCAACTTTGACAAATGTGAAGCCACCTTAACCCCTCACTCCAGCTTCTCTGTTTGTCTCCCTATGAACAATGACAAATCAAAGAACTTGGACTTTGCTGCTTGCTTTGAAAATTTAGACACTGGTGCAAATTCCCAGAAGCATTTCTCAGTCTGCAGTCACTGCACCTCTAGTGTTTCTGGAAACCTACTTGAATATTACTTAAACAATAACCATAAATCCTCTCAGTCTGCTTCCCCTGGGCTGCAAACAGCAGAATGGCTCCTCACAAGCTGCCATGTGACAGCCTGCTTGTGCTGCTTGGGGACGTTTGCTCTGAGCAGCACAACTTGTTCCAGATTGGTGGGGAAAGCTGAGCTGCAAGGGCAGTGACAAAAAGGCCACAGACCTAGTCAGGATGCTGTGGAAGCTGGGAAAAATTTCAGTCTGGAAGAATTTTGTGAAGTGTTTGGAACCTCCTGGAGACATTACTCAATATGTAATTTTAAGGTTTCTACCAATGATTAATTCATAAAAGGTTTCTAATCCCACCTTCGAGTAATTTGCAACACTTGTGTTGACATTCAGGTGAGATACATGAACTTTTCATTTACTAAGAAAATCAAATGTGGGTTTCCCTGAAATGTGAAAGGGAGGAAAGTAGGACAGCATTAGTAGCTGATGGAGAGCCAAAATGGGATTGGTCAGCTCTGCTGAGGAATTGTTTGGACTGAATCCTGCTCCCATGGGAGGAAGAGAGAAAATTTGAACATAACACGTCTTAGTCTGTGAAAAAATAAAATTATATATATATATATATAATATAGATTATATATAATACTATATAAAAGCCTAGAAAGTCAGTTTCAAAAACAGTTAAAAATTTATCTCATTGCTGGTAGTGTTTCCATCATTGATGTAGTGAATTCTGGATATCCCCTTTCTGTCTTTCCCAGACATGACAAATATGCTGATTTCATGCCCAAGATGAATGAAATATCCTCTGGGGAGGGTAAATGAGTACATGTGAGTGTTGGAATTGAGGTTATCCAGTGCCTGGCCAGGAGACATCCACACATCCCAGCTCTCTGCATTAGAGTCTTGGCATCCTCATTGTGCATCTCTGACCATAAATTCCATTGTGTTTTCTTCTTCAAACACTTCCTGGGTCATCTTGACAAGTTGTTCTGTTTGTTAGAGCAGCTAAAAATATTTGTAGCTGAGAATGGAAACTGTGTCTCTTCTGAGCATGATGTGAGTCACTGCTTTGTGGGGCATTGGGTGCCAGGCTCAGCATGCAGGGCCGGGCACACGGCGAGAGCTTGCCCCACGGGGATGGGGTTGTGTCCACCCAGCAGATGTGGCCATCCAAATCTCCCACATGGATGTACAGAGGAATTGAGACAACTAATCCTCATACCCACTGCAGTTAACGCTGGGTTCTGAGACAAGGAATTCCTTAATGTTTTTGAGCCTGGTTTTACTGGGCTCAGCTGCCTTGGCTTGCTGTGGGGTTGGCCTCAATGAGGATAACAAAGTGCTCACAATTTCACCATGGACCTGGCTGCTCTCTGGGGCTGGGAAAGATGGGGCTGAGTGGGGAAGCCTTGGAAAGCACAGGCTGTGCAGGGCAAGTGTGTCCCACCAGTCCCTGAAGGGCACCCAGGGTGGCACACAAGCAAGCAGAGATGCCCTGTGGGAAGGGGACACTGACTCCAGCACAAACCCCAGCTTCTACTGCAGGAGAAACAACACACAGAATGCCCTTCCTCCTTTTCTGTTTATATCTCCATCATGAGAAATACCCACTTATTGGAATGGTTATTTACATATTTCCTAATTTTTTAGCAACTTCTTGCTTTGACATATTCAGCTAAATGAACAGGGAGAAACTTGCATTTGTTTACTTGTTCTTTTAGAGATAAAACACCTCTGTGCCTCAGCCTTTGAAATACTGTGAGTGATGGGTTTTGAAAGTGAATTTAGAAAATATTCTGAATTAAATATTTATGTTTAAGCTTTTACAAGGCAATCTGAATAAGCCTTTGGGTTTTTTTCCACAGCAGACTTAATTGTGCCTAGCCATATACACGAGTTTGATTCCCTAGCTACAAAAGTATTCTGTTGTTTTTTGTGGAAAGTTTAAGCCCTCTGTAATCTCTGTGCTAAGGTGTTGAGCTAGGATAAAATTAAGAGGGTTTTGCCCATGAATTACACTTCTAAGGTGATACAGTGTAGATGAGTCCTGAGAGTGCAAGCCTACCTGGCTGTAATCCCTGCTAGCTCAGACTAGGTTAAATGCACAACATTCTCACTAAGAATCTTGTGCAGGTTGAGGTGTTGAGTATTCCAGGCTGCTTGGTGCTGGGAGAGGGAGGGGACAGCAGGTGACCCAGGCCAGGGGACTGACAAAGGGCTGTGCTCTGCAGAGGGGTGCAGCGGGCCAGAGAGGAGCTGACGGCCCTGCCGACAGCAGCCAGAGAGGAATCTGGGCCGGTTTGCGCTTCCCTGGCTGCCCTCAGAGAACAGAAGCAGGAGCTGGTGCTCAGGAGCGAGGAGGAGAAGTCGGGGAGCAGAGGCTGAAAGTGTGCGTTCTGCTGGGAGCGAGCGAGGCTCCACTAGGTGTCCTTCATGTTCATAAATGACACGGGCAGATCTCACTGGAAGGTGTTTGCAGGAGGGGAGGGGGCACACAGCAGTGCATGGATCTGTGAGCACCTGCGTTCCTTTCTGCATGAAGTGAATTCGTCTATGGTGGTGAGTGGCTTGCTCAAAAATGTGACCCATGTCCCTGGAAAATTGTTTTACTTGGTTATAACTACTCTTTAGATTGCTGAAACAAAAAACTAACCCTTTTGAAAGGCTGGTGATGTGTTACAATTTGCATGTTCTAAATGGCAGCTGGGTTTATTTTACATACTTCAGTATATAATATTGCTTATGTTGACTGAGGTCACGAGGAAATTAGTGTGAGTGCCAGGAGTTTCCCAGACACAAATTGATGGAAAGCTAATGTTCACTAAGGTTGTGGTGAAAGAAGAAGAAGTTCAGGTTCACAGTTCAGGTAAGGAAAATGCCATCGATGTCACTGAAGTAGATGATCTTTAGAATTATTAACTCTCAAATTATTAGTAGTTATTAACAACCCCTTCTTTGGGACATAATGAGATGGGCATAATGTTCAGTCAGCTTGAGATCTCCAGCTGTGCTCACAGGCTGGGGAAAGTGTTTGTGACCAAATGCAACATGGTAGGTGAAGAGAAGTCAGATGGAATTGGTGACATTTATGTACCAAAAAGCAAAATATCAGACCTTTCTTATCGGTTCTTCATACAGGCTGTGGAGAAGTTGATGGTAAATGTGGCATCCATTGATGCCCTGGATGGTGGACAGCAGATATCTCTAAGAAGATAAAAAACACAGCTCCTGATCTGCTGTTCTGTGCTGAACTGGTGCTCACACCTCCTTTTTTCCACCCAGTTGCATTCTATACTAACAGGAGAATTGAGCTTGGAAAGGGAAGAGAAAGAATGGGAAGGATGGAGAGGTCAGAGGACAGAAAGTAGGAGCTGCTGAGGAGCTGATTCTTGGGCAGTGCCCACTCAGTGTACTGGTGATTCTGTCAGATGTTTGGTTTCAGAAGTTTAAGAGCCCTTTTAGTGCCATTTCTGACTACTCTGTGATCTTAGCAGAAATATAGGCAGTTTCTGACTTGGCTATTTCTTGTCTTTTTTGAATGGTGAGGGATGTAGAATTTTAGCAGGAATGTGCACAGACCAAGGCATGTGAAGTGATCCACTGTTGAAGTGCAAGGGCAAAATTAGTATCAGTTATACCATGGCAAAGGTGTGTGATGGATTATATGTTCTAAGAAAGCACTTTGTGTTCACTGGATTTCTAATATTTTGTAATTTATGCCTGTTGGTATTTAAAAATAATTATTTTAATGATTATTTAACATCATCGGTTGATTTTTAATCAATCAATTATGTTACAGGGACTCAACTTATTGGAATTGGAACTTATTGGGATATCTCAACTTACTGGAATGTATGGCAAGTGGCAGGGCTGCTGTGGCCATATTTAACAGAAGAAAGTTGAAAATGGGCATGAGCTTCTGGTTGGTATAAAAAAGGCTTGGGGAAGAGAAAGACCTCAGAGTAAAGACAAGTTGAGGGAGATTGAAGGATGGGTATGGTAAAACAGGAATTCAAACAGATGTGGCAATTTGTTTTACGACATAACCCATAAAATGCCACTTAAAATGCCTCATTTATATTCTGTGTCAATGTAATAGATGTAAATCTTTCAGGAAGTCACTAAATATACATTTCTTTTGGCAAGTATAGAAAGCATATGATCAATGGGAGAAACCAGGAGGGATTTTGTGTTACCAGGACAGCATGGCTGAACTTTGTGGGACTGGATCACGCAAAGGAGCCCTGCATTTCAGCCCATTCATTCTGCCTCCCTTTTTGACATTTTATCACTTACAGCATTTAAACATCTCTTTTCATCTTGCAAGCCACACTAACTGCTTAGTGGCATGTCTGCTTTTGACACTCATTTGCTCACTGCAGAGAGGTCCCATCCCTCTCACACAGAGATGCTGAGGCTCTCAGTAAGGCCTTCTGCTCACTGAGCTGCATTAGAAGTGTCTCCCTCCTTATGAATGTGGGTATTGCTGCAAATGAAACCACTATTTGTCAGGATTAAGGGAAGCAAAGGGTAAGATAAATTTCAGCTATAAAAGGATTTGTCTGAAAAGACACAAGAGATACCAACAGTTAGTAAGATTTCAGATTTTCTGAGCAGTTACCCTCTAAAAACAATGTGTGACACTATCAGCAAGTCTCACTGTGGCTTGCCAAATCCACTTGTGGTTCTGCTTGAAATTAGACTTCCAAATAAATTCCAGACATTTCACGAAAAAGTGCTGTTGGTGAGGATTGCAGTATTTTCAAAGAGCTTGAAGCTTCAAGCTCCAGTCCTGTAGGGGAGCTTTCTCAATCTACTTGTAATAGTTTTCTCATTTAGGGATTAATCACTTCTGTCCCCTAGGAAGATTATGTTCTCTTAATTTTTGGCCCTTTTCCCCTGGAGAATTATATAAGAAGTGGCACAGTCTCACAGGGAAGTATTTTACCTGTGTTACCTGTACATTAGGAACAAGAGCCTCACCATGCCTGTTACTGGGCCTGCCCTCTGCAGCCAAGGCAGGAAACTGGTCCAGGACTTGATTCCAAATAAAAATCCCAACTAACTTCTGAGGTGTAAGATTCCCAAATCCTGCTTTTTCTAGGAAGTGAAAAGTTATCATTCTAGGAATAGTTTAGTGCTGCTAAAAAGAAGTTAGCATCTGGAGAAGTATTGGCACAGATTACCTTTTTCTAGGTTCTCCTTCATTAGAGTATTTAGCCATACTCCTTTGTCCAGAAATAAGCATGGTTTTCCTTGTATTTGGACATACATTTCTCTGTGTTGTGCTAATCTGCAACATTCTTAATTAATGGAACAGTCTTTAGAACAGATTAATACTCTATTTGCTGTTGTGGAAAAAGGTTAACTTTGTCCTTTGAAGTTGTCTGCCTAGTGGGGAGGAAAAGGCTCCCTTCATTTGCCATCTGTATGAAGAGTTAGTTCAGTGGTCATTTGCTTACAAGACCATTTTAAAGAGAGTCTGTCCATCCCTTAGGACCTGTAGTTTCCCTGTTTGCTCATACTGCACTCCAACCACTGACTTTTGAAGCGTCCCTTAAGATTGTCACTCAGATCAAAACTCACACCTGGTGTGAGAAAGTTTGTGTTTGTGCTTCCTATCCTCTCCCTGCTTTACCATGATGTATTGTGAAGCCTGATGCTCATCTCCCAGAGTACTCAGTTTGAAGTGCTGCTGTCAGGTGCTCCCTCTCTGAGCAGTGCCATGTGTATTTGTTTTCTTGCTCTTTCTGGAGGAGTGTGTATTTCTTGGATCTGCTTTCTGTGTCTGGAGGAGTGTGTATGTGTCAACTGCTCTGCTTTGCAGTGGATGCCCACAAGTTCTGCTCAGGCACATGTTCTGCAGCTGCTCTACCTGGCTGGCAATGCAATACAGCAATGAAATAATGAACTGCTCATTTGCCTAGAGATCCAGGAGTGCAGCAGAGTTTAAATCTGTATGAGGTACATCTCTCTGTAATGTCCTCTGATCTGCCCCTTGTTTTCTTGCTCCCTAGTAATTCCTTCCCCTGATTCAATACTCTCAAAAAGATATCTCCCTTGCTTTCACATCTCCTTTCTACACTGACTCTTTTCTAAGAGACTGGTGCTTCCACCATTGCTCACAGGACATTTGGGCCTTGGGCCAGTTTGTGTAATGTTTCCCAGTGAACTTTCATCTTCTTGAACTACACCATCAAGATTTTTCTGATGCCAACTGAGTCTCTAAATACTTAAGCTAGGTTATCTGCCAAGAGTTGTGCTAGATGAAGAAGAGTACTGCAAAAGCTAGAAAATAAGTCAAAATGGAGTTATCTTCTGAAAAACAGCACTAAATAAAACCTCATAGAGCTGCTTGTTTATTGCCTCTCATGACTTAGGAGTTTATTGATGTTAAAGGTCAAGTAGTCGTTCTCCAGATATTTGTTGTGGATGGGTTTCATTATTTTGCCTTTAAATAACACAGCTAAAGGAGTTAATTCTTCAGTGGTAATGGAAAGTGGAGTTGTTGTGACTGCAGGCTTAGGGTTTGTTTTCACTGAGGTGTCCATAGGTGGCTGTATTCAAAGCATTTGAGAATTGCTCTGAAGAATTACAAAGTTGTATCTTTTAAGAACAACTTTCTTAGAATTTCAGTCTGAGTGTAACATATCCTGTTTCACTTGTATGCCTTTTCCAGACACCTTGCTAAGAATCTCCAGACAGAGTTCCACTGTCTGAAGTGGGTATAAGTCTGCTTTGCAATTTCAATAACAAAGAGGAAGAGAGAAAGAACATAGAAACAACAGATGAATATTTGTGGCAACACAGCTAGACTCTGGAGCTACAAACACCCTTCCTGGGGTTTTCTGGATGGTGTCAGGCAGGCTGATGTTCTCTGTGTGAACCTCTGTGCTTATGCAGCTCAGAAAATCTTTGGCAGATAGCCATTATTTTTGCTGCACATATATACAACTTCAAGCACCATGGGCTGCTTGATATGCAAAAATTATGCATAGACCTTGTTAAGTAGGAACTAGGGGTTTATCCAGCATTGCAGACACTGATCAAATTGTACAAGTTTTATGAACTGTACTTTCAACTACAAACAACCTGTGTTTCCTCTGGTTTCCAATTTTGCCTCCTGTCTGAAAACCCCTCCATCAAGATTCAGGTCACTATTAGGTAAAGGACTTGACTACAAAAATTTCAGGGAAGCAATCTGTGAAACTTCCAGACCTTACATACCACCCCACATTTCCATCTCTCCTCCAGCGTGCCATGCACAGTGTAGGTGACTTCATCCTGGCCTGAGGATGATGATGAAGCACACATGATGGCACTTGGCCCCTCCTTCCTTGCCTGCCCTGCTCCCCCAGCCCTTGGTCCTGAGATGACCAGAGAACATCTGTGGGCAAGGCTGTCAGAAGTCACTCAGAATTCAGTGGACAAGACTGCAGCCCAGCACCATCAGTCAGGTGCAGCATGTCTGTGCTCTGACAAGAACTGGGGCAGGTGCAGGGAGCTGAGCAGAAAGAATAAATAATGGTGGCCTTATGTGGTGTCTTTGTGGCCTCAGTGCTGCTGAAGGTTGAGGCCAAGTGATGTGCTAGAAACCTTGGCAGACTTCAGCAGAAGAGGAATGCAGGGCACTTCCACTGCCAATGGATGAGGAAACTCTCTAGCTTTTAGCTAAAGCTTCCTCAGTTCTTTATGGGATCAGCTTCTCTTAGCAGCCACATTGCATTATATTACTCACAGTAATATACTTGAGTTGGTATTTGTATGTAACATGTTTGAGCTGGTATTTGTATGTAACATGTTTGAGTTAGTATTTGTATGTAACATGTCTGAGTTGGTGTTTGTATGCAATATATTTGAGTTGGTATTTGTATGCAATATATTTGAGTTGATATTTGTATGTAATATGCTTTAGTTGGTATTTCTGTGTTATGTTTGAGTGAGTATTTGTGTGTTATATTTGACCTGGTATTTATGTGTTAGTGCAGGGCCTATTGGGGGCTGGAAAGACCAGAGAGAGAGCCCAACAAGAAAGAAAAATCAAGCAAATTGGAGGGAATAAATAAAAAGTAAACAGAATATTTTACTTTTATATTGTATGTAAATCTCTGGGAAATAAATGCAGTAGTCTGCTCTGTCCTTGTGTCTTACAGTGATGAGAATTAGCCCAAAGCAAACTTAGCAGAGAAATCACATGTTGTTAGTATTTTCATGTTTCTACTATTCCTGGAAAGACTGAAGGCTTGGGCAATATGAAGGAAGGAACAATGATGTGTTCTGCTTTTCCCCTGGCTAGATATTCCTCAGCAAACTTAAATATATTGACCAGGCAATTATAGAGCAGAGACTACTCCAAACAGATGCCTTATTTTAACATTCCAACATTTATTCTAGTTCTGATCCAAGTGACATTTAAATATGCTTAATCCTGAATTTTATGCATTATTTTGCATACCACAAAAAGATGCAAGCAAATGTACTGTAAACTGCAGATTTTATGTCGTTAACTTTTGGGCCATGTAGTAATTTGTTTTGCTTTCACCACAAAGCATCATTGGTTTGGTATCTCTTTTTCACTAGTTGGTTTTAAAGCATATTCTTAATCTCAAGCTGCATTTGCTATAAAAACAAAATTGCTCCTGAGAAGGAGCATTAAACTGTGTTTCTTGGTGTTGTGTGCTTTTCATCGTCAAGAAACACACTGTTAATCTCAGGAAATGTTAATCTTTGGGTGTACACAAACAGCAAATCTTTTTTCTAATTTCATTCTTAAAGATAATAGGCTGATTCATATTGGAAGCAGTGAAGCCTGAAAGTGAAATAGGTTTAAATTTACAGTTAAGCAGTCTATTTTATGTTTTGTCTTGCTTTAAAGAAAGATTCATGGCTATTTACAAGTAATTGTGCTCACAGAGTAAGTCATTTATGTAGTTATATATCTTTTTCCCTGATTAGAGCTGTAGTTTCTTTCCCAAATCTTAAACCAAAAACAAGGTTTAAAAAATTAGAATCAGAAGACTAAATGCAGAAACTGTATCAAAATGAAGTGAACTGTCAGGAATCCATGAATATAAATAGTTTTTTGCAAAAATATGTTATCAAGGAGTTCTCTCAACTATTTTTGGCATTTTTGGAGCAAGAGTGTTGGTGTTTTATTAAAGAACAGCTGCAAAGGGAGAGTTTGTGGACCCTCAGCCTGGAGTGTTCTTGAAACGAGTATCAGAAATCTCAAAGGTGTGCTAATGCTACTGTGGCAATATCCAGAAAAACATTATTTTTTTAAATGTTTTTGGAGCACACATCAACCAAAAAGCTGTAAATAATCTACAGGAATGCTGAACTGTCACAAAATTATTTATGATGAAAGCAAAGGTTATAAAATATTCATCTTTTTTTTTATTCATGTAAGAGAGGGTAAAATTAAACAAGGGGAGCAGCACACCTACTTTCTGTGTCTCCTGCTTACCCTCTTGCTGCCTAATAATCCTGGGAAGAGGTGGACTGGGAGCATTTCAGTTACAGTTCTGAGCAGAATTTTATATCATTATGTCTCAGACTCTCTCAAACTTGTGCTTAACCTGATAACTTGGCCTACAAAGCAGGTGCCACAAAGACTATTAAAGACAGAATGACAGGCTCACCTTCCTGAGAAAGGAGGAGCTGAGTTTTGGGGCAGGAGCTCATGTCTGGATGTGCAGTCCTGTGCCCTTCTCACCTTCCAGAACTGTGGGTGCAGCTAATAGGGATGGCATGAAAAAGTGGAATGTGGGGTCAGACTCCAGGTGATGCATGAGGCAGATCTCTTCAGGTACTGAAATACAGTGCAGCTGTGGGGTGGTTTTGGTTATAGACTGAATTCTTACAACTTTTTTCAACAGCTAAGCAGCAGCTGCTGTTGGCATTTCAAGCAAGATGCCTTGTGCTTGCTTTAACTGCTGTTCTGGTCAGCAAAGTGCTGCCTGCTCCAAGGGCTCACCCCAGCTCTGTGTGAGCTGAGAGGCACCACAGCACATCCAGGGTTCAGGGGCAGCAGTTCTCCCAGCCAGATGGGCTTGCTGGTGTACAGAATTGACACTAGTACTCTGTATCTGGTCCCTTGAGAAGGTGTCACTGAAGAGCTTGTGTATGTGCTGTAAATGACTCCCAGACAGCCTAACTGTGGGCATCAGGGCACAAAACAAGGGTGGAAAGACACCCTGAGGTGGAGGTTTGGATAAAGCCCACAGCTGAATGCGCTGAATCTCTTCAACTAGCTCCAACATATTGAAAAAAACCCACACAAACAAGAAGGCTCACTTGGGTGGGTTCCTGTCTGTCTTTCACTCCTTTTCTGCACCATTTTGCCCAGAACCATGACTATGATAAAGAGGCCAAATGGGAAGAGAGGAAAGAGCATGGAGAAGGGGTAGAAAGGGGAAGAGCACTATCCAGTCTCTGTATCTCATATCCTTGCCAAAAAAGGAATACCACCCACTTTCAGGATGAGGATCAGGCTGCTGCAATCATTTATTCCACTGCCAGTGCCGTATTCAATTCTCTGGATGCCATTCCTGAAATCATCTCCCAGACCCCAGCTGTAAACATAGTTACTAAATGCATACCTCATAAAAGCACTTCTAAATGCAAATGGCCCCCTTTTCTTCTGTGTGCATAAAGCCATTTGGGCATGCATGTGGGTGTGCATCATATTCAATTTGTCTGTGATTGACAGACTGTCTTCCAGACCAGAGGGATAAAAAGAAAAGTGGAAGTCAAAGCCTCTGATTTTTATTTCAGCAGTAGCCAGGCACATACATCTGTGTGCAGAATTTGGCACTCAGCAAATCTAACTTTTGCCAAACCAACAAGAGTAATTGGTGTAACAAGGCTCTTGTGAAATGAAAACACACATGAACTACGTATTTCACATCTCTGTATGGGAAGTTATTTTTAGGGTTAATTTGGGCTATGCAGTTATATTGTGGGTGATTCATACAGGGTCTTTACCATGCAAATGGTGCTTGTAGGGAGCAGAAGCCAGCTGATTCCCTTGGACAGCCTTAGTGGTCTGGCCATGGTAGGTGCACCACAAACATGTGATGACATTTTCCTGCAGCAGACCCCTTGGAACACAATCCCAAGCACAAATCACTCTTGTGGTAGGTTGCAGACAAGAAGAGAGTGGAGTTTCAGTGATACAGAGATGCTGACTGGATACTGTGGATGGTTTCCTGGCTGTGGTGTCCATATTGTGTGTTGTTCTGTCACCAAGGGATGCACTTAGCAGACATTACACAGAGGAAGATGTATTGATTGGAGCTGGTTATGGCATAGGGATGGAATTGCTTTTTCTGAAATGCTTCTTGGAAACTAACATGGGTGTTTAAGTCTTAGCTGTGCATTCCTAGTGGTAGCCCTTGCAATTACAAAATGACTATTTCTGGAGCAGCATTAACTAACTTGTTATTATTCTTTGAAACATCATGATTTTTATATGCTGCAGATTATTTTCATTTGCTCCCTGGTATTTGTGTCTGTAGGGTGTCCTGGGATTGTACTCCCATTCTTTTCTCTGTGGACAGAATGGCAAGAATTTACACAGGAAAGAGAGCTAAGTGCCCTGTGAATCAAAGATTTCAAATACTGTGTGCCTTATAATAAAATCAGAATTGGATATCTTCTTTTTTTGATTGAAACAGCACTGCAGCATGTAGGGTACTTATGAGAATTTTATGGGGAAGGCATAATAATACCAACTCTTCATTCCCTTTAAGAGAAAGCTTGGTGAAAAGGGGGAACAGAATTTAACCCTCTCACAACTACTGAAAAATGATTTTTGTACTATAGGTCATGAGTGCATCAGGTTTATGACTTCCTGAAAGTATTGGTGAAAAAGAAAAATTTCACACAAAGGGAAACCCTCTGTTTTCCCTTCCTAAGATAAATAAGGATATTCAATACCCACACTGCCAACAACTCCACAAGATATGGCAAAAATCTCTGAAATAGAGATTCAAGTAATGCATTTTTCTATGATTCATGTGAAAACTGACAGCCATACAGATGAAGCTGGTCCTGCTTTAAAACATCGTTTTCTGGCAAAGAGAGAGTAGACCTTAGATGAAAATTAAATTGGTTCCTAAAGACTGTTTCAACAGACTTACCAAAAATCATCAAAGTTGATTTCAGATCAAGAAGTACTGCCAGGCACATGCTCTGCTCTTCCATGAGTTGGCTTCCTCCTTGGCACTGGCTTGGCTTGGAACCTCTTTCTAAAACAGAACCAGTGGCAAAATATTTAAAAAGAAAGAATGAAAGAGAAGGAAAAATAGAAAACAGAAGGGAAAAGATAATGTCACCCTTGATTTGAAGAGATCCACTTTTGCGAGCTTTGCAGCTCCTGTTTTTAATTTCAAATGGTCTCGTAACAAAGAGCCTGTGAGCTCAGGGAGGGTGGTGTAACCTTGGCCCTGTCCCACCCAGCGCTGTGGCCGTGGGGAAGGAGCGTCACCGCAGGCCACACGGGCTTTGATGTCTCTGCAGACGCCTTCAGAGAGGCATAACAAGCACTTGCCTGAAACTGCTTAAAAATAATTTCTGAAGCAAAATTAAAGCCCAACTCTTGAGGTGATAAGAAGAATGCCCAGCTGCTTTGTCTAGCATAAAGCAGCAAAGGGTGCATTACAGGGAGGGTACAGGCGCTTTTAAATAATGATATCGGCTCTGAGAGTCTTGGTCTGGTCACCCCCTGAAAGAGCAAATTATTTCTTGCTCTACAGTATCAGATGTGCTCCTTGTCTTATTATTTTTTTTAATAGTGCATGACCCATGTTATCTCTCTGCATCAATATCCCCTAGATAATGGCCATCTGTGCTTTAAAGGCTTTGTAGGTAAACTACAGCTATTTAATATTTTCTTTTATAGTCAGTCAGTCTTTTCCTTTTCGTGAAGGAGACCATAGTGATCGAGTGATATAGCCTAGCACTGCTTTGTTACATGATTCTAATGTTTCCATTTATATCACAGTGTCCTCTGTACTATTCAGATTCAGAAAAAGAAAAAAAACCCCTACTGCAGAGTTACATTTTCTGTTTGTAGAAATGCATTTGATAGCAGGGGGAGGGTGTGTTTTCATAAAGTTCAATTTTGTAATAAAACCCAATTTCCTTTTCACATCAGAGCCACACTATGACAAAGGAATTGCAGCAGGTGTCTTTCACAGAGGGAACATAATTGTGAAGCTTGCTGGCATCCTGCTCGCTCAGGCTCTCCAGCACCGGCAGCTGGGTGAGGGGCTGCTGGGAGAGGCTTTAGCCCAGCTGTGCCTGGGTGTGTCCTCAGCCAAGGAAGCAGCCACAAAACACGCAGGACTCTGCTCTGGGCTCCCTGTCCCACGCCTGTCACCTCGTGCTGTCCCCTGTTCTGCTGAGGTGGGTGCTGCTGCTGAACTGACCCTGCCCCAGAGGGCAGCAGCTTCCTCGGGCGCTGGTCTTGGTTTGGCTGTCTCTCAGTCACTGGCACAGGTTGCCTGAGCAGGTGGTGGAGTCCCCATCCTGGAGGTATTTAAAAGATGTGTAGATGTGACACTTAGGGAGATGGTTTAGTGGTGGGCTTGGCAGTGCTGGGTTAGTGGCTGGATCCGATGATCTCAAAGGACTTTTCCAACCAAAATTATTCTCTGATTCCATCCCCATCTGAAAGGCTCTAGGGTCACACTTGCATGCTCCAGTGTAATTGTGTTACTGTCCCTGCCTCTGTGCTGAAGCAGGAGAGGGAAGAAAGGGCACTGCAGTACAACAGGGCTGACCACAGCCAAGCCTCTGCGTTTTCTGTGTGGGAGGGATGCTTCAGACAGCCTCTGGCTTGTAACAGGACCCTGCACTTCCTCCTGCCACCCAGAGTCCTCAGTTCTGGGCTTGTAAGAGGGACAGAAGAGTGAAACAAAAGGTTGATTCTCTCTCTTCCTCTAACTTTTCCTCCCAAAGCACTCCTTATCACATTGCTCTTAAGAGGGCACGGCCTGACACCACAGCGAGATGGGCTGCTGTGAGACTGCAGACTTAGAGCATGTGAAGATCTGGATGACTTTCATCTTTGTAGCCAATGTGCAATTTCAAGAAAAGGGCACCCTGCCTTGGATATTGTACCTTTGTCACCAGCACTTAAAACCTGTGTGGAAGCAGAGAAAGCACAAAAGTTGAAATAGCAAAAATTCTCAGTGCAATAGCCTGCTGGATATCTGCTTGATTTTACCTGTGTTCTGGATCTGAATAAGCAGCAATTTCAATATTTCCCTTTCCAAAATGCCCTTCTTGCTCTAGTGAAAAGCTTTCAGGGAGCTGATTTGTTACAGTGACCTCAGACAGGGCTGTCCCAGCTAGACAGGGAATGCTCATTTCTCCAGCCATGTTAGCACAGGTCCCAAACCTGAATGACTTAATTGCATGTTTTTATTTCTGGCTCATAAAGTGAAATGTTGAGGCTGCCACATGCCCAGTGCCACATCTGTAGGTGCCCTTTTGCTGATAAAGTCTACTAGGCCAGAAAGAAGGAATTACCACCAGTGTTGTGAGATCACCTGAAGACAAGGAGTCCTGCTGAGCACTGCAGAATGGCAGAGAGCAGCTCCTGGGTGCTCCCTGACGCTGCTTGCCCTGTTTAGTAACCTCTGATTGTTGCTGTACAAGGCTTATAAAACCTGGTTTCTATCTTCAACTGTGTCTGCTTATCTCTTGTTATTGTCTGTATGTTTAGGTAATTGCTCATGTTGACAGAGAATTTCCCTTGTTCTTCCAGGTCAGAGGCACTCTAGTCATTACATTATTATCAACAGTTTAAGAATGGCCAACAGCAAAACCATTTGCTTTCTTTAAATAAACAGCTCACCTTCCTGCAACTTCAATAATCTCTGCTTACCTCTCTCATATGTTATGCCATAAATTTGTGCTGTCTGTGAGCTTTAAACTCCTGCATGTTTCATAATTCCTTGGATTGCATCCTTGGCAACAATTCTGACTTGCAGACTGTCATAGGTTGTGTTGTCCAAGTATCTGAGATCAGGTGCAGTGTGTTGAGAAGCTGATGGAGCTGACAGATCTAAAACCACGGCTATCATAGATACCTTTTAATAAGTCAGTAGGAAAAACTCTCCTTTTAAAAAATATGGTCTTTAATTAGTCTTCAGTAATATGAATGTTGATAGGTTTTAGCAAGGTCCCAATTTATGCAGGTTGTTTGTAACCCAGCATTACATTGGAAGCATTCCTGAATTCTATGGGAAGTTTTCTTCTGTTGTGTTCATTCAAGGCCTTTTTTTCTTTTTTTTTTTTTTCTTTTTTCTCTTTTTTTTTTCTTTTCTTTTTTTTTTTTTTTTTTTTTTTTTTTTTTTTTAATCAGATCTTTGTATAAATGACACTTCACAAAAACAATTTGTTCTAAACCCTTACTTCAGGTTAACACGTTCACTTTTCCATGTCAAGTGTCCCAGTTTCAAAAAGCTGTGAACTCCTAAAACCAATTTAGCACCATCAGACCAGTGACAGATTTAACTCTGGACAAATCCATGCTGAATTTGTTAATCTGTCAGATGGACTTTTCAATATACAGCCTGCTCATTTCTTGCAAATAAACACAGCTGGTGCAGTGTTATTTGCTCCCAGTTTATGCATCAGGCTTTACCTTTGTATTTGTGTATCCATACTCTTAATCTTCTGAAAATATTTTCTGAATGAATTTTTCTGTGTTTAATTTGTGGCTATTTTTCACATGTAACCAGACATTTCCTGCAATGTTCTAGCTCCTAGGAGACTCCTGGGGCTAGATGAGGGACCCAGGGCTAAAAGGGGCTGTAAAACCCAGGAGAGAGGAGCAACCTCTGGTCTCAGTTACATGAGGAGTGCTCAAACTGAAAGACACAGATTTACATTCAGAGGTGCACCAGGGAGGTTCATTGACTGTAAGGCATCAGTGTGCTCATTACACCCTTGAAGCTGATCTAGTGACATAAGAATTCACAGATAATGTATTTTTTTGCAGCCAGCACAGGAACTTGCTGAGACATTTGAGATCTGATTAATCATTTTCTTCCCCATCATCTCCATTCAGAAAAGATGGCTTTTTTTAAGTAGAGAGAGGCTTATTGGGCTGTTGCAGTCGTGGGCTAGTTTGGACTCCAAGCATTGATTTAAATGCATGCTACCTGCCAACAACTTCAAGGGGAGCTAGTGGTTGTTTGTAGTGTAAGACACAAACTCTGCCAAATAAATCCAGTATTAACAGTTTGTCTCCTCCCACCAATTACTTCAAAGCAATGGGATGTTTTGAGCAAGTATTGAGTTGTTATCAAAATGCCTCAATCTCTCAGTTCAGACTTGGACATATTCTATAGGGAGTTTATTTCTTTAGCCAGAAATATGGCATTGAGGATTCCACTCAGTAAGTTCCCACTCAAGTTATAGATTTTCTGTCAGAAAAAATAAAATCATGCTTGTATACAGCTACATTTAAAACATATGGCTCTGCTTTGGCATCTGTTCTTTTTTCTATTTAAAGACTTGGAAGTGTATAATAAAAGGGACTGTATTCTGTGACTATAGTTTTTGTTAGGGATTTTACACTGATATCACTATAGCTGTTCTTTCAGAGCTATAAAAATAGTTCTTTGCTCTTTGGTCTCTGGATCATAGCTTCTTCACAGGAGCTGCATCACCTGAATTAAAATGTGTTTGATTAAACTGATAAAAGACTAGACCTGGGAAAGGTATGAAAGTTTGTTGTAGAAATGCAGCATAATTAAGCTGAAGGTTTGTATAGCCACAGACACAACTGGAGACTCCTTTTACAATTCTGAGCTTTTAAATTTGAAGATAAATAGTGTTACAGTTGTAGTAGACTAAAACACATATAGTGTCTTCAATACCTAGCTAGAGTAAATTTGGAGAGCAAAAAAGGTGTCTGAAATTTGCATGCAATTTTTCTTTCTGAGCCATACACTTTGCTTCTCTGCAGAGTGAATCTGTTTTGAAATAAATTTGTTTCCCATTTTGATGCCATTTTTACTTCTCGTGTTCCAGCTTCTGAGTTCTCAGATTGAGTGTTACAGCGTTATGGACACAAACATGGGAACCATCTCGATTGTTTGGCAGTACCTTCACACTCACTGATCAAACACCAAGTGCCATCTGATTATTTTGACAAATCACAGCAAAGAATACAGTTTGCAGTTGGATTATCAGGATCCACAGAGCAAACTATGTGCTAACATATTCATCGCCTTCAAACATGAATACATTTGAGGAAATCATGATCTCCACATTGATAATCTTTGAACCAAAGTAGGCTGAATTTAGTGAGGAAGTTACTCATGAATTATTTGTTCAGCTCTGAAAACAATGATGAATCTTTTAAAAGTAGCAGTGAATTTTTTGATTAATAGAGAGCCTTGAGAGCATCTGTTTTGAATGTATCTGTATGTTCATAGTGATTGGACTCTTTTTGCACTAGCAGGCTAATGACAGAAATAAAACTTCTACTGCCAAGAGAAAAATCCTCCCATTGAAGTTGTTGCGAGTCTGACCATGATAAATAAAGACAACAATCCCCTACAGGTCCCTGCTTGTTCTTAACAGGCTGAGTAGAGTGCTGGCTAATGGTTGAGACCCAATGACCACAGCTGTCATCTTTTTTTTTGAATTTTTCTTTTGCTCAGCCTTTATAATATTCCCTTTTCCTTCTATTTCATACACATTCTCAAATCCCTTGTATATTTCTCCAGTTGTTTATTACAGCTGATTCAAGGAAAGTTAAATAACTATATATATATATATATATATCTGTCTATCTCAATTTCACATTTGAAGATAGTAAATAGTAGTAGGGGTTTTTATGATAGCACAGTTTTAGCCCTCAGGTTCTTAAATCAGCAATGTCACTTTATGGCTTTTAATTTATATGTTTTGGGTGTTTCAACCTGACATATTCTGAGCATAAGACATACATGAGTGCTCAGTCTAAAAATGTAGATTCATTTCTGTGACTTAGAGAAAAAAAATCATCATATAATAAATTCTTGGTAATCTGTCTTTCATAGGGCACCTACAGTTTTTACTGTCTGCTCACATTGACTTCTCCCTTTTGGCCAACTGGAGTAGTCAGTTCCTCAAAACAGCTGAGATTTTCATTATATTAATGATTAAAGATTTTGAGATGGGTGGGGACTTGGGCAACAAACATATCAAAAGCCTCTTCTTTTCAAATGCTCTTTGATTTTTAGCTGTTTGTTGTTCCTAAAAAACCTTCTTTGCTTACTGCTCTTTGTGGATGCACTGACTTCCAGAAGCTTCCTCACTTACTACTCCTCAGGGAAAATATTTTTTCTCTATTTTTGAAAGCTACTCAAGATGTTACTTTTTGTCTTTTGCTGAACAACTTCTTTAAGAGAAGTCAGAGGAGCATTTAGAGGGATGCAGAATAAGACCTTCATCACTTTCACTACTTCTTTTTGCCTTGTAGGACAGAAGATCACAGTACAGCTGCAGGAAAAGGATGGAAAAGGATTGTGGCAGGAATTGCTCCATTTTCCAGGGAAAAGTCACATGTCTGTGGAAGCTATCTAATGACAGTGCCAGGGAAAGAGTAAAACAGGAAAGTTTCAAAGCCCAGGAAAGATTCCCAGTTTGAGGCCCAGGGAAGAGGACAGTGCTCATATACTAAAAGTGACACCTAAGCAGGAAGGTGGGAGGAACACAGAAAGCTCAGGCAAAGAGCTGGAGGTGAGTTTTGTTTAGTTTGCTTTTTAGTTTAGCCTTGCAAGGGTAGGATTTGGCTTTGGATGGAAGACTGCAGCTACAGGAGTTTGTCTGAGACAGTGGAGGAAAAGTGGAGTAGGGTAGAGAGATACAGGAAATTGGTTTTAACAGGTCAATTTTGGGCATGTAGAGACCTTGATAAAAAATTTGTTGAATTTTAAGTGTGATAAAATCTCTCCATGCCCAACTTTGTCATGCTGACTGTGGCCTTAGCAGGTGTTTTATATCCTATATCACCCTTGCTTTTAGTCAGAGTATCATTTAGTCATTTAGTTAAAATGAAAACTTCTGAGCATTTCACCCCATGGAGCAGAGAACTATTCCTGTGATTTTGTTGACATTTGAAGAATAATGGGTTCAGTTATGTTTGAATAAACATAAAGCTGTTATTCCCTCAAATGACTTTATTCACAGTGAATATAATAAATCTGCTTTACCCTTTTTATGTATTGTAGATCCCAATTCAGATATTGAAATTACAATTCTCTCACAACTCATCTTTATGTGAGCATGCTGGGGAGCCAATTTTACTAGGAAGAATATTTACAGAAAGAGAATTTTAGATTCATATAGATGTACATGTGGGAACCAACTGTTGTATTTCCATGAGGAGTTGCACCAAAAGCACTAAGCAGCTATTGTGCCATGAAAGCAAAACCTATGATTTACTGAGAGCTGTAAATCAACATAAATTTATTGAGCAGGGAAGTTCTCTTGTTTATGCTTACTAATTAATTTCCTAGCTTTTTATTCCACAAAAATAGTATCAAAATTGTTTTTTAAAATAAAGACACTATTTTTTTCACAGGGAGCCAATTTCATCACATTATTTGCTTAGTTTCAACTTCTTTGTTTAGACAGCTACCACATAGACTTGTTTCTCAGGGAAAAAAAAAGAGATTTCTCAAGCAAAAAGAGTACTATTACAGAAAGGGCATTTCTTTTGTCTCTTTTTTTCTGAAGAGGGAAACTGTTCTCACTTCAATCAAATCTTCAAATCTGGTCTCAAGTTAGTGTTCTTTTCTCTCAGTGATTTTCCTCTGCGAGTCTCTGACAAAGGCAGCTGCCTGTGCCAGCACCTGACCCCAGAGCCTGTGTGAGCCCTGCCAGGGCTGTGCCTGGCTGCTGGGCTCTGTCCCCAAGTGCCACCTCCCCTGTGCCACTCAGCCTCCTGCTGCTTCTGTCCCAAGCAGACAGAACCAGAAACAGCTTTGCTGTTTGTCATTTTTATAATTTTGATTGCATTTTGACAAAAAGAAAGGCATTCCCCTCACTTGCTCACATTTCTCTTATCATGCGGCTTGCATTAAATTTCCTGGGGAGCCCTTTGCTGGGGTTTAACACTAGATGTTCTAATTGCACCTTTTTTCTCTGAGCTCAAGTGCTCTGTAAACACTTCCTTCGTGGCATGTGAGAGAAATGAATGACATTTGTCACTCTAAAACCTGAAATGTCTGTCTTTTTCTTCTAAAGCTTCAGGTAGATGTTAGCTAAGGGAATGTTGGAGAGAGGCTTCTGCTTCTTAAGGGAGAAACACTGACAGTGGAACTAAAGGTTCTGTTGGAATTCAGTGTGTGCCCCTTCCCTGGCCAAAGCCAGAGCTTCATTGGGGCTGCAGTCCTTAAAAAAGTCCTTTGCAAAAGCAAAACCTCTCACAAAGCAGGGGAAGCTGAAGTGACACTGTTTCTCTGACACTAACCGGCAACCCCTTCAGATTACACCAGGTCTGAATCTTATTTTAGTTACCCTTGTGCTCTGAAGTGTTTTGAGGAGTATTTTTGGACCTTTTTGGAAATCGTGGGGAGTTTGGCACAAAGGCACTGTATTTTATCATGTTCAAACACCTAGTGAAAGAAGGCCTCCAAAGCAATTTTGGAAAATGTGAGTGAAGAGCTGATCCATTGACCCCCAGGTTACAGTGGGGGGAAATGGCTGTTGTAATACACTTTGAAAAAACCTTTCTGCCTGCATGACTGGCACTTTTTGCAAAACTAATGCAGACTTTAATAACCTGTAGGTTTCTGTGTGTCAAATTGCAAGCTTTAATAATAGCCTATTAAAAAGCCCTAAAATTCTTTAATTCCTTAAGGTGCAGATTCCCTTCTCTATAGGTACATTGAATCCTGAGCTGTATGTTGAATAAACAAAGGAAGCTGGGGTGGGCAAAGGAAAGTTCCTGAAGAGGACCCTGCAGAGCACTGACCTGCTGGAGGTTCACTCTTTGGGCTTGCCCACAGAAGGGATAGTTGCCCACAGGGGAGCTGCTGTGCTCACACAGGCAGTGGGCTACAAGGGGCATCAAGGCATCTCTATTGAGCAGATGGAAAGAAAGACTCTGACATGCTTTACAGATGATTTTCCCTAATCTTTTTACAATGAAGTAGTAAAGAAATTGTCCACATTAAAAGAAGATATGGAGAAGATTTGAATATGCTGGAGAAAGAGAGCCTTTCAAGTAGTTTTCATGATGAAAACAGATTTCTGGGGCACCCAAACTTGGTTATTAAATGGTATAATAGAACCAGCATGGCACTTGCTTTGGTTCTATCTGTGGAACAATCAAGTATGTCAGTATTATTGTTGTATAACTCCCTCAGCAGCAGATAAACCAGGCTGGCACTGACTCATTTAGTGAAACATCAGCAGGGGAACACCAGGCAGGAACCTGAGGCCCATGAGAGCCGTGGGTCGCCCTGCAGCTCCTGGTGCATCGATCGCTGCTGCCTTCAACACACACAGACACTTCAGCATGGCAGCCTCCTCTAATTAAATCTGCTCCTCCTCACCTCCACACAGGAAATCTGCAGCTGCCAACGGGGCTAGCAAATGGGACTTGGCAATTACTTGGTGCAGTGGATTTGCATCATTTGGGTTTTTCATTCCTTTTCAATATCTGAGTTCCATTATCTGAGCTGACTTGGGGTCGAATGCCTGAAGCATTTCATGCACCCCAGAGCAACATAAGGGCCATGGTTGTGATCCTTAGGGAAATATAAGTAACACACTCTCTGCAGAAGGATCACAAGTTCCTCTGCAGACCTAGGAGATGTTTGTGACTTGCCACAGGACAATGGGATAAAAATCTGATGAACTCAGCGTTGTGATTCATTTGTGCACTTCCCAGTGGCTGAAACAGCCCATGAACCAACTAAACAGAGCTCCTGCTGCAGAGCAGGGAAGGGCCAAGGGACTTTCTGTTTCTCTTCAGTGTTGCAAGTGAGGTTTCTGCCCCTCTAACTCTGCTTTCTTGGTTCTCCTGGGGAATTCTCATAGATAGGTATTTCCCTGTATCAATCATAGGGAGAAAAAACAAGCCTTTTCCTTTTTTTTCTAAAGGAAAATACGTAAGAAAAAAATTACAAGCATCACAACAGCTTTGCAAACAGAATGGCATAAAGCCTACCAAGCTGTCATGTCAGCACCTCCCCAGAGGAAATAATGGGAAAAAATTCAACAAGAAACATTTTTACATCTGAAAAGGGAATGTGGGGTAGAAATCAGAACCATTTTTTAAAGCAAGTGTATTCAGGAAAACTTGCAATATAAGTTCCAATAAAGCTCAAATAAAGCCCCAGTGAAACTGATTCCCTGTTTTACCTAATAAAATGTGGGAAGTGAACCTTGAGCTCAGGCAGCAGTTAAGTGATGCAGCATGGCTGTGGATCAGGCAGCCCAGAGGGACCTTGTGCAGCTCTGAGGGAGGGGAAGGCTGGGGAAGAAATGCTCAGAGATGTTTTATTTTGGACATGTTGCATGGATTTATCTTTGTAAGGAGAGGAAAGAGGTGCAGAGAAGGTGGCTCCTTGGGCTGGGTACACTCACAGGGATTGTGCCCTGATTGTGCCCTGAGTGCACTGTGACACTGGAGGCTGCCAAATGGGGATGGGGCACTTAGAGCTGTGTATTTCCCCCACAACCTTGCATCATGTTCCCTAAATGTATTACTCATTCATGTCTATATGAAATTTCCCAGATGAGGCATCTTTTGCAGGAGAAAGGAGATAATCCTTCAGGCTCGCCCAGTGCAGGAAAGACCCCGTGGTGCCCCTGCAGTGTGGGAATGTGTAGGCAGATGTGGAAGGGGCAGAAAAGCTCCTGTTCCCTGTGAGATGCCTCTGCCCAGCCCTGCAGCACCCCTGCAACTCTCGGCTGCACAGCCCACAAGCCACTGGATGGTGTTGAGAACTTCCAGCACAGCCTGTGCCCCTGCTTTGCCACCTGCTTTGAGAAGAACCAATATTCCTCTGCCCTCATCCCATGGTAACAAAGCAGCTTCATCTGTGCAATTCTACCAGGAAACATGTAACAAACATATCCTCAGAAAGTTACACAAATGAGGAAAATGAACAAAAGAACTAGATCATATATTATACTGGCCCAATTAATTTTAGTGAGGATTCAGGGACGTGAACCCCTATGAGGTTACATCAGCAGCATGCATTTGTGAGTAGATAATAAATTTGTGCAGGCTAGCAACTGGGGACAAAACTGCTTTTTAATATTTCTGCTGCAAAATAAGCTTTCTTCAGTTGTGTTGTGTTGTTCTTATGCTTGCTCCTATTTATGAGAAAAATTATTGTAACAACTTTGTTCAAAACCTTCAAGAGTTTATGTGCTTACAGTGCTGGAGAGAAACTAAATGCTGCCTAAAATGTTCTCTCAGTAAAGGGTAAGAGCAACACACACACTTAAATCTTCAAACCTTGTTTAAAAAGTAGTTTCAAGAAACTTCTGGCAAGGAAAACTAGAAGGTTTCCAAAAGGATCCAGTGAACCGGTTTCTGTGGGAATGGTGATGATTTCTGCTACAATCTAAGAGATTCCTAGGAAAGGGGTACTTGATACTTTCTTACATTTGGAAAAAATCATGCTCTGGGTTTCCAGATGCTGACTTTCACAGTAGTGTGTTATCTGCAGCTGTAGGCTGGTCCTTTTTTTCATTTGGGCACAATTCAGGGAATCTCATTCTGTGCTTTTATGGATGTATGGGAATCAAAGTGGAGGCTTCAGGGATGTCCTTCTCTTCTGTGCACACCTGAAAGACACAAAAGCTGTTTTCATCTTTCTAAGTACATAATTTCAGATTTGAACAAACTTTACATCAGCAAACATGGATTTCAAACTCTAGTGGTAGTGGCAGCATTGTTCTTTTTTATATACAGCATTTTCTTAGTTTGTTATAATAACTTTATCTAATAGCAGTAAAGTGTCCAACTTACAACTCAAGGCAGTTACAGTTTCCCTCAGCTAAAGACTGTCAGATATGAGAATAAATATGTGACTAGTGTCAATGATAATAAAATATAGATCTCAATTTTTCTTGATTTTTATTTTAGTTTTGTAATTAAGAAAAAATAGTCTATTTAAAGGAACTAATTTATGCTCCGTATTGAATAGTAAATTACTTCACTACTGTTTTGGGTTTTTTTATTGCAGAATAACTCAAAGGCCCTATATTATTTAACTAGGAAATAACCAGAAAAAAAGAAAAAGGGTGGGGGGCATTTTTCACAGGAAAGGCAACCAGTATTCAACTCCTTCCATTCTTGTTGGCTTAGTAATATTTGTCTGGATCAGTTCTTCTGGGAGGATGTGTGAGAGCAGGGTAGGAGGCTGGTGAGAGATGTGGAAATGCAGAAGCTTAGGCAAGCATGGCAGTGAGAGCACGCAAAGCTCTAGGTCAATGGCTGGCAGATGGCTTATGAGCTGAGGAGGCTGCTGGCAGATGGTATTGACAGTGTGGACAAGACAAAGATTTTGGCTACAGAAAGGGAGCTTTGGAAAGATGCTAGAAGTTTATCTTTCCTGATAAGAATAATGTCCAATTTGGATGCACATCACATCTTGGGTTTTCTTGGGTTTTGTTTTTTCTTTTTTTTTTTTACCACAGAAAAGGTAGAGAGGCTTTGCTGCTTTAGGAATGAAAAAGTGACTGAAACAGAGATTGTGAGGTCTGTTATTTGGTCTAGTTCCCAAATTCTGACCATTCAACAACAACAAAACCCCCTTACTATGTGTAATTGGCACGTAATTATTTGTGATTACTAGTCTGATTCCTCTGCTGCTCTCACTGTTACTGAACTAATTACGCCTCTTATGCAACATTAGCAAATTAAATCATTCCAATTATCCACATTTATATCCTTGTGCTTTCTCTACTGCCACAGTTCCTTCTCATCACCCTGTGTGACGGTGCCTGTCACACTTTCATTCGCAACCTACTTTCTTGGTAGGCAATTAGTGGGTGCTGGGGCTTCTCAGAATCTCTGCTGGTCACAGTGACTCTCAGATATGTACAAGTCTCTTTTTCCCAGCCTGGCAGTCGAAGAAGGAGTCAGGATTCTTCTGTTCTCCTTCTCAAGGTTGTTTATTGTTTCTTACCTATAAAAGTCTTTCTCTGACCTGCCGAGGTCTGTCCGGCAGGTTGGGTTGAGGCACTCTGGTGTTATCTTTTTACACTAAAAACTATGTGTACATTATTTACCATAACTTCCCAATATCTATCACCTATGTTAGACACTGAGTTCCTACCTTAAACCAATCCAAAAGTGCCAGCGCCACAGCAGCAGAAGAACGGCTGGACACCCTCAGATTCCTCCATCTTGCCTCCTGAACCCCCATTCTAAAAACCCCAAAAAATCTATTTTCCACCCCAAGACAAACTCACCATTATTCTGCTTAAACTCTCTTGACTTGTAATTCTTCATATAAAGGTTGATAATTGTTTTTTCCATGGGTCAAGATCAAAGGCACAGGGGTCTGGGGCTCTGTGCCAAGGTCTCTGAGCCCCTTTTGGAGCCAGGCAAGTGCCTGAAGCTGCTGCCCACGCTGCTGGCTAGGGAGGGTGGGGAGCTGTGCTGTTGGGGCACACAGCTCTGTGCCCACCCCCGAGTTCAGGTGTCTCAAAGGCAGGAAGCTTGTCACTCTCAGAGGGATGTAGAGAAAAAAGAATCCCTTCAAATGAAATAACTGGCTTAAAACATCACTTTAAACAGTACTTTAGACAGTCTTTTTAGACAAATATGCCAACATCATACTCATGAGTACACTAACTACTATTCTGTTCTTTAACCCAAGTTTCTTCAACATCCCTCAAGAACTATTTCCTGTTGCACTAGCCACAGAAGTCCTGCTCCTATCGGCAGGATTTCTATGAATCCTGCTCTCTTACCTGCGATTCTGATACAACTAGTTGATACATCTACTATGAAAAAAAGACAAAAGACGGCTGCCACTCAGTTTGGAGTTTGTTCAGTTTAGGATGTCAAAATACAATGGGCAGTGAGCACTTAAACAAGCTGAAAATATGGCAAGAAAGAGCATGGTCTGTTATAAACGTGTTTGTCAGCAATGAACCTCGAGCTGGTCTAGCAGCAGTGAAAACAAGGGGTTTTAGAAACAGCTCATGCCTTTTCTCTGGGGTGAGAGGGCACCTGCACAGCTGATGCTCTCTGAGATGAGGGGTGGTTCTCCATCAGGCGCCTGACAGCCCTTCATTGTGCTGATGAGCCTCACCTGGGCCGTCGCCACCTTCTGCCCCTGGCCGTGAGGGAGCTCGGCATGGGCTCTTCCCGAGCTGCGGACACTGCTGCTCTGCCCCCTCCGGGGAGCAGCTGGCCCTCGCCATCCTCTGACAAGTGCCAGAGTGTGGTTTGGAGCCTGAAGCTGCGATCCGGATCTCGGTTCCTGCGGAGCTGAGCTGGCTGTGTGAGGGGGACGGCGCTCGAGTAGCTCCGAGTCGGAATGGCGGCGTGCGGCCCTCAGCTCTCGGTGCCAGCGCCCTCAGGGTGAGGCCGGCCCTGCACGCCCTGCGCACAGCAAACGGGCCTGCTGCTCCTGTGGGGTGCTAACGGGTAACTCAGGTGTTAAAGGGCTTGTGTGTCGGCCAGGAATAACTCCTGTGCTTTCCCATTCTCCCTCCTCAGAGAGGTGTTGCTGTAGCCGTAGATGCATTATTTCATGCGTTGTAAAATATCAGCATTACTGTTTTCATGGGATTTGGACTGCATCGCATACTTAGAATATCCACCTCCTAGTATTGCGTGAAAAATCACGCTCTGAAAAGCCAGGGTCCGCAAAGGAGACAGAAGTTCTGCAACTTAATTCGAATAAAGAGAGAGAGCCCCCTGGGGTCCCAAGATTTTGGAGACCGCAGAATCCAATGCAGTGAACTCCCGGCCGCCTGATGCCCTCCTCTGAGGCCCCAGGAAGGTACAGCCCTCCCGAGCCGCCTACCGTATATCCCCCCTTGAACAGGTGCGGTCATTTTCCCCTTTCAGAAGTTCAGATTGTCTGGGTTCTGTAACAAACTTACTCTGAGCCATTTCTGCCATCTCCCTAAGTTCAGAAATTCAATTTGTCTGGGTTCTGTAACAAGCTTTCACGGCTGATGCTCCCGCAGACCCCCACAGCCGCTCGGCAGCTCCCGGATGGTTTTTCAGACCGGGTCGGTAGTGAAGACATGAACACCCATTTCCCGTACCAGCCTAATGGAACCATTCAAAGCAGATCCTGCAAGGCAGAGATGCGTTCCCATCTGCTGCCCAGCAATCGCCTGTGGGGACGGGACAAGGAGCCTCCGCTCCTCTCTGGGCACAGCCACCCGCAGCTGCCAGCCCCGCGTCCCTCACTCACCTGGCCGAGGAGCCCAGCGGAGAGAAAAGGTAATTATGGCACCTCTGAGTGTGACTTCTGTCCTTCAGTGCAATATTTGATATGCTGTATCCAAAGTACTGTCTGCTTACAAAATACTTAGCTGCAGAACAGCTCTTCTCTGTTGCAGGGGATTTACTGTTACCTGGTTCTCTTAATCGTAACATGAACAGATGCTTTGAATATCTTGTTATATTTTTATTTCCTGCTGTAACAAAATCTCCATTTGTTACTGTTATATCTATTTCTGCTGATTTTTAGACACAGCAATTTTAAATGACAAGCCAACAAGGTAGGTATTTTTGGCATTTATCCTTAGGAAAGGAGCATGATATACTCTCATTAGGAAGGCCTAAGTAGAAATATGAGGAGACAGAAGCATAAAATAATTTTTTGACAAGAATCCAGTGAGGCCTAGGAAGGAAGCTGGTTTCCTTTGCCTTGGCCTTTTAGAAATTAGAAGAGACTACAGAGCAAGTGTCTGTCCAGGCTTGAGCATTAAAGAGTGAAATAGGAAGATGGCAAGCACAGAGCACGTCTGCACCTTTCAGACTGTTCTGAATGACTTTTTTCCATGTGCAGAGCTGAGGACAGGTGACAAAAGTTGGTAACTAGTCAGACAGGGGTGTTGTTCCCTTTCTTAATAGGTAAGAATCTTGCTTTACAGGAGGGCTAGAAGCAGATATTTAACTTGTTTAGTTTTGTCTTTATGCTATTTCCTAAACAATGCTAATGCTGTGTGCTAATGACCAAATCTGGACTTCTTAGGACAGTGCTTGACAGGACATCCAGCATTGCTGAGCTGTCCTGGCAGGGCTGTATTGTAGAAAACCCCTAAATTCAGCAAAGCTGTCTTTAGGAAAACCTGGCCATTATTAGCACTGAGTGCTGCAGGCCGTGGTGCTTGTCCCTGCAGTGGAGATGGGGGCTGGGTTCCAGAGCTACAAATGTCCATGTGTGGCTCAAACCAACCTGCCTGCGTGGCAGGAACAGTGAAGAGCTCTGCATGTTTGTGATGACAGGTGAAATTCAGGATGGATGGATGGATGACCAATCTTGCAGGGATCTCTTCCAGATTCTCACAGAAGTTCATGTATGAATCTTTCAGCTCATGAGCAAGGGAGGAGTTTTCATCAGCTGAGTTAATTAGCTCTGCCAGCAGCCTGAGGAACTTCCTGCTTCCCTTGGCTTCCTCCTAGAAGAATGTAAATCATACAGAAGGAATTGCTTCTATGTCTTTATTTTTAAACTTGCTGCTTTCTGTCCTTTTGAATGTGGGCAGCAACTGTGAGATTTAGAAGTTAGAGTGGTGAGGAACACTTGGAGGATTTTTGTTGAATGGTGTAGACTGTTTTAATGCTGTCTTAGTGGGGACTGCTTTGGATCTCTTGCAACTAGAAAGTCTAAACACAAGCTTTTAATTACTTAAATGCAAGCTGATTGGTGGAGTTTACGTAGTAATAATCTGCATCAACAGGTGAATTTGTCAGTGCTTACTAATGGTGCTGTACGAGGTGAGTGATGTTCTCTTAATACTCATATTGAGCATATCAGTGTCAGCAGCAGCTGTTAGTCCAACTCTTCAGTTTTCATCTGTTTCATGAAAGCTTCTGGCCCTTATAAAATGTTTCTGCCAGTGGTTCTGTGACGACTCGGTGTTCTGCTTTTGAAAAAGTAAAGTTTTGAAGTTGCATACTTATTAAATTTACTGGCATCCTCTTGACAGGATATTCTTGGTGTGAAGTGCACTTCTCAGGTACTGCAGTTCTGGAAGCACGATTACAATGTTTAGTGTGATTCTGCCATCCATTATCACCACCACCACCACCTACTGCTGCAGAGCTGTAGCAGTGGGCGTGATGCTGTCTGGTGCACATTATTGGCCTGCAGTTCTCTACACAGGAGGAAAATAAACAACCGACTTGCAATAACGTGGTTATACATTTTAATGCAATTTTGGGGTTAATATTCAGGTTGCTAATTCAGGAATGGGTTTTTAAAATGGGAAATCGGTCTCACCTGGAGGAGTGCAGCTTTTTCTCCCCATGGCAGGTATGGCTGCAGCAGAGTGGCAGTGTTTGGTCAGCAGGGCTTGTGCTCGCTGTGTGCCAAAGCCTCCTCACCTGGTCAAGGTAGCATAGAATTTGGTGTAGACATCTGTTTGTGTCTCAGCCAGCTTAATTGCTGTGACCCTAATGAATCCTCTTTTCCAGTTCAAGGCAAGCTGAACCAAATAAAATACATGTGTCTTTCCAAATGACATGAGGGAGGAGAGCAGATGCTATCCTAGTGCAAGAGCTTATTTTATAGTCTGAATGGGATATGATAGAAAAATTCTGGTAGGTTTTCTCAGGCATAAAGCAATATTCATCAGTCCAGTCATGTTACCATATAATGTTACTGTACACACCAGAGATGATGGAAAATGCTCTGTAACTGATGCTAAAAGATGCAAATATTTGCTGTATTTTGTACACAGTGATGAAAAGTTGTGACAGGGACCAAAGACTCCTTTTATGATAGCAGCCATCTGGTAAAATAGAAAGGCACAATATTTGTGCAGGATGGCTTACAACTTTAAGGTAGGCTAAAATGCTGCCAGACTTGCTCTTGTTGCTCCTTTCTGATCAGAGTCCTGCACTGCTTTCTCTACACATCAGGATGACTGATACGCCTCAGGTCACATCTGAGCTGATATTCATTGGCCAATATTTATTTTTAGTTAAATAATGGGCAGACTTTGTTGAAGTCCTGCAAGGTTCTAGAGTGTCTGCACTGCAGGGTTTCATCTTGTTCAGGGATGAATATAGAGGCACTTGGTTACTTCACTGCCTCGTGACCTTTGTTGTTTTAGAAAGGATGAGAGGGAAGGCCCTTTTCTCTCAGATGTTTCTCATTCCTGAATTCCTCAGAGCTCATCCAGATTTCATTCTTGTCCCTCTGGAATCCCTGTGTGAGCCTCTCAGCCCCTCAGTGTCCCTCCTCTCCCACAGGCAGTGCAGGTTCCTGTGCTAGCACAGGTTCTTTGCTAGGCCCTGGGCAGGAGGCTGCTGCCTGTCTGCTGTCCTGTCTGGACTGAGTTTGCCCTAATGAGGCCAGTTATTCTGTGACAGGTGCACATATAATAGTTATTGCAGAGAATAATTTCAATTACAAAACAACTTTAATTCCCTTACAGCTAACCTTAAAGGAGCACAAGCTTAAATAACCTTGGCTGGATTTTGAGCTGCATAATGTATGAATAACCTGCACTGCAGTGCATAAACACATGGAGCTTATATTCAAGTTCAAATAGTATGCGCTGTGATTGAGGAGCAGTAAAAAGAACAGGATTTCTTAATGAGACAATTAGTTCCTCTGGGGGGAAGGGACTGTTTCTCAGTGCAGGGATTAGTGTGTTTACTGGCTTTAACAGAACTGGTAGGTTCTGTCCATGCCACCAAAACACAAAGCAAGTGGTAGCTTCCTTTGACCTACTACAAGATGAGGATAAGATACCCATGATGACTTAATTAGATCTGTCAGCTGTTCTTAATTCTGTTAAGCATGGAACTTGGGGTGGCTGGGTGGAAACAGCAGTTTTGGGTGAGCTTTGTTAGACTCTCAGGTTGATATGGCAGGAATCTTTTAACCTTTATTCCTATGGAGCGCATCTCTGTAGTAACATGAAGTTGCTCTGGGATCCCATGCTGCTGATGGCTGACACAGACATACAGACATGCATACCAGCATCCTTTAAACTGTAGATCTGATGAGGTTGAGCACATTCCCCTCTCAGCTAGAGCAGACAAACAGCAGTGAACATGGAGCAAAGTGGGTGACAGTATTTGCAGTAGTAGTTGTGGGTTGCCAGTAGCGACCTGCTGCAGGGAGATTATTTCCTTAATTTTTGTCCTGTGATTGTCTCTAAGCCAGGCTGGCTGTAAGACAGTGACAGACCAGCTGTTACTCAGAGGGGAAATCCTACAAAGCTTGGCTGGAGGCATATGACCTTTTCTTCTCAAATGTTGACATTATTTTGTGTTTTGTTATTTCAGACTTTGATTGCTAAGACAGGTTTGACATGAGCTTCCAGGCTGATACTCTTCTCAGCTCTACCTTAGGAATTCAGGGTCCCTCTGATGGCCTGTTAGAGGTCTCCACACAACAGCTCTAGCTCCAGTACTTCCAGTTCAGCTAAACCAAAGAATCATGCCTTAGCTTTGCCTTTGGAATATAGGATGACTCCAGTCAGCCAACTCTGCCTTCAAAAATATCTCTTCAGTTGGTTGCAGCCTGAGGTAAATCATTCCCACTGGAGCTCTCGTGGAGCCCCTGAAAGTGTTGTCAGCAGATTATCCAGTTTAATGCCTGCTCCAGAGCCCGTGTCACATCCTGCACTTCCCCACAACCCAGTGCCACTGAGGTTCTGTTGCCTGCCAGTCCTTCAGTGAACCTGGGCTGAGTCAGCTCCCTGGGGCACGTACATTCCGTTCTGGCTGTGGCAGCCTGTCGAGGCACTGCCCCTGAGAGCTGGGAGGACGTGCAGTGCTGCTGTGGGGCTGGCACAGCCCCTGCCCTCCCCTTCGGGCGGGCACAGCCTTGGCACAGGGGTGAGGAGGCTGTCAAGACACTGGCACGGCACCTTGCCCTGGCCTGTAGCTTTTGGCCAATCTTGCCTCTTATCTCCGTTATCTCCGAGCCTGTGGTATGCTCTCTGCAGCAGCCAGGTGTGGGGACTTGTGCACAGAAGGGGAAGGAAGGAGGCTGGCGGTGGTTCTGAGAGCTTCTAGTGGGCTGCCTGTCTTCTTCCTCTGCCCCAGGTTGGTCTGAAAGCACTGCAAGAGATGCTTTTTCCTCAGCTTTAACATCTGACTGGCTTTAGTAGCTCCTGGCTTGTGTTTCACTTAAATGAGCAAGTGTGATGGCTGAAAATATTGTGTGTGAATGATGTTAAATATTTAATAGCATATTAAAGTTTTGGGGAGATACTGCAGTAATTAGCAAGTGCTGAGAAAGTCAATCAATGTACAGAACATCAGAAAAACTGAAGGATGATTTTATAAAAGGTACGCAAGACACTGCTAGAAATTAATGGCATTGTATGGAGTGCACCAAATGTCTTAATATTGTAAATAAACCTTGCTCAGTAGATTTTTATCTGGTCATCTTTTGTTATGTTATACATGTTCACAGTGGGAAGACTGGGATGTGTTTCTGCTGTAGCAGCCCTGTAGTCAGGCTGGATAACAGGAGCTTCTGGTGCTGTTTGTATGTTTTCAAATCTATTGGCATAACCTGCTCCAATACATTCAAAAGTGGTTTTAAAAGCTCAGATATTGGGCAAAGCTGCAAAGATTTTTACATTTCATTCCATAGTAATTTTCTAAACTAGAGTGAAGAAGGAGCTTTCCAGAACTCTTTATTTTCACTTTGGCTATTTGACCTGCAAAGACCATTGTTAAGGTTTATTTTGTAAATTCCTTTCTTTACTCAGCTCTTAGAAAGAGAGGGAAATGTCCATCTGAACTCAGACCTCTTGGGCTGGTTGTACCACAAACAGTTTTTAAATCTTAGATTTTTTTTTCAGAAGAGTTTCAGATACAAGAATTGCGTGAATTGCATTTTGAGGCTAATGTTTGCAATCCCCAAAATAACAATACTGTCATAAACTAGGATATTAGTTAGGTAACTCTTAGAAAAACCAGTATGTTTCAGTAGATATTTATTGTCCTTGAAACTAGTTAAAAGTGACAAAGATAGATATTTTGTTCTAACCACAAAATTAGCATATTCTATGTAATGTATTCATAATGAAATTCTATTCAGAATTCAACAAAGCTTTTCTGATTAAATCACAAATGGACTTGTGATAATGAACACTTCTGCTGTGGTGCTAGTACATGGATTTTCTGGGAAAAAAAGGAAACTAATATCTTGTGAAAGAGATAGTTCTGGTTAGGAAAATGGTCTGTTTTTTCAAGTGCAGGTATCTGATACCACAGCAAGTAAAAGTCACATATTTTCTAAATTCAGATTGCAATATGACATGTCTCTTTTTACTTAATGGCAAATAAGCAAAATAGGGCCACTGCAAAAGCTTGTGAAATGAATTGGTGTGTATTGCAGCAGTATCTCAGACAAAACAGAATGTTGCAGACCTTTAATTACTAGTTAACTAGATTCAAGATGGATCTGTATATAAGCTAAACAATAGATACAAAAGAGCATTATGCAGAACACAACATGCCTCTAACCATTGTTTGTTCCACTTGATTTGAAGCTCCACATAACAAGATGCCATTTGGACTGAGATTTACTGCATGCCTTACCTTTAGCAGTTATGCAGAATTTTTAAAATCATCTATAGTCATTACTCCAATTAGAAGTTAACTATTCCTAAGCTTTATTATTTTTTAGAAATACATTTTAAAATATATATTTCATTATAGTAGATGGGAGCATAAACTCACTGTTCCTGGTAGCTGTTAATAAACACAGTTATTATTAATTAAATCAGTCTATGCATCTTGTCCTTTTGAGTGTCCAGAACAAAGGAGATCTCCCAGTGTAGGTGTTGCACAGATTACAATATGGATCCACTATTTTTCTGCTAGGAAAGGGTCTGCTGAATTAATTCCATGCTGAGGTCTACAACATGCATTATTTTTCAATTAAGTAACCAGAGAAATGTGAATTGTGTTTGTATTCCTGTGCAGGCAATTGTAGCAACATAATAGCAGGTGTGAAAGAGCCCTATTGCTTTCTGCAATCAGTGGGTGTTTATTTGTGGAACAAATGGCACTGACAGTTCATCAGAACTTAAATTTGCAATCCACATTAGAAATTCAGTAATATCTTTCATCTGTACTTGCAAATATAAATTGCCCTCTGTAGAGTGGCTCACATGAATTTCTGAGGAAACTGTCAAAAAGGGTATTAGAGCATGTTTTTCAAGGAGAAAAACGGCTTCAAAAGAATCTGCCCCATAACTTTGTGCAGGAGCTGGAGCAGTGCTGCTTTAATTTGTTGTCCCAGCTTCTTCCAGCTTTTCTCACTCCTTTGGTCACTGTCTCAACGTGCAGGACAACAACAGAGTGAGGGACTAGAAAAGCTCTGGTTGTGAGGGTTTCAGGCAGGAGATGTAAAGCTCTTGTGGCTGCCCAGCAGGCCAGAAAGGACAGCTGGGCAGAAATAAGGAAACAAGTAAACTGCTGGATTATGGTACAGCTCTAACTTGTTCACAAGCCCTTGTAGTAGCTTATTCTGTGCTCTCCACATTTGTGCATATCCTGTGATATTTCATCTCAGGTCTGTGATCAGTAGCAGCAGCATGGAAGAAGTTTTATTGCTGAAATGGGGGGAATGTCTGTTTGCAATGTGTCTTTTGCTTTTTGTTTTGCTACTGCCAGTGGAGAAGAATGAGCAGAGAAATGGTGAAATTCTTGTAGATATGTGCTGGTCCTCTTTGCCCACTCCTAAAGAGGATGGTTGGGTGGGTTTGGGGCAGTCTTGCAGCAACAGTAAAGCAAACAGGGGATTAGGAGCTTACATTTCCACCTATTCAGGTAGGACTACAGAGCCATGAGTTATGTCACTGTAAACTTGAAAGGGTTTCCTTTCATAACAGAATAAGAAGTAAAATAGGCTGTTTAATTGAAAGTAATCCGTAGACACCTACTATGTATAAAGCCAGGAATAACTGGGCTGTTAGAAGAAAGATCAAAGAGTGTTTTTCACCTTCACTGTTGGATTCATTATAAAAATGCATGATTCATTACACTTTAAGTGTCACGTGCACCTACTGAATTTGCAGATTAAGCAGACATGAATTTAAAAAATATAGAATATTTTATCAACAAAAAGTATCAAGCTGTACCAAATTTGGAATATTAACTAAAAAAAAGATCTCATGCTTGGATCTGATGAAAGCGTAGTTGTGTTATGCTTCATATAAATCTGTCTGGACACACATGTAACAAGGGTCCCTGCTTTGAGCACCTCACTTTCACAAATTCTGGTACAAGGAGAGGCAGGTCTTCTTCAGCAGGTGGGGTTTGCACAGATGGTGAAGTACACTTCTCCTGACACTGGTTATGTGTTTGCCCCATACTGCCTGCAAGTTGGGGGGCTAACACATAACCAGTTGGTTGTTTCCAGCCACAGCCCCTGCACAGTGAGAAACCAAACTGGGAAATTCTCACTATTAACCCTGTTAACCTGGAATGGGGGACATGACCATTGTCACTATCAGAACAGTGAAGAAATGATAAAAAACCAAACCTGCTATTTGCTTCATTCTTTGTTGCCTGGCAAATGCTGTCAAGGGAAGGTCAGAGGATGCCCACTCATCCACACAAGAAGGTGATAAATGTCAGATCACCTTTTGTACATATTTCCCTTGTAAATACTTTGCTTTGATCTCTGTATGCTTGTTTTGAAGTTAGATGCATTGAAACACACAATTTCTGTCCCTCAGCTGCCTTCAGTGTTTCTTGAGACATAAATGTGTAGAGTTTTATCATGGGAATGATAAATGATAGTTTTATCAGACTGCTACACCCAGATTTTTGGCAAGGTGCAAATTAATACCTTTTCTAGCAGCTGTTGATAAAGTGGTCCTGAAGGAAGTGCTAACTGTGGCAAAAAAAAAATTTGGAAGTGCCTTATATGAGTTGTCTCCTGCATTTAGAAACAGGTAGGGTAAGGTAACTTATCCTTTAATGGATAAGTTAACATGTTTGTGGAAAACTTCTACGCAGCACATTGGGAAAGAGGAGTATCACCATTGACTCAAGAGACAAGACACCACAGGCTGGATTTCACAGATATGCAGTATTTAATTACTGTCCTGATAGCAACATAATCACAGTATGCATCCAGTGCTCATCTAAACCAGTTCTGTTTTTAACAGTGTTCAGGGAGTTCTGGACCAGGATACACTCTACACCTGTGTTCCTGTTTGCTGAACAATAATATTTTTGAGGTGTGACTAAATAACATTAGACATTTGCATAATGTCTCTTACCTGGAAAATTCATGTAACTGCTGAAAATTAATTTAAAGCAGATAACTGCTTTGACTGATCAAAAGCACAGAAATGTCAAAAGCTGCATGTCTTTCTTTCTGCATTGTTGCAAGACAAGGTTTTGGTGCTGAGTTCTTCCCTGGGAAGGAAGCTCAGCTGTGTTGTTAGGGTATCTCCTTGCACTGAGTGCAGGGTGCTGTAATGGCCATGGGCCCATGAAACATTGAGAGAAGGCAGGGTGTGTGTTACAGTGCCTTGGTTACTCTGCAGCACCTGCTGTGGCTGTGCTTACACTGCAAAGCCCCTGAAGGACCAGGCTTCCCGCACCACTTCCATTCTGCAGCCACACCACAGAGCCCCAAGAGCTGTAAGTTCTCACCCCAGCTGACTTTGCAATAGTTCATTTGCATGCTGACTCTTGGTTTCTGGTATTTGTAACAGAAATGCTTTTTGAATTTCAGAGGAAATAAATTTTGTAGATTCCCAGTTACACTGGGACGATGTTTCAAAAAATTCTTTCAAAATAATTAAGCACTATATAACTTTGGGGATTGATAGAACTGACAGATGTGCTGAAGAGCATCCATAATGTCTTGACATATGCATGCTAATATATTTCAGTGTCTTCATGTTTTAATCTATTCTCACTTTTCTTGCCTTTGCTGTACCCTTTCCTCCCTTCCCCTTGAATGAGAGCTTTGCTGTGCTAGCGAACAATAAAACTTATTCTTTCAGAGAGGAGAATATTTTCCTTCTGTGCAAGATTACCTCCTTATGTCCTGGCCCTTTTGCCTGTGCCCTGATAGTTACTGGAGGTGAAGAGTCTCCAGCAGCAAAGGAGCTTTGAGACCCACAGTTGTGGTCACTTAGTAGCTTCAGCTGAGAAACCTGGCTCTGGAGGCAATACATCATCATGGTGCAGGTGCAATTGTGTGCCAAACTCAGTAAAAATACCTTGTGTATTAAAAATTGTTTCTAAACTTATTTCGAGGCCATTCATTTGAGTTTTCTGAAGGAACTATGCTGTCTAGTCAGCAAGAATTTAAAGGAACATGTTTTGCTTTGCTCTTTGCTATCATGAAGCACATTAGAGCCTGCAGGACTCCTAGGGCATGTGTCTTGTCTATAAAAGGGTTGTTTGATGTAGACAAACCCATTGAGTTTGTTTCTGTTTCTTTTTATTACAGGTAATCTTTCAATCACATGATGTGAACAAAAGTGGTTAGAGGATTTCTTTCAGTTGAGGGTGCTGCCAGCCACTCAGTGAATTCTGTTTCTTTGAGCAGTTTTTAAGTTAAGGATGATTGTAGAAAAGATGAATTTTATTGTCCAAGTGGACTTTATGCACAGCACATTCAAACACAGAGAAATTTTCAGATATCATTAGGGAAAAGTGCTGGTCTTGGTCTTGCTATATAGCAGGTCTTGGTCTGCCATTGGCAGTCAAGCTGTAACCAGTATTATGGTCCAGGCTTTGATTTATTTTCTTCTACTGTTCACTCTGATAATTTCCTTTGTATTTTAGAGATCTTTTCATCGCCCAGTTCTCAAGATATTTGTGCCCCTGAAGTAAGAAGGCATCATAACCAACACA